>NC_072409.2:64705000-66100000 GCF_028858775.2 Pan troglodytes | reverse complement strand
GACGGATTGTAAAGGGGCATGAAAAGCTTTGTAGGGTGATGCAACTGTTTCATATCTTGATTGTGATGGAGATTTCATGGCTGCATACAATTATCAAAATTTGCAAAGCTGTATACCTCAAGGGAGTGAATTTTGCTGTATTTAAGTTATGAAGCAGCCAAAACTTGGCAAATTCCTGGGCCTTATCAGAATCTGAATTTTTAACAAGCTCCCTCAATGGATGTTTTATTCACTAAAATTTGGGAATTACTGAGTTTAATAATGTATTCATCTCTTACAAATTTAGAATTCCATGAAACTCCACATTGGGTGACAGTGGCAGTGTTACTTGATGTCAAAGATAGATGACAAAGGATATTTTTAGCTGTTATGCAGACTATGAAATATATGGAAAACTAAGAACTCTAGAAGTTAAAAAAAATTCTTTTTAAGGTTGGAGAACTTCTATCAACGGAACAGATGTGGAAGAAGATTAGGAAGAAGGACTTAGCATGGGGGATAGGAGAACTTCTGGGGCTGGTTGTGTTACCTAGTCCATGCCTGGACAGAGTTCATTTGCCTCTGGCTACATGTACTCATTCTTGAAATTCAGAGGAATGCAGGTTTGGAGAGCAAGATGAGCCAAAAACAGTTACTAGTATTTTTTTTTCTTTCTGTCCCTACAAGCATCATTCTCATTCCTGTTAGTCTGAGTTTTTTTTAATTTTTCTTTTATTTATTTATTTATTTTGAGACAGTGTCTTGCTCTGTCACCCAGGCTGGAGTGCAGTGGTGCTGTCTCAGCTCGCTGCAACCTTCACCTCCTGGGTTCAAGTGATTCTCCTGCCTCAGCCTCCTGAGTAGCTGGGATTACGGGTGTGCACCACCACGGCCTGGCTAATTTTTGTATTTTTAGTTGAGAAAGGGTTTCACCATATTAGCCAGGCTGGTCTGGAACTCCCAACCTCAGATGATCTGCCTGCCTCAGCCTTCCAAAGTGCTGGGATTACAGGCATGAGCCATTATGCCCGGCCTGTCTGGGTTTTAAATAATTTTAGTAAGCTAATGAATCCTTTTCCAAATCTCTCAGGCCTATCATATTGTTAGAGATATAAAACACAATGGGCTGTCCAAAGTTCCCTGGAACACTGCTAATTATCCTCAGAAGAGCTGAGCACAGAAAGGTCTGGAATTCTAGCTCTTCTGCCATGCATGTGGATTATGACATCATCCAAGTTGATTGCATTCCTATCTACCTTTCCGTTTGGGACCATGTATTATTCAGAATTTTTTTTGTTGTTGATACAAAACAAGAAGTGCTCATCCTTTGGAGCAGTGCCTTGGTGTCTGAGATCACGTTATTGATGGTTAAGTGCTGTCAGTTACTGGGGAGGGACCAGGATCTGCCAGTGGTTGCCTGGAAATGGCCTTAAAGTGGGCAGAGGAGGGTATGAGAAGATCCAAAAACCAAAGAGGATTTCAACACTTGGAGCATAACAAACGAACGATTCTTCAACAAACAAACGCTATAGATAGAGTCATGCAGTAAACTCCTAAAGGGGAAGCAATAAGCTAAGAATGACCAGGCTCAAATATAGAAACATAACCCAGGCCACTTTGGCTAGCCAAGGAAAAATGCTTCATAGATTCACTCTCTCCCGCCTTCTTTTGCTGCCTAACTGCTTGTTTTTATCCTTCCTTCCCCATTCCTCTCTCCCTGCCTTCTCCCCTTTCTTCCTTGATTCGACATTTAAACGAATGCCTTCTGAAAACAGGTCCAAAATGGGACTGGAGAAATGCAATGAATATGAAAGTCACAGTTCCTATGGAAAAGCTCATAAGCTGGCGGGAGAGCCCAATAGATGAACAATGACAATTAAACATAAAAAGTGCTTTAGTGAAACCAAGTGCCACAGGGGCCCGAGGAGCAAGCACCTAGCTCTTCCTAGGGAAGCTTTCTTACCTTATACCAGTGGTTCTCATAGAATGGAGATTTGTGCCTCCCAGTAGACATTTGGCAATATCTCAAGACATGCATGAAACAAGGACAAGAGAGAAGACATAGAAAGAAAGAACCTTCAGATGGTGATGTAGCTCTAATACTTGTAGAAGGAGAGAGAGAAGGAAGAAGGCTGAGCCCCAGACTGCAATGCTGCCCCGTAAAAGTCTTGGTCAGCCTGAAGAGGAATCCTTGAGTAGGGATTGTCCACTATAGGAGTCATATGTTGGGCAAGAACGGCCTGTCCCTAGGATCCCAGCATGCTCAGTCACTGGCTGAGAGCTTCTGGGAAAGACAACAGTCTTGGCATGAATGCATGGTGGATACGGAGATGTGGCCGCAGAAGCTGTCAGCTAACAATGCTCCTCTCAGCAGGGTCTTTCTAGATGGGAGATTGCTTGGTGCACCCCCCATGACCACCACAAATAGACTGTGTGTTGCTAAGCAAGAATTGTTAAAGGACTCCGTCTTTACTCCAAAAAGCTAGGCTGTACTTCTCCCCTGATGAAGGAGGTTGTGTAACACCTGCAAATCTTCCAAAAGCCTTTTTGTTGATACAGCTACTGCTCTGATGTTTTGTTATTTGTCTATACAATAATGGAAGAAAGACCTTTCCTTTTCTGTTGCAAATTAAGTGAAGAAAATGTGTGATTATACGCCACTCTGAGACTACAGTTTCTGCCCCTGGAATGTTAATAAAAGGGATCAAAGCATGCACACGTGCACACAGCCACACACAGACACCCACACCCACCCACCCACACACATGTTTTTCTGACACGATTACCTATTGCCTCCACAGGGCGTTGGTTATAATTTATGGAAACTACCTTTCTGTGTACAGACCATAGACAAAGGATAAGCTTGAACTCCAGGGTGCAGGATCTTTTGGATGTTTGAAGAACGCTTTTTTGGTAGATAATGGAAAGCAATACAGGAAATATCTGATATTTTGTGTCATTTTGTTTAGAAGAATCCAAGGTGGCAGTGACTCTTTGACTAGCTTCAGTCACTCTTGGTGTCTTGATTTTGGCAGGTCCTAAAACATCACGTCAGGGGAGCCATCTGCCTTTTGTGCTTGCCCCTTACGAAGAAAACACGGTTCTTCTATTATGTTGTTGATTGCACTGGAGCCTAGTGAGTTCCTCAGGAAATAATGTGAACATACTCAAAACAGAAATCTGTGGTCCCAGCAACCAGTCAGAGCATGCTGTCCGTGGAATTAATGCAATCAGCCCTCTCGGTTACAAAGAAGACCCCTTATAGTCAACAGCTGGCATTTGAACACGTTCACTGTTTAACAATAAGGAGTCATGGCAGTGTTGTGGATTTAAGAACAAGATGTGGAATAGTGTGCAGTCCTACGTGGAATTTCTTAAAACCCCACTGCCAAGAGTAACTCCTTTGAAACAGAAGAGAGACAGTAAAATAAAGAACGAGAGATACTGTTTTTAGCTCACTTCCCATCTTTGTGTGTGTGTGTGTGTGTGTGTGTGACATTTTGAGGAAAGTAATTCCAGAATTAAACCTCACAGTGAAAGTGCTTTAGTTGACACCCAGCTTCAGGAAATTAGAAAAGGACAGAATTCATTTTGCCAGCAAGCTCATCACATTAATTCATAAAATCCCCATATCGAATAACCCCGTATCAGGCACTGTCCCTTTGGGGAACATCACACAGGAGGTAGTTTATAGGAAAAAATTCTAAGTTTCCAGTTCCCATATATCAGACATAGCCAGAAAGCTGAGGAAGCAGGGGCTTCTTATATTGTTATTTTTCCGGAGGATTTGATATATTTATTTTATCTAGAAATGGGTTTTGGGAAAAAGACAAGCTACTGCACTATGCCTTATCAATGTCAGAAGAGTTATCATACACAAACACTCAATAATGACTTTAAAAAGTGATTATGAACTAGTTCATTTCTCAATGCAGCGCACACTACAGTAATAATCCAAATTGCCTGTGACTTATGAGTATATTTGGCAACAACCACTAGTTCCCACTGTAGTGTGAAATTAACACCACAGACTGTAGCTGTGGCATTTATTGAGCACAAGGGAGCTGATTATAGCCTCATAAATTCAAAGGCAACCTCTGCTATTACTTAATTAGAATCAGTATCTATGCATAAATTACAGTAGCAATAACTAGTACTGTTACAGTTAAAGATTTGCCAGCTTCCTTATTATATAACAACCCCTTATTTTTCCGCATAAACCTATAATTTAGGGAGGTTATAAGTTGTCTGTAAAAGTTGTTCAGAGGGGAAAATTGGCACATGGTATCTTGGAGGCCAGTAGTGTTTTGTTTCTAAGTAAACTTTTAAAATATTCATCTTGTGCTGTTGCTTTTTTTTTCTTAAAAAGAATACCACTAAATCCCTAATCTGCCCCTAGTAATAAATTGTTTTGGCTACATATGCAAGTTTTTAGAGTATAAAACTTCATTTTAAAACAAGTGTTGTCTTAGGACTTTTTCTTTGGGGATCCTTTTTATTTTTAAAATTATTATAAAATAAACTTTACACACACACACACACATACACACACTTAATGAACATAGACTATTATCATCCAATTTAAGTTTTATTCTCTGCTAATGTGTATAATACATTCACACAGTTGAAATCAATAGGTACACTTTCTTTGGGGTCCAGTTTTTAAATTTTTTGGCTTAACATTTTCTTGTACACACATGGGCCTCACCAACATAGCCCACATATGGCTTAGTATTCTATCAGATTAATCTTCCAAAATTTATCAGAAAAATAAAATCATCAGAGTCAAATGATAGCCTTGCATAATGCAAAGATATACTCCAGGCAGAAAGGTAAGTTTTAGCCACAGGAAGAGACAAATGTGATAAATCATCAGGAAAATAGTTGATCAGGAATGTGGAACAGGTCCATGAAATAAAATGAATCCATTAATTTGTTGGCACTATACTGTGTTTTTAAATATCATTTGGATAAATTAACTATTTTTCAACTAGATGTTTTTCTGCTGTGTAGATGCTACCTAATTCATTTACAAAGTTAGAGCCATATTATTTACAAAATGAGAAACTGCATACAAAGAGGCAGGATAGCTTGCTTTTTGCTTTCAGTGACACTCAATAATCTTTTTATTCTTAAGATAGATATAGTTTACCCTTCAGCAATACAATATTTCTAAAAAGATCACACTTTCACATTTGTCTCTGTATAATTGTTTTAAAACATACCAGGCTGATAATTTGAAATACAGTCTATATTATTGCTAATATTAAATTACTACCATTGTTATTATTATTAGACATTCCAAAAAGTGCTTTTCCAGCCTGCCTTTCCTTGATCATTGTTGGGGTGTAGGTGTCTTAATGGTAGGAACATAAAGTAAACAAATTTTTTTTCTCCACACCCAGAAATAATTGTTATTTATTCTGGGCAAGTGAAAACGTGAACAGCTATTGTCAAGCCTGCACTGGACTGTCATCAGGCATGGATTGTACAGGCTTTTAAAAAAATAAACTTCAGGGGCAGATTTTAACAAAGAAATTCAACAATAAATATCACACTCAGTCTGTTTTGTTATACCAAGGGTTTACCTGACCCCACAACTTAAGACCAGGCTGAGCCATCTACAGATCATACGGATAACAATCATCAGGCAGGGGCTTCTGGATATTGTATCACTACACATTGATGCCCGGACTCATGAATTTGGCTGCCTAAATGACAGAATTGTGTTGGCTCTGTTTATTTCCATCAAACACTTATAAGCTGTTATGATGACGAATGGGGAAAAATATTGCTGGACAATGGCAGCTGTAATAAGCGTACGGGTATGAAATGCAAAGAAATTACTGTAGACAAGCTCAATTTATCCAGAGGGAGGGCAGAATATGAACTTTTGCCTACATGGAATAATTTCTGGGCTTCTGATATGATCCTGCAAGCTAAAAAGAAGGCAAAGAGCTTTCTTATTTTATATTTTAGGTTAGAAGTCATTACGTTAGACACTGAAGCACAATTGCAATGCTGAGAGGAGTGCATTTTAAGAAGTTTAGATCATTGTACATTTTGGAAGGAAAACTAGAAGACGGTTAGATTTAGTTCAACTTTTGAGTCAGTAAAATAATTACAAGCACTTTGTTTGTAATAATGGCGAATGTTGGGGTGTATGTCAACATAAACTTGCATCCACAGCATCACCTCCTTTTACTTCCTCCTTCCCAAATCTGCTGGTGGTGCTGGGATGTGTGTGACGATGCAAATGGCAGAGGACTGGAGAAGATAAGAGAACTGAATGCAACGGCAGCGGGAGCGGAAAGAGGAGTTTGAGGAGGAGATGTGTAGAGAAGAAAGCAAGACTGGGAAGAGATTCCTCACAGAGTAAGACTTTGGAAAAAACATAGAAAAGAAGACACCCTCTCAGAAGATTTGTGTGATGTGCTGTGAAACTTCAAGGGACTGCCAGGAAAGATCACCTCCCTTTTAAGGCTGGTTTTGAGACCTATTTTTGTTTCTACTGGGTACAGCAGCAAACTGAGATGAGCCCTAAGAGCTGCATACAGGTTTATATTTTAGGATGAATAGGTTTGGGATCCTTTTCTTTGTGCATATTTTAGCAGAAAAACATATTAAAAAAGAGTATAACGAGTCCATTTTAGAGTTTCAATAGAGTTGCTAGATTTAACAAAAATAAATGTCCAGTTAAATTTGAATTTCAGATAAACAACAAATAATTGTTAGTGTAAATATGCCTAATATTGCATGGGGTACACTTATGCTAAGAAATTTGTTACCTGAAATACAAATTTAGCTGGACAGCCTATATTTTTACCTGCTAAATTTGGCAATTCTGCTGTAGGGTGGAGTAAAAGATAGGCAAGGGGGAGAAGGGTATCATGATCATTATCTTCTCTATTTCTGAAGTCAGAACTTAATTTGGCAGTGTTCTCCCTCTGGTTTTAAAAAATGAGAATTTTTTTTTTAAGCGATGGATTCTCACTCTATTGTCAAGGCTAGGGTACAGTGGCACGACCATAGCTCACTGCATCCTGGAACTCCTGGGCTCAAGTGATTCTCCCACTTCAGCCTTCCAAGTAGCTGGGGCTACAGGCTTGTGCCACTGCACCTGGCCAGAATTTCTTTTAGTAAGAAATATGAATGTTTGTTTACTAACAACTAGACATCTGCTAGTAACATGTTAATATAAAATGATTAAGGCCTGAATACATAAAATTTAGGAGAATAAAAATCGATTTCTTCAAAAGGTGATTTAATATAGCTTATCACCAAGAGCCGTAAAAGCTCCAAATGACTTGCTAATTTATGTAAAGTAGAAATTCTATGATGTGACTTTGTGAATTTGCCTAACTATATATCTGCATTTACTAAATTTCTAAATCCACAATACACTAGAAAAATTGGTTGTCATGTCAACTTTCATGTGCTATACTGAGAAACTTTATTTTGTCTTTTTTTTAAAAAAAGCCAATTACACAATAAAGTCAAACAAATTTGACTGCAGAAAATGAAGAAACAGATTCTTTATAGGTCTTCTAATGTACATGGAGTAATATTAACCAGCCACAACCAAACATATCCCTTTTGGCACCTTATTACCAAAGATGTGACATATTGAAAATAAACTATTAAAAGATATTGCACTCCTTGTTCAAAAATTATATTGAATTCATATTCATTAAGTGGCCACAAAGTACACTCATCTGTGCTATACTGAGTGTCCTTCAGGTAAGATCACTGATTCTAGGAACACTTGGTGCATGAAATTTCTGCATATCTGAAATACTTTTTTTCTCATGAGGCTTCAACCTCAACTCACACTAATATTTTTTAATGGATGACAACGTTCGTCATAAGTTCGGGACAAAATTTTTCCCCTTCAATAAAGAAATGCTACCTATATATCCTGTTGCCAGATATTTCAGGTCAAGTTTTACTGCCAAACAGTCCAAATGCCATTATCTTTTATGAAGATAGTTGTGAACAATAACAACAATAATAATAATAGGATGAAAATGATGATATCAATAGCAGATACTTACTATTTGGGTCTGCCCAGCATCCCTTCCCAAACATTCTTTTGGTAATTCTGCTACCTTTCCGTTGGGAACTACTGTTTCTTTCTCCATATGACTTTAGTGAATGCATCAGTTAGAGTGCACAACACACTCACACATATGCACTTACACACATCTCAGAGACTGGCTCAGTAACGGTCAGATTTGATCAACGCATAATACTTTTAGAAAATTATTCAAAGGGATACTTTTCTAAAGCTCAAAACAGCTTTAGAAAAACCTAAGCTTTGGAAATATATCCCTTTGTGAATGTGTCTTCAGAGACACGAGAGACATTTCATAGACACTCGGAGAAAAATATATTTTCTTTCCTCTGTTATAAACTGAGATTAGTCTCTGGTCATGTCCCTGTCCCTCATTTAATAAGTCATCTGCAGTAGAGATCATAAAGCCAATGGACATTAGGGAAGCAGAGATGACAGACATGCTCAGAATTCCTGGAGCATCTGAGGACAGTTCTTCATCTCAACACTCAACTGGGCCCTCCAGCCACAGGAATCAACAAATTTCTCTTCTTCTTAAGCCATTTTAAATATGTACAGATACATATGGCTACCATTTATCAAGAATTAATTTAGTGCTCTAAATTCATATATTGATATGAATTATATATATGCAGAGTTGGGAATTTATATACATATGATGACTCCAGATTGCAAGTGGCAGAATACCATTATAAAAATTCTTCTCAAAATTCATAACATTGGGTGCAAATCATAAAAACTAAAATAATTCTTTTTCTCCTACTGCCTATTCAAATGTACTCATGAAAGAAGAATGCCTCTTTATAGGTTGTTCTAGCAAATTCCAAGAGAAGCTATTGATTAGCTAGATTGGGTCATAGGCAAAAATCAGACCAACACTATGGCCAGAGGGCGTAGAGTATACTGGCCTCCTGGGTCATGTGACCACATCCATTACCAAACCATGGAGAATAAGAATAGGAAAGGAAGAGTTCCTTAAAGAGACATTGAATAGATAAAGAAAAAGAAAATAAGTGGGTCACTACAACAGCATTATTTTGTTTCATCCTGTTATCATCTCTATGAAGTAATATTTACCTTCATTTTGTGACTTTAAAAAAAAATAGGTCTACAAAGGTTCAGTCATTTGCTCAAGTAACTTGGGTAGTAAAGAGAAGCTGGATATCAAATCCAAGTCTCCCTGATTCCAAAGCACCCTCTCTGTTCTGCTATGATACTGTTGGAAAGGGAAACTGCAGAAGGTGCTAGGCTTAACTGGTACCTGGTTGCCTCTGGTGGTTGCAACAGGGAATCTCACACATGGCTGCATGGGGGTGTAGAGTGAACACTTGGGAGGAATCTGATCATTAGATTTGGAACTAACCAGTTCCTGTCCAGGAAGCTGACTATATGAAGAAAAGGAGTTTAAAGTGTTATCTAATGGGTGTCTTGCTCCATTTGGGCTGCTATAATAAAATATCATAGGCTAGGTGGCTTATAAACAAAAGAAATGTATTTCTCAGTTCTGGAGGCTGGGAAGTCCAAGATTAAGGCAACAGCAGATTCAGTGTCTGGTGAAGGCATGCTTGCTGGGTTGTAGATGGCACCTTCTCATTGTGTCCTCACATGGTGGAATAGGCAAGGATCTCTCTGGGGTCTCTTTTATAAGGGCATTAATCCCATTCATGAAGGCTCCACCACTGGGACCTAATCACCTTCCAAAGACCTCAACTCCATATACCATCACACTGGGAATTACGTTTCAACATATGAATTTGGGGGAGATGCAAACATTCAGACTATAGCAAATGGAGACTGCAGGCTCCTTGTAGCCTACTCCATGGATAAGGATAGAGGGATAGCAAGATTAGATCATCAGACAGACAGTCAAAAAAACCATGTCAATGAGGAAAATGGGTGAAGCAAAAGGAGTAGGGTGAATCTGAGCAGCCCCTGAATAATTTTACTGAGGAGGCAAGTGCATCATGCTTCCTAAGATGACCTTAAAAGGTTATTTCTTTCCTTATTGGTTTCTAGGTGGCTCTAAGCATGCTATTCCTGTGAGAGTCAGGAGTGATTATTGAGGAGAGATTACCGTAATATTTAACAAGGTATTGAGCCCACCAATCATAATGTTAAATTTTTAGTTGGTGGAGGCATGAGAGGAACCAATGGAGGTAGTCAGGGCACCAAGGCAAAGAAAGGGGTGGGTGGGAGGGATGGACAATGGCTGTTTATTAATTAGTAGGGTAGTATTTCAATATTTTTAACAACCGGTAAGGCCATTATGGATGTTTGACTGATGAACAGACACTCTAGATCCACCCTTTTCCTTGTGAGAGCCAGGAAGTGGCAACCACTTTTCACTAGAGTCTCCCTCTTCCCGTTGCCAGGCTTCTTGGGAGTCTGGTCTACTACAGGTAGACCGGGGGGAAAGAGCTGATATCCAGACACACACCTATTTCCATGTGGCTAAAGCAGGCTCTTAATGTTTTCTAGATGTGAAGGCATTTCTCTGATGTTCATTCTCAATCTTGATTTTTTTTTTCTCTTTTGCTCAGAGTAGCTGTCTCTGTATTTCACTAGAGACTGAAGATGAACAAAAAGCTCACACCAGATGCTCATGCATATTTCTGCATGTGTACTTGAAAGAAAACCCTTTCGGAGGAAGCAGTTTCTGCCAGGCCAAGTTGTGGAAGGAGAAGATGAAACCTGAAAGGTTGAAATGAAGGACAGAGGTAGAGGCAGGGACCAGGGGAAAGAGTTAGTATGAGAGTTGAGAGGCAGTCAGGATGCAGGTAGGTTAATTAGAGCCAGGTACAAAAGTAAGTCATGCCCAAATGGACTAGAAAAATCAATAATGTATAGAATCTGGTAATTATAGAGGAAGCAGAATCCAGGATGTGGTAAAGTATCTAGAAATCAGATCTATACATCCTCAGTGGAAGCAAACAGGCATAGTGCTTGCCTCAGAGTCAAGACATTTTATGAGATGAGCTGTAGACAACCTGGTGTATCCGCCCCCAAGACACTTGAGTTCTTTATGTTCATATAGGTCTCCTCGAAAGAAAGGTGGAGAAGGCTGAGTTGGACTAGATCAGGCTGGATTGAGTTGAATCGAACTGACCTCCAGTGGCTGGATCTAGTCTGGCTGAGGAGACAGGCCTGATAAACACAACCAGAGGGTCAGAGAAGAAAAATCACATAACTTTCCACACTCTGAGAACAGGTTGGAAGAGGAAAAAGAAAACATTTGATTTCTTAATCACCAGATCTGGCCCCAAGCGTCTTGTGTTTAATGTCTGAAAAGAGTATCTGGTCTGCCAACTTTCTGTTTTGCACAACTGCCCAAATGCATTACAGCTGTTCGTTAAAAAGCTCCTGATTCTAAAGCAACTGCACATATTAGTCCTATGATTTGAATGCCATAGGAACTTTTATGTTTTTTTGGAAAAATCTAATAATCTCCCTTTTAGAAGTTGATTCCTCTTCAGTGAGCCAGAGTTATAGGTCTTCCAAAATTCAGTCTGTGCTTACACAGGTAAGTCTAGTTCTACTAGACTTAGGCCATTTAGGGCTTCCACTTCTAGTGACTGGAGATACATTTACTCCACGATCTTAGAGCACTTCGGCACATGGACAATCTCATAGTATGTCCTGGAATAAGTTGGTGTTCACCAGAAAAACGTGGAAAAGATTTTTCTGGTTTACTAAACGCTATTTTTACATTTCTTCTTTTATTGTTTGCTTTTTTGTCCCTACACAGAGAAGCCTTCTGAGATTTCCTTACAAGTCTTATTAATCTGAGATGACTTTACATTGGCCATCTACCCTATAATAATGTTAGAGTTCAGCTGAGCATGAGACATTTTCATGGGTTATATGCAGAGAAATGCAGCAGAAAAGAAGACTAGAGGAGTGACTTTATAAAACCCAGTTCCAAGGCCAGGGACTGATGTATTTCCACTGTAAAGGTCATCTGCAGTGGAATGCAGGAGGAATTCTGCTCTAGAAGTCATTTTAAAGGCTATCTGTCCATTTCAGTAGCCTGGTGGACAAATGAAATTTAAAATGCATAGGAAATTACGATACATGGAAGAACCAGTAGCAGCAGAACCAACTGGGTAACATCATCAACCAGTTCTACATGTGGATTCAGAACCGCAGACACTTTTTTGAAAGAGAATTAGCATAAGCAAGGAAGATCAACTGCCTCCACAGCCACTCTGTTAGATTTTGAGTTTATTCTATATAGTTAGAATTAGTGGTAGAGAAAACTAGGAGAGGCAGAAGGTAGGAGCAGTGTCAGGGTTACCATTGATGCCCAACCTAAAAATATATAAACAGGATTAACATACCAAATTTTGTCTAGAATCTGGTTGGCAGCAAAGGACACTGGATTCTAAGTAGAATCCTGGCAATATTTTGATCCCACTGGGGAAGGGACAAGGCTATTCATAATTAGGATGAAGACAGAAACTGACCCTTCAGTTCTTAAACATTTGGACATCAACTCTGAGCAATTAGAGAAGTCAGAGCTAGCACAACATAGCAGGTGCTGCTACTTGGCTCATTCCAAATACATTACATCAATATCAAGCAAGAAATGATTAAATATTAAGGGAGAGTGGATGCCAGCATGTAATAGTGTCCATCTTCTAAATCAGTGATTCTCAAATGTCATGTGCACAGGAACCATCCGGGGATTTTGTTAAATGTGGATTCTGATTCAGTAGGTCTGGGCAAGGGCTTGAGGTTATGTGTTTCTAATAAACTCCCAGGTGATACAGTTGGCCCATGGACCACACTGTGAGTGGCAAGGGTCTAGAGCAGTGGTTCTCAACCACACTGGCCACACATTAGATTTGAATAGTGCTGATATCTGGGTTCCATTTCTGGAGACTGATTTAATTGCTCTGTATTCAGCTTTGGTTTCCAATGGTCCAAAAGCTCCTCCAGGTGATTCCAGTTAGGAATCCATGTATAGCCACTTCCATTGGCTCTCCAGGGGTTTTACAGGTTTTTAAAATTAATTTTATTTTTACTTCTACCATTAAGTTCTCTACTGATTGTTCTGGGGACTGTAAGTGTTCAGAGTTTTAGGCACTCTGGGTATTTTTTCAGTCATGGAATGTTTCAGAGTAATAAATCTTATTAATTTTCTATTTTGTAATTTGACTTGGAAGTGATGACACTGTATATCCCAGAGATTTTTGTTTGTTTTGCTTTTAACTTTTTAAAAACTTACCATAAAATGGACCTTTCAAAATAGTTCTTTATAACCGTAGGTAGATTGGAAGTTTATATATTCTCTTTCAAAAAAAAGCATTTCTTGTCTTCAGCAGTCTTCTCACAGACCTCTTCCATTGTGTCCATTTACTTGTGTTGCTTGGATTGCACCCTAATGATGTATTTGTTCTCTCATTGCCCTCATTGGCTTGAGCCCATTGCAATAGCACATTCTTAGGAAGTTGATGCCTTGTTTAATTCCACATATTTCTCTTCTTAGAGAGAGGGGGTAAACAAGGACAACTATCAGTTACAAGATGTGTGGAATGCATAGATAATCTAGCACTCTATTGGGAAGATTGTTTGTATGAAGAAGCTCCAGGAACTCTCTCTCTCCACTTAAATCATCCATTCTCTTAAATCTCACTTCTTCCTAGCCCGCCAGCCTCCTCCACACCCATTTCACCCCTCTTCACTATCATCACAGAACAGAAGGTTTGCATCAATTAAGAGACTGGCTTACGAGCACTTTTGACTCTCTACTAGGCTTTTTTTCCCCTATTTATTGTCATTCTGTAGCATTCCAGAGGCTATTTCATCTTGGGCACAATGCCTACAGTTGGGATGGGCTGCCACCAAAGGGATCCTGGTTATGTCCTTGGGGTATGAGCAGCTTGATTTCTCCTGAGCAGAGATGAGTCAAATGTACGTGTGATTTTCTTCAGGAATTTTTTTAAAATAAAATTTTAATACAAAAATATATGGTTATTTTTCAGTGGACCTTACAGCGGTGTTTTTCAGATGAAAATCATTACTTGTTAGGTGAATGGTGAAATAAAGGTGATTCTTGACCAGCATTGTCTTTAATACGTAAGAAGAATGAAGGAGGGAAGACAAAATATTATAGAATACCCCACATTGTAAGGGTAAGTGTATGGTAGACCCACCTGATAGTAATAACTTAAGTGTAATCTGAGAATGTGGTTGCACCTGATCCACATAAACTGCATGCATCTTACAAATGAGAACAGTTCTCCTGTTCAGCCCACTGTCACTGGAATGCCTTGTATGTAAGTCCCCTCAATTAAACCCCGTGTTTTGTTTTTTGGCTCCAGGTCTCTTCTTTGGCCTCTCAAACCTGGTGTCATCCCTATTAAAGCCAGCAGGGGGTCTGGCATGAAAGTAAGTGTTATATTTTTTCAAGAACTGAAACTTCTGTTTCAGTTATATACCTGTAAATTTTATTTTTGCCGTTAGTTGTGTTTTAAAAGATTGAAAGCCATCGTCTTAGAGCCATCAACTGTCAGCTTACCTTTACTCCAAATCTTCCAAAAACTATAATTTAGTGATAATTTACTATGACTTCAAGATTCAGATAGGAAGTCAGCCAGCTGTTTTGGTACAAAAAGTCGATCTGCACTTATATTCTTTGTGACCCCGCTCATCAATTAAATCCTCAAGTTTCTATTTCTAATCAGGTTGTAACATTGGATTTTGTTTGGTTCTCTTTTGTCTTGTCTCTCCTTATTGCTTATTGGACTTCCTAACCATAGAGCTCTTTCTATTCTGCAGTTTACTTATTTTTTCCCCCAATCACTTTGAGACCCTCTTCAAAGTTTTTTGAAGCTGTTGTTTCCTTTATAGGAGAAAGGAAGCATCAATGGTAAAATAAAAAGCTGGAAAGGAACAGAAATCCTGTAGGTCATCTGTGTTCTGGACTGCTGTTACCTTAGGGAGTTCACAAAGGGTGTCCCATGGGGTAGGATAGTTTGAAGGGAATCGCTTTGGATCCTCAGGCTTCACATATTTTCTTTCCTAAAATTGGTTAGACTGAGAACATCTTACAGTCAAGCCATTTCTTTCACAGTTGCCCTCTTCCTCTTCACAGAAGAATAGCTCAAGTCCCACTGTATCTTAATATGGTGCACTGCTTCAGGGTGTAAAAACCTACAAGGCACAAAATGAATTTAAAATGCTGGTGTGTGAGTGTCAGGAAAGTGAATGACTTTAAAGACTGAGTAACAAATTCGTGTGCATATCAGGTAGTTTCCTAATCATACTTTTAAAAAATGGAAAAAGAGCAAATTTGTGCTGATTCTAGATCATTAAAAATAATTTTTCAAAATATATCATGTGATTTTTGGCAAATAGTTCAAAAGGAGTTCTAAAATATAAATGGCATTATTGTAATAAAACTATTCTATAAGCCATCATAGATTACATCTATAAAAATTAAAAACTACAACAGAAAAGGTGCTGAGCTCTTTTGAAAATAACAAGAAATATTCATACTAATGTGAATTAATCAGAAAATGCTTCTATCTCCTTAAAAGATTTATTTCCAATAAACTTTTACATTTTGTATTTGATACTTTTTATAATTTATATACATTTATGTTATTTTGAGTACCTGCTACTAATCATCGTAATGATAAATTAATGAAAAAAATTAACCCTTAGAGCCTTACAGTTACAGGAAGTATATTGATATGTCAATTTCAGTTTGATTTCATATATTTTTTCCATGAATTACTCAATAAAGGCAATTAATTAAAGCCTTTCCATTCTAAATATATATTACATTAGGATAAAATTCAGAGTGGGAAATGTAATAAGAATACACTACTAAAAAGTGCTTGCTCATGTATTTTTTAATGAATGATGATAGATATAAATTCATATGACATTTAGATTATATTTAATACATTTTAAAACATAGCAATTTAATTGTAAATATCAATATTAATATCTTTTATAGCTATTTACCTTTACGACAAAAAATTTAGATACATAAAATATAGAAAGGGATACTTTTTGAAAATAAGTTTTCAAAATTTTTTAGAGAGTACACACAAAAAAATACAGTCACTGATCTAATCCTCTTATGGCCTATTGTCAGGAATCTATGAGACCATCCCAATATAAGAATATTTATTTCTTATGAAAAATCCTTTTATGAATCTTCTCCTTTATAATTTTCCTAGTAATAAAATATATGCTGAGTGCAGCCTTTCATCACCCAGGTTAGTCTGAGTTGGTATGCTTGATATGAGTTGAAATATTAACTGTCAACATTGACAGAGCAAGCAGCATAAAATCAGGTCTACATCAACTTCATAATTTAGGATGTAGCTCACAGCTGGGGATTATTAGCAGTGTGGTACATTTGGTGTCATGATACTTTAATTAATAATTCCTAATAACCAGGCACTTTTTTTTTTTTGAGACAGAGTTTCACCCTTGTTTCCCAGGCTGGAGTCCAATGGCACGATCTCGGCTCACTGTAACCTCCACATCACAACCAGGCACTTTCTTTAGGGGAGTATGTACAACACCAACAGGTAAATGAAATTTTAAAAATGGCAAAAAAGTTGAAATCAGAATTTGTTCTATTGTTTAAGATCTTGCACTTTGCTCAAAGATCTCTAACAGTGATGGCAAAAAATACATAAAGGTATTTTTTCCTAATAATGAAGAAAATTGATGTGGGAAATACCAGTGGATAAGAGTTTTCAAAACTTTCTTAAGAAACAAAACCCAGTAGAAACTAATAGAGGCAGCTAGTTTCTGATGCTATCCAGGAAAGGAAGGAGCCAGACATACAGCAAAGAGGCTGTGGATTTAAGACTGAAAAGTGGCACCAAAAAGGGGGATTACATTGAAAATGTGTGTGATGAACTGATATCTCATAACTTTTATCAAGGTAAAACTAAATAAAAGGATATTTCCTTAAGAGATAACTCAATTAAAAATTTCTAGTTTTTATTTAATTTTTTAAACTTTTATTTTGGGTTCAGGTGTACGTATGTACATTTGTTATATGAGTAAATGGCATGTCACAGGGGTTTGGTGTACACATTATTTTGCCACCCAGCTGACATGCATAGTACTAGATAGGTAGCTTTTCAGTCCTCACCCTCCTCCCACCCTCCACCCTCAGGGAGGCCCTGGTGTCTTGTTCCCTTCTTTGTGCCCATATGTACTCAATGTTTAGCTCCCACATATAAGCGAGAACATGCAGCATTTGGTTTTCTGTTCCTGTGTTAGTTTGCTTAGAATAATGGCCCTCAGCTCTATCCATGCAAAAGATAGTTTTAATTTTTTGTTGTCTTTTGGTCTTGAAATTATCTCTTTCCTTTGGAGTCACCTCTCCTGATGATTTACCTTGACTCAACTTTAGTTAGCCTATTGACATTACATGCTACAAGCTTTCCACAAAAACCATTGATCCTTGATTACCTGTTCTCTCTTGAGAGTGAGGCAAAGGGCTGAGTAGAAGTTATGTGTGCATGGAGGAGGTTTGCCAACTAGAAGGTTCTGCTTTAGGATGAACAGTTATACTTAGATACCCCTAATTTTACAGTAAGGAGACCTGTGCTGTTGGGTCTTAATACTTGTGTCTGGAAGGTAAATTGAGGAAACTTCTAAGAATGTAGAACAAAGAGATAAAGAATCAGAAACAAATGAAAGAAAAGAAAAAATGACAGTAAACTTTTATGTGGGAGACCCAACATCTGTCTAATGAAAATTCTAGAAAGACAGAATACAGAAAATAGACAGAAAAATTTCAAAGAAACAGAAGATAATTTTCTATAGCTAAAGAAGCTAGAATGGGGCTCTTGAGTGCCAGTGAAATGGATGAAAATAGCCCCATAAACATATGATCATGAAATTTCAAAAGACGAAGAATAAACAAAGGATCCTAAAAGCTTTCAGGTCATGTACCAATAATCATGATTATAGTGGCTCCAATGTTTCATCAACAACTGAATTCTAGAAAACTAAGCAATGTGGTCAAAGTACTGAGAGGACTATATTCAGCCAGTCTCTCAATCCTGTTTGAAAGGCAAATAAAGATACTTAGAGAAACGGAGAACTCAGAATTCTTACCTCCCACTACACTTTCTAGGACATAATTTGAAGATGCACCTTAGGAAAATGAGGGAGAAAACCCAGAAAGAAGAAAACGTGGGATCCAGGAAAATGAACCTAATTCAGGAGAGCAGAATGGGGAAGTCCTGGGATGACAACTTGGCAGTAGAAACAGAGCACATCCTCAGGTTCTGAGATCTCTGTGGGAAGAAAAGGGAGAACGTGGATAGATTTCTAGCACCTCACAAACTTTCTTACATCACGGCATGAATTTAAAATGGCAATATTTGTCTAGCACAATGAGCTAAATAAAGGAGGCTTCATACCCCTGATGAGCCTTGGGTTTGCCTGACCCCAAGGCTGAGGTGTCAACTACTGATACCATCAGTAGTTGGAAAGCTCTGAATTACACAGCATTATTAAAGCTTGGATAACTTCATAATATGACAAAGACAACTGGTGATTTATTTCAAAAAGAGAGTAAGAAAATACAATCGAATCTCTGACAGGAACAATTTCTTTGGAGTGATATTGATTCATGGAGAAAAAAATGATGTGCGTGCACTGTTTGACTCTGCAGCAGAAAATATTTACATAGTCATAATATGATATTATGATTTATTGATTTTTCATCTTTTAGAATCAAGGGTACATCAAAGGAAAAAGGTATAAAATGTAATATTCTTAATATTGACAATATTAAAGGAAAGATATAGCTGATTGAGGTTGAACAATAAAAAGAGAATGCGGATATGTGGAAGGAGAATAATGATTTCGTCTTATTAGTTTGGGAGCCAAGAGATGCTGTCTATAAACTGAAAGCCTTTCTGCAGATTTCTGCCATCTGCCTTCAGCTACTGAGTTCTTAAGGAGATGGAATGTCAAGTCTTTAACCCTTGGATGTCCTTGATTGAGGGAGAAGCAGTGTGAAAAGGAGAAGCACCAGCCTCCAAGGTACCAAATGGGTGGAAATTAAAAACAACTGAAAATGGCATTGGAGAACTCCCTACGAAGAAAAAAAGACAAAGATGTCTTGTTCCTACTGCCAAACTGCTAATAGGCATTCAAAAAATGCTAAAAAATGAAAGAAGGGTAGGGGTATGCATATGCTTTGGCTCTGTGTCCCCACCCAAATCCCACCTCCAATTGTAATCCCCATCATCCCCATATTTCAAGGGCGGGACTAGGCAGAGCTAATTGGATCATGAGGGCAGTTTCCCCCATGCTGTTTTCATAATAGTGAGTTCTCACAAGATCTGGTGGTTTTATAGGCATCTGGCATTTCCCCTGTTTGTACTCACTCTGTCCTGCCACCCTGTAAAGAAGGTGCCTGCTTCTCCTTTGCCTTCCGCTATGATTGTAAGTTTCCTGAGGTGTCCCCAACTATGTGGAAGTGTGAGTCAATTAAACCTCTTTCCTTTATAAATTACCTAGTCTTGGGTAATTTCTTCATAGCAGTGTAAGAACTGACTAATACAGGTAGATTGCGGTTTATTAAAGAAGAAACAGATTTTAAAATCCTTTTTAAAGTTTTATAGATGGATTACATAAATAGGAAGAGAGGTAGGGGAGATGAGTAGTGATATAAAACAACTAAATCCTCATATCCTCATGATTCATGGCAGGAAGTCAATGAACACTGTCTAATTTTGATATTTCAAGAAGCTGCACCATAAACATAAAATTTAGACATATGGGAATAACCCCAAAAGAAATAAAAATGGAAGAAGTTTACTACTGTGCCCCCAATGCCTAGAACAGTGGTTGGCTGACTGTATATGCTCAATAAATATTTGCTGAAAGAATAAATTTTCTGAATGATGTGCAGGAATGGAGGAGGAAATGAGGGACTCTGACACTGTTGCTGATATTCATTAAAAGCCTGCAGCAGTTCCATTTTCCCCTCTTTCCTTGCTAACAGAATCCAGATTTCTACTCCTGAGAGAAAGTGATCCCATCTCCAACCAAAGAGCAAATCCAGATTAGCCTATTAAATCAAGGTAATCCTATACTTCTAACCAGTGACTGGATTAGAGGATGACCAATGAGATGTGAAGGAGGGATTATTGAGAGGCAGCTTCACTCTTCTTTCTCTCAAAATTGATATGTCTGAATTTGATATCTGGACAGATATAACTCTCTTGTGACAAAGAAGAAGCTAGACTGAGGAAAAGAGCAATATTCACAGAATGGCAGAATAAAGAAAGAACCTGAGATTTCGATGATGTCATTGAATTAGCAATTAAATACATTAAATTCTCAACTTAACATGTCTTGAATGTGAGATAATAAATTTTCCTTTTTGTACCAACTAGTTGAGTTGGGAACTTCTGTTATTTGCTCTCAAAGCATAACAACAGATAAAAGTCCTTCTGGACTTTTTGATACCAATAAACATATGCCTGTGTTAATGTTTATAAAAATAAATCAAATAAGGCTATATGTAATTTCATCCAATAAAAATGGAAGAGTATTTTTTAATTTTTTATTTAAATTGCTGGGTCCCCTAAATTTTGGTGGCCAGGTATAATTTGTTAGCGTTGCTACAAAGGAACATCTGAGGCTGGGTAATTTATTTTTTAAAAGAATAAGTTTATTGTCTTATGGTTCTGCAGGCTGTATAAGAAGCATGGCACCAGCATCTGAATCTGGTGAGGGCCTTAGACTTTTTCCACTCATGGCAAGGGGGGAAGAGCAGCCGGTGTGTGCAGGGATCACATGGTGAGAGAAAGCAAGAGAGAAGGGAAAGGTACCAGGCTCCTTTTAACAACCAGCTCTCTAGGGAACTCTCTTGGGAACTAAGAGTGAAAACTCACTCACCACCCCCACACTCGCCCCCCAGGGACGGCATTCATCTACTCATGAGGGATCCACACTCATGACCCAACCCCTCCCATTAGGCCGCACCTCCAACATTGCGAATCAGATTTCAACATGAGACATGGTGGGGCCAAAGGAACCAGATCGAAACCATAGCACCATGTTTCATGACCCAGTTATCCTCTCCTGTGTTGTGACTCTAATTCTTTTCTTTCAAAACAAATTTTGCAAATTCTCTTTCCCTCCAGTTTTATAACTTTAGAAATTTTTCTACTGTAAACACCAGTTGAAAAGGACACCTTTTCCTGGTAACAAAAAGGAAACTAGAGAACATGGCTATATTTGTCTATTTAGTTTCCTTATCATGGTATTTATTCTTTCAACAAAATGTGAGACAAAGTCAATGGCTGAAAGGGAATGAAAGAAAATTAATGTATGAAATGAGAGGAAAAGGCATAAAATAGTCATCGCAAAGATGAAAGAAAATAAATTACAGATATAAAAAGATATTGAATGGAATATTTCCTATTATGTCCGAATTTCAGTTAAAGGCCAAAACCTGAGAGAAACTGAAAAGTCTACTAGATACTTCTGTGAAGGATCTACCAAAGGGTAGAAAAATGGCCCAGTAAACATCACATTCCATAGCTTATGTAAGAAAGACTAAGAATTCATGAAGAAGGATTGTTAGAAAGAGAACTTAGAGAAAATGATGGAGTTCTGTATAATTTATTTTACTACCTTCCATAGACAGTAGAAAGTATACTTTGTAGAAAGTCCCAGGAGACCCAGTAGAGAGCCTCTCAAAAACAACAAACAACAAACAATGTAGAGTTGCAGGCATTTGCTTTCTGCTTCTAGCTGCTCATGATGACAGAGCATGAAAGCAGTGGAATCATCCTGAGATGTGTTGATTTAGGAGACCAAAGGTGTTTAAGACACAAGTGGTTGCTAGAGAGGGAAATCAAATCTGAATTTTGTTATACCATATTCGCTCAAAGAATTCTTTGCCTTTAAGGCTAAGGGGACTATAACTACAGACTTAAAAGACTGTTGATGTACCTCTTGTCGTGGGAGTGGAGGTGCAGAAATAAGGTGGAGGGTCACATGAGTTTGTTAACTCTAAATGAGTAGAGGTTCCTTCTGCTGGGGGAGGAGGGGTTACTAAAGACCTCCACAGAAGAGTCAGTGTTAGAATACCTGCCCTGGCCCTGATGGAGAGTAGTTGACAGGCAAGAGAGAACTTCCATTAATCTTAGCTAAGTAAAAAGTCTTTCTCCATTTTCAGTTTGTTCATTTTTTTCTGATCCTGATCCTCCAGAGGCCAGAAGCAACAAGAGGGTAAGGGGAGGAGGAACAAGAGGAATGGAAGAACAAGGTGAAGAGGTATTGAAAATAAAGACTGCTGTTCTCCCTTACATAGGTCAGTCCTGAGCTAAGGGGTGGGAAAAAATTTGAATGAAATGATAAAGTCAAGTTGTAATTTACACTGGACTACACTTTTTTCCTTTTACCAGAGATATGTCTGTTTATGGCTGAAAGTGGTCAGAAAACAGGGACTATGCTTGTGATGCCATCAGCAAGTGAGAGAGAAAACTCCCAGTCACTGGATGGGAAAGCAGTGGCTGGAGAAAAGTGAAGATATTTCCTGCTTCTTCCCTAAGGAGAGAAGCCCATTCAGTAAACCTGCCATACTCAGGAAGGCACTGTAGCAGGATTGCCAGACAATGGCCTTTTCGGGTTTCTAGTCATGGATTTCAAATGAAGTTAGTCGGCTATATTGTGATTCCAACCACACTCCCTTCACAACTCCCAGCCCAAATGTTCTGCTTCTCCAGGATAGGCATGGAAAAAGTGAACAGTTGGGTTTGACCACGGTTTGGTTTTGCTCTACAAATACAGTGCACAGGAAGGGAGTGAGAAGAAGTAAGGAGGTATTTTCAAGGAAGTGGCTATAATGGATTGTAAATGGAATCTAAGTTGGATGAAGAGGAAAATAGAGACATCAGGAGGATGGATAGTGAAAAAGGCATGGAGTTATGGAGCAGAGGTAATGAGGCAAGAACTGTTACAGTTAAGAAAATACGGAAGCATCTGGAAGAGTAAGTTGTGGTGGCTCAAGAATGGGTTGCCTGAAATGAAACTGTCAGGGGCAATGCAGCTTCTAATGATGGCGAGATTTATGGTGAGGTTACTGGATGAAAAGGCTGTGGGAGGTAAAACATAAGCAGGTTAAAAGGAACTGGTTTGAATCTGTTTTTCACTTTGAGTTGGACTAATTTTTTGGCTTAAAACCAGTTTGAACCATGCTGAATCAACAGATCAACTGATTTCTGTTGTATAGCTCATTGGTTTTATATACCTTGAACTAAATCCGAACCTGTTTTAACTAACTTAAAATTATTTACATTAAATTACACAGTATATTAGTATTAAATGTTTTTTTTAAAAAACTAAAGCGTTCAAAAAATAAATTAGTAGCTTAGAAGGTTACATTAGATTTGTAGTGATTTATGTCTACAGTGAATTTATTGTTAAAACTATGCTAAAGTTAAGGAATATTCCTACCAGTTAGAGATTCCTTTTGAAAAGGACACATAAAGAGGTTTTACTTATGATTCCATAAGTCAATCAATCCATTTTAACTTTAATAAAACTCACAGGAATTAACAGTGCTTTCTTCTCTGTGAAGACACAGAAATTGTCCTGTGGTTTGAAACTACCTCTATGAGGTTTGACCATCTTCCTGAGCAGGAAAGATCCTCCTATGCAGACTCTGATATGGTCTGGGTCTGTGTCCCCACCAAATCTCATGTCAAATTGTAATCCCCAGTGTTGGAGGTGGGGTCTAGTGGGAAGTGATTGGATCACGGGGGTGGAGTTCTCATGAATGGGTTAGCACCATCTCTTCAGTGCTATTCTTGTGATAGTGAGTTATCATGAGACCTGGTTGTTAAAAGTGGGAAGCACCTCCCCCATCTTGCTCTTGGTCATGCTGCTGCCATGTAAGACACCTGCTCCCACTTTGCCTTCTGCCATGAGTAAAAGCCCCCAGACTCCTCCCCAGAAGCAGGTGCTGCTATGCTTCCTGTACAGCCATTAGCCAATTAAACCTCTTTTCTTTATAAATTACCCAGTCTTGGGTATTTCTTTATAGCAGTGTGAGAACTGACTAATACAGGCTGTTTATCTTACAAACCTGAAATCTCATTTCTGAGCTTTTATTTTGTTCATTTAATACTATCGTTTCTCAGCCTTAGCCTAGAAATTTGTGACTACTTTCACAAAAGCAAAAAATGTCCTCCTTATAACTAGATGTACTTATTGATAAATAGATTCAGGCAGTATCTACCAGTGAAGACACATTTCCAGCAACACTCTGAGAGTCATTTTACTATGTCAACATTAAGTGCAAATGTGAAAGAGATTAAAAAAGATACACACACACACACACACACACACACACACAGTCATTGGAGTCCCCCTTCTCTGCCTTTAAGGTGAGGTGGGCCACAGCTCTCTAACCATCCCGACTCTGATTGGTTCTTCATACCCATTCAAACTATGTTCTAAGTTCCATACACTCCTCCCTGATAGCTATAACCACATGGTACTGAGACTTCTGCTCCTTTCTAAATATTCATGAATATAGCACATCTAATAATCATACATTATAAAGATGAAAAATGAATCTTAGGCCATTAATTTGTTATAAAGGTAGTTTGTATCTGGTATTTCATTAATCACATTATTAACACTATTACATAAACCAATATTTATTGAAGTACAGTTTTAGGATCCTGCATCTGAATCACCTAAGATTATTTTCAAAGTGCAGAGTCCAGGATTAAACCACAATCTAAGTAACTTAGATTTTTGGCAGGGTGGGGGTGGCCTAGGAATCTGCAATTTGAAGAAATTATCCAGCTAATCCTTATACATAGGACAGTTTGAGAGCTATCTTTAGAAGTTAAGAGAAAGTATCTTCATTCCAATAAATCAGGAAAACCACACATTTACTTGCAGGTTTTTTTAAAAATATATTTTATAAGTACATATATAAACTCAAAATTAGATAAACAAAGGCAATTCAACCAATTGCCCTTTGGATTAATGATACAGAATTATTTCTATAGGATTTATCAATGGCCTACTTTTACCAATAAACTCTAATGGATAGTGGAGAAAAGTTGGATAATTCGGACTCCCTCTTTCCCATTTTTCCCCCTCACATCCAGATCCCCTTATTCTTACTATCAGTAATTTGGGGTCTGATTTTTGCCCCCAAAATTTCCTCAGTTCTCATTTTTCATCGGCTTTGCAAACTTTGTATCTTACAAAAAACAAAACAAAACAAAACAACGATTTCAAACTATTTCTAGAAGCCAACTATTTTTGACTTCTTGAAATCCACTTTGTACTCATAAATGTTTATCTTTAAAGACTATTTAGCCTCATTTGTCTACCTCTGAGCCTGAGCAAAGTTGAGTCAATTATTGAGGGAACATTTGATGTTGCTCTAGAGATTTTAAAGTTTTTATTCCCTGCGCTTTTTAGAGAGGGGCCATTCAGGTTTTCAACACTTTTATTTAGGCAGTTGCTACACGAAGGGTATTGCTAGGTATTTAACTTTAGAAATTATCTATAAGAAAATGGAAAGACTCAACAGCCATTTATATCATCTGAAACAACTCACTCTCCCCATAGATAGGTGTGTGTGCACATGTATGAGTGTACATGTGAGAGTGTGTACAGAGAGAGAATATGACAGACCATGAGAGAAAAAGAATATCTGCTTTGTGTAAAGCACAATGATGGGGTACATGATGATAATCGAAAAACAGTCTGTACTTTCAGAGTTTCCAGTGTATGGCTAGAGGTAGATATCTACACAAACACAAGAGGAAGCTGGAGAAAGAGGCGTGGGTAGAGCCGCTGAATGTATGTTAAGAGCAGCTGCATGGCAGCATGGGAACAGCCAAGGGTTTAGGGTCAAATGAACCTGATTTCAAATCCCAGTGCAGCTTTTCTGTGACCTTAGCCAAGTGGTTAACATTTGCTGTGCCTCGATTTCTGAGTCCCTAATGGCTAGCAGCACCTGACTCCTAGAGTTGCAATAAGGAGTAGAGATAAAGTAGGTAACGTACCAAGCAGACGATAGGGGCTTAATAAATGAGAGCTATTATTATGGAAATGACCAGCCGCTGCAAGTTTGCTAATTGAGTTCTCTGTAACTCTACCTGGAATTTAAAATCGACAGTCCCTGCTCCCAGATGCAAACTGATTTTTATTCCAAGAGGTTGTCTCCAAATCAGAATGTCAGGATGGGGTTAGTTTTCGATGCTCTTTAAGCAGTGTGGGCTGGGATAGAGGTTCTGAGGTCAGCAAAGCGTGTGAAAACAAAGGGCTAACAAAAAGCCCTGTAGTTTAATACCACCTAGTCTGATCACATGTGAAGAAGGTCCAAGATAATGGTCCCTGTTCAGAAAGGTTTTCCTTGAGAAACTAAACATAGAATTACCATATGATCCAACAGTCCTATTACTGGGTATAAACCCAAAGGAATTGAAATAGTTTGATGTGCACATTCCCACGTTCACTGCAGCATTACTCACAATAGCCAAGATAGGGAAACAGCCTAAGTGTCTGTCAATAAATTAATTAATTTTTTAAATGTGGTGTATGTATACCCAATGGAATACTATTCAGCCTTTAGAAAAACAGGAAATTCTGTCATTGGCAACAACGTGAATGAACTTGGAGGGCATTATGTTAAGTGAAATAAGCCAAGCACAGAGAGACAAATGCCATATGATCTCACTTATATGTGGAATCTAAAAAAGTTGAACCCATAAAAGGAGGGAGTAGAATGGTGGCTACCAGAGGCTAAGGAGAAGGCAGATGGAGGAGAGATGGGGTGGGGGAGAAGGGAGATATTGGTCAATGGGTACAAAGTTTCAGTTAGACAAGAGGAACAAGTTCTGGTGTTTTATTGAACAGCAATGTAGCCATAGTTAATAATAATGTATTGTATGTTTCAAACTAGCTAAAAGGGATAATTTTAAATATTTTTATCACAAAGAAATGATAAATATTAGAAGCGATGAGTATGCTAATTAGCCTGACATGATCCTTTTACGGTTGATACATATATGTTTCAAAACATCACATTGTACCCCATAAATATATACAATTATTATTTGTCCATTAACACTCAAACTAAAAATTAAAAGAAAGGTTTTGACACACATGCCAAGAAATTACTGCACTTTTTAGAAGGTTAGATCTGTATGTGCTGCCATAAATGACTGTCCATGACATAGTGACATGTGAAAAATTATAATGAACACCTGAAGTTTTGTTTCACAAATCCATTCTTTCAGCTTCTGGTAATGGAAATGTGTTTTGCCTAGAATCCAGGTCTCCCCTTTGTTAATGAAGGTGCCCTGGCCAAAAGGCAGACTCATCACCTGAGCTAAGCAAAGCTGACACCTTCCTGGGAGTTTGAAAAGGGGAAGAACTGATGTATGCTTGTGTCAGAGCCCTAAAGATACTCCATGGTTTCCTGCTACCACAAAGTCCAGAAGTGCTCTGATTCTTGTCCTCTCCAAAGATCCTTACCTCACTCTCCAACCTTCGCTTCAATTCTTCCTTAGAGAAGAAATATGCATTAGTGCCTCAATGGGCATTCCTTCATGTCCTCTACATGCAGATCTGATTCCTTACCATTTTTTCAAGTAAATAATTTTTCTAAGTCACCCAGAGTAGATTTCTGTTGCTTCCAAACAAAGAACCCTAAAGTACAGTGATAAAGTAACTAGCAATGTGTTTATTCTTATATGTATATTTTAATTCACTGACTTTATAAATTTTCATACTAAAATTTTCTTATTACATGTATTATTTTGGTAAGTAAAAAGCACTCGGCTGGGCGTGGTGGTTCATGCCTGTAATCCCAGCACTTTGGGAGGCCAAGGCAGGTGGATCACCTGAAGTCAGGAGGTCAACACCAGCGTGGCCAACATGGTGAAACCCCGTCTCTACTAATAATACAAAAAATTAGCCGGGCGTGGTGGCGGATGCCTGTAATCCCAGCTACTCAGAGGCTGAGGCAGGAGAATTGCTTGAACTCAGGAGGCAGAGGTTTCAGTAAGCCGAGATCACACCACTGCACTCCAGCCTGGGCAACAAGAGCGAAACTCCGTCTCAAAAAAATTAATTAATTAATTAAAAGCACTCATAGATGAAAAAGAAATCTAGGTAGAAAGTAGTGTTCACTGAGATGAAATAAATCTGACTTGAATCCTCCTTGCAAACTCGGAGCCATTTTCACTGGAAGGTGGGGAGAGCAGCATTTATAGCCATCTTTCACAAGGCATGTGAGGGAAGGGGGGCTTTCTACTGAAGGGGGAAGAATGGGAAGCTCAATGGCATTAGCTGCCATACAACCTGCATAAGACTGGCTTGAGAGTTCTACAAATTTTCCAGAAAGCTGACAATTCATTCTCAGAGAAAATCTTAATCTCTGGGGTTCTGCATTCTCACATGCTACCTCTGTTCTACACCATGTAATTCCAATGTAGAATGCATTTCTTTCTTCTTCAGTTTCCAGGGAAAAACAAACACATTAAACATGACTTGGGAACTTAGCAGTCTTTACTTGGATGGGTGGAGGTGGTCACAAAGATGGGTCATGTCATCTTGAGTCTTCCATCTGGCTGGCTCCTCTCTTCTCTTCCTCCTTCCTAACAGATTGTCCTCCTGAATGCCAAATGCTTCATCTTTTATGCAAAATTAATCTTCCTTTCCCTGTAATGTCTTTACTTCAGCCAGCCTTGGGTCCCATACATTTTCTCAAGTAAACCAGGATTTTCATGGTATTTTTTTAGACAAAAGAATTTGTCTGAAATTCCTTTTTCTCTTGCTAAAAGGAATTCTGATGCCACCTGTTAGGAATTCATTTTTCTCTGCCTCTCACATTCACATGTAATGGAAAAGGGAAGTAAGCTTTGTGGAGGGAATATATATATGTATATAAAATTTATAGGGACTAAGCAAGAGGAGGAGACCTTGGGATTTTAGAAACAGAGAAAGGCTTATCAGAGCATTGTCTCAGCCAGAGAAATTTCATGACTGCATAGTCTTTTTGCTGATTCAGCAAATATTTATTGAGTGCTTATTATACGTAAAGAGGCAATCAGCTATGCACTGGGGAATTTAAAAATAAATAGGGCATGCTTTAAAGAGCAAAATGTCTAAAAGGAAAGATACACACATGAACTAATAGGCACAAGACAGTGCTACAATGAAGGACTAGATGAATTTAGAATAACTTGTGAACAGAAGCCCAGGCCTGTCCCAAATATTTGGGGCCTAGGCAAATTTACAAATGGAGGATCACGTACCATACATCTAAATATTTAAAAGTTATAAATCAAGTGAATAGACTGCTAAATAAAATAGGTTCTACCCTTCTACCTTGACAAATAGAATTTCATAAAGCCTGAAAGGCCAGATCTGAGTTTAGAATCCTTGACACCTCAGAGTTGAGTCAGATCATGGCAGTGCAGATAGCTGGTTTGTGGATCCTAGCCTGAGGCCTTTGACAATCTTCCCTTCTTTTCCCACCCCCTGTTCCTTTTCATACTTGTATGTATGTGGACACCCAGGCTGCATGTACAAGTTCCAGCCATGGCCTCCACCAACAGCCACTTCTTGGTCACCACTCAGCCTAGGATATACCCACCAGTGGTGCCATCTTGTCCTTAGTAGCGATAATAGAGGTAACAGACCCACTCAGGCTCTAAAGATAGGGTCAGACCATTTAGAAAGGGAATTCCAGGGTCTTAGATATCAAAGCATGGTCTAGAAGAGGGATACACCTCTGCTTGGGCCCACCTAGTTGGCTCCAGGGACTCTTCAGCCTATAATGTGAGCCACAGCCAGAAAAGGGCAACAGCAAGGCCTTCTGGAGCACCATTACCTTCTTGCCTGGGTCAAAATCCAGTATTTCTTAAGCTGTTTCACCATATTTTTCTTGAGATCCTAAACTGCTTGTAGCTTTCTAGCTTCAGATGTACTGATTTTGTGCAAGAGAGAATACGTATATTTATTTGGTTTTCAGCCCTCACCTGACGGATCCTTGAAGAGATGTTATTTCTGGACTTCCAAGCATTACAGTTCTATTTTCCAGTAATTCTATGGGCTAATAAGCTACCATCAGGGAAGGGAAGATAGGAAGAAATTCTTCTTTTTGGCTGCAAATCCCAATATAGAGTCTGAAGTATAACAGGGCCATCTTCAATGACAAAGGACAACATGTTTTCAAGCATTCCTTTCAACCAGACATTTTCCTATCCATTAGCTGTTTTCACTGACTGCTATGTGCAGGCCAGGCTTGATCTAGATCAGTTTTCATCAGGGTCACAAGGAAACAACACAGCTTAGGTTGAACCAAAGCAAGGTGACTCCTTCACTGTAGGTGTGTTCTATCTGCCCACCTGTCTATCTTGTCTTTGTCTTAATTCCCAGTTTTGCTTGGCTTTCTTATTTTTCAAAAGTTTTTCTTTTTCTTTCCTCTCAGTATATAGCTCTTCCAGCTTCTCACCATTTCCATCAACTTCTGGCCACTTGCCATGTTTTGTTTTCTAGTAATTGTGCCCTCCTGGCTTCTGTTGTCTCCCCAGCCTGATGTGTTACTGTCCTGACCCCTAAGTTGTATGTACTTTGTGATAACCTACACCAGTCTTAGCATCCTACTTAAATCCCTGACCTGCAACCACCCTCACATTGACTATCAGGGTGGAAGAAAACAACAGGTCATGCATTGGAACAAAATCTCCTTCTCCAGTCGTGATTCCCCGAAATCGCAGTAGTAGGGATGAGATGATTTTTGGTCTAATTTATTTAGCTGACTCTTTTCCAATAACTTTTCCTCCACTCAACCCCAGGAAACCCACCTGGACACCGTAATATTGTAGACATCAATATTATGTAAAAATGTTCTATCTTAAAATAATAAATCCAAGCATATTACCCATCAACCACAATGTTGCCTCTCTACTGATTGCTTTAAACTGTTTCCTCTTTGGTCTCATCAGAGCCTCTGGTCTACGGATCCGTCTGTGTTAAGCAATCTTTCAGCCTGTTCCTTTCTTTACTTTTCTCCTTATCCAACTTACAAGCTATAATCCGTCACTTCAAAATCACTCTTGTCCATACCCCAAACTTCTTTATGCCTTTGTATTTTATCACATCTAACCTGGGTCAATCCTGCAATAGGGCTTTCTCTCTAGTTAAACTTAAGAGTTTGATAATTGCTGGGGAAAAACAATTGCAGAGGAAATTGTTACCTCTATAAATCCATAATCCCTAACCTCAAGTGAGCCGTCAACTCTGCACATCAGTCCTACTAGTTTTTCCTGGCCAACTGGCTCTCTCATTTCTCCATTTTCCTCAAAACTGTGATGATGTCTGCTCAGCCTCTCCTACTATATACGGATAACCATTTTTGTTTCTTCATTCACAGGGAAAATGGAAGTGGTAAGAAAGAATTCCCTCAATTTTTAGTTACCAATTCTACAAACCTACTATGTTCTCAGGATAAAAACAAATGCACTGACCACAGCCTGCCTCTCACCCCACAACCCACAACCTTTGTGCTTCCATCACAATGGCCTTCTTCTAATTCCGCTAATGTCCCATCTGAAACCTTTATGTTGATAACAATCACTCAAGTTATTGGATAAATTAAAGAATCAAATCACTCAAGTTGTTTGATAACATTTCCAAGCCCACTGGATATACTTTCAGAGGAAGGCCCTCAAAACTGGTATACTTAACAAGAGCCTAAGGTCATTCTTACTTCAAGGAAAGACTGGGAAACTCACACCATGATTCCAAAACGCTGCTGATAGGCTGCTTGGAAACCTCTTCTTCCCTTTCTCTCCTTGTCTCCCTTCCCACCACACCAGATTCACTCTTACTCATCTTCCAACTTTCTACTGCAGCATCGCATCAGCAGGAAAGCTCTCTTCACATCACCCAGCACACCACCACTAGGTTTAGGAAGGTTTCTTTGACATGTGCTCTTTTTTATTTTATTTTATTTTATTTTATTTTATTTTATTTTATTTTTGAGATAGAGTCTCACTCTGTTGCCCAGGCTGGAGTGCAGTGGTGTGATCTCGGCTCACTGCAACCTGTGCCTCCTGAGTTCAAGTGATTCTCTTGCCTCAGCCACCCAAGTAACTGGGATTACAGGCATGCACCACCACACCCGGCTAATTTTTTGTATTTTTAGTAGAGATGAGGTTTCACCATGTTGGCCAGGATGGTCTCGAACTCCTGACCTCAGGTGATCTGCCCACCTCGGACTCCCAAAGTGTTGGGATTACAGGCGTGAGCCACCACGCCCGGCCAGCATGTGCTGTCATAGAACCACATTCCTTCACTTTGTGACATTTACCCAAGTTTAATATCATGCACTCATTGCTTGATTATTCGGTCATTGTTTCTCTCCCTACCAGACTGTGAGGGAGTCACAGTCCACATCCTGGGGCCACATCTGTTGTCATTCATTATTGTTTTTACACACACTGGTTCCTAATAAATCCTTAAGGTAATTAATAATTGAATGAATGAATCAGGAATGAGTCAATGAATGAATTGACTTAAAATTGACAATGATGTTGGAGAGTAATTATAACCTCAAGAGTTACCCAGCCTATATTTTTAGCATTGGCCAATTTGTTCCATTGTTGGATAGTGATAGAAAATACATTTTTCTATTAAATTCAAATCTGCCCCCATGTAACTTACCTCCAGTGCTTACTGGTTAGCCCTACTGGAAATACCATCAAAGTCTATTTCCTCTTAATGATATTTACTTGCAGTATCTGAATAATTTTAGCATGTGTCTCCTGTTTTTTCTTCTCTAACATAAATAAGAACAGTTGCTTCAAAAGTTCCTGATTTGAGACAGTTCTCAGACTCAATTATCCCCTCTCCAGTTTGAGCACACTCTGATGAACACACAAACAAGACAGAAACAACAGAGCCATGAAGCTCTCAGGTCTTCAGAATATAGTAGCTTTAAGTCATTACTTTCAGAAGATAAGTCAGTTTCCTTCCTTCTATCAGTTACAGTTTAAATTACAAAGTCATCGAACCACCAAACTGCAATATATCTGAGAAGAATTGTACCTACAAGGCAATGAACCCACAGAACACGTGAAATTTATTACAAGTACTTTTATTGGAGCAATTTGTTGACAAATGCTCAAGAAGGAGTACAGAGTGATCAGTAATAATAAAACCGTATAGAGATCATTTCCCCAAACACTGTCTAGAAGAGAAACAGAGACAAATTCTTTAACTCAAGGTAGGTTTTCTGTACCTTTTCCCTGTAGTTTTTATATGTCATCTCTGGAGAAATTTCAGATGTTTCAAATCTAAGCCTACATCAAAGCTGGAATTTATAAAAATAGCAAAGGGGTTCTATTTATCTCCATTCACCAATCCTAGCCAGCAGCTGAAAAGAATTGGAGTTTAAATCCTATTAGACTCTCACATCCCCCACCTCCAGGCCACAAAGTCAAATTGATACAATTACTTCTAGGATGAGTGAGGAGGCTGTCACATTAGCCAATTGTTTGTTTCCAGTGCTCGGGCAAAGGGGAAATCTGGCCTTCTAGATTGAGAGAATTACACATCCCTCCAAATAACTGGAAACCTTTTCAAGGGTCGCAGGCTGCCCCAAAAGCCAGAGGCAGAAGGACCATGTCATTGCTCGCCTTTAAGCCCAGGAGACTGTCACTTCAGAGATAGTTGAGAGCTGCTCGACAGTGTGTTTTAAGACAGTTTCACTACTAACTCTTAGTAAAATAGGGCAATAAATGGCAGCCTGCAATTTGGACATAGCCAAATTGCTCGTTAGGTCAAGAAAATGCAGGAATTCCTAATCCAGTATTTTTAAATTGAGAAAATTGAGGACAAACAGGACACTGTAAGAATGGAGAGGAAAGGATTTATAAGAACAATAACAACAACAAAAACCCATAAGCAGAATTGACAAACATTGGAATGGTATTATACTCCAAAAACTCCACACTGCACAATACCCAGCATTTCCTTTTTTGCTATGGCTATACACAATTTTTTTTTTTCCTGAGATAAGGTCTTGCTGTGTTACCCAGGCTGGCATGCAGTGGTGGTGCAATCTTGGCTCACTGCAGCCTCTGCCTCCTGGGTCAAGCCATTCTTGTGCCTCAGCCTCCCTGTAGCTGGGATTACAGTCAGGCACCATTTCACTCAGCTAATTTTTATATGTTTAGTAGAGACAGGGTTTCACCATGTTGGCCAAGCTGGTCTTGAACACCTGACCACAAGTGATCCACCCACTCAGCCTCCCAAAGTGCTGGGATTACAGGTGTGAGCCACTGCGCCCGGTCGTATACATTCTTTTAAAAAGTTTTGATGACTAAATGACCAGGGTCCAAGGCTCCTGCCCTTGCGTGTGCTCTTATATGTGCAGCCTTACACTTCAGGCCAACTGAGCTTCTAGCTGTTTCTTTTACATACTCTGTTTCCCCTTCTCTGTCTTTGTGCCTGCTGTTTCTCTATCCCACTTTTCATACATACAAATCTTACCTAGAATTAGAGACCCAAATTAAATACCTCTGTTTCCCCAAAGCATTTCCTAATCTTGTCAGCTGGATGTCATCTCTCCTCTGAAATCTTGTGACATTTTTTCTTGCCTTTCTTTCAGCATTGACCATGCCTATAATCACATTTCATCTCCTCTCCTCTGTAAACTGAGAGCAGAAACTGGGTCTCTTTCATGTTTGTTTCTTCCTCAGCATCTTTCATGTAAGCAGACATTAGGAAGAGATTTACTGTAGGTATGGGATAAACATGAGAAATAAAGAGTAGGCATGATTAAAATGGAAGAAGAAAATATTGGTTAATGTGCATGGAACCAGTGCAAATTTAGAGTCAAATAGAACATTGGGTGTTCACAGTTACATGACAGACTAATCTGGATGCTACAGAATTTAGTAAAAATGTTCTCACCTCGTTACTGTCCTCAGATTAATAAAGAACCTGGAATTATTTCTTTCATAGAAGCCAGAAAGTAAAAGATTGATAACTATGACTAAAAATTGTGAAGCTTTATATAGGTAAAAAATAACATAGAGGTCAAAGACAATAGTAAAAGAATAGGTAAAATTTTGAAAGTTTAAATTGAAGTAACCATTTTGGAGGAAAATTTGAAAATATCTATCAAGATGTCTGATTGCTCACTCTTGATTAGACTCAGATTCTGCACTTTTAACAAGGATATTACATGAGTGATGTTGCATAGTTTCTATTGTATCCCACTGGGAGACAATAGTATGTTCCACTTTTAGTGTTGTCAAGTTTGATAACGTGGTTGGTAATCTCTAAATCTCACTCCTGTAATTATACATTATAAGTGATAAGTAATTTTAGGGTAACACTTTGAGAACACATGAATATCTATCCTCAACAACCTTTTCCCCAGTGGTTTAAGAACCACTGAGGATCTTTGTCTGATTTAATTAGTTTACATTGGGATTTGCAAAATGGCCATTTTCTAATTCTACCATTCCTTCCAGATTTATTAGCTGGCATTCATCTGTAAAGAAGAGCTTTTTCTTTTTCTTCACTGTCTCTCTTGCTTCCACATGAATTACTTATTTATGTTTTAATCACTATTGATTCCTGGCTTTTAAAAAAAATCCAGCATGTTATAAAACATAACTATCCTTGTTCCTTTTGATATTCAACTTGTCCCAAATATTGCCAGTGGGGTAGCCTTTAAGTTAGCTTCCCTGTCCTTTTCAAATGTCTGTTTTAATCAACAGGCAATCCTTTGAATTCTGGCACAAAGTGTCCCAAACTTGCCTTATACTTTTCCTTGTGCAAATCTGGAATCTGCCATTTCTCTAAGAATCTGTAGTTCCTTTAGTGGAGAAATGTTAATGAGCAGAAGGATGTTTATTCCTATTAGAGTATCACTGCTTCTAGATTATAGACCCTTCGAGTGAACAGAGTTAGAAAATATGTGTGTGTGTGTGTGTGTGTGTATTTTAAACTATGGCTTGATATCATTAATTTAAATACAATACCAGAAGGTTCCTTTTCATTTTTTTCCTTTTCCATATTTCTATCAATCTTTCCTCACTATGAAAACACTGTCTCCCAGCAATGTCAATATATTTACTCATTTGCTTTTTTTACAGTATAAAGATAATTTTGTATTTATAGTATCTGTATCACTACCAATGACAAACCCACCACGGAAAGCCTAAGATTTTCAATCTGTTTTTTTGTCCTTATACAACCTACTGGAGAAACACAACCAAAGTATTTTATTCAAAAATCACTTGACCACAAGTGCAAGAGCACAGACCAAACAGTGTCCAGCATCACCTATTGGAGTGTTGTTGCCAGCAGACTGGGAACACCTTGGTCCCCACAGTGCAGCAGGTTTCTAACCTTCAGGGGCCAAACAATAAAGCCAGCAGTTCAGTGCAAGCCCACGGGTCTACAGCAAGAAACTCATGAGTGATGAGCTGACCCTTGGCGCCTTGAAATCTTCCAGAAACGAAGCCCAGTTGACTGAACCCACCTTATACCACAAACAAATCCCCAATGGCATCAAAGACTATAAAAGCAAAAAACTGTAGGAGATCCATCAGAGTGGAGGGAGAAACTATAGGAAAAGGAGTAGGCCTTCTGAAAGGTCAGAAGGCTCTGCAAAGCTCCAGGAGAGAATAGCTGAAGGCAGCTGTTCTATAACCCTGAGGCAGAGGGCAAGGAGTACGTACAAGGGAGTGTAGGGGAATTTATCTTCAACAGGCTTGTTTACTTATGTTGACCAGGAACTGACCTTAGATCATCCACACGCCTGACATTCCCTGAAGGGCGAACAATAAATGTTAATTACCTACAGGTTGTGTTGGCTCCAGGTTTTTGGCATTGTGCCTGCACTGAATAAAAGCAAGCAGCTCCAGCTTCTCATGGCTGCTCTCTGGCCACTAGAGCCAGGCAGTCACCTAGCTGCTCTTACACTGTATACCCATGTCTGAATACTCATTTCATCCATCGGCCAGGGTCTGCAGGACAGACTCAGCAAAAACTCCATCCAAAGGACAGCAATTTCAAAGATCAAAGGAACATCAGCCCACACAGATGAGAAAGAACCAGCACAAAAACAGGCATCTCAAAAAGCCAGAGTGCCTTCTTTCCTCCAAACAACCACACTGGTGCCCCAGAATTGGTTCTTAACCAGGCTGAAATGGCACAGAATTCAGAAATGACAGGCATAGAATTCAGAATCTCAATATGAACAAAAATCATCAAGATTTGGGAGAAAGTCAAAACCCAATCCAAGGAATCTAAGGAATCCAATAAAACAATACAAGAGATGAAAGATGAAATAACCATTTTAAGAAAGAACCAAACTAAACTGATGGAGTTGAAAAACTCACTGCAAGAATCTCATAATAAAATCACAAGTATTAATGACAGACTAGATGTGGAAAGAATCTCAGAGATCAAACACTAGTTCTTCAAATCAACTCAGTCAGACAAAACCAAAGAAAATAAAAATAAAAAAGAATAAACAAAACTCCCAAGAAATATGGAATTATTTAAGAAGACCATATCTACGATTCATTGGTGTCCCTGAAAGAGAGGGAGAAAAAGAAAGCAATTTGGAAAATATATTTGAGTCTATTGCCCATGAAAATTTCCCCAACCTCACTAGACAGGCCAGCATTCAAAATCAGGACATGCAGATATCCCCTGTGAGATTCTATACAAGACAACTATCCTCAAGACACATCATCATCACATTTTCCAAGGTCAACACAAAAGAAAAAATTTTAAAGGCAGCTAGAGAGAAGGGGCAGGTAATCTACAAATGGAACCCCATCAGACTAACAGTGGACCTTTCAGCAGAAACTCTACAAGCCAGAAGAGATTGAGGTCCTATATTTGCATTCTTAAAGAAAATAAATTCCAGTCAAGGATTTCCTATCTAGCAAAACTAAGCTTCATAAGTGAAGGAGAAATAAGATCTTTTCAGACAAGCAAATGCTAAAGGAATTTGTTATCATTAGACCTGCCTTACAAGAGGTCCTTAAGGGAGCACTAAATATGGAAAAGAAAGACCATTACTGGCCACCACAAAAACATACTTAAGTACATAGACAATTGACACTATGAAGCAACTACACAGTCAAGTCTGCATGGCAAGCAGCTAACATCATGATGACAGGATCAAATCTGCACATATTAATACTAATCTTGAACATAAATGGGCTAAATGCCCACTTAAAAGGCACAGAGTGGCTAGTTCAATAAAAAGCAAGACTCAATGGCATGCTGTCTTCAAGACTTCAAGAGACCTGAAACCAACCCAATTGTCCCATAGAACTGATGTTATAGTTTCTTTTGAAAGAACATATAAATTGATCCCCCTAGCCCCGGGCTTGAAACTTGAGGAAGTTACATTTGTCTTATCTGAATTCCTTTCTCAGGAAACCAACTTTCAGTCCTTCCAGATAGCATCAAGGAACTGAAACTTACTAGATTACCACTTCTAGAAAATAAGACATTAGACCCCTCATCCATCATGAATGCCTAACTAACCACCTGCTTCCTGATGACCAACTCCTCTGCCTTGCCCCTCTTTAATTCCTGAATTCCTGTTTTCCTGCTGGTACATTTCTGCTATATAAACACCTAATTTTAGTTGGTCAGAGAGACGGATTTAAGACTGATCTCCCATCTCCTCAGCTGCAACACCTGATGAAAACTTCCTTCTCTGGCAACACTCATTGTTTCAGTGATTGGCTTTCTGTGCAGTGAGCTGCAGGACCTAAACTGAACCCTTGGTGTTCCCGTAACAGACACATCTCACATGCAATGACACATGTAGGCTCAAAGTAAAGCAATGGAGAAAAAAATCTACCAAGGAAATGGACAACAAACAAACAAAAAAAGTGGGAATGCTAATTTCAGACAAAACAGACTTTAAGCCAAAAATGATCAAAAAAGACAAAGAAAGGCATTACATAATAGTAAAGGATTCAATTCAATAAGAAGACTTAACTATCCTAAATACATATGCACCCAACACTGAAGCACTCAGATTCATAAAATAAGTTTTTAGAGACCTATTAAGAGACTTAGATAACCACACTATAGTAGTAGAAGACTTCAACACTCCACTGACAATGTTAAACAAATCAACAAGGCAGAAAACTATTAAGTATATTCAGAACCTTAACTCGACACTTGACCAAATAGACCTAATGGACATCTACAGAATTCTCTACCCCAAAACAACATAATATACATTCTTTTCATCTGCACATGGCACATGCTCTAAAATCAACCACACGATTTGTCATAAAACAATTCTCTGCAAGTTAAAAAAGCAAAAGCAAAACAAAATCATACCAATCACACTCTTGGACCACGATGCAATAAAAGTAAAAATCAAAACAAAGAAAACAATTTGAAACCCTAGAATTACATGAAAATTAAACAAGCTGCTCCTGAATGACTTTTGGGTAAAGGATGAAATTAAAGCAGAAATCAAGAAATTCTTTGAAACTAATGAAAACCAAAATACAAGATACCAGAATCTCTGGGACACAGCTAAAGTGGTGTTAAGATGAGAGTTTATAGCATTAAATGCCCACATCAAAAAGTTAGAAAGATCTCAAATTAACATCATAACATTACACTTAAAGGAACTAGAAAAACAAGAGCAAACCAACTCCAATGCTAACAGAGGACAAGAAATAAACAAAATCAGAACTGAACTAAATGAAATTAAGGCATGAAAAACCATAAAAAGAAAAACAAAACCAGAATTGGTTATTTGAGAAAGAATAATTAAGGTTGATAGACTGCTAACTAGACTAAAAAGAAAAAAAGAGAGAGAAGATCCAACTAAATACAATCAGAAATAACAAGGGGGACATTACAAAAATAAAGGGGGAGTCCACAGAAATTTAAAAAAAACCCTCAGAGACTATTATGAACACGTCTATGTAGATAAATTAGAAAACCTACAAGAAATGGATAAATTCCTAAAAACATACAACCTCCTTCATGACTAAAACACCAAAAGCAACGGCAACAAAAGCCAAAATTGACAAATGGGATCTAATTAAACTAAAGAGCTTCTGCACAGCAAAAGAAACTACCATCAGAGTGAACAGACAAACTGCAGAATGGGAGAAAATTTTTACAATCTACCCATCTGACAAAGGGCTAATATCCAGAATCTACAAAGAACTTAAACACATTTACAAGAAAAAAATCAAACAACCCCATCAAAAACTGGGCAAACGATATGAACAGACACTTCTCAAAAGAAGACATTTGTGCAGCCAACAGACACATGAAAAAATGCTCATCATCACTGGCCATCAGAGAAATGCAAATCAAAACCACAATGAGATACCATCTCACACCAGTTAGAAGGCAATCATTAAAAAGTCAGGAAACAACAGGTGCTGGAGAGGATGCGGAGAAATAGGAACACTTTTACACTGTTGGCGGGACTGTAAACTAGTTCAACCATTGTGGAAGACAGTATGGTGATTCCTCAAGGATCTAGAACTAGAAATACCATTTGACCCAGCCATCCCATTACTGAGCATATTCCCAAAGGATTATAAATCTTGCTGCTTTAAAGACACATGCACACGTATGTTTATTGAGGCACTATTCACAATAGCAAAGACTTAGAACCAACCCAAATGTCCATCAATGATAGACTGGATTAAGAAAATGTGGCACATATACACCATGGAATACTAGGCAGCCATAGAAAAGGATGAGTTCATGTCCTTTGTAGGGACATGGATGAAGCTAGAAACCATCATTCTGAGCAAACTATCGCAAGGACAGAAAACCAAACACTGCATGTTCTCATTCATAGGTGGAAATCGAACAATGAGAACACTTGGACACAGGGTGGGGAATGTCACACACTGGGGCCTGTCTTGGGGTAGAGGGAGGGTAGAGGGATAGCATTAGGAGATATACCTAATGTAAATGACGAGTTAATGGGTGCAGCACACCAACATGGCACATGTATACATATGTAACAAACCTGCACATTGTGCACATGTACCCTAGAACTGAAAGTATAATAATAAAAAATAAATGGCCTTAATCCCACCCATGAGGGTGGAGCCCTTATGGCCTAATCACCTCCCCAAATTTCCACCTCCCATCACCGCCACAATGGCAACCAAATTTCAACATGAGTTTTGGAGGGGAAAAAACATTCAAACCATAGCATACCTTCTGTGCAAATTCTGTGCAATATTTACAATGGGCATTTTATTCATTTGGATTTAATGGGTGATACATTTGGGCTATTTTTCCTCTCCAAATCTGATGTTGAAATTTGATTTTCAATGTTGGAAATGGGGCCTGGTGGGAGGTGTTTGGATCATAGGGGTGGATCCCTCATGAATGGCTTGGTGTTATCTTACCACTAATGAGTAAGTTCTCACTTTATTAGTTCATGCAAGAGCTGATTGTTTAAAAGAGTGTGGGTATCCCTCCTGTCTCTCTGTTGCTTTCTCTCTTGCCATGTGACACATATGCTTCCCCTTCACCTTCCACCACGAGTGGAAGCTTCCTGAGGTTTTTACTAGAAGCAGATGTCAATGCCATGCTTCCTGTACAGCGTGCAGCATTGTGAGCCCAATAAATCTCTTTTCCTTATAAATTAAAAAAAAACAACAACATACAACCTCCCTATATTGAACCAGGAAGAAATTGAAACTGTGAACGGATCAATAACAAGTAAAGTTCCAAAACTGAATCAGTACTTAAAAGCCTACCAACAAGGAAATGTCCTGGCCCAGACAGATTCACAGCCAAATTCTACAAGACATATAAAGAAGAGTAGGTACCATTCCTACTGAAACCATTCCAAAAAATTGGAGAGGAGGAACTCCTCTCCAACACATTCTATGAGACAAGCATCATCCTCATACTAAAACCTGGCAGAGACATACCAACAAAAAAGAAAACTTCAGGCCCAAATCCTTGATGAACATAGATGTAAAAAATCTTCAACAAAATACTAGTAAATTGAATCCAGCAGCACACCAAAAAGCTAATCCACCATGATCGAATAGGTTTCATCCCTAGGATGCAAGGCTGGTTCAACATGTGCAAATCAATAAATGTGATTCATTAGATTAACAGAACTAAAAACAGAAACCACACGATCATTTCAACAGACACAGAAAAGGCTTTATATAAAATTCAACATCACCTTATGTTAAACATCCTCAACAAACTAGGCTTGAATAACATACCTCAAAATGATAAGAGTCATCTTATGACAAACCCACAGCTAACATCATATTGATCGGGCAAAGGTGGAAGCATTCTCGTTGACAACTGGAACAAGACAAGGATGCCACTCTCACTATTCCTGTTCAAAGCAGTACTAACATTCTTAGTCAAAGCAATCAGGGAAGAGTAGGAAATAAAAGACATCCAAATAGGAAAAAAGGAGCTCAAACTATCCCTATTTGCAGATGATATGATCCTGTACCTAGAAAACCCAGTAGTCTCATCCAAAAGCTGATAAGCAACTTCAGCAACGTTTCAGAATACAAAATCAATGTACAAAAATCAGTAGTGTTTCTATACACCAAAAACGTCCAAGCTGAGAGCCAAATTAAGAATGAAATCCCATTCACAATAGCCACAAAAAATTAAATACCTAGAAATACAGCTAACCAGGGAGATGAAAGATCTTTACAATGAGAATTACAAAACACTGCTCAGAGAAATAAGAGATAACACAAACAAATGGAAGAACATTCTATGCTCATGGATAGGAAGAATCAATATTGTTAAAGTGGCCATACTACCCAAAGCAATTTACAGATTCAATGCTGTTCCTATCAAACTACCAATAGCATTTTTCCACAAAATTAGAGAAAAACTATTCTAAAATTCATATGGAACTAAAAAAGAGCCCTAATGACCAAAGCAATCGTAAGCAAAAAGAACAAAGATGATGCCATCATGTTACTCAAATTGAAGCTATACTACAAGGCTACAGTAAACAAAACAGCACAATTCTGGTACAAAAACAGAAACACAGACCAATGGAACAGGTTAGATAACCCAGACATAAGGCCATACACCTAAAACTATCTGATTTTTAATAAAGTTGACAAAAGCAATGGAAAAAGAGCTCCCTTTGGTGTTGGGGTAACTGGCTAGCTATATGCAGAATACTGAAGCTGGGCTCCTTCCTTTCACCATGTACAAAAAACTCAAGATGGGCTAAAGACTTAACTGTAAAACATAAAACTACCAAAACACTAGAAAAAAAAACTAGGAAATACCATTCTGGTCATAGGCACTGACAAAGGCTTTGTGACGAAGACACCAAAAGCAACGGCAACACAAACAAAAATTGACAAACAGGACCTAATTAAATTAAAGCACTTCTGCACAGCAGAAGAAACTACCAACAGAGTAAACAGAAAATCTACAGAATGGGAGAAAATATTTGCAAGCTATGCATACAGCAAAGGTCTAATATCCAGAATCTATAAGGAACCTGAACAAATTAATAAGCAAAAAACAAACAGTCCCATTAAAAAGAGGGCAAAGAACAAGAACAGACACTTTTCCAAAGAAGACATACACACAGCCAACAAGCATGTGAAAAAAATCCTCAACATAACAAATCATTAGAGAAACATGGATCAAAACCACAATGAGATACCATCTAACACCAGTCAGAATGGCTATAACTAAAAAGTAAAAAAGTATAACAATAGATGCTGGCAAGTTTGCAGAGAAAAGGGACCGCTTACACGCTGCTAGTTCAGCCACTGTGGAAAGCAGTCTGGAGATTTCTCAGAACTTAAAACAGAATTACCATTCAATCCAGCAATCCTATTATTGGGAATATACCAAAGGAATATAAATTATTTTATCATAAAGACACATGCACATGTATGTTTATCACAGCACTATTCACAACAACAAAGGCCTAGAATCAACCTAGATGTCTATCAGCAATAGACTGGATAAAGAAAATATAGTACATATGCACCATCTAATACTATGAGATCATGCCTTTGCAGGAACATGGATGGAACTTGGAGGCTATTATCCCGACCAAATTAACACAGGAATAGAAAACCAAATGCCACATGTTCTCACTTATACATGGGAGCTAAATATTAAGTATGCATGGACACAAATAAGGGAACAATAGACACCAGGGCCTGCTTGAGGGTGGAAGGTGAGAGGAGGGTGAGGATCAAAAAACTACCAAGTACTATGCTTATCACCTGAGTGACAAAAATTCTGTACACCAAAGCCCCACAACATGCAATTTACCTATGTAACACCACCTGCAAATGTACCCCTGAACCTAAAAGTCTAAAAAATAAATATAAATAACTTGACCTAACTTTTATCTTGATGTGAATATGTTATCATTTGATATATAGCTATATTTATCTGTTTCTGCCTGTATTTAATTTCAGGGTTTGTTGTTCTTACAATCCTTGTTTATTTATTTTTAAAATTTAAAATACTTAAATAATTATAAAAGTCAAAACTACATAAAAATTCAGTCTCAAAGAATATCTCATGCCTAGGCGCAGTGGCTCATGCCTGTACTCCCAGCACTTTGGGAGGCCAAGGTGGGCGGATCACAAGGTCAGGAGTTTGAGACCAGCCTGGCAAATATAGTGATGAAACCCCATCTCTACTAAAAATACAAAAAAAATTAGCCAGACGTGGTGGTGGGTGCCTGTAATCCCAGCTACCCAGGAGGCTGAGGCAGGTGAATTGCTTGAACCAGGGAGGCGGAGGTTGCAGTGAGCTGAGATCGTGCCATTGCACTCTAGCCTGGGCGACAGTGTGAGACTCCGTCTTAAAAAAAAAAAAAAAAAGAAAAGAAAAGAAAAGAAAAGAATATCTCACTTTGTTTCCAACTTCATCACTCCTTCTCCTACCCACCCCCTATAATTTTCATTTGTTTCTAGTTTATACTACTTATGTAGCTTCTTGCAAAAAACAGGAAATTTAAATATATATATATTTTTTTAAATAAGGCATATTTAGCATATTATATACACTCTTTTCTCCTTTGCCTTTTTCACTTATTGGTAGATTCTAGAAATCACTCTTTATTAGTTCTTGAAGATCTTTCTCTTTCTTTTAATAAACTGCATAGTATGCAAATATAGTTTATTCAATTAGTGAATAGATATGAGTAGGCATTTGTCTTGTTTCCAAAATTTTGTTTATTCACATAACAAAGTGATAAATCTCATGTATTTTTTTTGTTGTTGTTTTTTGTATTCCAAAGTGCATCTTCTGGGTAAAATTTCTAGAGGAGAAGAGACTTTGTAAAAGGGCAAATGCAATGAAAATTGTGTTAGACATTGCCAAATTTTTCTCCAGGGGTTTGGACCACTTTGCACTCAGAGGGGAGATAATTTTGAGTGGCACAGTGTGTGTGCAGGGGAGTGGGGGCCAGTGCAGGAGGACTCTTGTCTAATATTTCTACAAACCTCTTTGTCCTGTTCAGGCTGGTTCTAATATCAATATTTTTTTTCTTAAATTTATTATTTTATATTCAGGAAGGCATTGGACCTGAAAAAGCTGGTGACCCCATCTCTGTTCTGTACTACCAGAATTCTCCTCTTCAAGTGCATCTCTTCCTGGGCTAAGCCAATACAAAGATAAGGAAAAGCTTCCTTAAGTGGTTACAATCTTCAATACTTATACTTACTGATGTAGGGAAGGCAAAATTTTACCTCTACTCTCTTAGGGATTTTTTAGCTGGACCTTATGTCTTGACATAATATATACAATTAGGAGAAATGCACACAAATTTCTTTAATACGAGTTTTACATGGTGCACAATCTTCATAAGGAAACAAAGACCCAAAGACAAAGTTAAACACTTGTATGCTAAATTGGACCAACAGTCATGAATGATGAGAATGTGACCAGGCAAAGGGGCTTGAGCTAGGATAGTTAATTGGGTAGAGAAGTGACCACGAAGATAAGAGTTGGTTTAACAAGGTTTGTTTTTAGATTTCCCTAGGCCTCAATTGCTTGTCCTAGATGATAAGAATGATACTCTTCTTCTGGTGTAGAAAGGACGTCTTTCACATGGGAATTTCATCTCCTATTTTTTTTTTTTTTTTTTTTTTTTTTTGAGACGGAGTCTCGCTCTGTCGCCCAGGCTGGAGTGCAGTGGCACGATCTCAGCTCACTGCAAGCTCCGCCTCCCGGGTTCACGTCATTCTCCTCATCTCCTACTTTTAAGAAGCAGAAGGAAAGTCAGAGTGATCTTCTTGCACCTGCTATTTTTAAGTCCTTTCAATTCAAAATAGTCAGTATGCCAGAGTGGCAGATTTTGGGGTGCCATGTTTTGAATTACTTCGCTGGCCAGTTTCTATGCACTAAGCAGTGTGCTAAGCCATTCTGTGTTCCAGACCCCAAACGTTCTCAACTTCCCTAGGAATTTTCTTTCCCTTAGTTCCCTCCTCTATGTTCTATAACATCAGTTTCTGTCCTTCCCCTCCTCCGTTACCATCAGCATATAAACATTATATAATACCTTTTGTGTTTAAAAAGAAAATAAACCCTCCTTGAGCCCCTTCTCAATTCTCTGTTCCATTCTTAGTCCAAATTTTTGGAAGCTTTATTTCCATTTCCTCATTTCCATTGTACAACTCAATACATTCCAGATTGCCTTTCTCCTCTAAAACTTCACTCAATTTTCTGTTGTTTAAAATTGGCAGCAACCACCATGTTACCTATCGCACTGAATATTTTTCACTCATCTCCATTGCCCTTTGGCAACTTTCAATACTGTTGGCCTTCCTCATTCTTTATCTTCTTACACCAGGATGTTTATTATTCCCTCTCCCTCTTTGACTTCTTGATAGTTTTTCTTATGGAACCTGCTCTTATGACTTCCAAATAATGGCATTCCTTAGGGCTTAGGCCTAAACCTAATTTCATTTCATTGTCTCTCCTCTACCTGGTGATCTCATCTATTCCTGTTGTTTATTCTGAAAAGACCCATATTTACTTTTCTCTAGCCAATCCCACTTCCCTGAGCCTTAGACTCACATAGCTTACTCAGGAACTGACAGCTCTACATTTTTGCTTCACTAACTTCTCAAATTAGCATGTCCAAAATGGAACTCTGTTTCCCCTCCCCAAACCTATATCCCCAACACTGGGGCCATCCTTGGTTTTACCATTTTCTTATATTTTCACATAAAATGTGTGTTAGTTTAGTAGGGCTATCTGTGTATTAGTCAGTTCTCACACTGCTAATAAAGACATACCTGAGACTAGGTAATTTAAAAAGGAAAGAGGTTTAATTGACTCACAGTCCAGCATGGCTGGGGAGGCTTCAGGAAACTTACAATCATGGTGGAAGGGGAAGCAAACACATCCTTCCTCACATGGCAGAGAAAGGAGAAGTGCCAAGCAAAGAGGGAAAAGCCCCTTATAAAACCATCAGATCTTGTGAGAACTCACTATCATGAGAACAGCAGCATGGGGGTAACCACCTTCATGATTCAATTACCTACCACAGCATTCCTCCCATGACTCATGGGGATTATGGGAATCACAATTCAAGATGAGATTTGGGTGGGGACACAGCCCAACCCATGACTCATGGGGATTATGGGAATCACAATTCAAGATGAGATTTGGGTGGGGACACAGCCCAACCATATCAGGCTGTCATATCAAAGCACAACACATTGAGTGGCTTAAACGACAGAAATATATTTTCTCATAATTCTAGAGGCTAGAGGTCTGAGATCAAAGTCTTAGTCTTGATTTGAGGCCTCTGCTTGGCTTGCAGATGGTTGTCTTTTCCCTGTGTCTTCTCATGGTCTTCTCTCTATGAGGGTCTGCGTCCTAATTTCCTTTTCATATAAGGACACCAGTTATATTGGATTAGGGCCCATCGTATGACCACCTTTTAACTTAATTACCTCTTTAAAGATCCTATCTCCAAATATAGGCACATCCTAAAGTACTGGGAGTTAGGACGTCAACATATGAATTTTGGGAGGATGCAATACAGCCGATAACACTAGGGACACACTTCAGGTCACGACACAATTCATTAGTAAATTTTGACTAACTTCAAAATGTTTCCTCAATCAGTTGCATCTCCCTACTCCCCGTACCTCAATTGTAATCTTGCTGGAACTACTGCAATAAGCTGTTGACTGGTCTTCTCACTTCCACTCATGCCCCTCCAATCCATACTCCAATAAATAGCAGACAGATGTTCCACACATTAATCAGATGAAGGTACCGCTTGTACCCCACCATTACCACCAACAAGTCTTCAGTTGCTTTTGATTGAACTCAGAATAACCAAATCCTTAAGGCCCTTAATGTCTATCTTTTGAATATTTTTCCAAAAGTCATCTGATTCCACTACAACAAGCCACACTGATTTCCTTATTCAGATGCATTTGGCTCTTTTTGCTACTCTGCATGATTAGTTTCTTTTTGTCCTTTAAGATTCAGCTTAAATGTCACTTTTATAAGGAAGCCTTTTCTAAGAGCCTTATTAAGGACAAAACTTCTACCTTATTATGCTCTCATTTTCATGTTTGTTCCATTCATAATACTTACTGCTGCTTGCTGCCTACTTTTTAGCTTTTTGGCTGTCTGCCTCCACTCCAGGAGTATTTTCTGATGTATCTCCAGCACATACCACATTGTCTAGCAAATGGTAGGAACTCAATAAATACTATTTGAAAAAATAAATAAATGGACGGATGAATGGATGCTCTGCTCCATGAGAACAGAGGCCATTTCTGCCTTGTCCATCTGTGTTTCCACTGCCTGACATAAGACAGAAATTCAATCAGTATGGTGATGTGGTTAGGCTTTGTGTCCCTACCCAAATCTCACCTTGAATTTTAATCCCAATAATTCCCACAATTCCTTTGTGTCAAGGGAGAGACCAGGTGGAGGTTACTGGATCATGGGGGCAGTTTCCCCCATTCTGTTCTTGTGATAGTGAGTTCTCACAAGATCTGATGGTTTTACAAGGGGCTCTTCCCTCTTCCCTTGACACTTCTTATTCCTGCCACCCTGTGAAGGAGGTGCCTTGCTTCCCCTTTGTCTTCCACCATGATTGTAGGTTTCCTGAGGCCTCCCAGCCATGATGAACTGAATCAATTAAACCTCTTTCCTTTATAAATTACCCAGTATTGAGCAGTTGTTTATAGCAGTGTGAAAATGAACTAATATATATGGGTTGAATTAATTAATAAGTATCTCACAGTGAGAAAACTGATGCTTAGGAGTTAAAGCAACCACCCCTTGACCAGTACTGAGACAGAGCCAGGATGTATACCTTAATGCTTGACAACTCCAATTCTAGAAATATTGGTGCTAAAGGGGACTTTAGAGATGATCTAATCTAACAGCCAGATTTTACAGTTGAACAAAATGAAGCTCAGGATGGTGAAGTGACACACCCAACTCATCCGTTTTGATCTATATTGTAGGCTCAGCTCTGTAACTAGTCAGCTCAGTAAGCTTAGTTAAATTACCTTCTCTGTACTTCATTGTCCTTATCTGAAGAAGGAGTTGAAAGGTCTCAATGGCAGGATTTAAGCATTCCTGGATTTAAGCTCTCCTTCCAGCTTATAACTTGTTTTATTATTATTGTTATTATTATACTTTAAGTTTTAGGGTCCATGTGCACAACGTGCAGGTTTGTTACCTATGTATACATGTGCCATGCTGGTGTGCTGCACCCATTAACTTGTCATTTAGCATTAGGTATATCTCCTAATGCTATCCCTCCTCCCTCCCCCCACCCCACAACAGTCCCCGGTGTGTGACGTTCCCTTCCTGCGTCCATGTGTTCTCATTGTTCATTTCCCACCCATGTGTGAGAGAGAACATGCGGTGTTTGGTTTTTTGTCCTTGCGATAGTTTGCTGAGAATGATGGTTTCCAGTTTCATCCATGTCCCTACAAAGGACATGAACTCATCATTTTTTATGGCTGCATAGTATTCCATGGTGTATATGTGCCACATTTTCTTAATCCAGTCTATCGTTGTTGGACATTTAGGTTGGTTCCAAGTCTTTGCTATTGTGAATAGTGCTGCTATAAACATACGTGTGCATGTGTCTTTATAGCAGCATGATTTATAATCCTTTGGGTATAAACCCAGTAATGGGATGGCTGGGTCAAATGGTATTTCTAGTTCTAGATCCCTGAGGAATCGCCACAGTGACTTCCACAATGGTTGAACTAGTTTAGAGTCCCACCAACAGTGTAAAAGTGTTCCTATTTCTCCACATCCTCTCCATCACCTGTTGTTTTCTGACTTTTTAATGATCTCCATTCTAACTGGTGTGAGATGGTATCTCATTGTGGTTTTGATTTGCATTTCTCTGATGGCCCGTGATGATGAGCATTTTTTCATGTGTTTTTTGGCTGCATAAATGAGGATATGAACAGACAGCTTAGAACTTTTATGATTCTTCCTGAGTTCTCTCTTACCTCCTCCCCTCACCATTTCTCTCTCATTTAAAGAGAGGGAGAAAATTAAGTTGTGTTACATCTGCTTTGTTCTTTACTCTAACGAAACCATTAGAAAAATAAAAGTAAAAAAATCATAAAGTTTCCTAATCTTTATGTATCTTAGGAAGAATAAGAGTGCCTACCTTAGATATCCCTAAAGGAAAGATAAAAGTTATATCTCCAGGTTCTAGCTATAGTTGAAAAAGTATGTGTATAATAGTCATTCAGAAGAAATATCATTATCAATCCCTGTAATGAGGCAATAAATTGAAAAAGAAAAGGATAAAGTAATGTTCATGGCAATAACTGAATGTAAAATTCCTTGGTGTGTATGTAAGAAAATGAATAACCCACATTTCTGTGGTTTTCACTTTATTTTAACTGCTGGTGAAGAGTGACTTATACTGCAAGAAGGCAAACCATTCTTATTTACACTCAAAATGTCAAATTTCATTTGCATTGAAATGCCATCACCTTGTGTAACTCTACCAGCTTAACCTGCACAGAAAAGAAAAGCTAGAGGCAGAATATGAGGAGACCTGGAGCATTAAACCCAGCCTCTTTTCTCTGCAGCTTGATCAAACACCCTGATTTGCTGCAACCATTCCAAGATGGAAGTGTTTTGAATTCTAAAATAGCTTAGCACCAAATGTGTCATAATTAATCCGAAACTATATTTAGAATGATGAAATTTGCCATGAAATCTGAAATACGCTTCAAATGTCAGTCTTATTTTTAATTAATATGCCAATCCACCTTTGCAATAATCAAGTTTTACAGTCTCCCAGTACTAGATAACTTGGATGCTGTTTTGTGAGTGTGTTTTTTTTTAACCTCACAATTATGATAATGTAGTTCTCCCACAGATTCTTTCTTCTCCCACAGATTGTCAAAGGAAATCTGATTTTATCCCAGTGGTATATTTAATCTATAAAATCAAATGATGTGAAATGAAATGTCTTGTGACAGTGGTCACAAGTTAAGAAAATCATTTTCATACCATCACATCTACCATTCTTACGATCTGATATTTGTTGGAAGAGGGCAATATGTTATCCTGCTTTAGTCAAACCCATTTCTTTTTACTTAAATTCTAGGGTAATGGAAATGAAAGCCACAGATTTAAAAGAAATGTGTTTTATTTTTTAAAGCAGGTATGGAGTACATTATACCGTATGTATCAACTATAAAATGTATTGCTCATTTTACGCTCTTTTTAGGCCCGTTTGTGTTTTCTATTGAATTTTTGAATATTTCATATTAAATGGTTGGTAGAAAAATGTTTAAATAGTCTTGCAGAACCCCAAATTGTAGCAGTCCTGACACCTTCTCAAATTGCACCGTGTGAGCAGAAAGCTTATCTGTGGATATAGACTTTCCTGTCTTTACAGACTCATTTGGTGAGAGAGACAAACAATTTGCTGGAAGCACACAAATATGTACAAACTGAACTAGTGTCTTGGGATTCTTCTGCCATTGCAAATAGTAACATTATCAGTCACAGCTCAAGTAAGGTTGCCATGAAAAACAAGTAAAAGAAAAGTACAAAACTGACAGTGGTTAGAAACTTCTTGAGCAACCTGACACAGTAAATTGACATTTGTTTCATCTAGTGAAAACTTGGGCTTATATTTTGTATATATTTATTTTATTTTACTAGTAATTCATTTTTATGGTATTTTTAAAAAGCATTCCACCACAGACTAGAAATTTGAAAACTAATACTTCCCCAGTGAGGATTGTAAAATAACTGTCAAAGATGACTTTGTTAGCTTCCTTGTTATAAAGAAGCATATCACTAGAAACGGACATGACAAACAAATCCAAAAAGCCATTAGTGTATGTGAGACGCAATTTGTGTATTTTGTTGCCTCAATGATAGTCATTTGGTTCTTGCTCAAATGGATTGAAATGGATCATGCAAACTTTAGACTCAGTCTCCTGTGGCACCCTGGCATTGCCAAAAACAGAAATTCCAAACAATCATTTTATAACAATTCTCAAGATTACAAGGCTGGAAGCATCTTTCTCTCCTCAGGCCAGGGTGTAGACTTCAGCTCTCCCTATGATGCTGCTGAATACCTGTCCATCTTTTATTACATTTAAGAGGAAGACAACACAATCTTTCTTAGAAATGTAAAATAGTGTTTAAAAGCACCCCATTAGGAAGTTTATGCCTATAAATTTCTTTATTGAAATGATATCCAATGCATATCTTATATGTGCCAGATACTAATCTAGGTGGGCATACCTTGCCTTCATGGAACTTATATCTAAAGGAGAAGATAGTTACTAAGCAACAACTACATAAATAAATATGAGATTAAAACTTCGATGGTATGCAAGAAAAAAAGAGAAATGGTGCTATGAAATTTTATAGCAGGGAAATCTGATCTAGTTTAAGGGTTTGGAGAAGACTTGCTGTATTTGTTTGTTCCACACTGCTATAAAGAAATACCTGAGACTGGGTAATTTATAAAGAAAAGAGGCTTAATTGGCTCATGATTCTACAGGCTGTACAGGAAGCATGGCTGGGGAGGCCTCAGGAAACTTGCAGTCATGGCAGAAGGTAAAGGGGAAGCAAGCATGTCTTATAAGGCTGGAGCAGGAAGAAGAGAGAGAGTGGGAGTTGGTGCCACATACTTTTAAACAACCAGATCTTGTGAGAACTATATTATGAGACAGTCCTCAGGGAATGGTGCTAAACCCTTAGAAACCACCCCCATGGTCCAATCACCTTCCACCAGGCCCCACCTCCAACACTGGGGATTACAATTCAACATGAGACTTGGGTGGGGACACAGAAGCAAACCGTATCACTTGCTGTGGAGTGACAGGTCCTCCACCAGATTAATTAAGGATATATGTCTGCTGCTTGAACCCAGAAGGCCAGGTGGTGAGCCAAGGCCATGGTGCCCAGCACAGGAGCAGGTATCCCTAAGAACCCAAACATGTAAATATCTGGGAATATACCAAGAAAAGCAGTCTAATTGCATGTCGTAGGCAAAGAGCCAGAAAATTAGTTCAAAAGCACCTTAGATACAGGTGGCAGGGCAGATCTGTGGAGGTGACCTGCTGCTGCCCAGGAATGCTCTGTATGTGTGTCCTAATAAACTCATCTACTTATCAAGCTGGACTTCTCCACATCATTCTTTGGTCTCTCGTCTCCTTCTAAGTTTGGGGGGGTAATTCTTCTATAGAGTCCCAGGATTTTTTCTGTAATGCTTGCCCAGAGGATGCCTTGCTTAGCTGGATCCAAGGATGACCAGGAGGGAAGCAGTGAAGAGTAGGAGGCAGAGCAGTGCAGGCAGGGGAAAACTAACTTACTTGTTCCTGCTGCCACTAAGCCTGTTTTATTTGTGTGTGTGTGTTCATGTCTCAGTGAAAAATGTTGGCCTCCCATAATTATATTTTAAGTATTGAAATCTTTCTTTTAGATTCCACAGTCTTCTTCAGTAAAAATTCCCTGAACTTTTCTGATATTTTCCTTTCCAAGCCCATGACAGCTCTTAAACGCTCCTACTTTCTAGCAATCTATCCAAGCAAGCATAGAATGGCTATGATACTCCTTGAACCCATGTCTTCTAAGAGTCATGCTCCCCAAACCCTCTTTGCCCCAGCTTTTAGTCACTGCCATTCAAATCCTCTCTAATAAGATTTATAACACAGAATGAATTTTACCTTGGCAGTTCCCAGCTCCCCAGCTCTTGCTCCATACAGTTTTGGTGGGCTCATCCCGAAATACAGGGTTGGGGAGGTGGACCATATGACCCAATCTTGGATAGTCAAAGCAATGCACTCTCCTGATCCACTGTGATTGGCTTGTAAAAGAACCAACACAAAAGACAAACTGTTTCAATGTGGTATGAAAAAGAATGAGACATGGAGAGAAATAAATTTCTATTATGTTGTTTCAGTCCTCAATACAAACTTTTCTTAAGCCAGTCTAAACTTTTTCATTAAATAAAATAATGAACGCCCCCCACCCCTTTTAGTGAATATTTGTGTTGGGTATTCTTTCATCAGCACACCAGGGTCCTAACAGATAGATTGATTGATCCATCAGTCGATAGGTAGATAGGCAGATATAAAAATCCTACATCAGTCATCTATCTGATATATACATTGTGCACAAGCTGTGTGCAAAAAAAAAAAAAAAAAAAAAAAAAAAACACTGACCAAAGTCCTGAAGAATCTAATAGAAGGCAGGATTATCACACTTCAGGAGCAGTGAAGTGTCAATTCCCTTCAACCGAAGGCCCCTAGGAACACATATGTGGTTGAATGAGTTGGGGTTTTACTGGTGAAGTAGAAGACACATCATGGTGTGGATATCTCAATAAAAGGGTGTTAGAAAGGAATTATAGGGCCAGATGAGGTGGCTCACACCTGTAATTTCAACACTTTGGGAGGCCGAAGGTGGAAGGATTGCTTCAGGCCAGGAGTTTGAGACCAGATTGAGCAACATAGCAAGACCTCATCTCTACAAAAATTTTAAAAATTTGACAGGGATGGTGATGTGCACCTGTTTTCCCAGTTACTCAAGAGGATGAAGCAGAACTCTGAAGCCCAGGAGTATGAGACTGCAGTAAGCTATAATTGAGCCAGTGTACTCCAGCCTGGGCTGGTTGACAGAGCAAGACCCTGTCAGAAAACAAAGGAAGAAAGGAAGGAAGGGAGGGAGGAAGGAAGGAAGGAAGGAAGGAAGGAAGGGGAAGAAAAGAAAGAGAAAGAGAGAGGGAGGGAGGGAAGGAAGGAAGGGAGGGAGGGAGGGAGGACAGACGAACTTGGGAGAGGGATGAAGAAAGCAGGGGCTCTCCTGGATTGAAGAAGGCTGTCAAAAAGCAGCAATAATTCTTTAGAATGGGCAGACTGGAGAAAAGATAAAGCTACAAATGGTTAAGAACCAGGAATCAGTCACATTAGCCAATAAAGGGGATGTTTGGTATTTTGTGGGTTGTATAGGGATCTTTTGTCACTGGCTTGGACAAAATTATGAAGTGGTCTTGAGTTTTCTCATTGTATCATGGCCTGAGTGATCTTCTCTGATGTTGGTATTCTGTGAGAGTGTTTTTATCCAGCAAGAGAACAACATGGCCTGCCTGTGAGGGCCAGGGCAGCTTCTAACAATACTAGGGCCTGGCCATAAGCCTTAGAATAGTTCCTGAATGTTAGGGTTGCTTTTTGCTTTCTCAGAGGATAAAAGATGTAGAATCCCATTGAGAGGGCTCCAGACCTTTCAGGTTGAACTTGGCACTGCTGGTCCCAGCAGCCACTCTGTGCACAGGCAGCATAGAAAGCTGCTCTCCTGACTTTGGAGAGGGATAAGAAGGTCTTGTAAGAGCCTGTAATTTTTCTTCATTTGAATAATAATGCCAGAAATTCCTTTAATAGGGATCAAAATCTCTTGCTTTCTAATAAAAGAAATGTCATAAAATTCAAATCACTCCACAGCAAGTCTGCTCCAAACTCTTAAACTAGATCAGATTCCTCTACTATAAAATACTGTAGCAACAGATGGGCATGGTGGCTCACACCTGTAATCCCAGCACTTTGGGAGGCCAAGGCGGGTAGATCACATAAGGTCAGGAGTTCGAGACCAGCCTGGCCAACATGGTGAAACCCATCTCTACTAAAAATACAGAAATTAGCTGGGCACAGTGGCAGACACCTGTAATCCCAGCTACTTGGGAGCCTGAGGCAGGAGACTTGATTGAACCCGGGATGCAGAGGTTGCAGTGGGCTAAGATTGTGCCATTGCACTCCAGCCTGGATGACAGAGTGAGACTTTGTAACAACAACAACAACAACAACAAAATTCATAGCAACATTTTCCTTTTTTTTTTTTCGTCTCGCTCTGTCGCCCAGGCTGGAGTGCAGTGGCATGATCTCGGCTCACTGCAAGCTCCACCTCCCGGGTTCACACTATTCTCCTGCCTCAGCCTCCCAAGTAGCTGGAACTACAGGCGCCTACCACCACACCCAGCTAATTTTTTGTATTTTTAGTAGAGACGGGGTTTCACCACGTTAGCCAGGATAGTCTGGATCTCCTGACCTCGTGATCCACCCGCCTCGGCCTCCCAAAGTGCTGGGATTACAGGCGTGAGCCACCGCACCCAGCCATTAATCACAGTTTTAACCTTGTATCTACTTATGTAGTTGCTTGCTTAATATTTATCTTCTCTATCAGACTATAAGCTCCATGAAGGCAAGGTATGCCCACCTAGTATAGTATCTGACACATATAAGAAAGGTAGCATATTATCTAACTCACGACTCTCTCAATAAAGAAACAGCATCCCACAAGACAAAGTATTTTGATCACTACTTTAAAAGGAAATGTGATGAAATTTCATTGCTTTTCTCTGCACAGCATTCATGGAGGCATCCCCAACTCTTCTTTCCCATATGGGAGGCAACCTCATTCTCCTTAATGACTCCCTGTTCTCTCCCATCAACCACAAAGGAACCAACAGGAGGTTAAAGACAGAAAGAAAGGGCAATTCTGGATCCAGATTAGCAGAAAAGGCATCAGGCTTGTCAAACCCCAAGTTCCTCTCCCACAGAGCTGAGGGGCCTGTACAGCTACACCTGTGCACACTACAAAGTTATCTCTTATTTCCGCTAGACACCTCCACTTCCTTCCCTCCCACTACTGAACACATCATCATGCTGTAGGAATTTCTCTTCTGAATAGTGCTTTGCCCTCATAATGACATCCGGCCAGATAAATGGGAGGACACTGGAATAATTTGATTTCTACCAGATATTTCTACTCTTGCTACCTGTCCTTTTTCTTCTCCTTCTAAAATAAATGTCGACTCCTCTTAGCCACATTTCTTCCTACTTGTCCTATAAAGAAAAGACTAGGGTTGGAAGACCCAAGTGCAATTTGTTGTCTTTCTCTGATCTTTTTTTCTAGTTAGCCCTCTCTAAACTAGAACGTATGTGATTCAATCATTCATTTATTAATTCAATAACAATCATGTATTGAGTGCCTATTATCAGCTAGGTACTCAGTGAATGAGACAATATCAGATAGTTTCATGTTAAATAAAGGGAACAGAAAAGAGCATGAGCCCTGGACATAAGAGGGGGTACGTAGAGGGGTCTCATGGCGGGAGACAAAGGGCAAAGATGGGAGAGCATTGTCTTTCATCACTTCCGCAATCATGTGAGGGTCCTATTGGGATGCTCAGGCCTAGCACTTGGATTGCTCCGCTTTGAGCTGATGAGTGCAAAATGTTTAGGGGTAAGACTTTACAGGTGATCCTGAGGATACAAAGATTCCACTGCAACCACTTTCTTGATGACCTGGAGAATTTCAACACTTTCATGTGAGAGTACAAGACAGCTAACCTGCTACTGCGGAAATAAAAACTAAACACTAAAAAATGTAGCTCTGAAATAGTGTGGCCCAAGAAATTGCTGAGGTTTGGAATGAAATATGTTTGTTGTAGGGTAAGAATAGGTATGCTAATCTCATGCAATTTTATCCTTTGGGTTTCTCTGGCATTTATAAGTGAAGTGATCTTATTTTCAATAACCTTAATAAAATTTGAGTTTGAGAGAAGCATAAAAAAATCCATATTTCATCCCAGGTCAATGTTCTGCTCTGTCTATTCTAATTTTTAAGGCAATGTGAAGAGTTTCGAAAAAATAAAACCAAAAAAAAGTCTTGGCTAATGCTGAAAACCGATGTGCAGTGAGGTATGTATTTTGAAGCACATGAACTTCCAACATAGACGAAATTTTTGTGGCTTGCCCCCAGGTAAGAATAAGGTCATTATAAAAATTGTTTAAGTTGTTCTCAAAACTATATTTAGAAAAATAAAATTTGTGCTATAAACTTTTTGGGACTCAACTAGTATGTTATCATATGTGTGCGTTTTTAGTTTTATGTTCTTTATTTTTACAGAACCTTATCATATTTTTAGGTATTCAATAGAGAAACCACAGAGAGCTACAGTAAGTAATACCCAGCTATGTAAATCAGTTTCAATCTCCCTTTTGCATATATCTGCCACATTTTAGTCTGCCCATGTTTCTGCTATTCATCTACCGTTGAAGAAAACTCCCACTGGTATCATACACAATGTCCACAGGTATTATAAATATCCTTTCATAGATTTCCTCTGAGGCATAAAGCATGGGGTCAATTCAAAGTCAATCTTAAATTTTTAAGGCAGGCAACTATATCATTTGCATACAGATCAGCAATCTGTCCTTTACTTAGAGAAAGATTTACAGATACTTTAAAATCAGGCCTAATCTATAAAACAAACAAGCACAAAATTAAGCTAAGGTGGGGAGAGAGGGAGGGAGGGAGGGAGGGAGAGAGGGAGAGGGAGAGAGAGAGAGAGAGAGAAACAGATCAGATTGTAATTGCTTTGAATGTTTGTCAGAGAAGAAATTCTTTCTGTAAATTGCTTTTGGTTAAGATTGCAAGAGTCCCAGTGTGAGCTCAATTGGGACCCATGATCTGCAAGTACTCATGAATTGCCCCAAGGTGCTAGGTATCATTTATTTTTTATTTAAATCACCACCATAAAATGTAAGTTTCAGGCACTGATTTGTTGGAGGGGATTGGGGGTGGTTTGTTGCTATGTAAATAAAACATTGTTTTCAATTATCTGCAGCTTAATCATCGCATGCTTGCAATTTGCTTTGGTCAAACAGAACTGTCTGTAAACATTATTCTCTGAAAGCCATTCATCTTCTGCCCTTACTGAAAAAAAAAAGTGCAGTATCCTAGAAACGCCAGGCCAGGTGACCAGGACACTCTCAGGACCTAATGGTAGAGATGGAGCTCTCGGATCACTCAAGGGGCTACCTGCCTGGCCAGAAATCAAAGAAGTTCAGGGACAGGAAGAATGAAAGAGCACAGGAGAAACAGCTAGAGGCAAACTGCACCTTGTCAAAAGTCAGCCCCCGGCAAGGCAACCTACGTGGGCTTTTGCAGAGCAGGTCAGATCCTAACAAAACCCAGAATTGGCTGTCAGTCTCTCCAGGAGTTCCGCAACCTGCATTCTCACCACTGTCCACCACCACATCATCATGTTTAGGTTGACCCCTGGCTCTTCTCAGAGTATGTCATGGTCTTTCACACTAGTCCTGATTTAAGCCCATTCTACAGAAAGGATCAGCTTTTCACACTTTCTAAGGTGTCAGTGATGAGTCAGCCTGAAGGGTGAACTCCTAGAACCACAGCATAACCTTTTCCCAGCTATGAAAAAATACAAAAGAAGTTTTGTCGTTACAAAAAATTATAAAATTGTTAATATTTATAATTATAAAAACAAATTATATAATTATAAAATTATTTTTTAAATACAAAAAAAAAAGGAGCTTGAACCATTTGGTTTTATATCGGGGCAGGGCTTTCCTGACCTCCCTCAAACATAGTCTGGGGCAACGTTTCCCAAACATTGACGGGAGGTGCAGCTCTCCTTATTCTCCACACACATACACACATACACACACACGAAAGTTTGAGACTCGAGGGGAAATAGAGTGCAGAATTTCCCCAGGCTGTCAATATGGTTATCTGAACTTTGGATCCCTAAACTATAAATAGTGTTGTTTAAAAAAAAATTACAGGAGGTTATTGGTTTGGATTGAGCTCCTGCACTAGGCCCAATAGACCAAACCAAAATGGAGTCACGCTAAAGTTCCGTGCTACCAAGCCAAAACTAAGTTGTTGATCCAACCTTCTGAGAAATCAGGAGAGGGAGAGATAATAGGCAAATCCCCAAATAGGCCAGTTTTAGCAGGCAAGACAAGGCAAGACAATCATTAACTTTGAAATGACCCATCTGTTTTATATTCCGTTCCCTCTTCTCAGCTCACGGGAACATTCGTTCCATCTTACAGAATAAGTGTTGTCCAATTCTAGATCTTAATTAAGTTTGTTGTTATTTTGTTTTCTGACAGTATATACATCATTTTCCAAACCTATTTGTATACAAAACTCCTTTTTGACAATCTTTTTGTATAAACCTTTTCTTTTTGGCCAAATCATCTCAACCATGAGTTAAATACAAGTACGTTTTAGTATCTGACATTAAATATAAGTACGTTTGATGTTACATCATAGTATGAAATACATCTTCGAGATCATTCCTTTAATTTTTCAAGACCCTTCCTTGAACACCATATCAACTTGCCCTTCCGTTCCTACTTCTCTTCCATCCTCCTCCTAGCCCCATGCCCTGATCATCTCAGCTGGTTCAATCTAACTGTTTTCAAGTCTTCACTCAGGCATTCTGTCTTCTAGAAATCTTCCTTGACTTCTCATAGCTTCCACTCTCTGAGTTTCCTGTGGCTATCATGATAAAATTACCACCAACTGGGTGTCTTATAAAAACAAAAACTTATTCTTTCACAGTTTTACAGGCCAGAAGTCTGAAATGAAAGTCTTGGTAAAGCCATAACTCCTTCTGAAGGCTGGAGGGGAGACTCCTTTGTTTCCTCTTCCACTGGTGACTTTAGGCATTCTTTGGATTTTAGCAACAAAACTGCAATCTCTGCCTCTGTCTTCACATGGCATTCTCTGTGTCTATGTGTTCTAAGAACACAATAATTGGATTTAAGATCTACCCTAATTTCAGAATGATCTCAAGATGCTTAACTTAATTACATGTGTAAAAACCTTTTTTAAAAAATAAAATAAGGTCACATTTACAGGTCCTTTAGGGGGACCACCATTCAAGCCACTACACACCTCCGAGCTGAGCTCAGGACATTTACCCTGAAAATGTTTTTTGCCATCCAGGAACTGATAATAGATTTGGCAAAAACACAAATGTAAACAAACATCTTCAGCCCCTTTTAGAGAGGTGCTGCGTGTGGTGTGGTTTCTCATCCATGGAATCCAAGTTATCTGGAAATTCCAAAACTGTCTAGAATGGAGCCTTGTGACTCTTGATGTAATTCAAACTCCTTAGTGTGGTTTACAAGGATCTTATTTTTTAAAATATCTTCAGCCTTATTTTTCTTCCTCCCAGAATATGCTTCAGCCACATTGTACTTGTGTTGGTTCCTGATGTGCTATGTTCTTTTTCTCCTCTAGATCTCTGAACATGCTTTGAATTCTTTTGCCCCTTCATCTCTTGCCTCCCCTCTATTCCCCACCCCTTCTCTCTTCCCCGCCTCCAGACTGCTGTGGTGTCACCTGACTGATTCCTCCTTCAAGTATCAGTCTAGATGTCAGCTCCTCTAGGAAGCTTTCCCTGAACTCCTGAGTCAGAAGGACAGGCCCTTCCTGAATATACTCTTAAGTCTCTATATATGATACTTGAATTGTATCGCAGTTGCCTGCTTATCTCTGTCTTCCATCCGGCTGTGAGCAACCTGACAGTACTGCCACATCTAGCTCCCCTTTTGATCCCCAGAGCTGATAAATGCCCAGGTACACAGAAGGCATTCAACACAGACTTGCAGAATGAATGAATGAAACATCTTCCAGTACTAGCATAGTGCTTGCCTGTCCTGCTTGGACAGTGGCCAATCCAGTCCTCAGGCAGGTTTCCTCTCCTTCTCCCTGCAAGCTTGGACTCACATGCCAAGTGATGGATCTGTGTTAGAAAAGGCCCCAGCAACACCCAGAAGAATGCACATGCTCATCTGCTTCTGTTTGCTTCTAACCATGAGGAAAGATGATCTATTTTCTGACTTTGATGCTTGTTGCATTTTAATGAAAATAAAAATATTCTTTCCTTTTCTCACATTAACACTGAGAGGAGGCTTCCGGATAGGCAGAGTTGCCAAACTTTCTTTCCCTCCCATACCTCATTTAGATTACATTGTTTGTTGCATCAGAATAAATCATAAAGTCCTGCCCCAAATTTAAGCAGCTGTTAGCGCTTGGTTTTTCATATTGACTGGATAGGTTTTCTGAAAAAGTGAGCTCATATGGAAAGAGCTGCTTCAAGATGGATTCTAAATGCTTAAAGATTGTGATTAACCCGTCTGAGATTCCTCCATTTGTTTATTCAGCAAGACTTGTAGAATAAATGAATGGTGTCTTCCAGAACTGAGTGCTATCAGTTTATTTGGCCCTCTAGTAATTACCAATCTGGCCTCTACACTTTTCTAGGAGAGGTAGAATAAGATACCTGCTAGTCTTTTTTCATGATCCATCACTTTTGAGACATAAAACTTAATCACTCAGTTCTTTAACCTCATGAGGACCAGGTAGTACCTGTGGATAGCATCCTTTTGTTTTATAAGCAGATAAAGTTTTCATTCTTTGGCTCATAAATTAAACTATCGTATATTTTTTAAGGAATATAGAGTCTTTCTCCTTCCAGATCCTACTTGGAAACTCTAGAAGGAAGATTACCTCTTCAGTTCTCAGCTGCCTACTCTAAATAGGGAAAAGGGGGAAAAGAGTGATTTTAGATATAGGCTTTTCAGGTTCATAATTTAATTAACAATTCTCTCAGGAGCAAAATATCCATTGACAACTGTAATAAAGATTTATCAGACGATTTTTCCCCATTAATGGAAGATTTTTGTTGTAAAATATAAACTTGAAAATGGAATGTTTTGGTGTGAGGGAGAATGACTACAAAACAATGTAATTGCCCTCTTTATTGCTGTTTCTGGACAGCTGCCCAAAGAGGAACACATTCTACAGGGCCAAAGCTTCAAATCAATTTATAGTCCTGGTGGTCTGGATAGCACAATAGATTTCCTACTTACTGCTAGATCTGTGAAAGTCAGACGGTCTTAATTTAAATCTGGACTTAACTGAAAATCATTCCAATAGACTAACTCTTGTGATCCCAAGTGAAATGAATTTAGAAGTTGCAGAGAAAATGTTTTGTAAGGAGTATAATAATTAAACATCTAATGAAAATGCAATATGGCCTGCTGTTCTCTGTAGTGTGTGAAAGAAAGGCGCATTTATCTTAGTCTTTGGTAAATAATACTTTGGGCACTGCTCTTAATTTTGGAGATCTTTACCAGGCATCATTGGAGCCTATAAATGGAATAAATAGAATTCGCATCTGCAAAGATGTATTTTCAAGCCTTTAACTTTCCTTTAACTCATGATGGGTAAGTTTAGACCACTTCATTTAATTTTATATTCTTCACTAAATTCTTGCTAACTGGCCACTTTTAATGTAGGACTTGCTTTCTATACAGACAAATGATCCAATCTCTCAAGTAGGTTTTTTGTTCGTTTGTGTTGAGTGAAGATAAGATCACTTCAATTGGATATTACCAGACCTCCTTAGTCTTGTGCCATTACTTTAGTGATGCCAATCTTCATACTATTAGAGGTAATTCCTTTGGGCACATGAGAAAGATGGTGCAATGAAGAGAGGCCCTCACTAGCCAGCATTCTTTAGATATGATACTGGCTGTTTTCACAGGCTAGGTACAAATTTTTATCCATATCCATATCCATTTTTATTCATATCCACATCTAAATTTTTATCCATATCCATTTTTATCCATATCCTCTTTTATTTAGTAACTAAGGGGAAGCAGGCTAAAAAAGAGATAATTCATCATATTAACCATATTATTCTGAACAGAGGGAGAAGTGAATTCCAGCTTCTGTTATGGGTAAAATGAGATTCCTCTTTTGAAGATAGAACACAGGCCTATCCACATTGGAACCATGCTCTTATGGGAACTGACAATCGCCAACTAAAAAAAGAAAGCTGTTAACAAACTCTTAGTCACAGTTCAACAGGAGCCAGGCCAAAATCAGCTTTATTTCACTCCCACTCTCCACTAGACACATACCCATTTAAGACTAAAGTTGATCTCACTTTGGCTGTACTTAAAGACTTTCAGCTTCATGGATTTAACCAGTCCATCACAAACTGGCAGGAAACAACTCTCAGAAGATTGCCAAAAATAACAGAGAAGTTACTTGCAAGAAGCTTTAATACATCTCTTGTTGACAAGCTATATGGATATAGCTATAGAGATCAGAATCTTGCTATATCATCCATTATCAAAGGGCTTTTGTATGCCAGGCACTTAAAGTTGCTGCAAAACAGACATGCTTCCTGCCGTCAACACATTGATAGACAGAAGGGGAATACAGAAGAGTAAACAGATAATTCCAGTACAATATGACAAACGATGTAATAGAAGTGATTCCAATGGGCACCCAGGGAAAGAAACTTAATGCTTCTTTCTGAAGAGGACAAGTGCAATATTCACTCAGTTTGAAACTCTCCAAACTACACATACCAAGAGCAATAAGAACACCCAAAGCCTTGCTACTCTAAGTGTGGTGCACAGGCCAGCAGCACTGTATCACCTGGAAGCATGTTAGAATGCAGAGCTTCAAGCCCCATTTGGCTCATGTCTGTAATTCCAGCACTTTGGGAGGACGAGGCAGGTGGATTACTTGAACCCAGGAGTTCAAGACTAGCCTGGGCAACAAAGTGGGACCCCATATCTGCAAAAGATACAAAAATTAGCCTAACGTGATGGTGCACACCTGTAGTCCCAGCTACTCAAGAGATTGATGTGGGAGGATCACCTGAGCCTGGGAGGTTGATGCTGCAGTGAACCGTGATCATGTCACTGCACTCCAGCCTGGGCAGCAGAGCAAAACCTTGTCTCGAAAAACAAACAAATGAAAAATAAATAAACAAGATCTCCAGGAGTTCCATATGTCCCCTGCTTTTGAGAAACACTTCTCTAGAACACTGTTCCTCAAACTTTAGTGCACTTCAGAATTATATGAAAGGCCCATTAAAACACAGATCGCCCTTAACAAACTAGACATCAAAGGTACATACCTAAAAGTAATAAGAGCCATCTATGACAAACCCACAGCCTACATCACACCCGAACAGGCAAAAGCTGGAAACATTCCCCTTGAGCTCATTCTTAGCACTCTTATTCGACATAGTATTGGAAGTCCTGGCCAGAGCAATCAGGCAAGAGGAAGAAATAAAAGGCACCCAAATAGGAAAAGAGGAAGTCAAACTATCTCACTTCGCAGATAATATGATTCTATACCTATGAAACCCCATAGTCTCTGCCCAAAGGCTCCTAGGTTTGATAAACAAACTTAAGCAAAGTTTCAGGATACAAAATCAATGTGCAAAAATCAGCAGCATTTCTGTACAACAATAATGTCCAAGCTGAGAGTCAAATCTAGAATGCAATCCCATTCAAAATACCACAGAAAGAATAAAATACCTAGGAATGCAGCTAACCAGGGAGGTGAAAGATCTCTACAATAATTACAAAACAGTGCCCAAAAAAGCCAGAGACAACACAAGCAAATGAAAAACATTCCATGCTGATTGATAGGAAGAATCAATATTATAAAAAATAGCCATACTACCCAAAGCAATTTACAGATTCAATGTTATTCCTATCAAGCTACCAATGACATTTTTCACAAAATTAGGGAAAAACATTCTAAAATTCATTTGGAATCAAAAAAGCCCAAATAGTGAAAGCAATCCTAAGCAAAAAGATTGAAACTGGAGGAATCACACTACCTGACTTCAAATGATGTTATAAGGTTACAGTAACTAAAACAGCATGGTACTGGTACAAAAACAGACACTTAGATCAATGGAAAAAAAACAGAAAACCCAGAAATAAGACTGGACGCCTATGACCATCTGATCTTTGACAAAGCAGACAAAAACAAGCAATGAAGAAAGGACTCCCTATTCAGTAAATGGTGCTGTGAAAACTGGCTAGCTATATGCAAAAGATTGAAACTGGACCTCTATATTTTACCATATAAAAAATCAATTCTAGATGGATTAAAGACTTAAATGTAAACCTAAAACTATAAAAACTCTATAAGAAAACCTAGGCAATACTATTCTGGACATAGGCCCTGGCAAAGACTCCATGATGAAGACTCCAAAAGCAACTGCAACAAAAACAAAAATAGACATTGGGACATAATTAAACTAAGGAGCTTCTCCACAGCAAAAGAAACAATCAATAGAATAAACAGATAATCCACAGAATGAGAAAAAATATTTGCAAACTATCCCTCTGACAAAGGTCTTAGTATCCAGAATCTATAAGAAACTTAAAGAAATCAATGAGTGAAAAACAAATAGTCCCATTAAAAAAAAATAGTCAAAGGACATGAACAGACATGAATAGATACTTCTCAAAAGACAACACACACATGGCCAACAAGCACATGAAAAAATTTTCAGTATCACTAATCATTAGGGAAATACAAATCAAAACCACAATGAGATACGATCTCTCACCAGTCAGAATGGTTATTATTAAAAAGTGAAAAAAAAAATAACAAGTGCTGGTGAAGTTGTGGAGAAAAGGGAACACTTATAACTGTTGGTGGAAATGTAAATCAGTTCAGCAACTGTGGAAAGCAGTCTGGGGATTTCTCAAAGAACTTAAAACAGAACTACCATTCAACCCAGTAATCTCATTACTGGGTATATATCCAAAGGAATATAAATCATTCTACCATAAAGACACATGCATATGTATATTCATTGCAGCACTATTTGTAAGAGCCAAGACATGGAATCCACCTAGCTGTCCATCAGTGGTGGACTGGATAAAGCAAATGTGGTACATACATACCATGGAATACTACACAGCCATAAAAAAGAATGAGATCATGTCCTCTGCAGCAACATGGATGGAGCTAGAGGTCACTATCCTAAGCAAATTAAAGCAGGAACAAAAAAACAAATATTGTGTGTTCTCACTTATAAGTAAGAGCTAAACACTGAGTATACATGGACACAAAGAAAGGAACACTAGACATTGGGGCCTACTTGAGGGTGGAGTATGAGAACTGAAAAACTACCTGTCAGGAATTATGCTGATTACCTGACTGACAAAACTATCTGTACACCAAAACTCCACAACACACAATTTACCCATGTAACACACCTGCACCTGTACCCCTGAAGCCTAAAATAAAAGTTGGAAAGAGGAAAACAAAACAAAACACAGCTTGCTAAGTGCAACTCCAATGTTTCTGATTCAGTAAGTGTGGATTGGGCTCTAAAATTTGCAGGTCTAATCAGTTCCCAGGTGATGGTGAGGCTGATCTGGAGCCGACGTCTGAGAACCACAGATGTAGATCATTTTCAGGAACCTGAGTCCAGAGAAAAAAAGGAGTGTGACAACGACCCATAGTTGGGCTCAGAAATGTTTCCTTGAGGCAATTAGGAATACTACTGTATGACCCTGAGATCTTGCACACTCGGGGGTAAACCTGCTCATTAGTAGATGAAGCTTTCATTTGTGTGTGTCTTGCTCAAATTATAAGATGTGTAAAGGGAAAGGACAATATCTCTCTTGCTCTCTCCTTTATTCCTGCTTCCTAGAAAAGAAAGGTGCTCTATGATGATATGCTCTCTTCCTCTGTAAGGTAAGCATGAAGGTCCTGTTCTTTGAAAGACTGTCTGTCTTTGTCTATGGATGGCAGAGTGGACTCTGAGTATGCTGGATTAGGCCACATGCTCCAGCACAACTTGCCAGAAGTGCCTTGCAATGAGAGGACATTGAACACTTGCATAGTTATTAAAATAATCCCATGTTTTCCATTTCAGCATTGCTTGTGGTTCATACACATAGTCTAACATACCCCAGAGGAGACATTGTAGGAGTTAATCATGAAATGCCATCTCAAATCCTTAATAGTAGGGACAACAGCCTAGGTCAAACCAGATTAACCTATGCTCATAGAGTTATTAAGAGTAAAAACAAATTGCTGAAGATTAGAACCTACTATTTAGAGTTGCCTCTAAAAATTCAAGTAACTGGAAATATCACATGGATATTTACTTTAATTTGGAGTTTCAACTCAACCACATTGTTGGATGGCAGATACCTGTGGTCTGTGTTCATGGAGAGATACTAAAGGGGCTTTTCCCACATCCTCCATAGATTAAGGTCATGCCTTTTCAAGGGCAAAGCACCCTGTGTTAATTTCTGTGATGCAGAAATTTTAATGAAAGATACAAATTATAAATCCCTGAATATATCATTATCCCATTGATATGTCTTTACTGATCCTACTACTGATGTTTTTTCTCCATTTAAGCTGCATGTTGCAGTCCATACAAGCTCCAGGAAGTAGAAGGCTAGGACAGAAGGTTCCTGTCTGGCATTCTGAACATGTCAGCTTTGATTATTACTCAACAATTATAATCAGTCATCTATAATGCAATATAATTTATAGCATATTAAGTGATAGTTCTTAAATACGCATTTTTCAGCAGTTTAAAAATCAGTGAAAATGGGAACAATATTCTCACTCACATGAAGAAACCTATTTCCCTAAATATTATATTATATATTAGTATTATAACATTTTATTTATATAATATATATTATTGTATCTTCACATACTATGAAGATAGGGTCCCTCTTCCTTATTTTGTTAAAGAAAAGCAAAGGTTTTTTTTCAAAATATTCTAGAACTGCCAGTTACAGTGTTGAGGCTCTAAAAGCTTCAGTACTGAGGGAATTGTGAACTCCGTTAATACATATTTAGTTAAAATAATTTTTTAAAAAGCAACACACATTGAAAACTTTATGTGTCTTATCACCATCTTTTTTTTTTTTTTTTTTTTTTTTTTTGAAACAGTCTCACTCCTGTCACCCAGGCTGGAGTACAGTGATGCAATCACTTCTCACCGCAGGAGAATCACCATCTTTGAAGGCAGTGCTGTTGTTTTGGATGACATTCTAGGGTAAAAAAAAGAAAAACTGGCTGGGTGTGGTGGCTCATGCCTGTAATCCCAGCACTTTGGGAAGCCAAGGAGAGCAGATCACTTGAGGTCAGGAGTTCGAGACCAGTCTGGCCAACATGACAAAATCCTGTCTCTGTAAAAAATACAAAAATTAGCCAGGTGTGGTGGCACATGCCTGTAATTTCAGCTACTCTGGAGGCTGAGGTGGGAGAGTCGCTTGAACCCGGGAGGAGAAGGTTGCAGTGAGCAGAGATGGCACCACTGCACTCCAGCCTGGGCGACAGAGAGTGACTCTGTCTCAATAAAAAAAAAAAAAAAAGAAGGAAAATCTAAAATTGTTTCAGCTACAACCCTAGGATTCACCTCTGACAGTGGACATGACGACTGACCCCTTCTTCCGATATTAGCAAGAAAATATGTGCAATAAGTGAGGGAGGTTGCATATGATGCGTTCAGCTTGGCTGTTACAAATGTACAGAATATCAATTCTATAACTAATACAATGACAACAATAGGCGTGTTCTGTCTATATGAGAATTCATACACATACACATATGCATGTATGGTTTGCTCAAGCAATATGGATCTTTGTGCAAAGCAAAAGTTCAGAATCAACCCTTCTCTCCTTTTTTTCCCTAAAGGAAGAAAGCAGGGGCAGAAGAGAAAGTTTTTATATTATCCATATAACTACCTGAGTTATCATTTTGCCTGGGCAGAACAATCTGTGTAAGACTAAAGGATGAAACAGGCCCTTCAAGATTTAATTAGTATCATATTGCCAGAAGTTGCTGCTAGTTGTTAAATGTTATGGCACTTACTTTCTCCTTGGACATTTTCTTTTCTACCACTGCTAATTGCTGTGATAAGTTTTCTCTAATAACACACCTTTGTCCTTCCCCTTACCCAACAGTGTATAGAAAAGAAGGAAACCCATTGAAAACAACTGAGAAATTGCACACTGAATGTTGATACTTTATCATAAATTACTGTCATTTCAATTCTTCCATGACATTTGTGATCTATGTTATACAAAGAATAATGAACAAAAACATCTTCGATAAACTTCCTGAATGTCTTGTCCCATATACATAGAAATTTTATGATACTGTTAAAGGATTGGAGAGGGTGGGGAAGGGCGAAAGAAAACTAATTTCCAGGAAATCTTTTTATAATAAGTCCATTTGGCAACTTAGCAAATAAATCTCTTTACTCAAATTTAAAAGGAATCTGAATTATGGCAAGTTCTGTTCTATGGGTAGAATATCAGAATGAACTATCACAGTGTGCTTTTCTTGTACCTATCTATGAACTTAAGCCAGCACAGACCTGAGCAAATTCAAATCTTTCCTGGCCCTTTTGTCTTCAGAACGTTTCCTAGGAATGACCTATTTTCACTGACTATAGTGTTTGCTATTGGGCCATCTGCCTTCAGCTATGCAAAAACAGTGTTTAAAACTTGCCCACGAGCTTAGTTTGTAGCCTTTATCTGTGTTCTGCTATCCAAATGTAAATGGAAAGATATACTAGAATGATTTAGAAGGACTGAGGGTTGTCTGCAAAGGAATAGATTGAAGTTTGCAAGAATTGACTCTGGATCCACACCTGCTTCAAGGCAGAGTGATGTGAAATGCGGAGAGGGACCGGCCCCAACCCTCTATCCTAAACTTGGTCTGTAATTTCAGAGGGCTCATTATTCCCAGTGAAGCCATGGTGCTATAGCAAGAAGGGCAAGGAACTATGAATCTTAAATCCTTCTGCTATTTACTATCTGGCTGACCCTGTTGCATTGCTGAGGGATACCGTCTTCTTCTACAAAAGAAATTAATATTATCTACCCTAACCAGGCAGTTGTAGGGTTCAAAATTTTTTATGGATGTGAATATGCTATCCATGGTACTCTCAGTGCACTGAACTGAACTTTTGGAATGCACAGATTTGCAAAGATTTCCTTATTGCTCAGAGACTTTGCTCAGAGAAATAAAAGTAGATAATAAATGCGTTATATTCAGTAGCAATAAAGCAGGCCTTCAATAAAATTGCCTTTATTGCTGTAAAAGCTATTATGGGCTAACTCTATTCTAAAAAACTACAACCTACAAACACAAGAATTCATATAGGGAGGAAAAAATCAACTCTGGACCCTAGCATACATACTACTTTTGAAATGTGAAAGGCTTGTGAAAATTCAAGGCAGTGATTTATGGCCCACAAGGGTTTTCAAAGCGTTCAGATTTCCAAGAACTCTCTCTCTAGATCTTAGACGTTACTCATTAATTACCAAGAAAATGACATTTCACACCATAGTAACTGCTCTGGAGATGTCTTTATTTGATGTGTGAAGAAGAAAAATGATCATTGACACAAGTTTCATCTGTCCATTTCCTTTCATGTAATGCAGTCCCTGAGTGGGTATTGCAATGTCCAGAGGTGTCCTTTTGCAGTTTATTTATGCCCTATAAAGAAGGTAATTTGGATAATGTGATATGTGTGTTGAACAAAATGACAAAACTATCCGATTTGTACAGTAATTTCCATAGTCTAAGGAGTAGGTATCAAGGCATTTTGTCTTTGTGAATTATAGTGCGAAGGTCTCCCCATGCGGCATTCCTTTTGTAGTGGGCTTGTTTATAAAGCCTAAGCTGTTTGTGTTTGCTGAGGGGAGGAGATGAATAAGTTATTAGAGCTGTATGGAAAAATCCTCACTCTGAGCAAAAAATAGCCTATTTATGGGACAATCTTAAAGGGCAAGGAATTTTTCATTCTGACCTTTAATGGTACAAGAAAAAAAATCAATGTAGATAGTTTTTCGTGGAGAAAAGTGTAGATTTTCACTCTGGTGCCAATTTGGAGTTGTTTGCATCTTTTCTTATTAGATTGAGTTGAAGATAATGAGTTCTAGTTTTACCTTTGTGCCACATTCTTTCCTACCTCCTCAGTTCCTTTTAATAGAGGGTGTTGCTCAATGGACATTGAGATCTTGGCAATGAAAACATAGTCCAAGTCTTTAGGGGGCACTGGGCCAAGGTTACCCAGGTCAGAGCATAATGCATCACTTTCTAATGGCAACAGAAAGCTAAGAAAACTGTTTTCTATTTGGAGCCTAATCAGAAACCTGACGCAGAGCTCACTAAATGTAATGGCTACACATTTCTACCAGATCAAACTCAGTACTTTCAGGACCCTAGCTTAAATGTTTAGGTTGGGGGGAAAAATAGTCTGGGTGATATAAGCTAGAAGATGCATTTGTTTATTGTTTTATGCATGTCTTCTTATTTCTAAAATGAATTATCCTTCAGCTTAGTAACTAAATACAAATAAATAAATTCACACCCAGATAGCATTATGTTCTGCTAAATTAACCCGACCATTTCAAAGTAGTTCATTATTATTGCTAATGAGGTTGTGGGGAAAATGGCCTGCTCATTCACTGCCATTGTAGCAGAAATTGGGACAGACATATATGATGCTCTTATACCCACTCCTAGAAATTTATCCTATGGAAGTAATTCAAATTGAGGCATAAAGCTATAAGCATTAAAATATTTATTGCTGTATTACTTATGACTGCAGAGTTTAAATGAAGTTGTGAATGCAATGATAAGAGAATACTTAAATCAATGTGGTAGATTAACTGCATAGAATATTATAAAGTCATTAAAATAATTATGAATACTATGTAACAGCATGGAAAACATTTATGATATACTATTAATTGAAAAAGCAGAATATAAAATGTTACTATGATGCTATAATTACAGCAACATAAAATATTTGTGTGTTCAAAGACTGAAAGAGGACATGGAAAAGTCATAAAAAGTGTTTTATGGTGGTAGGATTAAATGAGTGCCTTTAAAATTATCAAAATGTTTTGGGTGAGGGGAAGAGATCTGAGTCAGCTAAATGAAACTTGAATGAAATCAAGACCTTACTTGACCTGAAGAAATATACTATCTCTTTTACTTTTTAACTTTCCAGTTTTTGGAACAAGACTTATCTGCATTCAAAACCAGGCTGTATATGTCTAGGTAAGAAATAATTGGCATAGTAATTTAACCTCAGTTTCTCATCTTCAAATGGAGATAACAATGACTATCTCATAAAACGCTGTGAGGATTGATAATTTTATACAAGTTAAGAGCATGATACTTAGTAACTGCTCAATATTAGGTTAATTATTATTATAATTTCAATAGAGCTTGAATTTTGGGGGAAACTTGGGACTAGGGTCACTGTAGAAAGCTGTTTAATTTCAAATTACAAAAGCTCCCTTATTTAGAGTGGTGGGACACGGTTGGAAGTGGAGGGTAATTAAATGGAGTTAGTTATTTATAAAACGTCAGCAGTTTCCTAAACATTTGTAAACCCAAAATAGTGTTGATGGGCCAAAATAGTTAAGAAAAGTTTTATCAGGGCTAATTTAACCAAAAGCACGATCTATGACAAGATAAACAAAAACGGAAATATCTCTATACTCCATCTGGGAGTTGCTGAATAAAATTACAGATGCAAATTATGCTCACGATCTGAAAATGCACCAATCCGCTCTGGTTTGACTTTTTACACTGCCTCTCCTTCCTCAAATCACCATCATGTGTGGCCTTTTGTGATGATATTGATTAATCTCATCTGAAAATGTAGGGCTGTGTTGATAGACACAGATTCAGGTTAGACATTTATGGTGAAAGCAATGGACAGTGTTGCAGAATTGAGTACCGGAAATTGTTCTTCCGTAGCAATTTACAACCTGGTCCTTTCCAGGAGTTCCCACCACCAGAGAGGTGGTTTATTTTGTTCTGAATTTGTAGGATGCAATGCTTAGGTCTGTAGATGATTTGGATACATCGTGTCATTCATCCCCCTGTCTCCAAAGAGTAGGCCTCAGACAATTAGGCTTCTCATTTCTTTTGCTGGAGCAAGACACTACATTATCTTGGGCTATTTCACTTATTTCACTTAACAGAAATCTCAGTGAACAAGGTGTGTGTGTGTACAACCAATTATGTATGCCTGTATACCACTTTTTACCTCTCAGAATGGCAAATACCTAAAAAGTTTAATGACACACTCTGTTGGCAAAGCTATGAGGAAGTAGGTACTTACGTATTTCTGGTGTGAATATAAATTGGTACAAGGTACATGGAGGGCATTTTGGCAATAACCATAAAAATTTCAAATGCATATGCCCTTTCAGTCAGCAGTGTCATGATGGAGATTTATTCTACAAGGAAACTTGCAAAATAATGTGTACATGAAGTTATTCATTGTGGCATCACTTACAGTACAAAAGATGGGGGAAAACAAACAAATGTCCATCAACACTATGCAGTTTGGTCAAAAAGAATGAGGGTACTCTCTGTTAAGTAATAAAGAAATGTTTCTAATATCTATTATCAAGTCAGAAATGCAGGTAAAACAATACAGATTATGTGATATCCTTTGTACAAAAGGAGCAAAGAATTAAGTATTTGAGTTTGCTTACTTTTACATTAAAAACTGAAAAATACATAAGAACCTAATAAAAAATTTATTACTTGGGGTGGCAGAGGCTGGGGCAGAACTAAATGGATGAAGGATGGGGTGGGAAAAAGAATAAGATATGTAACTAACCTGCACGTTGTGCACATGTACCCTAAAACTTAAAGTATAATTTAAAAAAATACAAAAAAATGAGTGAATTCGTGTTTATAAGAATTTTTAATGACACTATTCAGAAAACAAACTATACGTGTGGAACTAGAATTTATTTCCAAGTGATGTAATGGTCCGAGGAAAAGTATCTTAAAAGCCTGGGCAACATGGTGAGACCCTGTCTCTATAAAAAGTTTTAAAAAGTGTCAGGCATGGTGGCACATGCCTGTGGTCCTAACTACTCAGGATGGAGGTGGGAGGATCGCTTGAATCCAGGAGGTTGAGACTGCAGTAAGCTGTGATCATGCTACTGCACTCCAGCCTGGGCAACAGAGTGAGATCCTGTCTCAAAAAAAAGAAAAGGCTGGGCGCAGTGGCTCATGCCTGTAATCCCAGCACTTTGGGAGGCCAAGGTGGGAGGATCACTTGGGGCCAGGAGTTCAAGACCAGCCTGGCCAACATGGCAAAACCCCATCTCTACTAAAATACAAAAATTAGCCTGGTGTGGTAACGGGCGCCTATAGTCCCAGCTACTTGGGAGGACGAGGCATGACAATTGCTTTCTCTTGTGAGGTAAATGTTGCAGTCAGCCAAGATTGCACCACTGCACTTCAGCCTGGGCAACAAAGTGAGACTCTGTCTCAAAAAAAAAAAAAAAAGAAAAAGAAAAGAAAAATTATCTATGCCACTATTCCTGGCTCATTTTTATGAGTTTAAGGATTCGTTCATTCCCTGCTTTTTTTCAGCAAGTCCTTATTGTCTGTTGTATGTCTTGCACTGTGATTGGTGCATGATATAAACCAGGAAATAACTAACCTTCCCTTTCAAGCTTCACAACACACTCAGACACTGGATTTTATTACCTAACCAAACTTCTCTTGGTCCCTGACCCAAGCTCCCCACCTGACACTTTCTCTGTGAGGATATCAATCTCCCACCTACTTTGACTCACCACATGAATCTCACTGATTCCTTGGACGTGATCTGCACCTACCACCCTCTCTGCTCCTTCTTGGACAGACTTTACTCTGACTCCTGGGACTCAACTGCAATCCTACTGTGTCCTGTCCTGAGTGCTCCCTCTCCAGAGAGCCCAGCTGGGTGGTCCCTTCTTCCCTACAGTCTCAGGCATGGACCTGCCCCTTGCACACTCCCCTGGAGTCAGTGTCTGGCACAGACATGTTCCACCCCCTTCTCCCCGCTCCATTCTCCTGCAAGAGTTCATTTCTAGCCGTTCCCTAGAGACCTCTCTCTGGGAGGCCCTGCAAACAGGCATCTAGAAGCTGCTAGACTCCCACTCTGTGATGTCCAGGAGCACCTGCAGAAAAGTTATCCAGAGAGGAGACATCTGGATTTTGGAGGAAAATGCATAAAGTCGGGCTCATTTCCAAAATCCTGAGGTCAGGCTACCAAATGAAGACTGAGAATACCTGAGAGTCACTTGTTGACAAGCAGACACCAGAGGTATCCAAACCTGTGGGAGCAACAAAGGCAACGACAGCAGCAGCGCAGGCTTTGGCTGCCTCCGCATCCCACAACCATGGAACACCCTGCACTGCAGGTGTGGAACCAGCTCTTCAGGGTGTCCTCTGCCTGCACAGTGAGACTCGGGGTGATTGTCCCCATCTCTGGTAGCTCTTCTCCACTAGGGTCCTCCCTGGCTTAACCAGGTGGGGATAGCTCATGCCCCCCTGTACTAAAGAAGGTAAGTGGTCTCCGCTCACTCACTCCCCTTCTCAGAGACTTTCCCGCCCCACAGCCATGCCACAGCTCTGGGCTGGAACCCTGCCAGTTACCACCCCCATATCCGGCCCTGGTACTACAGACTCATGCCCCAATTCAACACTCATCCTCCTTTCTCCATCATAGATTAGGGCCTTGGAATACCCTTCTGTAGGGCAGTGGGTGAAGTGCAGTCTATCACTCTGACTGAAATTGAGCTCCTTAAGTGATTCTTGTTGCAAAAGAAGCTGCAAAGTTTATGGAGTTTACTCCCTGTGGTCCAAAAATATCAGGATTCCTTGAGTCTTCCTGCTCCCAACCCTCCCCAGCCCTGCCTCCTAGGCCACTTTCCAGTCTCCTTCTTCCTGGACATTTTGCTCCCAGCAGTGAGCTCAGGATGCAACCCAAGCACCACCTTCAAAAGACACACATCTAACACTGTAGGGGTCTGGCCTGCAGGATCCAAGAGTCTCTGGCCTTGGCATAGCATCAAGGCAAATTACCAGGGACGTCTCAGCCCAAGACAGACATCACTGTCAAGCCCTCTTAGTTTAGGGGCCAGAGCGGTGAGGACCTGGGAGAGATTGAGTGGAGTCACCAGGAAGTTTCTATGTGAGGAGCCCAGCAAAGTCTCAGCTGAGGAAGGACATGGGAAGGGTCTCAGGCACAGCCCGGGGAAGAGGCCAAAACACACCACAAGGGGCTCCAAATGCTACAGAATGAGGGGTCTCGGGGCCGGGCCTGAGAAGGAGACAAAAAGGGACTGGATGAGTCACCCAAGGAAAGACTCAGGGAGTGAATTACCAAGGGGCAAGGGGAGAACCCAGGCCAGAAACACCTGGACAATACCCAAGAGGTCCCTGGAGGTGAGAGGTTGGGCAGATCCATCAGGGCCAGTCCCTGTGGTGAGCTTTGTGAATGGCTTGCTGCTTGCTCTACCCTGGCCTTCTGGGAGACATACCAGGAACCTTAGGGCACCACCTCCATCTTTGGGGATGTATGTTTCATTGTCAACCAGAAAGACTTCCTCCAACGCCTCCTGAGAAGAGCATTTTTCTCAAATAAGTTTTTCCATCCAGTTTCAGCAGTTCTCATAAATCTCACAGGAGAGTTCTCTGGGATACCTGCCTTTTGTAACCAATTAGACCCATTCATCTCCATCGCATTTATTTCTTCTAACAGAAGAGTGGTGTCTTAGTCTGTGTGTTGATTTGGGTTGAGGTTTGGGTTATTCCTGGAGCTTGGGCTTTTGGAAGGAAGGAAGCTGCTCAGCTTCAGCTCAGTGCCTGCTTGGATTTCCAAAGAGAAGCCAGCATCTGAGGGATAGTTTGAGAGGAGCTTTTCTCCTGGTGTCGAGGTATAAGCCAGCTACATGAATTGTAGAGCCTCATGTAAAATGAGAATGTGGAGACCCTTGTTCAAAAAGCAAGAGAAAAGGTCTACTAATGGTACTAACATGTTAAACTTTTTCTTTCTTCTGTGATCTCTCAACTTCTTGTGGTGTCTTTAATTTGCTATTTGTATTAGTCTGTTTTCACACTGTTGATAAAGACACACCCGAGACTGGGAAGAAAAAGAGGTTTAATTGGACTTATAGTTCCACATGGCTGGGTGGGGCCTCAGAATCATGGCGGGAGGTGACAGGCACTTCTTACATGGTGACAGCAAGAGACAATGAGGAAGAAGCAAAAGCAGAAACCCCTGATAAAACCATCAGATCTCATGAGACTTATTCACTACCACGAGAACAGTATGGGGGAGACCACCCCCATGATTCAAATGATCTCCCACCGGGTCCCTCCCACAACATGTGGGAATTATGGGAGTACAATTCAAGGTGAGATTTGGGAGAGGACACAAGCCAACCATATCATTCTGCCCCTGGCCCCTGCAAATCTCATGTCCTCACATTTCAAAACCAATCATGCCTTCCCAACAGTTCCCCAAAGTCTTAACTCATTTCAGCATTAACCCAAAAGTCCACAGTCCAAAGTCTCATCTAAGACAAGGCAAGTTCCTTCCGCCTATGAGACTGTAAAATCAAAAGCAAGCTAGTTACTTCCTAGATACAATGGGGGTACAGGTGTTGGGTAAATACAGCCATTCCAAATGGGAGAAATTGGCCAAAACAAAGTGGTTACAGGGCCCACGCAAGTCCAAAATCTAGTGGGGCAGTCAAATTTTAAAGCTCCAAAATGATCTCCTTTGACTACAGGTCTCACATCCCAGCCACGCTGATGCAAGAGGTGGGTTCCCATGGTCTTGGGCAGCTTCACCCCTGTGGCTTTGCGGGGTACAGACTTCCTCCCATCTGCTTTCACGGGCTGGTGTTGAGTGTCTGCGACTTTTCCAGGTGCACAGTGCAAGCTGTCAGCAGATCTCCCATTCTGGGGTCTGGAGTATGGTACCCCTCTCTCACAGCTCCACTAGACAGTGGCCCAGTATGGACTCCATGTGGGGGCTCCAATCCCACATTTCCCTTCTGCACTGTCCTAGCAGATGCTCTCTATGAGCTCCCCACCCCTGTAGCAAACTTCTCCCTGGGCATCCAGGCATTTCCATACATGTTTTAAAATCTAGGCGGAGGTTCCCAAACCCCACTTTTTTACTTCCATGCACTTGCAGGCTCAACACCACGTACAAACTGCCAAGGCTTGGGGCTTGCGCCCTCTGAAACCATGGCCTGAGCTCTATGTGGGACCATTTCAGCCATGGCTAGAGAATCTGGGATACAGGGCACCAAGTCTTTAGGCTGCACTCAGCACAGGGACCCTGGGCCTGGCCCAGGAACTCATTTTCTCCTAGGCCTCCAGGCCTGTGATGGGATGGACTGCCATGAAGACCTCTGACATGCCCTGGAAACATTTTCCCCATTGTCTTGGGGATTAACATTTGGCCCCTCATTACTTATACAAATTTCTGTAGCCAGCTTGAATTTCTCCTCAGAAAATGAGTTTTTCTTTTCTATCACATTGTCAGGCTGCAAATTTTCTAAACTTTTATGCTCTGCTTTCCTTATAAAACTGAATGCCTTTAACAGCACCCAAGTTCCCTCTTGAATGCTTTGCAGCTTAGAAATTTATTCCACCAGATACCCTGAATCATCTCTCTCAAGTTCAAAGTTCCACAAATTCCTAGGGCAGGGGCAAAATGCCGCCAGTCTCTTTGCTAAAACATAACAAGCATAACAAGAGTCATCTTTGCTCCAGTTCCCAACAAGTTCCTCATCTCCATCTGAGACTACCTCAGCCTGAACCTTATTGTCCATATTGCTATCAGGCTTTCAGTCAAACCCATTCAATAAGTCTCTAGGAGGTTCCAAACTTCCCCAGTTTTCCTGTCTTCTTCTGAAATCCTCCAAACTATTCCAAACTCTGCCTGTTACCCAGTTCCAATATTCCACATTTTCGGGTATCTTTTCAGCAATGCCCCACTCTACTGGTACCAATTTACTATATTAGTCAGTTTTCACACTGCTGGTAAAGACATACCTGAGACTGGGAAGAAAAAGAGGTTTAATTGGACTTACAGTTCCACATGGCTGGGGAGGCCTCAGAATCATGGTGGGAGGTGAACAGCACTTCTTACATAGCAGCAGCAAGAGAAAATGAGAAAGATGCAAAATTGGAAATCCCTGATAAAATCATCAGATCTCATGAGACTCATTTATTACCATGAGAACAGTATGGGGAAAACCACCCCCATGATTCAAATTATCTCCCACCAGTTCCCTCCCACAACACATGGGAAGAATTATGGGAGTACAATTCAAGATGAGATTTGGGTGGGGACACAGAGTCAAACCATATCACCATTTAATGTTCTAAGTAAATATTGAATTTCAAGTTTTAGCACAAATCTTGCCACTCATCTTTATATTTTGCAATTCTAGCTTTAAATGCAAACACAAGAGCATTCATCTCATATACAGAATCACCAAAATTATACCACCTGTATTCCATAGCTCATGCATGCATATATATCCCATTCTCACCAGAACAGTGGAAATGCTTCACAAAAGTAATGCAACTCTTTTTACTTTACTTCTTGATATAATTGAATTCTGTGGACACTAACTTCAGCTTATTAATGAGGAAGGAAGAATTGAAATTAAAAGAACTACTGGTTGTCCTACCTTTAATTTTCTGTGTCATCATTTTCAGAACAAGTAGTTGGCTAATAGAGGAAGGTAGCATGAGTAAGCAAAGATATTATAAGGTTTACATGTGTTTCCTATGGCTGCTGTATCAAATTACCCCAACTTATCGGCTCAAAATAACACAAATGCATTATCTTAGAGTTCTAGAGATCAGAAGTCTGAATGAGTTTCACTGGGCTCAATGCAAGGTATCAGCAAGCTGCATTCTTTCTAGAGGCTCTAGGGAAGAATCCATTCCCTTTCATTCTCCAGCTTTTAGAGGCCACCATTGTGTGGTTTGTGATTCCTTCCTGCATCTTCAAAGCCAACACGATCAGGCCAAGTTCCACTCCGGCTGCCACCTATTCAGTTATTTCTCTTCTGCCTTCATTCCTTAAGGACATTTGTGATTTACATTGTGTATGGTCAGATAATCCAAGGTAACCTTCCAATCTCAAAGTCAGCTGATTAGCCTGGCTAACAAGGTGAAACCCTATCTCTACTAAAAATACAAAAATTTAGCCGGGTGCACTGGCGGGCGCCTGTAGTTCCAGCTACTCCGGAGGATGAGGCAGGAGAATGGCCTGAACCCGGGAGGCAGAGCTTGCAGTGAGCCGAGATAGCTCCACTGCACTGCAGCCTGGGCGAAAGAGCAAGACTTCGTCTCAAAAAAAAAAAAGTCAGCCGATTAGCATTCTTAAATCTGTGGTGTAACCTTAATTCCCTTGTGCCATATAACCTAAGATATTCAAGTTTCCAGTTATGAGGATGTAGGCATCTTTGGAAGGGGGAGGTCATCATCCCATCATCCTGCCTTCCACATGGTTCTTTGGGACTTCTTTCTTAGAATGCCATTATATTCAAAGCAAGTTCTGGTTCTAACGGAAAGCAAAGTGTGGCCTTTTGTCCCTACTCACTGAGTCATAGGTATGTTTAATGCACTCAGCTGGTACTCACTTTTAGGCTCACTGAACTCCCATGCACTGTGGATCCACCCGAATTCCACACTCCTGAGGCATAGCGGATATACTATGTTAAAATAAGGTAGCTAGGAATTATCAAACTGCATATCACAGGCATCTCCTCTGCTCAAGTACATGCTCCATTGTCCCACCAGACTTCATTCACAAAACACAAAGATAAGGTTAATAAGAATTTCAAGATAGTGATAGAAAAGCTTTAAACCAAGTCGAGGGTCCTTCTGAGTACAAAGCCCTGTGCAACTGCACAGGTCACATTTCCACGAAGCCAGCTCTGCCCTCATAAACCCTAGTGCCTTACTGGCAACTTTCAGGAAGTTGATGTTTGAAAAGAGTATGTCTTGACAGAAACAGAAGTTTGATTTTCCACAGATTTCTTAATCATCAGTTTTCACTCACCAGCAAAAACATGTCCATACCTTTTCATACTAGTTGCTTGTATTTACTATGATGCCACCCGTGATTAAAGAGGAAAAATAAGTGGTTTTTGTGGTACCGTACATGGTCTTTTTTCAAATGCAATTAGATCCATTTGTTAGCTGCTTAAGAAAAAGAAGGTTTTAAACTGGAAATTATTTTTATTTAATTATATTGCTTTGTTTTGTTTTGTTTTTAGAGATAGGTTCTTGCTCTATTACCCAGGCTAAAGTGCAGTGGCACAATCGTAGCTCATTGCAGCCTCCAACTCCTGGGCTCAAGTGATCTTCCCACCTGAGCCTCCTGAGTAGCTGTAGCTACGGGAGCAAGCCACAACATGTGGTGTATTATTAAAATACATAAATACTAAACTTTTTTTATTTTGAACTTAAAGTATATAAGTCTACATTCATTGGCAATCATTAGATGTACAGCTACATTCTTCCTTTTCTTTGTGCATCAAAACTCTGATTGGAGTTCCATATCTGTCTTGCATAAATCACATCCAGGATGTATAATCTATGATTTCCAGCTCGGGTTTCTTTAAAGTGATGCAAGACACTTTAGAGAAGATGCTTGTGAACACTTATATATAATATTAGTGCAGTATGAGTTCAAACTTCTTCTAGTTTTATAATCCCCTTCCCAAACTTTTATAGTTGTCCACATATAATTCAACAGAATTTTATTATTGTGACTAGACTTTATACAGTCTTCCAAAGCTTCAATTATATTTTCAAAGGAATAATAACCTTTTTAAACTCACATTTCATTGACTTATTTAACATTTAAGTTCCTAATTACATAAGTACAATTAGCATAAATATAAATATTTAATCAAATTATATAATTTGCTAAGTACAGTTGCCAAATAAAGTTTAAGAACCAAGAGAAGTGACTTTGGTAAGAATGTGACTTCAGTGGCAGGAATAGATTTTGGCAGGCTTGTAGAGATCAGTTGAATAGGGCTGGGCATGGTGGCTCATGCCTGTAATCAGAGCACTTTGGGAGGCTGAGGCGGGTGGATCACTTGAGCCCAGAAGTTTGAGACCAGCCTGAGCAGCATGGCAAAACCCTGTCTCTACAAAAAATTTTAAAAAGAGCCAGATGTGGTGGTGTTTGCCCATAGTCCCAGCTGCTTGGGAGGCTGAGGCAGGAGAATCACTTGAGCCCTGGAGGTGGAGGCTGCAGTGAGCCATGATTGGGCCACTGGACACCAGCCCTAGTAATAGAGCAAGACCCTGTCTCAAAAAAACAAAAACGAGAGATTAGCCGAATAGCAGTGACCACTAAGTATCAAGAGGACATCATGTCTTACTCAGACAGTGAAAGTCATCATTTGATTTGGACATGTGGCTCAGGGAAAATTGGTTTCAAATACGTAGTCCTATTTCAAAGGACTACCCTTAAAGGATTCCATTTTCTTAAGAAGTTTCTTTATACAAAGCTCAAAAGAACTAAAGAAGTCTCCATTTTTAATCACTGTCTTTTCAGATGTCATTTTCTCTTTAAGGCTTTCCCCTCCCTGCCCATGCGGAGTTAGTCATTCCCCAGGCTCTGTCCTCTTACCCAGCCTGACACAGCATTCATCATGTAGTATTGAATTATTAGCTTTTCTGTCTCACTCGCTACTTAGAAGCCACCCTCATAAACATTCCTGGACACATCTGGTGCCACAAAGTGTACTTGTGCTCTGAGATTCTCCTTTATTAGTTATAAAACTTTACTTTGTCAAGTCATTTCATTATATTATTTTTCATTCTCTGAATTGAATCTTTATGCTTTCCCTGAATAAAAGAGTAAAATCTGTCGATGTACGCGCAGAAAGTCCTCAAATAAGGTCATTTTGTTTAGCTTCATTTTGTTATAACATTGATGAGGGAAAAAAATGGATTCCCTTGGAATTCAGAAAAAAAATTTCACGCAGTCAGGGCCACTGTCTGTGTGGTGTCTGCATGTGCTTCCCATGTCTGCGTGGAGTCTATGTGTCCTTCCCATGTCTGCATGGAGTCTGTGTGTCCTTCCCATGTCCGCGTGGAGTCGTGTGTCCTTCCCATGTCCGCTCGGAGTCTGTGTGTCCTCCCCATGCCCGCGTGGAGTCTGTGTGTCCTCCCCATGTCAGCGTGGAGTCTGTGTGTCCTTCCTATGTCAGCGTGGAGTCTGTGTGTCCTTCCCATGTCTGTGTGGAGTCTGTGTGTCCTTCCCATGTCAGCGTGGAGTCTGTGTGTCCTTCCCATGTCTGTGTGGAGTCTGTGTGTCCTTCCCATGTCAGCATGGAGTCTGTGTGTCCTTCCCATGTCTGCATGGAGTCTGTGTGTCCTTCCCATGTCTGCGTGGAGTCTGTGTGTTCTTCCCATGTCCACATGGGTGCTGTCCATGTACTCTGGTTTCCTCCCACATCCCAAAAGTTGTGCAAGTTAGATTCATTGGCTACATGGTCCCTGCGTGAGTGAGTGTGATTTTGTGTGTGAGCATGTCCTGTCCAGAGTCGTCCCTGTCTGTGGCCCTGAGCTGCAGGGATAGGTTCTGGCTACCTGACACCCTGAACTAAAATTACTGCGTAAATAATTATCTTTTTTTTTTTTTTTTTTTGAGACAGAGTCTCATTCTGTGTCCAGGTTGGAGTGCAGTGGCGCAATCTCAGCTCACTGCAAGCTCTGCCTCCTGGGTTGCCATTCTCCTGCTTCAGCGTCCCGAGTAGCTGGGACTACAGGTGCCCGCCACCACGCCCGGCTAATTTTTTTTTTTTTTTTTTTTTTTTTTTTTTTAGTAGAGATGGGGTTTCACTGTTTTAGCCAGGATGGTCTCAATCTCCTGACCTTGTGATCCACCTGCCTTGGCCACCCAAAGTGCTGGGATTACAGGCATGAGCCGCCACACCTGGCCATAAATAATTATCTTACTTGTTTTCATTAATCTTTCTGAAATGTGTGTATGCTCACATTTATTTCAATGTTTAAGATTAGAAGTGTTTTAGGTCTTTATTTACAAATTCGATGATGCATGTGTGACCAGAAATACACTATATGAGCTTAACTCTTGTTTATATCAATTAGCCTATGGTAAAATTGATTTCCCTATACGTAATTTCCCTCAAAGTCACAGTTTCTGAGAACCTATTGATGACATTAACTGAGTGCTTACTATACAGTGCTTGGAACAGTGCTGGCACAGGGAAAGTTATGTGTTTCTAGTAATATATTTTCACCTGTATATAAACTTTCATCTTAAATGTCATTTTGGATATATTCTAACTTCCAATCAACTTTTTCATATCTTTAGAGATTGAGCTATAAGCATAAATTTAATTGTTAACTTGCTGTTACTTTAAGCACTTATCATTGTAACTTACTATTACAGTAGCCACTGCAAAACTTTTCATTTCATTGATCACTTTTACATTTGGTAAGAAAATTAGAACACTAATTTTAGTAGCAATGTTATGATAAGAGCTGACAAATTGTAACTTTTGCTGGGACCCTTATCTAGAAGTATTTGTCTCACTAATTGCAGGAGTGATTTGCATCACTCCACAGAATTATGCTGTAGGCATGCTTTTTTCACATTGTACTGCATTATGGCTCAGAGCACACCTCATCTTCATATACATTCTTCATAAACTAAACTTGGAACTACCCTCCAACCTGTGTTTGCACCTTACCTGGGCCAATTCTTAATTCTCCTGGTATTACCCTCTGATTTGATTTACTCATTCATCTTGACCACATTTTTGGGTTCCCCTGCCCGGAAATACTTCCCTGAAACACCTTCTTGGTTTATTTTCCAAATTGATCTAGCTTAGACAAAAGTCCAGCCACTAGAAATCCCTGTATGGGCAAATTTACAACACAGTCTATAAGCTGTATAACCACCACGGCAGGCTTTGGTGCAGTGTCTACTGTGGCTATAATCACATAACTCCCATCCTTCCAGGTGGAACCCAGAAATCCTGAAGTTTGTTTGGTTTGTTTCTTTGTTTAGTTGGTTTCTTTTACTTCTCAAAATCATTATTACCTGTGAGAACTCCTAGGTGGTTTTTTAAGTCTTATCATCTGACATTGACATTAGCAAAGAAGACAGTGCTTCATGGACAAGACATCAGGGTGAAGGGAGACAGGGATGACTGTGACATGGGTTAAGCAAATGAGAAGGAAGACATTGGAGTTAAGAAGGAGAACATGCTAAGACAGTAGGGAATAGCCGCCAACACATTTTGTGTGGTTCAAAATTTTACCACTGATCAGTGGTAGTTTAACATTTAAGTTAATCACAGTCTCCATATTTTCAAACCCAAAATATGGGGCAGATCAATGTCAGTCATGTACACAGTGAAATAAAATATTTGAATCATGATTGGTCTAGAAAATCTGCAGGCCATACACTGAGACCATATAACTAACTGAATTCTGCAGGGCAAAATGAACACTGGATAGAAAGGAGTTAATTCCTAATTTGCATATTGATGGCAACCTTCTTGCTTTTGTCTATCTTGATTCACAATTATGTGAGTTACTGTTGTTGCCTAGAGCAAGTAAAACTTTTCCATAGCATTAATAGGCTGACAATGCATATATGAGTACGTGCACATATGAGATTCTTCCAAGTGCCATAGGTTTCATACCTGCAAATATGTTGTAAGACCCTTGCTTTGACACAAGTAGAAGAAATATATGCCTTGATACATAACATGGTAAAATTGTGGACCTAGGGTCAACTAATCAATTACTGAAATAGAGGATATGATAGGTGTGGTGGCAGGGAGGAGATGGGGGGACAGCAATGCATCTTATTTTTTTCTCAGTATTTGTATGAGAAGTGACACTGAAGCTCCCCTTCTGCCTGAATGGCCTAATGGCAATAGTTCTATTATAGCTTCTTTGAACCTCATACCAATATTATCTTTCTTGGATATCTATACTCTTCTTATATATTTTTATTCCTCCTCTCCCAGCAAAACTCAAAACATTTTCACCATTCTTATCACATTAGTTATTTGAGTTGTCCATTCATGAGTATGTAGGAGAAGATACTGTTGGACCAACCACCTAGATGTAGAAAGTTAAACTAAATTTCCCACTGTCTCAGAAAATAAGGTGACCAACTCCTCTATTTTACAGGGACTGAAAGGTTTTCTGGGAGACAAGACTTTCAGTGCTATACCCAGAAAAGTCCTGGGCAAATAGGACTGAACTAGTTCACCTACATGAAAAGTTTAAACAGGACATTGAATCAAAATGGCAGGTAAACACTTCCTCTTACCTAAATCCCACAAAATGGCAAAAAGGGTATTGAAAAATGATAAAATAAATTTGCGACTATTCAGGAAAACAAAAGAAAAAGGGGAAGGAATTCCTGAAAGATAGCCAAGATCAGGTATAAAAAGAAACAAAAATAGCTTAGAGTGCTTTAAATCAGCTTAGAGGGAAAAAAAACATGAAGGTAGGAGAGGCTTGAGGGCAATCTTAGCCCAAAATAAATGGAGACAAGAGAATAGAGAAAATTCCAAGGCAGTCATTAGGGTAAATGGTTGGAGATCTACTCTCACAAGACTAAGTCATTTTTCTCCTTCATACCTTTGATAATTTATATTAAACACTGAGCAGCAGCCATTTGTAGCAACAACCTACAGCAATAAATATGGATAGTGCAGCCAGAGAGAGAGCTGTGCTCTAAGAAGCAACTGAAGGAAAACTCAGGTCCTAAAGTACTAAAATCAAGCTCAAAATAATTACAAATATATATATATATACACACACACACACACACACACACATAAATATCTACATACACATACCTATGTCTACCTATCCATTTACATACATACAGGCATATATGCCATGAAGCAAGAATATTACTTAATAGAGAAACACTAGAAGCATTCCCACCAAGGTCAGGGACAAGGCAAAGATCCATGCTAACTGCATGGTTATTTAACATCATATTAGAGTTATTAATTAATGCAACTAGACAAAAAATAACTTGAGCCATGAAAGGAAATATATTATATATATTTGCAGATGACATGATAATACACCTGGAAAACCCCAGATAATTAATGTAAAACTAATTCAAACGATAAAAGCAAAATATAAAATTAATATAAAAAACCAATAGTATACACATACACAAATAATATCTAAATAGGACTAGTGGAAGCACAATTTACCAATAGCAGCAAAATGAACTTAAAAAATAAACCACAAAAAAACCTTAGAAATAAACTTAACAAATCATGTTCAAAATCTATAAAAACTACGAAATACTCCCTCCTCATGTTGTTTTATTTTGGACAGTTCAACATCATCAAGATATAAATTCTCCCTGAGTTAAAATAACAAAAAGCTTTTCTCTAGTGTGGAACAACTTGATAATTAAGTCCACATCAAATAATAAATATGCAAGAATATAATTGGGAAAATGCTGGGAAGAAAAAGAGCTATGAAAGGGGCCTAGCTCTACCAGATATTAAAATGTCACAAAGCCACAGTAATTAAAACAGTGTAATGATACACAGAGAGATAACCAGACCAATGGAATAAAAAAGAAAGTCTAAAAGTAGAATCAGCATTTTACGGAAATCTAGTGTATGATGAAAGTGAGATTTCATAACACTGAGGCTTTTTAAAAATGGTGTTGGGGCTCGGTACAGTGGCTTATGCCTATAATCCCAGCACTTTGGAAGGCCAAAGAGGAGGATTGCTTGAAGCCACGAGTTTGAGACCAGCCTGGGTCACAAAGTGAGACCCCAGTCTCTATAAAAATTAAAAAGAAGAAAATTAGTTAGCCAGATGTGGTGGTATGCACCTGTAGTCATAGCTACCTGGAAGGCTGAGGCAGGAGCATCTCTTGAGCCCAGGAGTTCAAGGCTGCAGTCAGCTATGATCATACCCCTGCACTCCATCCTGGACAATACAGTGAGATCCTATCCCTAAAAAAACAAAAATATAGTGCTGGGACAATTGGATAGCTATTTGCAAAAGATACAGTTAAATCCATTCCTCACATCATATGCAAGATTAAAATCCAAATAGTTCAAAGATCTGAATGTTTAAAAAACAAAAAACCTATATAAGTAATAGAAGAAGACAAAAATGGATTCCTCCATGGGTTTGGTATAGGAAAACACTTTCTATGATTCTAAATGCAGATGCAATGAAAGATAACAAATTTAACTACATAATTTTTTCATTTATGGCAAAAAAAACTCACTACAAGCAAAATAAAAAATAAAATAACAAATTTAGAGGAAATAATTGAAACATATAAAGAAATAATACCCCTAATATATAAAAATTAAGAGGAAATAGATTTTAAAATTATGTAAACGTAGACAAAAGACATATACAGACATATACATATAAAATGACTTTTAAACATATGAAAAGATACTCAATTTCACTCATAATAGAGAAATTCAAATTCAAACTGTACTCAGATAACATTTCTCACCTAAGAGATTGGCAAAGATTAAACATATTGGCAATGTATTCTATTGGAGAGGCCATGGATAAACATGAACTTTTATACATTAATTGTTGATAGAAATAGAAAATTACACAATTTCTATGAAGAGAATTTGACAATATCTACATAAATATATACACATTTATCTTTTGACTCAGCAATTCTGCTTTTTGGAATTTACTCTGAAGATACACTTCAAACAAAATGAAAATACATAAACACATAGCCATTCATCACAGCATTATTTGTAATTGCAAAATATTGGAACATACCTAAATACCTAAAGATGGGTTGAATAAACCATGGTTTATATACGCATTGATATACTATGTAGCTACAAAAAAAAATGAGAAAAATCTCTACAAATCGATATGGGGTGTTTTCTTGGCTATATTGTTAAATTTAAAAAAAACAGCAAAGTGGAAAAAAATTACAGAAGAGAAATAGGAAAAAATTATAAATCTGCTTAGTTTTTGCAGGAAGGCAACACAGGGAGATTAAACAAAAAATAAATGAAATTGACTACCTACAGGAATGATTGTTTTGAGGTAAATTGTGTTCCTTCAACATTCATATGTTAAAGTCCTAACACTTACTACCTCGAAATGTGACCTTATGTGGACACAGGGTCTTTAAAGATGTAATCAGTTTTAAAATGAGGTCATTAGAAAGGGACCCAATTCATTATGATTTGTGTCATCATGAAAAGGGGAAGCTTGAACACAGAGACATATGAAGAAGGAAGGTGACTGGAAGAGGCAGGGAGAAGATGGCCATCTACTAGCCAAGGAGAAAGGCCTAAAACATCCTTTTCTCACAGCCCTAAGGAGAAACCAACCCTACAGGCACCTTTATTTTGGACGTCTAGCCCCCAAAACTGTGAAACAATAAATTTCTGTTGTTTAAGCCACTTAATTTTTGGTACTTTGTTACAGCAGCCCTAGAAAACTAATACAATGGTGGTGGTGATGGTAGGAAGAAAAGGATGTGTTCTGGGTTATCTTAGTGTTTAACAAATTATCCCAAAACTGGTACAGTCATTCAACAACTATGTGATTTGACGAGTCATGAATTCTGGCAGGGCATAGTGGGCAACAGCTCTTCACTGCATAGTATCTGAAGCCTCAACTGGGGTGGTTTGAATGGCTAGAGGGCTGGGACAACTCAACTGAGGCAGTGTGCCTGGGTCGAGTGGCATCTCCTGGAGTGGGTGTGTCCAAGATGGCTTCTTCACTCACATGTCTGGCACCTGGAAGTGGATGGCACAAATAGCTGGGAGCATTGTTTTCTCTTTACATCATCAGTTTGGTCTCCCTCACAATATGGAGGTCCCAAAGAAGTTAAGGTTATTACATGTGGCTTAGGTAATAAGGCTGAGGGCTTATTACATGATGATGTGTGCTCCCCAAATATACATTCTAAGGGGCAGGAAACAGAATACCAAAACTGACACAGCATCATTTCCACCACATTTTTTGGTCAAAGCAGTCATAGGGCCAACCTAGATTCCAGAGGGTAGAGATGTAGACTCTGCCTCTTGATGAGACAATAGCAAAGTTGCAGAAGACCATGAGGAGGGAAGATGTTGTGATCATCTTTGGAAAATACAATAAGCTGTAATGTGGAGGAGACAGTAGAAGAAGTTACATTTCTATGAATATACCTTTTATAAATAGTTTTGATTTTGAGAGGCATTTTAGTGTTCTAGAATAGGTGTCAGCAAACAATGGCCTGCAGACAAAATGCAGCCTGCTGCCTGTTTCTGTAAATAAGGTTTTGCTGGTTTATTGGTAAACCAGCAGAGTTGAGTAGTAGAATAGAGACTGCATGGTCTACAAAGTCTAAAATATTTACCATCTGGAAATCTACAGAAAAAAATTTGTTGGTTCCTCCTTTAGAAAGTAAAAAGTAATTAATTAATTAATGAAATCCACAGAGTTAGGGAGGAAAAAACCTAAAACTGATTGCAAACAGTATCAGATGAGCCTATCTGCAATTCAAATGAATAACATAAGTTCACTGAAAGGGCCAAGAAAGAATTCATTAAAGTACCCATTGAAATGAAGAATATGACTGTACACCTTCTGTCTAGGAAGAAAAGAACATTGCAAACAAATCCTGGACTCTTGTGTAGGTTTGTTATTTTGTAGTGATGTTGGTGTAAACATTTTGAAACCAATTTATGTGTATAGTGGAATTAAGCAAGTGAACAAATGGTTGAGAAAGTATTGATGCTGTTGGAAGTGCTGTTTCACTGCAGAAGACGGAGACAACAAGGTGAAAGGGAGCAAGGCAAAAAAAGAGCCTTGACGGAGTTGGGCTAATGCTGTAGGTATCCGTAGAAATCTATATCTATATCTATATCTATATCTATATCTATATCTATATCTGTATCTATATCTATATATCCTAATTTTCTTTGCTGAAATGCCTAGAATCAATGACGCTTGGCACCTCGGTATCAATAAGCCTATTTGGTGCCCACATATTAGTTTCTAAATGCCACTTTCCATTAAAGGGACCAAGGGCTTTTTGAAGAAATGGCAAATTCCAGAACCAAAGTAGAGAAGTAATAAAATGAGCCTGAAACATCTTCTTGTGCCAGAAAGTAAGGAAGTAGTAAAAAAAAAAAAAAAAGAAAGAAAAAAAGTAATTGGGCATGTCAAAAAGACACAGGTGAGTACTCTTCAAAACTGTCATTATCAAAAACAAGGAAAGCCTGATAGACTGTCACAGACCAAAAGAGGCTAGGAGTCATGACAGCTAAACATAATGTGGTATTCTGAATAGGATCCTGGAACAGAAAAAGGACATTAGGAAAAAACTAGTGAAATTTGGATAAAGTGTGGAGTTTAGTTAATAATAGTAATGTGCCAATGTTGTTTCCTTAGTTATTACAAATGGGCCATAGTTAGATGTCAATAATAGGGAGAAATGTGTGCAGGGTATGCAGGAATTCTCTGTGTCATCTTTACAACTTTTCTGTAAAATTATTCTAAAATTAAAAGTGTTTTTAAATGTACTTCAAAAAAAAAAAAACACACAGAGCTAGCTTGAAGATGCTCCTACTGGTCAAATCTAGAACAATTAAGTAGTAATGGGTTATGATGCAATGAATAAGGTATGAATTCATGAGTTCATACTGATAACAAATAAATATTCTTAGTGGCAAAGGAGGGGCTCTTTCTTCCAGTAGAATTCCAACTGGTAAGTGTGTATGGAGCATGAGTTGGAAAATCACTATTTGCAACCATCGGAGTTAGAACCGGTTTAGGCAAGAATCATCAGTGGGTGCCAAATCTGCTGGAGTTGGAGTCTGATGATTTCCATTGCCTTAAGTGTCTCCCTCAAAATTTCTTGTTATATTTAAGAATGGAAAGAATTGTTAATTTCACAATGGAAAAACATGAAATATCTTAGCTTGGTGATCAAAATTAGCATCTCTAATGAGGTACATATGGATATGATGTACATCCAGACATGATGCCCTGTTAAGGACATATAAAATATTGTAATATTCTAATTAGGGATGCAGACTTGAAATCTAAGCATGAGGAAATACCAACAAACAAACAAACAAATGGAAAAACCCAATGGAAAAAATTCTACAAAATATTTTTTCTACCAAAACAAAACAAGTGGCCTATATTCTTAAAATATATCAAAGTCATGAAAGCTAAAACAAAACAAAGACTAAAGAATTGTTCCTGATAAGGAAGATGAAAGAGACTTAGCCATTGAGTGTAGCGGTAGATCCTGGGCTGAAAGAATAAAGATGCTACAAAAGACATTATAGGGACAATTTATAAAAATGGGAATCTGGACTGTAAATTAGATAAAAATATTGTACCAATGTCAAATTTCCTGAATATAACTACACTGTGGAGATGTAAGAAAATATCCTTGTTTTTAAGAAAAACACATTGAAGAACTATTGAAGATCAAATGATTATTAGGCATGTGCCCCACTTTCCAATAGTACAGAAAAAAAAATGATATGAGACTGAGTGAAAGACAGAAAAAATTATAAAGCAAATCTGGCATATTAGGTGAATCTGGGTAAAGGGACTTAGGGAGTTCTCTGTACTATTCTTGTAACATTTCTTTAGGTTTGAAATAACTATTTTAAAGTGGAAAGGTAAATAATATTTTTTTTAAATGTGTATATGAACATACATAGCACAAAGTAGGAATTCAACAAATGTTCGTTTTTTGTTTCCTGTCTAATTTGATTAATTGAAAATCATTGTAAAACATGACTGTATTAGAGGGGAAAAAAACTGCCAAAATTCTCTACTTTCAGAAGGTAAGGAGAATGAACACTTGATATCCCAGTTTCTCCCCAAAGAAAGGAATATAAATATTTGAGGATTTGGTGCATAAACTGTGCTTATATTGGCTTCTTTTACTTGGTAGCCACCAGCTTCAAAATCTTTGGAAGGAGATATAACAAGGAAGCTTGTGGTTTCTTAAATAAATTAACTGAGTAAATGGATTACTAAAAAAATGCATAGATTGATGGGTCAATGGAACTAAACGTTGTTTTAGAAGAACCTATGACTAATCCAAAAGAATACTCAATCTACTTTAGTACTCGGCTTCCCTTTTACAGGCTATGAAATACCAGGAAGAGACTGTGGCTAAATGGATTAGAGAAGCTTCCTTTCCCTGCTGAAATCTGGGGGAGTTTTACAATATTATTCCCTTTAAGTACAACAGTTTATTTGAACTCAGATTAGAAGATAAAACACAAATCTACTTCCAATTGACAAGTGGAACAGGATTTGCGATGCAAAATCAACCAGAGAAAGAGCTCAGCTAAGACAAACGTTTACAACTGGGTTGATACAGATCATATATTCTAGATGTGTGAGTCTAATAATCCCTCCACACCAAATTATTCTTCCAGAACATCTTTAAGTGCAAATCAGCTTAATTATGTGCTGTTTTTCTTTTTTGTTCCTGTACAAATTAATGAGAATCCGTCTTAACCCTAAGCAAGACATGACAACGATTAAACTCATGATTGAGAAAACACAAAAACTTGATTTTTTACCCATAAACATTAAATGCCAGGCTCTCAGTCTTCCTTGACACATCCATGGCCACCGTTCCTAGGTTTGACGTCTCCTTGAAAGCTATAGCCCTGAAATTCTATTTCAATATTCTTATTTTGCATACACTGTGTCAGTAAACATCACCTAAGAACCACGCAAAGCATGGTTAAACTTTGTACAGCTTTATTTTATTCAGACTGATACATTCAAATAGGATCTACATCTCCACTGATACAGAACTACTCCAAACCACCATCTTCTTGCACCTGGTCTAATATAACAAACTCCAAACTGATCTCGTTTCCATGCTTCCCCATCTATAGTCCATGTCCCATACGGTAGCAAGGGTAATTGTTTTGAAATATAAATCATGTTTTTCCATAAAACCCACTAGTGGCTTCTTATGCAAATAAAATCCAGACTTATGATATTCCTTTGAAGACCTAGAAACCCTGGTCTCTGCATGCCTCCCCAATTTCTTCTCCTAAAAACCCCTCCCGCCCTCATGATTATCTAGCCATACTGTCCTTTCTTCAAGCACGCCCAGCTTGTTCTGACCCAGGGCCTCTGCACTAGCTGCTCCTTCCACCTAGAATGCTACTCTGCTTTGAATGGCTGCTTCATACTCATCACTTAGAGCCTATTTTGAATATCACAACACAGAGAGATTTTCTTTGAACACACCATGTAAAGTAGATCCTCATTTAGTCAAGCTCTTTCTAACACTCCTAGATGTGTTTACTTCAAAACTCATTACTATCTAAAATTGTGTATTTGTTTACTTGTTAATTTATTTTCTTTCCCTCATTCACTAGAATGTCAGCTACATAAGCAGGAATCTCAGGTTTATGGTTACCATTGTATTCCCAGCATTTAGAATTGTAAGCATTCAATTAATAGACGCTGAAAGAACATGGAATTGAATGAATAATCCCAAGTAAAGCAATGATCTACTAATGTCCTTTGTAGGATTATGATTTACTAAAAATATTCTGGGTTTTTAATTCTCAAGACCACACACACACACTATTCAAACAAATATATGAATTCAACAAAGTTGCCAGATACAAAAGCAACATACAAAAATTTGTTGCGTTTCTATACACTAACAATGAACAATCTGAAAAAGAAATTGAGAAAACAATCCCATGTATAATAGCATTTAAAGTAATAAAATATTTAGCAGCAAACTTAATCACGGAGTTTAAAAACATTAAAGAAGATATAAATAAATGGAAAAGCATCCCATGTTCATGGATTAGAAGACTAACATTGTTAAAATAACCATATTACCCAAAATGATCTACAGATTTAATATAATCTCTATTAAAATTTCCATGATATTTTTTGCAGAAACAGAAAAAAAAATCCTAAAAACTCATGGGACCCTGAGTAGACAAAATCATCTTTGAAAGAGAAGAACAAAGTTGGAGCCCTCACACTTCCTAATTTTAAAACCTATTACAAAGCTGTTGTAATCAAAACAGTATGGTACTAGCATAAAGACAGACAAATAGACCATGAAAGAGACTAGAGATCCCAGCAACAAGCCATCAGGTATATGGTCAGATGATCTTTAAAAAGGGTACCAAGATGACACAATGGGGAAAGGACTGTCTCTTTAATAATCTGGGAAAACTGGATTTCTACATGCAAAAGAATACATTGGACCCTTACACTGTATACAAAAAGGGACTCAAAATGAATTAAGAACCTAAACACAAGACCTGAAACTATTATACTTATAGAGGAAAACATAGGGTAAAAGCTTCATGACATTGGATTTGACAATGATTTCTTGGATATGACACCACAGTATAGGCAACAAAAGCAAAATAGACAAATAGGATTGTATCAAACTTAAAAACTTCTGCCCATCAAAGGAAACAATTAACAAAGTGACAAGGCAACTTACTAAATGGGAGAAAATATTTGCAAATCACATGTCTGATAAGGGATTAACATCCAGAATATATTTTGAAGCTCAAAAACAACAACAAATCTGATTTAAAAATGGGCAAAGAACTCGAATGGACAGTTCTCCAAATAAGATATATAAACAGCCAAAAAACATATGGAAAGATATTCAACATCACTCATCACCAGAGAAATGCATGTCAAAACAACAAAGATACCATCTCACACTTGTTAGAATGGTAATTATCAAAAAGACAAAAGATAACTGTTGGCAAGGATGTGGAGAAAAGGAAATTCTTGTACCTTGTGGGTGAATGTAAAATAGTGCAGCTGAGCTGCTGTGTTAAAATTATGGAGGTTCCTTAGAAAACTAAGAGTAGAATTATAGAATTAACCATAAGATCCAGCAATCCAACTTCTGGGGATACATCCAAAAGAATTGAAAGCAGGATCTGAAACAGATATTTGCACACCCATGTTCATAGCAGCACTATTCACATTAGCCAAGAGGTTGAAGCAACCCAAATGTTCATTGAGGGATAAATGAATAAATAAACTGTGGTCTATACATACAATGGAATAGCATTCAGCCTTTAAAAAGAAGGATATCTTGCCACATACTAAAATAGGATGAACCTTGAGAACATTATGCTAACATAAGCAAGTCACAAAAAGGCAAGTATTGTGTGATTCCACTTATATAAAGTGGTCAAATCCATAGAACCAGAAAATAAAATGGTGATGGCCAGGACCTAGGGAAAGGGGGATATAGGGCTTTGTTTTTCACTGGATATAGAGCTTCAGTTTGGCAAGATGAAATAATTTTACAGGTCTGCTGTACAACAATGTACATACTGTTAACCTTACTGAACACTTAAAAATGGTTAAGATGGTAAATTTTATGTCATGTTGTCATGTGTTTTTTATCACAATTAAAATTTTTAAAAATTCTGGTTTCTAGAAACTTATCTTCCTTGAACTGAGCTGGGCCTACTCTTGCCTAGATATTTCTCTACTACTTCTCACAAGCTTGTAATCACTTTCAGTTCTGCCCTACTTCCTCCCCTCAATTTAATAAAGTACTTTTCAACTTCCTTATTCCCAGAATATAGGTAGATTGGCTAAGTTTGTAGAACCTATTTCTTGATTCAGCCCAAAGTGGCTGAACTATAGGTCTTCTTTTTGGTTTCTATATTCTCTTAAACACTTGAGTTTTGCCTTGAGTTTTTCCTTTTGTTACTGGATGTTTATCTAAGCATTTGTTTCCTCATTTTCTTTTACCATTTTTTTAAAAAAAGTACAACCTATTTTGCATGTAATTACACAATAGATGTTTTTATATTTAATTTTACCATACAGAAAATAATATTATACCACTCTGGGTGTGCTCTTTGTGTGAATTTAAACTGTGACACTGATGGCTACAATTTTTGAGGCCCATACTGAGACACTATATTATATTCCATTGGATGACTCTATTCCCATTGCATTCTAGAAAATTGTGCCCCTTGGAATTACTTAACATATTTTCTGTAGGACACTCTGGATTAAGCAGAACTGGTTATATTTTTACAATAAGCAATAGGTAGCCATAAGACTTTCTTGAGCTGAAAAAAAATCTGGTGAGCTTGAGGTTAGCAAATCAGAAAGGATTACATTCCATTGTGTAGAACAGAAAGTGTGTGGTAATGATGGCTTAGAAACATATGGGTTTACTTTTCTCTCAAATAAAAGAAATCTGAAAGTAGGTACTCCAGGGGTTATCATCAGGGATCCAAGTTCTGTTTATCTTTCTGCTGTACCCTCCTTGGCACTGGTGTCTATCCTAAAGATTTCCTCATGTTTCAAGGTAACTGCTGAAACTCCAGCTATCAGGACTACATGGCAGGCAACTGAGAGAAAGAAAAAGGGTAAGAGCAAAAGGGCATGAGCCTTTGAAGACATTTTGCAGCTTATATTTCATTGGTCAATGTGAGGAAATGTTGTTTTTCCTCATTGGGCACACTGCCCAGGAAGAAGGGGAAATGGATATTGGGTAAGCAGTTAGCTATCTCTGCTCAGTTAGAAATAGTAAATGTAGCTGAATAAATGACAAAATACATTTATGATGATAGATTCATATAATTGATTTTTATAGGTAGAAATACAAATGTTATTGATGCATCAGATAAAATTCAAGTATAGTATTATACATTCTCTGAATCACATATAAATATGTTTTGATTTGCCAATAATTAGAAAAGAGCATACTAAGAAAACTTTCAGAGCTAATTATTAAAAATAAGCCAAGCAATTTGAACATTTATTTAGATCTGTAAACCAGAGTCCCTCAATAAGACTATTAAAATAATTTAAAATTATCAGAGAACAATATTTTGTATCTTTTCTGATTTGCAAAAGACAAGAGCAATTTTATGATTGTTTGTTTTGAATCTATGAGTTCTTGGTTGCACAATTGTGATGGTACAGAAATCAATGATGATGGGGCATTTGTCCAAAGATCTAAATCCACCCTCCTATAGAAGAAAAACTCAAATAATGTCCCTAGTTAAAATAAAAAATAAACATACACCTTGGAACTCACACATCCAAATGAGAGTCATCATTCAAAATAAACCTAGAAATCTGGACACTTTCTTTCAATGATACAGTTATTATTTTAAAGATTTTTGCAACTTTCTTCTAGAAATGGGGGTTGGGGCAGGGAGAAAAGGCAGGGTTCTGATTGTCTTAGTAACTCTTTTATGCACTTCATGAAATGTTTTGCTTCAAGAAGAATATTATCCAACTTGATCAATGATAGATCCATCAGAACTAGCTCCAAATGACTTTTTATTGTTTCCAGGAAAGATTTGCTGCCACTGAGGTCACTGGCATAGACAAGTTAAAGAAAATCAATTCACCTTATCAGGCCTCATTTCTTCATCTGAAAAATTATGAGGAGAGATCAGGTAGATAATCTCTAAGTTTCCTTTCAGAATGGTGTTCAGAGATTCTATAATTCCTTTTGCTAACCCTATGCTTTAGGTCCTGCACCTAGAAACTTTAGAATTTATTATTTTAAAGTCATAATCTATTTCAATGAATATACATTATCAAAATTCACCATTAACGTATCAACAAACACAGACATATATGTGTGTGTATAAAATAAATAAATTCATGTTTACATTCAAAATATATGGGAAATAGAAAAGATCTACTACTAATCAAAACTCAAGTCGATTATGGGTTAATGTATATTACTTCCCTGCTGGCTTCTCTGAAATTTATTGAGGTTGGTGCAAAAGTTTATAACTGCAATTACTTTTGCACCAACCTAAATAAACCTCTAAGGAGAACGGGAGGTAGGGAAGGAAATTAACATTTATTAGAGGACAACTAAGAGTCATGCAATTGCTAGTAACTTTTGTTATAAATCATCATAGTCTAAAAGACTCCTGAGTTATAAGGCTTGCTAGTTATCCCAAACAACAACAAAAAAAAGATGTTTTTTTTTAAAAGCAGCTTTTAAACATCTCCTAGCTATTACCAACCTACTGCATGCTCTGCTCCAGTTAATGTTCCTTCCTAATGCTTACTCTTTGTCTCAAGAACTCAGAAGACATAGCTATTCCTAGGGTTTTGTGGGTATCAAGTGCCAGGAAACACAGCTTTTACTCTATGTGATCCCCAATTTGACTTGTCTGAAGAAGTATGAGTATATTCTAATACATGTGTTCTTTATCTAAATTCTTGCATTCCAAATATTCTTCTCCCATTTCCACTGAATCGCAAACTTCATAAGCACAGATATTTCAACTAACCACATTTGTAGTAAAATGTGCTGCCCTGTTACTTTAGCCCAAAGCTCTATATTTTGAATGCAAAAATCTTTGATACTTGGCATAAGTATTAAATTTATCTGAGAGGTTTCAATTTTGAACCAAATCAGTGTTTCATTTCTCACTTGCTGGATTTTTGGAACTGTTTACCGATGAAAAGAACACTGTTGGCATTGAACCATTCAATCCATTTTGGTCAGAAGTATGATATTTTTATTTCTTACAAAAGTGCCCTGCAAATCCCAAGGCAGCCCCATGCTGCTTTTTATTTAATGTAAATTACCTCCGTGGACTGCTACTTAAAAAGTTCAGCCAATAGATAAACTTCCTACATCCCCTCCAGTTCTTCTGAGAGTAATTTCTACACTCTAGCAAAACCTACTAGCTATAATCAGATTTCTAAGTTTAAAACAAAACAAAAAATATAAACAAGCTGATTTACACTGAAAACCATGAAACTCCTAGGGAATTATGGGCAGCCAAGCGGATGGCTCTAGGGGAAAACAGTTGTTGGCACAAAGTTGCACATATCTAGTTTTTTATATTTCTGAATTCCTGCTGGTGATGGTGGAGAAACAAGGAGAAAAAAGATGGGGTAATATTGGCTTGTTATACAACTAACACCTGCAGATCAGGAGAAGAAAGGAAAGATGTCAATGAGTCTGATAAGATATAATTGCGCAAATATTTGAGTCTTGAGGAAATGTGCAAAAAAATGCATACAGAATCATCGCAGGTTCATATAATCCTGGTGGAAATGAACACTAGCTGTCTGTAATGTTAAGAGATCCTTTTGCCCTGTGTCTTAGAAATGGTTAGGACAGTATATTCATGATAAAGCTGAGAATGTTTAGAAGTGTTCTGGGTTCATCATTGTTCAGTAATGGTGCCTGTTTCTGCTTTAGAAGGCACTATAATTTTTTCTAAGGTACCTGTACCTCTTCCCAGAAATCTACTTTCAATAACAATCTCCTAATGAAAGAAAAGCAAAAGGAATTAATATTTATTAAAAGCCAACTAAGAGTTGGGCATTTTTTTAGCAATTTTTGTAAATCACATCGTCTACAACAGCTCTTTAAATCAAAAAAAGTAATTTTCTGGCTTCTGCACTGCAAAAGAAACTATCAGCAGAGTAAACAGACAACCTAAAGAATTGGAGAAAATATTTGCAAACTATGCATCTGACAAAAGCCTAATATCCAGAATCTGTAAGGAACCTAAGGAAATCAAGAAGTAAAAAATAACCCCATTAAAAAGCAGGCAAAGGACACAAACAGAAACTTTTCAAAGAAAGACATGCGGCCAAAACAAGCATATAAAAAATGCTCAATATCACTAATCATTACAGAAATGCAAATCAAAACCACAATGAGATACCATCTCTTACCAGTCAGAATGGCTATTATTAAAAAGTAAAACAACAACAACAACAAAAAAAAACAGATGCTGGCAAGGTTGTGAAGAGAGGGGAAAGCTTATACACTGCTGTGGGGAATGTAAATCAGTTCAGCCATTGTGGAAAGTAGTTTGGTGATTTCTCAAAGAACTTAAAACAGAACTACCATCTGACCCAGGAATCCCATTACTGGCTATACCCAAAGGAATATAAATCATTCTACCATAAAGACACATGCACATGTATGTTCACTGCAGCACTATTCACAATAGCAAAGACATGGAGTCAACCTAAATTCCCCATCAACAGTAGACTGAATAATGAAAATGTGGTACATATATACCATGAAATATTATGCAGACATGAAAATGAATGAGATTATATTCGTTGCAGCAAAATACATGGAGCTGGAGGCCATTACCCTAAGCAAACTAACACAGGAACAGAAAACCAAATATTACATGTTCTCACTTACAAGTGGGAGCTAAATATTGAGTACACATGGACACAAAGAAAGGAACAGCAAACACCAGGGCCTACTTGAAGGTGGAGGGTGAGAGGAGAGTGAAGATAAAAAAAACTACCTATTAGGTATTACGCTTATTACCTGGGTGATGAAATAATCTGTACACCAAACCCCCACAACACGCAATTTAACCATGTTACAAACCTGCACATGTACCCCTGAACCTAAAATAAAAGTTATTTTTGAAAAAAGTAATTTTCTCTCCCCCAGTGAAAGGAAGAGTTAAAACAAAAAGGCTCCTTTTGAACACCTTCTAACTAGGACCGATATGTTATCCCACAGTTCTTGTTAACTTTCCTTCTTAACATTAGCATTAATATGAAGTGTTCTACTAGGGACAACAGACATACATATTTTGGTCTCTGAGAAAATTTGTGAATCTATTCCAAAGAGTTTAAGATCAACAGAAGCAACAATTAAAAGGACAGGAACTGGAACGAGAAAGAGGAACAGAAACAGATGGTGTAATGGATTGAAAAGTATCCTCCTAAAATTTATATGTCAAAGCCCTATCCCTCAGAGCCTAGGAATGTGACTGTATTTGCTGCCAAATTCTCTACAACTGAGCTATACTCCCCAAATGTGACTGCATTTGGAGACAGAGCCTTTAAGAGGTCATTAAGGTTAAATAAGGTCATAAGCATCCTAATTTAACCCTAATCCAATAGGACTGGTGTCTTTATATCAAGGGACACCAGAGAACCAGAGATGCAAAGGCCGTGTGAGGACAGAGAGAGAAGGCAGCCATCTGCAAGTCAAGGAGAGAAACCATCCTCAGGAGAAACCAACTCTGCACACACACCTTTCTCTTGGACTTCCAGTCTCTAGAACTGTGAGAAAAGAAATTTCTGTTGTTTAAGCCATCCAGCCTGTGGCATTTTGTTATGACATCCCAAGCTGACTTATGCAGATGGCAAAACAAAACAAAACAAAACAAAAAAACGATGAACAAGAACAGGCAGAAGTAAAAACATAAAAATAGACTGCATGTTTTAAAATGACTGAATAAGCTTCAATAAACAAGAACGCATAAAACAGAAGGATCTTGACCCTGCTCTGAAGACCTTGGCTTCTTATAGAAGACTGACCAGAAAGCCAGGGATCAGAAGGCTTTCCCTGCTCCTGTGCCTGTGACTGAAAACAGCAGATAACTTCCTACTTCTAAACTCATTCTGAGTCACAAAGACAGAAGGTTTCAGTGGAGACAAATCTCCTTCTCACTGTCTTTTTCCTCTGTTGAAACTCCTGCTGCGATGTGTTAAGGCTTGGCAGTTGGTACTCTTAGAAATGGCCGGATGCTTGTCAATTCATTTCTTTAAATCATTGAACACCTATTGGGAGGTAATACAACCTGACAAATTCATGGACTCTAGTAAAGCCCCACTCTGAAAATAAAACTGATTTAATTATTAGTCAAGTATATAATGTTGAGATATGTTCAATTTATCCTATAGACTTTTAGCAGAATGTTAGAATTCCTTCTCTTGAAGAAAAAATCAGTTGCCTACTTAGGTTTCAATAATTATTATAATTGTAATATTCTTATTTATAACTTTATATACATTTTCTGTGCTATGAGACCATGTCATATTTATCCTTAGCCTCTCCTCTCAAAGCCCAGTACATTGTTTAGTACCAGTAGTCTTTTAGTTGAAGTTTGTGAAATGAATGGGTCAGTCCAAGAATTAATTAATCACATTTCATGAGAATATCTTTGTAGAAGCGTGTACATCTGACTCTTCCCTTCCTTCTAGCCAAAGGCTGAACTGTTCAACTGCTCTGGGACCATCTGTTTAGCAAGCAAACCTATAAAGGTGGGATTCATATGTTTATTCATTAGCCTACAATTTAATTTCATGTTGATGTGTTTGTTCCCTTCCATTTATTTACAAAAGGTTGTTCAAGATTTTTCTTTTCTTGCTTTTACTTTTAATGTGAAGATACAGATTTCCATTTGAGGTGTTTTGCCATAAAATCATCTAGAAGCTTCTGATCAATGTGTATTCCTGTAGCCAGAGCTCCTGTAAATGGATGTGCGGACCATGCATCGCACAACTCAGGATGTCATTCACAAATAGTCCATGTGACTCCTATGTAAAACAACCAGTTTTTTAAATGTTAGCTCCTATTTCATGTTTTAACTACTTTTGATACTGGTTTATAGTTAGGACCAACAGCCTTGTTTAAGGGGATATATTGATCTCAATGCAAAAAATGATTCACTTGCTTCTTCAAGAGCAAATTAGTCTCTATCTATATCCCTTTTTATTTTCCCCTACAATTACAATAACTTTTCTTTCTTCTTTTTTACAGATTATGTTAATACACTGATTTTAAAAATCTCAAATAGAACAAAAGTAAAAATTTCCTGAAATGCTACTATTTAATTAATTTCCCCCTCAGACACATTGCCCAGTTTCCTACCAAGAAGATCGTTATTCTCTACATATAGTTTCATTTATTTCTCTCTCCACAAAATCATTAAATAAAATGTTGATAATTTGGGATCTCAAATCTAAGCAAATATAAAAGAAACTTATTCTTTCAAATATAAAAGAAATCTCATTCTTTCTCTTGCCTGCGGCCATGTAATACGTCCCTTGATCTTCTACCGTGATTGCGAGGCCTCCCCACTCACAGGGAACTGTGAGTCAATTAAACCTCTTTTTCTTTATAAATTAACCAGACTCAGGTATGTCTTTATCAGCAGCATAAAATGGAATAATATACATGATATACAGTATGTTTGAATAATTGATACTTAATCAAGTATTTGAGCATTTAATAAGGCAATATTACCTCACCATTATTTTTTATACTTTTCTTGGCTCTTCTGACATACTTAATCTCTCAAATGATTTTCAAGGTCTTATTATCTAATTCCAACAAACTACAAATATAAAGGTATTCCAATTAAATTTTGTCTAATTTGTTTATTTTACGGAAATTTTTGAGTTATGAAATCATCTCATGCAAAAGCATAGATTTTCTTTCTAAATGACTACATCTTGTTTATGTCCTTCGATAAGATTTTATACCCAACTGGACCCAAACTCCTGATTTTTTCTTTTTCTTTTACATCCCATGTTCAATCCATGACCAAATTCCATCATTTCTACCACCAATATATATGTACTTATCATATCAACCTCGACCATGCTAAGCTAAACCATCACATCTGCCACATGGAAATTCTCTTAACTGGTTTCCTTGCTTCTGCTTTTACCACCCTATAATCTATTCCCTACACAGAAACTAGAATGATCCTTTTAATACCCATGATCCTTTTAATACCATAGTCACCCCTTTGGTATTAAAAAGATCATTATAGTTTCTATGTGGGGAATAGATCATAGGGTGGTAAAAAGTAGAAGTAAGGAAACCAGGTAAGAGAATTTCCATGTGACAGATATGATGGTTTAGCTCAGCATAGTCGAAGTTGAAATGATAAGTACTTATATTTTGGTGGTAGAAATGACAGGATTTGGTAATGGATTGAACATAGGATGTAAAAGAAAAAGAAAAATCAGGAATGACACCAAGGATTTTGGCCTGAGCAATTGGAATAATGGAGTTTCCATTTTCAGAGATAGGAGAGTACAGAAAAAGCAAATTTCTGGTGGAGGGGCTGGTGGATATGTAATCCAGTGGTTCAATTTGAAAATGTTTGAGAAGCTTATAGATATTCAAATAAGGATATCACACGTAAAATCAGAAAAAAAATTCTGGACCTGAAATAAATTTGAGAATCCTCAGCAAATAAATGCTGTTTAAAGCCACAAAACTGGATGAGGTCACCCAAGAAGATGGTGTAAGTGGAAGAGAGAAGCAGCCTAGGGGCTGAACTCAGGGACACTCTGGTAGGGGTAAGGTAGTGAAGATGAGCCAGCAAAGAGGTTCAGAAAGGACATATAGTGAAGTATGAGAAGAACTCGGGGTGAGGGCTTTTCTAGGAGAAAAATGAAGTCCTTCAAGGAATAAGGAATGATAAATTGGGTCGAATAAGATGATTGCAAATTGACCATTGGATTTGGCAATGTGAGATTATCTAGTATGGAAAGGAGGGCAAGTGGATATTGCAAACAGAGACAGATCTTTAGTTAAAAGGGAAGTAGAGAACTGGGGCAGTCCCTGGAAAGAAATATGGGTCAAGGAAAGTTTATTGGCTTTCTAGACATACTGATAGCATGTTTCTATGCTCATGTGAATGATTCAGGAGAGAGGAGAAATTTGACAACAAAGAGAGAAAAGAAAAAATTGCTGGGACAATGCTCTTGAGTAGGTAGGAAGAGCTATGATCCAGTGGAGGATCTGGCCTTCCACAGGTAGTTGATCCATAGCAATGAGAAGGAAAGCCGACTACATGAACAGAGATACAGGTGAGGTGGTAGATGTGATGGGGGACTGTAGAGATACAAGGGCAAAGGGTTTGGGTGATTTGAGAAACGAGGAACTTTGAAATAGTCATCAAGGAAAACGGAAGACTTAATAGGGAAACAAACACAGTGAACTGACCCAATACCTGAGGGCCAATGTGAGGTTATGGTCATGGATTTAAAATGATATTAATGAACAATTTGTGTTTCTGTCCAGCTCTGTTCATCTACCTTAGTGAAGCCATGAAGTAGATAAAGTTGGGTTTAATCCATGTAACGGTTTTTGCTAGGCAAGTTCAAAGGAGCGAGAAAGGAGCAAGGGAATTGAGAATGTATGAGAGAAGTAATTTTAATGTTATATCATGACATTTAAGATGAATAAGGAGGAGAGTTATGACATGTGCACAAGGGTGGTAAGGGAAAATAATGAGGTAGTATGTTCAATTTTAGATTCAGTTTTGATCAGTGAATTTTGGAAATGAGTTTACAGGATGGATTAAGCTGGAATGATAACAAGAGTTATCATAGAATGGGGTAGTTAAAAGAGATTATGAACAGGATATACTGATTGGCAATGACAAAGTCTGGGCATCTCACTTAGAGTGGAGGAGAATAGAAGATAAAGGAATTGAGAGTCTAGGAAATTAGGTGGATCCTCCATGTAGTTACTGAATTTGCCAATACTTAATTAGGTGTAAGGTCAGAAAGAGGAATAGTGAACCAACTGCCTAAATGTTCACATCTTCAAGAATGAGGGGGAAAGACTTTAAGAATGAGTCTTTCCGGCCAGGCATAGTGGCTCACACCTGTAATTCCAGCACTTTGGGAGGCCGAGGTGGGTGGATTATGAGGTCAGGAGATCGAGACCATTGTGGTCAATGTGGTGAAACTCCGTCTTTACTAAAAAATACAAAAAATTATCCGGGCTTGATGGTGTGCACATGTAATCCCAGCTACTCAGGAGACTGAGGCAGGGGAATCACTTAAACCTAGGAGGCAGAGATTGCAGTGAGCCAACATGGCGCCACTGCACTCCAGCCTGGCAACAGAGCAAGACTCCATCTCAAAAAAAAAAAAGAAAGAAAAGAAAAGAATGAGTCTTTCCAAGAGTTTATTATTGATCCAATTAGGTGTTATGCCTTTTCTAAACCAATCATTCTAGCAAAAATGATGAGGTACACAATTGGCTTAAGCTAACTATGGCCCACTCCTAGAGTTGAAGGTGGAATAAATGTAATACAGACAGAATTGCTAATAAAGGAAGAGAAACATTTCTCAAAAGGATATTCAAAGTACTATCATTATAAGAAGGGGGAATGTTTTAAGAATTTCCATACTGTTTTCCATAGACAGTATACCATTTTAGAATTGCACCAACAATGCACATGGGTTCCTATCTCTCCATATCCTTGCCAACACATTATTTTCTAGATTTGTTGGTTGGTTGGTTTGTCTATAATGACCATCCCAATAGATATGAGGTAAGGTACCTCACTGTGGTTTTGATGACTAGTAATATTGAACATCTTTTCATATACCTATTAGCCATTTGTGTGTCTTTTGTGGAGACATGTCTACTCAAATTCTTTGCCCATTTTTTAATTGGGTTATTTGGTTATTTTGCTATTGAGTTGTAATAGTTTATATTTTCGGGTATTAGCCCCTTATCATGTATAGGGTATATTGCAAATATTTCTCAGAGGTTACCTTTTCATCCTGTTGATTGTTTTCTTTGCTGCACAGAAAGAAGCTTTTTAGTTTGATGTAGGACTACCACATGATCCAGCAACCTCACTTCTGAACATTTATCTGAAAGGATTGAAAACAAAATGTGGAAGAGATATTTACACTCCATGTTCATTTCAGCATTAGTCACAGTATTCAAGAGCTGGAAACAACCTAAATGTCTATTGACAGATGAATAGATTGAGAAAATGCTGTATATACATATAATGGAATATTATTAAGCCTTAAAAAAAGAAAATCTTGTCATATACTTCAACGTGGATGAGCCGCAGGACATTATGCTAAGTGAAATAATTCAGTCACAGAAGGACAAATACTGCTTGATTCCACCTACATGAGAAATTTAAAAGAGTCAAAACTCATAGAAACAGAAAGTAGGATGGTAGTTGCCAGGGGCTAGAGGGAGGGGGAAATGGGCAGTTGCTGTTCAATGGGTATAATGTTTTAGTCATTACAGATGAAAACGTTCTGGAGATCTGCTGGACACATTGTACATATAGTTAACAGTGCTGTACTGTACACTTCAAAATTTGTTAAGAGGGTAGATCTCATGTTATGTGTGTGTATTGTTTTACCACAATAAAAAAAGAAAGGGAAATGGATTCTGGATAGCAAACAACAGGTGTATACAACAATTGTTAATACTATTGCCTATAATACCAAATCTTGCTCTACCCAAGTTTTGTTTTCTTAGATTTTCTAACTGATTAGATTATATTTATGTATAACAATATACTATGACCAAAAGCCCCCAAAACAAACTTAATGGTAATCGTTACACTATCACAATATTCCTTACTTTGACCCATTTGACCAGACAAGATGGAAAGATTTTTTGTTTGTTTGTTTCTTGTCTTTTAGAATCTAGCTTGCCAATCTTAGCATTGCTAAGGCTTCAGCATCCAAAGTGGTGATTTAAAGATTTGGTATTTGAGTGTTGATTTCTACAGTATTACTGGGTTTAACATGTCCTTTCTTCCTACAATGAACTGTCACCAATCTAACCAAAAGCTCCCTCCTGTCTACTTCTATCCCCATTCTTCTATCCCAAGCCCCAGAAAACAAAGTAGCTGAAATGTAAAATTTCTTCTCCCACTCGTATGTTCTACATTTTACAATTTTGGGGCTCTCTTGCAGTTAGGTTGCGCATGTGACTAAATTCTAGTCTCTGGAACATAGGTAGAAATAAGATATGCCACTTCTGGGCTTGGCCTTTAAAGTATCCATGTGATTGTAAACACCTTCTTTGTCCCATCCATGAAACAGGCATTGGAACATGCCCAGTGATACAGACATACAGTGGAAGAAACCCAGATACCTGAGTCACTGCCTGAAGAAAGCTGCCTAGAGAAGCCATCCAGCCTGACACAGATGATGACATAAGCAAGAAACAGTTTTTTATTGTAGAAAGCCACATAAATTTAGGTGATTGTTACTGCAGCATTGTTTATCCAATTCTGACTGATAGAGAAAAGAAGCCCAAGTAATGCTACATACTGTTGTTACATATTTTCCCCAAGGAGCAGTCTAGGATCCTATGTTTTTTTAAGTCCACACAGCTTTACCAGGACCTAGTTATTAGACCCAAAGGGTGTAGGAAGTGCCCCAGGCTCACCGAAGTTCCCCACAAAACTTCTATGGCAGCCAATTTAGAAAAGGATCATCAATGTTGCTCTGAATATTATAAGCATTGCTTTAACCCAGGAGACACACAGCATTATCTGATACGATTTGACATTTATTTCATGGTTATCAAGCCTAAGACAGAAACTTTTCTTGACATAGAGAAAATCTTAAGCCACATAGATTATTTTTCCATGTTACTAAAGTTAGAAACTTTTAAGAAAGTACAAGGCTAACTGTATGATATCCAGATGTTTACAATTTAGCCTATGTGAGTCTTCAACTGCATTTTAGTCCCAAGGTGATATACCCTAGTTATTTTAGTGGGAGCTTTTTATTTCTTTGTTACTTTAGAATACCTCTCCTTCTAACATTAGATTTAAAATGGATGTATCATTAATTGCTTGCCTTCGACACTTTATCCAATGCATGCAAAAATGCAGTTCTTTTAAGTACGGTCATCGAATAATGTAAAAGAAAACCACAAGCCATAATGGACAGATCATCATCTCTAGGTGATACATACAGTATATGATTCTTGCCCCTCAAACTACCCAGGCTGTTTTCAGAAAAATATGGCAATAGAGGCTGTTTCCTGCCAGGTCCTAGTAGGAAGCTGTCTGTTTCACAAAGAGTATCTGTGCAACAAGCCTACAGATCATCTGTCCAACTGATTATTCTGAAGTTTCCCAGTGTTGACATATTTTGAGCCTGACATTAACACCTTCAAAAATAAATGGCCAATTTGGAAGGATCTCGGTGATAACCAGCTGTAAATAACAATAATTCCTCAAGTTGCTTTTAATGGAAACTCTCAGGCATTTTTCTAGAAGTTTGACTTTGTTTTTTTCTCCAAATAGTGTGTTTTCTCACTTCTGCGTGTTCGATTTCTGACCAGTACCTGACATGTAACACTGTTTAGAAGTCTGCTCTGACAAAAGCACACTGCTGTGACTGGATATAGATAATATCTACTCCTGGGTTGCAAGGTGACTTTTCAAATTATTTAACTTCCAGGTTTCACTATTCCCAGCCAAACAATGGTAATCATGCCTACCAACAGCTTAAAGTGAAGGCATCATTGGCTTTATGCCATATATAAGCAGATTCCAATTTTAACTCTGCCATCTGCTGGCTGTGTGACCTTGAGCAAGATTCTTAACCTCTCTGAATCTCAAGTTTTGCAGTGTTACTGTGAAGTGTTAAGAGTTAAGCGGGTGGTCTATAAGGTCTCTAACTCAGTGTCTGATACATTGTAAATAATAAATATTCATTCCTTATAAAGCAGTTGAAACTCACTGGCCTAGGAGTACTGCTACAAAACTGTGAAGGAGGATTACTGAGATTTCTCAGCAGGTTGCTTTTATCCAAAATATTCATAGAGGGAGCTGGGGTTACCTATGGCCATGTCTGCTCTACCCTAGAAAGGGAGAAGCAGGGTATACAAAAATAATTATTATCCCTGGTTTTACAACTTCTAAGGTTATTTCCAGGGATCAGACTTGCTGTGCATAAAAATTGCTGTTTGTGTCTGTCAGGTGGATGGGGCACTGTGCTGAGACAGAAGGATGCATCAGCCCCTGCTTTCAAAGAGCCTGGAAAGAGAAAGCAAAACTTTCAACACACAAGTTGCCCAATAGCAACACAATAAAGCCATTATCAGTCATGTAAACCTCATCGGTCCAGGAAGCACATGTTTCCTCCAAGCTCAATAACTTATGGGCCTGTGCAATCAACACTGCTAAATTTTCTTGGCCTCACTGCCTCCAAAATGAAATCCTTCCAGCTGTGACTCTTTAGAATAGCAGGTTAATTCCTTACACTTAGCAGAATCATTAGGAAGGCAAGCTTGAATGGGAAAAAATGAGCTAATATGAAAAGTATAAGATGCAACCTAAGAGGTATTTGAATTGATGCTATCCCCTGTTTTTATCCTGGACCAGTCTCAGTTGTGAGTACACTCAAAGCACGGAGGGGGTCTGTGGATTGTGTTTTCTGCCTCCATCACTTCCTATAGCTACCCTCAAAGTCCATATCCTCCATTAAACAACTCTAGATCCTACAAATGAATGTCATCTCTGCCTTCTGTGAATTAATTTTTAAGTCAAACATATTTTTCCTTAGATATAAGAGGTAAAGTATAGTGAACAAGAGCAAGGACCCAGAAACCCAACAATCCTGAGTTCAAGTTATGCTTTTACCCTTAACTTGCTGTATGACTCAAGCTTACGGAGCCTTAATTATAGCATTTTCAAAAGTAAGAGATGATGTTACACGATAGAGTTATTATAAGCATTAAATAAAATCATGCATTTAAAAGACTTAGCAGATGCCCATAGAGAGTGTGCAAAATATCATGGTGGTTGTTATCATGTTGTTATTATCATTATTATTCTCTCTCCTACTCTAGCATAAACTCACAGAGGATAGGGACAAGGCTTCATATTGCATTGCTTCCTTTGGAGGGTTTGGCTCAAAACTACCCAGAAAGTGTTGAACAAATTTAAATTGAAGTTATAGCCATTTGCTTTAGTCATGATGCTTTCCGTTGTAACTGATAGAGACCACAATCAAACTAGCTTTGGCAAATGGGTAAGCCTGCAGTACAATACTGAGTATGTCTTATATAATTGAAGGAAATCTGAACAACCACAACTTGATAAAGGCAGAAATGCACCTGGCTTCTGAAACAGCTGGAGCCAAGGACTTGACTGTGGCAAGGCTAACCTCTGACCCACATTTCTGTCCACTTTAGTTTCTGCCACCAAAAACAGGCTTCCTTCAAGTGAGAGGAAAAGTGGCTGCCAAGGGAACCTGATTTTACGAATAGTTTCCATCTCTAGAGAAGAACTGACTCTTCCTCTCTTCCTTTCACAAAAATCCCAGGGGAAGCATTCCTATTGGCTGAACTCTGGCTATGTGCCTGCTTCTAGAGAAATTACTTGAGGTCAGAGTATGACAGCATCACGGAAGACCAGGGTGGATCCTGAGTAACCATATGGTTGGATCTGGGGAAGAGGCAGTTCCTAAGAGAGGAAAACGCTGTTCCTAGAGGCAGAAAGGGTACAGGACAGAAGATACCACATGACGTGCACTAAACTATGGGCATAGGGTGCCACACTGTTCCCCAAACAAAGTTAATTTGAATATACTCTAATTATTTTCATGTCTGCACACATACAGTATTTGGAGGAGTAGAGTGGCATTAAAGCTTCAGGACTAGTATAGCTCCATAAATATGAAGGAACACAATATTAATAGTTTAAAAAACAGTATGTGCTGAAACTTTTAAAATGTGATATTATCTCACAAATAAATCAAACAGCCAACTTAAATAGATCATTTGACTAGAATGGTATGCTTAGCATCCATTCTAAACATTTTATGTTTCAGTGTTTTCATATTGGTGAACATTTGTATTAGTCTGTTCTCATGCTGCTAATAAAGATATACTGGGTAATTTATAAAGGAAAGGAATTTAATTCACTCACAGTTCCACATGGCAGGGGAGGCCTCACAATAATGGCAGAAGGCAAAGGAGGAGCAAAGTCACATCTTACATGGCAGCAGACAAGAGAGCTTGTGCAGGGGAACTTCCCTTTAAAACCATCAAGTCTCATGAGATTTACTCACTATCAAAAGAACAGCACCAGAAAATCCTGTCCCCATGATTGAATTACCTCCCACCAGGTAATTCCCATGACATGTGGGAATTACGGGAGCTATAATTCAAGATGTGATTTAGGTGGAGACTGAGCCAAACCATATCAACATTAAAGAGTGATAAGATTTTTGTTTTCCTTCTTATTCTTTCAGAGTATGCATATTGACCTAAATCTGGTGTTCTGAATAAGATATTTACTCTAAGTTTAAACAATAGACAATTTTCTTTTTTTTTTTTTTTTTTTGAGATGGAGTCTCACTCTGTCACCCAGGCTGTAGTGCAGTGGCACAGTCTGGGCCCACTGCAACCTCCACTTCCTAGGTTCAAGCAATTCTCCTGCCTCAGCCTCCCAAGTAGCTAAGATTACAGGCACCTGCCACCATAACCAGCTAATTTTTGTATTTTTAGTAGAGATGGGGTTTTGCCATGTTGGCCAGGCTGGTCTGGAACCCCTGACCTCAAGTGACCCCATTATTATTAGGGAAAGAAAGGTACAAATAAGGAAAGGAGAGGGAAAGAGATTTTATTTTGTCATAATAGCAAAAGTAGTACCTAATTTTTTACCCCACCCAAAATGAATATATCAAATAAATGATTTTTTAGATTAAGCAATAGTACTCATGACCTCTTTTCAATAAGCAACTTGGACTCCTCACGAAATTAGACATTTCTGATACAACATTTTAAAGACAAAACTAAGAGAAACCAACCCTTAACTAGAAGGTAACAGAAGCAGAGGACCCCTGTTGTCACTGTAATTGAATGGCGTTCTGCCCAACAGCTATTTGGCACCTGGAGTTTAGGTTTGACCCCATTTGCAGGCCGGTGGCAATCCAGCTTGCCTGGTGTGTCAGAGTTTTGGCAGGAAAAAGCTGGCACTCAAACTGGGATACGTGAAGAAAATTTAATAAAGGGACTAGTTCCTATTGATGAGCAGGGAACAGGGAAACTGTGAAGAAGAGTGCTGTAACCCAGGGTGGTGACAACAGTGCACCATCACCTCCATGTACCTGAAGGGGTAAGCGGACGGTGTGTTTATGGGAGTCAGAGACACGGAAGGCTGCATGGATGGGACACCTAACAGAGCTTTGCCTCCTCTGGGCCCCCTTGCAGGGAGACAGCCACGGAAACAAACACTGCCTCACTCTCTTCCTTCCACCCATTGAACCCTGTAACCAAAGGCCAAAAGGCAAGAAAGCCAATTTGATGCCATTCTTATGAGATAGCCACCCAGGCCCCAGAGTGGGGTAGAGAAGGTGGACATGGGACCTAGCACATAACCCTCTGACTGGGTCACATCAACACTTCAGTTCACACCCAATCAGTCACCCCAGCCACATGATAAGAGATTTATAAGAAAATCAAAATCTCACATAGCTTAATATCCCACAAGTACTGGGAGAGAACTGAGAACACTGTCTGCTTTAGCCCATGGACTTGGCAAAGGCTCTTTTCCTCCCTCCCTCCCTGGGGACCTGAGACATCCTAGGAGTGTCATTAGTACCACATCAGCAACCAGGGCTAGGCAGCTGGCTGCTCCTGACAGCTCTTCAGGACAATGGCTTTTAAGACATCGGATCCAGATCCCCTCAAGTCCAAACATTCTATTCCAGTGTTATAAGGCAAGTTTAACTGCACAGCTTCTAGGGATCAAGTCCTAAACCCTGGTCCTGTGGTGCATGGTGTTGACAGAAATATGGCCTCTTAGGGTTTCTGAAGATCCCCACAAGGGAACCAACAGGACTATAAATCAGGAAGTGCAGATGGGCTGCTTTATGAGTCTCAGTGTCTCCTTATATGGACTTCAGAATGCCTATTTGAAATATGAAATTGAAGCAGCAAGCGTGTCCAACATAAATTTTCCTAACTCATGGAGAAGCTTTCAAATTGTTATTGTAAAACTAACACATGGAGTATCAAACTATAGCTTGCCTTAACGGTTAGTTCATTCTAGAAGAACCAGTAAGTCAGTTTTGCTTCCCTCTCTTCAAGCAGCCTTCTCAGCTGAATTCACACTAAATGTAAAAGATCAAAATATTCATTTCCAAATGAACCTTATGGATAACTCAATAACAGAGTTCACCACTGTGATCTCAATTCAGATAAAACATTCTACTTAAAAGGAAGGGACATTTCTGAATATAATTTTCAAAGCATGCTCATTGGATTCTTTTATCTTCTCAGTGATCATGTGAAATAGCATCCAGGTGTTACTATTGTTGTTGTTTTAAGATAAGATTAATTGATACTTGTCAGTATCATGGAGTTTTCAAGTGGTAATGTCTGATTTGAAACCCAGGTGTTTGACTATTTATACCATGATTTTTCTGCTTTTCTATGCTGCTTTTTTATGAGATAAAACTGCAGTTTTACCAACACAGCATCTCTTTGAGACAGTAGTGTCACCAAAGCCAATTCATAAAGAAATAAATAATTTCAGCAAATTTCTGCCTTCGTCATGTAAACTTGTTAATATAATATTACCAAAACAAAACAAAAATTCTTTATACCACCTGATTGTTTTGCCTCTATCACACTAGTCTGATATTTGAGAACAATTTGCCAAGCATCAAGAATTATTAATTCCATGTGGGGAGTACATTTGAATGGTGTAATAGAATTCTTTTTATTCTTAACTTTGTCATAGAATGACTTTGTGAGAGGGAAGTTCAGTCTGATTATGGTTGTATGATTTCCCTCTATGATACGGGCATTGATTTTTTTTAGTGTAGTCAGAACTTTCAACCCTTGATAACCCTAATCAAGGATCCTAAAGAAACTTTAGGATTTGCTCGGACTTTGAAAAAATAATTTCAATGTATATTACTGGATGAGACAATATGGGTGGTATCACCTGGACAGAATCTGCAGCCAAGAAGGCCCGTTAGATGGAGATGAATCAGAATAGTTTTATTAGGGTTTTCTTTTGTGGCCAATATATCATTTTGCATTAACATTGGAGAAGAAAAAAATTAGTGATTTATTCTTTATCTCTATACTTTAAAAGGCCATTATCTTCACTAAGGTATACTGGATTGGCAAGGGAATATATGTTTCAATAACAACATAGTACTAAAATGAATAATAACAGCAAAGAAATGTGTGTGCAAAGCATAAATTTAGTAGAGGTAGACATATTTCAAGATTGCTTATTTCTTACAAATTTATGAGACACTAAGCAGTGCTGAATTTATTAGTAAATGTGTGATTTAGTTTGCACGGAACTCACAATGAATAAAATGTGGTCTTACAATCTCCTTGATGATGGCAGGTCAACAGGGAAATTGGCTCATTTTGTTACATTATTCTATTTCTATTATGACACAAATCATACCTCTATGGTCAATGCTAACTAACCTCTCTTGGTCCTCTGTTTCCTGTGGTACAAGACTCATGCCATCACTCAGAATATATATGTAATGGTGTATCATTATGTGACTTAAGAACGTGAGATCTAAGAACCATTTATTCTGTTTTACTCTCTGAGATATTCAGAGCCCTAAGAGTCCTAGTTTTCATAACTCTGTCTTTTCTCCTTGTTGAATAGGCCTGCACTTTTTTTCCTTCCAGCAGCGTTTTTGGCACTGTGCATTGTGGAGGTGGCATATCACTACATGTCCCTCAAAAAATTATTTTTCCAATAATTTTCTATTTGAATTGGTTAGTTCATTAAGTAAGCTTATTGCATTTTTCTCCTAGGGTTTTTTCAACTCAAGCTCTGCACCCTTTCACATTTTCTTTTCCATCTTGATATTTTTTAATTAGCTCCAATCAGTTTCCAACTTCATCTGCCTGCCAGACAAGCCTGTCTTTTCTACTTGGAAGGAAAGAGCATGAGAAAAAAATTCAATGTGAAATGGTATCTCAGAAAATAAACAGAAGCAACTAAACAAAGTAATCAATTATAGTAGAATTTTGATCCTTGATAGTACACCTACTCTGCCAGAACCAATCTACTTTTGGCAGCTATCTACTGCTTTAAAAAGTTTGGCAAATTCAGAAAGTTAGTGTGAAAAATGCCTTATATACAATAGGTCACATCATTATCACCTGAAAATGAATGCTTTGTCCTTCTCTTTCTCCTTTTCCTCCTCCATGACTTCCAATATTCCCCCATCTCAGTAAATGGCACCATGTCTATCCAGCCAGAATCCTGAGAATCATCCTTGACCTCTCCTACCTCTCTATCCATCACCACCCAATCACCAAGCACTATGCATGCTACTTCTTTAATATCTTTTGGATATGTCCAGTTTTCTCCATCCTCATTTCTTCCACCTCAGTCCACGTCGGCACCATCATCCTGTGACCGAACTGTGGTAATAACTGCACCCACAGCTAGCCCCTCATTTTCCACTCTGCAAAAGTGATGGGTTTTGTTTTGTTTTGTTTTTGGAGGTGGAGTTTTGCTCTTGTAGCCCAGGCTGGAGTGCAGTGGTGTGATCTAGCTCACTGCAACCTCTGCCTCCTGGGTTCAAGCAATTCTCCTAAGTCAGTTTCCCAAGTAGCTGAGATTACAGGCATATGCCACCACTCCTGGCTAATTTTTGTATTTTTAGTAGAGACAGGGTTTCACCATGTTGGTCAGGCTGGTCTCGAACTCCTGACCTTGTGATCTGCCCACCTCGGCCTCCCAAAGTGCTGGGATTACAGGCGTGAGCCACCGCGCCTGGCCAACAGTGATGGTTTAAAACACACTGCTCTCATGCTTACAACCCTTCAGCAGCCTTTTTACTCTCTTTCCTTTGTTGTCATTTGCTTTTTAAAATGTTAAAAAAAAAAAAAAAGGGAAAGGAAGATTTGTATTTATTTCAGGAACTTGAGTTTAAACAAATGATTATAAATCGGTATGGTATATGTAGTGAGCCAAGAGAGAAAGAAATCCTTCTCAGAAAAAGGAGGGTTAAGTAGTGTAAAATGAGTCAGGAAGCTTAAATACAATGTTGAGAAGAAGGAAGAAAGATATCACTGAGAAATGCAGAGGAATGGATGACTCCAGAGTACATCACAAAGAAAGAAAACAGAATAGATGGATTATCCAGTATACATGACCATGTGGAAAAGTTTGAGGAAGAATCAGTGATAGTTTTTTTAAGGAAACAGCAAAATGAAGCAGTTGTTGATACTGAAAAGAACAACATTGTACAAAAAATTAAATGTAATTATACAACACTGTTAGGTCTCAGGTGTAAATAGCATTCAATACTCCTGTGATACAAACTCTGAATAATGATTTAACCAAGAATTGTGTCTGTCCATAGCAGGAGGATGAGGGAGCAGGTCTGAATGAATAGGTCTTATCTATCATGCTTGGAAATCAATAGATAATGCCCCAAATAGAAAAAGAATAAATGCGGTTCTTAAAAATATGAATGGAACGGAAAACTAAAAATAATTTTAAATGTTGGCTCTGGAGGATTGTGGTTGGGGAGTGGTAGGAGAGAGTACTTCAGGCTTTCATTAAACTTTGCAGCACAATTTGACTTTTAAAAATTATGGTCATATATTATTTTAAGAAAACTTAAAGAAATATTTTAAATGATAAGAATGGTAAACTACTAAAATATTAACCAGAGAAAATATTAATATCCAGTAAAATAGAGTTTCAGGCAAAAATATTATTAGAAAAATGAAAGCTTTATTCAATGATAAAAGTAACAACTCCCCAGGAATTTATTACAATTCTAAACCTGTATCTTTCTAACAACACTGATTTGAAACATGGACACTGAAAGTTGACATAATTACATAAAGAAATGAAAAAAAATCCACAAGTAATTTGAAAGAGGAAAGGGCTGAGAAACGCATAAACTTGGCTTATGACCCAGCAATTTCACTCTTGGGTATTCACCCACCAGAAATGGTTTGTACATGATTACTCACAGCATATTTATTTGTATTAGCCCACACTGGAAAAAAGCCAATGTTCATCCATCAACAGGTGAATGGATACACAAATCACGGTATACTCATAAATAGAAAGCTATTGAGCTATAAAAAGGAGATAACTACTGACTCCTTTATGTTAATAAACTAAAACTTCATTCTGAGTAAAAAATCCAAGCACAAAAGACCACATACAGTTTGATTCCCTTATTTGGGATTGTAGCATGAACAAAATTAATCTACAGTGACAGCAGATCATTGGTTTCCTGGAAATACAGTGGAGGAGGGGAAGGGGGCATTGATAGCAAGGGGGTACACAGGAATTTTGAGGGAGACAAAAATGTTCCATGGTTTGATTGGGATGGTTATGCAGGTGTAGACATTTGTCAAAATTCATTGAGCTATACTGCGATTGTTAATTTTATGTGACAACTTGACTGGCTCATGGGTTGCCAGGATTACTGGTTAGACATTATTTCTGGGTGTGTCTGTGAGGGTGTTCCTGGAAGAGATTATCATGTAAATTGGTAGGCTGAGTCAAGTTGTTTGCCCTCCCCAGTGTGGGTGGGCATCATCCAATCCACTGAGGGTCTGAATAGAACAAAGTGGTAGATGATGGGAGAATTTGCTCTCTTTGTCTGACAGAGCTGAGACATCAATCTTCTCCTACTCTTTGCACTCCTGTCTCTCTGACTCGACTGGAGTCTATACCATTAGCTCTCAGACCTTCAAACTGCATCACTGGCTTTCCTGGGCCTCCAGCTTGTCAAGGGCAGATAGTGCAACTTCTCAGCCTCCATAATTGCATGAGCCAATACCTTCTAATAACTCTCTCTCTCTCTGTCTGAACATATGTATATATTCTCTCTCAAGAACCTTGACTAGTACATATATTTAGATGTCTTATTAGATGTAAATTATGGTTTAATAAAATTGGTAAAGTTTTACAGAAAGCACGTGGGGTTTTTCAAAGGGACTCCCTGCCCGGGAACCTGTATCACATTTATTGGCAGTGGGAATTATAACTTTACAGAGCCAGATTATTTTCAGAAATCCATTGAAAAAGGTGTTAAGTGCCAGCAGAGGGGGCAAGAATACTTTTCTCCAGTGGTGGGTATCAACAAGAGAGGGATAATGGCATAAAACCCAGTTCAGTTACCCTGCAAATGGGGAGAAGCAGAATGAGCTAGTTAAGGTCACCAAACAGTGCATGTTGGCACCAATAGCAAGAGCAAAATTTAATTAGTTTCTGAGGATGTTGCTGGAGATCTCACTGAATTAGTTGTATTTTATTAGCATAATTAATGTGATATAAACCTTTAATATTCTGTCCCCCATCCTGAAGCTGTTGTCTTCTGATGAAAATGGAATGTATATCCATTTTATGGTGTTGTAACAGGACCTGGCATGAATAAGACTGTAGAGGCCTAACTGCTCTTAACCTGAATTCTTCATTTTAAGAAATAAAAATATTAGTCTATGTGATTTCCCAGGACCCTTTAATTTTATATTTTAGGGCGCAGTCCCTTCCTTGAAAAACTATGAAAAGGCATGACATTTACACTATGAAAGATCAGTACTTATATACATGGAGAACTCAATATAATTGATTATAACTATTATAATATCATATAATTATATTATGCAAAATAATTATATAATAATATATTTTCATAAAGTGGATGGAAACAAGATAAGTATAAAAATATAGGGAATCAGCATGATTTCCATTTACTAACAATAGCTGGTTAGTAAATATAAAGTAATAAGGTTAAAAAAGATTACATTTAAAATTAGGTGAGAAAGCACCAGTTAAACAGGAACAACCATACAAGAAATCTGCAACATCCACACGGATAGCTACAAACTTTTCCAAGAACTAGAAAATATTTGAGTAAATAAAAGGAGAGTCATAAAATATTTCTGGATGGAAAGTCTGAATTTCCTTGGTCTCACATCTCCTTTCAGCTATCATTATCCTCTTCTGCTCTTCCCTTCATACTCAAAACTTTTACAGTTATCAACACTGTCCATTTCTGTTTGCTTACTTCTTATTTTCCAGTTGACTGCAGTCTGTCCTATGCCCTCTCTAGGCCACCAAAACTGTTCTCTTCAAGGTCATTAACATACTTCTTAATACCAGTGACAACCTTGCAGTCATTATCTTGCCTGATGTCTCAGAGCATCAATGTCATGCCAGCTCCATTTTCCAAACATCCATCTTTCTTCCACTTCAAAGATACCACACTCTCCCGTATTTCTGCCCTCCCTCTGGCTGCTTCCTGTGTCTAATTTTGTAGCTTCCCATCCTCTGTTTGTACCTTAAATATTGTTGCTCCTTAGATCCTCTGCTATGTTCATTCTGCAGACACTGTGTGAGAGGTTGGGTTACATTCACTCTTACAGCTTTACTCACCCTTTAAATACTGAAGACACACGAATTTATATCCCTAGTTCATCTCACTCTCCTCCAGCCTCTAGGCCAGCACAGCCAATTGTCTATTGGACATGCAGCTTTAGGTTGTACCACACACATCTCAAACTGTAGCATCTTCCCACCTCAAGCCCACCTTTCCTGCATTCCTTTTCAGTGAATGAAACCAACATGTACCCAATTGTCCTGTGGTGTCATCCCTGATTCCTCCCTCACTAATTCAGCGTATCTAATCAATCACCAATTTCTGTCAAGTTTACATCCTAAATGTCTTCCAAATAGACCACATTTGTCAAATCCATCCATATCCCTCTATTTCTGGTGCCACTACCCTAGCGCAGGCCACCATCATTTTCCTTTCTGGTTTATTAGAACAAGCTATTTCCCTGCCATAATTTTTGCCCCCATTCCAACCAACCCTCCATATTGCAGCCAGACAGATCTTTCTTGACTATGAATCAAGTTAAGTAACTTTCTTACTTAAACCCTTTCAAAATTTTCCATGGTCCCCAGGGTAAACTACATGCTCCTTCACACGGTTTGAGTGACTCTTACTCTGGTCCCTGTTTAGAACCAATCACATTCTGCTCCAGCAACACAGAATTATTTTCAATTTCTCAAATGCATCAGGCTTGCTATTGACGCTTGGATTTTCTGCATGCAGTTCTGTCTATCTTCAATATTGTTCTCCCTCCTCTGTTTGCGTATCCTGAACCTCAGGACTAAACTTAGATGTCACTTGTCTAGGAAACTTCATTCACCCTGAGCCCAGGGTGGACCCTTATCATACGTTCCCCAGGAGCTTGTGCCTCTCTTCTCACCACTCATGTTTCACTAGTTGTACATATCAATTATTCTCCTGTTTCCTGCACTAAAAACCACAAATGTGAAGGCAGGAATATGTCCATCTGTTTTATTGGTGTATCCTAAGCCAAGACAGTTTCTGAATGTGGTAGATGTTCAATAATTATTAAATAGAAATTATTCATTGTAAAGCTATAAGAATGAAGGCAGTAATATTGGTACAAAAAAGATAAATCAATGAAACAGAACAAAAGCCCAAAAGTGATCCTTAGGAGATAGAGAATGTAATACATAGAATTTAATGAGAATATCACTGTAAACAGGTCGGGGAAAGTGAGACCCTCTTACTATTGGTTAGACTTTGAGGAGGGGATAGAGATTGTCTGAAGTTAAAATTTATGAAAAATGTCACAAAAATTATACTTGCTTCCATAATTATTTGCATGGTTGTTAATCACAAATGTGACACAAATTAAAAGGCAAATTGAAAACTGGGGGAAAAATATGTTCACTAAATATGACAGGCAAAGGGTTAAAATTTTTTTTATAGAGTTTTCTCAAATTTTTAAGAAAACATGATCCCAGATAAATAGGCCAAGGACTTAAAGAGACATAAAGAAGAAATGTAAATGAACGATCAAAAATGTATTCAACTTTCATTGTAATCAAACAAATGCAAATTTTAAAATGAGACAATTTTTTTAACTTTTACATTAGTAAAGATTTTTAATGATAAAAATTCTAGGCATGCAAGAGAGTAATGAGACATTAATAGGAGAATAAGAAATTGAGACAACTTTCTGTTAAGCAATTTGCAATATGTATCAAGAGGACTTAAACCTCCTAAGAATCTAAAATTCTTTGACCTTCAAAAATTCAAACCTAAGGAAATAATCCAAATGGAAAACATAGGTACACATAAATGTTAATCACAATGTTACTTATAGTCAGGTAAAATTGGGGGGAAATTTAATTTTTTTTTTTTTTTTTTTTGAGACAGAGTCTCTCTCTGTTGCCCAGGCTGGAGTGCAGTGGCGCAATCTTGACTCACTGCAACCTCTGCCTCCTGGGTTCAAGTGATTCTCCTGCCTCAGCCTCCAGAGTAGCTTGGACTACAGGTGACTGTCACCATGCCCAGCTAATTTTTTGTATTTTTAGTAGAGACGGGGTTTCACCATCTTAGCCAGGATGGTCTCGAACTCCTGACCTCATGATCTGCCCACCTCGGCCTCCCAAAGTACTGGGATTACAGGCGTGAGCCACCGTGCCTGGCCAGGAAATTTAAATATTAAACAGTAAGAAACTAGTTGAGTAAATTCTAGTATATCCACAAAATACAGTGTTTTGCAGCCATAGATAAATAGACAGGTAAGTAGGTAGATAGATGCAAGAACTGCATACATTGTATGATATTACACCTTAAAATTAAGAATGCACAAACATACACACAAAGAAGCTACAAGGAAATAAATATATTAGATATGCTTCCCTCTAGGTTGAGAGATTAGGAGAAGGTGTTATTTTCTTCTTTATATGTTTCAGTAGTTCCACATTTTCTACAGTAGTATAATTTTTATAATCCAGTAAAACAAAAATAATAAAAATTGACTGTGACAGACTCTGATAAAGCTAACTTGACTGAATAGAAAGCATCAAGACTGATGGGGCCAGGTGTTAATTTTTGCATTGGAAAGGCCTTTGGGGTAAAAATGTGGCTGAAAGCTGGAGACCAGGAAGATGTCTAGAGGCTGTCTTGCACTGGTTGTTGCTGGATCCCCATGCCAAGACAGTGTCTGAACATAGTAGGTAGCCAGAGAGACACTGGGGGGTTTGGGGTGGGCGGCTGTGCCTAAGACCCTGGCATGCGGCCGGAGACTACAGGGCATGGGAAACAGAGCTCTGAGGAACATCATGAGGTGTCAGGGGTCCTGAGGCCACAGAACCTGGAATCACAGATGGGATATAGGTTATGGCCGGTAGATTTAGAGAACATTAGCTTACAACGCCCTACAGAGTTTCTAGAATGTGAAGGAAAGAATTCAAATGAGCTCGAGATGGGGCCTCCAGGCAGCCACATTGCATGCCTCTTTCAAAGGAAAAACATGGTTTTCCAGAAAATTCCTTAAAAATGTTGATGCCCACTTATGAAAATAAGCATACTGACTAGAAGGGAGCCAGAAGAAGAGTGGGCTTCAAGAAGCCTCTGTGGAAAGAAAAGAGAGAGGACGAAAAAGACCACCATATATTATGAAAACTTGGAGCCCAGAGCTCTTGCTCAAGCCCATGTTCTTGCACGTGATGTTGGCATTAAAGTGAGCTTTAAAGCATGAGACAGTGGATTTCTTACAATTAAGTTCAATGTGAGTGACAGGAACCCCAATATAACAGTGACTTAAATAATTTACAAGTTTGTTTTTTTCTATAGTATGAGTCAAGAGGCAGGCAATCCAATGCTGAGTTGGCTTCCCACAGTATTAGGGATTCAGGCTCCTTCTATCTTTTTGCTTCCCCATGAACTAACTCCATTCTCCATCCCCCCACAGGCTCTGGGGTAGCTCCTCCAGCTGCAGCCACCTTGTCTCTCCATGCCGATCAGCAAAGCAGGACAGAAGGAGCAAAAAATAGCAATGGAGATTTCCAGTTGCTGCCAGCTGACGCTTCTGCTTATATGTCATTGGCCAGAACTTAGTCACAGAGTCACATCTAGCTGCAAGAGAAGCTGGGAAAGGTAGTATTTTTCTGGATAGCCACATGTCCAGCTCAACATTCTAATACTATGGAAGATGAGGTAAAGGACACTGGAGGATAACTAAGATTCTTCCAAAGAAGGATTCCAATAAATGATATAAGAAGGGAAGAATTTCAAGAAGAGGGAACACTTTGTGAAAAGCCAAAAAGGGGTGAAGATTGTGTGTTCTGGAAATAATGAATACCATTCACCAACTGGGGACTGCCTGATTCACCCATACATATGCTTTAGGCTTCATATGAAATACATATTTGTCTCATGCAGGGGTGGGTGAGGAGCCAATGATACCATGGCTTATATTACTTTTTGAGCCTCCTTACTTTCTGAATTTGGTGCAGTTTGCATCAGTGAACAATCTGATGGTGTGTTGGTCGTTTGTTTTAAATCACTCACTGCTCCAAGTTTATTCTCATCTCCAGAGAATTATTAAAGTGACCCAAACATCTGTAAGAATTTGAATTTCAGACCAATGGATATACATTACCCAGGACTTAATAAGTCTACATTTGCCAGTGTTAGTTACCCACAACCAGAGAAAGTCAAGCCACCCCACCTTGCCCAAATGGGTAGTTTTTTGTCCTCTTTCTGAAATACTGCATCTTGGAATACAAATAAAACAGGCACATGACATTCAAAGGTAAGACAATCAAAGACTCATTAGAGCATGCCAGATTATGATGTCACACAGAGACAGAAAAACAGTATTTTACATAAAATGTGATTGCTTCATTTCCAGTAAACTTGAGTTGAAACAGGAAAAATCTTTCCCTTAACCCTATCCGTTAACCCTGATTCCAGAAAATAAACATGATGACATTTATCTGACCCTTGGGTGGGCCTCAAATATTTTGGACAAATGCCTTTATATGCTGCTGCACTTGGATGCCTTGAGGAAAGTGTGGTCAGGGAAGGAGTTGGGTATCAAGGGTCAAATGTTCTGATCCATAAAGTGCAGCATCAAGGTAAATTTGTGTTCACTGTAGAAGAGACTTTGTAGGAGGAGTGCATTTGCCTCTAAATAAACTATCAGACAAAACTATCAGACAGGCTGCATAATGGCCATCTTTTGCAGTATTCAGCGTAGAACTCCTGGAACCAATGGCTACCTTTGGGGAAAGTCTTTGGCAGAGGAGGACATAGTTAACAGCTGGAATTAGTTACCTGATACATAAAAACTGGCCCTAGTAATGTTCACACTACAGATGTCTTTATGCCCCCAGTTTAAGAAGCATTATCTATGGGGAATATAATCACCACATTTCAGTGTTCTGCCCCAGCACATGAACTTGCTGCATTATAATATTTGTTCTGGAAACAGCTGACTCAGCTCAAAGAGCTTGAACACAAATGAAACCTCAGCATACCTCTTTACAACGTTCATATTTGAGCAGCAAATTGTGAGATAAAACCCTCAACAGCCCTATAACTTCCTTGTGACAAAGTGTTTCTTTTTTTTTTTTTTTTTGAGACGGAGTCTCGCTCTGTCGCCCAGGATGGAGTGCACTGGCGTGATCTCAGCTCACTGCAAGCTCCGCCTTCCGGGTTCACGCCATTCTCCTGCCTCAGTCTCCCGAGTAGCTGGGACTACAGGTGCCCACCACCACACCCGGCTAATTTTTGTATTTTTAGTAGAGACTGGGTTTCACCGTGTTAGCCAGGATGGTCTCGATCTCCTGACCTCGTGATCCACCTGCCTCAGCCTCCCAACAAAATGTTTTTTATAGTGCTTCTGATCTTCCCTTCATAATTATGATGCAGAGGAAATGAAGAATCACCTTTTGAACAATTTCAAATATGACTTCTATGACCTTCAGTCATTGTTACACAGGCTGCAACAGTTTTGCCATATCTAGACCCCATTCCCAGATACAGGTTTAATTGGCAAAGGCTGTAAGCAAAACAATGGACTAACGTGCTACCATTTGAGGTTCATTTTTTAAATAAATAAAACCTACACTAAGATTGGCATATAATTGCATCCCACCTAAATTTTTTCCTATGGGATTATCATATTAAATCATAACAGATGATAGAGAGGGTTAGTTTGGGCTAGCCGGTAGGTGATTTAAGAAGCACTGATTGCCCATCTGCATGAGGGTGGGGCTACTGACTCATGATGGGATTTGGGGTCAAAGGACCCTGGTTTGAATTAGGATTTGCCCTTTAGCCTTAGGAAGTTGTCAAACTTCTCAACCTCCCTGAGCCCTAGCTTCCTGACCTATATAAAATGGAGGTGCTAATAATAACAGCCAGCATTATTATTTCATGTTCTCAAGAAGGCTGTTGAAATTAGCAGAGCATTTTGTAACTTTTATGGAGATGCATAATGAATTACTTAATCATATGTACTTTCAGTTGGTTGGAGTCTCTCTCCCAGTTGTGGGAAGGAGTCTGTACTAGACCACCTGTCACTGGTCTGGGGCAAACCTCCCGTGCTCTACAGGGGATCTGCTGAGATCCATAGCATCATCTGGGGCAAGCAAGCAGCTTTTCCTCTGCCCCACATAAAGATTTAACTCCTATCCTTGGCCACATCCACTAAAGAACTGAGCCAACCAGCCTGGACCACAGTTAAGCAGATATTTTTGACCCTCTGAATACATATCTATTTGAGGTTGAATGTGCTCAAGTTCATAGAAGTTGACATCAGGTTGGTTTTTAAACAGATTATGTCTGCCAAAACATATTTTTGGTGAAAACCTAGCAAAGGAAGAAAAGCCTGCCTACCTATTAGGGTGGGACAAAAGTTGATGAGTCCAAACTTTGTGTCAGGTTGACTGCTTATGGCTTAGAATAGTTTTCATGAATGGCTGAAATTTGTGGACTGGTTTTCATAGACCTCAGCAAATCAGACTATCGACATCTTCTTGTTAAATCTACCTTAGCTTTTCAGAGAGAGAGCCATTAGGAAAAACTATTTTTCCCCTTTTGTTAGTTTGATTCATGCTCCAGGCTCCTCTTAACCATTAAGGGATGAAAATGTTCACTAGCACTATTCCTTCCTTGCAGATCTCCTCTCTGCTGGGTGAGTAAGAGTCTGGTCCTTCCCTTCATTCAAGGAGAGCATAGGGAACAAGACAACACAAAGGGCAAAAGAAAAAAATGTGGAGGCAAAAAGCATATGATTAGACCTCATTTAATCATTCAAGTTTTATTTTTGGAGCAAAACTTTCAGCGACATTTTTTTGTGTCCATTTACAGGCAAGAGGAGAGAGATAGCAAGTTATAAGCAGGTGACCAGTCTTCTGTGAACCTGCTTAAAAATTTTTGCCATATCTGGGACCCCCAGATAAATATTTAATAGAAAAAAAAGTCAAAGTGCAGAACAGCATGACTAATTTACTACCACTTAGGTTTTAAAAATCTATATAAAAATACACACATATACGTACATATTACTATGAATATATCTGTGGAAATACCAATAAGAAACTACTGACCACAATTACCTTTGTACAAAATTTGGGGGGCTAGCAGGTAAAGGTATATTACCTTTGTGTACTTTTTGAACATTGTACCATTTGTATATATTATCTGGTCAACAAAATTAATATAATGTATTCAATTAAAAGAAAACTTCATGTCACCACAAATAGAAGGTAACTGTGAAATGAAACTAATGCACTGTTATCTGTGTCCTGCTCTGTATTTATTGAAAGAGGAGATGTGCCAATATTAGAGAGAGGTTAAAGACTAGAATCAGAGGCTTTCTCCTTTATGTATTTGAAAGTGTTTAAAAAAGAAACTGCCCAGCCACCCAGGAGGCTGAGACAGGAAGATTGTTTGAGTCCAGGAGGTCAAGGCTGCAGCTCACCATGCCACTGCATTACAGCCTGGGTGACAGACTCTGTATCAAATAGAAAAACAAAAAGAGAAAGAAACCAGCACATCCCTAATATTCTTACCTTATGATTCAACAGCATTTACTGCCATGTCTGTGCCCTCCCTAAAATCCACATCCTTTGGGAAACTCTAGCATCATAGGAAAAGCATTTAACTGGAGAGCCGTTGCTTCTAGTCTTGGGTGCTCGTTATTTTCCAAATCTGTCTAATCCATCTAGTGTTAATTCTTCTCATCAGGATGTCTCTCAAAAATTGAGTTGGGATCAAATAAGATAATGTATATGAAAATACTAATAAAAGAATACACGCATACCTCAGAATTTGCAGGTTTGGTTTCAGACTACCCCAATAAAATAAGTCGCACAATTTGTTGGCTTCCTAGTGCATATAAAACATAATATAAAAATTATGTTTACACTATGCTATAGTCTATTAAGTGTGTACTAGCATTATGTGTAAAAAACAATATACATAACAATTTAAAATATGTTTTGCTAAAAAATGCTGACACAGACACAAAGTGAGCACATGCTGCCAGCAAAATGGTGCCCATAGACTTACACAGTGCAGGGTTGCCACAAACCTACAACTGGTAAAAGATGAAATATCTGCAAAACACATAAAGCAAAGCACAATAAAATGGGATTTGCCTGGATACGATCAAGGGAATTATTATCTATAGAATGCCTTATATTAAGTAGTTCAAAGAGTTGATATGAAAAATTCATATATTTGTCTCTACCAGGTTTTGGCTTCCTATCTCATGTCTTGTGATCCTTATTCTAAGAGTAGGCTAAGAATGGAGAGAAGTCAGAGATTAAGAAGGTTTGTCCAAATCCCACAGTGAACGCTCTTAGAGAAAAATGAGTGGACATGTTACATATCCTGATTATGGCCTTCGCAGAGGTGGAACAAATAAGCAAGAAAGGAAGCTGCTTCTGTAGTTTGTGTGACACAGGGGCGTCCTTAAACCTGAAAGGGAAGGAATGGAGGCAGGAGGTACTTTAGCCAAACAGACATGGGGTCCAGGCTGCCATTCCACCCTGAGGCAGGACGCTTGGGCTCCTTTTGGTCAAGCCATTAGCATAGCAGTAAAGAAACCCTGTCTTGAAAGGCATTGTTTTATTACAAATATATCACCCTTTGAGAATCATTGCCCTGTGTGAGGTTGTATCTATACGACATCACAACATATCAGCCAACCATCTTAGACAACGAGAACAACCCATATGACTATTTTGTTCTTGTAATGTGTTCCACGAGATGTATAGATATTCACTGGAAAGAAAGAGGACATCCATGATCCTGTAAGAACTAAAACCTCTACACTGAATAAAGGTAAACACTTATTTTATAGAAAGACATCTTAGAGCCTTTAACTAATTACTATATGTTTCCTAGAGGAATATAAGTTAGCAGTTTTTTCCTAACACCTAACCACAGGTCCTCTCTACACCACCCTCTCTCTCCCTTGTTTCCTATGTAACATCTATTAACAACTATATTTTTGAAACTCTAAGCTAAGAACATTGAACAAAGCAGGCAGACACTGCCTTAGGCTTCACTGCTTCAAATTCCCCACGATGTATTCAATAAATGGTGGAGGAGTAGATGCATTATTTAGCCAAGCCAGAATTAGCTGCTCTGTTATGACTGTTCTCTTGAAGAGTGTAATCTTTGAGGCCCCTTTCAGAAGACTATGCAAACATAGATCTATTTTTCATAAATACCTTTAAGCAATACTTATGCAAACACATTCCCCTCTTCAAGTAGTCTCATTTTCTTCCAAAGAGGAATGCACACACAGAGAGTGTCCCCCATGATTTTTTACGCCAATGCTAAGAAATCTATCACAGGAGCAAGTTAACCCAGCGAGCAGTCCACTGGGATCTTTAGACCTCATTATTTCCCAGCATAATTAAATCTTTATTAGATTGAATTGCACTTTTTCTGGATCTCTCAATAAATTTAGTACCCAGCCGACTTTTAATGTGCCATTAGATAAGACCCAAAAAGAAATTTAAAGAAAAATATCCTCTAGCAATGCATTCGAAATTCTCAATTTTACAGAAAAGCCTCTTCAGACGCAGGCTACCCACATTATATGGAATGACTTTCAAGGTGCTTTATTTTCCAAATAAGAAAAAGAAGGAATCAATAGAATTAGCACAAGAAGAGCTTTGGCCGGTGAGGAAATGAAAGGTAAAAATGGAAAGACTTAAAATAAAGAGGATGTGGTTTTTGACAGCCCAGACATATTGGCCCAAATTACAAAGCCAAGCAAACAGAGAGAAATTCAGCTCTGAAACTACAACACTTTTTTATGATGCTTGGGGGCTGGGGGGAATTACAATGGCCACAGGCTGCAGTCTCCTGGTTCATTCATCAACAACCGCAAATTCACACTTCCACACCAACCCTTCTCTCTTCCAAATGGTTTCAACAAAGACAGCCACCTCCTCCCCTGTGTTATTTCTGTTATACTTCAGTCTGAGAGTTTCAGTACTTGAAGAAACAACTTAAAATTTACCCAGAATTAATGAGCAAGGAAAGCGGGACTCTGATGAATACTGAAAGCAAACTCTGGCTCCAACCTGCCAGGGTATCATCAGGAAAATGGCCCTACAGTTTTGTTGGCAAGAAAGTAGTTTTCATTGCACATAGGTGAGAAAACAAAAGTTGTAATTGTCTCACCACATAAAACCTCTCTGCCGTTGTTTTCTCCAACGGCAGAGATAAACTGGCCAAAGGCATTGCTGACAACTTTAAAATACGATAACCAAAAAATCAGCAAGTCTCCATCTATTGGGTATCATAGTTGAATCTCCATCTTTCACTTATCAATATCTAAGTCTACCCGAATCTACCTGAGGTAATGTCAATGCAACCATTCTAAAGCCAAAATAATTAGTCAAACAACTGTGTGTGTGTGTGTGTGTGTGTGTGTGTGTGTGTGTGTGTGTGTGTGTAAGACAGTGAAAATAACTAGTTTTGTCTTCCTTTTTCCTATGAATTCACAGATGATGTGGGTAAATGGGTTTCTGTAGTATTCTCTGATTACCCCTGTCATTGGATTACCACATTGCATTGAAATCTACATTCTCACTATACTACAAACTTTTTCAGGGAAACGATCATATTTTAGTATTTCCTTGTGTCCCCAAGTATACAGCACAATGCTAGGCACATAGTAGGAACTTGGAAAATATTTGCTGAGCTGACCCAAATGGACCTGAATTTGTTCTTGCAATAGGTAAACCCAAAGCCTCCTTCTAGAAAAAGTTTGCTCCTTGTATAACACAGTACAAGTGATAAAAAATCCCAGCTTTCTCATGGAACAACTTGTGATTTCCAAATTGTAGTGCAAATTGAGATCTTGGGATGCACCCAACTGGGGTTTGTTGGTGAGAGCAGTGTTACAGAAAAAGGAGTAGTCACCCCACATTCCACCACCCTTCACAAACTCACCTCACCTTCACTGACTCCTGGCAGTGCTTGGCTTTTCTCTAGAAGCAAATTTTACAGAAGAGGTTGGAGCAACATGAGTTGCACTTGCAACCAAAGGAACTGAACTTGCTGAGCTCAGGCTCATATTCACATCTGCTGAATAAACTCACACACTAGTGAGTTGAAAATGAGAGCAGTTATGCTTGCAAAATATTTTGTCCTCCTTAGAATAGAGAAGCTCCTTTTCAAGGGTTGAAATTTTAGAGGTACATTTTTACATAGCTTGGTACAATTCAGTAATGTTCCAGACAGGAGGATGTTTATCCAATTCCATAGTCTGTCTTTTTTTTAACATAAATATACCTTTTACCATTGATGGCACCACTTCTAAAACTTAAGAAATGAACAGATTCCCTGTAACGAAAAAAACACATTTCTCCTTGATCCCCTGGTGTTAACTTAATTTTATTTTGTCATTCAAATCTGTACAGCCTTAAACCTATAGCTGTAAAAGTCCTTATGCTTATAGTTCTTAAGCAACTAAAAATGTTTTAAATTAAATACAAACAACACTTCAAGCCAATAAGTTTTTAATTAGCAATCTTAATTTAATGTGATGGATGGTGGTATGTTGCTAAGAATTAATCACTGTTTGCAGTCTGAACTTGGCACCCATAACTATGCATGGGTCCTTTAGGTTCTGCAGGCTTCAAAGGGTAGACACTATTTGATGACTCACTTCTCTCTATTCGATTACTACAAAACCTTCATTTATAAAATGTGCATCTTTTATATATTAAATTGACCTCTATTATTTTCTTATTAGCTCAATATAATTAAGTAGTATTACTTGACACAAAAGATACTGGAAACAAACACAAACATGGGCACTAAATTCATCCAAATGATCTATGTACCTGTCAGGATTTCTTTTGGTTACAAATAAAAGAAAATCTAAGTTAAACTAGGTCATAAGTGAAAGAATCCTGAGCAAACCTTCCCCATCGGCTCTGACCAGATTACATGCTCATCCCTGAGACCAACAAGGGGGGATACACTGATCACAATCAGAGCTAAGGCCAGGAACCATGGATAAGATTAACCTCACTCAAGTTATATACCTGAAAAAAGAGAGAAGTGGTTTCCAAAGGAAATTGGTGGTACTGTTATCAAGGAAGAATGAAAAAGATGTGCCAAACAACCACCAATAAATATCCACTACACCCATTAATTTTTCTATTTATTAAAACATAAATCCAAATTTTTGCAGGAATTCTCAAATCCTGCAAAAAATGTTCCTTAGACACTCCAGCATTTCTGAAACTCGAATTTGAGAAATATTGATCTAGTGGGCTGTAGGCTAAGCAAGGGGTAAAAAGCAAGCTCAAAACTTAACCTTAAAAGTTCAGAAAAGAGGTTCCAGATAAGTAGATGGAATCTAACCATCAAAATACCTAAGCTCATCCAGGAACTTGCAGGAGGAAGCCATTATTGTCTTTTAGATATGTTGATCTTGAAATGTATAAAATTTTTTTAAAAAAGACTTTCATCTCTCTTTTACTACCTCACATGAAGTGGATTTTTACCAAATTTAGAGTTCATATTGGAATGGTCTGTCTTGAACTATAGGCTACATGTTATTGATGAAATCCACTTTAGGAGGCTCTGAGAGGCACATTAAAGAGACAGGAGTCTATCCAGAGAAACAGGGCAATGGAGGTCACATGATTGCCAATCAGAAGAGGGATATCATGGATCAAGAAAACAAAAAGCAGTTTCAAATATGAACCATAAATCAAAAATTAAAAGAGCATATACTCTGTATAGCAGGTGGCAATTTGCCCCAAGCTGCTTCTCTCACAGATAATAGCTCAAAGCCATGGGGACAACAGCAATTTATTTATTCAACAGTGATCAATGATTCTCTTGAAAAATGCATCATCAGGTTAGAGCCAGCTGGAATGTAATATACAATAACGTGGCCTCAATGAGAGCACTCAGCTCTCAGTAGGTGAGCTGACCTGGGTAGGTGTTCACACCATGACAGACCTAGGGTAAAAGTCCTGTTCCCCTCCATCTTTGTCCCTTTGTACTGATACTAACTCTTCGTCTCCTGGAAAATGATCTTGTGGAAAAACTAAGGTTACTCAGCAGCTTTTAATTGCTAATATGCTTGCACAATCATCACCACATGGAATAACATAGAACTTTGATTTTTATCAGGGGGCCATCTAGGTCATGTTTCCATCCTTTCAGCAATGCCCCTGGACCACTCCAGATGCAAACGTGCTATTTAAAAGGTTCTATTCCTTCTGTGCTTGCAACTTTCAACAACATCCATTGCCAGCCAGGAGTCTGGATACCAGCCGGGGCTCTCCTCCTGACAATGTCAGTAACTATCTGAGTGACCTGAGACAAGTTGCTTAATGTATTTGTGGACGAACTCCTCTGTGTATAAAAGAAGACACTGACCCTTTCTCTACCCCACACACAAGGCTGCTGGGATTAAAAATAAAGGAGATCACGGATAAGAAAATGATGTAAAAAATTGAAAGCAATGAACAAACATGGAGCTCTATTCAATTATAGGAGTATTCCTTGGCTACTCACTCTCTTCGTAGGACTATTTTTGATTCCCCAGTTTTGTCCTATGTGAAAGAGCATGTCAATTCAAGTTCACAAGATTGCGTCTGACAAAGGTGGACAAAACTAGAGCTTTGTGGTGATCTATAGATGTTGACACACCTTTCCCACAAGTATGGAAATGCATTTGTATGGACAGCAAACCAATGGAAAATTGAACTCAATCTCTAGTGTTACAATTACTGCTGCCATATTATTCTTTTATTACTATACCTTAATTAAATTTATCTTGCCAGTACTTAAAAACTATGAAACCCCCCACATATTGAAAATCTCAGACCATTAAGTCACCTTTCTGTTACACATAGGATTCTGTTTTAGGACACAAAAAGGACAATATTATAATGTAATTGTTGCTCTTAGGAGCAGTGAGTAATACCAACCCATCACTCGAGCACCAGAAATTTACAACAACATTTTGTTATGCCATGTAGCTGCAGGCTACTTTTTCTTTCCCCACCCAAGACTAAAAATCCAATAATTTTTCTCATAATGGGAGTGATGTGGCTTGAGAAGTATCTGTTTATGATTCATGCTAAGGACTGAGCACAGTCTGCTACACACAAGCAAGCTGCTTTGCCTCAGGGGAAAACATGTTCTGTGTTGCATTAACTTAGTTCTGAAGCAAAATATCACAGCCGTGCATCATCAAATTAGAGCCTGAATAGGCTGCACAATCATCAACTGGTGCTGAGATTCCCTTTCACATTAGAGACCTCAAAATGAATTTCCAAGTGGCTGAGTGAAAGGTATCTTTGATCCCATCTCACAAGTGAGACAGCTGAAGTAGAGCAATACAAGGTGAATAATATGTTGGTGAGAGACTTTCAGCTTATATGATAAAGAATGAGATTTTAGAAAACTAAAGTCTAATTATAAAATTAAATAGCCAACAAAAATATTAGTAATGGTAGCAATGGTCCTGGTTCTGGGGTGTGGTTCTCCTCCCAGTTAGGCCCAGCCTCCAAGGAAATGATGAGGTGAACAATTCTTATATAGAGGGATTTTCCACACCCCCAACTATTCTGTGGTCTGTTTTTCTAATTGCCTACCCAGAATCATATCCGCTTACAGGCTTTCTTTCAGCTAGCTGCCCCAGACAGGAAGCAAGCTGATGAATGTAGTAACCATTCATTCATTTGTTCACCCATAAGAGCATTTATTGAGCTGTGTCTAATCACTGTACTACACTCTCAAGGTTCAAAGGATAATACAGCAACAGCTTGCCCTTAAAAACTCATTCTAGGCTGGGCGCAGTGGCTCATGCCTGCAATCCCAGCACTTTGGGAGGCCAAGGCAAGTGGATCACAAGATCAGGAGATCAAGACCATCCTGGCCAACATGGTAAAACCCCATCTCTACTAAAAATACAAAACTTAGCTGGTGTGGTGGCATGCACCTGTAGTCCCAGCTACTCAGGAGCTCAACTTCAATGTTCATCAGCACAGTCTTGTGCTTAACCTTTTGCCCTGGCTTATTGTGTTTATTTTTAGTGTTACTTCTCATCTCCATAGTAGTTTGCACTGAGCAACATTAGAAAGAACTGTGTTCACCTACAGAGTAGAACACACCAACTAAGAATTCAAATTATTCATTCAGCTTTATTTGAACGGGAGGCTGAGGCAGGAGAATTGCTTGAACCCAGGAAGTGGAGGTTGCAGTGAGCCAAGACGGCGCCACTGCACTCCAGCCTGGGAGACAGAGCAAGACTCTGTCTCAAATAAAAAAAAAAAAAAACCCTCATTCTAATATAGTATTTAATAGGATATAGCTTGGTGAGGGGATAGGAATTTGATCTGAAGCACCAATTGGGAAAAGGAATGTAATAGGTAGCACATACAAATAGAAAGAGCGTTTAAGAAGTTGGTAAGGAATGATAATGACACACTTTGTCAGGGCCTGCTTCCTTCTTGTTCATTGCTCCCAGTATTTGCCAAACCACCACATCAGCTCTAAGAAGCTAAGAGTTTGCCACTCCAATTCTGCTTCCATAGTCATCTTTCAGCCACTCAGCATCATGTGGTACCTACTTAGGTCCCAGCTTTGCTTTGCAAGAGGTACATGAGGCCTGCCCTTGCACTGTAGAGCTGGGGAGATGTCACCAAACATGCAGTTATTATGTCATTAGTGAAGTACAATCAATATTGGAGATTTGCACAATGTGCTATGAGTATGAGAGTGGGTACTGAGTAGTTCATTCTCACTACAACAGTTAAGAAATGTTTCCCAAAGCAATTAATATTTAAACAAAGTTTTACAGGATAAGTAGAACTCATACAGCATGAATGGGTAGGGGAGGTATTATATGTAGGACATAGGTATTCCCTATGAATATTAGAGGATTTGGCCCTACTATGCCCAAATTCCTACATACGGCCATAATTACCAGAGTGAAGTGTCCTTTCAGATAGGGAGTATGTTGGTCTTTACCTACTTTATTTGCTTATATACTTAACCTCTTAAGCAACTGAGTTTGAGATCCCTGGTCTGCCAATTCCAGCCGGGGTCCATATGACCACAAAACAATCAATGGAGGTGGTCAATTATACGCAATTCTCACTTTTGTTTTTATTTTTTTAACAGAATTTATTACTGGATGTTTTGTGACAACTGGCATAACACTTAAATAAGTATGTTTTGACTACATATAGCCATGGGCTAAAATGAAGAATTAAATGTTGATCATCAAAGCAGTAATGAATTATTCGGTCAATTTAAGAACAAATCAGTCCTGCAGAGAGAGAGAGCCCAAAAGTTCACATGTCCCACCTATTCTATGCATGCCAAGCACCACCTCTCCCATGGTAGTCCATGGAGTTCTACTCTAAACGTGCATGTATATGGTGGTACTAAATCAACTGAAACTCTCAAACCTCCCTGATTCGGGTGTGATGCAGTCTGCGGTAGTGTGCTGGCTTTGGCAGCACAGAGACAGACTCTCAGCAGCCCAAATTGAAACATCAGGCCTCCACAAGCCACGATTCCAATTCTGCATCAGAATGATACCATAATCCAATGGCAGACTCAACAGACTGCAATGGGAGTCTGGGTTCAAGCTTGATGTCATTGCCTAAAGTTACATCTGAAGTTAGATGCATCTGAAAACATCTGAGCAGCTGTCTACTGGAAAAATACGTGTGTGTGTGTATCGGACATATAATTTAGAATTCATACTGTCTCCTCATAAAAAAGACTTGATGGATATGCTGAAAGCACTCCCACAGAACAACATTCCTATGAAGACCTTACAAAAAATTACAATATCTGAAGAGAGTAGCAGAATTTAGCAGCTTTCTAAACATGGTTTTACCAGGATCTGTTTCCTGATTAGGTCCGGCTACACAAACAGTGTGATTGACATGGTTGACTTCAGTGCATCCTCAGAGTTGAATAATATGCACCAAATCCACTGTCACACTCTCATTCCAAAATCAACACAAGTCTTCTCATTCCTTGTTGCTTTATTTGCTTTTTTAAAGACCACTTCTTTCATGGAGGGAAGGGATTGGAGAGTGGTTTTTGGTGTTTTCTTTTTACAAGGAGGTAGAGAACAACAACAACAAAATATATATATATATATATATATATATGGGTAGTAGATTTGACAGTGAGTTGAATCCAAGTAATGGCTGAGAATGCGTGTGTGTGTGTGTTTGTGTGTGTGTGTTTAAAGGCCCTAGAAATTATAGATAAGAATATAAGAAAAATAAATTGATACTCTAGATGATTATTTATAAATAATGGGTTTTTTAAAGGATAGTTTTTCAATTTAGGAGAAGGTGAGAGTATGTCTGAAAAATTATAGATTTCAGCAATTCTGCCTGATTCATTTTGCCCTGAGTATACTTGTTCACTGTAATATTAGTCCAAAATATGTGGTCAGAGCTGCCAATTTGGATGACTTTATATAGAGCCTTAAGCTCCCTACCTTCCAGATTCAACTGAAGACAAAAGTTCTACCTACAGGACCAGGTAGAGCTAGAAAAAAAAAATCATCTGGTGCATTTTTCCAAGGCCTGTCTATGTTAGGAGAAGCAGGACCCTAAAAGGGCTGGCTCCCCTGTTCAATGAGCTATCTTAACAAACCAGTGAGCTGAACCGACTCAATAGATGTCACTCTAAGAGTGTCAAAGAAAAAGGTTGATTTGCATCAGTTTGAACCAGAAAAATAAGTCCTACCCTGAAATACAGTAATTTGTAATAAAATCTAATAATGACAATGAAATAACTTTTAGCTGTTCTAATATGACTGCTAATAAAAATTTTCAATGTCATTAAAAATAGATGTCACTTATGACATTTCTAAGATGTTTTGCTTTCTAATAAAAATGATTTAAACTCAACCTCTATGCTCATCAGTACAGTCTTGTGCTTAACCTTTTGCCCTGGCTTATTGTGTTTATTTTTAATGTTACTTCTCACCTCCATAGTAGTTTGCACTGAGCAACATTAGAAATAACTGTGTTCACCCACAGAGTAGAACACACCAACCAACAATTCAAATTATTCCTTCAGCTTTACCTGAACTTGAGAATCATGCTATCTATACTTGAAGAAGTTCCCTCGATAATATAGCTGCTTATCAAGAGACATGACAAATTAAGAGAAACAAGAGACAGAGATCCAAGCTTGAAACTATATGAACTCAAATGGTGATCCCCACCCCTGACTCACAAAATATAAGGATAAAGAAAACTGTATATGCTTAGAACTTTAAAAAAGGCTCTCATTCTCTTTTTTTTTTACTTTTATTAATATAATGTGCATTGTACACATAAGACCTTAGATTTATTTATAAAAGCACTATGTGTAATAAATTCTCATCTACTAGGAATCTGAGAAGACCATCTGGAAGAAAGAGTATGCATGAATCAGTAGGTCCCAACAGCTGGCATCGATGGGCAAGCCTTCTGCCACTCTTCTTTGGAGTTTCACTGCTAAGTTATTGTATTTCTAAATACACTATTGCTTTCTTAAATAAGCTTCCAGCTTCTGGCTTTCCAAAACATCTTTGGACTTGTCATATGGCACCCCAAACAAAAAAAAATCCAAACCCAAAAAAGAGTGCTAATTAAGTGTGGGAGTTGCAATGTTAAATGATTTTTTAATAAACACCAACTTTTTATATTCTAGAAAGAAGGCATCCCAGCCCACTGGAAAAAGCAAGGGTTCTGAAGTGAGAAAGATGATGTGTTGAAACTGCTATTTGCTAGCCTCTGTTTTCTTTTCTGTAAAATTGGGGTGATCATGCCTGCCTGGAGAGTCATTATGAGGATTAAATGATACAGGAGATGTCAACTGTTCGGGCATCTCTGAAGGCCTGAGTTAGTGTACCATAGAAAATTGAGTGGATTAAGCCTTCTTTGAAAGCACAGTTTAGGACAATTCAGGAGGGTCTCTATTTTCCTCCAGTTGGCTGGCAGCTCCTGTGGCAGCTCTTCTGGGTTCTGTGTGTAGGAATTGGGGGAGGCTATGATACCATGTTTTCAAAGGGAAATTGAATATCAGAGCCTAGGGGTTCTCATCAAGGCTTAGCTGGTTCTATGGGAAGATCTGAATACCAACACATTTGGATTGACATAATATTCATAGTTCCCTGTGCCTTCTCTGAATTCAGAGCTTCTCCAGGGAGCAGGGGCAGGGGCTCTCACTTTTTACCTAATGAAAGAGGGCCACCCTTATGCACAATAAACAGTGCAGGACTCCTGTGGATTCAAAAGATTTTCAAGTTTCTTTCAGGGGGTGTATACCCACACACCTGTTGAGGTCACTCTCAGGCAGCAGATCTGACTGACCAGAATTTGGGTTAGACAAACCCACTTGCCATTTTTCCTTCTTCTGTTAGTCTGGGCATCAGTGGAACCCAATGAGGTACACAGCAGAGCGGTAGCCAATACTCACCACTCTCCAGAAAGAACACAGAAAATCATGGAGGAGTCAGCCCAGGGATGCAGTCCAGGAAAGGAGAACATTTCCTTCATCATTGAAGTCAAGAGGAAAGAGAAGCCTAACAGAGAAGAGAAGTAAACGAGAACCCAAGATACATTCATGGGAAGAACCAAACTAGTAAAGGCTATGGAATGGCAGCTTTATGACCAGCACTTCTCCAGAGTGAATGAGAATAAGCAATTTCAGTCCCTGCCTTTAAAAAGTTTACAATCTCATGGACAAAAGTACCAAAACCATGGAAAATGAAATAACAATAAATGATTTATGAAACAGGAGAAATGATGTCAGATACATGGGTAGATGAGTGGGTGGATAATTAGCTATTATGTGCCATGTACTTTAATGAATACACAAATTTCATTTTAATCTTTACAATCACCCAGTTATGTATTTATACCCACTTTAAAGATTCACAAAAACTCAATCTTAGAGCCATTTAAAAAACTAATTAGGGATTCAAGGCTAGTTAAGTGGTAGAATGGGATTTGAATTTAGATATAACTCTATAAATGTTTTTTCAGAGTTTAATGGTGGGGGTGGGACTTACCTCCTCTTCAGAGCCGGTATTTCCCCTTCTTAGGTAATGAGCTCTTTCTAGCTTGTCATGTTTCTCTTTTCACAATGCTGACAGGTGGCTTAGTGCCAGGTTTTCAGCTCTATTTATCCTTATGATTGACATATTTCTGCTATGTGGTTAATTTTATTGCAACTTTTTTAAAAAATGTTTTTGTAATTCCTTTTTGGAAGAAAGCTGAGTCTACACAAATAAATTGAATTAGATTGACTTAAAAGCTCATGTTTTGCCTATTGTATCATGCCCTGCATTAAAATAACAGGTCTCAGCAACAATCAAAATCCACAGGCTGAACAAGAATTGTTGCCAAATACAGTGTTCAGACCAAAAAAAAAAAAAAAAAAAAAAGCCATAAACAGTCACAAAAGGAAAGATCCTTCCACTCTCACTCAGATGGATTCAGGGACATAGAGAGGTGAGATTCCAATCAGGCCACGAAATGCTGATAGAAGCAAGATGGACATGGGGCAGACTTCCCACACAGTAAAGGCAACAGAAGATAGAGACAAATTAGAGAAAACAATTCAGGTTTGCTTCATGGTCTTCAAAGTCATTATTTAAGTTTCATTTTGTTTTGGCTTTAAAATGGTTTGGGGGTCACTATTTTATATTTGTTGACTTCAAATCAAAACCTACGTTCTTTTTTAGAGGGTTTTTCTTTCCGTTCTCTGACACCCCGCCCTCTAGGCAGAAACTGTGATCCTAAAGGTAAAGTGGCAGGTGGTCTTGCCATTCCTAAGCAAAGGAATCACAGCACCATTCAGACACATCACCCTGATGGTTTTGGCCAAAGAGATAAATTTCAAGAGAGTCCTTTCCCTTCCACAAGATATTCTGAGAAGGTTCAAGTTTCTTTTGGAATGTAGGATAAAACTCTCCTTCCTTCACCTTGCTGCTCTGCCAAGAACTCTTTAAAGCCAGAGAAAGGCAAAACGACGCTGACTGCCCCAACTCCTCACCCCATCCGATTTCCCTGCTGGACTCTGGGACCTGCAGGTAAAGGAATGAGGCAGTTGGCACTACAGAGATATCACTTGGATTCCCATTATCCCCAGAACAGAACAGCCCCAGGAGGCAAAGTCTTTAGGACAACACTCCTTTCTTAGCCTCCAAGAGCAATTTCAACTGTAAAAATTCAAGGAAGCTCATAGCCTATGCTTTGTAAGTATGTGTTTATTCAGTATTTATCCAAGTGCCCAAAAGGTTAACAGTTATAAGTTTCATGACTGCCAGCATATACCAACACCTTCTCTCAAAGGAATATTTTTTCTCACCAATGCTATCATCAAAAAGCATTTATTAAACACCCATCTGCATGTGGTATTGGGTACAATACAGCACAATGGCAATTTTTTAAAATTATACTCTAAGTTCTAGGGTACATGTGCACATCGAGCAGTTTTGTTACATATGTATACATGTGCCATGTTGGTGTGCTGCACCCATTAACTCATCATTTACATTAGGTATTTCTCCTAATGCTATCCCTCCCCCATCTCCCCTCCCCCTGACAGGCCCCAGTGTGTGATGTTCCCCACCCTGTGTCCAAGTGTTCTCATTGTTCAATTCCCACCTATGAGTGAGAACCTGCGGTGTTTGGTTTTCTGTCCTTGTGATAGTTTGCTCAGAATGATGGTTTCCAGCTTCATCCATGTCCCTACAAAGGACATGAACTCATCCTTTTTTATGGCTACATAGTATTCCATGGGGGTATATTTGCCACATTTTCTTAATCCAGTCTATCACTGGTGGACATTTGGGTTGGTTCCAAGTCTTTGCTATTGCGAATAGTGCCGCAATAAACATACGTGTGCATGTGTCTTTATAGCAGCATGATTTATAATCCTTTGGGTATATACCCAGTAATGGGATGGCTGAGTCAACACTTGAATTATAACTCTGCTGCAACAACTCATTTACCTTTCTTTACTTTATTCGAGAAACAGTGAGTCAACTTCTACCACCTACAGAGCAGAAGCCAGAGAGTCAGGAGGCTGCACAAAGAGATTTTACCAGGGTCCAGGAGAAGGGGCTCTTTTGTATCTGGCACCCTAGAAGAAATATGGCACAGGAAAATGTTTCTTGTGGCTTCAAAGGTCTCACTCTCCGAGATAGAATTGGAGATACAAGGAAATAGTGCAAAGGCTGTATCCAGTCTCTTTCTTCTCTTTCTTGCCTTTTTTCACTAACTTAAAAAAAAAGATATGTAATATATGATACCTACTAAAGAATGTATGTAGCAAATATATGAATTATAAAATAACAAAATGAACATTATGAACCCATCAAGAAACATAAAACTAGAGCTTTACTCTTAGCATTTCATCCATCTGTGGGCTTCCTCTTCCCCTACCCTAAAGCTTTCCTTCCAGAGGTGAACACTGCACTGAATGTAGTAGTCACCATTGATTTGCTTTCTAATTTTAGCATATGTATTTATAAATAAACAATATATTATGTACTCTTGCTTGGTTTTGAGCTTTATTAAAGGAGTTTTAGTTTGCATTTCCCTGCTTACAAATGAAGTTAAACATCTTTTCTTATATACATTTGCCATTCATGATGCCTCCTCAGTAAAATGTCTTTCCCCCCATTCTTCTATTGGGTTATCTCCATTTTAATTGATTTGTAGAAATTTTTTTGTATATTTCAGAAATAAATTCTATTTGTTATATGTCAGGCAAATGCCATCTCCTTGTGTTTTCATTTACCTTATGTTGTCTTTGAACGTAAGTTCCTAATTTAATGTAGTTAATTTTTAAAAATTAGGTTAGCACTTTCTGCATTCTATTCAAATGTATATTTCTTTACCCAAGAATGCAAATCATCCCATACTTTCTGGGAAAAGTTCTGCCTTTTATATGTATGCATTAATTCAACTAGAATTGATTTTTCTTTACAGGGTGAAAATAGAACTTGTTTCATTTTTTTCCATATGGATAATTAACTTTCTCAGCACTATCTATTAAATACTACATCCTTTCCTAGTCATTTACAATTCCACCTCTGCTACATAAAGTTCCATATGTAGATCTGTGTCTGGACCATCTATTCTCCTTATTTAGTTTGATTTGTAACTCTCTGTGAAAATGCCACATTATATCGATTATAATAACTTTATGCCTGGTTATCTGGTAATTCTAGCCCTTCCGATGTTTTCTTCTTGAGAAGAATCCTGGTTCTCCTTGAGACTTTGCTCCTTCACTTAAATTTTATAATTGGCTCATTAAATTCTCCAAAAACCAGTCGAGATTTTAATGAAAGTTGCCAGAAATCTATAATTCAATTTAGGGAGAAGTTACAAGTTTATAATATTGAGGCATTCTATACATGAAATAGCATATTTCTGTATTATTTACATCTTCTTAGTGAATTTCAATAAAGTTTTACTGATATACAAACAACACTATTCTTCATACAGATCTTGCGCATCATTTACTAAATATATTCTTGAACCATGTTGCCATTAATATCTCTTTTTGTATGCTACTCTCTGTTTCCTTCCGGTTTTAGAAATCCAATCTGTATCCTTTATTTTCATACCTTTACACAGGTAAGGACCTCCCGTGGTGAATGGAAGTGGTGGGAGCTGACAGGCTTATCTTATTCTGATTTTAAAGCGCATTCCACTAACATCTCACTGTTAGGAATTGTGTCTGAGGTTTTATTTTTGGTAGACACCTATTATTAAGCTAAAATATTTAGATGTAGTCCTAATCTGCTGAGTTTTTTGTTGTTGTTGTCACTTACAGGCATCCTAAGGGGTAGCTTCACTCCAAGAGCTACAACCGAGCAGTAGCACAAATAAGACCAGAGGTAACAGTAGTTTGACTGAAATGAGGAATCTACTTCTGTGTTTGTTGATTACATTTTATATTTCATGAATAGTTTCTCATCCAATTTAGGAAAGTCTTTCCAAAGCCTCTCAGGAATAACATTAATAAGATTATAGCTAATGGGAGGCTGCTTGGTGGATACAACATGTGCTACTCCAGTGATGGCCCCATTGAAGCCCTGACTTCACCACAGTGCAATATATCAATGTAGCAAAATTGCATTGTACCCCAGGAATACATACACATTTTAAAAATTAGTAATAAATAAATAAATACAGGTTATAGTTGACCATTGGTCTTTGGAGACTTTCTGAAAACTGAATGTGGAACTGGCTCTCTGCTCCAATGTAGCAATGTAAAAACTCATCTATCCTGGGCTGGTGCCCAGATGGTTTGGTACCAAGTGACTCAGACAAAGTGAGCTGGTCCCTTCCTACTATCTCAATCTTATTCTCTCTTTGAATCAAAGTATAATGAACCATTTTGCAAGTCAAAGGATAGATCAGGCTTTATTTTTTTAAAAAAGGAACTATGCTGCAATTTTATATTTACAATAACTTTCTCAATATTTTCATTACTTGGACATAACAGAGAAAACGAAAAGGGCAAGTGGATTTTCAGGTCATTAAAGTCAGTCCCAGAGTCTATTGAATCCCCATGAGATGCACATAATTGCCTCTGGTAATATGCACATTGTCATGTTTTGTTGCCAAAACTATTAGTGACTCTTCCCATTCTGTAGCAGTCTCCTACTTGCTACAACACAACTGAGCTTGTTGTAGTCCTGACATTTGCAACAACATTATTAGGTGCTGAATACAAGACAAGGAACAGGGCCTCAAAAGTGTCAGAAAAGCTACATTTATAGGCCAAGTCAAAGAAAGGGGGAGATTCTTTTCCATAAGGCCTGATCTTTAGCTTCCCATCCTTATTACTGCAAAGACCATGTTTGGCGAGTTGGCTTTACATTATAGCAGCCCCTTTTCACACATACTTACAGACTTACTCCCCTCCCATCACAAAGGGCTTAAAAATGTCCAAAAAGGCTCTTCTTTCCAGCAGATGTACTATGAAAAGCCAACAGACATAAAGAACTTCAGGATCACACAGCACATGCATTCATCTCAGACAAGCTGTGGATCAGTGTATTTCATGTTATCAGTGAATCCCACAGGCACTGAACTGAGCAAGCTTCATACCCAGAACCAGGAGGAAAATCTGTCCCAGAAGGCTCTCTGAAGACATATGTTCTCGTCTCACTGGCCATGATTAAGTCACACATGCATGCCTTTCTGCAGGGACGCCTGGAAAAGCAGTGTTGGCCATTTCCAGCCTTTCTATTGGGAAATAAGTACTGGTGCCAAGGAAGGAATGTTGGGGTAGACAACAAATTACTCCTTCTTCATGTTTCTCATTCTCTTTCTTTCTCTAAAAAGCAAAAAAAAAAAAAAAAAGTTACCTGTCAAAATAAAGCTAATACATTCCTTCCTGCACTGGCTCTTGTTTGCATATTCTCAGATAGTTTCACTTATTGTTCTCTTCTCTCTTCTTTTATGTATTTATTTCACTTCCTGGACACTCTTATCCTTTTCATTTGGGTGGGTGGATGTTATCTAAGATGCTTTGAGGATAACAGATAACAGAAATACCTCTAGACTTGGCAAATGAAGTTCTGGATTCAAGAATCTCTCCTGCACCTGCCTACTATTAGCCATGTGGTCACAGACAAGGCTCTTCTCTGAGCCCCATCTGTAAAGAGGAAGTGAAATTACTCTTCTACTGATTTCTGGAAATAATTGTGAAGGCCAAATGAAGAAAGACGTGTAAAACTGTTTTGTAAATTGTCAAGTGCTATGCATATTAAATGAGCTGCTGACATCCAAGGATCTTTGTTGCACCCAGAAACACCTACACTTCAATTGCCTTTTGTCATTCACTATACTGAGGTCATTTTGCAAAGTTCTTACTGTGAGTCAGAGATTTCTACACATTGGCTGGAAAGAAGCCAATGCATTCACAAGTAAACAGCATTTGAGCAGCTGCACTTCAGAATCAGGAATGAGGGACATAATGGCCTGTCTCTCCCCTTGACTACATTGCCCTGGCCAGGTCACTAGAGTTAAGCAGTTGGATAGGACTGTCTACAATGGAGTATGCTACAGACTTGGAGAAAAGGCTACAGATGGTCAACTATTTGGACCTGGGCATCTTTTTTTCCAGAGGGTTTCTCCTTCACCCAACCCTTATCCATGGTTCAAGTAGTTCACTCAGGAAACTTAGTGCCCCTCCTAAAGTCCAGGTGCTCTCTATGGCCTCATAACAGGGCCTCCCATGGAACAGAGCTGATCCTAAGCAGAATCATAAATTATATTCAAAAACTTAGATGGTCCCTGTTCTGTGATCATGTGCCTACTATACTCTTGATGTAAGTATATATCTACATCGATATCTCTATATATCTACTATCTACTAAGATGACTAAGACATCGGTCTTGCCCTCTGCACTCAGTGGGAGGAATTAGCCAAGAACACAACTCAACTCTAGCTCAAGGTACAACACAGCAAGTGCCAAGAAACCTCAAAAGTGCTCAGACCTTTTGTATCAAACAAGAGAATGAATCCAGGCAGGAGCATCAAAAAAAAAACTTGAAATGACCATAGGAAAATGGTATCATGTTTGCAAGCAAAAATGCTGAATGAAACAGCATGAGCCAAGCTTCAAAGTGGAGAAGCAGTGTCATGTCTGAGGAAAAGGGGTTTGATGTAGAATATATGTACTTAGAACAGGGGGACTATGGGGCAGTTGGGGTCACAGGTGAGGGTGCTCGGTATTCAGTTCTTGTTTTCACACACCCACTTTGGCAGAAGAGGGCATTTTCCTCCCTCTCTCTCCTTCCATCCCTGAAGAATATTGGTATCTCAGTATTCCCTCCCACAGCCCTTCCCACTCATCAAAAATTGCTATCAGGGATAGACCTAATATAGATGACTTATGATTTGGCAAGAATTGCAGGCAGACTAATACTTCGTTTGAAACCATAGCTCAATTAGAGGGTAAAGGCATTGTTTCCTATCAAAAGAATTCTAGGAACCATGATGAAGAGACACCACATTCCTCAGCAGACTGAGAGCCAGTGGAACTAAAAGTATATCTGAATTTCAGCCCCAGTTTTCTGATTTATTTGTCATGTAGGCAAGTTATCTAACCTCTCTGCACTTCAGTATCCTTGTCTCCACTAAGAAAATCCTATCTCTCATACCACTATCACAGAGCTGTTGTAATAAGTCTCATAAAACAACCCATACAGAGACAAAGCACCCTGGTGATAAGGACGTTCACCCCACTCTGGGGTCTGGCTGCTGGCAGGTGTCCCTGATGACAATCTCACCTAGAGGCTCTGATGGGAAAGTGCAGGGAGCTGGGTAACTGTTGGGACATTGCTCCTGCCTTAGCCCTTCTCCCCATCATGGGTTCCCAAATGCACAGGACTGTGGCCCGGGCTGGCCCAATCTAGGCAGCTGGCAAAATGCACTATTACCCGAAGCACTTCAGGAGGGGTTGCACAGCAATCAGAGCTGCTAATGCACATGGACCTTCTCCTCTCACAGGTGCTGAGTGTGAAAGCACGCTGACCAAGAAGCCATTAAGGAAACCCGAATTTGGATCCTGACCTATTTCCTTGTCCCGGCTTTATCCTTGCTTACCAATGGTAACTTGGGTAAATGATTCTTGCTCTTCAGACATCGTTACTTCTGCTATACATTGGAAGAAATACCAACTGCCTTGTCTACTTCATAAACCTAAGATGCATTTTGCAAAAGTATGCTGTTATTACTGTTTGTGTTTCTATCTGACAGAAGAGCCTTTTGGTCACTTTTGGACACTCTTGGAGGCATGGGACATCCTTTGAGGCATATCCCAAATGCTGTGTCCTCAATTACAGCTTCCCCAGTTTTCCCGGCACATTTACTCTCCATCCTGTGCATCTCAAGCTCTTCATTAGCTCCTCTGATATACCTCACCGCATATTCTAATTGCATGTGTGTGTCTCCCCCTCTAAGGTCCTCAAAGCCCAGGAGTCCTACATTGAATACTTGGGGCCTGGCATTGGCCTTGCACATTGTGTTTGCACAAGAAATATTTGAACAAAAGAGTTCTCAGATAGTGGTTTTATTCTGGACTTCCTTTTTGCCTCTAGGCCATCACTGACATGGAAACAGGACACTTTTTAGAAACTTTGTAAAGGCTCAGCCTGGAGTAGCAGAAGTTAAATACAAGAATATCACAATAGGATGGGGACCAACAAGTGCAGTGTGGCCCATTTTACATTCTGTTCTTTGTCCTCAGGGCTCTAAGGCAGATGTGTCCTTACTCTTTTCCCTCTGTCTTAGACACTATGTCCTGACGACATTTCTAATGGAAACACTGTAACTGGAAATTGGGCCACATGCTTGTATTGATGGATCCACTGCAGAAGACCTGCCAATAAATTACTCAACAGCACCATACCACTGTCACCCAAGACTCTGTTAAATACACAATATTCTACTCCCAGATGCCAAGAAGCATAAAGAGATACTTTCATTGTAAAGCAGAGGAATGTGAAACAGCTAAACCAAAAATTTTGCTAAAGTTGTTAAGATTTTCCCCCCTTAGTGTGATCTCAAGATGAAATGCAATTCAGCAGTTAAAAACAGAACAATTTAAGAGTGTTCGGTTCCAAAGCATGAAACATGCAAAAATGTAGTCTGAAGATTGTCGAGCTGGGCTGGCCCCAGTTTCATCAGCCATTTTTGGGTACTGCTTTCTAAAAGGAAGTATTAGTGGAATCCAGCTGAGCCAGGCAAAGTCTCAATAATATTAACATCACTTGCTCCATTGCTCTTGGTAGTAAGAGGAACATCCCATAATGGCTTGTAATCATATTGCACAATGCTGTGTCTAAAGACATGGTTTATTAAGGAGGAGATGATCACTGATGTGTTTCTCTATGTGATAAAACACTTCTTGCTAAAAGCAACCAGGGCAAATGGAATATTACAAATGATTCTGAATGCTACGGAGAGTTAAAACAAATTAGATGTCTGTGCCTCCAGTTGGGTTGCCATTCTTTGTAATAAAATTGTCTCCTGAGAGGAATGCATGTTGTTTGCAATTTGGAAGACATCCTTGTAAGCTTCTGCCCAACACATCAGAATTCTTTTTATCACGTTCAATTGCTATATTTCAAGAAATAATTTACAGCACCACTGCAGACAGTCGAGGCTTTCACTATTGCATACTTTTCCTAAGCTAACATTTTATGTATGTTATTTTATTTAATCTCATAACCACCTGTTATCTGATATGATTATTAAGTACATTTTATTAATTAGTAAAACTGAGGCTTAAAGAGGTTATGTAACTGCTTCAATGTCACACAACTAGTAAATAGCAAAACTGGCTTTCTACCTCCAGTCCTACTAATTCCACAGCCCACAATTCCCATTTTATGGATGAAGACACCAGGGATGAGAGAGGTTAATAACTAAACCACATCTGGTTACACTGCAGAGCTGGAATGCAAAACAAAGTGTGTCCACCTCCAAGCCACACTCTTTTCCCATTATATGACCATGTTGTCTCTTGCATTTATCTGTGTTTCTTAAAATCCTCTGAGTAGGTAGATGGGGGTAGATACCTCTCAGCTTTCTCCAAGCTCCTGCCTCCTTAGGTATTTAGTGCCCTGTAAGCAGTTCAGCAGAATCCTGACTACTGAGAGAAGAGAGGCTCTGTCATTCCCACGGGGCCACCCAGTTGCACCTGTGCTGAGGTCAAAGACATTGCTGCCTCCACATATCAGAGAGGCAGCTGGAGTGAGTCTGGACATTTACAAAGCCACAGGAATCTTGCCAAAGACATCAATGTTCCTAAAACTGTGACTCAGTCTTTACAGAGCTCTTGAGTGTCTCCCATGTATTTAATAAGTAGTTTTGGCAGCTTACTCTGCACTGGCCCTGAGGCAAGCTGTAGGGACATAAAAATGACAGATATGGGTCCTGCCCTCAAGTATAAAAATAATAGCTCACAATTGTCAGCATTTAGTATATGCCAGAGATCCTCTCTTGCTTCACATACTTTAACTCAGTTAATCTTCACATATCCCATGATTGGTATACCTAAAGCTCCCCTTTTACAGATGAGGACATTGGGGCACAGAAAACTTAAATATAACTTTCCCATTGTCTAGTGGGACACAGACAAGTAAACAAACCTTGCCAATGCAACGGGTTAATCCCTGGGCCTGAGGGAACACAGCATGATGTGGGGCTCAGAGCAGGGATCTTAGCCCAGCCTTGGGGGTTAGAAAAGGCTTCTCAGTGACCACAGAATGCATTGAAATTAGCCAATGAGGAGGTGAGGCACCAGTGAGGCATAAGTGCTTGATACAGCAGGGATAGTGAGGCAACTTCAGGTCCTAGAAAAGTTCAGTGTGCCTGAAGCAAAGAGAGAATAAAAAATGAAGCCAGAGTGATACATCTGGTGGTCATTTTTTTTTTCATATGGCTCATTGCCAGAGCCTAAAATCCTCTTCAAATGATCAGAACTGGAGACTCTTCAAAGTCAGAAACATGATCTAGACTGTAGCAAATCAAAGGTCGGGAAGCATGATTAATATCATATTGCTTTGCAATACTGCTTTTTCAAGGATTTTTTCCCCTTCAATTCAGGTTAATTCTGGGGTGTCTTGTTTTACCTCCTGCTGTGATGAGAGGTATTTGGGAAAGGAATATTCTTGCCTCCCAGAACGTTTTCAGCAAACTTTTCACAAAATTGCAGGCCCACCGGCCTCATTTGGAGCAGGCACACCTAGAGGGCTACACACCTCTGTGCACTCTCTATCCCTCTGCAGCCCCACCTCTAACAACAGGAAGCCCGAAAAGGTGTCAACTCACTATTGATTCCTGATGCAACGAGTCCCCTAGCTCTCTCCTTCCAAAAAAGAGGCACAATAAAATCCTACTGCAAGATCATATATATTTCGTACCTAAGAACATGGAGTAATTCACAAAAGCATAATCACTAAAAGTCAAGAGTAGAAAATGTCACTTCCTGATCTTTGTAATCCAGGTACTGCAAGGCATTTGAAAACTACTACCGGGTGGTACTAATCACATGAAAATCCATATAGCATAAGAGATTAAACCATCCTCCCACACTTGATTGTATCCTTGATCCCATCCCTCCCACGTACTTATGTCCCCAGCTTGGGACAGTTCTTGATTATTTTTGAGGAAGTCTAGATAGATGTCTATCACTTCCCTACATATGTGCTCAGTTGTTACAATAGGTTATGCTCTGGTGTTTGACCCCAAATGAGGACTAAAGCATGACGGAATAAGAAAGATGATGGCTACGTAGAGGCCCCCAAGGCATATCTCAAACCCAGCACCTCTGGTCACCTCGTTCTAAGAATGCACTCTTTCCTCTTCTTCCAAATTTGAAGCTCATCGCAGGTGGGCGTGACTGGCTGTATGCCAGAGAATAAATGAAGGAAGATAGTAGATACTAAAAACCAGGTGTTTTCACAAATTGAACTTTAAAGATCCTTGTATTGGGTAAGTCCAAAATGTAAATGGAGGCTGAATTAGGGTTAAAAAATATTTTTAAGTTCCTGTTCATTTCTTTGATTCCTCAAGGTGATAATTCAGTAAAATCAAGTCATTAAGTCAGGTAGGTTTCAGAGTACACACTTGAGGGATCTCCCTCCCCCTTCTGTCTTGTACTGTCTCTCTCTCTCTCTCTCTCTGCTTCCCTCCCTCTTTCCCCTCCACTCTTCTCGTATTTATCAGGTATTATTTGAGCACCCACCTTGCACCAGTCAGTATCCTAGGAGCTCCAAGGTAAGCATGGCCCTGCCTTCTGCCATTCAGAGGACCTTGATCATCTCATATTGATCTGCTTTTTAAAATTTATTTTCATTTTTATTTAATTTCAGAGACAGGGTCTCACTCTGCCACCCACTGGAGTACAGTACTGAAATCATCACTCACTGCAGCTTTAAAATCCTGAGCTCAAGTGATCTTCCTGCCTCAGCCTTCTGAGTAGCTGGAGCCACAAGCACACGCCACCACACCCAGCTAATCTTTTTTATTTTTTGTAGAGACAGGTCTTGCTATGTTGCCCAAGCTGGTCTCAAACTCCTGACCTCAAGCTATCCTCTGGCCTCAGCCTCCCCAAGTGCTAGGATTACAGATGCAAGCCACAGTCCCTGATCATCCATCTGCTTTTGAGGCAGGTACAAAAACCAGCCACAGAGATAACACGTGCAGAAGTCCCAGACACCTCCGGTTGGCCTTTTTCCTCTTCCATCTATTCATCTCCTAGAAATGGATGTTAGAAGGTAGAAAGCTTAGAGGGAAAACAATTAAGAAGTTTGCTGAGTCAGAGATTTTTCAGGTGGCTATTAACCTTCACTCCCAAGTGATTGCTCCATCCTCCCCTGTCCCCGGCTCCCACCACCCCAGTTCCTTGCATTTGGATTTTCTCATCTCCAAACTTACTGAAAGTTGTTTCTTTAAACTTTTTAAAATAAGATTTGAAAACAGTTGGCTTAAAAGTCTCCTTTGTGATTGAATAGTGCCTATGACTACGATCTCCTAAGGATGTTACTTCAAACTGTTCTAAGAATATCCTAGTGGGACCAGTTCCTTGAAAATAACAGCCTTTGCAAAACATAACACATGATAATGCTGTATCATTTTCTAAGCACATAAGCAAGATCTTGGAGGTCTGCAACTCCTCAGTGCCTCTAATCTCTATCTTTTCCTACCTGGTGGGTATTTCTGATAAAAAGGCAGTGCTTCCTCAAGCCTAAGAGTTTTTTCACCACAAAGACAACCTCAGCTGCAATTCATACCTCTGCTTTTAAGAACACTTCAAAAATGGCTGAGGCAGACAGAGTTCTTCAGAATCCAGGCCCCACTGAATCTTGGAGGTGGTGAGAGGGAAAGGGATTCCTTTCTCCCTTCATAACCTCAAGACAACTGAACACTGCCAATGGAATTCTTGCTAGCTATCCCCAGAGTTTGACCTCAGGCTGTTACAGAAACAATGTTTTCCATGCAGAGCTCTTGGTTAAGAAATTTCCTCTCACCCTGAGAGTCCAACAAAGCAGTGGTTTATACACCCTCAGCCTCAGTGCAAATAGTCTAGGCTGGGCCATCCAAGCTGGCAAGAACTGTGATTTCCTGGTAGCTCTGCATGTGTGCGCTCAGTTGTCATTTTATAGCTGGGGGATTTTTGTTGTTGTTGTTAAATAAAAAAGTGTGCTTGGGTGAGAAGACTGTCAAAATTCTTTTTGGAGCATGCAGACAAGTAGTAGGGAAGGGATATCTCCCAGGCAGAGAGGGAAGATGCCTGTGAGGGAGTTTTCTTTGTAAGAGGAAGGAGGAAGACTTGCCTGCTTTTCAATAAGGAACTTCAAAGTAGGCCCCTGGTTATTTTCTTGTTTACTCCCCACTCTGTGTCATTTTCTCCTGATAAGCTGAATTGTTGACTGAAAATGACTGCTTCATCCCTAAAAAAGAATCAAGGGAGTTATCTAATGCTGGACTGTTTTCAGTAGCAGCAGAGAAGAGAAGGAGGGAGGATGGGAAGGAGGGAGAGGAAAGAAAAAGAAAAATCATATTACAAGTACCTGGATATGGACGTATAGCTATAAATAAAATCTCCTTGTTCTGTTCCTGACATCATTTACTAAATCTGTATTCACAGAAGAGCCATGTATTAAATTATAAAAGAGGGCATCCATCTACTCATGAGGATTTTCATTAAGAAGCATTCTATAGCCACACAATGCACTATCATGATGAATCCGTGGTAAATAAATAACATGTACATTTCCAGAAGTAATCACTGTGTCTCTTCCTTCCTTTCTGGTTTAGTATGCAGTGAAATTGGGCATCTGTCATATTCTTCCATGTGCATTGACAACTACAACTCAGACAGGTTTCTTTACCTTCTGTTTAAACACAGTTACCTTTCTTTTGAACTATGTAGCCATTCCATTACCACTTCAGGCCTGCTTTCACAGGATGCCAGTGGTGCTAAGCCTTCAGTGCTGACCTGCTGAGTTGCAAAGCCATGCTGCAGTGTGAAGCCCTCAGTGTTAGCATCTATCGCTCCTCAGGTGTCTATTATGATACCAGTGGGATAATCCAATACAGCTAGGTCATCCTGGCAGTTCCCCAGCCTCCAACCCTTATGGCTTTGCACTTGCTTAGGGCCCACATTATTATTATTATTATTATTATTTTTTTTTTTTTTTTGAGATGGAGTTTCGCCCTTGTTGCCCAGGCTGGAAGTGCAATGGCACGATCTCCACTCACTGCAACCTCTGCCTCCCGGGTTCAAGCAATTCTCCTGCCTCAGCCTCCTGAGTAGCTGGGATTACAAGCATGGGCCACCATGCCTGGCTAATTTTTTTGTATTTTTAGTAGAGACGGGGTTTCTCCATGTTGGTCAGGCTGGTCTTGAACTCCCAACCTCAGGTGATCTGCCTGCCTCAGCTTCCCAAAGTGTTAGGGCCCAAATTTAACAGTTGCTATTACTTTCTGCCTCTGGTTTTGATATGGTGGATCGCCCATTTAAAAACTCGTTCCTGGGAAAGTCAATCCTAATTCACAACTTATTGCTTATTTTCGTTTACAGTGGACACTGTTTCCCCAGAAAGTGTCCACACAGGCAAAAGGTAGGGTCACAGGATGTGGGATGCTCTTTACTGAGCCGCTTTTATGTCAGGAAAAGAAAACCTTCCTTCTCAACAAAACTGAAACACGTACTTAAGTGGAAGAAATGGGTTAGAAGGAGAAAACTGTGCTGATGTTGTCTTAGATTTTGTGTCTTATTTTATTATAGAAACACTTGAAGAACAACCTTGAAGGGGAAAAAAAGATTGATCAATAATAATAGCAGTAATTTATTCATTTAAAACACATAACTTTACTCAAGAAAGGAAAATTATTTGAAAATGGTCGACAACATCCTATTCAAACAGCCTTTGTTTTATCAACCCAGCAAGACGCCAGAACATTCCTTTGTGTCTCTCTCTTCCCTGATAAGGGTGGGTAGCCTTTACAAAGCAAAAACTCATTTTGTAAAAGCAGCCTTGAATGATTTTTTTTTCCTTTTTGTTACTTGCGTGGGTTTTTCAGCCCCAGGATCTTTTAATCTGATACAACTCATTTAAAATAGATGAGAATGTTCTATCACCCATTCTAAATGCCCTTGGGAAGAGAAGAGAGCCATGATAATTACAAACTATATGGTGAATATTGAAAATGGTCACGCAGTGTTTGCACAGCACACTCTGGCTGGGATGAGGGATTGTGCACACTGAGTATCCACAGGTGAGAAATCAAACATAGACATTCCAGGGAGCCTGTAGGGCAAAAAGGGATGTCAGACCTGGTAACTGTTATAGGAGACCCACAGTAAGACCTCATGAGTTGAATCATTTCAGTGAAATCCAAATGCTCTCCTATAAGAATCTTCCTTGATGAGCCAGGACACTCCTGCCGTGTTGTAGTGTCCTTGTTGCTGGTGCTGTGTGTCTACTACCTACTACCTTGCTAAGGTCCTATGTCTGGCACTATCAGCTTTCCCAATGTTTTATTTGGATTCCTCCTGTATGTTTAGAGCACACACATTTCCTCATCCTGTGCTATTTGCCAGGTCTTTGATATAAAACCTTGCTCCTGAGGAACTGGGTCTCCTGATATTCAACAGCTTGCCTAGTTTTATCTCATTACTTGGCTTGGTGCTGTGTGTGATCTGAGTATGAGCTGTTCATCTTGCTCTTGACCCCAAGATATACACGCATGCACACATGCATACGCACACACACACACATTATTTATCTACTTGCCAATTATTGGAAGCTCGATAGTACATAAAACAAATCTCTGTCCTACCTTTACAAATCTTACTATCCAGTGATTAAGACAGATATTTCTCTTATGCCCCAATAAACATATAAATACAAATTAACAAATTATGCTATGTACCATGAAAAGAACAGAGTACTTTGAAATAGACCAGCAGGAAAGGCCTTTCCAAGAAAGTAACATTAAGCTAAAACCTGAAGAATCAGTAGGAGTCAAATGGACAAAGAGCTTTTCAGGCAAGAAAAACAACATAGCCAAAGATCTGCTGGCAAGAAAGAGCTTGGCAAGTGCAAGAAAATTAAAGCAAGTTAATGTGACTGGAGAGTAGTGAGCAAGAGGAAAATGAAATCAGGTTACAGGAATAGGCAGGGACAAGACAACAAAAGGTCTTAGTAAGAATTTTGTGTTCTGAAGTCCAGGATGTGGTTTTTTGAAAAAATTAATAAGATAGGCCACTATCTAGACTAATGAAGAAGAAAAGAGAGAAGATTCAAATAAAGACAATTAGGAATGACAAAGGGGATGTTCCCACTGACCCCACAGAAATACAAACAACCATCAGAGACTACTATGACACCTCTACACACACGTACTGAAAAACATAGAAGAAGTGGATAGATTCCTGGATATATACACCCTCCCAAGACTGAACAAGGAAGAAATTGGTTCACTGAATAGACCAATAACAAGGTCTGAAATGGAATTAGTAATAAATAGCCCACCAACAATAAAAAAGCCCAGGACTAGACAGATTCACAGCTGAATCCTACCAAATGTAAAAAGAAGAGCTGGTACCATTCCTGCTGAAACTATTCCAAAAAGTTGACAAGGAGGGACTCTACCCCAACTCATTCTGTGAGGCCAGCATCATCCTGATACTAAAACCTGGGAGAATCACAACAAAAAAAAGAAAACTTTAAGCCAGTATGCTTAGATGAACATTGATGCAAAAATCCTCAACAAAATACTGAAAAATCAAATCCAACAGTATACTAAAAGGCTTATCCACCACTATCAAGTAGGCTTTATCCCTGGGATGCAAGGTTGGTTCAACATATGCAAATCAATAAATGTGACTCATCACATAAACAGAACTCGAGACAAAAACCACGATTGTCTCAATAGATGCAGAAAAGACTTTTGATGCAGAAAAGCCTTTTGATAAAATTCGACACCCCTTCATGTTAAAAATTCTAAACAAATTAGATATCGAAGGAACATACCTCAAAATAATAAGAGCCGTCTATGACAAACCCACAGCCAACACCATACTAAATGAGCAAAAGTTGGAAACATTCCCCTTGGAAACCAGCACAAGGCAAGGATGCTAATATCTAGCATCTGTAAGGAACTTAAACAAATTTACAAGAAAAAAATAAATAACCCTGTTAAGAAGTGGGAAGAACATGAACAGGCACTTTTCAAAAGAAGACTTACCTGTGGCCAACGAGCATATGAAAAAAAAAGCTCAATATCACTGATGATTAGAGAAATAAAAATCCAAACAACAATGAGGTACCATCTCACACCAGCCAGAATGGCTATTATTAAAAATTCAAAAACTAACAGATGCTAGTGAGGTTGTGGAGAAAAGGAAACGCTTATCCACAGTTTGTGGAAGCGTAAATTAGTTCAACCATTGTGGAAAGTAGTGTGGTTATTCCTCAAAGAGCTACAAACAGAACTACCACTCAACCCAGAATCTTATTACTGGGTATATATATACAAAGGAATATAAATCATTCTACCATAAAGACACAGGCACACGTATGTTCGTTACAGCACTATTCACAATAGCAAATAATACGGGAGTGCTGGGAAGGGAAGAGCGTGGTCCCTTTAAATGATATGGAAAGCGGGAAGGAAAGTGCTGGGTAGAGGAGGGCGTGGTCCCTGGCTAGGGCTCCACCCCCACAGACCTAGGTAAGGACAGGCACTTCTGCCTTCTCGCCCAAATGCTGCATTTTCCAGTACCACTCTGGCCTGCCATGCCCTATCCTGGGCCTATAAAAACCCGATACCCTAGCAAGACGAGACAGAAGCTGCTGGATGGTGAGAGGAACACATCAGGGGGAGGGACACAAGCAAGAGGACATCAAGAGGAACACATTGGTGAAGAAGACACAAGCGGCTGGTCATCGAGAGCATGCCGGCGGAAGAGCAGGCCATCCACTGACAGAAAGAAGCAGAACTACAAGGAGTTTGGCTGGTGCGGTGGAAGCAATCGGAGAAGAGTCCACGAATGAAGTTCAATCATTGCACTATTCACAATAGCAAAGACATGGAATCAACCTAAATGCCCATCAATGGCATATTTGGTAAAAAAAAAAAAAAAAAAAAAAAATGTAATACATATACATCATGGAATACTATGCAGATGATGTCCTTTGCAGCAACATGGATGGAGCTGGAGGCCATTATACTTAGCAAACTAATGCAGGAACAGAAAACTAAACACCACGTGTTCTCACTTATTAGTGGGAACTAAATGATGAAAATACATAAACACATAGAGGGGAAAACACATTGCCCAGTGGCCCGACTCTAGGGGAAAACCATCTCCTTTCTGGCTCCCCAATCTGCTGAGAGCTACTTCTACTAATAAAACCTTGCACTCATTCTCCAAGCCCATGTGTGATCTGATCTATATATTCATTGCAGCACTATTCACAATAGCAGAGACATGGAATCAATCTAAATGCCCATCAATGGCATATTGGGTAAAGAAAATATAATACATATACACCATGGAATACTAGGCAGCCATAAAAAAGAACAAGATGATGTCCTTTGCAGCAATGTGGATGGAGCTGGAGGCCATTATACTTAGTAAACTAATTCAGGAACAGAAAACTAAATACCACATATTCTTACTTACAAGTGGGAGCTAAATGATGAAAACACATAAACACATAGAGGGGAGCAACACACACCAGGGCCTATTGGAAGGCAGAGGGTGGGAGGAGGGAGAGGATTAGGAAAAATAACTAATGGGTACTAGGCTTAATATCTAGTGACAAAACAGTCCGTACAACAAACCCCCATGACACAAGTTTACCTATATAACAAACCTGCACATGTACCCCTGAACCTAAAATAAAAGTTTAATTAATAAATAAATAAAAATAAAAAAATTTGGTGTTCTAGTCTAAGGTTGTGGAAGCCACTACAGAATTTTAAGCAGCAGAATGACTGTGATCCCATTTATGTTGTTCATAGGTCAAGGGAAAGACTGAAACAAGGAGACCAGTGAGAGAATATTGTCACAAACTATGAGAATGCTGATTTTGACCATCTGGGTAGCCCTAGCGTTTAGCCTGCTCCCATGTGAGTCTTCGAGCCTAAACAATGGCCTTGATCTGGTTCTTCTCATCCTGACTGTATGTCTTCTCCTACAACTCTTTGGAGTTTATGGAGCTGAAACATCACTGTGGCTTATCCTCACTCAAAAGAAAAAGCCAACTCAGAAAAAAAGGTCAAGGCAATCAAATGTTATGTTTTGAAGGAATTTTTATTTTCAACAATTTGTTCTTCTGCCACAAGACAACTTTAGAGATCAGTCATTTGCCTTTTTGTCAATCCCCGGCCTTCACCATCAATATAGGCCCAGGAGCCAGCACTCAACCAAGAATTAGAACAGCAAATTTCTAGTCTTATTTCAGATATTACCCCGATTGTAGAGGTGACAGAAACCGAAATGGAAAGTAGGATGGACAGTACCAAACCTGATTATGAAAAAGGTCATAGGATTGGCCTTTGACAAGACACAGAAGTAGAGGGTTTCTGATTCAAGCACAATGTCGCACGATAGAAACTTAAACCTCTGAGAGGTCAAATCCAGGTTTGATCCAAGGGAATAAATCCTTAAATAGAACAGAAAAACGAAATGACCTGAACTTCACACTTACAAGAGATAATCCTAGGTACAAAGTCTCTTACAAATATTACTGAATCCTCACAGATACAAGGAGGTCCTAGGGGTAAGAGGTGGTGAGAAGAAAGCATTTATTTATTACAATACCAGGTTTATGGAGGAGAAATTTAGTGGAAATCCTTTTCCACAGTCAGGAAATTGAACAGTGTTGAAATCAGAGTCAGAACGCAGAGGTTTTTCACTAGAGGCCAAAATAGTCTTGCAAGAAGCCCTAGGGCCCCTCAGTAGTAAATATTGATAGAAGCCCACAGTGAAGGCTGCTGAATTGTGTGGGCAGCATTTTACTGTCTCTATTTCCCTTCAGTGTGCTAGGAGAAAAAAGGGGACTAACTAATAAAATATAGTATGTGTTTGTGTGTTTCTGTACATGTGTACACATATGTTTGCTTTCTCTGTAAGAAAGATAATGATAGGCTTCAAAGTACAGGAAAGATCGTATCTCTGGGTGGCATTTCCTTCAATGCTGCATATAATAACCTTAGAAACAGATAGATCTATTTTTTTCATGCTGAAAAGCAAATAAATAATATTGGTTTAATTCATCTTACAACCTGTGTTGTAAAATCAGTTGACTGTCAGGTTAGACGGAAGCAGAGCAAATTGCTTACTCATGGTAAGCTCCCCCTTTTGTTATTACTTTAGACAAAGTTAAACCCAAGGGAGGAAAGAAACATTTTATCTTCACGTTACCAACTCTGTTTAATTCTTTTTTGACATGTCATGTATTGATTCTAAATCTGAATTCTTCTGGACTCCAGCAGAAAATTGAAAGAAAAAAGATTGAGGTTTGTGTGGCTTCAAGGCTCAGTTCTGATACCAGGAAAGAAGCATAAAATTAAAGCATATTGTTACCATGCTGAACCTAAGAGGAGCAAGAAAGAGACAAGGAAAGGCAAAGATAAAACAAGCAACATAGCTCAAGCTGATGCACGGCCTTGGTCTGAGAGTCGATGGCATTTATTCAAAACCAAAAAGAATTCATCACAAGACAGAATGTGGAACCCAGAAAAATTTCCAGCTCATCCTAAACAAGGACTTCATGCCTCAGCTGTATTATTTTCTTGTGATGTGGTGGCTTCCCATTAGTCAGACATGTCCATTGTAGCCATAAAAAATACTGTGTAATACAAGTAAGAATAATCTTTGATTCACCCACACCCCAGAAAATTCAGAACATTGTATTTATTTATTCATAAAGTTACATGGAGTACACCATTTGAGAGTTGAAATTACATCTAGAAAAGTGATCTGCTTGTCCCTTTATTCATGATTTCAGTGACTCTAGCAGATATGCCAAAGTGAAACACAACCCATAAAACCAGTCTAGAGTTTGCTAAATGTTCCCTTTAAAAGAGATATCTCCATTTTAAAATTTTTTTTATTTTAATAATTTTTTTAATTATAATTTTTTAATTTTTTAAAAATGTGTTTCCCAGTTAAATAGGGTTTATACTTCTTTTGTCTAAATCAGAAGATAGCAAAGAATATGAATTGGAAACAGCATTGATATGACCGCTGATCCTAGCTCTGGTGTTAAGTAGCTGTGTGACTTTGGGCATGTCATTGATCCTCTCTGAGCCTCAGTCACATGGCCTGCAAATGGGGGAATGCAGTCAGAAGATCAAGCAGTTAGATTCTAATGCAGGTCTAGTGCTTAAATGAGTAAAATCCTTGCACATAGTAAGTGTCTGGCACACAGTAAGTGTTTAATAAATGCCAAGTAGTCTTAAGGATGTTGCTCCACATGTATCACCACATGTGTTAGTATTACCACATGTATGATTTAAGTAAATAATTGAACCTCTCTTGACCTTCAGTTTTACTTATATGTTGACTTAAACAGTTATTATGAATATTAAACAAGGTAACATATGTAAAAGGGGTAGGTACAGAGAAAGTGCTCATTAAATGTTTTCTTTCTTTCCCCAAAGTTGTATTGACTTATGAGTAGGAAACACAAAAATAAGAACAACAAAAAAAAAAACTCTCTTCTCCATAGCAAGATGTTTAGGAGAAGAAAAAAAAAAAAAGGCTTATGGTACCCAGCTCACTGAAAATTTCTGCTACTCATTTAAAAAAAAAAAATCCTTCTTTAAAAAAATACACCAAAATTTAAGAAGAATCCAAAAAAAAAAAAAAATCAGAAATCCCATATCTCTTTTCTTACTGTGATAAAAAACTGCACAACATAAAATTTACTATCTTAACCATTTCTAGGTGTACTATTCAGTAGTCAGGCATATTCACATTGTGCAATTAACCTCCAGAACTTTTCATCTTCCCAAACTGAAACTCTGCACCCATTAAACAATAACTCTCCATTTCCCCCTCCCCCAGTCCCTGTAACCCACATTCTACATTCTGTCTCTATAAATTTGACTACTGTAGGTTCGTCGCATGAATGGCGTGAAATGGAATTGGTCCTTTTGTTATGGCTTACTTCACTTTGCATAGTGTCCTCAGCGTTCATGCATGTTGTAGCATGTGTCAGAATTTCCTTCAAGGCTGAACAGTATTCCATTGTACAGATATACCACATATTGTTTATCCATTCATCCATTAATTCTCTTAGTAGTTTTACCCAAACTATTAAAAAAAAAAAAATTCAAGGTAACAAATTGCACTACCCCCACCCAGCTACCCCCACAATTTAGAAAATCTGGTTTGCTCAGAGGAACCAAAACCATGGAGAAAATAGACCTTCTTTGTGCCCCCTCATCCCAGCCTCTCACATGTAGTATTATCACGGTGGTAATGTGGCTTCTCAAACTTCAGCCAGCACTTCTTTCTCAGCTCAACCCAGACAAATCCAAATAACAGAAATAATAAAACCCTCACTTCCCCTTTCTCACCCACCAGAGGAATCTCCCATACCTCGCTCTCCTTACACTCTTGCCCTGAACTCTTCTCATGTCTACCTGACCTTCTGAGAGCACAGGGGGACTTGGGGAGCAATATTGATTCTCCCAGAGGAAATTTACCAAACGAGAGGAGAGGAGAGGAGATGTGGAGGTCATGTAGTGCAGGCACCCAGCAACAGATTCTTCTTGGAGCTGCATTCTTCGTTGCCTGTCTGGCCAGAATTTCTTTGGATTTTCTTCTAATAAAGCCTATGTTATCATTCATGATTGCTTTCATATTCCACAGAAGAAAAAGAAAATAAATACGCAGACTGCTAGTTTGATTTTTTAGAATATTTAAATCCTGAAATAGACACCAAAATGATTTGCTTAGCTGGGAGGGAAGTTTAAAACCTCAAAAGGACAGCATTCCATTCTGCCTCCATCTCTCAGATTTCTGTGTGTTAGCAGCAGCCACACATGCCTCTCATTCAGATGTGTGAGTCCAAACTATTTTATAACTGAATTTCCAGTTCCTTAATTAATAAAATGGTGATGGGGTTGTTATTTATATCTTAAGGGTGGACTAAACCTTCCTCTCCTTTCTAATTAAATCATAACATGGCCTCAAAAGTGTGTTGCATCATTCCTACCGGATCATAAGCAACAAGACACTTTTTCGTTTTTCCTTCTAGTGCCAGAATCTTGCATGGGCTGCTCAGTCTCTGCTCCTCCCTGTCTCCCCTACCCCCCTTGCAGCCCCCTCCCATCATGGTAACTCCTCCAAGGTTGCCGTTTGTGCTATGTCCTCTGTTTTACCCATGGTGATCACCATTAAAACCCTTAAGACGACAGGGTCTGTATGCTTGTCTTTGGGAACTGCTAAGATGATCCACTGAGCTACCAATGTTAGAGAGAGAGAAGTGGTGCTAGTGGATTTAAAGAGAAATAAAGTCAGGAAGTCCTGAGACATGGAAATAACCCTGGAGGCTTACATAGGGAGACCCTGGAGCTGTACTGACCCATGTGGTAGTCACATGTGGCTATATATATTTAATGTGAAATTAATTAAAATTAAATAAAATTTTAAATTCTGTTCCTCAGTCACACTAACCATATTTCTTTTTAAGTATTTATTATTTTAATAGCAGATACTAACCATATTTCAAAGTACTCAATAGCCACATGTAACCGGAAGCTACCATATTAGACAGCACAGATATAAAGCATTCCCATCATTGTAGAAAGTTCTATCAAAGAGCACTGCTCTAGAGATTTCCAGGGGAAGATCTACTTAGCAGCTCTTGAGAGACAGCAGACTGTGTATTAGAAATAGCACGACAATAGAATTTATTGATCAAACAGAAATAGTTTTGAGAGAGAAAGGGGGTATTAATAATGATTCAATAATTTTAATAATTAGTTAATACTTAATGATAATTATCCTGAAATACAGAGAGTAAAAGGGGCACAGTGAATAATTATGCTGGGATTACAGGCAAACCTGGAAGCCTGGTCACCTGATCATCACATTCTTCCTGGAGGGGTTATTTGATAGATTACAATCCCCTGGAGTTGTGTAAGCATAGCTGTTACTTTCATAGATAACAACTAGACTTCACAAATACAACTAGAATGTCTTCCCTAAAGCACTATCACCTAAAAAAAAAAAAAAAAAGGATTTTCTTCCAGAAACAGGCCTATATCTAGATGGTGCCAAAGCCAATCTCTCCTTTTTGGTGCTACCCTATTTCCAGTCTGGAGAATCCCAGACCATGTTCAGATCTGTGTTTTCCCTGGGGCAAGCCTGGAGAGGGCTACCCTCATCCAAAATGTGCCCATGCTGAGAAATAGGATTGTTTTCAGCAGTTTCTCTGGTGTAAGACTCTGGTATTAACACAACCATTTTTTTTGGTTGGTTGGTTGTTTTTGAAAAGGAGTCTTACCCTGTTGCCCAGTCTGAAGTGCAGTGGCAAGATCTTGGCTCAGTAAAACCTTGACCTCCCAGGTTCAAACTATTCTCCTGCCTCAGCCTCTCACATAGCTGGGACTACTGGCATATGTCACCACACCCAGCTAATTTTTGTATTTTTAGTAGAAGCAAGGTATCACCATGTTGGTGACCAGGCTGGTCTCAAACTGCTGACCTCCACTAATCCACCCGCCTCAGCCTCCTAAAGTGCTAGGATTACAGGCGTGAGCCACTGCGCCCAGCTAACACAACTATTTTAGAGTGACTTTATCTGCCCCAGACCACAGACTCTGTTTTATCAAATAGTGCCGCTGGAAGAGAAGGAGTAAGAGCAGAAACCCTGCTGACCTCTGAAGGCCCCTGGGTGGCAGTATCACTTTTTTGTTTCATGTTGTTTTGGGGGAAGCCAAGAACACTGAAAAACCTTCTTTTTCAAAGTGCTGCCAAATAAGGAATCGAGCAGGTACACCAAAATCTGCTGAAAGTTAAAGAAAAATCAAAGAACCCTAAATACATTTGAATTTTTACATTTCCCTCACCTGGAGTGAGGTGCTGAAGCTCCAGCCTGGGTCCCGTTTGGTGACAGACGTGAACACAAACATGGACCCTCTCTTTGCCCGGGAGCAAGACAGTCAGGCCAGTAGGATGGGATCTTCCATTCAGGGTCATCAAAGAAGGCTGAGTGCTGTCACTAACCTTTCAGCACACCCCTCCTGAAAGTCATATGGACTCAAAAATGTGTCATGGCCATAGAATCAACCCTAGGAAAATAGTAAAGAATATCATCCTGTTGCTCCCAGCCTTCCCGCCTTGGGTTGGTAGATTTTCTTATGGGGTGGAAACTCAGCGCCAGCATTGCCACGGGTTCAGAGATCCCATGTCCAGCCTCACATGTCTGGGCTGGTTCTGCTCTGAGGCTGCTCTAACACTGGGAAGTATTCCTTTATTCTCGCTGACGGGTTATCTCCAATGACATTGTAGACCAAGCACCAAGGACAGCCCTACTTAGGGAAGGTAATTCAAACCCTTTGTTTAAGCTCACTGCTTCATACAACACAAACTAACCCAGCACCTACAACGTGGCAAACACCTCTTGGGGACACTGAGCACATAGCTGTGAGCAAGAGAGACAGGACCTTGTCATCACAGAGCTTATATTTTAGTGGGAGGATGGAGACAATGAGCAAATAAACAGAAATTATTCCAAATGGTGATAACTGCTACAGAGGAAAAAAGGTGATACTTGAATGTGACTGCAGTGACTGAGGGACAGCATCAGATGGCATTGTCAGTAAGAGTTTCCAGACGGGGCCAGTGGACCTGTGATCTGAAGGTTGCCAGCCAGCTATAGTGGAGGAACCCAGAGCTTAAGTCCTTGAAGAGAAACACTGAGCTGTGCATTTTCAAGGACAATCTGAAAGAAGGTGAGAGATCCCACCTTGTGAGCAAGAGGAGGGAGCAGAAAAAGATAAACTTGAAGAAGTAAACAGAGGAACCATCCCAGGCCTTGCAGGTACCATAAAATATTTGAGTTCATCTTAAGTGCAACGGAAAGATACCCCAGGGTTTTAAGTAACAAAATGGCATGATCTGATTTACATGTTTAAAGATTACTGTGGATGCTGCATGCAAAACGGATTCCAGCAGTGGTCCTCAAAGGAGGTTCCCAGACCAGCAGCATCACCTAGAAACCTGTTAGAAATGCACATTCTTAGGCCCCACCCTCAATATCCTGACTCAGAAACTCCGGGGGTAGAGTTCAGCAATCTGTTTTCACAGGCTCTCCAGGATATTCTGATGCACACTCATGTTTCAAGACCACTGCATTACAGGAGGATGAGATTGGATCACAAGAAACCAGTTAGGAGGCTACAGTGCAGGGATGGTGCTCTTCCTGATGTTGTTCCTATGTTGTAGGGCTAGATGGAGTTGCCCTATTCAGGAAATGCTCCCTTGAATTTAGAATGTCCTTCAAAGGAAATTCAATGATAAAGATGTTCTCTTTCTGTCACCCAAAAGCTGTCTTTTAGACAGAATAGTTAGAGACCTTTTCTTTTTCTTTACTTTTTCTTTTAATGGAGGAGGTGTAGAATTCAGAAGACTGCATTCACACCATTTAGCTAAGGAAAAGCAATTGAAATCTGCACTATTTTCATATCTAAACCACATCACACAAGAAACAGACAACCTGGGGGTGAATATGGGGGACTGGTGCATTTAGAATCTATGCCTCATATAGACCAGAGATGGAGATGTTCTACACTAATATAAGTGTATGGATTCTTATCTAGAAAAACAGTGAAATCAATGAAGAAATGCTATTATTGGTCAAATCCCTTGACCTTGCTCACAGGGCCTTTTATATGTGTGCTCACACCAAAGAGAGAAGGAAACCTTTATTTCACATCGTCTCATAGTCTCCTGTGCAGGAAGACACACCATTCTTGACTAAAGGGGACCTCCCCCAAGGTATCACTGAAAATACCCACACTCTTTTTGTGGGCTCAATGAGCTGGACTAATATTATGGTTGCCAGCATCATCCACCAGCTCTTGTCTCCCAAGGAACCTGAGAATTATAAAAGAATTTATGCCAGAAGAGTAAAATGCTGTGGCTTTGTGTGTTACTAAGCCCTTTTATGGAAATGAGTTTATTGGATTGGCCAGCCAGCCTGGTAAGGAGGGAAGGGAAGAGGCAAGGAGAGATTTAGGAAAGTTGATCTTTGGGAAAACAAAATGAGGATCAGAGTAAGTAAGGGACAAGAGTCACTGGGGAAAAGAGGGTTACCAAATACGTGGAGAAAAACATAATGAAAAGGGAGAATACTGGAGTAAAATGCAAAATCAAGGATTGACACAGATAAGGTTTCAATCTTCTGCTGCCTCCTACTAATTGTGTGATTTGGGCAAGTGGCACTAATGCTCTAAGCCACAGTTTTCTCATCTGTGATGTGGGGATTATAACTGGAGCTACTTCAAAGAGATATTGCAAGAATTAAATCAAACCTTGTGGTTAAATGTCTGGTCTAGTACCCAGAACACGGAGATTAGTAAATACTAAAGACTTCCTTCCCCCAGACTCCTTTCATCTCCCCCAGCTATGACATGGGAAGGAGGAAGAAAATCAGATGCTTAAAAAGACAAAATGATAAAGGCAATTGGTTATTTTGTATTTCTCTCTTCTAAGAGTGTTGAAATTTTAATATCTTGTTTTGTTCAAGCATCACTGTCCCATGTCCTCCTTGAGGTTCAGAAGGTAAAATGGCCCTCTCAAGTCCTTGTGGGGCTGTCATGCATCCTAAAGCCCCTGCCCTGGCTTCACAGAGTGCTCCCTGGATGTCCACCCCAGAGCTACTCAGTCTCACCTCCTAGAGTTAAGGAGGACAAACATTGTCTCCTCACTTTGCCAACAGGTTCTAGGAAGCTCAGAATATGAACCTGTAAGTCTACTGCTCCTTACAACTAGCCCCAAGCATTTGGAAAGGGGAGGAAGATGAGAGGATCCAAACTTTTACGATTCAGAAGCCTAAGTAAGTGATAAGTGCAAAAGTCCTAAAAGAATGTTTTCTGTCTCTGTCAATGGAACAGATTTTGTAGAGTTCTGAAAAGGACCTTGGGCTACCCAAAGTCCAAATTAAACAGAGTAAAACAAAATAAAACAAAAAGAAACAGAGAAGTTCTGTGACTTGACCAAGGTCATATAACAAGTGAGAGTAGCATCACTGACCTTTTTAAGTCAACAAGTCTATGCTCTTCTCAAATGACAAAACTAGTCTGGCCAACATGCAGAACACAATGTTCCTCTCTGAACAATTTGTACTTGGAAAATGAGACCATCTTTAGAAATTCTCACTGCTCTCCTGAGACCAAACACTGCAACACTGATTTGAAAATGCTTACATTTTAGAAACAACTGCAAAATAGAATCATTCATTATGCCCCTCAGCAGCAAAGACCATCCCTGCCTTGCCACACTTGCAATTGATATTTTATTTGTGAGGAGGCATTCTTTCTCCCATTGCCAGCCAATGTTATTTGTAGCCTAATAAATTATTCACAAAATAACCCCACTTATTTGTCTTTCAGATATTTCTTTCCTAGGAGACTCAATATATTTAATGATAGCACCACAAATATGCCCAATAAGACAGGGCAATTTGCAACCTAATAGAAAAAGGTATGTTAACTATACAATATGGTTTCTGTATGAAGAACAAAAGAATTTCCTCTGAACATACTGGCACTGAGACATGCGAGGGAGAGCAGCAAGACACAGCTACTCGTGTGGTTGACAAGAGCAATTTCCCAGCAAAAGCTGAGGGCACGGGTCACAACCCATGACCAGGAATGGTGAAAGACCAGCCATAACTGGCAATAAGAACATGTCCTGCTTCCCCAATCCAATCTGTCTGCCAGATAATCAGCCATCCTATAATTTGTTGTATTTCTTATGGAAAATAAAAAGAAACAGATCAAAAAATAATAACTTGAACTATTGGGCAAAAGGAAAAATCAAGCAAATGCTAATGCAGACCCATGTAACTGGGTCTGCTCCCTACTTTCAAGATAAAATTAACATCACATGTCTTTCATTTTCCCTAAATAAATCTGTCTTGAGTCCCCCTTGCCAAATTAGTAGAATGGCTGGTACCCTCCCCCTTGTTACCGTTTTGAAAATATTTAAAAGGCCTAGGAGTTTAGAGCTCCAAAAAAAAAAAAAAAAGAGAGAGTTGGGCTGATTCTGACATCCACATCTGGAAAAGACAGACCCTGGTGTCTGATCTGCCCACAGCTACCCCTGCTCTCCCTGCCACATGGTGGTGGTCCTCCATCATCACCCAGGCTTGCGGCCCATCCAAGTCCCTACAGAGTCCACTCCAGATCTCCAGGGAAAAGTGATCTTACTCCCTCAAGAGTGCCTTTGATCCACAATTCTTTGGTTCCCAGAATCATAGCCCCGAATGCTTAGCTTTTTCCTGTGCAGCCATCCCTTCAAAGATAACACCCACTTCCCAGCCCCATCATAGCAGGTCGAGTTTCAGCCCATGGTGGACACAGAGCCACTGACTGTTCCTTCCCTGGGATCCACGACTTCTTTTTTCCCTAATATCTGGAAGCTTTCCTCATTAATTCCTGAAACAAAATGAACCTTACTACACACTTTTGGTGCTCAAGAGGGCTACCCCTCCACCATCTAGGAGTGCTACCTAACTGGCTCTAGAGGATCCATGAGCTTCAAAACACAAGCAGTCTGATTTTACATTTTTGCCAGCCACCTCCTTGGGGTATACCCTGATGATTTGTGTTGGGAAGTGGGAAGGAAACTCACTCCCTCCTTCTTCAGAGAAGAGCCAACATAAGCATGCCAAAGATGATTTAATCTCCTTTGAATGAGCAAGATGAATCTTTGTCACTTATTTTGCTAAAGTAGAAAATTTGAAAATCCAAGTTCAATCAAAAGTGGAACATTCTGCTCTAAATTAGTTAGACTAAGAGCTAGAACACCTCCACACACATAAACAAGCAATCACTTAGAATGATATTTGCAAATATTGTGTGACCCTGCAAATAGTTACTCTCTCCAATGTGCATTATTACTACTTGCTTTATGAATTTTGTGGAAATTGAGTGTTTTGTGTAAATTAGTAGGAAAGACAGAATTTAAAACTTAACTTGCATATTGAAATGTGCTAGGTAAGAGACAGAAATACCATTTGACCCAGAAATCCCATTACTGGGTAGGCATGCAAGCATATGTTCATTGCAGCACTATCCACAATATCAAAGACATGGAATCAACCCAAATGCCCGTCAATGATAGAATGGATAAAGAAAACGTGGTACATATACACAATGGAATACTATGCATCCATGAAAAGTAATAAGATTTTGTTCTTTGCAGGGTCATGGATGGAGCTGGAAGCTGTTATCCTCAGCAAACGAAGGCAGGAACAGAAAACCAAACACCACGTGTTCTCACTTATAAGTAGGAGCTGAACGATGAGAACATATGGACACAGGGAGGGAAACAGCATACCCTGGGGCCTGTTGGGGAAAGGGATTGGGGGAGGGAGAGCATCAGGATAAATAGCTAATGGATACTGGGCTTAATACCAAGGTGATGGGTTGATCTCTGCAGCAAACCACCATGGCACACGTTTACCTATGCAACAAACCTGTACACCCTGCACATGTACCACAGAATTTAAAATAAAAATTGAAGATAAAAAAAAGAAATGTGTTAGGTATCCAGTAGATTACTTCTTGTCCTTTTGTATACATCTATGCTCTATGCCACTTGTTTAAAGCTTCAAAACAACCTTATAAGATATATATTATTAAATTTATTATATATGACACAACTAAGGTTCAAAGAGGTTAAAAACTGAACAGCAGTCAGTAAATTATGAAGCCAGAATTTGAGTTCTCAGCTGCTTTTCCACTTCCTATTCTGATATTTCTTACAAAAGAGAAGACAAGAAGTAGCTTAGTTTCCTAGCTTCCAAAAATAGGAGGTCCATACTGAGTTAGAAGAAAAAAAAACAAATAATCATTGTTTTTCTTAAGACTGCTTTGGAATCATTTGATTTATGCGTGTTTTTGTGACCCCTCCAGAATCCCTAGAGAAAACACAGGGCCTGTCTGCTTTACTAGAGTATGATACTGAAAGTCTGAGGCTGGCTAGAGAGCAGCTTGTGTAGGACAAAGGACATTGCATTAGCAAACCCAACTTTGGTTGATAATCACAGAAGCAAGTAGTATGAAACACCACCAGGGGATGGAGAAACACCTGGACAAAGAATTGATTTATTGAGGGGAAGATAAGATTAGAAGAATTCAAAGCCCTTGTAAGAATACTCTCACTGCAGAGAGCTTGATGATATGGTTGTGTGAGCTAGAAACAGAAGGCTGTCCTGGTACCAGAGGGAGTGTCTCTCCTGTAAAATAAACAATGCTCCACTGTCTAGGATTCTATTTTTCCCCCTCTGCCTTTTCCTATCCCAGCATCCCAAGTCAGCTGCTGGAATTATAGAAAAATAGAGGGCAATAGTAGAAAGTCCTAAAGGCATTGTGCAGAGTACTGGCTTCCTTTGCTTTTCAAATTCGGCCTCACATCTCATTTGATTCCATGTGCTACCCCGACCTTGCAAAAGGGGAAACGAAAATACATTGAAGCTGAGTGACTGGTCCATGTTACTGGGAATTAATAGGTTTTAGCAGAACTCAGCTCCCCTAAGACTCAGCTCTGTATTTCTGTTGGACAAATGAAGATAGGAGAGAATAAAGAGGATACTACCTTCTTCAAAGCATTGTTTTGTTTTACCCTCTCACCCTTGCTCTCTGTTCCTCCAGGCATCACACAAACACACGCACACACAATTATACACATTTTATTAGATAATGGTTCCATGAAGAAAAATAAGAGCTGCTGGATATGGATCAAGGCAGGGAATGTCTTGCATCAAGAATATGGTGAACATTCATGATGAAATGGATTGGTTCACTGAGGTCTGTTTGCATTCTGGAAGAACCCTGGTTCCTTAAAAAAAAAAAAAAAAATTTAGGCCAAGGGACAGAAAAGGGGAAATTTGGCCTGCTAACACCTAGACCAATTTTTTAATGAGGAAAAGGTAACGGGAAACTTTCTCAAATTAGTCTATGAGAAGAGCATAGTGTCTTTGTTATTATCTCTCTTGTATTGTCTTTTTATAATAAGAGAATAGTGTGATGGCATCCAGACCTTGCTTGCAGACATCATTTTTTGTGTCTACTTGATACTCAGGAACGGTGTGGTTTTTCTCTGTGGCTTTTCTACACATTGGTAAAATGAGAATGTTTCCTAAGAAGAAACTGGATCTTTTCTACTGTACCTCCCCTATATCCAGGCAACTGGGACCCCTGCCATGAGTTCTGTGCTTCAGAAGGCCCCACTCTGGACTTCCTACAGGGCAGGAGCAAGAAGTCCACAGGACTAAGGATATTTGCCCACCTGGAACCCATGCCCCAAATTCTAGACCAAGCTCTCAGTACCTGGGACCCTGGGATTACTAATCCTGGAATGTACTTCAGAGCCTGCAGAGCCTCCTGCAAGGGAGCAGCCTCCTGAGAGCAGACAGCGCGATCCAGGTCTGAACTGTGACAAAGAGGTAGCTTTCTGTGGGATGGGGAAGGGGCAGACAGATGGAGCTTGCTCATGTGGATGCAGAGGTGTAAGTGCCCTGAACAGCAGATGGGACTAAAAGATGGCAAGCCTTGGTAGGATGGGAGCTTGGGGGTGGGGAGATGGTCTGCGTTTGTACTTTTGCCCCGGCCCTGCAAATGAAATGACTGTTGTGGGAAGGCTGCCTTTATCATTACCTAAAAAGCAAAGCCTCCTAGTAGACTCATGGCCTTTTTCTTCTGCTCAATTCGTCTTCTACACTGTGACCACCATCATCCTTTAAAAACAGACACAACCATATCAAGAAGTCTCTGATTAAAAATAATCCACAGCATCTGTTGCTTACACCAGCAGTCCCTAACCTTTTTGGCACCAGGGACTGGTTTTGTGGACTACAATTTTTCCACAGACTGGGAGGGGGTGTGGAGATGGTTTTGGGATGAAACTGTTCCACCTCAGATTGTCAGGCATTAGATTCTCATAAGGAGCATGCAACCTAGATCCCTTGCATGCACGGTTCATAGGAGGGTGTGTGCTCCTATGAAAATCTAATGCTGCCGCTAATCTGACAGGTGGTAATGCTTGCTGACCTGTCGCTCACCTCCTGCTTTGCAGCCCAGTTCCTAACAGGCTAAGGGCTGTTACCAGTTCATGGCTCAGGAGTTGGGGACCGCTGGCTTGTACCATCATAGCTGAACTCTGGATACTCCCTACTTATCCTTCTTCCCACAGACCTTGACCCACCAACATTTGCTGTGCCTTATCTGTTTACCACCTTGGACAATCTTTTGTTCTTAAACATGGTCTGCACATTCAAGCCCATATACCTTTAATCATGCTAGTCTCTTTGTCCGGCCAGTATACAGAGTGTGAAATATATTGTTGTTGAGTTGTGTTGAAATAATGATGGACTGATATGACAGAACACATTTTTGAGATGTTTTATTTGTGTTTGTTTTCTTTGTATTTCCCATGCCCCTCTATTTTAAGCAGGTTGCCAACCTTTCATATCTTATTGCCTTGGTAATTTTTTTTCAGTGTGGAAAGCATATGCTTCTTCCTCAGTTCAAAGGTTTTTCTCATTTACTAAAAACGCCTAAACTTTCTCAAGAGATAATGCCCTGAGGAGGAGTAATGGTAGGCATGAGAAGGAGCTTTTGAGGGGAAAGATATAGAGGGAAAAATAAGAGTTCACCGAAGATTAAGAGGGGACAGAGATGGGCAGGTCCTGAATGTGGTGTCAACATTCTGGAGGCTGCAAGTGCTCAGAGAGGTGAGGAGCTGCAGAGTTATGAGGCTATAGAGATGATATGGACATTGAGACAATCTCCACAAAGTTGGCTGGCCAAACTGTCCAGACGCTGGGCTGTGGCACTGTCTTCTGCAGTATTAGCCAAGTAATGCTTCCTCTCTCCTAAACAAAGTGCAAGCAGTTCATACTGCCCTTTAGTCAATGGAAAAATGCCAGAATAATCATACAAACAGCCATCTCCTACTCAGAAAATGAGTGAATGGCTCACTCAGGAGGGTTAGGATCTTTTCTAGCCACTTTCACTGTTACCAAGTTGATGTGCTCATTGATTCCAGGTTATCTAACAGAATTTGAATGGGATTTCCTCAGGCTACGTCCCTAAAAAAGACCTTTATTATTTGGTCCAGCCATTTATTATTTGTCCCCTTTATCCCACAGTATTGTTTCTATGCACTGTCAGCCAAAGTGATAGTGTGAGGCCAATCATGAAAAGCAAGCACAACAATTTCCCAGAAGCTGCTTCTGCTGGCTTCATGAAAGGCATTTCCCAATGGACACAAGCAAGAGCTGCCTACTTTAGGGGTCCATCGACCTGAACACCTCAGTCTCAGAAGTTAAAGAAGGTTGTATCTAGTTAGGATGAAAGTGAATTATGGTAGCCAATTGTGTTGCAGGTTTCCCACAGACACAGGGTTTGGAAATTAGAAATCAAGAAAAGGATGGGCCATTATATCCAAACGCAGCATCTCCTGACTACTCCAGTTCATATTAAGTCTCCTAGGTACTGCTGCTTTTCTCCTTGTTAAATGTAGCCAACAGGTGTTTCACAATTGACCTAGCAGCAAACAGCATACAACATTCTCCCTGGCTCTAAAACCCATTCTAGCATTCCAAGATATTTGCCTTGAACCCACCCCATGAGTATCTGGAGTCAACTCAGAACAAGGTGAGTTTTAAGATTCACCTTCCTTCCTTTCTGCCTAGTTGCAGATATTCAGTTGGCTTAAAGAATGTCAATGTAATTAACAAAGCAAGTCTATTTTAATAGTCTACCAAATGTCATTTTGGCGAAGGGAAGGGAAGGGAGAAGGGAGGGAGGGAAGAAGGAAGTGAGGGAAGAAGAAAGTGAGGGAGGAAGGAAGTGAGGGAGGGAGAGAGGAAGGAAAGAAAGGAAGAAGCGAGGGAGGTAGGAAGGAAGAAAGGAGGGAGGGAGGGAGAGAAGGAAGGAGGGAAGAGAGAGAGAAAGGAAGAAAGAAGGATTCTTCCTCCAATCCACAGTAATATGCTGGGAGACAGAAAAGTTTTCATGAAAATAAGAGTAGAAAAGGTTAGAAGAGTCTAGGTTGGACATTAATGCTGATTTATTATTCATTGGTCTATTACTCACCAAACTGCCCTATGCGCAATTTACATATTCAGTGTCAGATACTTAGAAGAGAGCCAATAAGTGATAAGTAAACAGGGCTTTGGGCCATAGAATCAAAAAGCACTTAGCAGTTCTCACTCACTAGTTGAATGTGTATTTCCCAATGAAAGAAGAGAACTGCATCAAAATTTCTCCAAGCTTCTTCACCCAGTTTTAAACTTTATAAATAATGGCAACGATATGCATGCCACCGAGGTTGTTGTACTCCCTTTCTTCCTGGGAGGCCAAACATTTCACCTACACTAGTATTAATCTCTGTTGAGACTAGAACATAGGACCAATATAATCAGCTACTTGGCAGGTCCCCCAATCCCTTCTCTTTGTTTTAGATTCCTATTCCTACCAGGATAGAAGAAGAAGATTTTTGTAAGTCTCCCACCTGCAAAGTGTCTCATTTAAATTTAAATCAAAATCAAAACACTTCCAGATTTCAAATGATCACAGTTCAGTCAGAAATTGTCCTATTGTGACAAAAGTTGAAACCATTCTTTTCAACTCAGTGAGTTCAGAAACTGTTACAAGTGGAAATATTGAAGAGAAATTAACATTTTAATATCATTTTTAGATTTTTGCCTGTGTTCTGTTTCAGCTCCAGTTCCAGGCAAGAGTCACATGTAGTATCCTCGATGCTCAGCACCAAAAATTCAAATGTTTTTATTTAACTTTTAAGATTTAACTTTTAAGATTTTTGGATGCCCTAAGGATTTGGTGTTTCTCCTTTACCTGAGAAATTAACTCATGGGAGTCTCACTTTTGAGAGTCCTAAAAAGTTGCAAAAACAGTCTTCTTTGATCAATGATTTTTAGATGACTCTGGATAATCTACCTTCCTAAATCACACCTGTCTGTTGATTTCCCAGTACTTGCCCATGGTGGTGGAAGGACAATTTCCCCTATCCTCTACAGTAGAGGATCATTTGCTATTTGCAAGTTAAACAACATCAAAAAGAACATTAATGCAACACACTGACCCTTCTATATGTTAAGAAGTGTATTGGAGCATGTTGATGTGTGGAAGTTAACTGAGAGCCAGGTGCTGGAATGCTTTTCGTTTATATAAGGAATTAATAAGCCCAATTATTCTGAAAGGAAGGGAGGCTGCAGGGACATTAAGAGGGCCCATGAGGACATGGGAGTTGTCCTTATATGCCTCTGTGCTGGCGCTGCTGCTGTGGAGCCTATGGAATAAACAGGTAGCACAGGCTTGGAGATACGTAATACCCTCAAGAGCTGCCTTAGGAAGCTGACGTCTGTGTCTCCCATGCCACTGTGCTTCCCACCTTTCTTGCACATTCTAGGAAATGGTCTGGGTGATATCATTCCTAGATTTCCTCATCTCTGCTGCTTTCCTTATGCTGTTCCAACAGCTTAGAAACTCTTCTATTGCTTTTTTTTTTTTTTTTTTTTTTGAGACGGAGTTTTTCTCTTGTTGCCCAGACTGGAGTGCAATGGCACAATCTTGGCTCAACGCAACCTCTGCCTCCCGGGTTCAAGTGATTCTCCTGCCTCAGCCTCCTGAGTAGCTGAGATTAGAGGCATGCACCACCACGCCCAGCTAATTTTGTATTTTTAGTAGAGACGGTTTCTCCATGTTTGTCAGGCTGGTCTTGAACACCTGACAGGTGAACTGCCCGCCTTGGCCTCCCAAAGTGCTGGGATTACAGGTGTGAGCCACCACACCCGGCCAATGCTATTACCTTTTTAAAACCCCTGCACATCCTAACCAGCCATTTCCCACCCAAAGCAGATCTCCTCACCAGGTAAGATTGAGTCTGCTTCTGAATTGCCACCCACCCCATAGCTTCAACATCCATCACACACTACACAATTAATTACATGTGTAAATCCCTCACCTCTTCTTCTTCTTGGTTATAAATACCTTAAGGGCAAGGATTGTACACTTTTCCACTCTTTTAACCCCATGCCTCTAACAGCCAGCACAGTGCCTTTCTCATAGCAGCTATTCGATAAATATTGACTGAGTGAATGAATAAATGAACACTTTAAAGAGTCCCCAGAAGACAGGGTTGATTTCAGAGAGAAATAATGAATGACTGCAAGGATAGTTAAGGTAGTGAGATGGTTAAATTCAGCCCCAACTCCAGATATGCTACGATTGGGAGGTTACCTTACAATGAGTAAAACTGTATAATTTTGTCACTAATAAACTGCTTCTGCTTAGCCCATTCACTCCCAATAGGCTTCTCTCTGTCTAATGAGGGAAAAAAAATTTACACTACTAGTTTTTAAGACTAAAACGAAGAGTTGGATAGTTTGAATTGTCATCCCTTGAGACTCTGTCAAGAAGTAGAATAAAATCTTAGATTCTGGATGTTGGATCCATGGGCATTCTAAAACTCTATGTCTCTTTTCATATATGTTTATTTTTTACAGAACATAATCAAAACCTTAGAAAATTCAGAGTATATGCGGGGCACGGGAGGGGGTCGGGATATCTCCTAAGGGTCAGGAGTTTACCCCCAGTATCCATTCTACTCTTCTTCCTGAGTTTTTTTGGACATGTGCTACTCAGCTAAAGACTAACTTTCCCAGCCCCTCATGTGGCTTGGTGTAGTCAAATCACATAGTTCTATACCGTGGGCTGTGCAAAGAGGTAACCTGTGCATCTTCTAGGTTACGTTCTTGAAAGGAAGTTGTGTCCTCCACTTTCTCTTTCCCCTTCCTCCTGGCTGGGCCACAGGTAGGTGGTAGTGAGACAGCACTGCCCACACTGATAAAGGCAACACTCTAGGAGATGCCAGAGTCACAAAACAGAAAGAACCCTGGGTGCCTGCATAACCTTGTCAACCAAAGCTACCTTCCTCTGAACTCCCTGCCAACCTGGACTTTTACATCTGAAAGAAATAAACTCCTATCTGGTTTAAGCCACTGTTATCATGCTTTCTGTCAAAGCAGTCAAACCAGTATCCTGACTGACACAGCTTATCAACAAGGTGCTTTGTGGCATCCTTATTTTTAGAAAATAAAAATGAATTTAAATGAGTGGTTAAGAGATGTGTGCATGTGTGTGTCTGTGTGACTAGTGACAACCCAGGTTTTGCAAAACTAGCATTGGATATCAGCCATCAAGCATTTTTAATGGCCTAGTAAGCCTCTAAATTATCAAAAATCTTCATACCAAGCCTGAGTTTTATGAGTTTTACATAACTAAAATCTAAGTCAAGAAGGAAACACATTGGAAAGTAAAAACACAGAGTCTTTTATAAAATGCCTAGCACCTAAAATAGTAGTTTATTGAATAAATGGATGGGTGAATTTGTAAGCACACCGGAGCACCTCTATGTGCCAAATACACAATTTCTTTAAAGAGTTTAAATTCAGATTGAATGAAAGAAGACACTTCCTTGATCCATTATGAAAATGACAGCTAATTAGAGTGTTATATTCACTGTGACTTGTTTTTCACTTGGAAACCAGAGATGAGGTTTCTTCATCATACTTGATCAGAAATAAGAATGGTGGTCATTACATAAAATCCACTGTGAAATCAGGAGTCAAATGATGTCACCAATAAACCTTGTAGCTAAGGCTTAATTAATACCCTCCGAGCTACAATCATTCTTTATAAGTGCAATGAGACAGATTATAATGGTTGTTTTATAAGTTTTGCTTAAATTGCCTGATGAATTGAGAATTTCAGAATTAAATGGGCCTGAGAAAAGGAATCATTAACATCAGAAAGGAATTTATACAGGTTTGGAAATTAGCATACAATTTACAAAAGGAAAGAAAAATTGGAGAAGACAGAAAATGACATATGAAAAAAGTAAGTACTGAATGTTGAAGCAATATTCAAAATCATGAAGATCTAAGAAATTTTAAAATATAGATAACATCTGCTCTCAATCAAGTGAGATTCATTTGCTAGGAAACTTCCCAAAGATGTAAGCAGCCCAAAAATATATGTATTATCAATGTTTTATGATTGTTTTGATTTTTTTTTCTCAAATACTAGAGTTTAAAAGGATAGAAAACAAACTTCAGGACACTGTGTTCATTTACTAATGACCTCTTGGCTATCAGCCATTTGTCCCTTCTTATTCAGACTGCCTTCTCTTCTTTTCCCACTCTGCTTTTGGACATGATTTTTTTATTTAATAACAACAACAATGTACATTTGAATAAGTATTTTAAGCTCCCAAAGCACTAGTATAATGATTCTCTCATTTGATCCTCAAAATCCTTCTGTGGGCAAAAGGAACACGTATTATGATTCTTTATTTTCCTAAAAGATAAAAATGTGTTCAGAGAAGTTTAGCAACTTGCTTAAGGTCTGACAGATCTCACATCTAAGGTTTCCCATGGGTTCCATAAGATTCCCTCTGCACACAGTAGGCTGTCAGCTCAATGAAAAATACTTGAGTTTTCTTAGCTTTTAGAGCATACTATTACAACTTGTAGCAATGCAGGTATTCACTCACTTATCAAAATTTCTTGAGTGCCTACTATGTGCTAGGTACTGTGCTAGATACTAAGTGATCATTAGTGAGCAAAAGAGACATGGTCCCTGTCCTCCTGGGACTTACCATCCACTAAGAAGAAAACTATTAAATAAATACAATGCTATATTATGAGGGTTTACTTCCTCCCAAAATTCATGTTAAAATCCTCAACCCCAAGGTGATAGTATTAGGAGGTGAGGTCTTTGGTAAGTGATTAGGTCATGGGGATGGAGATCTCATGAATGAGATTTGAGCCATAAAACAGCTGTAAAAGAGACCCCGGAGAGCAGCTTTGTTCCTTCTAACATGTGAGGACACAGCAAGAAAACACTGTTTATGAACCAGGAAATGGGCCTTCACCAGACATAGAATTTGCCAGGGCCTTGATCTTGGGATTCACAGATTCCCAAAATCAATAAACAAACAACTGTTGTTGTTTATAAGCCACCCATTTTATGGTGTTTTGTTATAGCAGCCAAACAGACTAAGACATATACTAACAAATATGGATGTATTAATATATTCTAAGTCGAATGAGTGAAAAGCCCAGAGTGCTCTAAGCGAGAATAAAGGAAGGGACCTCATTAGATGGGAATATGTGTGTATGTGTGTGTGTATATTTAGATGCAAGTGTGTGTGTGTGTGTGTGTGTATTTAGATGGGAGTATGTATGTGTGTCTATGTATAGATAGGGGTGTGTGTGTGTGTGTGTGCATGTATTTAGATGGAAGTGTGTATTTAGACTGGTGTGTGTGTGTGTGTTTAGATAGGAGTGGTGTGTGTGTATTTCGAAGAGAGTATGTGCGTATATGTATGTTTAGATAGAAGTGTGTATATATTAAGATGGAAGTATGTGTATTTAGACCGAGGGGTGTGTGTGCGTATTTGGATGGAAATGCAGGTGTGTATTCAGATGGAAGTGTGTGTCTATTTAGATGGAGGTGTGTGTGTGTGCACATGTCAGAAAAAGCACTGGGGTGAGAGGAGTGGTGAGTGAAAGGGAGTGAGGGTGAAAGGGGTTGGGGGAAGCAGTACTGTGAAAAAACATCAGCCTGCGCAAACGTTCTGGAACAGCTGACCCTTCTCAGGAACTAAAGAAAGAACTAGAAATCCCGTGTAGCTGCATCTTCCCACACAAAGGGGGAGAATTCTGTGAGTTCATCCTGGCTGTTATAGCCATGTTGATAAGTTTGGGTTTTACTCCAAGTACAATGAAAGGCTACTGAAGCTGGGAAGAGACATGATCCAATTTAAATTTTAAAAGATCGCTCTAACTTCTTTGTAGAGAATTGATTGGAGTGGGGCAAAAGTAGAAAGACGACAGAAGGCTCTGGTAGTAGTTCATGTGAGAGATGATGGCACTTAGGCTAAGACAGCAGTGAAGGTAATAGAAGTGAATGTCTTTAAGATATACTGAAAGTGGAAATGAAAAGCCTTTATGTGAAGGGGGAGAGTGATTGGGAACGGAGGCTGCCTCTCAGGTTTCTGGAGGTGTCATTTATGGAATAGTTACAGCCAGTTGAATATTTTCCTTGCTGTCACATTCATGGTAAAGCCCTCTTGTACATGTAAGTTGCTAATCAGATTCGTGTTCTAGACTTATTGACATATGATTTCTTATTCTAGGGAGTAGGAATCTGGTGGCATTTTTAACAGAAATTTATCCTTCTCATATCATATTGAGATGATTGTGTTGGAGCACATAAAGATGTACTTATGCATCTGAAAATGTGAGGAAAAAAGAACTGGGGTTTTAGCAACTTTTGGTGGAAAGGCACAGATGTGATTTTCTTTTTTTTTTTTTTTTTTTTTTTTTTTGAGATGGAGTCTCGTTCTGTCTCCCAGGCTGGAGTGCAGTGGCGCCATCTCGGCTCACTGCAAGCTCCACCTCCCGGGTTCATGCCATTCTCCTGCCTCAGCCTGCCAAGTAACTGGGACTACAGGCGCCCACTAACACGCCCAGCTAATTTTTTGTATTTTTAGTAGAGATGAGGTTTCACCGTATTAGCCAGGATGGTCTCCATCTCCTGACCTCATGATCCGCCCATTTTGGCCTCCCAAAGTGCTGGGATTACAGGCATGAGCCACTGCGCCCAGCCCGGATGTGATTTTTGGTAGTTACTGCATGGGAATAAAAAGGCATCCCTCATCCTTAAGACATGGAAGATAAGTGCCTTTCACACAAGTTTCTTCCCATCCTTGTAGATCCTATCAAAAATAAATAAAGATGTTAATACTTGGAGGAAAAAACAGTTAAAATGGAAGTTTTTCTGCCTCACTGGTCACTGCTATATACAACTCATTTCTTTTCATTATTCAATAAATACTGACAAGACCCCTATTTCTTTTTATACCTCAGGTTGGATGAAGATGACGTTATGGAACAAAAGGTAAATATAGCTAATAATCCTAATAGCTAATATATGTACATGCTTTAGAGTTGGCATATATATAGCTTTTATGTTGACACAGGGCTTTTATGTCTGTTGTCTCATTAGGGTCCTTTAAATTGGGTGATTATGCTCATTTGAGAGCTAAGAATGTCAAGCACTATCCTTAGTTGTTTTTATGTATCAGTGCATTTAGTCTTCACAACAACCTAATAATCTAAAGGTATGAGTAAACACCAGAAGCATTGTTTGCTAAGGCTGAACATTGACATCAACTGCTGGAAAAGGCAGCTACTCAGTGCCTAAAGACTTCAGCGGCCTGTAGGATGCTGTAGCCCCAACTGCTGAGAGGAGGAAGTCACCAATCTCATGAGACTTGGGGGTTGGAGATGCTACCTTATCCAGCTGGGGTGAAGGCAATGGCTCTCAGTTTCAGCTAGCTTGCACCAGTCTATCTCAGATCATCACTCAAGGCTATTTTTGACAATCCTGTTTCTCATTCGACGTATCCTTACTCTTAAGACACAAACATTATCGCTATATATAGATGAAGAAACTGAAGTATAAAAAGATGAAATAATTGACAAGGGGCCCAAGATGGCTTCAAAGGCTCTGGGTAGCTTCACCACTTTAATATGTGCCTCCCTACCATGCTGGGAGAGTATGGCTGGAAAGCAAAAGCCAGCCCCCACAGGAAATGCTGAGACTGGGCATGGCTAGTGCTGGTGATCATGCTAACAGCCCACAGTCCTCCAGTCCTAGTGCTGGTGATCACGCTAACAGCCCACAGTCCTCCAGTCCTAGTGCTGGTGATCATGCTAACAGCCCATAGTCCTCCAGTCCTGGTGCTGGTGATCACACTAACAGCCCACAGTCATCCAGTCCTAGTACTGGTGTTCACATTAACAGCCCACAGTTGTCCAGTCTTAGTGCTGGTGTTCACACTATCAGCCCACAGTCTTCCAATCCTAGTGTTGGTGTAACAGCCCACAGTCATCCAGACCTAGTGCGGGTGTTCATGCTAACAGCCCACAGTCGGCCAGTCCTAGTGTGGGTGTTCACACTAAAAGCCCACAGTCATCCAGTCCTAGTGCAGGTGATCACGTTAACAGCCCACAGTCCTCCAGTCCTAGTACCAGTGATCATGCTAATAGCCACAGCCATCCAGTCTTAGTGCTGATGTTCATGCTAACAGCCCACAGTCATCCAGTCCTAGTGCTGGTGATCATGCTAACAGCCCACAGTGGTCCAGTCCTAGTACCAGTGTTCACACTAATAGCCCATAGTCCTGCAGTCCTAGAGTTTGAGACCCAGTATGTGAGGGCCCAGTATCTGCAGTCAACGCTTGTCACCTCTCTCCAAGATGATGATCAGCTGGTTGAGAATTAAATACTATGCAAACCAGTTTGATGCTCTGAAGTTTATTTGCAGACATGTAAGTCTATATGCCTCAGAATCTGGTGGGGATGGGGAGATTCTCTTCTGTCCTTTTAGTGATATACAGATTAGTTGTTGCATTTAAGACCTAGGGTCAGATTCTAAGAAAGAAGGTGTCCTGAGCTCTATGAGCTTATGACTGATTAGGAAAAACATCTTAGAGTAGGAATAGTCATACATTGGGAGCTCTTCAAAATACCATTTTCTACCTCGAGTGAAGCCCCAATAAATGTATAGATCTTTTCCAAGTTCAAAAGCTTCAAGGAGACCTGAATTCTAGTTCTACCCTCATAGTGTCCTTGGCCAAGTAACATCACCTCTCCAGGCCTCAGTTTCTCATCATAAAATAAAGATGTTGGATTGGTTGCTCAGCCCTGGTGTTTTGCAATTATTTGCTTGAAAAAAAATAGCACCTTGCTCCTCTAATAAATATGTGGATCAAACAGACATGGAATGATATTTCAGCCTACAAATGTTAACTGGCAAGATGTAAAGAGCCTTTTTGGGCATTTGGTCCAGCTTTGTAGTCTTTTGTAGTATACACATTAGTAGATTCATGAGCAGACATAATGATAAGAGGAAGCCTTGACATTAGCCCTGAATGGTGGATCTTGTTTCCCCTAGGCAACACCTCGAGGAAAAATTATCTTAACCAAAAAGGAAAATAGTTGATCAAAATTAGATATTGTCAAGTTGCAGCCCACAGGAGAGAGATAGGAATGTTTCCACTCACAGTTTTAATCCTGGGCCAGAATAATAAATGAATACTTAGCACATTCCTACTCATCTCAGTGAGGGTCCTATTTTAGTGTCAAAAGCGATCATACCTTTCTTTAATTAACCCTTTTCTATTCCAGATCTCTCTTCAAATCTAAGTGTGCCCACAACTCAAATAGAATCATCACGGACTCAAGAAGGTTTTGATGGAGAGATGCCCCTCAGATACATCCTACCTCACTTGGGAAGCTATTCCCTGACGGAACCATAGAAGTCTGGATAACCAGCCAGGCTGGTTCTCTTCTCGATTTTTTTAAGCAAGCCAGATGCCATTAAAAGCCTTTCAAAGTTAATAAGGCTGTATCTCAAGAAGAATTCAGGAGAATCTACTCAGAAATTCATTAACTGTCAATCCTTTTATGTACATAATAGATCAAAATTGATAGCAGTAATTAAATTTTAATTAGGAAAATTTCTAATGAAAGATCTCACTGTCTCTTTTAAATGCTGTCTACGTATGCATTCATTCATGTATTCAACAAACATTTTTAAATGCTAAATATGTACCTTGCTCCACACTAAGCATGAGGAATTCAAAGATAAAAATAAGTTTATGGAAATATACCTATGACCTACCTAATTTATTCACAGAACAAAATGTGCTTCTTAAGAAAATGTTGATAGAGTCTGCTATTCAGAAAACATCTCATGCCATCAGGGCATTCTTTGTGTGTTTTCCAAAGACTGGGACCTGTATAGTAATATCCAAGTTTGATCTCAATCTCACGGACTGAGCAAATACAATCTCTGTCCAGAAAAATGGGTTCTGGCTTCTGATAGTCTGTGTGACTTGGAAGATTTTGAGTTGATTAGCAGGAACTGTGTTATTTTGAGGCTGAAACCATTTTCGTTTCAAATAGCATAAAGTTGTATCCCAGGAATGATGAAAATGACAAAAGTAATTTCTAGCATTCCAGAAGATTAAGAAATTGAAAACCAAATATTTGGGGTGAAAACAAGTGTATAATAAGTGTTTATCCAAATTTTTATATCAGAATATTATTACCCAAATATGCCAACCCATGATGTCTGGGTGTCACACCCATTCTTCCTTTTCTCATATAATCAAATGGCACATATAATTCCCAAAGCAAAATACACAAGAAGCTGTCTTCTTTTGTATGTATAAACACATTCCTTTGTTCCTCTTTCTAGATGCTCAGAACCCTAGAATGTACAAAAATCCCAGTGGTCATGTGATTTTTACCATTTTAGACACAGAGGAAAAGGAGGTTCTGAGCAGTCAAGGCTTGCCCAGAGTCAACAAATGAGTGACAAAAATGTGAATAGTCTAGACCTATAACTTCAGACCCGGACTCTCCACTGAGAGCTGTTTCTATGGTGTCATAGGATCATGCTCAACATACAGCTACTGAGACCAGAGTCTCAAAAAAAGCATGGACTTTGGTCTCTTCCGTCGAGTAGAGGAAGAGATTGTTCTGGAAGAGTGAGTGTATTCACATGACTTTCCAGACTTCCCTTTCTTTGTTCTTTCCAGAACAGAACTGATGCTCTGATTCATACTCTACACTTCTCCTTATGATGTGTCTTCCAAATCAGCCTCCCTCCAGCATTAATAAGATAAGCAAAGCAAAGACAGCTTCCCAGAACCACAGGTGTCAGCTTCCTTGAGTCTTGCCTCTTCCTTCAGGATGTCTTAACTCTTTTTCACTAGGTTGTAAAAAATGTATCTTTAATCACCACCATCCCTTTTAGGATTTCAAAGGAATAGCCCAGCAGTTCATCTTAGAGATGCAAACATTTCCCTGACTTGCTCATTTATCTCAAGTCACATGTAGAAAGTTCTTTGGCAGCTACTATGGGGAACAAAGGTGAAACCTCCAATTAAGAATGACTTATGTGTGCTCCTCCAGCCAGGAGTCACCCTGCCTTGTTAACCTCTTTTGCTCTGCTTAAGGGGTGGGAGCCTATGCACTCAAAATTCATTTATTCCTGTTAAGGGTAATTATCTCCACTTTTGATGACATCTCTAGCTATCGAAGAGTGATGATATGCCAGTGAGATGTTTCTCTCCATTCAAGAAGAAAATATGAGGGACTATATAGCACAGATTAGGTTTCAGTTCATAAACACAGCAATTTAATATGCCTCTTTAAAGCACAGATTTAAATTTAAACTTCTCAACAGGCTACGCTTTTTATGTCTTGACTATATTCTTTAAATCTAAGTGACAACAGGAACATAGAGTAAAGAACAGGGAAGGCAAATTTGATGATAAGAAGGTATAGCCTTTATTTGAAGAGACAATAATTACACTACCCTGGATGAATGGGCAGCCTCTGAGATAAGGTTCTATCTCACCAACACTGAAACTTGCTCAAATTTCTCTCATCATAAAACAATCCCCCCCACCACCACCGATTCCAGCCTCCCTGCCTCAGCTATTCTCTGTCTCTCTTTTCCTATCTCTCCTGCCTTTCCCAGCCAAACGTCCTTAAAAACTGTCATTAAACCCATCCACTCGCTTCTGAATGGACACACAGCCTTTTTTGTCTGCCCATATCACTTTCTTTGACTGCTCTCTCCAGAATTAGTAGCACCATCCCTGTGGCTAAATCTCACAGACAATTCTCAATTCTCAATCCTTCTTTTCTGGTTTTTGTTTTTGTTTTTTTTTTGGTGTGTGTGTGTGTGACAGAACATGTTTATTTACTCGGCCCCAGAGACAAAAGGAAAATTGATATGGGGGACGGGGAAATAGGACAAGTATTAAATGTAGTGAAGAAATTTCACAGGTCAAAAGGAACTATTAAAAGGAAGGATAAAGTAGATTTTATACCATAAAACAGAATCCTACCTCTGATAAAAGACAAATCAGCCTGAATTTTTGAAAAATCAATAGGATTCAAAATGACAATTTTCAATTGCAATCTCATTCTTAATGTTCTTCCAGAACTCTCAACCCTGAGAGAAGCAGGGCAAAATGTGGCCAAAGGATTCAGGACCTTTCTTTCCAACATTATCCCATCAGCCATTAGAGGGTAAAGATTTAGCCACAGCAAGGTCTGAGGTCCAAAATCAATTCTTTTCATTCTCTCTTTTGCTCTCCATTTTAGTTGATCCAAGTTTTTGACTTCACAATTAAAACACTTCAAATTAAACCAGAGTAATAAAGCCTGTTTACTCCCCTACTAGGTTCAAACACAACCTGTTTTGCACCGCCAAGGTGACAAGACCTACCATGGAATCTTTATGAGATACTAGGCGAGAAGGTGAATAAACACACAAAATTACAAAAGTTTTTTTTCTTTTTTTTTTTTTTGTTTTTTGCAAGCCATAGATTGTGATGAAATAAAGGTTGTAAATAGCTGATAAACTTATGGGCCTCTTAATGTTCAAAACCAAATAAATACTAAAGGTTGTAATCCCAATTATGTTTCTCTTATACATAATCTATAGATTTTCCTCTACAAAAAATTAAAGAAATTATTAAAGCCTGTACTTAATACAAGACACAGTAAAAGGAGAGGAATCTCCTGTTTTGAGCCCTATCTTAGCCGATTTCTGGACGCTTTTGGTGAGATTTCATCACACTCATGAAGCCTGTGCTTTCTCAGTCCCCTAAATACTGGTCTGAACCTTATTGTTCCCCAGAAAGCAGCTCCATGCGGCCAGACACTCATGGCAGCTGCTCTGTGAAGTCCAAATGGTCTGGGATAGAAAGTCCAGTGACAATTGGCAGACACTTGTTTCGTCAATCCTTCTTTTCTATAATGCAGGCATCATTTAGGAACCTCCCCTGCCCTCAAGCCATAAGGGAAATTGTCACAGTCCACACACCCCCTCTCCCAATTCAATGGCCTGTAAAAGCCCAAAGCCCTTCCAAATGGCTTTGTAAAAGTTGGTGAAATATCTGTTAAGAGCTACTGCATGCTGGGAACATATAGACAACAGTCCTATGAAGTAGAAATCTTACTGTCCTTATTTTTGCAGATAAAGTGACTGTGGCTTGGGGTGGCTTCATGGCTGATGGGTGGGGGATCTAGACTTAAACCTAAACAGCCCAGCCCCACCCCTGCCTGACTCTGCCCACCCTGATATCCAGCCCTCCTCTGTAGCCCCAGTTTCGTTTTCTCACCTGCTCTCTGTCCCTCACCACACCTTCTCCAGCATGCAAGTCAGACCCTCATTCATAATGAAAAAATAATAACCACCACTTGAATCAAGCACACGTTAATTATGTTTTCCAGAGTTACTTTGTGAGGTTCCATAAAAGTGGCACACATCACAGAGATCTGGGGATCTCTGCTCTCTCCCTGGTTTTCATTTCCTTCCATCTCCCTTCCTCACCCTTCCCTTCCAGAATTACCCTCAAGGCCTCCAAATTCTCCTGCCTTGAAGATCAACTTTTTCTTCCTTTGAAACCCTGACATGGATCGTTTTATTATCAAGTGTCTATCAAGATTTTTTTCAACAAGCTCATATCTCTTCATAATAAGTGTGCTGGCTGCTGGTATTACCTGTTGAAGACAAGCAGCAACAGTAACTGACAACAGTTCTTGGACCCTAAGTAGTAACTCAGACTCTCCGACACCCTCTCCGACACCCTCTTCTTCACATACTTAGTTTTGGTGTCTGAGATGTCATACTCCCCCAATTTTTCTTCTGCCCTTCGTTTTCTTTCTTTCTTTCTTTCTTTTTTTTTTTTTAGAGATAGGGTCTCCCTCTGTCCCTCAGGCTAGAGTGCAGTGGCATGATCATGGCTCGCTACAGCCTCAAGCTCCTGGCCTCAATCAATCCTCCTACCTCAGACTCCCAAAGTGCTGGGATTACAAACATAAGCCACTATGCCTGGCCTCTTCTGTCCTTCTGGTTAATTCTTTTTGGGGTCCTTTTAAGGTGATTTCTCTTCTCCTCATTCCCTTCATAAATATTTCTCCTCCATCCATCTCTTAATTATCGGCGTTTCTCAGGGTTATAATCAAGCCTTTTTTTCTTACCTAGCACATTGACTCCAAAATATCTTATCTACAATCATAGCTTTATTTATACCACATCTTTCAAATTTATATCTCTAGCACAACTCTCATTTTCCTGACTTAAGACCAGAATATCCACAGCCTATTCCATATTTTCCCTCAAATATGCCAAATGTCTCAAACACAAATTCTCCAATGCTGAATTCATCTTCTTTTGAAATTTTCCTCCTCTTGTGATTTCTGCTCAGCACCACCTTCGGCCCTTGCCCAAAGGTGCCCAAGCCAGAAATCTCAGTGTCTTCCTTGACTCCTCCTTCCTTTCCACCACTCGGTCAATTTCAAAAGCCTCTGTATTCTAACTCCTGCAGGTCTCTCTCCTGCCCCCTTGGCATGCTTTTTCCTCCTTTTCTTCTTGCACTATGTGTACCAACCAGACAGAACAGCTTTCAGTTCTTCAAGTTGTGCTCTCTTTCAACCCCAGAAAGCACTCTCCACCAGAAGCACCCTCCAACTCCTTCGCCTCACTTCCTTCGGGAGATAATTTAGATGTCACTTTCTCAGGAGCCTTCTCTCACTCCCCTGGACTGCATTAGGTGTCCCTGTTAGATGGTGTTAGTTGCAGGTGAAAGAAGCCCCCTCTCAAACTGATTTTTATTTAAAGAGAATTTATTGGTTCATGCCTGTCGGCCTAGTTTCGAGCCCGGTTGAATTTAAGTCCTCAGGCAGTCTCGTCAAAAATCTCCTTTTATCACTCAATTCCTTTTCCTCTATGTTTAGGTTCACGTTCACATAATTTCTCCATTTGTGATGACAAGATGGCCACCAGCAGCCCCAAGATTAAACTCTTCCAATTTAGCAAGCCTAGATGAGAGTGCCTCTTCCCGGTCACTCCAGTCGAAATTCCAGGAATTCCTCTCACTAACCAGACCTGGATCCCATGCCCTCTCCTGAAGTTGAAGTGGACATTCAGCCTCACTCAACCACATGGGCTGGCAGGGGAAGCAGGTGGATTCCTCAAGGAAAAACAGGGTGCTGTTATTCAAAAGCAATAGGGTGAGGTTAAAGGTTAGCCAGATCAAAAATAGATAGATAGGCAAAAGATATAATAGGTAGTAAGTAGGTAGGTAGATGATAGATAGATAGATAGATAGATAGATAGATAGATAGATGCAATAGATATGATAGGTAAGTAGTAGGCAGGTAGGTAGATAGGTAAATGATAATAGATACATACACACATACAATAGATGTGATAATAGATGTGATACATAGGTAGGTAGGTAGGTAGGTAAGTAGATAAGAGAGGGAGAAATGAAAGAAAATGTTTACTTCTTTAAGTCACCCCTTAATTAGATTGGTTGTATATAAGAACATGGCTTTTTGTTTCTTTGTTGCCTCCAAAGGACATCCTTGAGAAACACACAGCATCAGCAGGAAAAGAACAGAGAGAGGGAACAGGAAGAACAGTGCCAGACTATACATTCCCAAGTGGGATCTATGCCCTTTCACTCTGTATTCACCCCAGCTATAAGCTTCAGAAGCACCTGTTACATAAGTGAGTGGGTTTCCTCAGGGGTGGGCAACCCTTCCTGGGTAGAATCCAGAATATCCAACCTCTGTGTTCCATCTCAGGGTAGTAAATCTATTGTCTCTTGAGAGAAAGGCAAAGCAGCAGGACAATACTTCTGATGATGCAGCATCCAGGTGCAGGCAGAGACCGGACCTACGAGTACCAGGTGAAATAACTCAGGGTTCCGGAGAAGTTAAATGTATGGATATCCTTAGATTCATACAGCAATTTTGAAAGAAAAACATATTTGAAGAAATTTTAGTTTTAGAAGGTAGGAAGGACATGAAGCTAAAATTTCTTTTAGAGAAGTATTTCCCAAGTCATTTTTGAGTTGCCATGTGTTTGTTGGTTTTTGTTTTGTTTTGTTTTTTAAGACAGAGTCTCTCTCTGTCACCCAGGCTGGAGTGCGGTGGCACGATCTCAGCTCACTGCAACCTCCACCTCCTGAATTCAAGTGATTCTCCTGCCTCAGCCTCCTGAGTAGCTGGGATTACAGGTGCGTGACACCATGCCCAGCTAATTTTTGTAGTTTTAGTATAGACGGGGTTTCACCATGTTGGCCAGTCTGGTCTCAAACTCCTGGCCTCATGTGATCCACCTATCTCGGCCTCCCAAAGTGCTGGGATTACAGGCATGAGCCACCATGCCCAGCCTGTTTGTTGGTTTTTAATCTTGTGGTTTCTAAGGTATATAATCTTAAGCTACTTTATAAACTTACGCTACTTTATTTCTAAGCAGTTCACAGCTCAACGTCTAGATATAATGGATAAACCTAGAAAAATCATAAAAAGAGTTTAAAAATGATCATGATGAAACTGAGATTTTAAAATCTGAAGAAGACACAACATAATTTTAAAAATGAAAATATTTGGGCTCATCAGTCTTTGAACCTCAATTCAGATATAATTCTTTGTTGCACTTTTTGGAAACAGTTTTTGCAAATTATGCTCAGCATCCCATACGTAAATCAAAGTGACACAATCCTCTCGTAAGAAAGGAAAAATGGCCTCTTATAAAGTACAAAATTCTACTGTACTTTCTTTTGTACTCTCTATATATTAAATTGTTCATGTCTTTAAGAAATTGTTGTGCCAGAAATTGTGTCAGAAACTAAGGATATAAAAATTTGTAAGGCATATACCTGCCTCTAGGAAGTCACAATCAAATGGGACAATGATGTTTAAATACATTCTTGCAATTGCCACACCGGGGGAATGTCCTAGACCAGTGGGGGTTGAAAGGTGTGATCAACTTCACTACACATTATGTTTAATGAGAAATCAGTTCTCATTTTAATGGAAATAGCTCCTGCATTTCATAGTTGTTTTTTTTTTTATCATGTTTACTGTTGAATTTTGGCCAAAAAAAAAAAATCTATCATTTCTAAATAGTTTATTTCTGAATTACTTGGAATTTTTATTAGAAATAACTTTTGAATTTTATGATACCTTTTAGGCATCTATTGATACAATCATCAGCTTTTTAAATTTAATGTGTTGATATAATATATTACATTGATAGATTCCTAATATTGAACCATCCTTATGGTCTTAGAATAAACTCTACTAGGTCGTGCTACACTGTTCTTTTACTATACAGCTGGAATCAGTAGCTATATACTATACAGAATTTTTGTAACTATATTTATATAGAAAACTATTTTTGTCTTTTCTTTGTATTAAAGCTATGCTAACATTATAGAGTCAGGAAGATTTTGTTCCTTTTCTATGGTCTGCAGTAATTCAAATATCATTGGAACTTTTTTATTTTAAAGGATAGATAAAATTTTGAAAAACTTATACATGTTCTTTTTTTCATGACTCATCTTTCAATTTGGAATAAAAGGAGATTTAGTCCTATAGAAGGCATTCATTCTTTCTGAAGTTATTTAATCATTCTGTTGATACATAGTGTTACAGGTTGAATTCCTTGTGAAATAGACTGTAATATAGAGATTAGGGTGCAGAGTTTACTGGGGAGTGCTTTAAGGACTTTTGACCCAAGAAGAATGAAGGAGGCAGGATTGAGCACAGGAAAAAAAGCAGAAAGAGGCAGCGGGTAGGATGAAATCAACAGAAGTGTTAGCCCATTTCACCAGGAGCACTAGAACTAGGAAAAAAATACACACACACACTTGCAGGCACACAGAGAGTGTGCGTGCACGTGTGTGTTTTATTATAGGAATTGTCTCATGTGACCGTGGAGGCTGAGAAGTCCTGCAATCTACCACCTGCAAGCTGAAAATTCAAAAGAGCCAATGCTATAATATCCAGTTGTAATTGCTGATAGGTTCTTCCTGCCCACTGCACAGAGGAAACCAATTCACTGAGATCATAGGACTATAATAAAGAAAGAGCTTAATTGACATGGGGCCAGCCTTGCCACGTGGTAGACATTGAGTTATTACTCAAACCAATCTTCCCCAAAATTCAGAGTCTAGGGTTTTTCAAGGATAGTTTGGTGGGCAAGGGAATGAGGGAGTGGAAATTGGTCCTCTTCTAGATGGGGCCACAAGACTTGTTGGCTGGTCTGAGTGGAGCCATCATTGTCAAAAATGCAAAAACAGGAAGAGACATCTCAAAAGGCCAATTTTAGATTCTACAATAGTGATGTTATCTGCAGGAGTACTTGGGGAAGTTGTGTATCATGCAACTTCTGGAATAATGGTTAATCATCATTTATTTATGTCTACACCTTAGCAGAATTCAGGCTTCTCACATCCTCCTAACTTGGTGGTCTTTCATTAGCTTTACAAAGGCAGTTTAGTTTTAGGGAAGGGCTGTTACCATTTAAACTGTAAACTAAATGTCTCCCAAAGTTAGCTTGGCCTAAGCCCAAGAACGATTAAGGGCAGTTTGGAGGTAAAAAGCAAGATTGGGGTTGGTTAGATCAGATTTCGCAATTTTCTCACTGTTGTAATTTTTCAAAGGCAGTTTCACAGTCCTAGTCTGAAGGCTTGAAAACCTGGAGAGCCAATGGTGTAAGTTCTCATCTGAGGGCAGGAGAAGACTGGGTCCACACATTTAAATGCTAATCTCACCCTGAAACACCCTCCCCGACACACCCAGAAAAAAATGCCTAATCCAATATCTCATCACCCTGTGGCCCAGTCAACTTGATCCATAATATTGGCCATTATTCCCCCAAATGAGGCAGAGGGGACAGGCCTTTGTAGTTCTACATCAACCAGTCATTGGATGGAAGTTGCCTCTGGACAGGGATCTAACATTGGTTGAGGCAGCTCCCTTAGGCCAAGGACAAGTCCTTGAGAGAGGCTCACTTATGAGTCATCTGCAGTAGTTGAGGGAATGAACATATGTTGGTCCAGAATGGAGATATTTGATGGTACATCATTACACCTATGACATATGCTTTAGTTGCACTAAAATTTGCATTTCATCTCCTTAGAATAAATATTAGCATTAATCAATACCTTCCATATTTTCCAGAACTTCCCTTTGCCTTTATGAGAATTATTATTTCACAACTTTATCTAGAAATATGGATGCTCAATGGACTTTAACATGCTAATTTTCAAATAGGACCACCAAAATTAAGTGAACAGTTTTTCCATTTGGTATATATGATTTTCATATTCAGAAATTAGTTGTGAGACTCTCAGATGAGAATTCCCTCCTTATAACTATATCTCAACACAAGTATATAGTAGTCATAAAATCTTCAATTTGTTACACTTTTGCTTTAACATTTTCTGTCTTCATTGATCAAATAAATCCTCTGGGGTTAGAGAATCCCACATAATATTTGTATCCCTAATATACCCATTATTAAGGTAAATGTCATGAGAAAATATTGGTAAATATAGCACATCTCCTTATGTATATTCTCCCATGATATCTTTATTTCCTCAAAAGATCGCATTTCTCTACCACTGTGGGTGCAGCATTTATTAACAAGAGATCCAGGGCTCCCCAAGATCTGGTCTCAATCTAATTTTATAAACTAATGCCCTAACCCATGCTTTCCCACATATCCACCCCCAAGCTAAGTGCAGTGCACTTACATTCCCCAAAATGTAATCTTTCACAAGGGCTGTCTTGACCCAGTTTTGAAGTCATGGCTAAAAACTCTCAATTCCCCTCTGAGGACAAAAAAAAAAACAAAAAAAAAACCGCTTCTCTTATCAGGTTCCTACTCTCTGGTGCCATTAAGAATAATCTCACAGAGGCCCCTGTTTAGGGAGCTTTCACACTTCTGTACCAGATACTAAACAACTAGGAACAGCCTCTATGCTCTAGAGCTGTGTAATTAATTATTCAAATTAGCCAATCCCTAGAAAGTCCCAAAAACCTAACTACCCCTACCCTGTTTGCTGTACATAAGCTGCCTTTTGTAGCTCCTGCTTGCTGTTAGCCTGTCCCCTAGTACAATCCTGTGCATGGGCCTGTGCGGCAGCCTCCTCTAATTTGGAGCTGTAAGTAACAAAGAATTCTGCCTCTCATCATGTGTCAGTGTGCTGCGTCTGCTCATCCGAAGATCTTCAAATTTTACAAAACACACACTTGCTTATTTGTGCCTGTACTTCTCTACCTCCAGACACTTTCCCTGTTTTACTTTGTGTACATCCTCCTACCTGACTTCACCCTGAACTATGAAGAGTCTGTCCTTTTGATGCAGAGATCAACCTGAAATTCTTTACCTTCAGGCATCCTTTTCCATGTCTGCTCCTCATCTTCCTCTTGCTGATCTTTGGCCCATTAATAAAGCACATGTCCTGTGTTTTGAATTCCAGTGATTTGTAAGCAGACCTGTTGTCCAATGAAGGGAAGACCATTTGATAAGATATTATTATTTGAAAACACGGTAGTGTTCTAGTTTCTTTGAATTCCTTGAAGAGTCTGGCATGAGGCCTATTACAAGGACACCCCCACCACAGATACTACTGAATTCAATTCATTGGAGTGCTGCCATGCAGCTTCAACCCTGCCTGAAAGTGACAAGTCACATTCCTGCCATCTTGATGCTTCTTTCTTCTGTCCTCTGGTGTGGAGACTAGAAGGGTTGCAGGGAAGATGAGTGGGATCGAGGAAAAGTACAGGTTGAAAGGAAGGCTTGTAGGCCTGCCCCAGTGGAAATGGGTGGACAGAACCAAGGCAATAAGAACACTACATTTCCAAAATCCTTTAGGGTAATTTAGGGTAGGGACACACAGACGGTGGTCAACAAATATTTGCTGATGCAACAATCAGATTTCAGAACCTTAAGTTCACTCTTCCAGGGTCATGTCATTTGAGTTGCATGAATATAAAGGTCCATCATGGACTGAAATTATTTTTATTGTGGTTAATTTGCCTCTCTGAATTATTCACATGGTAATTAAGTTCACTTGGCTCCCAATTACATAAGATATTGTTTTAAAAACAAAATCCTTTTTTCTTTATAATGTATGAGTTGTGGTACTTTTCACCCTGTAAGATCCTTTGAAGTCTTATCCTAAAACACTTGAGTTTAAAAGAAAAAGAAAACATCTAATAAAATTTTTTCTCTTGAACTACAATTAATTGAAGATACAAGATGCTGAAGAGATATCTCTAAGGAAAAGATAATTTTATTTTGTTTTTAAGGCAAAGTGCTATTTGTGCTGGCAGATTTGTGTAATCCAAATATCATATGGCTAATTACATGAATTTAATGATAAGAAGGATGTATATCCAAAGAAAATACAAGGACCAGAACTGGAATAAAAAGCTACAGTGAATGTAGCTCTCAGCATGGCTATCCTCCCTGTTCTCAATCTTTCTTTCTCTCTCTCTTTACCTCTACCTCTGGGTCTACCTCAAAATGGCATCTCTCTTGCATTCCTTATTTGTTTCCCATTGGCCACTCTCCTACTCACCCTATAGTCTAATTCTGGAGGCAGCCAATCAAATAGGTTCACCTCATGGCCCGCCTACCTACTGAATCCTATCCATTTTTCCAGTTCACCTCCTGAGATTGGGCTGCCTTAAGTCTGACGCACCTTCCTGATGTAATAAAGGACTTCCCTGCTCAAAGAATAACCAGTCCTGCTCCCCTGAGCTGTTGACAAAGCTGTTGAAACTACATAGGGATGCTGAGTGACTGATAAGTTCATTCAACACAGTGATTTTCATCTTTCATTTCTCCATGATGGGAAATAGGAGCTTAAAACCTACAATGACTCTACGCTTCCAAAATCCCTAATCAAATGGCAGAAATTCTCTTCTTTGGTTTATTTCACAGGATTTCAGGACGAGTCAAACCTACTGATATTTATTAAGCATGTATTTCTTCCCAGAACTTTGCTGCATGTTCTAACACAGCCAGAAACATGACAAAACTATAGAACGAGACAAGAGTTTAGGAATTCTTTATCATGTTAGAGATAAGAAAAATTTAGATTTATTTAGAATATCTGGCTCTGGCCTTAAAGAACTTTTAGAGCCAATTAACGATATAAGACATAGTCCTTGAAACAGCTCAAAAAAAAAAAAACCCAAAGCACATTTTAATCCATTATTACATTAGCGAACACAGACTTCAAATTTTACAGGAATTCAGAGAAAAAAAAATTACTGTAAAGTGGCCCCGGCTGAGCCCGGCAAAGAGAAATAGGGAATGGTGATAGAAGGCACAGCTTCCAGCACTGAGGAAGATCTCTGGGAGGAGGCAAGTTGGGTGATAGGAGAGGGGCCCCGGTGAGGAGCATGAAAGGCAAAGCTGGATAACTGGGATCACTTAATGGACAGCTTTCTATCAGACCCCAGAGCCTGCAATTCCTCCTAAAAGTAAACAAGCCATTACAGGTTTTGAAGCAGGAAAGAAACGTCATGAAAACAGTATTTCAGAAAAGGAGTTCCATCGTAGCATGGTGGTTAAGGGTACGAGCTTTGGAGCCAAGTAGTCTCTCTCTGAATCCTGGCTCCACCATTTTCTCGGTCGGTGACCCTGGGTGAGTCACTTAACCTGTGTCCTCACCTTCAAAATGGGAATAATAATAGTTCTCACCTCACCAAGCTATTAAATATTTGGAGGATTAAGTAAATTAATATTTGTGGTATATTCAGAGCAACACTTGCACTTATTAACAGTCTTATGAAACCAGATATTAAGGGTGTGGGGATCTGGCTCACGGAGATTAGTTCGATGACTTCTGGCCTAAATCAGAGGGCAGAGGGTGGTGGTTGAATCTAGGTAAGGAATTCCAGCCAGTGCATCCAAAGAGGGGTGTGGACTTGGTAACTGAGCAAGTCTGGGGCTGAAGTAGAATAAAGAGTTAAAGGCGAACCCACAATGCTGAGAAGATAACTGGGTTCATCAGTTATTTTGGAGAAATAAATGTCAAGCATAAGAAAATGGCACTCTGGACCGGGCGCGGTGGCTCATGCCTGTAATCCCAGCACTTTGGGAGGCCGAAGCAGGCGGATCACAAGGTCAGGAGATCGAGACCATCCTGGCTAACATGGTGAAACCTCGTCTCTACTAAAAAATACAAAAATTAGCTGGGTGTGGTGGCGGGCGCCTGTAGTCCCAGCTACTAGGGAGGCTGAGGCAGGAGAATGGCGTGAACCCGGGAAGCGGAGCTTGCAGTGAGCCGAGATCGGCCACTGCACTCCAGCCTGGGCGACAGAGCGAGACTCCGTCCCCCGCGCCCCCAAAAAAAAGAAAAAGAAAAAGAAAATGGCTCCCTGCTCCAAGCCGGCCTAGGCGCCCGCTGCCAGTATGAACACTCGCGGCGTGCTGCAAAAGGATCTGATTAAAGAACTTAGAGAAATTCATATATGTGAAATTGATTTCCATGGAAACCTAGTCACGCTCTGATGACAGTTGTGATGGCGTCGCTGCCGATAATTTTGCAAACATAAGGCTTCCCAGTGAGTCTGAGAAGGCTGTAGGACCCGCACCCAGTGCAGACACTCAACCTCTCAGGGTGGTGATGAAGCTTCCAGCGCGAAATACCAAGGGAGCAGCCAACAAAAAAGCAGAGCCCCCTCCCCGAACCCTCAGAGAATTCTGGAACCAATTCCAGTTCCGATTCAGAAGATAAAGGTGGCATGAATTTTTTTGGAGAAAAAGGCTTTCAGTATAAAGCAAAACAAAGCAATGCCTGGAAAACGCATGTCAGAGAGAGAAAGCTTCCCTGGCTTGTTCCTTAGAAGACGTTCCCTCCCAGGCTCCAACTCACAATCAAGGACATCCCCAAGGCGTACATTCCCGGATGTTGCTTCCAGGAGAAACCCTGAACAGAGTGCTCCTCTTCTCACCAAGTCCCCTGGTCCCTTGGCGCTCTACTCATGGAGGAGGAGTAAGAAGAGGAAGAAGAAGAGGATAAGGACACGTTGGTGAGAAGGAGCAAGACAGTGGATGGCTGCATGAAGGAAGATGACACGCCCAGAATTCACCGCTCCAGCTCATCCATGACCCTTCTGCATATAATTCACCCAGGGCAAGAAATCACAGAGGAAGGGTTGGAGGCCAACTGCAGCAACTCTCCAAAGAAGATATATAACGATTCCCTGGGCTCTACTTGTTATTAATGGTGTCAGAAAACTATTGCTACCAAAACAAACTGCAGAAACCCAGACTGCTAGGGCATTCAAGGCTAAGTCTGCGGCTCCTGCCTTCCAAACTCTTATGCTGAAGAGGTCAGGGATGCTCTAGTGGCATTGCCCACCTTGTTGAGAAATCTACAACTGCAGTTTCTGCCGGCAGCAAGACGGACGGTGTGCAACTGATATCCTGGTGTATTTCGCCAAATATCCTGGCCCTGGGAATGTGCACGCTTACTTGAAAAGTCTGAAAGAGGAATTTGAAATGCAAGCATAATATCTGCAAAATTCACAGCCTGCCATCCATTTCTAAAATCTCTTGTTAACATTTTCGATTTTGTCATTGATTGAAACCTGAGTTAAGAATCTCAGTGATCAGTCTATTGTATAAGAAACTCCAATCAAGTTAATCTCACTAGACACACATGTTTCTGGAATATCATAGAAAGTATATTGCTAGTTATACTTTGCTCTCTGCAGTTTCTTCTCTGTTTCCCACCAACCCCCACATCATACCATGCCCCTAGTGGTGCTCTCCCACTGCTTAGTTTCTGAATTATTTTTAAATGACAATTTTATGAAAGTGTATTTGATTCTATTGGTGTTGAAATAGCCCTGGAATCCACTCATAAAACCTAAGCTTTTAGAAATACTGTAGCAATATTAACTAGATCTATTAAATTTCAGAGAACTTGTTTACTCAAAAACAATGGGTATGATTTAGTGTTCATGCTAGTTGACATTTTTAACAGAATCAAGGCACAAAAGTCTTAAGATCATGTGTAAAAATTAGGTAATTGCCGCAGAGTGTAGTATATTACTTAAGATGCCTCTCATGAGAATATTCCAGGTATTGTGCTTGTTATACAAGTTGTCACAGTTGAGATTTAGTTGCTGCTAATTTCTTCTGCCCTAAGGTTAAATGGTGCATCCAGCTTACACAATCATGATCCAAAGGTTTACGGGCAATGTTATATGTAACATTAGGATAGAAAAGACATCTCTGGAAATTGCAATGGTGAAACTTCAGGAGTAGGCTGATTTGAATTTTTGGTATAATACTTTAACATAATTGTAGTTTGCCAAGTTTATTTCAGTTCATAAGTAAGGTATTTCAAATAAATTCTTGGGCCATTTTGTGTGGAAACTTGATATTAATAGTCTATAGCTCTTTGCATTTGTTGAAGAAATAAGCTAGGCACAGGGTTCATGTTTAGGTTTTAAGCACTTTTATCATGAGAAAGAACTGCCTTTTTGGAAATTTGTAACTTTCAACAGTTTAACTTCACATCTCTGCCAAATTAGTTTCTGGGCAGATTTCCTGTGTTGCTACGCCCCTCCGGTTTTGCGTTAATCAAATTGTTTAGTAGAGGTGGAATCTAAGTGTTTGTGTGTCCAGTTTACTTGCTGGGCCCATTCAGGGTTTGATGCATAATTGGACCTCAAATCAATACGTATAAATACAGCTTTTGATCTGTAATACTTTTATACAAAGTTTATTTTAATAGACATTTTATTCTTAAAAGAGAAGAAAATGTATGTTTTCATAATTTGGAGTGAAATTATCCATGCACATTATTTATACTAGCCACTCATCCATAAAGATTCATAAAATCCCCCCTAACCCCACTTCTCATTGTCTCCCATAGCCCCCCACTCTGAGGCTATAATATTGTTCTGTTCTTTTCATTCCTCACTTACACTTCTAATCACATCCTCATCCAAAATTTGCCTAGATGTGATTTTATGCCCCAATTTACCTTGCTCACCTCATTTCCCTAAAGTTTCTACTAGTTCCCACTATACTTGGTGGTATCTAAATTACAGGTATCAAAATAGCCACATACAGAGTCACAACAATTGATAGCATCATGGCCCAGAAGACATTTAAAATTGCAACTCAATTCCTCTTTGCCTGGTGGTGAGACAGCTGTGTATATAAATTAATGCATCAACTAGATGTGAAGGAGACTTAGAGTATGAGCCACGGCCCCAACACTTCTAATATAGTTTGGCTCTGTGTCCCCACCCAAATCTCATGTCGAATTGTAATCGCCAGTGTTGGAGGAGAGGCTTGGTGGACAGTGATTGAATTGTGGGGGTGGTTTCTAATGGTTTAGCACCATCCCCCTAGTGCTGTTTTGTGATAGAGTTCTCACGAGATCTGGTTGTTTGAAAGTATATAGCACCTCCCCCTTCACTCTCTCTCTCTCCTGCCAGGTATGTGAATATATGTCTGCTTCTGCTTTGCTGTCTGCCATGATTGTAGGTTTCCTGAGGCCTCCCCAGAAGCAGAAGCCTGTACAGCCTACAGAAGTGTGAGCATAATTAAGCCTCTTTTCTTTATAAATTACCCAGTATCAAGTAGTTTTTTATAGCAGTGCAAGAATAAACTAATACAGAAAATTGGTACTGAGAGTGGAGCATTGCTCTAAAGATACATGAAAATGTGGAAGTGACTTTGGAACTGGGTAAAGGGCAGAGGTTGGAAGAGTCTGGAGAGCTCAGAAGAAGACAGGACAGGAAGATGAGGGAAAGTTTAGAACTTCCTAGAGACTTGTTGAATGGCTGTGACCAAAATATTGATAGTGATATGGACAGTGAAGTCCAGGCTGAGAAGGTATCAATGGAGACAAGGAACTTATTGGGAACTAGAGTAAAGATCATTCTTGCTATGCTTTTGCAAAGAGACTGGCAGCGGTGTGCCTCTGCTGTATTTACCCAATGCCTACACCTCCATTGTATCTTTTAGACATAATAAACTTGTTTTTTATTTTATAGGCTCATCTGTGGAAGGGCCTTGTCTCAGGTGAGGCTTAGACTTTTGAGTTAATGCTGGAATGACTTAAGACTTTGGGGGACTGTTGGGAAGGCATGATTGTATTTTGAAATGTGAGAAGGACCTGAGATTTTGGAGGGGCTGGGGTGGAATGATATGGTTTGGCTCTGTGTCCCCACCTAAATCTCATTTCGAATTGTAATCCCCAGTGTTGGAGGAGGGGCCTGGTGGGAGGTGACTAAATCATGGGGGTGGGTTCTAATGGTTTAGCACCATCCCCCTAGTGCTGTTTTGTGATAGAGTTCTCACGAGATGTGGTCTTTTGAAAGTTTGTAGCACTTCTTCTCCTTTGCTCCCAATCTTCCTCCTGCTCCAGCTATGCAGGATGTGCCTCCTTTCTCTTCATCTTTCGCCATGATTGTAAGTTTCCTGAGGCCTCTCTAGCCATGCGTACTGTACAGCCTATGGAACTGTGGGTCGATTAAATTGTATTCTTTATAAATTACCCAGTCTTGGGTATGTTTTTATAGCAGTGCAAGAATAGACTAATACACCTTCCTTCTAGTTACCTTAGGAATCTCCTCTGAGATTCTTCTTCTTTGAAAAAAATTGGGAGATGGGAGCACAGCCTTGCTCTGTGGGGCTCAAAGGAGGACACAAAGATGGGATTTGCCTACAACCTTCTTCCTATTTAAAGGACCAGTCTTCCATAGGCTTTCACTCTCTTCATATTTTTCTAATTCCCTTCTCTACTTAATTTATTCCTATATATGTAGAAATAGACATGTAAATCTAGAACAAAAAGAAAATATCTAGTCCAATTCTTTCCTATAAAACATAGCTCCAAAGATGTTTAAGTGACTTTTTTAAAAGCTACAAGAGTTTTCTGTATTCATCACAATCTGAAAACAACTTATTATCCACATTTTATCACTCAGAATCTAGTGCATACTGGGCAACATAAACTTATTATAAGCCATCTCAAATTATCTCACAATGATCCTGTGAAGTTGTTATTCTTTACTTTTACAAACAAGTAGCCTTGAGCTAAGTGAGGTGATATATCTACTCAGCTAGTAGGTACTGGAGATAACTTTTAAACTCAGGTCTTCCAACTCTCTTGTGCTGCTATATTGAACTTCTACCAGTTCTACTGTCTGGACTTGGCTGGCACTGGGTTCAGAGTCTATACAGTATCTTCTCCTCTATCAATACATCATTCAGAACTCTTGTTCATTTGTGTAATGTTTCATTTGAATGTCATCAGCATAAAAGATGATACTGCCCAGACACTGACCATCCCCCTCCAATGGCCCCTTTTCTCCTTTACAATTCACCCAATATTTGTTGGATTTGTGTTGGCATTCAGTAGGAATGCTTTTGGCTACAAGTAACAGACAACCCAGCTGTCAGAGGCTTAAACCATGAGGATGTTTGAATTAGGCAAGATTCCAAAGACAACATAGGTTCAAACATTGATGAGAACAATTCAGAATTAAAGTACTTTTATTTTACTACCTGCTTCACTTACTACCAACTGGCAAAAAATAATGTATTATACCTTAGCAATACAATTTAGCGATTCTCTGATGCCCTCCCTATTTCTCAAGAATGTGCCCAAATTTGATGTCAAATGATAGTGGCAACACAAGGAATTCACTAAGTCAGGGAAGTTCAGAACTGCGTGCTCACTGCCTTTGATACCACTTAGCTGACAGACAGGGCAATGCCAGCACAAAATGGCCTGTTCTACTATCATATAAAGAGATTCTTAACTCACTAGTTATTTCTGTGTTCTATTCCTCATGCATCATCAAGCCTATAACATCTTGTCCATGATCACCATGAGGGCAATTTAGCAACTGAATAATATCTTCAAAAATTCAGTCTAAAAAACAACCAAAAAAAAAAACTGAGGCTTTTTCCATAATTATGCTTCATCTACCTCCGTCTATAAGCTTTTTATCTTATGTGTCATGTCAAGGTCACAAATTGAGCTATACAGATCTAGTCAGCATCTCAAATACGGCAAAATGGGCAAGGGAAACAAATTTTTTCCTTGCAGATAATTGCACTTTTATCAAAGCAGGAAAATCTTTCCCAGGTACTGCCTAGCAGACTTCTAATGATAGGTCATTGGTCAGAACTGAGTCACATGACCACCCAACTGCAAGGGTGGCTGGGAAAGTGAAAATCTGGTACAAAAGAAAGGAGACTCCATGACTGACTTAGACCAAGGCTGATTCAATCTTTGGGGTAAGGGCACTTTGCCTCTCTGACCAAAATGTGGATTTGGTAACAAGAAAGTAGAGAAAAATGGCTATTGGTTAGACACAAACCATGTCTGCCATGCAGACATTCCATATAACATGTATTAAATTTTTTTTTGCATGACTCATGACTTGGGAGGAGAATCTGTGTGTTTATATAATTTTAAATTAAGCAAAACTCTCCATCCTGTCAAATGCTTTCTCTTGATCCAGCTTCACAAAACAACCGAACTCTGCCTTTGTCTTTCTGTGTTTTGTAATGTATTTTCAAATCTCTAAGGGGTCTACAATTTTATTGCCCAATTTTGTATTTCATTGTGAATCATTCCACTGGTTACCACTTTAAAAAGCTTTGCAATCAAATTCCCAGCACACACACACACACACACACACACACACATGCACAAATACACTTAAAGTCAATTCCAGATGTCACCTCTTACCCTTCATTCTTAAGCTAAATAATTGATGGCTTTTGTACCAAGCTTGCAGATGACAAGTCTTCCAGAGGCTTTCCTGTGGCAGCGGAAAAATGCCTAACCCCAATCAGCAACAGCCCGACTATGGCTAGGATCCATACTCTCCTTAACGGCTTACGTTCTTTGACTTTTCTTCTGACAGTTACTTTAACCTTTAGGCCTTTATTTTCCCTGCTAATCAATAGCAACCCAGAGTGAATTCTCAAATATTTCCTTGCTTTGTCTCTTCTTCGTTCTTCTCTAAATGAGTCTAAAGAATAATTTGCATCATTTCTGATTTTATTGAATTTTATCATTTTTTCTCTGATTTCTTTCTTCCAACTCTCTCCTGATTATTCCAGTATTCAATCATCATTCCCTAATTGAGAAGCCCCCTTACTCAAAATTCAATTACACACAGACTTAATTTTAAACTTATGAACTCAAGTCATAACTTATGCCAAGTTCAAAATTAGTGGACTTTTGTTATAGTCACCATGTTTTGTAGGAAGTATTATACATACAACGTGTCATTACTTTTTGGTCTCCACATCTATACAAGCATTTAATGCAACTCATTACAATTATGGTGGTTGATAGAAAAGTAGAGCATAGGAAGAAATCCTAAAGAATCTATGGAGTGTGAGGTCTGATAAATGTAAAATAATTACATACAATTAACACAATTAATCATTGTATTATTATATAATTAATAATTTAGGTTAAATTAATGTGTATTTATTGCATACAATTAGAAATTAATTTAAGATATAATGAAAATAAGCTTTGTATCAGTTGGTATTAGGTTCAGCTGTGTGTAACAGACTTTCAAAATATAGTAGCTTAATACAGACATTTATTGCTCTTTCACTGCTTATAACTCATTGGCTATAATTTGGTCAGGTGGCCAAAGGGAGTCTATCAGGGAGGCTAAGAGATGTAATTATTCAGCTCAGTGTCATTGTGATCAGCCAGCTGAAAGAAAGATGTCCAGGGAGGCTAGGAAATATAGCCCCTTTTTTTGATGGTGATGTGCTTAGATAAGTATCTGCAACTGGTTACTTAAGAAGAAGAGAATGTATATTGGGAGAAAATTGGCTATCTCTCCTGCATCACTGGATCTCTATTAAGTGAACACAGAACATTTTAACTGCTTTCACAGTTTTACTTATGATGTGCATCCCTCTAACCCATGCATTCTTAACAGGGCAACATCACTCCCAAGGGGGTGAAATTGGTTCTTGGGAGGAGGCAAAAAAAATCTTATATGTATTAGACACAGAAATATATACAATACATAAGAGATTTACAGTATAACTGTGGCATTAAAATTTCATGGGAGAGGCTTTTAAGAAAAATAAATTTCAAAACACTTTTTGGGTGGTAGAAGGGATAATGAAAGAAGGTTGAGAAACATTGTTCTAACCTCAAACAGGAGCTTTCAGAAACATATATCAAGGCCCAGCAAGGAAACACAAGTCTTTTGGCAAAACTTCTTGTTAATATTCTACAGGCTATATAATGCAATAAATAGAAAGGGGAACTAACTGCCAGTTGGCCTGACCAATAGTTTATTCAACAATTACTTTTGAGGACATATTATGTGAAAAAATATGCTGAGTGTTGGGGACACAGCCAAGAATGGAGCAGGAACCCCGCCCCATGGGGCTCTCAGGCTGCTGGGGAAGGCCAGCTTTGGACATTGGGTGCCACATTGATGGCAGATCACAAGACCAAGTTTCCAAGGCATCTATACTCAGCTTCTGAATCTGGTTCGTCTTCACAACTTCCTTGCTAAGTGACCTGGGCAAATTATTACCCACTACAGGCCATGGTTTCCACCACCTAATACCCATTCTTGAATTTTAAATGCATATTTTAAACCACCTAATACAGTATTTTTATGAGGATTCAGTAAGATAAGACCACATATATTATGATCATATACCGGGTGTTTAAGAAAATGATATTATTCATATTATCTGTTGGTTTTGTCTTATATATTTTGGATGAATGTCTGTTTCTGTCATATTTTAAATTGCTTACATTTGACTAATTGTATCAATTTATTGCTTCCTTTTCCTTTTCCCCTCAACTCATCCTGTTAGTACTTTTTTCTGATGGCTCTGGGGCTGGATTTTTCAAAACAACTGGCAATACATATGGTTTGAAAGGCCCAAGGCATGCGATCATTCACACTATTTCATCTGTTCACTTAAAATGTTCATCGATCACCTACTAGACTAGCCAGGCTCTGTGTTGAGTTAGGTGCTAAAGAGACTGGAAAGAATAAAACAGACCCAACTCCTGCACTTGAAAAATGATAACATTTATAAGTGTAAAAAGATTAATAAGGGAGGCCAAGGCAGGTGGATTACGAGGTCAGGAGATTGAGACCATCCTGGCTAACACAGTGAAACCCAGTCTCTACTAAAAATACAAAAAAAATTAGCCAGGCGTGGTGGGGGTCGCCTGTAGTCCCAGCTACTCAGGAGGCTGAGGCAGGAGAATGGCCTGAACCCAGGAGGCGGAGCTTGCAATGAGCTGAGATTGCACCACTGCACTCCAGCCTGGGTGACAGAGTGAGACTCCATCTCAAAAAAAAAAAAAAAAAAAGATTAATAAAAGAAAAAGGAAATATGCTAGAAATATGCTATATGAATATTTGATGAAGATATTAGCTGGTAAGAGAAGTCTTTCCTGAATGGTGAAGGTAAGAAAATTTTAAGGAAATGGAAGGAGCTGTACACATCCATGAAATGAGAAAGAACAGAGAATGCTGGAAGGGTGTCCAGTAAGGAGGGAGCATAGAGACTCTAAAGCTTGGAGCACTGGTCTCACTCTCTGATTGCTACCATGTTCCCACTCTTCCTGTCCCCCTCCCTATTTGTTTTGTCTCATTAAAATCCCAAAGCTGCCCTGAAAGGAGTTCACCAACTATGTCTCTCTCTCTCTCATGCACACACATTCCTAAGTCTCCTTAGATCTCTCCAAATTTGCACATATTTTCTCAATTGTCACCATTGCTATCATATGGTCTACCCTTGCTACTCAAAGTATGGTCCATGGACCAGCATCTCCTGCATCACCTGGCTGCTTATTAGAAATGTAGAATTTCAGGTCCCTCCGGAGATCACCCTCCATCCCCATCACACATATGGAATAAATCGGAATCTACATTTTAACAAGATCCTCATGTGATTCACATGCACATCAAAGTTGGAGAAGCCTTTATCTCATCTGCCTGCTGGGTCTAAATAAAAGATAGGGGGTTGTACCTCACCCCTAGCTTTGTCATGGCCACCCTGACCACCTGTTTTTTATCATAGCACACATTCCTCTAAGAACTAGACAAGCTTGGATGAAATGTTTGCCCAGGGAAGATTCTAGTCTCCTGAGGAGTGGTGTGGTGGCATGAAATTGCAAAGAAAAGCATTTTGATGCCTTCCCATCCCATCTCCCAAACCTAAACACCACTTCTCTTTTACTTCATATTTCTTAGGTAGTTTTTCTTTTGGGTGTTTAGATGTTGTTAACTTTCTCACCTTTCCTAAAAATGTTCTAGCTCTCCAGTGTCTTATATCAGGTGTGATATCTTCATTTCTATGTTCTTAAATCAAGTCTTGAAATTATTTTGTATGATGTGTGTGTGTGTGTGTGTGATATCTCCCAGATCTCTCAATCTTCTCAGCAATGTGCTATAATGTGACCTAAAGATACAATTTTCCTAATAAATGGGAAGGGCACTATTACTCTTTAAATGTATTTGAGTTTGGCAAAAGGGCCAAATGCCAGTAGCTTAACTCTCCTAAGGAAGTCACCTCCATTACCTTCCTGCTGGAATTTCAAAGACCTTACTTCCCTGCAGGATACAATAAACACATAGAGGATAACAAACCATAGAGATTTTCTCTTCAGAGATTGGAACCAACTCCCCTTCCTGACACTACTCCCATCCACGTGGTACATCTGTTATGGAGATCTCCTCTTCCCATAGCTGGTATATTTGAATCAGTGACTGGTATCACTCCCCTATTTTCATGTACTCTCCTCCTTCCTTCATTGGTATTATGTGCAGAACTCCCAGTGCCTCTATAGCAAGCTTGTCCAAACCACTGCCTGAAGGCCACATGCAGCCCAGGACAGCTTTGAATGTGGCCCAACACAAATTCATAAATTTTCTTAAAACCTGAGGTTTTTTTGGCAATATTTTTAAGCTTATCAGCTGTCATTAGTATTAGTATATTTTGTATGTGGCCCATGGAAGCCAAAAGATTGAACAGCCCTGCTCTATAGACTCTTCTCAAAGTTAACCTTAATCAAAGGTCTTAAGCTTCTTGCTTCTTTATTTGTAACAACTGGATTTGTTTAGATCTTTTTCTACTTCCTACTCAGGATTCAACTTCCAATTAAAATAACCTTATTCCATTTTGTCCTCTTTCACTGTGTTCCTTTGCAGTCTTCAAAACGTGGTTGTGATCTTCAGAACTTCTTTGAATTTGTAACAAAGGGAAATTAGTTATTAGCAAAAGCTAATTGACATCTATAGATGCTGACTGGTACAGGCACTCTGCCATGCACTTTATATTTATTATCTCTTGTACTCTTTATAATCCCTCGATTAGGATAGTAGTGCCTAAAATCACTAGCTTGGAGTCTAGCTCCATAGATTAGAATTCTATCACTTACTATCTATGAGAACTTGGCTGAAGCTAACCTTTCTGTACTTCAATTTCCTTATCTATAAAATGAGGACAATAATAGCACCTACTTCATGGGATTATTTTAGTACATTGCTATACTTGAATATTTGTCCACTCCAAAATTCACGCTGAAATTTAATTCCCATTGTAAGTGTTAAGAGATGAGACAAAGCTTTAAGACGCAATTAGGCCATGAGGGCTCCACCCTTAGAACAAACTAATGCCATGATTGAGGGAGTGAGTTCACCTCCTCTTGCGCAGGCGCTCTTTCACTCTCGCTCTGTCTCTCAAGCGTGCGCGCTCTCTCTCTCTGTTGGCCCTTCCTCCAACTGGTACTTTCCACTATACTATGATGCATAAGAAGCCCCTCATAAGATCACAACACTTTCATATTGGACTTCCCAGTCTCCAGAACTGTAAGCCAATAAATTTCTGCTCATTATAAATTACTAGTCTATGGTATTCTATTACAGCAACACAAAACAGACTCAGACAAACATTAAAGTCTATTACATGCAAAATGCTTATAAAAGGGCCAGGCCCAACCAATTTCAGTTATTGTTACTGTTACTATCCCCAGTTTACATATGAGAAAAACAAGGCACAACGAAGTTTGATAACTTGCTCAGCTTACCTAGATGTTGGTTAGTGGCAGAGTAGGCAGCCTGGCTCTGTAATCTACTCTGTCTAGAAGGAATTAACGGACTAAACCACATAACTTCAAAGAGTCACTGGAAGAATCCAACTGTGTAGCCAAGGCTAAACATTTAATGACGTAGCACAGGAAGTACTAGGAGAGGAATTATACAACATCTAAACAACGGGAAGCCTCTTTATGAGTGCTCAACACGGAAGTTATCCTCCTCCTACCAAAAATCAGAGAAATATAAAAACTCTCCCACAGAGAGGCACAGAGAAGAACACATTTTCGGAAGATATTTGAACGTACAAAATTAGAAGAATGCTGCACACTCAGAAATCCTAATTTGCACAGATTTGTGCAATATCAAACAGGAACAAAAATAGCTAAATCCACACAAATACACTTATCTAGTCAACACATACTTACTGAGTGCCCACAATGTGCCAGGTGCTGGGTAGTGGGGATACAAGATAACAAGTCCTGCTTTTATGGAGCTGAAATTTAGGGTGTAATAAATTTAGAATTTGAGAAAGTGATGAGTTATGGATGAAATATAAAAGGTTAATGTGATGTGATAAAACGTTTACTTTTCAAATCTCATCAAAATATCAAAGTAGAGACAGAATTATCTGTAGTGAATGAGTATTGCTGTTCCGAACCAAGGAAGTGACTAGTATCACAGGGACCAATTTGAACTAGCATAAAACCAAAAAACAAATCAAGACACCATTGGAAGCCAGGACTTCCATGGAGAGGAGGATGCAGAGAGAGCAGTGTAGAGTCATCCTCCTTGGTTACTCTTAATAAGGAGTAACCTACTTTGGAGTTATAGCTGTATATAGGCCAGTGCTTAAGTTAATTGTTTAGTGCATTATATATAGGAACTTTCTCAACAAATATTTTTTCTTGTCAATTTATGAAATCTGGAATTTAAATAGCCCCTATGGGTAGTACTTGATGGAACCTGAACAGGACAGGCCTAACTGATAGCTGTGGTTGCAATCATAGAGTCTGGAAGAGGTAAATCCCCATAACCAGCCTCTTTTACACAATGTTATCTGAACAAAGACTTTGGCTCTGTCATCCATCAATCCCATTTTGTCACCTTCTCTTATGCAGTCTTTGGCCTGTGATTTGCACATAGGACATTAGAAACCCTGAAACTCCCATGGTACTATAAGACCCCAAAGTGAACTTAGCTTATTTCCAACTCTCTCATAAGTCAGTCCACTTTCTGCTTCATAGCATGGATACTGTGTATCCATCCATTAAACCACTGAGGTCAGAATTTTACCATGTAAATTACATACATGTAACTTTTTAAAAATAAGAAGGTGAAGAAGAGGAGAAAAAGAAGGAGAAACAACAACCATCACCACTTATATTACTATTTGGAGAAAGTTGAAGATCCTTGCCATACTGCTTCCTTCATCCTGAGCCCCCTCTTCTCTATTTTCATTGGCTTGTGACTCTGATACTTCTGCAAAGGAACTGGAATGAATATTAACTTGGAAGACTACAAGTCACCATAAAAAGATCAATGAAAATTATAATATATTTATATCTTCTCACCTCCACCTCCATCTCCCTCCCCTCAACCACTACACACAAATGCACTCAAGTTTGATATTGTTTAGATAGGTGGATAATTTTGCTAACTTTAGACCCAATCTAATAATACCACCTTCTAAAAAGTCCAAGGTAAGTGGGATTAATCACAAAATGATTATACAATCCTTCTACAAAGGACTGATTCAGTTACACTATGGGTAGATCCAACTGCATATATCCACAGTAATTTTATACTAGGAAACCAGGGGAATGGCTAATTTTGTGAGAAGAAATGCTGTTAGACTAGAAGAAACAAACAGTTGCTAAGGGAAAAAATAGTGACCTCTCAATTCTCTCCCTAGGGATGTGAAAATTCCAAGTGTGGTGTATTTCCCAGTGTTTTGGAAAGAATAACTGATATCTAAACAATCTAAGTAAAATCTGTGCCAAATTATTTCTGTGGCTGTTTGTGGTTTGTTATGACGGTCTCCAGTCCACTTACTGTTTCATGAACCAACAGGACCAGGCTGCTTGCTGGATTTTCTGGAGTGCCTTCCGCATATGCCTCCTGCTTTCATTCAGACCATAATGGGAGACAAGTTTCTTGGGTCTCTCTGGGCACAGGCATCCCCAGCCACACTGAGACCATGCCACCTTCCTCAAGGACTTGTCATAAATGAGCCATGAGGACAGCTTCTGTCCTGGCCTTTCATCTTACAGCAGCCATTCTGGAGTCACTGGGGCTGATCGCATCCTGCCAGGTGCTCCATCAGATCCTACTGATTCCTTGCTTTGATGTATGCCCAAAAAAGGTCAAACAAGGATAACCCGCTATTGGTTTAAGTGTCCCACAGACACCCGCCTTCTGGGATCTGCTTTTAGATTCTGCTTCCATTATTCTGGGAAGCAGTGGAAAAAACAGAAAGCCTTTTCTCCATCTAGGTCTTCCCTCAAAACAGCATCAAGAGGAGAAAAAGTGATGTGGAGGTGGTATTTCTAGCCTCATTTTATAGATGAGAAGTTTAAGAATCAGAGCGATGATAAGGCAAGACAACACAGCACACTGCCCAAGAGCCTGGATTCTGGTCTCACTCATGACCAAGATCAAATTCTAGCTCCATCACCCTATAGCCATGTGACACTCAGCAGGTTGCTTAAACTCCCTGCCTCAGTTTTCTCATTTATAGAATAGATATTAATATTCCATTAAATGGTGATGAGGAAGAAAGGAGGTCATGTATATAAAGCACTGAACACAATGCCTGCCACAAAGAAAGGGCTGATTAATGCTATTATTACAATTATTATGATTGTAAGTATTAGAAGACTTGCCCTGTCTCTCAGCTATGGCAAAGCTAGTGTTTCTGTAGCCATCAAAATGCTGTCATGCCACGATAACAAACACTCTCCAAAATCTCAGAGGCTTATTATAAAGTGTGTTTTCTCACCATCATCACCTCTACTCTATGACTCAGGTGGATAAGACCCCCATGCTGGACCACTGCCTAGAGTTATACCTGAGGGAAAAAAGAATGGGTGAATCACAAATTGCTTTTAAAACTTCTGCCCAGAAATGGCATGTGTCATTCCACTCATACTGCATTAGCCAAAGCAAGACCAACATGAATGTTGTGGGGAGACAGAATCTTCAGAAACCTTGGACGGAAACAGATTAGGCTAACAGTTATAGATCCACCACAATGGAAGAGCCATTTGAAGGTCTAAGTTTCTCTCCATGATGCCACTCTACCCTTCAATAAATTAAAGTGTATGAGATTTTCTGAAAAGTTAAATTTGTGATAATAAATTAGAAAATGTTTAAAAGGAAACTGATAGTCTTGCTCTTTTCCTGAGTGTTACCTTTTTAATAAATTTACAGAGATGTCATTTCACCATCATGCAAAGAAAATGAAGTAACCAGAGGCAGCAGCATACAGGTCTGTAGAAGCCTAACAGCCCTCCTGGATCCCTTGCTGCACAGACGGTCACCCTTTCTGCACACCACAGGCTGACAGGTGGTTACTGTTTTCAGCACGTGTCAAAGGGACAATTTTCTATTAAATTAGTCTTCCTTTCAGTAACTCGTGGTCCTCCCACAAAGAAAGACTGGTTGGACCAACAGCCCTATTCTTTATTTTATTGTTTAGTTTTTGCTTTTTTGCTTTCTGTACGTGTGTGTGTTTTCAAATTCTTTACTTTGTACTATTTTTGGTGTATAAAAAGTATATATAATTAAAATATACAACTTGATATTTTGATATACATTGTGAAATGATCACATTTGAGCTAATTAACATACCTATCACTTCTACATAGTTACCATTTTTGTACCCTTAAACTGACATCATCCCCTCTCCCCAGCCTCTGGCAACCACCATCCTACTCTCTGCATCTACGCACTTGACTATTTTAGATTCCACAAAAAGTGAGATCATGCAGTATTTCTTTTTCTGCCTTGCTTATTTTGCTTAGCATTTCCTCTAGCTCCATCCATGTTACTGCAAATGGCAGGATTCCCTTCTAAGGCTGAATAACATTCTGTTGTATTCTATTCATTCGTTATGTCTATGCCACATTTTCTTCATCCATTCATCTGTTGACAGACACTTAGGTTGTTTCTGTATCTTGGCTATTGTGACTAATGCTGCAATATACATAAAAGTGCAGAACATGGGAGCATAGATCTCATGATGCTGCTTTCAATTACTTCGGATATATACCTAAAAGTAGGATTGCTGAAATCATATGGCACAGTAGTCCCCCTTATTCATGAGGAATATGTTTCAAGACATCCAGTGGATACCTAACATGTGATCTATACTGGAGAATGTTTCCTGTGCACTTGAAAAAAATGTGTATTCTGCTACAATTGGGTGGAAAGTTCTATATATATCAGTTAGGTCCATTTGGTCTGTAGTGTTGTTCAAGTCGGCTGTTTCCTTACTGATTTTCTGCCGGGATGCTCTGTCCATTATTGAAAGTGGGATATTGATGTCTCCTACTCTTATTGTTTCATTGTCAATTTCTTTCTTCAGACCTGTCAATATTTATTTTATATCAGGTGTTCTGATGTTGGGTACATATAAATTTGTGATTGTTCTATCTTTATGTTGAATCAAACCTTTTATTGTTATATAATGACCTCCTTTGTTTCCTGTCACAGTTTTTTACTTAAAGTCTATTTTGTGTGATATAATTATAGCTACCCCTGCTCTCCTTGGTTATTATTTGCAGGTTTGATTACTATTTGCATGGAATATCTTTTCCCATCCCTTCACTTTCAGTCTATTTGTGTCCTTACAGCTAAAGTGAGTCTCTATGACAGAATATGAATGCATCTTGTTGATTTCCTTTTCTTAATCCATTCAGCCACTATATGTCTTTTGATTGAGGACTTAGTCCATTTACATTAAAGTGATTATTGACAGGTAAGGACTTACTATTGTTATTTTGTTCACAGTTTTTTCACTGTGTTGCCGTTCTTTTATTCCTCTCTTCCCCTTTTGTTTTCTCTTGTGTTCTTTGATTATTTTTTGTAGTGGTTTGGTTTGACTCATTTCTCCCTATCTTTTGTGTACTTGCTATAGGTTTTCAATATGTAGTTAACATAAGGCTTGTATAAATCTTCTTGTAGTTATAACCAACTATTTTAAATTGTTAACAACTTAAGTTCAATTGCATATAAAAACTGAATTTAACTTTCCCCTCCCCCATTCTTGTTCTTGAAGTCAGATTTTACTTTTTTCTCTATTATAAATCTGTTACCAAATTTTTGTGGTTTTAGCTATTCTTAATACTTTCATTTTTTAACTTTCATATTAAGGTTATGGGTTATTTGTGCACCACGATTACAGTGCTACATTATTCTGTATTTGGCTATATATTTGCCTCTGCTTGTGACAGTATACTTTCAAATGCTTTTACATTGCTATTTAGTGTTTCAATTCCATTTGAAGAATTTCCTTAAGCATTTATTGTAAGGCAAGTCCAGTGCTGACAAACTTCCCAAGCTGTTGTTTGTTTGGGAAAGACTATCTCTCCTTCATTTTAAAAGAATATCTTTACAAAGATATAGTACTTTTGTTTGGCAAAATATACTATATCTTACAAAATATTTAGTATTTTTGTCAAGCAAAAAGACTATCATTTTAAAAGAATACCTTTATAAAGATACAGTATTTTTGTTTCCAGTACTTTGAATATATAATCCCACTCTCTCCTAGTCTGCAAGGTCCCTGTTGAGAAATCTGCCAAGAGTCTTACGTGTGTTCCTATGTATGTGACTATTAGCTTTTCTCTTGCTACTTTCAAAACTTTTTGTCTTTGATTTTTGACAATTGAATTATACTGTGTCTTGATGTAGGGCTCTTTATGTTTAACCTACATGGGGGTCCTGTGGGTTTTTTGAGCCTGGATATTTGTCTCTCTCCCCAGATTTGTGAAGTTTTGAGTTATTTCTTTAAATAACTCAAAGAAAGGGGAAAATAACTTTTCCCCTTCTTTTATAATACATATATGCATTCACTTGATGGTGTTTCATAAATCCTATAGGCTTTCTTCACTCCTTTTCTTTTTTAACCTTCAAATGGATAATTTCAAATGAGCTGTATTTGAGTTCACCAATTCTTTGGCTTGATTGTCTGCTGTTAAAGTTCTCTATAGCATATTTTAATTCAGCCATTGCATTTTCTAGCTCCAGAATTTATTTTTTTAATGTTTTCTCTTCTTTAAACTTCTTTTGTTCTTGTTTTCCTGATTTTTGTTAGATTCTTTATCTGTTTTCTCTTATAGCTCATTAGGCTTCTTTAAAACAATTATTTTTTAATTCTTTGTCATGTAATTTGTAGGTCTCCATTTCTTTGAGATCAGCTACTGGACATTCATTGTGTACTCTTTGGTGGTGTCATATTTTCCTGATTGTTCATGATCCTTGTAGCCTTGCATTTTACATGTCTGTGCATTTGAGGTAGCAGACACCTCCTCCAGACTGTATGGACTGGCAGAAGAGAAAATGGTTTACTTGTGGCACACAGAGTATGTTTCTGCCAAATCCATTTTTATTCTATGGACTGAAATATAGACTAGTTGATCTGGGTCTCAACACAGTCTTCCTACATCCTTAGCCTCAGCTTTCACCTCAAACAGTACATTCTGTTCATCTACCAATATGTCTGGGTACTCAGTGAATTGATCCTTGGTCACAATAGTTATTAGCTCTTTGCTAAGGTAAGAACAGATAAATGAGGGAAAGGGGTGGAAATGTGAAGTGGAAAGGAAGGAAAAGAAATTTAATTTTGTAAAACATAACTTAAAAGTAGGGAGCATTTTTAACTTTGACACACACGTAAATACAGAAGTTCTTTCAAAGCACAAAAGCTTCCAGACAAGCTACTTTACAGAGATGGAGTAGGTTATCACCTGCACCATATGTGCTTAAGCACATGGGAAGCTCACTACCCTCTAAAATATTTTTCCGTTCACTGAATAATATCAGAATTACCAAATTTTGAGCTTTTTGCCTTCAAAATGATGATTTAGAAATACGGAAGTCAGGAAACAGTGCCAATTTTTTTTCCTTCCTCATAGTTTTGCCAAGAACTGACCCTGCATCTTTTGGGTTATAAGCCAGTTTGGTCAATAGATGCTTGCTCCTTAACAAAACCTTATTGATGAGCTGATAAAGTTTTCACATTCTGCAGGTGAACAGTTATGTAGGGGGCAGGGCTAAGAGACCAAATGATATGCTCGGGTTATTTAACAGGGCAGAGAAAGAGCTGAGTCTACGGTGGGGGTCTCCTGACACCTAACTACAGACTGTAACCCCCTTTGATCTTTCTGCAAAGTTCTATTTCCATAGGACTGATTCTGGTAGCATAGTAATGCAGGAAGGACACTAGATCATAGTGTCTCTATCCCAGGTTTAGTACTGCAGGTTTAAATACTACATTGACAGTGTCCTTCAAACCCAGTGCAGTATTTAAATGATCCTCAGTCAGTTAGTTCCCAGGGTTAGATCATGATGCTCAGATTGGCAGAAGTTGGATATGGTATGAAAAAATTATAACGCAATGTAATATTTGGAAATTGTATAAACCCTTTTCTACATTACAGACTATGGAGAAAAACAACTAAACCAAATCCTCTTGGCTGGTAGAATTATGGAGATTCTTTTATTTTTTTTTTTTTCTTAACAAGGGTAAGAAAAAAAAAGAATCAAACCAACTTCCAGTCTCCTCACCCAAGGGCATATTAGGATTTTCAATAGGAGATGTTCTGAGTATTTATCAAAACTAGGCATAGGTTGAAAACATCAGGCTGAGGCCTAGTTCTGATACGGCCAAGATCATAGGTGGAATGTTCTTGAAGTTTCACTTTATTTATTGAGCAAATTAAGCATTTTATTTATTAGCCTCTCTATTTGGCTGACTGCATCCAAAATGTGTAGACAGAATGGAAGAACAATGTAAAACTACTTCTGCTGCTCAGAAAACAACGAGAAGCATTCAGCTTTTCCAGGGAAGCTCCATTGCATTTGTATATGTGAAAGCCTACAAAAGTTTTATGAATTCCACAATAGAATAAAATCTTTCAAAATTTTGCCCTGGCTTTTTAGACTGTGATCTGGCTTTCTGACTTTGCTAACCAATCTCCTCCTTGCTCACTCTGTCTCAACCACCCTTGCTTTCTATCACTCTATTTCTCCAAACACCTCCTCATCTCAAAGGCTTTGTTTTTGATGTTCCCTCTTCCTCTTCCCCAGGTATTTATAATGGCATTGTCTCCTAATTTAGGCATTGGCTTGAATAACATTTCTTCAAAGAGACCTTTTCTGACCAGCTAATCTATAATAGCCTGCTCCAATCACTTTTCTGTTTTATTTTCCTCAAAGCTTTTAGGATCAGTGAAGTTACTTGTTTTGTTATGTGTTTATTTACTATCTTCCCCGTAGGCTTCATGAGGACATGGATCTTATTTCCTTTTCAGTAGAACAATGTATTTTCCTTTGGGTATATATCCAGTAATGGGATTGCTGGGTTGAATGGTAGTTCTATTTTTAGTTCTTTGAGAAATCTTTAAACTGCTTTCCACAGGGGCTGAATTAATTTGTATCCCCACCAACAGCATACAAGTGTTTCCTTTTCTCTCCAAGTTTGCCAATGTCTGTTATTTTTTTAAATTTTAACAAAAGCCATTCTGACTGGTGCAAGATGGTATCTCATTGTGGTTTTGAGTCCCAGCACAGTACCAGGCTCGTAGCAGCCATGCATTAAATATGGGTGAATAACTGACTCAGTAAGTCAGTTAACGTGTCAGAAATTCCCACTCCTTGTTTATCCATCTAGGAGCACAAAAATGCATGGTACATACCAGAGAGACCGTGGGCCTAGGTATTGGTAGGTATCAGAGACATTTCATAATAAAAATAATAAGAGAAATAATAAGAGCCCATTCTCTGATGGGCTACATACACATTCTCTAAGCCCCACTAAACTGTATGAGATGGGTGTTTTTATTAGTCTGTTTCACAAAGGAGAAAACTGAGCTGGAAGAAGTTAAGCGACTTGGTCTAAGTTATATAGCTAGTAGATGGCAAGGCTCAGATTTGGACCCAGGCAGTCTGCACTTAAGAACTATCTTTACGGTATTTTCATTTTGCTTCGGCTCCAGCATTTCGTCCACCTACCCCAGTTTGAAAAACAATTTGAGCTGAATTTGCTTCACTCTGAAGAAAGAACTTTTTAGAAAATCCATTAAACTATTCTGGGGGACATCATTTTTTTCTACTACTTTTTAATGTAATAAAAACAGAAATATGTATGTTACCTTGATTGTTTGAAGTCTGGGATTATTTGAGCTTTATCATAGAAGACAAACATCTTTTTAACTTTTATTTGTCACTGTGCTGATTACCTCCTTTAATAGTAATTTGAATTCCTGTGTAAACAAACTCCTTATGACACAAGAAAGAAAACCTGCTGTAAAGGAAAAAATTGGGGGGAAAGCAGAACCTAGCTTTTATTTCTTGACTGTAAGGTTCTGCTTTGATAATGCAAACCAAGCAACCAACTTAAAAGTGGTCTGAAAACAAAAATCCTTGTAGATGAAGGGTCTATACTCTTCAGGCTTCTAAATCTTATTTCAAGACTTCTTTTTCCCCTCCTTGGTAGACAAGTTATTTTCTAAGTGGTAAAGGAGTCAAGAGGTAGGTAATTTGTTTCCTTTTTTATTTTAGAGAGTATGTTACTGGTTGTGGCTGTAGAACATTTTCAAATCGGAGTCTTCAGCCAAGCTTATTGAAATGCCAAGTTATGCCTGGGTTACATATACATAAAGCTTCCCCACTGGAGGAATTCAGCTGTCTCATAGTCCTTTTGGAGGGACTTACTCTTTTAAGTACTGAATTGAAGATCTGGGATATTCGATTTTCTGTTTATCAGGGCAAATAAAATTTTAGCCTCCTAATAAATATAAAGAAAATGCTTGGACCACATATTGTCCCCCTTTAAACAGGCAGTGCATGTGAAATATTTTATTATTGTGAAATAAATCAATAAATAACCTGAGGCAACTGAAGTAGCATATATGCTTATATATTTCCCTGGGCTTTGAAATCTTTATATATATTTATATTTTTATATATTTATATATTTATTTATTTATTTTTATTTATATTTATATATTTATATATATAATTTTTTTTTTGAGACAGAGTCTTGCTGTATTGCCCAGGCTGGAGTGCAGTGGTGCGATCTCCACTCACTGCAACCACCTCCCCGGTTCAAGTGATTCTCCTGCCTCAGCCTCCTGAGTAGCTGGGATTACAGGTGTGTGCCACCACACCCAGGTAATTTTTGTATTTTTAGTAGAGACGGGGTTTCACCATGTTGGTCAGGCTGGTCTTGACCTCCTGACCTAATGATCCACCCGCCTTGGCCTCCCAAAGTGCTGGAATTACAGGTGTGAGCCACCACGCCCAGCTAAATATAATTATTTTAAAAAATCAAATAAAAGGCATCTCTAGTGCACTATTAGAAACAGGAAGAAGTCCAAAACAAATAACTGGAATAATGGCCTAATCTTATTTGCTAGCCCATATAATGAGATAGTGGCTGACATTTATTTCCAGCCGGGATGGTTTTTAGCAATCCCCAAACCCTGGTTGATCTCAATGGAAATCTCTTTTCAAAATGATCAGTCAGTTATAGGTACATGAAGTCAGCTTGAAGATAGTTGATGACTTTTGGATATGGAATTGTCTATGTATGCATGATTATCACATCTATTCCCATAGTGACAAAGTGTTCAGATGAAGACAGATATAGATGAGGTCAGATGTGAAGACAAGGTGTAGAAGGGAGAAAGAAGGTGGAGGAAGAATGGAAAGCCAAGGGGGATAAGGAAAAGAAAGACAAAAAGAGAAAAGTCCCATTTTGCCTTTGCCTGATGGCTCAAGAGCATTTTAGTTTAGGTTTATGTTGTTTTGTTGTTTTTCTTATCTGCAGAAGTTCCACGGCCTCTAGATTTAGAACATTTGTGCTTGATAATCATACATTACTGAAAGATGGTCTATGAAAAAGTTTTAGATTTATGGGTATAAGGAAACACATGCCATACAATTTAGAAAACTATATATCCAGCTTTGTATATTTCTTTCAGATTTAAAATATCTTCACCATCTTCAAAACAGGATTCAAGTCATTCTCAAGCTGTTTGAGATCATCCTTGTATTTCTAAATAGGTCAGAGCCTGGGCCACAGCAAGTAGCTAAAAACCTGGATAATAGATCCTGTTCTTGTTGACTGGATGAAGTTAATAAAGCTTCTGAGTCTAGATCCAGGGAAACATTACTACCATTAAAACTGAAACAAGGTAGAGCACAGTGGCTCATGCCTCCAATCCCAGCCCTTTGGGAGGCCAAAGTGGGTGGATCACTTGAGGTCAGGAGTTCAAGACCAGCCTGGCAACATGGTGAAACCCATTTCTACTGAAATACAAAAATTGGCCACCGTAGTGATGCATGCCTGTAATCCCAGCTACTTGGGAGGCTGAGGCAGGAGAATTGCTTGAACCCGGGAGGCACAGGTTGCAGTGAGCTGAGATGGCGCCACTGTACTCCAGCCCAGACAACGGAGCGAGACTGTCTCACAAAAAGAAAAGAAAACAAAACAAAACAAAACAAAACAAACAAAAACAAAAAACAAAAAAAAAACCTTAAACAAGTGTTTACAAAATATAATCCACAAAATTTTAGACTCATGTGATGTTGATCAGTTTTCCAGGGGGGAAAGATTGCATGATTCATAAGTTTGAGAAACTTGGATTTTTGGATTTCAACAAAATGCAAATCCAATCACGTGACTGTCCACAAAATGGGTATTTTATGCCAAGTTTCCCAACCCTTAGCCATTCCATGGGCTAACATCCCATGGAATATACTTTAGGACACATTGGTCTACATCAATTCCTACTTCACCTCCTTCACAAAACAATCTCCATTTTCTTTTGGGGTAACCAGATGACTACTACCATAGCTACAAAGTGAGGAGACTAGTTTCATTTTACTTAAAGTTACATGATTTGAGGGGAAGCAAAGGTCTATTTTAAAAATTATTTTGACATTTTTATAACCCCCCAAGTGGCAGGAGGAGCTGAAATCATTGTCACTGTATCAGAAATAACACCCCCTGGGAAGGCATTGTGGCATAATATTGAAATCAACCAAGGCTCAGATCTGGACTTTAGCAACTATTTGCTGTGTGGCCTTGGGGAAGGTCTGATCAGCTCTAAGCCTCTTAATTTGCCTCTTTAACCTGAGGGTGATGATGCAAACCTCCCAACATTGTATGAGGTTTAAATGAAGTAGTATGTGGAAAAGCAACTTTCCTAGAGTTGGTTTCAGAGTTGACACACCATTAAAGTAAGTTATTTTCCCCCTTTTCCTTCCTCCCTCCCCCCTCCTGCCACCCTCCCCCATCCTGGAGTCCAAATATTTCAGGAAAACTGATAAAGTAAATAAACATCACTACTTAACTCTAAACTCAAGAAACTGGCATTCCAGTCTGGGTGGAGCAGACACATAGGTTTGATTCCGTTCACAGATGATGAAACTTCTAGACTCTTCCTCCTGAGATTCCATTCTGGAAAGGTCTCCTGTCAAAAAACACAGAGATCAATCTTGTCCCAAAGGTCAACATGTTTGTCACCTCCTGTCTAGACTACAGCAATGCTCGCAACCTGGACCTCCCACAGGGAACCGTCCACTGACAGCAGATGACCCAGACGTGATAGCATGCCTGCTGGTTAGTCAGCCCACAGCAAGCCCAGCACACCCAGGCGGATTCTCAGCCTTGGCTGCTGTTTGACGTCAAGTCCAATTTATGATCTGGGCTCTTGAATTAAATCACCAGGCAGTGATGAGCCCGGGCTGCTGGAAGACCTTTTCATTCCACACAGCCCACTGATAACTTGTTGGACATGGAGGTATTGGGACACGATGCAGATATCTTTTCATTAAGGTCTGTTTTTAATTAGAATAACTGGACCCATGTGTGCTTCTAGTTAACCATGTAGGTGTCACCGGGCTAAGAGGAGTTTGCATTTAGCCCTGCCTCCCCAGACCAGACACTGGGGTCCAGGACTCCTTAAAGGATTAAAAAAGTAAACTGATCACAAAGAGGTTTTATTCAAAAGCCCAAAAGTAGTTAAAATTAGCATTCTTGCCCTCATTCCACCCCCTTCTCCAGGTCATTATTTTGAACTGCTTAGAATTCAAAATACATTTCTGCCTACAAGTCCAGAAGGTGTCACATTGAGATATTTTTTCAGCAAGGATGGTATCATCAACATTCTCTATCAGCTCCTTTGATGACCAATATTTCTAGTGTGTTCATTCAAAAGTCACCAGCAAGAAGCTGTGAGAAAGTGAGAAAGTAGAATTATATAACATAACCCCACCCTGCAGGAGACAAGGGCTTTAGGCATGCAGCCTCGGTCAGGTCAGTAGGACAGAGTGGGTTTCTTTGAAAGGTCTGGTTTTTATTTTTGTTTTTGTTTTTGTTTTTGTTTTTCTTCTAGAATTCAACTTCTATCTTGAATTAAGCTAATCAACTTACCTTTGTTTGGCCTTTTGAAGAGAAGAGGCTGATCTTATTTACTACTTGTCAATTTGCCAAAAACATGTTTACTTTTATTTAGATGAACTTGGCTGCCAGCAATAGCAGTGAAAGAAGAGAAGGTATATGGAGAGTAAGAAAGACAGCCCAGCAGAATTGGGAAAGATTATTTAAAAGGAGCAGAATGTTCTCTCCCAGAAAGTCAGAAATGAGAGAGAGAGAATATGAATGAGACAGAGAGAGAGAGATTGAGTAATTCAATATAAAGGTACAATCTCAATCTGCCAGATTACTCAATCTGCCATTGCCTTCTCCATCAGCATCAAAACCTCAGAGAACACAGAATTATAAACCAGATCCCATCCTCCAGCCACAAATTACACAAGCTTAGAGTGCTCAGAGGCAATGACAATATTAAAGAGTTTCAAAAATAAAGTATGCTTCATTTCTATTTGAACAACTCCCTATAGCCTCCTTGATTCAACACAGCTTCTTACAATCCTTTCATTTGCATCATTCCTTTTCTTCCCATGAAATACCCTCCTGCAACTTGAGACAAGATGGAACATGCTACATAGGAATCTTTGTGACTATTTAAGATTCCATGTAAATGTACACAGTCCCCATGGGATCAGACAAATTTGCTGTTCAGTTTTCCGGGCACACAACTTTATAATATCAGGATTAACAGGAACTTGCACATTAATGCCTAGAGGTTTTTTGCCCTCTTGGTATTCCTCAGATAAAACTCAAGGGGGTTAGGAGGTTTCCACATAGTTCTTTTTCCAAGCAGTCTGTCATTCTTGGTGCATCACCCACACTTTCCGAAAATGGCACAAAATCCAGCCAGACTCTTCCAAGAAAGGGATTATGTCACTCCTCGATCCTATGATGCCTCTGAAATAACCTAAACAAGTTTTCTTCCCACTGAAGGGGTACACCTTCAGTTCTTTCTACAGGCCAGGCATAAGATCTTGAATCTCTTAACTTTATTCTGTATTGATATAATTACAGAAACGGATAATAGTGATTTTTTTTCTAGATGAACACTTCATACTGAGTGACACCTTCTCATTGTGGTCCACATGCTTTAAACTGTTGTCTATTTAATATTTCTGTATCTTTCGTCATTCCCTTCCCCTGTGGTTTTCTTTCCTAACTGCTAGATAGTTCTGAGGCAGGGCACTGGACCAATGGCATTAAAAGGAACAGAAGAGAGAAATGAAGAGTAACAGTCCTCTTAGGCAATCATCTTAATTGACCAAAAGGCAAGTCAGGCTGTATGAAAAAGTATAAACCATATGTATACCACATATACATCTTAGATCTTTACCATCTGGTTTCTCACACTTAGATGAGCCTTTAGAGCAAAACGAAGAAGAATCACTTTGTAAGAAATCTGATTTGCAAAACACCTTTCTCGTGTGTGTGTGTGTGTGTGTGTGAGTGTGTGTGTGTGTGTGTTGGCTTTATTTGAGGTTAAAAAAATGATGAGATCTAAATTCCCAAATTGATAGTACTACAAAATTATATGTGGAGATTTCCAGAACATTTCCATTCTGAAACAAGTAAGCAAATAATTTTGTTCAACAAAAGACTCAAGATACAATTTATAAAAGTTTTGGCTAGACTAGACTAGAAAAACTGAGAGAAATACTACATAAGTGTAAATAGATAGTGTGAATTTGTACCATTAGGATTTAATAATGGAAGTATAAAAAGAAATCTTAAATAAATGGGCAAAGTTAGCTGACACCAAATGCACTAGAATTTGTTGCCTCTACACGTCAAAGTAAAATGTCACAAGTGCCAAAACGAAGGGATATGCAGAGTGTTATTGGCATTCCTTCTTGCTGAGGAGATCAGAAAAGATTTCTTGGAGGTATTTGATCCGAGCCCTGAAGGAAGGCAGCATTTTGACAGGCAGCAATGGGCATAGAGGAAATTGCATAGTGAGAGAAATCATTTAAAGAGAGCTAAGGTAAACAGTTAGGAACTAATGCATGCTTAAGGAACAGTGACCCATCCAGTGTGGCTGGATGGAATACAAGTCACATAAAGAAGAGTAGTGGGTGATAGGCTGGAAATTTGGCTTGGAATCAGGTCATGGAGTACCCTGAATTTCTCACAAAGTAATATGAACACTTGTGTCTGCTAACGGAGAATTGTTGAAGGTTTTTTAATAGAGAAATGATATAATCAGAATCAAGCTTTGAAAAGATTAATCTGGCAGTAAGATGTAGAATACTTTGGAAGAAACTGAGGAGTTACAAGGCCAGGGTAATAATACAGATAAGAAATAATGAGGGTCAGATCTACAATAGTGTGAGTAAAAATGGGAAGAAGGTAAGAGATAGATGTGAGGAATGTTGAAAATATAGAATCAAAAGGACTCTGACTAATTATATTAGAAAATGTAGGGAAAGAAGGAAACTGGTCTGAGTAATTATAAGTGTAATGCTAATTATTGAAATTAAAAATAAACCAGAAGAGCATGCTTGTAGATGATGAGTTCAGATTTCACTGTGTCCAGCGTTCAGAGATATTTGTCATGAAAACATGTAACTGTATGGCCTATCTTCCTTGCTGCATCCTTACCCCTATATGCCACATCCAGAAGCCATAGTGATTTGACTAAGAACTTAGTTAGGCTTTATAAGTAGCTAGGTGTTTGTGTAATGAATAAAACAAGCCATTAAGGAGTATGTGGCCAAAAATGGGGCCATTACTTATTTCAAGGAAAGGCATGTGTTAGGGCAATAGTAGCTCCTATGAATAGAAAGTCTATCAAATTTCAGTGGCCTAGCATTATAGAATTTATTTTTTCACTCATTTGCATTCAGTTGCCACTGGCAGGAGAAGGGGGGACTCCATGCAGTCATTCAGGGACCCAGGATTATGAAAATTCTTTCATCTTGGCTTCCAAGGCCATCCTAGTAGTATTGCCCAATTAGCAGGGAACAAGAGAGAGAATGAAAAATTTTATAGAAGAGCTCTAGGGACCAAGCCTAAAAATGGTATAGATCACTTTTGCCCACATTTCTTTGGCCAGAATTCAGTCACGTTGCTATAACTTAACTGTAAGAGAGGCTCAGAAATATGGAAATAACAATGAGGCCAAGAAGATAAGGAAATAACTTTGTTAAACAGATAGTTGGCCTCTACCACTAGGTCGCAATTTCAAAGGTAAGGTGTAGGGGCTAAGGATAAACAAAAAGAACCACAGCTGTCTCTATAGAAACACAAATTACTATTGCCACTGTGGAAAGAAGTGGCCTAACAGAGTATGGAGCATTTGACAAAATGAATTTCCTCTTCTTTATATAGGCCATGTAGTATCTAACAATCTTTCATCTTAAAACTTGGGTTGGGGAAGAGCGTGTGTGTGTGTGTGTGTGTGTGTGTGTGTGCACGCGTGTGTGTGTGTGTATGTGTGTCAGTGGTAGACCACCCTGCTCATGCCTTTTTCCACAATGCTGATTTTCACTCTTATAGTGAATGTTGTTCCAGACATGAAAACCCAGACTTAGGAAATGCACCATTGGGAAGCACTGTATCCCACAAAGAGCCCAGTGATGTAAGATAATGGAACCTAGTGAAGATGAGACAAAGCCCCAATGGATAGAAGGTAGGGTTTTCCAAAAAGAGACTGGAGATTTGTACCTTGAAAGTTTACTGAATTTCCTTGAAGACAGACAAGAATCTGGGCACCAAAGAGCAAGTTAAGGAACTGGTTCTGTGAAGACAGCTCTTATGAATGGTTAACTTCTTAGCTATGGAAAAAATCGTATTAAATATGCAATTTTAAAGTCATGTATTACAAAACCCTATTTTTTTTCACAACTCTTCTATAAAGTCTTCAAACTTTGTGTGGTATATAGAGGCAAATTGGAGATGTCATAACAAGACACCCGGTCTGCCCACAGCATGGCCCAGTCTGCATCCATAGACTGAGCTACTACCACAGCCTTCCCCACAGTGAGGAGTGGCTCATAGCCCAGTGGAGAGCAGGGGGTGCTGGCCATTGCAGCAGCAGTGGTCCAGCAGATGACTCAGAGTCAGCCACAGGAAATGCTCCCCACTGCCCCCTACTAAGGCGATCCTTAGCCAGGGGGAAAATGTTGATATTGTGTCAAATTTTGATATAAAGGGAGTTACAAGTTTTAGTAAGAGCTCAAATTTACAGATAAAGATTCCAAACTCTCCAGCTTTATTATGTTATAATCAGGGGAATGTAGAAAATGGACAAAGGAATGTGTTCAAAAGAGATATAAAAGATCACTGGACACTGTTGGTGCCCTTCCCAGATGTCCTCAGTTCTTAATTACAAACAGCCTGCACCTTTGACTCTCTTCAGAGGACTGATCCAAGATTATTGGAGCTGCTTTTCCCATGTTAAAAGAGCTGGAAGGGCCTAGGAGGTTTATGACTCCCAACTCCCCAGAGTGACACACAGCCAATGACTGTCTGTCTGGTGTGGATGTGTGAAAGCTCAATCCCTTGTTCTGCGTGGAGACAGACTCTGGCAGAGATCCCCTCAGGGATCACATTGAAGCTGAGACGTCACTTGAGATGGCACCGCTACTTGGCTTGTTCCTGCCTCCCCATTGACTGGTTGATTTTTCTTAAATGTACTTCCTCAAATTATAGGCACCTGAATTCTCATCTCCAGTTTCGTTTCTGGTGAACTCCAACTAAGACACACATAATAGGGATGCCACCACTGTGGTCATGGTAGGATTTAATGTTTTTGATTTACTAAGAAAGATAAGCACCATAAAAGGATTGCTAGATTTAGCATTGAGAGACTACTATTGCTTCTAATTCCCCCACCAGTCATACAAATTGACAAGGGAACAAGGAGTAACCTACATAAATGCCCGTGTCCTGGGCACTGTCACTGTCATCAACTGTCAATCATCCCTCCCCAGAAACCACATGTTCCCACATTGCTGCTAAATCCATAAACAAAAAAATAGAGGTAGAAGGAATTTCTAAATTCTTGTAAGAAGACACAGGGGTAAATTCAGTGGCTTCATGGAGTCTAAATCAAATGCACATTAGACTTTATGGAGTCTAAATAAGATACATGTTAGATGGCACCAGGACTGACTTGGTGGGAAGGTGGGTACCTGGGATTTCCATTTATCCTATGCACAGTATCACAGGCAAACTCAAGCACTAGAATAATTGAAGGCTTAGAACTGAAAGGAATCTCAGATAAGTCCTATTCTATTCCCACAGTTTATTACAAGAGTCCATGACCATAAATCCCTTGGCTAAAAGCTGAATTATCACACAAGTTCAAGTCTTTGACTCCCCCTGACTATCTTTCCAGTACACCACACAGCCTTTCAAGTTCTTATTATTGCTAGTAAGAATATTACTGTTACTATATATCAAGTACTTGGCTAAGTTCTTTACATTCAAAGTTTTATTTATAATTCCCAATAATCTATAAGATAGATGCCCTCATTCCAGTTTTACAGAAGAGGACATGAACTTAGAAGAGATCTACTTAATTGACATCCTGTAGCTTGCTGTGGCCTAGAACTTCAAAGACAAAATCTGAATCCAAAGCCCATGTTCTTCTCACTATGTAAACCACCTGCGCTCAATTCATTGATTGACAGGCTGAAAGTTTTATGCTCTAACTTGGACACTAATTGCTAGACCATGTCCTGTAATAATTGTAGAACTGTATAGCCATGTAATCTTCTACCATACCCTTCCCTTTCCAGTAGATAGATAGATCTGTCCAATCCATATTAGAGTCACTTACTTAAGCAGAGAAAGCTTAGGAATTTTGCTTGGCTCGTGCAGCTTTCGGGTCAATTTTTTTCTTCCCTTTCTTTTGGGAAGACATGTTTGGAGCTTCTTTGTCACCTCATTGTAGGATGCTTCTACCAGAAAGGGTCATCTAACAGCATTCTTTCCACAAGAACAAAGACAGAAATCACTGAGGCACTGAGGTAGAGGGGAAGAGCATTGGACACAGAACTAGGGAATCTAAATATTAGTCCCAGAAAAGGGATGGAGCTCTCAGCAGTAAATATCCTGGACTTCAGTGTCAAAGTGAATGATGGCTCCTTTAGGAGAATCACCTCAGGGAACATCATGATTATCAAATGAAATAATTGCTCAAATTATTATTGGAAATCCTTTGAAATTGCTCTGAGAAACAGCCCCATGGGTAAACTATTTTCCAGAATAAAGCCTGGTTCTTTGTCCAAGATAAAATCCTAGCTTTTGCTCTTTAATGTGAAACCATGAGCAAGAAAGCATACTCCTCTCCAAGCCTTGGTTTTGCCATCTGTATGATGGGAAAACAGTAATACCTGGAGGTGTGAGAATAAAATGAGGAAATGCATGTAAATGTGATTCTGAAACTGTGATATTCTTCACTCAGATAAGACAGAGATGGAAAGTCAATCTTGGCCACTTTTAATTGGGTAAAATATCTTGCTTTGTTCATCCCTAGCAAGATGGGACAAACAGCTTAAGAGGTTATAGTGACATTGACCATTCTTGCTTCTTTATTCCCAGAAATAAAAGCACCACATTCAAAAGTTACTCAATACACTAGTCATTCCAAAAAAGTTCCCACCAACAGAAAACACTGCAGTGACACAGAGTGGTTTTCTTTAATTTTCTATTATTTTGATGCATTGAGAGAGGAGATCATTGAGCTTTTTTCCCTAAAACAAACATAAAACCTCTGAGTCTGAAAATCCAGGGGCTTCACTTTTCCATGAACAGCATTTAACATGCATGAAGAAGAACTTATGGCCCATGATGAGAGTCTACTTCTTTGATAAGGGGTCTAAATATACTTTGCAAACACGTGGCCATGACCTCCCTGAGCCGATCGCTGGACACGTGAAGCAACGTGTGTGGGCCAGCTGTGGAATTTGGCTTGGCTCAAGCTTGCAATCACCTCCCTTCTCTAAAAATTCTTTAAATACTGGAAGACCTGTGTGTATGTAGAGGGTGCAGGGGAGGAGGTGTGAGGAGTTGTTAGCAAAAGACAACAGATGAGCTCATGAAACTTGAACAAGCTGCTGGGGCATTCCACATGTGAGGCTTGGAGGCTATTCCATGGTCCTCTGGAGATAGTAATGAGCATATTGTAAAGGACAATATTTTCAAATAAATTTTATTTTTGGAGAGAGGTTTGTATGTTATATAGAGAAAGGTCTTGTAATCCAGATCACACTGAAGGTCTATTTGTGAAAGTGCTTAGACTGGCTGACTTGACTGGAGAACCCACATTTAAGCATGGGCATTGTACACAGGCTCACAGTTTACTATAAATCCAGGGGCTTTCCAAGAACATGTGGCTCTTATGTGCCTGCCCATGCTTGACATGTGCACCTGAACTTTCTTGAAATCCTTATTTCATATTCACTTACACAATCCCAGGCAAAGGTAAAAGCAACACATAGAGTTGCCGACGTGGAACATCACCAGCAACTTCAGAGTTTATATTCTAAATAAGGCATGGTGTATGGTAGCACTACAGAGTTCAGACACAGAGTTAGCTGAAAGATCCATATTCCAATCTAGTCTGAATCTTTGACTCAGCCTTCCCATCAAGAAAATATTTGCCTTAAACCAAATCCTATTTTATGCAATTCTATTTTATTAACAATGTTGATTTCATCACATAGCATTAAAAATTTTGCTCCTGGTGCAAAATTTGCTCTGTGTTTCTGTAGAGAAAATATTCCCAGAATGAAAACGTTTTTAAACAGAAAAGCAGAAGGCTAAATTTTTTACAAAAATATGCCTGTGATCTTTTTATGTATTTGCCCCATTGAATTGTATCTAAATTCATTAATTGAATTGAAATGACAAAACACCATCTTGTGTTTTCTTTAATCATTATTCAAATAGAATAGATTATTTTAAAATACAAATTCTAGGAGCAAATAGCCCATAGTCTCTTTTAGAGTTTTATAAGATTTTATTGCCTGAATGTTCTTGTTTTTCACCCAGAAAAAATCTTCTTTGGCAGAATAATCTGGTCCTATTATCTATTTGACTTTGGGTAAAGTTACTTCCTCCTACCCCATATTTGTTTTCTCATCTATATATGGAAATTAGACTAAGTGCTTCTAAGTGCCCTCTGGCCCTAAATGTTCTAGAATAATATGATCCTGTGGTCCCACATCATTCTATAAAAATGTTTTCACAACACTTGTATTTAGCTCTATATTGCTCTATAGTAAATACTTTATTTTATTGTGTTCTAAGGGCCTGGAAGAATTAATGGAGCACTTAGTTACTAATCTATGTTCTAAGTCTACAAGCATAGGGAAAAGTAATAAAACTGTTTTTAACACATGTTCCATTAGCATAATAGATTATATGTGGAAAGTCAAAAAAAAGATGGAAGATATTAATATTATCCTCATTCAAGAGAGTTACAAGTTGATGAATAGATGGTTAAACAATTTGAACAAGTATTACCTCTAGCAGAACCAAGCCAGTAAAAGGAAATATTATTGAGCATCTACTATGTTATAGGCAGCATATCAGGTTTGTTTCACATATATTATCTCAACAACTTTCCAGAGCAGGTGTTTTCCTCTCCCTTTTTAAAGATGAGATAACCAAGATCAGAGAGATTGTGGTACTTACTGCTACAAATTATTCTAACAGATACTTTCAAGTATGGAATTGAAAGAGTAGCATTTTAGATACAAGTAACAGAATATCTGATTGACAGTGAACTAATCAAATAATATTTTATATTTTTTAAATAACGAGAAGTCTGGAATTAAGTAATTTAAGGATTTGTTCAGCTGGATGCTTGGGTCCACTTCTCTGTGATTCTTATCATGGGCACAGGATGGCTGCAGGTCTAGATCACTCAGACTGAAGTTGACAGAATAAATGGCCTAAAATTGTCAAAACCTAAAAGTTCCTGGAGAAACATTCACCACTTGTCCCAGAGTCTAATTTCATCCAGAAGGGCAACTGTGGAAGTCAAAAGTGAGTACAGAATCATTTGGAAATACAGCCACCATGAGGTGATCCATTTAGAGTCATGAGTAAGCTACATATACTCAGTGAAGACCAGCTAAAGTAAACAAATAAGATCCTCTTTTTCTCAAAGAAAGCCTCTTTAAAGAAACAAATGAAGCTGTTGACATGATAGATGAGCTCTGTCTTCAATGACGCACAGATGAGATTTGCCACCCATCCACACTGATAATAAATGTTAATTCTATGAATTTGTGTTCATAGTTAAAAACAGCAAAAGTTTATAGCAGTGCACCATGTCACCCATGACTTGCCCTAAGTTTATAAGGCTCTGGGGTTCCTCTTGGACGTGTATTTATGAGCCAATAGAACCTGGGCACAAATACCCAGAACTGTGTTGTTCTAAGCCCTGTCCTTCCAGTACAAGATGCTGTATATTCCCATAGCTAGCAAACAATAGCTTTAAGATGTCTTTTATTTTATGAAATAACTGCACATCTTTCTACAAGATCCTCCTGCATTTGGTCTTCGCCAACTCTTCTATTAAAATGTTCTCTTTATCTTCTGTATTTCATTAGCCCTTTCTTTTATTCTAAAAAATTTCTCACCAGCTTGTAGTATCTATTTTAGAAGTTATGGGCATATCAAATCTCTGGAATAGATATGCTTTTTTACATTCCAGTAAAGTACTTTCCAGATATCCCTGAGAATTCACATTTCCAGCAGGTTTGTAGAATTAATGTTGGCACAATTCCTACTAGCCTTTCTGTTTCATGTGGCTGAAGCAGATGAAGCAGAATGCTCATAGTATATAATTAGAAGAAGAATTTGGTGTGCAAAGAGGACAATTTCAAATAGTGAATCTCATATAGTCATTGTCTCCTTTTATAGGAGAAAAAGCTCGATGAACATATATTCAGGGTTTTCATCTCCCTTTTTAAAGATGAGATAACCAAGATCAGAGAGATTGTTGTACTTACTGCTACAAGTTATTCTAACAGATACTTTCAAGTATGGAATTGAAAGAGCAGCATTTTGGCTATAAGTAACAGAATATCTGATTGACAGTGAACTAATCAAATAATATTTTATTTATATATATATATATATATATAATTCAAGGAAAAAACCATCACCTATGATTCCTGAATACTTTTTGGTTTTCTAAAATTTTGATGGGCTTCTTCCTTTTAAGGCCCTGGACAACAACAATAGAGGCTAATATATAACCTGTAATTGATAACAATGCCCTTACTCTCAGGTGATGACCTTCTAGAATAACATCTGGCCATATTAATAATTAGTACCTCTTGAGAGGTGTGCAGCATGGTAAGTGAGAGCACTGAACTAGATGCAGCAAACTGGATAGAAGAGGAGGAAACCAAGGAGAGAAACCTTTCTCAGGGATGAATATATACCTAATCTGGTAGTAAGATTTGGGCATTGTGGACATTTTCCCCCTGGATGTTTGATATGAGAGTTCAGCTACCTATGATGCCATACCAGGCAGGCAGAGCAAAAGTCTGCTGCCCTCACCAGCTGCCATGCCCCCAATGGCACATAAAGATATGCTTGAGAAGCAGATAGGAAAGTGGGGGCTCTAGGCTTAGACCGAACACTGTTGTTGGGACCTTCCACAAATTACTTTCCCTCTGTAGGTCTGCTCCCTCCTCTCTAAAATGAGACAATTTTAATAATTAATATTAGAACATTCCTGAGAGCACTTCCAATCCCCAAATACTATAGCTGAGCATATGTGCTCTAAACTCCAGCCAGTTCACCTACAAAAGGGAGAGGGGAAAGAACAGATTTGACCATTTATTTTCATACGTTTGCTCCCCTGACTTACCATTACAATTTCCTTGAACCTCATTCACATAAGAGTCACCTGTATGTGTGACAGGATAGGGATTTTCCTCTCCTTTGACCCCCTTTTCTTTCCCCACTTCCTCTACCATCCCCTGACATTCATACTCTTTCCCTCAAAGGGGATCTTTGAGGAAAGCAAGAGGGCATCTGATTATGAAAACATAAAAGTTATGGCCAAATGGCTGGTTAATATTACAGTCAGAAGACATCATTTTTCTTATAAATGGGAAACCATGTAAAGTTTTTCCATCCTTCACCTGAAGCCGAAGGAATTATTACCTTCCCTCCAGCTCAGGGTTCTCAACTCAAGGAAACTTTAATTTCACCCAAGGCCAAAAGAAACACCTAGCAGTTCTGTTTAAGTCCAAACACTTAATAAGTACTTTAGGCCTAACAACTTAGAATCATTTGGAAAAATACTATGTATAAATTGAAAGAAAAAATAGTTTAAATTTACTCTTAAGAGTAAACTTACCATGATTGCTTAGCTAATGGGATATGTGTGCCTATCGGGCACTGTGCAAGTTCTCACCCTTGGAATTAGATTGGGCATAGCCACCCTCATTTCTATTGCACATTGATTTTTGAGGGTGCTAACTTTTTTTTATCATAGAACTCTCAAATGCCCAACTTTGCTAAGATACCACTTCACTGAAAACAACATAGCACTCTCTGATATTCAAACAGTCGTTCACATGATGTCCAACAGAAGTTGTCCTGTTTTCCTCAAAAATTTAAAACTTTCATTGAAATGGTGCCTCTGTGAATTTGCTGCTGTGCCCCAGAGCACCCTGGGACAGAGCTCAGGAACTAGAGCTGTAGCTCCTGAGGCAGAAAATAGCTGGAATTTGAACTAATTTTGTTCTGATTCCCTGGCTACCAGAAAAAAAAAGGGGAGAAAAGATGGGTAAAAATATGGACAGAACCATAAAGGTAGCAAAGAGAGGGACAGAGAGGAGGGACTCTTAGTGGTCCATCTGGTCATGGACTAATGAACTGGTAGTTGACTCAATGGGAAAAGTAAAGTGAAATGCCACACATTCCTATGGACATAAGTAAGTGTATCTATCTCTTTCACTAAATTAAGACCAAGCAAATGATCTAATTCATTTCAGTGTTCTTCTACATGCCTAATTGAACACATACTGTTGCATTGAATTTCCTTACCCAGAACACTGAACTTAAATCTAATTGTGGTAGAATGTGCTAATTAATTTGTTCTGATTTATTTTACACCCCTGAAGTTAGAGCGTCTTAAAATTCAGTACACAGATTAATAGAGATTCAGAAGGCTTTGCTACTGTTCTGCTATTGGGACCCCTCCATGTTCCTGCTGGAAATCTGAGATGAGGATTGGATTTTTGGTTTATTTTGTATTTCAGACTAAGTATCTAAGGGAAAAACATGTCTGGCAATGAGTGAAGTCCACAAGTGTATTCCCACTGATTTTACCTCAAAACTGGCATTTGAGAGAATTGATTCCATGGTTTTCTACCATGTGAGCTATAGTATATGATGGAACCACTCCCTAACTTCTGTTAGCCTTTGATTTACTAAAGTAATCAAACTGTCGGGTATGGCTGTATCATTGTTTGCCAGGAAAACATGACAAAAGTATTGTTGTCCCAGAAGATCAAAAAAAAGTCGGTTCTTTAAAACAATTTTGGTGCTAAAATGTACAGATTAGGAATGAAATTAAATGACTGGATGTGGAATGCAATAACTGATTTACACTTCCTCTGCAATTGCAAACTATTGCTGTTCCGATTTACAAGTTCTTGAGAAAGGGTGTTAGTGTTTTCTTTGGTTGGTTTCTTTTTTATAAAATTCAGCTACATCATTTTGTTCACTCACTTATCCCCCTCACCTTTCATCAGAAAATTGCAGAGCCACTGATAGCCTGTGTGACCAGATTTTTCCCCAGTGTTGCACAAAATGTGCAAGCCACCTGTTAAAAATCAAAGACATAAAGAAATATGTGTAATTGCCTGATGGGTTCTTCCTGCTCACTGGACAGACAAAACCAATTCACTGAGAGCATGGTATCACAAAAAAGAAATTTTGATTGACATGAGGCTGGCCATGCCACCTGGGAGATGAAGTTATTACTCAAATCAATCTGTCTGAAAATTCAGACTAGGGTTTTTCCAAGGATAGTTTGGTGGGCACAGGGCAAGAAAATGGGTGCTGCTGATTGGTTGGAGATGTAATCATAGGGATGGGGAAAAAGGTCTTCGTGCACTAAGTCCACTTCTGGGTGGGGACCACAGAGAAGTCACTGGTCCAGGTAGGTCAGAAATACAAAAGTCTGAAAAGTGACATCTCAAGAGGCCAATTTTAGGTTCTACAGTAGTGAATTGAGGAAGTTGAAAATCTTATGTCCATCAACAATAGACTGGATTACGAAAATGTGCCACATAAACACCATGGAATACTATGCAGCAATAAAAAAGGATGAGTTCATGTCCTTTGCAGGGACATGGATGAAGCTGGAAACTCTCAGTCTCAGCAAACCATCACAAGGTCAGAAAACCAAACACCGCATGTTCTCACTTGTAAGTGGGAGTTGAACAATGAGAACACATGAACACAGGGAGGGGAACATCACACACTGGGGCTTGTAGGGGGTTGGGGGCTAGGGGAGGGATAGCATTAGGAGAGATATCTAATGTAGGTGACGGGTTGATGGGTGCAGCAAACCACCATGGCACGTGTATACCTATGTAACAAACCTGCATGTTCTGCACATGTATCCCAGAACTTAAAGGGTAATAAAAAAATTTTTTTAATTAAAAAAAAAAAATCTTGTGACCTCCCGAATAGTGACTGCTAATCATTTAACTACACCTAAGTCTTAGCAGAATTCAGGCCCTTCTCATCCTAAAGTGGTGACCTTTCATTAGTTTTAAAAAGGCAGTTTAGTTTTGGGGAAGGGCTATTATCATTTAAACTATAAACTAAATTTCTCCCAAAGTTAGCTTGGGCCAAGCTCAGGAATGACCAAAAGCAGTTTGGAGGTTAAAGGCAGGATGAGGGTTGGCTAGATCAGATCTCTTTCACTATCATAACTTTCTCACTGTTGTAATTTTTGCAAAGGTGGTTTCATACAGAGTGCTAGAATCCACAATCAAAACAATCCTACTGGGAAGGGTCCCTGATAGTGTACTTACTTCACAAGCAAGGAGGAAATGGGATAATATCAAATATCTCAAATAGCAAGGAAAATGGGCCCTTCACATGTGTGTTGTGGGAAGTCAGGGACCTGAACGGAGGAACCGGCTGGAGCCACGGCAGAGGAACATAAATTGTGAAGATTTCACCTTAATATGGACATTTATCAGTTTCCAAATAATACTTTTATAATTTCTTATGCCTGTCTTTACTTTAGTCTCTTAATCCTGTTATCTTCATAAGCTGGGGATGTACGTCACCTCAGGACCACTGTGATAATTGTGTTAACTACACAAACTGATTGTAAAACATGTGTGTTTGAACAATATGAAATAAGTGCATCTTGAAAAAGAACAGAATAACAGCGATTTTTATGGAACAAGGGAAGACAACCATAAGGTCCAACTGCCTGCAGGGTCGGGCAAAAAGAGCCATATTTTTCTCTTTGCAGAGAGCCTATAAACAGACATGCAAGTAGGAAACAAGTCACTAAATTATTTTCCTAGCAAGGAATATTAATATTAATACCCTGGGAAAGGAATGCGTTCCTGTGGGGAGGTCTATAAATGGCCACTCTGGGAATGTCTGTCTTATGCAGTTGAGATAAGGACTGAGATACGCCCTGGTCTCCTGCAGAACCCTCAGGCTTACCAGGGTGGGGAAAAACTCTGCCCTTGTAAATTTGTGGTCAGACCAGTTCTCTGCTCTCGAACCCTGTTTTCTGTTGTTTAAGATGTTTATCAAGACAATACATTGCACTGCTGAACATAGACCCTTATCAGTGGTTCTGCTTTTGCCCTTTGTCCTGTGATCTTTGTTGGACACTTATCAGTGGTTCTGTTTTTGCCTTTGTCCCGTTCCCTCAGAAGCCTGCGATCTTTGTTAGACCCTTATTTGTGGTTCTGCTTTTTGCCCTTTGAAGCATGTGATCTTTGTACCTACTCCCTGTTCTTACACCCCCCTCCCCCTTTGAAACCCTTAATAAAAACTTGCTGGTCTGAGACTCAGGTGGACATCATGGTCCTACTGATAAGTGATGTCACTCCCGGTGGCCCAGCTGTAAAATTCCTCTCTTTGTACTGTCTCTCTTTATTTCTCAGCTGGCCAACACTTATGGAAAATAGAAAGAACCTATGTTGAAATATTGGGGGTGGGTTCCCCCAATACATGTGCCCAGAAACAATGTTTCAGATTTTATGAACATTAGCTCACTCACCCACATTTAACAGAAGGAGAAACTAAGGTTGTCAAGGTTGATACAACTTGCCCTTGATCAGCTGCAGGGCAAAACCAAAACTGAAACCTTTGTCTGATCAATCATCATGTCAACACTCGTTCACCACACAATTTACAGACACAAAGTTGAGCTGTTGACAGTTCAAAACTGTGGAGAAACAGTACTAGATTTGAGTGGGAAGGCAAAGGCCCTAAGATCCCTTTTCAACTTGAAGCCAAGAAAGTCCTTTTAGCATTGCCCTACCTATGGCTAGAGACCTACGGCCCTTAGGGGAAGGCATATCAATGCCATAACAAAATGGCACATTAGAGCTAATGAGAGTTTGGACTCCTCACATAATATGAGCTAACTAGAAATGCATTTCAAACTGAGTATCCCTTCCTCTTTTCATAAATTCGGTCCACCTTGTCATTTCCATTACAAGCACACATCTCTTCCCTCCTGACTTTCAAGATTTGTAAAGTTGACCTTATTAACTTTTTTCCATGGCCAAAATTTGGCCTGATCGACTTCGTATTTTATTACTGTTTTCAATCATGTAGAACTAAAAGTGTTAGGAGTTGGAAAAAGCAGCTTTGATTCTTCAAAATGTGTTTTAAATAAAATAGTCCTGCATGTCAAATTCACAGATTTTCTTTTTCAAGTATTAACTGTTTTTGGTTTTTTTGGGGGTCTTTTTGTTTGTTTGTTTTGTTTTGCTTTTTTGAGACAGAGTCTCTGTTGCCCAGGCTGGAGTGCAGTGGTGCAATCTCAGCCCACTGCAACCTCTGCCTCCAGGTTCAAGCAGTTCTCCTGCCTCAAACTCCTGAGTAGCTGGGACTACAGGTGCATGCCATCAAGCCCAGCTAATTTTTGTATTTTTTAGTAGAGATGGGGTTTCACCATGTTGGCCAGGCTGATCTTGAACTCCTGACCTCAGGTAATCTGCCTGCCTCAGCCTCCCAAAGTGCTGGGATTACAGGTGTGAGCCACCATGCCTGGGCTTCAAGTATTAAATGTTTAATGACAGAGAGATGCAGGGGCCATAGGCTCTTGGTCCCCTAAAGATTCACTAAAAATGACTGACATGGCCAGGTACGGTGGCTCACGCCTGCAATCCCAGCTGTTTGAGAGGCTGAGACAGGTGGATCACAAGGTCAGGAGATCGAGACCATCCTGGCTAACACAGTGAAACCTTGTCTCTACTAAGAATACAAAAAATTAGCAGGGCGTGTTGGCGGTCCCTGTAGTCCCAGCTACTCAGGAGGCTGAGGCAGGAAAATGGTGTGAACCTGGGAGGCGGAACTTGCAGTGAACAGAGATTCATGCCACTGCTCTCCAGCCTGGGCGACAGAGTGAGACTCCATCTCAAAAAAAAAAAAAAAGTGACCGACATAAGGCATATTGATTAATAGAAGAAAAGTCATACAAATTTATTTAATGTGTAAACATGAGATACAGAAACTTATATACCATCTTGAGGTTACAAAAAGAATGAGGGATAAGATTCTGGTAGAACAGGTTATGGGAGAGGGTAGAAGAGGCTTGGCTAGCAAAGGTGGCCTTGTTATGTAGATAAAGCCTCCGTCAGAGAGAACAGATGGTAAATGTTTCTTTTAAAGTTGTCAGACTCTCAACCTCTCTTGGATCTGGGGAAAGGAACAGAAAGAGGAGGGAGCATGATGCATTAATGCAGATTCTCTACAGATGCAAATTTTCCCAACTTAAGACAGCGTTGCAAGGCCACTTCTGCCTGCTGGCCAAGTGGCAGCCATTTAAAAATATATATCAAAGAAATATATTTTGGGGTATAATATTTTAATTTCCTTCAGAGAGCGACAACTAACCAGAGTACAGTTCTTAGGGGACAGCTTTTACATGAACCTTCAAGGCTCCAAAGCAGATGTTTGCCAATTTTAACATAACCCCTAAAATCAAAGTTTACATGTAACTGTTGTCTTAGGTCAAGTTTCCCTAGAAGCAGAACCAGACACAGAGATTAGGGCCCAGAGGTTTATTGAGGATATATTCTTCACTAAATACTCATAGAAGAGTGAGGAAAACAGAAGAGAGAAGAGAAAACAGGCTTGGCCTCATTCAGAGGTGGGAGGAAAGGGGCTAGTCAGGGAGTGGGGACTCCTCTGGCCTGTAATACCACTGAGCCATCCTTTCTGTAGGTCCTGGGCCAGGCTTTGGTATGCTCCTATTGCCATAGGCGTTCAAACCAGAGTGACTCTACCTTGAATAGGGGCTGGGTAAAATAAGGCTGAGACCTACTGGGCTGCATTCCCAGGAGGTTAGGCACTCTTAGTCACAGGATGAGATAGGTCAGCACAAGATACAGGTCACAAAGACCCTGCTGATAAAACAGGATGTGGGGAAGAAGCCAGCCAAAACCAAGATGGCAATGAAAGTGACCTCTGATCATTCTCACTACTCATTAAACATTAATTATAATGCATTAGCATGCTAAAAGACACTCCCATCAGTGCCATGAGTTTACAAATGCCATGGAAATATCAGGAAGTTTCTCTATATGGGCTAAAAAGGAGAAGGAATCCTCAGTTCCAGAAAATCCCCACTCCTTTCTCATGAATAATCACCCTATTTCTCATGAATAATCCACCCCTTGTTTAGCATATAATCAAGAAATAACCATAAAAATAGCCAACCATCAGCCCTCCATGCTGTTCTGCTCTGCCTGTGGAGTAGCCATGCTTTTGTTTCTTTACATCTCTAATAAACCTGCTTCACTTTATAGACTTGCTCCAAATTCTTTCTTGCATCAGGTCCAAGAACCTTCTCTTGGGATCTGGATCGGGATCCCTTTCCAGTAACACTATCAGCTAATCTCTGACAACAAGAGGTGCTGGAGAGGTTGGTAACCTCCCAGGCATCTCTTCCAAGGCAGTCTTGTCAGCCAAGGGTAATTTTCTGGAGAGCTTAGCAGGAATGTGCTGTTAACTGCAGCACCTGAAACAGCAAGAGGAGGAAGCATATTTGCTACAGCATCCCAATGAGTAGTTTCCTGGGGACTTGTTAGAAATGCAAATTCCTGGTCCCCATCCCACGTCTACTGCATCAGGAACACTGGCAGTGGAATCTACAATGTAATACCCCTTCTTTAGGTGATTCTGACGCACTCTAAAGTTTGAGAAGCACAGGATGGCAACTATCTTCCCACTAAATATCACATATCACACTGTTAGCTGATAGGCTTATGATAGTGCAAGTTGTGTTGAAACTAGGAACCCCCTGAAAAATATTTTGGTTCAGATTATCTACAAAAGGCATTTCCACAAACAGATGTCTAGCTTCAATTAGCCACACGTTTCCACCTTTAGTTATTTTCTCTGCTTTCCCCCAACCTTTCTGGACTCTTTCCATGACTTGAGGGCTCTGAGCAAACTCTTCCCTGGAGTCTTTTTAGGAAGGCTTAATTAGTCTCACACATTCACAGGGTCATCAAGCTCTCCCCTGCCCCCAAAGGAGGGGTTTATAGCCCAATAAGGATGTGTGGCCTTATGGCCTTCTCCTTTCTGGAATAAAACCTGTGAATATTAAGTTGACATTTTGCAGTATTTTGCTCGAAGATCTAATTCTCCTAACTAAGCAAGGTAAAAAAAAAAAAAAAAAAAAAATAGGCACACTAGAATCAAATGTCTCTGTTGGAAGAAATTATGACTTTAGACTGTTGACTAAGTTCATCATTTCATGCTAGAGGATATGGAGGGAAAAGCTGTTTGGAAATTTTTTTTAAACAAACTTTTACCTTTTCATCATTAAAAACATATTGAAATATTATCTTAAACACTGGAAAATATTATAAACACTATATGAAAGAATCTGCTTTTTAAGGCTACTGACTTCTTTTACTATTGATACTTTTATTATGCATTATTTTAAATGTAGAGGAAAGTCCAGAAAGTAATGTAACCAACATTTGTATACAGCTATCCCTCAGTATTTTTGGGGGACTGGTCCCAGGCATCCTCCTACAGATGCCAAAATTCATGGATGCTCATGTCTGATATAAAATGGTGTAGTAATTCTATCCATTGGTCCCATTTCACATGTTGCTGTAGCAATAAGTAGGAACATAGTAGAAGATGCTTACTAACAAGTTTCCCTTTTACATGTGACCAAGAAATAACAGTGATGTTGAGGTCAGGATTTTCCATCTCTCATCTTTCTCTTTTCCTATCCCTGTCCCCTGTCCCCCAGAGGGATGGAGCCAGCTGAGAGATTGGGTTGAGGGAAGGGTAGGGGGAAGGAGAGGATAGCCAAAGATTGGTTAATGAACACAAAAGTATAGCTAAATAAAGAGAATAAGTTCTAGTGTTCCATAGCACTACAGGGTGACTATATTGTCGTTAATTATAGTCACCCTATAGTGAATTTTGAATGTTCCCAATACACATTTGAAGTGATAAATACGCTAAATGTCAGATCGCTGAGCCCAAGCTAAGCCATCATATCCCCTGTGACCTGCATGTACACATCCAGATGGCCAGTTCCTGCCTTAACTGATGACATTCCACCAAAAAAGAAGTGAAAATGGCCTGTTCCTGCCTTAACTGATGACATTATCTTGTGAAATTCCTTCTCCTGGCTCACCCTGGCTCAAAAGCTCCCCTACTGAGCACCTTGTGACCCCCACTCCTGCCTGCCAGAGAACAACCCCCCTTTGACTGTAATTTTCCTTTACCTACCCAAATCTTATAAAACAGCCCCACCCCTATCTCCCTTCACTGATTCTCTTTTCAGACTCAGCCTGCCTGCACCCAAGTGAAATAAACCGCCTTGTTGCTCACACAAAGCCTGTTTGGTGGTCTCTTCACACGGACGCACAGGAAATTTGGTGCCGTGACTCAGATCAGGGGACCTCCCTTGGGAGATCAATCCCCTGTCCTCCTACTCTTCGCTCCGTGAGAAAGATCCACCTATGACCTCTGGTCCTCAGACCAACCAGCCCAAGGAACATCTCACCAATTTCAAATCCGGTAAGTGGCCTCTTTTTACTTTCTTCTCCAACCTCTCTCACTATCCCTCAACCTCTTTCTCCTTTCAATCTTGGCATCACACTTCAATCTCTCCCTTCTCTTAATTTCAATTCCTTTCCTTTTCTGGTAGAGACAGGAGACACGTTTTATCCATGGACCCAAAACCCCGGCACCGGTCATGGACTCAGGAAGACAGTCTTCCCTTTGTGTTTAATCACACAGGGACACCTGCCTGATTATTCACCCATGTTTCAGAGGTGTCTGACCACACGGGACGCCTGCCTTGGTCCTTCACTCTTAGTGACAAGTACCACTTTTCTGGGGGACAAGAACCCCCCAACCCCTTCTCTCCATGTCTCTACCCCTTCTCCACTTTTCTGGGGGGCAAGAACCCCCCAATCCCTTCTCCTTCACTCTTAGCGGCAAGTACTGCTTTTCTAGGGGACAAGAACCCCCCGACCCCTTTTCTCCATGTCACTACCCCTTTTCTGCTTTTCTGGAGGGCAAGAACCCCCCAACCCCTTCTCTCCATGTCTCTACCCCTTCTCCACTTTTCTGGAGGGCAAGAACCCCCCAATGCCTTCTCTCCATGTCTCTACTCTCTCTTTTCTCTGGGCTTGCCTCCTTCACTATGGGCAAGCTTCCGCCCTCCATTCCCCCTTCTTCTCCCTTAGCCTGTGTTCTTAAAAACCTAAAATCTCTTCAACTCACACCTGACCTAAACATAAATGCCTTATTTTCTTCTGCAATGCCACTTGACCCCAATACAAACTCGACAGTGGTTCCAAATAGCCAGAAAATGGCACTTTCCATTTTTCCATCCTACAAGATCTAAATAATTCTTGTCATAAAATGGGCAAACGGTCTGAGGTGCCTGACGTCCAGGCATTCTTTTACACACCGGTCCCTCCCTAGTCTCTGTTCCCAATGCAACTCATCCCAAATCTTCCTTCTTTTCCTCCCACCTGTCCCCTCAGTCCCAACCCCAAGCGTCACTGAGTCTTTCTAATCTTCCTTTTCTACAGACCCATCTGACCTCTCCCCTCCTTGCCAGGCTGAGCTAGGTCCCAATTCTTCCTCAGCCTCCACTCCTCCACCCTATAATCCTTTTATCACCTCCCCTCCTCACACTGGGTCCAGCTTACAGTTTCATTCCATGACTAGCCCTCCCCCACCTGCCCAGCAATTTCCTCTTAAAAAGGTGGCTGGAGCTAAAGGCATAGGCAAGGTTAATGCTCCTTTTTCTTTATCCCAAATCAGATAGCATTTAGGCTCTTTTTTATCAAATATAAAAACCCAGCTCAGTTCATGGCTCTTTTGGCAGCAACCCTGAGATGCTTTACAGCCCTAGACCCTAAAAGGTCAAAAGGCCATCTTATTCTTAATATACATTTTATTACCCAATCCACTCCCAACATTAAATAAAACTCCAAAAATTACATTCCAACCCTCAAACCCCACAACAGGACTTAATTAACCTTGCCTTCAAGGTGTACAATAATAGAGTAGAGGCAGCCAAGTAGCAACATATTTCTGAGTTGCAATTCCTTGCCTCCACTGTGAGAGAAACCCCAGCCACATCTCCAGCACACAAGAACTTCCAAATGCCTAAACTGCAGTGGCCAGGTGTTCCTCCAGGCCCACCACCCCCAGGAGCTTGCCACAAGTGCCAGAAATCTGGCCACCAGACCAAGGAATGCCCACAGCCTGGGATTCCTCCTAAGCAGTGTCCCATCTGTGCGGGACCCCATTGGAAATCGGACTGTCCAACTCTCCCAGCAGCCACTCCCAGAACCCCTGGAACTCTGGCCCAAGGCTCTCTGACTGACTCCTTCCCAGATCTTCTCGGCTTAGCAGCTGAAGACTGACACTGCCCAATCACCTCGGAAGCCGACAGGACCATCACAGATGCTCTGGGTAACTCTCACAGTGGAGGGTAAGTCCGTCCCCTTTTTAATCAATACGGAGGCTACCCACTTCACATTACCTTCTTTTCAAGGGCCTGCTTCCCTTGCCTCCACAACTGTTGTGGATACTGATGGCCAGGCTTCTAAACCTCTTAAAACTCCCCAACTCTGGTGCCAACTTAGACAATACTCTTTTAAGCACTCCTTTTTAGTTATCCCCACCTGCCCAGTTCCCTTATTAGGCCGAGACACTTTAACTAAATTATCTGCTTCCCTGACTATTCCTAGGCTACAGCCACACCTCATTGCTGCCTTTTCCCCCAGTTCAAAGCCTCCTTCACATCCTTGCCTTGTGTCTCCCCACCTTAACCTACAAGTATAGGACACCTCTACTCCCTCCTTAGTGACCGATCATGCACCCCTTACTATCCCATTAAAACCTAATCACCCTTACCCCGCTCAATGCCAATATCCCATCCTACAGCATGCTTTAAAAGGATTAAAGTCTGTTATCACTTGCCTGCTACAGCATGGCCTTTTAAAGCCTATAAACTCCCCTTACAATTCCCACATTTTACCTGTCCTAAAACCAGACAAGACTTACAGGTTAGTTCAGGATCTGCACCTTATCAATCAAATTGTTTTGCCTATCCACTCCGTGGTGCCAAACCCATATACTCTCCTATCCTCAATACCTCTCTCCACAATCCATTATTCTGTTCTGGATCTCAAACATGCTTTCTTTACTATTCCTTTGCACCCTTCATCCCAGCCTCTCTTCGCTTTCACTTGGACTGACCCTGACACCCATCAGGCTCAGCAAATTACCTGGGCTGTCCTGCCTCAAGGCTTCACGGACAAGCCCCCTTAATTCAGTCAAGCCCACATTTCTTCCTCATCTGTTACCTATCTCGGCATAATTCTCATAAAAACACACGTGCTCTCCCTGCTGATCGTGTCCGGCTAATCTCCCAAACCTCAATCCCTTCTACAAAACAACAACTCCTTTCCTTCCTAGGCATGGTTAGTGCAGTCAGAATTCTTACACAAGAGCCGGGGCTGCACTCTGTAGCCTTTCTGTCCAAACAACTTGACCTTACTGTTTTAGCCTAGCCCTCATGTCTGTATGCAGTGGCTGCCACTGCTTTAATAGTTTTAGAGGCCCAAAAAATCACAAACTATGCTCAACTCACTCTCTACAGTTCTCGTAACTTCCAAAATCTATTTTCTTTCTCCCACCTGACTTTCTGCTCCCTGGCTCCTTCAGCTATACTCACTCTTTGTTGAGTCTCCCACAATTACCATTGTTCCTGGCCCAGACTTCAATCCGGCCTCCCACAGTATTCCAGATACCACACCTGACCCCTATGACTGTATCTCTCTGATCCACCTGACATTCACCCTATTTCCCCATATTTCCTTCTTTCCTGTTCCTCACCCTGAACACACTTGGTTTATTGATGGTAGTTCCACCAGGCCTAATCACCACACACCAGCAAAGCCAGACTATGCTATAGTACAAGCCACCAGCCCACCTCTTAGAACCTCTCATTTCCTTTCCATGGTGGAAATCTATCCTCAAGGAAATAACTTCTCAGTGTTCCATCTGCTATTCTACTACTCCTCAGGGATTATTCAGGCCCCCTCCCTTCCCTACACATCAAACTCGAGGATTTGCCCCCACCCAGGACTGGCAACTCTTAACTCCCTCTTAGAGTGGATAGATGATCTTTGCTCGCAGGGAACCCTCCAATACTTTTACCCTGATGAAGTTCTATTCTTTACTTTTATACTCACTCTTATTCTCATTCCCATTCTTATGCCACCCTCTACCTCTCTCCAGCTATCTCCACCACACTATCAACCTTACTCATTCTATCCTAGCCATTTATAATCCCTCCTTAGTGAACAACCACTGGCTTTGCATTTCCCTTTCTTCCAGTGCCTACACAGCTGTCCCCGCCTTACATGCAGACTAGGCAACATCTCCTGTCTCCTACACCTCCAAACTTCCTTTAACAGCCCTCACCTTTACCCTCCTGAAGAACTCATTTACTTTCTAGACAGGCCCAGCAAGACCTCCCCAAACATATCACATCAGCAAGCTGCCACCCTCCTCCGCACTTACTTAAAAAACCTTTCTCCTTGTATCAACTCTGCTCCCCCCATATTCAGACCTCTCACAACATAAACTACTATTCCTTTGGCTGCTCCTTTATGTATCTCTCGGCAAAGACCCACTGGAATTCCCCTAGGTAACCTTTCACCTTCTCAATTTCCCTTTACTCTTCATCTCCAAAGCCCTGTTCTTGTTTACTTATACCCAGCCCCAAAAATAACATGAAAGGTTGCTCGTAGATTCTTGACATTTTCTCACACACCATGAAAATCGAACCTCCCCCTCTATGCAGTTACCTTATCAGTCCCCATTACAACCTCTGATGACTGCCGCCCTAGCTGCATCCCTAGGAGTCTAGGTAGAAGACACACCTTTCAGCACTCCTTCCCATCTTTTTACTTTGCATTTCCAGTTTTGCCTCGCACAAGGTCTCTTCTTCTTCTGTGTATCCTCTACCTACATGTATCTACCTGCTAATTGGACAGGCACATGCACACTAGTTTTCCTTACACCCAAAATCCAATTTGCAAATAGGACTGAAGAGCTCCCTGTTCCCCTCATGACACCAACATGACAAAAAAAGAGTTATTCCACTAATTCCCTTGCTTGTCAGTTTAAGACTTTCTGCCCCCACTATTGCTCTCAGTACTGAAATAGCAGGCATTTCAACCTCTGTCACAACCTTCTGTAGCCTCTCTAATGACTTCTCTGCTAGCATCACAGACATATCAGAAACTTTATCAGTCCTCCAGGCCCAAGTTGACTCTTTAGCTACAGTTGTCCTCCAAAACCGCCGAGGCCTTGACTTACTCACTGCTGAAAAAGGAAGACTCTGTATATTCTTAAATGAAGAGAGTTGTTTTTACCTAAATCAATCTGGCCTGGTGTATGACAACATAAAAAACTCAAGGATAGAGCCCAGAAACTTGCCAACCAAGTAAGTAATTACACTGAACCCCCTTGGACATTCTCTAATTAGATGTCCTAGGTCCTCCCAACTCTTAGTCCTTTAATACCTGTTTTTCTCCTTCTCTTATTCTGTTTAGTTTTTCAATTCATACAAAACCGTATCCAGGCTATCACCAATAATTCTATATGACAAATGTTTCATTTAACAACCCCACAGTATAACCCCTTACCACAAAACCTTCCTTCAGCTTAATCTCTCCCACTCTAGGTTCCCACGCTGCCCCTAATCTCGCGCGAAGCAGCCCTGAGAAACATCGCCCATTATCTCTCCATACCACCCCCAAAAATTTTTGCTGTCCCAACACTTTACCACTATTTCATTTTATTTTTCTTGTTAATATAAGAAGACAGGAATGTCAGGCCTCTGAGCCCAAGCTAAGCCATCATATCCCCTGTGACCTGCATGTACACATCCAGATGGCCAGTTCCTGCCTTAACTGATGACATTCCACCACAAAAAAAGTGAAAATGGCCTGTTCCTGCCTTAACTGATGACATTATCTTGTGAAATTCCTTCTCCTGGCTCATCCTGGCTCAAAAGCTCCCCCCTACTGAGCACCTTGTGACCCCCACTCCTGCCCACCAGAGAACAACCCCCCTTTAACTGTAATTTTCCTTTACCTACCCAAATCTTATAATATGGCCCCACCCTTATCTCCCTTCTCTGACTCTCTTTTCGGACTCAGCCCACCTGCCCCCAGGTGAAATAAACAGCCTTGTTGCTCACACAAAGCCTGTTTGGTGGTCTCTTCACATGGAGGTGAGTGAAACTAAATACTCTGATTTGATTATTACACATTATAAACATGTATAATATCACACTGTACTCCATAGATATGTTCTGTGTCAGTTTAGAAAGGCAAAAAAATTGTTTATAGAAAAAATTATGTACTTTTAAATTATAAAATGTGTGTGTGTTTTTAAAATACATGGTGTGTGTATATATATATATTTTACAAATCTAGGATTTTTCTTTAACGTGCAAGATTTTTGAAGAGTATTCATCAAGAATGCCAGTTTTGAGGGATCAGGATCATCATGGTGGATGGGAGACAGGACTAGATTGCAGCTCCAGACAGAGCAGCATGCAGAAGCTCACATTGTAAATTTTAGCTCCAGATCAACTGCAAGAACAAACCAGAAATCCTGAGAGGACCCACGTACTCTCTGAAGGGAGCAGACTGCTCCTGCAGGACCCGGGAGACACCCCAAATACTGTGAGTGTCCCAACTGAGGAAGTGGAAAAGGCAGATCCTAAGGCAGATCCTCCTCTTCCAAACACACACCACAACTGGAGAATCTGAAGGCCTGTTTGGGGGAGAAGTTTCCGACTTTACCTGGAGCTGAGTCAATTTAGAGACCTGAGTTAAATACAGGGGTAGAGGAAGCAGCAGAAAGGCTCTGGGAGCTCGCTGGGTCCCAGGCAGCCCATTCCTGCCTGGCACCACAGGGATCCATCGGGAGGGTGGCCAGAGGTGCAGGGGATAAAACTCCACAGGAAGAATGAAATCTCTAGCTGAACTTTGTAATAATTTAAACAGGGTGAGAAGCCTCCTGGCCAGAACTTGGGGGAGGGTGCAAATCTGGTGTGCAGACTCAGGGGAGAACCAAGTTCTTTTCTTTTGCAGCCGGGAGGCAGGTAGCCTGGAGCAAGTTTTGGAGCCTATCTCACCCTCCACCTGGGAACATGGAGGGAGTGAGACCGGCCCTTCAGTTTGCATGGGAGCTAGGTAAGGCTGGTGACTGCCGGCTTTTCCCCACTTCCCTGACAACCTGCATGGCTCAGCAGAGACAATCATAATACTCCTAGGTACACAGCTCCAGTGACCTGGGAATCTCATCCCCATCCCCCACAGCAGCTGCAGCAAGACCCACCCAAGGAGAGTCTGAGCTCAGACACACTTAGTCCTGCCCCAACCTGATGGTCCTTCCCTATCCACCCTGGTAAGGAAAGACAAAGGGCATATAATCTTGGGAGCTCTAGGGCCCTGCCCACCACCAGTCCCTCTCCATACTACTACAGTTGAGGCTTTCTGGAAAGTGCCGCCTCCAAGCAGGAGGCCAACCAACATGAAAATACAGCATTAAACCACCAAAGCTAAGGACCCTCATGGAGTCCATTGCCCACCCCTCGCCACCTCCACTGGAACAGGTGCTGGTATCCATGGCTGAGAGTCCCATAGACAGTTCACATCACAGGACTCTGTGCAGACAACATGCAGTACCAGCCTGGAGCTGGGTAGACTTGCTGGGTGGCTAGGCCCAGAAGAGAGACAACAATCACTGCAGTTCAGCTCACAGGAAGCCACATCCACAGTAAAGGGGGAGAGTAGTACATCAAGGGAACACCCCATGAGACAAAAGAATCTGAACAGCCTTCAGCCCTAGACTTTCCCTTTGACAGACCCTACCCAAATGAGAAGGAACCAGAAAACCAACTCTGAAAAGCTCAGAAAACCAACAAGTCTCTTTAACACCCTCAAAAAAATCATACTAGTTCACCAGCAATGGATCCAAACCAAGAATAAATCCCTGATTTACCTGAAAAATAATCAGCTTAATAAAAATATGAAGCTAATCAAAGAGGCACCAGAGAAAGGTGAAGCCCGATGCAAGGAAATCCAAAAAATGATACAAGACATAAAGGGAGAAATAGTCAAGAAAATAGATAGCTTAAAGAAAAAACGATCAAAAATTCAGAAAACTTTGGATACACTTTTAGAAATGCAAAACACTCTGGAAGGTCTCAGCAATAGAATTGAACAAGTAGAAGAAAGAAATTCAGAGCTTGAAGATAAGGTCTTCGAATTAACCCAATCCAACAAAGACAAAGAAAAAAAATAAGAAAACATGAAAAAAGCCTCCAAGAAGACTGGGATTATGTTAAATGACCAAACCTAAGAATAATTGGTGTTCCTGAAGAAGAGAATTCTAAAGACTTGGAAAACATATTTGGGGGAATAATCGAGGAAAACTTCCCCAGTCTTGCTAGAGACCTAGAAGCCAAATACAAGAAGCACAAAGAACACCTGGAAAATTCATTTCAAAAAGATCATCACCCAGGCATATTGTCATCACGTTATCCAAAGTTAAGATGAAGAAAAGAATCTTAAGTGCTGTGAGACAGAAAAACCAGGTAATCTGTAAAGGAAAGCCTATCAGATTAATGGCAGAATTCTCAGCAGAAACCCTGCAAAGCCAGAAAGGATCTGAGCCCTATCTTCAGGCTGCTCAAACAAAACTATTATCAGCCAAGAACGTTGTATCCAGTGAAAACAAGCATCATATTTAAAGGAAAGATATAGTCTTTTTCAGACAAATACTGAGAGAATTCGCCATTACCAAAACATCACTACGAGAGCCACTAAAAGGAGCCCTAAATCTTGAAACAAATTCTGGAAACACATCAAAGCAGAACCTCTTTAAAGCATAAATCATACAGGACCCATAAAACAAAAATACAAGTTAAAAAGCAAAAATAAAAAGCAAAAAACAAAACCAAAGTACACAGGCAACAAAGAGCATGATGAAAGCAATGGTACCTCACAGTTCAAAACTAACATTGAATGTAAATGGCCTAAATGCTCCAATTAAAAGACACAATTCCATAATGGATAAGAACTCAACAACCAACTATCTGCTGCCTTCAAGAGACTCATCTAACACATGAGGACTCATATAAACTTAAAGAGGGTGGAAAAAGGGATTTCATGCAAATGGACACCAAAAGCTAGCAGGGGTATTCTTATATGAGACAAAACAAACTTTAAAGCCACAGCAGTTAAAACAGACAAAGAGGGACAGTATATAATGGTAAAAGCCCTTGTCTAACAGGAAAATATCACAATCTTAAACATATATGCACCTAACACTGGAGATCCCAAATTTATAAAACAATTACTAATAGACCTAAGAAATGAGATAGACAGCAACACAATAATAGTGGGGGACTTCAATCCTCCATTGACAGCACTAGGCAGGTCATCAAGACAGAAAGTGAACAAAGAAACAATGAATTTAAACTACACCCTGAAACAAATGGACTTAACAAATATATACAGAACATTTCATCCAACAACTGCAGAATACACATTCTATTCAACAGCACATGGAATGTTCTCCAAGATGGACCATATTATGGGTCATCAAATGAGCCTCAATAAATTTAAGAAAATTGAAATTATATCAAGCACTCTCTCAGACCACAGTGGAATAAAACTGAAAATCAACTCCAAAAGGAAACTTCAAACCATGCAAGAACATGGAAATTAAATCACCTGCTCCTGAATAAGCATTGGGTCAAAAACGAAATCAAAATGGAAATTTAAAAATTCTTCAAACTGACCAAAAATAATGACACAACCTACCCAAACCTCTGGGATACAGCAAAGGCAGTACTAAAAAGAAAGTTCATAGACTTAAATGCCTACATCAAAAAGACGAAAAGAGTACAAACTGACATTCTAAGGTCACACCTCAAGGTACTAGAGAAATAAGAATGAACCAAACCCAAACCCAGCAGAAGAAAATAGCCAAGATCAGAGCAGAGCTAAAAGAAATTGAAACAAATAAAATACAAAAGATAAATGAAACAAAAGGCTGGTTCTTTGAAAAGATAAATAAAATTGACAGACCATTAGCGAGATTAACTAAAAAAAGAGGAGAGAAAATCCAAATAAACTAATAAATAAAACAGGATACATTACAACTGATACCACTGAAATACAAAAGATCATTCAAGAGTACTATGAACACCTTTACACACATAAACTAGAAAACCTAGAAGAGAAGGATTAATTCCTTGAAAAATACAACCCTCCTAGCTTAAATCAGGAAGAATTAAATATCTGAACAGACCAATAACAAGCAGCAAGATTGAAATGGTAATTTAAAAATTACCAACAAAAAAAAGGCGGGAACCAGACAGATTAACAGCAGAATTCTACCAGACATGCAAAAAAGAATTGTTACCAATCCTTTTGACACTATTGCACAAGCTAAAGAAGGAATCCACCCTAATTCATTCTACGAATCCAGCATCACCTAAATACCAAAACCAGGAAAGGACATAACCAAAAAACAAAACTACAGACTGACATCCTTGATTAATATAGATGTTAAAATCCTTAACAAAATACTAGCTAACCAAATCCAACAACATATCAAAAAGATAATCCAGGGGCGGAGCCAAGATGGCTGAATAGGAACAGCTCCGGTCTACAGCTCCCAGCATGAGCGATGCAGAAGATGGGTGATTTCTGCATTTCCATCTGAGGTACCGGGTTCATCTCACTAGGGAGTGCCAGACAGTGGGTGCAGGACACTGGGTGCAGCGCACCGTGCGTGACCCGAAGCAGGGTGAGGCATTGCCTCACTCGGGAAGCACAAGGGGTCAGGGAGTTCCCTTTCCTAGTCAAAGAAAGGGGTGACAGATGGCACCTGGAAAATCGGGTAACTCCCACCCTAATACTGCGCTTTTCCAACAGGCTTAAAAAAATGGCACACCAGGAGATTATATCCCCCACATGGCTCAGAGGGTGCCCATGGAGTCTCACGGATTGCTAGCACAGCAGTCTGAGATCAAACTGCAAGGCGGCAGCGAGGCTGGGGGAGGGGCGTCTGCCATTGCCCAGGCTTGATTAGGTAAACAAAGCAGCTGGGAAGCTCGAACTGGGTGGAGCCCACCACAGCTCAAGGAGGTCTGCCTGCCTCTGTAGGCTCCACCTCTGGGGGCAGGGCACAGACAAACTAAAAGACAGCAGTAAACTCTGCAGACTTAAATGTCCCTGTCTGACAGCTTTGAAGAGAGTAGTGGTTCTCTCAGCATGAAGCTGGAGATCTGAGAACGGGCAGACTGCCTCCTCAAGTGGGTCCCTGAGCCCCGAGCAGCCTAACTGGGAGGCACCCCCAGTAGGGGCAGACTGACACCTCACACGGCCGGGTACTCCTCTAAGACAAAACTTCCAGAGGAACGATCAGGCAGCAGCATTTGCAGTTCACCAAGATCTGCTGTCCTACAGCCACTGCTACTCTGCAGCCACCGCTGCTGATACTCAGGCAAACAGGGTCTGGAGTAGACCTCTAGCAAACTCCAACAGACCTGCAGCTGAGGATCCTGTCTGTTAGAAGGAAAACTAACAAAGAGAAAGGACATCCACACAAAAACCCTTCTGTACGTCACCATCATCAAGGACCAAAAGTAGATAAAACCACAAAGATGGGGAAAAAACAGAGCAGAAAAACTGGAAACTCTACAAATCAGAGTACCTCTCCCCCTCCAAAGGAATGCAGCTCCTCAACAGCAATGGAACAAAGCTGGACGGAGAATGACATTGACGAGTTGAGAGAAGAAGGCTTCAGACGATCAAACTACTCCGAGCTACAGGAGGAAAATCAAACCAATGGAAAAGAAGTTAAAAACTGTGAAAAAAAAAATTAGACGAATGGATAACTAGAATAACCAATGCAGAGAAGTCCTTAAAGGAGCAGGTGGAGTTGAAAGCCAAGGCTCAAGAACTACGTGAAGAATGCAGAAGCCTCAGGAGGTGATGTGATCAACTGGAAGAAAGGGTATCAGTGATGAAAGATGAAATGAATGAAATGAAGCGAGAAGGGAAGTTTAGAGACAACAGAATAAAAAGAAATGAGCAAAGCCTCCAAGAAATATGGGACTATGTGAAAAGACCAAATCTACATCTGATTGGTGTACCTGAAAGTGACGGGGAGAATGGAACCAAGTTGGAAAACACTCTGCAGGATATTATCCAGGAGAACTTCCCCAATCTAGCAAGGCAGGCCAACATTCAGATTCGGGAAATACAGAGAACGCCACAAAGATACTCCTCGAGAAGAGCAACTCCAAGACACATAATTGTCAGATTCACCAAAGTTGAAATGAAGGAAAAAATGTTAAGGGCAGACAGAGAGAAAGGGCAGTTTACCCACAAAGGGAAGCCCATCAGACTAACAGCGGATCTCTCAGCAGAAACTCTACAAGCCAGAAGAGAGTGGGGGCCAATATTCAACATTATTAAAGAAAAGAATTTTCAACTCAGAATTTCATATCCAGCCAAACTAAGCTTCATAAGTGAAGGAGAAATAAAATACTTTACAGACAAGTAAATGCTGAGAGATTTTGTCACCACCAGGCCTGCCCTACAAGAGCTCCTGAAGGAAGCATTAAACATGGAAAGGAACAACCAGTACCAGCCACTGCAAAAACATGCCAAATTCTAAAGACCATCAAGTCTAGGAAGAAACTACATCAACTAACGAGCAAAATAACCAGATAACAGCATAATGACAGGATCAAATTCACACATAACAATATTAACTTTAAATGTAAACGGGCTAAATGCTCCAATTAAAAGACACAGACTGGCAAATTGGATAAAGAGTCAAGACCCATCAGTGTGCTGTATTCAGGAAACCCATCTCACGTGCAGAGACACACATAGGCTCAAAATAAAAGGATGGAGGAAGATCTACCAAGCAAATGGAAAACAAAAAAAGGCAGGGGTTGCAATCCTAGCCTCTGATAAAACAGACTTTAAACCAACAAAGATCAAAAGAGACAAAGAAGGCCATTACATAATGGTAAAGGGATCAATTCAACAAGAAGAGCTAACTATCCTAAATATATATGCACCCAATACAGGAGCACCCAGATTCATAAAGCAAGTCCTGAGTGACCTACAAAGAGACTTAGACTCCCACACAACAATAATGGGAGGGTTTAACACCCCACTGTCAACATTAGACAGATCAACGAGACAGAAAGTTAAAAAGGATACCCAGGAATTGAACTCAGCTCTGCACCAAGTGGACCTAATAGACATCTACAGAACTCTCCACCCCAAATCAACAGAATATACATTCTTCTCAGCACCACATCGCATTTATTCAAAAACTGACCACATAGTTAGAAGTAAAGCACTCATCAGCAAATGTACTTTTGAAAAGAAATTATAACAAACTGTCTCTCAGACCACAGTGCAATCAAACTAGAACTGAGGATTAAGAAAATCACTCAAAACCGCTCAACTACATGGAACTACATGGAAACGGAACAACCTGCTCCTGAATGACTACTGGGTACATAACTAAATAAAGGCAGAAATAAAGATGTTCTTTGAAACCAACGAGAACAAAGACACAACATACCAGAATCTCTGGGACACATTCAAAGCAGTGTGTAGAGGGAAATTTATAGCACTAAATGCCCACAGGAGAAAGCAGGAAAGATCCAAAACTGACACCTTAACATCACAATTAAAAGAACTAGAAAAGCAAGAGCAAACACATTCAAAAGCTAGCAGAAGGCAAGAAATAACTAAAATCAGAGCAGAACTGAAGGAAATCGAAACACAAAAAACCCTTCAAAAAATTAATGAATCCAGGAGCTGGTTTTTTGTAGAGATCAACAAAATCAATAGACTGCTAGCAAGACTAATAAAGAAGAAAAGAGAGAAGAATCAAATAGATGCAATAAAAAATGATAAAGGGGATATCACCACTGATCCCACAGAAATACAAACTACCATCAGAGAATACTACAAACACCTCTACGCAAATAAACTAGAAAATCTACAAGAAATGGATAAATTCCTAGACACATACACCCTCCCAAGACTAAACCAGGAAGAAGTTGACTCTCTGAATAGACCAATAACAGGATCTGAAATTGTGGCAACAATCAATAGCTTACCAACCAAAAAAAGTCCAGGACCAGATGGATTCACAGCCGAATTCTACCAGAGGTACAAAGAGGAGCTGGTACCATTCCTTCTGAAACTACTCCAATCAATAGAAAAAGAGGGAATCCTCCCTAACTCATTTTATGAGGCCAGCATCATCCTGATACCAAAGCTTGGCAGAGACACAACCAAAAAAGAGAATTTTACACCAATATCCTTGATGAGCATTGATGCAAAAATCCTCAATAAAATACTGGCAAACCGAATCCAGCAGCACATCAAAAAGCTTATCCACCATGATCAAGTGGGCTTCATCCCTGGGATGCAAGGCTGGTTCAACATACACAAATCAATAAATGTAATCCAGCATATAAACAGAAACAAAGACAAAAACCACATGATTATCTCAATAGATGCAGAAAAGGCCTTTGACAAAATTCAACAACGCTTCATGCTAAAAACTCTCAATAAATTAGGTGTTGATGAGACGTATCTCAAAATAATAAGAGCTATCTATGACAAACCCACAGCCAATATCATACTGAATGGGCAAAAACTGGAAGCATTCCCTTTGAAAACTGGTACAAGACAGGGATGCCCTCTCTCACCACTCCTATTCAACATAGCGTAGGAAGTTCTGGCCAGGGCAATTAGGCAGGAGAAAGAAATAAATGGTATTCAATTAGGAAAAGAGGAAGTCAAATTGTCCGTGTTTGCAGATGACATGATTGTATATCTAGAAAACCCCATTGTCTCAGCCCAAAATCTCCTTAAGCTGATAAGCAACTTCAGCCAAGTCTCAGGATACAAAATCAATGTACAAAAATCACAAGCATTCTTATACACCAAAAACAGACAAACAGAGAGCCAAATTGTGAGTGAACTCCCATTCACAATTGCTTCAAAGAGAATAAAATACCTAGGAATCCAACTTACAAGGGATGTGAAGGACCTCTTCAAGGAGAACTACAAACCACTGCTCAATGAAATGAAAGAGGATAACAAACAAATGGAAGAACATTCCACGCTCATGGGTAGGAAGAATCAATATCGTGAAAATGGCCATACTGCCCAAGGTAATATATAGATTCAATGCCATCCCCATGAAGCTACCAATGACTTTCTTCACAGAATTGGAAAAAACTACTTTAAAGTTCATATGGAACCAAAAAAGAGCCCGCATTGCCAAGTCAATCCTAGGCCAAAAGAACAAAGCTGGAGGCATCACACTACCTGACTTCAAACTATTCTACAAGGCTACAGTAACCAAAACAGCATGGTACTGGTACCAAAACAGACATACAGATCAATGGAACAGAACAGAGCCCTCAGAAATAATGCCGCATATCTACAACCATCTGATCTTTGACAAACCTGAGAAAAACAAGCAATGGGGAAAGGATTCCCTGTTTAATAAATGGTGCTGGGAAAACTGGCTAGCCATATGTAGAAAGCTGAAACTGGATCCCTTCCTTACACCTTATACAAAAATTAATTCAAGATGGATTAAAGACTTACATGTTAGACCTAAAACCATAAAAACCCTAGAAGAAAACCTAGGCAATACCATTCAGGACATAGGCATGGGCAAGGACTTCATGTCTAAAACACCAAAAGCAATGGCAACAAAAGCCAAAATTGGCAAATGAGATCTCATTAAAATAAAGAGCTTCTGCACAGCAAAAGAAACTACCATCAGAGTGAACAGGCAACCTACAAAATGGGAGAAAATTTTCGCAACCTTCTCATCTGACAAAGGGCTAATATCCAGAATCTACAATGACCTCAAACAAATTTACAAGAAAAAAACAAACAACCCCATCAAAAAGTGGGCAAAGGATATGAACAGACACTTCTCAAAAGAAGACATTTATGCAGCCAAAACACACATGAAAAAATGCTCATCATCACTGGCCATCAGAGAAATGCAAATCAAAACCACAATGAGATACCATCTCACACCAGTTAGAATGGCAATCATGAAAAAGTCAGGAAACAACAGGTGCTGGAGAGGATGTGGAGAAATAGGAACACTTTTACACTGTTGGTGGGACTGTAAACTAGTTCAACCATTGTGGAAGTCAGTACGGCGATTCCTCAGGGATCTAGAACTAGAAATACCATTTGACCCAGCCATCCCATTACTGGGTATATACCCAAAGGATTATAAATCATGCTGCTATAAAGACACATGCACACGTATGTTTATTGTGGTACTGTTCACAATAGCAAAGACTTGGAACCAACCCAAATGTCCAACAACAATAGACTGGATTAAGAAAATGAGACACATATACACCATGGAATACTATGCAGCCATAAAAAATGATGAATTCATGTCCTTTGTAGGGACATGGATGAAACTGGAAACCATCATTCTCAGCAAACTATCCAAGGACAAAAAACCAAACACCGCATGTTCTCACTCATAGGTGGGAATTGAACAATGAGAACACATGGACACAGGAGGGGGAACATCACACTCCAGGGACTGTTGTGGGGTGGGGGGAGGGGGGAGGGATAGCATTAGGAGATATACCTAATGCTAAATGACGAGTTAATGGGTGCAGCACACCAACATGGCACATGTATACATATGTAACAAACCTGCACATTGTGCACATGTACCCTAAAACTCAAAGTATAATAACAATAAAATTTAACAAAAAGTTTTAAACCTATACACAATTGAAAAAATACATTATTAAAATATTCAGGAAATATTTTTTAAAAATTTAATTTAATTTAATTTAAAAATGTTTTTAGGTTTATCATCAGTTTTCCATAAAAATATAGCAATATAAAATAAAACATAATTGTATACAACTATACAATTGTGTCATCTAAAAATAGAGATAGTTTTACATTTTTCTTCTCAAACTGAATGCCTTTTAATTCTTTTCCAAGCCCAATTGCCTTAGCTGGAACCTCCAGCTAAAAGTTGGGAGAATGGACATCCTTACCATGCTCCTGATCTTAGTGAGGGGTTTTCAGTCTTCTACCATTAAGTATGATGTCAGCTGTGGGTATTTCACAACTGCCCTTAATCATGTGAAGATACTCCCTCCTGTTTCTAGTGTGTTCAGCATTGTTTTTTTTTTTTTAATCATTAAAAGGTTATATACAGGCATTTGAAAAATATATATTGGTGGAATTTTTTAATGCAGAAAAATGAGTCCAACACAATGTTAAGAATATAATTTAAAATAAAAAATGTTATCTAGTAGACTTCAATTATAAATGAGAAAAGCATAGGAAAAAAACAAAAAAAAAACAAAAACAAAAAAAAAGATAATCCACCATGATCAAGTGGATTTCATATGAGGGATGCAAGGATGGTTTAACATATTCAAGTCAATAAATGTGATATACCACATAAACAGAATTAAAAACAAAAAATCACATGATCATCTCAATAGATGCAGAAAAAGCATTTGACAAAATCCAGTATCCCTTTATGATTAAAACTCTCAGCAAAATTGGCATACAAGGAACATTCCTTAATGTAACAAAAGCCATCTATGACAAACCCACAGCCAACATAATACTGAATGCGGAAAATTTGAAAGCATTCCCTCTGAGAACTGAAACAAGACAAGGATGCCCACTCTCACCACTCCTCTTCAACATAGTACTGGAAGTCCTAGTGAGAACAATCCAACAAGAGAAAGAAAGAAAGGGCATCCAAATCAGTAAAGAGGAAGTCAAGCTGTAACTGTTTGCTGACAATATGATTGTTTACCTTGAAAACCCTAAAGATTCCTCCAAAAAGCTCCTAGAACTGATGAAAGAATTTAGCAATGTTTTCCAGATACATGATTAATGTACACGAGTCAGTAGCTCTTCTATACACCAACAGCAATCAAGTGGAGAATCAAATCAAGAACTCAACCTCTTTTACAACAGCTGCAAAGAAAATAAAATACTTAGGAATATATCTAACCAAGGAGTGAAAAAACCTCTATGAGGAAAATTATAAAACACTGCTGAAAGAAATCATAGATGACACAAATGGAAACACATCCCAGGCTCACAGATGGGTAGAATCAATAATATGAAAATGATCATACCGCCAAAAGCAATCTACAAATTAAATGCAATACTCATCAAAATACCACCATCATTCTTTACAGAATTAGGAAAAACAATTCTAACATTCATATGGAAACAAAAAAGAGCCCACACAGCCAAAGCAAGACTAAGCAAAAAGAACAAATCTGGAGGCAACACTCTACCTGATTTCAAACTATACTATAAGCCCATAGTCACCAAAACAGTGTAGTACTGGTATAAAAATAGGCACATAGACCAGTGGAACAGAATAGAGAACCCAGAAATGAACCTAAATACTTACAGCCAACTGATCTTCAACAAAGCAAACAAAAACAAAGTGGGGAAAGGACACCCTTTTCAACAAATGGTGCTGGGATAATTGGCTAGCCACGTGTAGGAGAATGAAACTGGATCCTTGTCTCTCACCTTATATAAAAATCAACTCAAGATGGATTAAGGAATTAAACCTCAGACCTGAAAATTAAAAATTCTAGAAGATAACACTGGAAAAACCCTTTAAACATTGCCTTAGGCAAGGATTTCATGACCAAGAACCCAAAAGCAAATGCAATAAAAACAAAGATAAGTAGCTGGAACCTAATTAAAGAGCCTTTTCACAGCAAAAGGAACAGTCAGCAGAGTAAAGAAAAAACCCACAGAGTGGGAGAAAGCCTTCACAATCTATACACCTGACAAAGGACTAATATCCAGAATCTACAATAAACTCAAATAAATCAGTTAGAAAAAAACAAACAATCCCATCAAAAAGTGGGCTAAGGACATGAATACACAATTCCCAAAAGAAGTTATACAAACGGCCAACAAACATATGAAAAAATGCTCAACATCACTAATGATCAGGGAAATCAAAACCACGACGTGATACCAACTTACTCCTGAAAGAATGGCCATAATAAAAAAATCAAAAAACAGTCAGTGTTGGCATTGATGTGGTGACCAGGGAACACTTCCACGCTGCTGGTGGGAATGTAAACTAGTACAGCCACTGTGGAAAACTGTAGAGATTTCTAAAAGAAGTAAAAGTAGAACTACCATCAGATCCAGCAATCCCACTACTGGGTATCCACCCAGAGGAAAAGAAGTAATTATTCCAAAAAGATATTTGCACCCGCATGTTTATAGCAGCACAATTCACAATTGCCAAATCATGGAACCAACCCAAATGCCCATCAATCAATGAGTGGATAAAGAAACTGTGGTGTGCATGTATGTGTGTTTGCATGTGTGTGTATATATATGATATATATGATGATATATATGATATATATGATTGATGATATATATGATATATATGATGATATATTTATTACATATATGATGATATATATGTACATATGATGGAATACTACTCAGCCATAAAAAGGAATGAATTAACAGCATTTGCAGGGACCTGGATGAGATAGGAGGCTATTATTCTAAGTGAAGTAACTTAGGAATGGAAAACCAAACATCACATGTTCTCACTGATATGTGGGAGCTAAGCTATGAGGACGCAAAGACATAAGAATACAATGGTTTGGGGACTTAGGAGGAAGAGTGGGAGAGGGGTGAGGGATAAAAGACTGCAAATATGGTGCAGCATATAGTGCTGGGGTGATGGGTGCACCAAAATCTCACAAATCACCACTGAAGAACTTATTCATGTAACCAAATACCACCTGTACCCCAAGAACTTACAGAAATTTTTTTTAAAGAATGCTAGTTTCAATTTTACAATGTATTGGTTTATATGTAATCATTGTACTTCTCTTCATTAACATTTTAATCTTATGCACATTTAGCACCTAGTATTAAAAAGTTAATATTTTACATCATTTGAAACATAAAAATAGACCATACATGTAATTCTACAAGTCCACTACTTTCTTCCCAAAGTATAAGACTTTATTCAAGGACTGGGCTGGGGACAGAGAACAGGGATAGGAAAAGAGAAAGATAACAGACAGAAAATTCTTACCTCAATGTCACTGTTACTTCCTGCTCGTATGTAAAAGGGAAAATTGTTACTAAGCATCCTCTACAAAGTTCCTACTTCTTGCTAAAGCGACATCTAATCTGGGACCAATGGGAAGAATCAGATCTTTCATCTTTTTTAAATAGTGAGACTCTAAATGTGTCTAGTTTGTTAACATAGCTTATTCTCAACATTGCATAATATTATCATATACTGGCATATGCTAGGAACTCATACATTATAATTGTTAGAACTTTCCAGAGGAACCAGTCTTCTGTCCTTGTTGCCAGCATTATATCACGGGCTGTAAAAATTCTTGGGTTTTTATCTATTTATTTATTTTGTCTGCTCTTGTCTGATTACAAACAGTATGCCTAGTCTCCAGCTGAATCATTCCTGCTGCTTAAATCTAGCTGTATTAGCACTGTCAAATTCTTGAAAATGGCAACTGTTTCTTCTCTCAGATTTTTGGCTGGGTACACAGAAGGTGCTCAATAAATGCTTAATGAATTAACAAATGGATAAATGTCTACTTTTAGATTTATTGCACCTATACACCCTTCTATTCAGGTGCTGATCTCTAGAATATGGTGCTTTGAATCTATATAATCTTATCACTTGGCAGACCTAATGAAAGTATAATCTTAACTCTGCCATATTCCTCACCAGATCGTACCACCCACATACCCAATCAATCACGAAGTCTTATCTAGAAGGATCTGAGAATATAGATTGCTGAAAACAGGAACTTAAGACTTTGTTCTTTTTTTACTGACCAAAGCTATAAAAATAGAAGTTACAATTATATTTGATGAAAATCCTTGAAAAGAGACTAGTAATTCATTACTGAGCTGGCTATTGCTCTTTACAATAAGATAAGAAAGGATTATAAGTTTATATCCTGATCGCAGAAATACAAAAAAAATAGAAAGCACTTGTAGAAAACTAGAATGATCTATGTCTCTATGTGCTCTAATTCTTGATATGATGAATTATAATCCCTTTTTAATGTATATCAAAGTACTCCAAGATATTCAACTGTTAACCATAAATGTTTTTCTCTGTTTGTTCATTTATTTTTTATTTCCTTTCCACGGAACATCATTTTTAAACTTGAAGTCTATGATGATTACAAAGCTTCTTTGTATGGAAAATTGCGTTTATTCATTCATTATACAGAATTTAAATATGGGAAAATTTACTTGTTTGCATAATCTATAAAAGAATTTGTTATAAGAAACTGTAATCTATATAATATGTTTGTTAGAGGAAACTGAATTTTGTTTTACTGTAAATGAATTTGCCAACTATTGTGGTAATTAAACCATCCCTCTGCAGATGAATTTAAGAGCGTTGTGGTAATCAATCCTCCATTGCACATGTGGTGTATGTTCTTATTAAAGAGAAAGCATTTTTCCTAGCTCTCTCTTATAGCTGTAAAAAAAAAACCCCTTCATTTTTTAAATATTATTGTTTTTAATTGACAAATAATTATTGTACATATTCATGGAATACATAGTGATGATTTTATAAATATAATGCATTGTGATCAGATCTGGGTAATTAACATAGCCATCATCTCAAATACTTATCATTTCTTTGCATTAGAAACAGTCAATATCCTCCTTCTAGCTATTTTAAACTATATAATATATAGTTAACCATAGTCATCCTACAGTGGTAAAGAACACTAGAACTTAACTCCTCCTATCTAGCTGTTGTTTTGTATCCTTTAACACCCCTACTTCACTCTTCTGCCTACCCTTCCCAGCCTCTGGTATCCTCTGCTCTATTGTTTACTTCTATGAGATCAACTTTTTTTTAGCTTCCACATGAGTGAGAATATATGGTGTTTAACTTTCTGTTCCTGACATATTTTACTTAATACAATGTCCTCCTGTTTCATCCATGTTGCCACAAATGATAGAATTTCATTCTTTTTTATGGCTGAATAGTATTCCATGATGTGTGTGTGTGTGTGTGTGTGTGTGTGTGTGTGTGTGTGTGTGTGTATACCTAGGTTGAGTAAATACCTTGGCTATTGTGAATAGTGCTGCAATAAACATGGGAATGCAGATGTCTCAATCAATATACTGACTTCTTTTCCTTTGGATAAATGCCCACGATTTTTGGATCATATGATGGTTCTATTTGTAGTTAACAGATCTTTATACTGCTCTCCACAGTGGCTGTACTAGTTCACATTCCCACCAACAGCATATGAGTTCTTTCTTCACATTTTCACAAGTATGTATTATTTTTTGTCTTTTTGATAATAGCCATCCTAACTGGGGTGAGGGGATACTTCCACCTTGTGGTTTTGATTGGCATTTCTCTAATGATTAGTCATCACTAATCATTAGAGAAATTTTTAAGCATTTTTTCATGTATTTGTTGGTCAATTGTATGTCTTCTTTTGAGAAATGTCTACTCAGATCATTTGCCCATTTTTTAATCAGATTTTTTTTTTTTTTTTTTTTTTTTTTTGCTGTTGAGTTCCTTGTCAATTGTGGATATTAGTCCCCTGTTGAATAAGTAGTTTGCAACTATTTTCTTCCATTCTGTAAGTTGCCTCCTCACACTAAGGGTTGTTTCTTTTGCTGTAATAACTTATTTTAGTTTGATATAAACCCATTTGTTTACTTGTGCTTTTGGTGCCTGTGCTTTTGAGGTCTTATTCATAAAATCTTTTCCCAGACAAATGTTCTGAAGCATTTCCCCTATTTTTCTTTTGCTAATGTTATTCTTAGCCTGACATTTAGGTTTTTGAACCATTTTGAGTTGATTTTTGTATAGGGTAAGAGGTTGTGGTTTAGTTTTATTCTCTGCATATAGATATCCAGTTTCCCATTTCTTGAAGAAACTATCCTCTCCCCAGTGAGTGTTGTTGGTAGCATCATCAAAAATTAGCTGGCTGTAGATATGTGGATAAATTTCCAGCTTCCCTGTTCTGTCTTATTGATCTATGTGTCTGTTTTTAATGCCAGTATCATACTGTTCTGATTACTACACCTTTGTAGTATATTTTGAGGTCTGGTAGTACGATATCTCCAGCTTTATGTTCAGAATTGCTTTAAATTTGTTTGGAATCACAAAAGATCTTGACTAGCCTCTGACAGTGCTTATCTAATGGAGTATTAAGTTGATTTCTTCCACAAGTTTCACAAGTTTACACAGCAACTTAAACACATACATGTAGTCATGGCTTGTAGACAGAGACCCGTATAGAGTATGGAATATAAAGTTCATGACTTATTTTTTATGCTGTTCCCCTTACCTAGAATGCCCTCTCCCAACATTTCTACCTCACAAACTCTTATCAGCCATTCAATGTCTGTGTGTGTGTGTGTGTGTGTGTGTGTGTGTGTGTGTGTGTGTGTGTGTGTGTCTTTGATGCTGTCCCTTTGTCTCTCTCCAGGAAGAACTTACTGCTATCTTTCATGTTCATATAGTACTCAGAACATCTTTCAACTCTGGTATTTAGCACATTACATATATTGTTTATTTATTTATATGTCTTTCTATCAAACCAATACATAGGACTTTTGAGAAGATTCCATATCTCATCATCTTCATAAGGTCAAGCTGAGGAAATAAAATATAATAGATATTCAGCCAATAGTAAGACTGAATAATTAGTGGAATAAGACTATAAATAGTTTTTAATTTTAGATTTGGGTAGTACACGTGTAGGTTTGTTGCATGGCTATATTGCATAATGCTGGAGTTTGGGCATCTATTGAATCCATCAACCAAATAGTGAACAGGTAGCTTTTCTCCCCCTTTCCCTCCTTTCTCTCCCTTTGCCTATTGTTTCCATCTTTACTTTCATGTGTACCCATTGTTAGCTCCCACTTATAAATCAGAACATGTCGTATTTGATTTTCTGATGTAGTGTTAATTCACTTAAAATAATGGCCTCCAGACGAACCCATGTTGCTGCAAAGGGCATGACTTTGCTGTTTTTTATGGTTGCAAAGTATTCTATGTATATACCATAAAATACCATATTTTCTTTATCAAATCATCCTTGAATGAAATTTTGGTTGATTCCATTACTTACTCATTGTGAATAGTGTGCTACAATAAACATACAAGTGCAAGTATCTTTATAATAGAACAATTTCTTTTCCTTTGGGTAGGTACCCAGTAGTGGGATTGCTGAGAGAAAATGTCAGTTCTATTTTTAGTTCTAAGCAAAAATCTTCAAACTGTTTTCCATAGAGTTTGTACTAATTTACATTTGTACCAACAGTGTATAAGCATTCCCTTTTGTCTGCATCCTCACCAACATCATTTTTTTTTTTTACTTGTTAATGATGTCATCTCATAGCAGTCAGAATGGCTATCTCATTGGGGTTTTAATTTGCATTTCTCTGATAATTAGCAATGTCGAGCATTTTTTCATGTTTCCTGACCACTTCTATGTTTTCTTTTGAGAAGTCTTTGTTCATGTCATTTGCCCACTTTTTAATATTGTTACTTGCTTTTTTCTTGTTTAAGTTCTTTATAGGTTCTGGATATTTGTCTGATACATAGCTTGCAAATATTTTCTCCAATTCTGTAGGTTTCCCATTTACACTTCTGATTATTTATTGTTTTTAATGCATTTGCCTTTGAGGTTTCAGTCACAAATTTTTTGTCTAGGCCAATGTCCAAAAAGGTGTTTCCTTGGTTGTCTTCTAGGATTTTCATAGTTTGAGTCTTACTATGGATTAAAAACTTAAATGTAAGGATTTTTTGTGTGTATGGTGAAAGGTAAGGGACTAGCTTCAATCTTCTGCATGTAACTAGCAAGTTCTCCCAGCATCCTTTATTGAATAGGGATCCTATCCTCATTTCTTGTTTTTGTCAATTTTGTCAAAGATTAGATTGTTGTAGGTGTGCAGTTTTATTTCTCAGTTCTCTATTCTGTTTTATTGATCTATGTTTATTTTGTACCAGTACCAGGCTGTTTTGGTTACTATAGCCTTGTAGTATAGTTTGAAGTTGAATAATGTTATGCCTTGGCTTGTTCTTTTTGCTTAGAATTGATTTGTCTGTTCAGGCTCTTGTTTGGCTCCATACAAATTTTAGAATGGTTTTTTCTAATTCTGTGAAAAATGACGTTGGTAATTTGATAGAAATTACATTGAATCCACAGATTGTTTTGCACAGTATAGTCTTTTTAACAATACTGATTCTTTCAATCCATGAGCATGGAATGTTTTTGCATTTCTTTGTGTCATCTAGGGTTTCTTTCAACAGTGTTTTGTAATTCTCCTTGTAGAGATTTCTCATCACCTTCGTTAAATGTAAGCTTAAGTATTTTCTTTTGTGTGTGGCTATTATAAATTGGATTGCACTCTTGATTTGGTTCTCAGATGGAATATTATGTTGTATAGAAGTGCTACCTATTTTTGTGCATTAATTTTGTATTCTGAAACTTTAGTGAAGTCATTTATCAGGTCTAGGAGTCTTTTGGAGGAATGGTGAGGGTTTTCTAGGTGTAGAATCATATCATCAGCAAACAGATGATTTGGCTACCTCTTTTCCTTTTTGGATGCCTTTTATCTCTTTCTCTTACCTGATTGCTCTTGCTAGGACTTCCAATACTATGTTGAATAGAAGTGGTGAGAATGGGCATCTTTGTCTTATTCCAGTTCTGAGGGGAAGGTTTCCAACTTTTGCCCACTCAGTGTAATGACAGTTGTCAGTTTGGCATAGATGGCTCATTATTTTGAGGTACATTCCTTTGATGCCTCCAGTAAATTCCTTCAGAATTTTTATCATGAAGTGATGTTGGATTTTGTCAAAAGTGTTTTTTTGCATCTACTGAGATTATATGGTTTTTTATTCTATTTATGTGGTGAGTTACATTTATTGATTTATGTATGTTGAACCATCTTTGTGTCCCAAGAATAAAGCCCACTTGATCATGATAAAATCTTTTTGATGTGCTACTGGATTTAGTTTGCTAGTATTTTGTTGAGAATTTTTGCATCTATCTTCATCAGGGATATTGGTCTAGTATTTTTAGCTGTGTCCCTGTCAGAGTTTGATATTAAAATGATGGCAGTTTCCTAAAATGAGTTAGGGAAGAATCCTTCCCTCCTTGATTTATTGGAATAGTTTCAGAAACATTGGTACCAGTTCTTCTTTGTATGTCTAGTAGAATTTGGCTGTGAATCCATCTGGTCCAGGGCTTATTTTGGTTGGTAGATTTTTCTTTTTATTACTGATTCAACTTTGGAACTTGTTATTGGTCTATTCAGGATTTCTATTTCTTCCTGGTTCAATCTTGGCAGATTGTATGTATCTAGGAATTTATCTATTTCCTCTAAGTTTTCTAGTTTAGCACGTAGAGAAGTTCATAGTAGTTTTTGTGGATCTTTTGTATTTCTGTAACATTAGTTGCAATGTCACCTTTGTCATTTCTGATCAAGCTTATTTAGATGTTCTTTCTTTTACTTGATTAAGCTAGCTACTGGTCTAGCAATCTTGTTTTTCCTTTCCAGGAACCAATTTTTCATTTTGTTTATTCTTGTATGGTTTTCTGGTCTCGATTTCATTTAGTTCAGCTCTGATCTTTGCTTCTGCTAGTTTTGAGTTTAATTCCTTTTTCTAGTTCCTTTAGGTGCAACATTAAGTTGTTAAGTTGAGTTCTATCTTCTTGCACTATGCATTTATCACTATAAACTTTCCTATTAACACTGCTTTCACCATATCCCAAAGGTTTTGGTATGTTGTATCTGTTTTCATGTAATTCAAATAATGTTTTGCTTTATGCCTTAATTCTGCTGTTTACCCAAAAGTCATTTAGGAGCAAGTTGTTTAATTTTCATATATTTGTGTGGTTTTGAGAGTTCCTTTTGGTATTAATTTCTAATTGTATTCCACTATTGTCAGAGATGCTTGATATAATTTCTATTTTTAAAAAAGTCATTAAGACTTGCTTTATGACCAAGCATGTGGTCAATCTTAAAGAAAATTCCATGCATAGATGAAAATAATATATCATCTGATTGTTGGGTGGAGTAATCTGCAGATGTCTACAAAGTACATTTGGTCAAGTGTCTAAGCCCAGAGTTTGTTAGTTTTCTGCCTCAATTATTTATCTACTGCCAGTGGGATGTTGAAATCCACTACCAGTATTATTGTATGACTATCTTTTCTTAGGTCTAGTAGTATATGTTTTATAAATCTGGGTGCTCTGATGCTGGGTGCATATATACTTAGGATATTTAAATATCTTATTGAATTAAATCCTTTACAATTACATAATTCCCTTTTTGTTTTTTTTTTTTGTATTGGTTTAAAGTCCACTTTATGATACAAGAACAGCAACCCCTATTCTTTTTTGTTTTCCGTTTGCATGATAGATCTTTCTCCATTGCTTTGAGTTTATAAGTGTCAAAACAAGTGAGATGGGCCTCCTGAAGGCAGCCGAAGGTTCGGTCTTGTTTTTTAATCCAATTTACCACTCTGTCTTCTAAGGTAAGCATTTAGACCATTTGCTTTCAAGGTTAATACTTATATGTGAGGTTTTATTCCTGTCATAGTGTTATTAGGTAGTTGCTTTGTAGTCTCAATTGTGTGTTTGCTTTATAGGGTCTGTGGCCTTTGTAATTACATGTGATTTTATGATGGCAAGTATTTTTCCATTTCCATGCTTACTACTCTTGAGTGTTCCTCATAGGACCAGTCTGGTGGTGATGAATTCTCTTAGCATGTGCTTGTCTGGGAAAGACTTTCTCCTTATTTATGAAGCTTAGTTTGGCAGGATATGAAATTCTTGTTCAACTTTTGTTTTTCTTTAAGCATGCTAAAAATAGGCCCCAGTCTTTTCTGGCTTGTAAAGTATTGCTAAGAAGTCTGCTATTAGTCTGATGGGATTTCCTTAATATTTAAGTTTTCCCTTTTCTAGACTGCAGAGAGCTCTGAAAAACAGGCAGCAGAAATTAGGCTTGATGTGCTAGGTATTTGGGAGCTATTGTAGGAGTGAGAGTTTTCTAGGATGCCAACTGATCCCAACTCCTCCAGATGATCTAATTAGAGAAATATGTGGTAATTTTTAAAAGATATTATATTTATGTCCTTGAGTACCAAGATCCCTGGCAAACTGCAATGGCTAATGCAGCTCAGATCCCTGTCCAAAAATATTTATATCAGCCCTTCTCTTACCTACCCAGTCATAAGTAGGGACACCAGAGAATCATTTGAGGAGTAGGGGATAGAGGATACACAGCCAAAAATATGTGCCCTAGTGTATTCACCACATGAGGGGCAGAAGAAGAGATAAGAAACATCATTTGCAGACAGATATGTCTAAAACAAAAGCAAGAAACCAGAGGAAGTGCCACACATGAGGAAAGAATCTTAATATATTTTAAAATATTTTCCTCTCCCACAGAAACTTGGTCCAGTGGATCTTTCTGGTTCTTCATCCAATTAAGTTATTCTTCCATAAAGAGGACTAAGTAAATTGTCTTCTAAAACTACTATCTCCCAGAAGGTAAAGGAAAAGTCTTCATTTAAAGAAGAGGAGAAGGGGTAATAAGAGTTCCCTTCTGGGATCTGGCAATATGGCTGAATAGGAACAGCTCCGGTCTGCAGCTCCCAGGGAGACCAATGCAGAAGGTGAGTGAATTCTGCATTTCATCTCATTGGGACTGGTTAGGCAGTGGGTACAGCCCAAGGAGGGTGAGCAGAAGCAGGGTGGGGCGTCGCCTTACCTGGGAAGTGCAACGAACCAGGGCCTTCCCTCCTCCAGCCAAGGGAAGCTGTGAGGGACTACGCAATCCTGCCCAGATACTACACTTTTCCCATGGTTTTTATAATCAGCAGACCAGGAGATTCCTTTGTGTGCCTACACCAGGGCCCTGGGTTTCAAGCACAAAACTGGGTGGCTGTTTGGGCAGATACTGAGCTAGCTGCAGGAGGATTTTTTTATTTTTTATTTTTGTAACCCAGTGGTACCTGGAACCCCCAATGAGACAGAACTGTTCACTCCCCTGGAAAGGGAGCTGAAGCCAGGGAGCCAAGTGATCTTGCTCAGTGGGTCCCATTCCCATGGAGCCCAGCAAGCTAAGAACCACTGGCATGAAATTCTCACTGCCAGCACAGCAATCTGAAGTAGACCTAGGACGATCTCAAGCTTGGTTGGGGGATGGGCGTCTGCCATTACTGAGGCTTGAGTAGGCAGCTTTCCCCAGACAGTGCTAAGGAAGCCTGGAAGTTCAGACTGGGCAGAACTCACCACAGCATGGCAAAACAGCTGTGGCCAGACTGTCTTCTCTAGACTCCTCCTCACTGGGCAGGGCATCTCTGAGACAAAGGCAGCAGTCCCAGTCAGGGGCTTATAGATAAAACTCCCATCTCCCTGGGATAGAGCACCCAGTGGAAGAAGCAGCTGTGGGCACAGCTTCAGTGGACTTAAACGTTCGTGCCTGCTGGTTCTGAAGAGAGCAGCTGATCCTGACAAGGAGGATTCTCCCAGCACAGCTTGAGCTCTGCTAAGAAACAGACTGCCTCCTCAAGTGGGTCCCTGACCCCCATGCTTCCTGACTGGGAGAGATCACAGGAATTGCTAACTAGAATAACCAGTTTAGAGAAGAACACAAATGACCTGATGGAGCTGAAAAACACAGGACAAGAACTTCCTGAAGCATACACAAATATCAACAGCTGAATTGATCAAGCGGAAGAAAGGATATCAGAGATTGAAGATTAACTTACTGAAATAAAGCATGAAGACAAGATTAGAGAAAAAAAGAATGAAAAGGAATGAACAACGCATCCAAGAAATATGGGATTGTGTGAAAAACAAAACCCACAATTGATTGAGGTGCCTGAAAGTGACTAGGAGAATGGAACCAAGTTGGAAAACACACTTCAGGATATTGTCCGGGAGAACTTCCCCAACCTAGCAAGACAGGCCAACATTCAAATTCAGGAAATACAGAGAACACCACTAAGATACTCCTCAAGAAGAGCAACCCCAAGACATGTAATTGTCAGACTCTCCAAGGTTGAAACAAAGGAAAAAATATTAAGGGCAGCCAGAGAGAAAGGTCAGGTTACCTACAAAGGTTAAGCCCATCAGACTAACAGCAGATCTCTTTGAAGAAACCCTACAAGCTAGAAGAGAGTGGGGGCCAATATTCAACATTCTTAAAGAATTTTCTACCCAGAATTTCATATCCAGCCAAATTAAGCTTCATAAGCAAAGGAGAAATAAAATCCTTTACAGACAAGAAAATGCTGAGGAATTTTGTCACCACTAGGCCTGCTTTACAAGAGCTCCTGAAGGAAGCACTAAATACGGAAAGGAACAACTGGTACCAGCCACTGCAAAAACACACCAAAATATAAAGACCAATGATACTATGAAGAAACTGCATCAACTAATGTGCAAAATAAGCACTAGCATCATGATGACAGGATCCAATTCACACATAATATTAACCTTAAATGTAAACGGGCTAAATGCCCCAATTAAAAGACACAGACTGACAAATTGGATAAAGATTCAAGACCCATCAGTGTGCTGTATTCAGGAGACCCATCACACGTGCAAAGACACATATAAACTCAAAATAAAAGGACAGAGGAATATTTACCAAGCAAATGAAAGGAAAAAAGAAGTGGAGGTTGTAATCCTAGTCTCTGATAAAACAGAATTTAAACTAACAAAGATCAACAAAAACAAAGAAGGGCATTACATAATGGTAAAGGGATCGATGCAACAAGAAGATCTAACTATCCTAAATACATATGCATGCAATATAGGAACACCCAAATTCATAAAACAAGTTCCTAGAGACCTGCAAAGAGACTTAGCCTCCCACACAATAATAGTGGGAGACTTTAACACCCCACTGTCAATATTAGACAGATCAATGAGCCAAAAAATTAACAAGGATATTCAGGACTTGAGCTCAGTTCTGGACCAAGTGGACCTAATAGACATCTACAGAACTCTCCACCCCAAATCAACAGAATATTCATTCTTCTCAGCACCGCATCACACTTATCCTAAAATTGACCACATAATTGAAAGTAAAACAGTCCTCAGCAAAATGCAAAAGACAGAAATCATAACAAACAGTCTCTCAGACCACAGTGCAATCAAATTAGAACTCAAGATTAAGAAACTCATTCAAACTGCACATCTACATGGAAACTCAACAACCTGCTCCTGAATGTCTACTGGGTAAACAATGAAATTGAGGCAGAAATAAAGAAGTTCTTAGAAACAAATGAGAACAAAGACAAAATGTACCAGAATCTCTGGGACACAGCTAAAGCAGTGTTAAGAGGAAAATTTATAGCACTAAATGCCCACATGAGAAAGCAGGAAAGATCTAAAATCGACACCCTAACACCACAATTAAAAGAACTAGAGAAGAAAGAGCAAAGAAATTCAAAAGTTAGCAGGATACAAGAAATAACTAAGGTCAGAGCAGAACTGAAGGAGATAGAGACATGAAAAAACCCTTTAAAAAAAATCAGTGGATCCAGGAACTGTTTAAAAAAAAAAAAAAAAATCAGCAAAATAGACCTCTAGCCAGACTAATAAAGAAGAGAGAAGAATCAAATAGACACAATAAAAAATGATAAAGGGAATATCATCACGGATCCCACAGAAATACAAACTACCATCAGAGAATACTATAAACACATTTATGCAAAAAAAAAAACCTAGAAAATCTAGAAGAAATAAATTTCTGAACACTTAGACCCTCCCAAGACTAAACCAGGAAGAAGTTGAATTCCTGAATAAACCAATAACAAGCTCTGAAATTGAGGCAGTAGTTAATAGCCTACCAACCAAAAAACACCTAGGACCAGACAAATTTACAGCCAAATTCTGCCAGAGGTAGAAAGAGGAGCTGGTACTATTCCTTCTGAAACTATTCCAAATAGAAAAAGAGGGACTCATCCCTAACTCATTTTATGAGGCCAGAATCATCCTGATACCAAAACTTGGCAGAGACACAACAACAATTCAGGCAATATCCCTAATGAACATCGATGCAAAAATCCTCAATAAAATACTGGCAAACCAAATCCAGCAGCATATCAAAAAGCTTATCCACCACGATCATGTCAGCTTCATCCCTAGGATGCAAGGCTGGTTCAACATATGCAAATCAATAAACAGAACCAATGACAAAAACTACATGATTATCTCAATAGATCCAGAAAAGGCCTTCAATAAAATTCAACACCCCTTCATGCTAAAAACTGTCAATAAACTAGCTATTTATGGAACCTCTCTCAAAATAATAAGAGCTATTTATGACAAACCCATAGCCAATATCATACTGAATGGGCAAAAGCTGGAAGCATTCCCTTTGAAAATCAGCACAAGACAAGGTTGACCTCTCTCACTACTCTTATTCAGCATAGTCCTGGAAGTTCTGGCCAAGGCAATCAGGCAAGAGAAAGGAATAAAGGGTATTCAATAGGAAGAAAGGAAGTCAAATTGTTTTTGTTTGCAGATGACATAATTGTATATTTAGAAAATCCCATTGTCTCAGCCCCAAAATTCCTTAAGCTAATAAAGGAACTTCAGCAAAGTCTCAGGATACAAAATCAATGTGCAAAAATCACAAGCATTCCTATACAACAATAGACAAGCAGAGAGTAAAATCACAAGTGAACTCCCATTCACAATTGCTACAAAGAGAATAAAATACCTAAGAATACAGCTTACAAGGGACGGGAAGGACCTCTTCAAGGAGATTTACAAACCACTGCTCAAGGAAATAAGAAAGGATGCAGATAAATGGAAAAAACAATCCATGCCCATAGATAGGAAGAATCAATATTGTGAAAATGGCCATATTGCCCAAAGTAATTTATAGATTTAATGCTATCTCCATCAAGCTACCAGTGACTTTCTTCACAGAATTAGAAAAAACTGCTTTAAATTTCATATGGAACCAAAAAAGAGTTTGTATAGCCAGAACAATCCTAAGCAAAAAGAACAAAGCTGGAGGCATTACACTACCTGTCTTCAAACTACACTACCAGGCTACAGTAACCAAAACAGCATGGTACTGGTACCAAAACAGATATATAGACCAACAGAACAGAACAGAGCCCTCAGAAATAACACCACACATCTACAACCATTTGATCTTTGACAAACCTGACGAAAACAAGCAATGGGGAAAGGATTCTCTATTTTAAAAATGATGCTGGGAAAACTGGCTAGCCATATGCAGAAAACTGAAGTTGGACCCCTTCCTTACACCTTATTCAAAAAAAAAAAAAACTCAAGATGGATTAAAGACTTAAATGTAAAACCTAAAACCTAAAAACCCTAGAAGAAAACCTAGGCAATACCATTCAGGACATAGGTATGGGCAAAGGCTTCATGACTAAAACACCAAAAGCAATGGCAACGAAAGCCAAAATTAACAAATAGGATCTAATTAAACTAAAGAGCTCTGCACAGCAAAAGAAACTATCATCAGAGCGAACAGGCAACCTACAGAATGGGAGAAAATTTTTGCAATCTATCCATCTGACAAGGGTCTAAAATCCAGAATCTACAAAGAACTTAAATTTACAAGAAAACAACAACCCCATCAAAAAGTGAGCAAAGGATATAAACAGACACTTCTCAAAAGATGACATTTATGAGGCCAACAAGCCTATGAAAAAAAGCTCATCATCACTGGTCATTAGAAAAATGAAAATCAAAACAACAATAAGATACCATTTCATGCCAGTTGGAATGGCGATTATTAAAAAGTCAGGAAACAACAGTTGCTGGCAAGGATGTGGAGAAAGAGGAATGCCTCTACACTGTTGGTTGGAGGGTAAATTAGTTCAACCATTGTGGAAGAGAGTTGTGGCAATTCCTCAAGGTCTAGAACCAGAAACACCGTTTGACCCAGCAATCTCATTGCTGCATATATACCCAAAGGATTATAAATCATTCTACTATAAAGACACATGCACACATATGTTTATTGCAGCACTATTTACGATAGCAAAGACTTGGAACCAACCCAAATGCCCATCAATGACAGATTGGATAAAGAAAATATGGCACATATACACCATGGAATACTATGCAGCCATAAAAAAGAATGGGTTCATGTCGTTTGCAGTTACATGGATGAAGCTGGAAACCATCATTCTCAGCAAACTCACACAGGAACAGAAAACCAAACACCGCATGTTCTCACTCATGAATGGGATTGAACAGTGAGAATGCATGGACACAGGGAGAGAAACATCACACACCGGAGCCTGTCAGAGGGTTGGGGGGCAAGGGGAGGGAGAGTATTAGGACAAATACCTAATGCATGCGAGGCTTAAAATCTGGATGATGGGTTGATAGGTGCAGCAAACCACCATGGTACATGTATACCTGTGTAACAAACCTGCACATTCTGCACATGTATCCTATAACTTAAAGTAAAAATAAAATTTAAAAAAGAGTTCCCTTCTGGTCTTGGAGCCACCACTGGTAGAAAAAATCTAGAGCAGCACATGCAATAGAACTTTTTGCAATGATGGAGATAAATGCTTATATCTATGCTGCCCAATATGGTAGCCACTAAGCACATGTGGCTGCTAAATTTATTATTTTTCTCTTTCACAGCTAAGGAAACAGTGCCCACAACCATAGTTGGTGAATGGCAGAAGTGAGATTTGAATCCCGGAAGTCGGACTGGGAGGGATAACACATAGCTTGTGGCAGTAATGCAAATGTGTGGGGAACAGTGAAAAGGTAAAGTCAGGATTGTGGAAGAATTAATAGGATACAGCAAATGAGAAAAAATGATGGCCCTATAATCATACCATCACCAATGACATTTTTCACTCCCTATTAAGCCCACAGCAAGATTAAGGTGACACTATAGTCTATTGTCACATGTGGAAAATGCTTTCAGAGCAAAGTCCCATTACAGAACCTAGTCACTCTATTTCCAAGGAAGTAATAGATAACAATCTAATGGTAGCACAATAGATAAGACTATTACAGACTGAAGAAGAGAACATGGAAACAGTGCTCCGTGGCATTCACCAGTAAGTAATGAGATCATTACCCAGCAGTAGTTCAAGGTTAACAATAGCAAGATTTCTCTTCATTTATTATACAGAATTACAGGGTAAATCTCCAAATTTTAAAATGAAAGAGGACAGTAGGCACAATCTTGTCCTATCCTTTCAGTTAATACATTAAAGAGATATACTAAAAAAAAAAAAATTGGGGGCAACTTGAGCACAGACTGGTAATTCCATAAAATTAAGGAATAATTTGTCATTTTATTAGGTATAATGATGGTACTGCTATTATGTTGCTGTCTTTTTTTAAGTTCTATATTTAACATATAGAACTCTACCTTTCTGAATGTTTGTAATTTTCATAACACTTTTAATTATAGCATAAAAAGAAGAGACAAAATGGTGCATGAAAATAGAAAAGTCAACATCTTTCATAATAAGAGAAATAGAAATGCTGAGATATCATGTAGGATCTATATAGTTAGAAAATATTTCAACAACTTGGCAACACTGTCTTTTGTGAAGACAATGAGGAAGCACATACTCTTTTGTAGCAAATGGCAGTGAAAAGGGTAGCACATTATAGTGGGTTGAATTGTGTCCTACAAAAAGATGGGTTCAATCCTAACCCCTAGCATCTATGAATGTGACCTTAGTTAGAAATAGGGTCTTTACAGATGCAATCAAGTTAGGATGAGGTCATGCTGGATTAGGGTGGGCCCTAATCCAGTATCTGGTATCCTTACTGAATACAGAAATATACAGTTTGTGCACAGACACACACATACAGAGGGACGAACACCATGTGAAGACTGAGGCAGGGGTTACAAGCCAAGGAACTCCAAGATCGTCAGAAACCACCAGGAGCTAGAAAGAGTTAAGAAAGGATCCTCCCTTAGAGTCTTTAGAGAGCATAGTCCTGCCAACACCTTAATTTCATACTTCTAGCTTCCAGTGAGGGAAAAAATTTCTGTTGTTTTAAGCCACCCAGTTTGAGATAATTTGTTATTATAGCCCTAGGGAACTAATAAACTCTCCTATGATACGGAATTTGGCAATATCTCACAAAACTAGATATACATTTAAGCTTTGATTCAGAAATCCCACATTCAGGAATTTAACCTGAATACATCTCAAAAAAAGAAAAAAATAGATATAAGGTTGTTAAAATAGTGTTATTTGTACCAAGTATGAAAAATAAGCCAAATGTCCATTCGTTAGAAAATGCTTTGAATGCCCAAGCACAGTGGCTCAGGCCTGGAACCCTAGCACTTGGGAGGCTGAGGAAGGAGGACTGTTTGAGACCAGGAGTTCAAAATCAGCCTAAGCAACACAGTGAGACACTGTCTCTGTTACAAATAGATATGCTGTTTTTTAAAAAAGAAACTTGGTTGATTAAATTATGGTATATTTATACATGGAACAATTTAAACAATTCAGCGCTTTAAAAAAGTAAAGCTCTGTAAAATATTTTACTATTTCCACATCATATTATTAAGAGATAAAATGAAGTTTCAAGAGAGCATGTATAGTATGCAAACTTTTGTGCCAGAAAAAAGGAGAAATAAGACTATGAATATATATATTAAATAATTTTTTTCATAGAGACGAAGTCTCACTATATTGCCCAGGCTGGTTTCAAACTCCTGAGCTCAAGCAATCCTCCCACCTCAGCCTCCCAAAATGCTAGGATTACAGGCATAAGCTACCATGCCTGGCCTATATTTAATATTATAATAATTTTAAATTTGCAAAAAGAAACAAATATAGGAGCAACCAGAAACTAATAAAAGTATTACCTATATAAGATGGGTGGCAACAGGGACTGTATAATTTTTACTTTAAATCATGTTAAGATTTTTACATCTTCAAAACCTAAAATTAACTCAAAAAGGATAGAATTCTGAAACTGACCTTAAGTTGTGTATCAAATTAATAATATCTACATTGTTTTTTAAAATTAATTCAAATATATCTTGAACCCAGTATGCTGATATTGTCCTCCATGGCATAGTATAAGAACAGTATCAACTGCAAAGGAATCTTAAATTTTACTTAAGGTTTATTATTCGTAACTGTATTGGTGTTGATTTTTAATATATTTATTGTAAGATAGAGCAAATAAATAAATATATTGATATTACTCACAGGTTTCTCACTGTGGAATAAGAACACAGGAACAAGAGAAAGGACCCTGTAGCACTGGACTGAAATTAAAGGAATCAGAATTAATATATATGTATGTATATTTTCCTGCTAGCTGTGTCAACTTGAAAAGGACTAAAAGCAATGACACCTCAGAATAGCAAGTAACACAGCTGGCACACAAATCTAATTTGTAAATGCCATTCACCACTGAATGGAACTGAAGATCTTGAGAAGTTGGCTACATTACAGATTGGGGCAGTGAAAGACAGGAGAGCCTAGAATATACTTGTGCCAGAAAAGAAGTGATCAAAAATTGATAAGGATCTTCTAAGATAGTCATATGAGAAACCTTATAAACTAACTGTCCAGTGAAATAAAAATGACCAGTGAAAACTGTTTGAAAGACAATAGTCTGTGAAAATTGTCCCAAGGGCATACAGTGAAACAAAAAAATTTATTCAAAAAAGATCTACTAAAATTTGCTTAAAAAAAAAAATAAAAACACTGCAAGGTAGCTTTTGAGGTAAACCCATTCCTTCCCTTTCTCCTAATCTCAACTTAGCTTGACAGAAGCTCCACTCTGGGTGGATGTGGCTACCATTTCAGGGCTCCCTCTCCCCTCAGCCTCCAGTCAAGGGATACAGTTTCTTACCCACAGCGTAGGTCAGAGCATTTCTCACACCCTCCAACTCCGAGTAGAAAGACTTCCCCATCCAGCTTCCAGAAGAGTGACTTAAAGAATTTACCCAAGGGGAGAGGCAGTTCATAAGAACAGAGCTCTAAAACTCTCCCCAAATAAGCTTACTTTTTTTTTGAAACAGAGGGTAGAGAAGTTCAAGCTTCAGAATGCTCTCAACAACAATAGGTTCTCTTAATTAAGAACAACAAACCATAGGCCAGCTAGTTCACCAGACAGAGTGAGAGAAATGTAAGATCCCTCCTGGGGTCAGAATAAACCTCAAAGACAAGCTATCCCCATCAAGCTTAATTGGATCATAGTGTGGAACAATTTGTGCCCCCAGGGAATTGTCTAGAAGAATAGAGAGGTCACCTGGCAAGGAGTGGGGCCAAAACTCTGTGGCTGTAATAACAAATGAAGTTCTAATGGATGAGAAAAACAGATGGTCCCAGGGCCAGGATAACTGTGCACACACCCAAGGCTGCTTCCTGTGCAGAGCAAAACCAAAGGCTTCACACTTGGGAGGATAAACAACTCACTTAAATAGTCTAGCCAAGTAACTAAATAAACAAGCAACAACAACAAAAACAAGGTCCACAGGGGGCACAGAATTGGTCGATGGAATTATGCAATATATTACCTAGAATGTCCACTTTTTAACAACAACAAAAAAAGATATGCAAAGAACAGGAAAGAGTGATCCATATGTAGGGAAAAAAAGGGGGGGCAAAAAGACAGTCTATGAGAGAGCTCAGATATCAAATTTAAGAAAGATGTCAACATTATCTTTATAAATATCTTCCAAGAACTAATTTTACTTGAATGAGGAAAGGAAGCTATGATAGAATGTCTCTTTAAATAGAGAATAGATAGAAATTATTTTTTAAGGAAATTCTGGCATTAAAAAATACAATAACTGAAATGAACAATTTACTAAAGGGACTCAACAGTAGCTTTGACTGGCAGAAGAAAGAATCAGTAAATCTGACATTAGGTCAGTAGACTTAATAAAATCCAGAAAACAAAGAATGAACAGAGCATCATAATAAAATCTTTAAATATACCAGAAACAAAAAAAAAATCCATCTCAACATAATAGAGGCCTTATAAGAAAGGCCCACAGATAATATCATACTTGATGGTGAAAGACTGAAAGCTTTCTAAGAATGAGAATGAGAAAAAAAAAGATCATGTTTTGCCACTTCTATTCAATACTGTACTGAAAGTTCTAGCTAGAGCAACTATTCAGGAAAAATAAGAGGCATCCAAATCTGAATGGAAGAAGTAAACTTAGCTCTGTTCACAGACAACATGATCTTATACGTAGAAAGCCCTAACAATTCTACCAAAAAAATCCATTAGAATAAATGAATTCACCAAAGTTGCAGAATACAAAATTAATATACACATACACCAATTGTGTTTTTATATTAATAATGAACAATCCTGGAAGGCCGAGGCGGGTGGATCACGAGGTCAGGAGATCGAGACCATCCTGGCTAACACGGTGAAACCCCAACTTTACTAAAAATACAGAAAATTAGCCGGGCGTGGTGGTGGGCGCCTGTAGTCCCAGCTACTTGGGAGGCTGAGGCAGGAGAATGGCGCAAACCCAGGAGGCAGAGCTTGCAGTGAGCTGAGATTGCATCACTGCACTCCAGCCTGGGTGACAATGTGAGATTCTGTCTCAGAAAAAAAAAAAAAAATGAACAATCCAAAAAGGAAATCAAGAAAACAATTCCATTTACAATAACATAAAAAAGAATGAATATGTAGGAATAAATTTAACCAAAGAGATTAAAGACTTATACATTAAAAACCACAAGGCATTGTTTAAAGAAATTAAAGAAGATAAAAATAAAGACATGACATGCTTATGAATTAGAAGACAACATTATTAAGAGGTCAACACTTCACAAAATGATGAACAGATTTAATTTTTATTGCAATACCTATAAAAATCCCAATGGCATTTTTTGCAGAAATAGAAAAATCCATCCTGAAACTCACATGAAGTCTCAGAGCCCGAACAGCCAACACAATCTTGAAAAAGAAAAAGTTGGAGGTCTCACACTTCCTAATTTCAAAACTTACTACAAAGCCACCATAATCAAAACAGTGTAGTAATGGCAAAAGACAGGTATATGCAATAGACCAATGGGATAGAAAAGAGAGTCTAGAAATAAACCCTCACATACATGATCAAATGATCTTCAACAAGGGTATGAAGACCAAAGAATGGGGAAAGGACAGCCTTTTTAACAAATAGTGCTGAGAAAACTGGATATCTACATAAAAAGTAATTAAATAGGACCCTTACTTTAAACCATATACAAAAATTAACTCAAAATGGATTCAAGACCTAAATGTAAGACCTAAAACTATAAAACTTTCTGAAGAAAACATAAGGGAAAGTTTCCTGATATTGGATTTGGCAGTGATTTCCTAGCCATTACACTAAAATTGCAGGAAACAAAAATAAATAAGTTAGACTACATCAATATGTAAAATGTCTGTGCATCAAGGGACACAACCAACAGAATTCAAGAGCAAGCTACGAAATGAGAGAAAATATTTGCAAATCATATCTGGCAAAAGGTTAATATCTAGAATATACAAAGAACACCTACAACTCAAAAAAAAATTCTAGTTCAAAAATAACTAAAGAACATGAATAGACATTTCTGCAGATATGATACACAAGTGGCCAAAAAGCATATGAAATGATGCTTAACATAGTAATGTTAAGTAAGGAAAGTACAAATCAAAACCACAATGAGATACCGCCTCACACCAATTAGGATAGCTACTATAGAAAGAAAGGAAGGAAGGGAAGGAAGGGAAGGAAGGGAAAAGAAAAGAAAGGAAAAGAAAATAAAAGAACAAGTGTTAGTGAGAGTGTGAAGAAATTGGAGCCTTTATGACCTGTTGGTGGGAATGTAAAATTATGCAACCTCTAAGGAAAACAGTATGGAAGTTACTTTTAAAAATAAAAATAGAATTTCATATGACCCAGCAATTTCACCGTTAGATATATACCCCCCAAAAGTTGAAAACAGGATCTCCAAGAGATATTTACACAACCCTATTCATAGCAACACTATTCACAATGGCCATGATGTGGAAGTAATCCAAGTGCCCAAAAACAAATGGGTAAACAAAATGTGCTCTCTCTATGTATGTGTGTGTGTGTGTGTGTGTGTGTGTATGTATATATATGTATATATGTGTATATATGTATATATGTGTATATATGTATATATGTGTATATATATGTATATATGTATATACATACACACACACATATATATGTACACACACACACATATACATACAATGGAAAATTATTCATTCTTACAAGGGAAAGAAAATCTGACACATGCTATAACATGGATGAATCTTGAGGTCATAATGCTAAGTGAAATAAGCCAGTCACAAAAAGATAAATATTGCATGATCCTTTTATTTGAGGTATCTAGAGTAGTCAACTTCATTGAAACAGAAGGTAACACAGTGGTTTCCAGGGGATGGGTGGAGGAGAGAATAAGGGGTTACTGTCTAATAAGTGTAGAGTCCCAGTTTTGCAAAAATTCTGGAGATTGGTCACACAACAATATGAATGTACTTAACACTCCTAAACTGTATATTTAGATATAGCTAAAATTGTAAATTTTATGTATTTATTACCACTATTACATTTTTTAAAAATTAATATAAACAGGGTGCTGAGCCAGGATCTGTGCCTAACTCAAGCAGGGGAGGAGTCTACACTCAGGAAACAGAGGGATGGGTCACACGGGTTTGTTGGCTGCTGTGAGACCTAAGTGTGTCTCCTTCCACAGCGCTGGCCCAGTAAGGGTAGGGCCTACTTCCCTGCTGGATCTCTGCCCAAGGGAGCCCCATGGCAAGAAACATTTAACAACAAATTTAAAAAATTGTGGCTGGGCACAGTGGTTCATGCCTGTAATCCCAGCACTTTGGGAGGCCAAGGTGGGTGGCTCACCTGAGGTTGGGAGTTCGAGACCAGCCTGACCAACATGGAGAAACCACGTCTCTACTAAAAATACAAAATTAGCTGGGCATGGTGGCGCATGCCTGTAATCCCAGCTACTTGGGAGGCTGAGGCAGGAGAATTGCTTGAACCCAGAGGCAGACAGAGGTTGCGATGAGCTGAGATCATGCCATTGCACTCCAACTTGGGCAATAAGAGCAAAACCCCATTTCAAAAAAAAAAATTGTGGACACAGTGCCAGTGATCAGAGGTGGCTCTCCCAAGACCCAGGTGCAGACCTGGTAAGGGGGTCAAAACTTCTCTCCCACTTGCACTGCAGAGCACAGCTGCAAACATGAGGATACCTGTTGCAGGAAGTCAGAGATCCTGAATGGAGGGACTGGCTGAAGCCATGGCAGAAGAACATAAATTGTGAAGATTTCATGGACATTTATTAGTTCCCCAAATTAAAACTTTTATAATTTCTTACACCTGTCTTTACTGCAACCTCTGAACATAAATTGTGAAGATTTCATGGACACTTATCACTTCCCCAATCAATATTCTTGTGATTTCCTATGCCTGTCTTTACTTTAATCTCTTAATCCCGTCATCTTCGGAAGCTGAGGATGTATGTTGCCTCAGGACCCTGTGATGATTGCGTTAACTGCACAAATTGTTTGAACAATATGAAATCTGGGCACCTTGAAAAAAGAACAGGATACAGTGATGTTCAGGGAACAAGGGAGATAACCATTAGGTCTGGCTGCCTGAGAGCCAGGCGGAAGAGTCATATTTCTCTTCTTTCAAAAGTAAATAGGAGAAATATTGCTGAATTCTTTTTCTCAGCAAGAAACATCCCTGAGAAAGAGAATGCATTCCTAGGGAGCGGTATCTAAAATGGCCACTCTGGGGACGTCTGTCTTTTACGGTTGAAGATAAGGGATGAAATAAGCCCCAGTCTCCTGTAGCGTTCCCAGGCCTATTAGGACAAGGAAATTCCAGCCTAATAAATTTTGGTCAGACCGGTTGTGTGCTCTCAAACCCTGTCTCCTGATAAGATGTTATCAATGGAAAGATGGCCGAATAGGAACAGCTCCGGTCTACAGCTCCCAGCGTGAGCGACGCAGAAGACGGGTGATTTCTGCATTTCCATCTGAGGTACCGGGTTCATCTCACTAGGGAGTGCCAGACAGTGGGCGCAGGCCAGTGGGTGCACGCACCGTGCGCGAGCCGAAGCAGGGCGAGGCATTGCCTCACCTGGGAAGCGCAAGGGGTCAGGGAGTTCCCTTTCCGAGTCAAAGAAAGGGGTGACGGACGCACCTGGAAAACTCGGGTCACTCCCACCCGAATATTGCGCGTTTCAGACCGGCTTAAAAAACGGCGCACCACGAGACTATATCCCACACCTGGCTCGGAGGGTCCTACGCCCTCGGAATCTCGCTGATTGCTAGCACAGCAGTCTCAGATCAAACTGCAAGGGGGCAGCGAGGCTGGGGGAGGGGCGCCCGCCATTGCCCAGGCTTGCTTAGGTAAACAAAGCAGCCAGGAAGCTCGAACTGCCTGGAGCCCACCACAGCTCAAGGAGGCCCGCCTGCCTCTGTAGGCTCCACCTCTGGGGGCAGGGCACAGACAAACAAAAAGACAGCAGTAACCTCTGCAGACTTAAATGTCCCTGTCTGACAGCTTTGAAGAGAGCAGTGGTTCTCCCAGCACGCAGCTGGAGATCTGAGAACGGGCAGACTGCCTCCTCAAGTGGGTCCCTGAGCCCTGACCCCTGAGCAGCCTAACTGGGAGGCACCCCCCAGCAGGGGCACACTGACACCTCACACGGCAGGGTATTCCAACAGACCTGCAGCTGAGGGTCCTGTCTGTTAGAAGGAAAACTAACAAACAGAAAGGACATCCACACCAAAAACCCATCTGTACATCACCATCATCAAAGACCAAAAGTAGATAAAACCACAAAGATGGCGAGAAAACAGAACAGAAAAACAGGAAACTCTAAAAAGCAGAGCGCCTCTCCTCCTCCAAAGGAACGCAGTTCCTCACCAGCAACGGAACAAAGCTGGATGGAGAATGATTTTGATGAGCTGAGAGAAGAAGGCTTCAGACGATCAAATTACTCTGAGCTACGGGAGGACATTCAAACCAAAGGCAAAGAAGTTGAAAACTTTGAAAAAAATTTAGAAGAATGTATAACTAGAATAACCAATACAGAGAAGTGCTTAAAGGAGCTGATGGAGCTGAAAACCAAGGCTCGAGAACTACGTGAAGAATGCAGAAGCCTCAGGAGCCGATGCGATCAACTGGAAGAAAGGGTATCAGCAATGGAAGATGAAATGAATGAAACGAAGCGAGAAGGGAAGTCTAGAGAAAAAAGAATAAAAAGAAATGAGCAAAGCCTCCAAGAAATATGGGACTATGTGAAAAGACGAAATCTACGTCTGATTGGTGTACCTGAAAGTGATGCGGAGAATGAAACCAAGTTGGAAAACACTCTGCAGGATATTATCCAGGAGAACTTCCCCAATCTAGCAAGGCAGGCCAATGTTCAGATTCAGGAAATACAGAGAACGCCACAAAGATATTCCTCAAGAAGAGCAACTCCAAGACACATAATTGTCAGATTCACCAAAGTTGAAATGAAGGAAAAAATGTTAAGGGCAGCCAGACAGAAAGGTCGGGTTACCCTCAAAGGGAAGCCCATCAGACTAACAGCGGATCTCTCGGCAGAAACCCTACAAGCCAGAAGAGAGTGGGGGCCAATATTCAACATTCTTAAAGAAAAGAATTTTCAACCCAGAATTTCATATCCAGCCAAACTAAGCTTCATAAGTGAAGGAGAAATAAAATACTTTACAGACAAGCAAATGCTGACCGATTTTGTCACCACCAGGCCTGCCCTAAAAGAGCTCCTGAAGGAAGCGCTAAATATGGAAAGGAACAACCGGTACCAGCCGCTGCAAAATCATGCCAAAATGTAAAGACCATCGAGACTAGGAAGAAACTGCATCAACTAACGAGGAAAATCACCATCTAACATCATAATGACAGGATCAAATTCACACATAACAATATTAACTTTAAATGTAAATGGACTAAATTCTCCAATTAAAAGACACAGACTGGCAAGTTGGATAAAGAGTCAAGACCCATCAGTGTGCTGTATTCAGGAAACCCATCTCACGTGCAGAGACACACATAGGCTCAAAATAAAAGGATGGAGGAAGATCTACCAAGCAAATGGAAAACAAAAAAAGGCAGGGGTTGCAATCCTAGTCTCTGATAAAACAGACTTTAAACCAACAAAGATCAAAAGAGACAAAGAAGGCCATTACATAATGGTAAAGGGATCAATTCAACAAGAGGAGCTAACTATCCTAAATATTTATGCACCCAATACAGGAGCACCCAGATTCATAAAGCAAGTCCTGAGTGACCTACAAAGAGACTTAGACTCCCACACATTAATAATGGGAGACTTTAACACCCCACTGTCAACATTAGACAGATCAACGAGACAGAAAGTCAACAAGGATACCCAGGAATTGAACTCAGCACCAAGCGGACCTAATAGACATCTACAGAACTCTCCACCCCAAATCAACAGAATATACATTTTTTTCAGCACCACACCACACCTATTCCAAAATTGACCACATACTGGGAAGTAAAGCTCTCCTCAGCAAATGTAAAAGAACAGAAATTATAACAAACTATCTCTCAGACCACAGTGCAATCAAACTAGAACTCAGGATTAAGAATCTCACTCAAAGCCGCTCAACTACATGGAAACTGAACAACCTGCTCCTGAATGACTGTTGGGTACATAACGAAATGAAGGCAGAAATAAAGATGTTCTTTGAAACCAACGAGAACAAAGACACAACATACCAGAATCTCTGGGACGCATTCAAAGCAGTGTGTAGAGGGAAATTTATAGCACTAAATGCCCACAAGAGAAAGCAGGAAAGATCCAAAATTGACACCCTAATATCACAATTAAAAGAACTAGAAAAGCAAGAGCAAACACATTCAAAAGCTAGCAGAAGGCAAGAAATAACTAAAATCAGAGCAGAACTGAAGGAAATAGAGACACAAAAAACCCTTCAAAAAATTAATGAATCCAGGAGCTGGTTTTTTGAAAGGATCAACAAAATTGATAGACCGCTAGCAAGACTAATAAAGAAAAAAAGAGAGAAGAATCAAATAGACGCAATAAAAAATGATAAAGGGGATATCACCACTGATCCCACAGAAATACAAACTACCATCAGAGAACACTACAAACACCTCTACGCAAATAAACTAGAAAATCTAGAAGAAATGGATACATTCCTCGACACATACACTCTCCCAAGACTAAACCAGGAAGAAGTTGAATCTCTGAATAGACCAATAACAGGAGCTGAAATTATGGCAATAATCAATAGTTTACCAACCAAAAAGAGTCCAGGACCAGATGGATTCACAGCCGAATTCTACCAGAGGTACAAGGAGGAACTGGTACCATTCCTTCTGAAACTATTCCAATCAATAGAAAAAGAGGGAATCCTCCCTAACTCATTTTATGAGGCCAGCATCATTCTGATACCAAAGCCTGGCAGAGACACAACCAAAAAAGAGAATTTTAGACCAATATCCTTGATGAACATTGATGCAAAAATCCTCAATAAAATACTGGCAAACCGAATCGAGCAGCACATCAAAAAGCTTATCCACCATGATCAAGTGGGCTTCATCCCTGGGATGCAAGGCTGGTTCAACATACGCAAATCAATAAATGTAATCCAGCATATAAACAGAGCCAAAGACAAAAACCACATGATTATCTCAATAGATGCAGAAAAAGCCTTTGACAAAATTCAACAACCCTTCATGCTAAAAACTCTCAATAAATTAGGTATTGATGGGACATATTTCAAAATAATAAGAGCTATCTATGACAAACCCACAGCCAATATCATACTGAATGAGCAAAAACTGGAAGCATTCCCTTTGAAAACTGGCACAAGACAGGGATGCCCTCTCTCACCACTCCTATTCAACATAGTGTTGGAAGTTCTGGCCAGGGCAATCAGGCAGGAGAAGGAAATAAAGGGTATTCAATTAGGAAAAGAGGAAGTCAAATTGTCCCTGTTTGCAGACGACATGATTGTTTATCTGGAAAACCCCATCGTCTCAGCCCAAAATCTCCTTAAGCTGATAAGCAACTTCAGCAAAGTCTCAGGATACAAAATCAATGTACAAAAATCACAAGCATTCTTATACACCAACAACAGACAAACAGAGAGCCAAATCATGAGTGAACTCCCATTCACAATTGCTTCAAAGAGAATAAAATACCTAGGAATCCAACTTACAAGGGATGTGAAGCACCTCTTCAAGGAGAACTACAAACCACTGCTCAAGGAAATAAAAGAGGATACAAACAAATGGAAGAACATTCCTTGCTCATGGGTAGGAAGAATCAATATCGTGAAAATGGCCATACTGCCCAAGGTAATTTACAGATTCAATGCCATCCCCATCAAGCTACCAATGACTTTCTTCACAGAATTGGAAAAAACTACTTTAAAGTTCATATGGAACCAAAAGAGAGCCCGCATCGCCAAGTCAATCCTAAGCCAAAAGAACAAAGCTGGAGGCATCACACTACCTGACTTCAAACTATACTACAAGGCTACAGTAACAAAAACAGCATGGTACTGGTACCAAAACAGAAATATAGATCAATGGAACAGAACAGAGCCCTCAGAAATAACGCCGCTTACCTATAACTATCTGATCTTTGACAAACCTGAGAAAAACAAGCAATGGGGAAAGGATTCCCTATTTAATAAATGGTGCTGGGAAAACTGGCTAGCCATATGTAGAAAGCTGAAACTGGATCCCTTCCTTACACCTTATACAAAAATCAATTCAAGATGGATTAAAGATTTAAACGTTAGACCTAAAACCATAAAAACCCTAGAAGAAAACCTAGGCATTACCATTCAGGACATAGGCGTGGGCAAGGACTTTATGTCCAAAACACCAAAAGCAATGGCAACAAAAGCCAAAATTGACAAATGGGATCTAATTAAACTAAAGAGCTTCTGCACAGCAAAAGAAACTACCATCAGAGTGAATAGGCAACCTACAACATGGGAGAAAATTTTCGCAACCTACTCATCTGACAAAGGGCTAATATCCAGAATCTACAGTGAACTCAAACAAATTTACAAGAAAAAAACAAACAACCCCATCAAAAAGTGGGCGAAGGACATGAACAGGCACTTCTCAAAAGAAGACATTTATGCAGCCAAAAAACACATGAAAAAATGCTCATCATCACTGGCCATCAGAGAAATGCAAATCAAAACCACTATGAGATATCATCTCACACCAGTTAGAATGGCAATCATTAAAAAGTCAGGAAACAACAGGTGCTGGAGAGGATGTGGAGAAATAGGAACACTTTTACACTGTTGGTGGGACTGTAAACTAGTTCAACCATTGTGGAAGTCAGTGTGGCGATTCCTCAGGGATCTAGAACTAGAAATACCATTTGACCCAGCCATCCCATTACTGGGTATATACCCAAATGACTATAAATCATGCTGCTATAAAGACACATGCACACGTATGTTTATTGCGGCATTATTCACAATAGCAAAGACTTGGAACCAACCCAAATGTCCAACAATGATAGACTGGATTAAGAAAATGTGGCACATATACACCATGGAATACTATGCAGCCATAAAAAATGATGAGTTCATATCCTTTGTAGGGACATGGATGAAATTGGAAACCATCATTCTCAGTAAACTATCACAAGAACAAAAAACCAAACACCGCATATTCTCACTCATAGGTGGGAATTGAACAATGAGATCACATGGACACAGGAAGGGGAATATCATACTCTGGGGACTGTGGTGGGGAGGGGGGAGGGGGGAGGGATAGCATTGGGAGATATACCTAATGCTAGATGACGAGTTAGTGGGTGCAGCGCACCAGCATGGCACATGTATACATATGTAACTAACCTGCACAATGTGCACAGGTACCCTAAAACTTAAAGTATAATTTAAAAAAAAAAAAAAAAAAGATGTTATCAATGATAATGCGTGCCTGAAACTTCACTAGCAATTTTAATTTTGCCCCGGTCCTGTGGTCCTGTGATCTCGCCCTGCCTCTATTTGCCTTGTAATATTTTATTACCTTGTGAAGCATGTGTTCTGTGACCCACACCCTATTCACACACTCCCTCCCCTTTTGAAAATCACCAATAAAAACTTGCTGGTTTTGTGGCTTGGGGGGCATCACAGAACCTGCCAACATGTGATGTCTCCCCTGGACACCCAGCTTTAAAAATTTCTCTCTTTGTACTCTTTCCCTTTATTTCTCAGACCGGCCGACACTTAGGGAAATAGAAAGGAACTCATGTTAAATTATCAGGGGTGGGTTCCCCCGATAGGGACCCAAAGGAGCAGTGTGGCTGAGTAAGAGCCTTTCTACCACCCATTGCTCTCAAGCACCATCTACTAGATCACAGCTTTAACTGTAATACCAAAAAAAAAAAAAAAACACTTCACTAATTCTCCTTTCTATGAAACCAAAGGCAAGAATTCAACAAAAGACGCTGTACAGAGCCTTAGCCCTCTAAAAACTTCCAGAAATAAAGCCAACTGATTATACTCAATTTACACCCCAGTTAAAGGCACACCAACACTCTCAGATGAGAAAGAACCAGTGCAAGAATTACAGCAATTCAAAAAGCCAGAGTGTCTTCTTACCTCCAAATGAGCCCACTAGCTCCACAGCAATCATTCCTAACCAATCTGAAATGACTTAAATGACAGACATGGAATTCAGTTCTGGATGGCAAAGAAGCTCATCAAGATCCAGGAGAAAGTGAAAACCCAATCCAAGGAAGCCAAGCGATCCAGTAAAACAATTCAGGAGCTAAAAGACAAAACAGACATTTTTAAAGCCCTGAACTGAACTCCTTGATTTGAAAAACAGAATGCAAGAATTTCATAATACAATCAGAAGTATTAACAATGTAATAGATCAAACTGAGGAAAGAATTACAGAGCTCAAAGATCAGCTCTTTGAATCAACTCAGTCAGACAAAAAGAAAAAGAATTTTTTAAAATGAACAAAACCTCTGAGAAATATGGGATTATATAAGGAGACCAAATCTATGTCTCATTGGCATCCCTTACAGAGGAGACAGGATAAGCAACTTGGAAAATGTATTTGAGTATATAGTCTACAAAAATTTCCCTAATCTTGCTAGAGATGTTAACATGCAAATTCAGGAGATACTGAGAATCCTGCCTAGATAAAATACAAGATGACCATCCCCAAGACACTTAGTTATGAGGTTCATTGAGATGAACACGAAAGAAAACATCTTAAAGGCAGCTAGAGAAAAAGGTCAGGTCACACACAGAGGGACCCCCATCAGGCTGGCAGTGGACCTAGCAGCAGAAACCTTATGAGTCAGAAGTGATTGGGGACCCTATATTCACCAACCTTAAAGATAATAAATTCCAACCAAGAATTTCATATTCCACCAAACTAAACTTCATAAGTGAGGGAAAAATAAAATCCTTCTCAGACAAGCAAATGCTAAGCAAATTCATTTCAACTAGACCAGCTCTACAAGAGGTCCTTAAGGGAGTACTAAACATGGAATCAAAAGAACATTATGTATAGGTGGGAATAGAACAATGAGAACACTTGGACACAGGAAGGGGGAAGGGGAACATCACACACCAGGGCCTGTCATGGAGTGGGGGCAGGGGGGAAGGATAGCATTAGGAGATATACCTAATGTAAATGACGAGTTAATGGGTGCAGCACACCGACATGGCACATGTATACATATGTAACAAACCTGCACGTTGTGCACATGTACCCTAGAATTTAAAGTATAATAAAAAAAAGAATACCAAAAAAATAAGAACATTATGTGATATTACAAATACTCACTTAAGCACATAGCCCAAAGACAGTATAAAGCAACTACACAACCATGTCTACACAACGACCAGCTAATGAAAGGAAGATGGGATCAAAATCTCACATATCAGTACTAACCCTGAATATAAACAGGTTAAACACCCAACTTAAAAGACAGAGTGGGAAGCTGGATAAAAAGACAAGACCCAACTGTCTGTGGTCTTCACAAGACCCATCTCACACATAACGACACCCACATTATCAAAGTAAAGGATTAGAGAAAGACCCACTGTGCAAACAAAAAACAAAAAAGATCAGGATCACTACTCATATCAGACAAAAGAGACTTTAGGCTTTTAATAATTAAGAAGGACAAAGAAGGGCATTACATAATGATAAATGACACAACTCAACAAGAAGGCTAAACTATTATAAATATATATGTACCCAACATTAGAGCATCCAGATTCATAAAACAAGTTCTTCTTGACCTACAAAAAGACTTAGATGGCCACACAATAGTGGGAAACTTTAACACCCCACTGACAGCATTAGACAGATCACTGAGGCAGAAACACCTCAGTGACAGCATTAGATAGATCATTGAGGCAGAAAACTAACAAAGAAACTCTGGACTCAACACTTAATCAATTGGACCTAAAAGACATCTACCAGAACACATCTACTAGGAGGAGTTCCTCACAACACAGCATAGCTGCTATGATAGTTTGTAGCCAGACTGCTTCTTTAAGTGGGACCCTGATCCATCCCTCCTTACTGGACAGGGCCTCCCTGCAGGAATTTCAGCAATTCCAGCCAGGGTTATATGGACAGAACTCTGATCTCTTCCTGGGATGGAGCCTCTGGAGGGAGGGGCAACCACAGAATATACATTTTTCTCATCTGCACATGGAACATATTCCAAGATCAATCACATGCTACATCATAAAGCAAGTCTCAAAAAAAAAAAAAAAATAGCAAGCACAATCTTGGACAACAGTGCAATAAAAAGAGAAATCAATACCAAGAAGATCTCTTAAAACTACACAAATACATGGAAATTAATTAAAACATTATTAAAACTTATTAATTAAAACTTATTAAAACTCTTGGGTAAACAACAAAAATAAATCAGAAGTCTAAATATTCTTTGAAATTATTGAAAATAGGGACACCACTTACCAAAATCTCTGAGATACAGCTAAAGCAGTGTTAAGAGGAAAGTTTAACCACATGTTCTCACTTATAAGTGGGAGCCGAATGATGATAACACATGAACACATAGTGGGGGGAACAATGCACACTCGGGCCTTCCAGTGGGGGTGGAGGGAGGTAGAGCATCAGGAAGAATAGATAATGGATGCATGGCTTAATACATAGGTGATGGGTTGATCTGTGCAGCAAACCACAATGGCACACGTTTACCTGTTTAACACAACTGCACGTCCTGTACATGTACCCCAGAACTTAAAAGTTTAAGAAATAAAAAAAGGAAAGTTTATAGCACTAAGTGCCTTCATCAAAAAGTTAGACCTCAAATTAACAACCTGAATTTACACCTAAAGGAACTAGAAAAAAAGAAAAGAAGAAAAGCGCAAACCAATCCCAAAGCTAGCATAAGAAATAATTACAATTATAGAAGATCTGAACAAAATTGAGATGAAAAAAAATCCATAAAAAGATCAATGAAACAAGAGTTGGTTATTCAAAAGAATAAGTAAAACTGATAGATCTTTAGATAGATTAACAAAAAAAAGAAAGAAGTTCCACAATCAGAAATGACCAAGGTGATACTGCAATTATTTGCACAGAAATACAAAAGATCCTCAGGCTACTATCAATAACTCTTTGCACACAAATCTAGAGGAAAGGGGTGGGCCAAGATGACCAATTAGAAGCAGCTGCAATCCGTGGCGCTCATGAAGAGGAATGAAAATGGCAAGTGAATTCTGCACCTTCAACTGAGGTATCCAGGTTCTTACATTGGGAATGACTAGGGGGATGGCTCGACCCAGAGAGAGCAAAGAAAAGCAGGATGGGGCAAATGGCCCACCCAGCAGCAGAACAGAGCCAAGGGAGCCCCACCCCCAGTCAAGGGAGGTGGTGAGCAATTGTGTGACCTGGAAACCACACTTTTTCCATGGATCTTTGCAACCCATGAATCAGGAGATCCCCTTGTGAGCCCATGCCACCAGGGCCTTGGGTCTGAAGCACAAAGTTGTGCAGTCTCAGCAAAGTGGACACTCAGGCACACACAGAAACCCAGGAGTTTTGTATACCCAAGCCCTGGGAATTCTGGCAAGATGGGAGATCCATCCAAGCATTCCCCCAGGAAGGGGAATGCTCAGATAAATCTGAGCTCAGACACATTCTCTGAATCCAGGGAGCTAAGTAGCATCATTCTGTGGGCCCAACGGCTACAGCACCTAACAAGTTAAGACCCACTGGCTTGGAATTCCAGCCAGCCAGCGGCAGCAGGCTAGAGACTGCCTGAGATAGACTGAGTTCCCGGGGGTAGTGGTAGCTGCCACCTCTGTGGTTTGAGTTGGCCATTCTAGCCTGCTGGCTCCAGGGAGTCTGGGTGGTCCAGACCAGGAGGAGTTCCTCTCAACACAGAGCATAGCTGCTATGATAGTTTGTAGCCAGACTGCTTCTTTAAATAGGACCCTGTTCCATCCCTCCCCACTGGCAGGGCCTCCCTGCAGGAATTTCAGCAGCTCCAGCCAGGGTTATATGGACAGAACTCTGACTTCTCCCTGGGATGGAGCCCCTGGAGGGAGGGGCAGCCACCCTTTCTGTGGTTCAGCCAACTTAGCCTTTTCAGCCTGCTGGCTCTGGAGAGGCCAGGCAGTGTGGATGGGCGGGTGGGGCGGGGGTTTCCTCCAGCACAGTGTACCTGCTTTGCCAAGGGGCAGCCACACTGCTTCTTTAAGAGGGTCCCTGATCCTGATCCCATTCCTCCTGACTGGGTGAGACCTCCCAACAGGGGGCTCCAGACACCATCTACAGGAGCATTTGGGCTGGCATCAGGTCAGTGCCTCCCTAGGACAGAGCTTCCAGAAGAAGGAGCAGGCTGCCATCTTTGCTGTTTCTCAGCCTTCACTGGTAATATCTCCAGGTACAGGAGGGACCAAGGTGTATAGGGTGTGGAGCAGACCCCCAGCAAACTACAGCAGCTCTACAGAAGAGTGGCCTAACTGTTCAAAGTAAAACAAACAGAAAGCAACAACATCATCAACAAAAGAGACCCCACAAAAACCACATTCAAAGGTCAGCAACCTCAAAGGTCAATGGTAGATAAGCCCACAAAGATGAGGAAGAATGAATGCAAAAATGCTGAAAACTCAAAAAGCCAGACTGCCTCTTCTCTAAATGTCCACAACACCTCTCCAGCAATGACACAGAACTGGGCTGAGGCTCAGATGGCTGAACTGACAGAAGTAGACTTCAGAAGGTGGGTAATAACAAACTTCACTGAGCTAAAGGAGCATGTTCTAGCTCAAAGCAAAGAAGCTAAGAATCATGATAAAACAATACAGGAGCTGGTAACCAAAATAGCCAATTCAGAGAGGAGCATAACTGATCTGATGGAGCTGAAAAACACAACATGAGAACTTCACAATGCAATCATGAGTATCAATAGCAGAATAGATCAAGTGGAGGAAACCATCTCAGGGCTTGAAGACTATCTTTCTGAAATAAGACAGGCAGACAAGAATAGAGAAAAAAGAACTAAAAGGAATGTACAAAACTTCAGAGAAATATAGGATTATGTAAATAGACTGAACCTACAACTGATTGGGGTAACTGAAAGAGATAGGGAAAATGGAACCAAGTTGAAAAACATACTTCAGAATATCATCCAAGAGAACTTCCCCAACCTATCAAGACAGGCCAACCTTCAAATTCAGGAAATCCAGAGAGCCCCAGTAAGATACTCAATGAGAAGATCAACCCCAAGACACATAGTCAGATTCTCCAAGGTCTAAATGAAAGAAAAAAATGTTTAGGGCAGCCAGAGAGAAATGCCAGGTCACCTATAAAGGGAAACCCATCAGACTAACAGTGGACCTCTCAGGAGAAACCCTACAAGCCAGAAGAAATTGGAGGCCAATATTTCACATTCTTAAAGAAAATTTTCAACCCAGAATTTCATATCAGGTCAAACTAAGCTTCATAAGCAAAGGAGAAATAATATTGTTTGAAGACAAGCAAGTTCTAAGGGAATTTATCACCATCTGGCCTGCCTTGCAAGAGCTCCTGAAGGAAGCACTAAGCATGGAAAGGAAAAACCATTACCAGCCACTAAAAAAACACATTGACAGACCAGTGACACTTTGAAGCAATCACATGAACAAGTCTGCAAAATAACCAACTATCATCATGGTGACAGGATCAAATTCACACATAACAATATTAACTTTAATATAATGAGCTAAATGTCCAATTAAAAGACACAGAAGGGCAAGCTGGATAAAGAATCAAGATCTATCAGTATGCTGTCTTCAACAGACCCATCACATGTGCAAAGACACAGAAAGGCTCAAAATAAAAGGATGGAGGAATATTTAACAAGCAAATAGAAAACATAAAATAAAGCAGGAGTTGCAATACTAGTTTGTGACAAAACACTTTAAACCAATAAAGATCAAAAAAAGATAAAGAAGGGCATTACATAATGGTAAAGAGTTCAATTCAACAAGAGCTAACTATCCTAAATATATATACACCCAATACAGGAGCACCCAAATTCATAAAACAAATTTTTAGAGACCTACAAAGAGACTTATAATAATGAATAAGACTTATAATAATGAATAATGACACAGAATAATAATGGGAGACTTTAACATCCCACTGACAATATTCGACAGATCATCAAGACAAAAATTTAACAGATATTCAGGATCGGAACTTATCTCTGGAGCAAGTGGACCTGATGGCTATCTACAGAACTCTCTACCCAAAAACAGAATGGACCTGATGGCTATCTACAGAACTCTCTACCCAAAAACAGAATATACATTCTTCTCATCCTTACAAGGCACATAATCAGAAATAAAACATTACTCAGCAAACGCAAAAAAAAAAAAGAACAAAAAAAAACTCTGAAACAGTCTCTCACACCACAGCACAATCAAATTAGAGCTCAAGAATCATAAACTCACTCAAAACCACACAACTACATGAAAATTGAACAACGTGCTCCTGAATGACTCCTGGGTAAATTAAGTCAGAATCAAGTTCTTTGAAGCTAATTAGAACAAAAAGACAACAAACCAGAACCCCTGGGACATAGCTAAAGCAGTATTAAAAGGGAAATTTATGCCTACATCAAAAAGCTAGAAATATCTCAAATCAACAACCTAACATCACAACTAAAAGAACCAGAGAACCAAGAGCAAACAAACCCTAAAGCTAGCAGAAGACAAGAAATAACCAAGATCAGAGCAGAACTGAAAGACACAAAAAACCTTCAAGAATAAATAAAATTAAAATTGATGAATCTAGGAGCTGCTTCTTTGAAAAAAATTAATAAAACAGGTAGACCACTAGGTACGCTAATAAAGAAGAAAAGAGAGAAGAATAAAATAGACACAATCAGAAATGATAAGGGGGATATTACCACTGACCCCACAGAAATACAAACGACCATCAGAGAATACTATAAATAACTATGCAAATAAACTAGAAAATCTAGAAGAAATGGATATAGTCTGGACACATACACCCCACCAAGACTGAAACAGGAAGAAATTAAATCCCTGAATAGACCAGTAACAAGTTCTGAAATTGAGGCAGTAATAAATAGCCTACCGACCAAAAAAAGCCCAGGACCACACAGATTTATAGCTGAATTCTACTAGAGGTACAAAGTGCTGGTACTATTTTTACTGAAACTATTCCAAACAATGGAAAAGGAGGGGCTCCTCCCTAATTTATTCTATGCAGCCAGCATCATCCTGATACCAAAACCTGGCAGAGATACAAAAAGAAACAAAAACTTCAGATCAATATCCCTAATGAATAGTAATGCAATAATCCTCAATAAAATACTGGCAAACCAAATTCAGCAGCACATAAAACAGCTTATCCACCAAAATCAAGGTGGCTTCATCCCCAGGATGCAAGGTTGATTCAACATATGTAAATCAATAAATGTAATTCATCACATAAACAGAACAAAAGACAAAAACCACATGATTATCTCAATAGATGCAGAAAAGGCCTTTGATAAAATTCAACATCTCTCATGTTGAAAACTCTCAATAAACTAGGTATTGAACGAACATATCTTGAAATAATAAAAGTCATATATGTCAGACCCACAGCCAATATACTGAATGGGAAAAAGCTGGAAGCATTTCCCCTGAAAACCAGCAACAGACAAGTATGCCCTCTCACCACTCCATTTAACATAGTATTGGAAGTTCTGGCCAGGGCAATCAGGCAAGAGAAAGAAAGAAAGCATATTCAAACAGGAAGAGAGGAAGTCAAATTATCTTTGTTTGCAGATGACATAATTCTATCTATAGAAAATCCCATTGTCTCAGCCCAAAAACTTCTTAAGCTGATAAGCAACTTCAGCAAAGTCTCAGGATAAAAAAATCAATGTGCAAAAATTGCTAGCATTTCTATACAACAACAACAGTTAAGCCTTGTGCCAAATCATGAATGAACTCCCATTCACAAGTCTTACAAAGAAAACAAAATACCTAGGAATACAGCTAAAAAGGGAAGTAAAGAGCCTCTTCAAGGAGAACTACAAACCACTGCTCAGAAAAAATCAGAGATGACACAAACAAATGGAAAAAATCCCATGCTCATGGAGAGGAAGAATCAATATGGTAAAAATGGCCATACTGCCCAAAGTAATTTATAGATTCAATGCTATTCCCATTAAACTTCCATTGAAATTCTTCACAGAATTGGAAAGATCTTAAAATTCATACGGAACAAAAAAGAGCCTGAAGAGTCAAGACAATCCTAAGCAAAAACAACAAAGCAGGAGGTAGCATGCTACCCAACTTCAAACTATACTACAAGGCTACAGTAACCAGAATAGCATGGTATTGGTACAAAAACAGACACACAGACCAATGGAACAGAATAGAGAACTCAGAAATGAGACTGCACACCTACAACCATCTGATCTTCAACAAACCTGAGAAAAAACAAGCAATGGGGAAAGGATTCCCTATTTAATAAATGGTGCTGGGAGAAGTGGCTAGCCATATACAGAACACTGAAACTGGAACCCTTCCTTACACCATATACAAAAATTAACTCAAGATGGATTAAGATTTAAATGTAAAACCCTAAACCATAAAAACCCTAGAAGAAAATCTAGGCAATACCATTCAGAGCATAGGCATGGGAAAATGAAATGTTTCATGATGAAAATGCCAAAAGCAATTGCAACAAAAGCAAAAATTGACAAATGGGATCTAATTGAACTAAAGAGCTTCTGCACATCAAAAGAAACTCTAATCAGAGTGATCAGATAACCTACAGAATGGGAGAAAATTTTTGCAATCTATCCATCTTACAAAGGTCTAATATCCAGAGTCTACAAGAAACTTAAACAAATTTACAAGCAAAAAAAAAAAACATTAAAATAAGCAAAGGACAGGAACCGACACTTCTTAAAAGAAGACATTTATGCAGCCAACAAGCATATGTAAAAAAGCTCAGTATCACTGATCATTAGAGAAATGCAAATCAAAACCATAATGAGATACCATCTCACAATGGTCAGAATGGCAATTATTAAAAAGTCAAGAAATAGATGCTGGCAAGGTTGTCGAGGAAAAGGAACACTTTTACACTGTTCATGGGAGTGTAAATTAGTTCAACCATTGTAGAAGACAGTGTGGAAATGCCTCAAAGATCTAGAAGCAAAAATAGCATTTGACCTAGCAATCTCATTACGGGGTATATACCCAAAGGAATGTAAATCGTGATATTACAAAGATACATGCATGCATATGTTCTCTGTAGCACTATTCACAATAGCAAAGACATAAAATTAACCCAAATGCCCATCAATGATAGGCTGGATAAAGAAAATATGGCACATATACACCATGGAATACTATGCAGCCATAAACAGGAATGAGATCATGTCCTTTGCAGGTACATGGATGGAGCTGGAAGCTATTATCCACAGCAAAGTAACAGGAACAGAACACCAAGCACCACGTGTTCTCACTTTTAAGTAGGAGCTGAACAATGAGAACACATGGACACATGGGGGGGAAAAACACACTAGGACCTGTCAGGGGCAGTGGGGAGGGAGAGCATCAGGAAGAATAGCTAATGGATGCTAGGCTTAATACCTAGGTGATGAGTTGATCTGTGCAGCAAACCAACATGGCACACATTTACCTATGTAACATGCTTGCTCATCCTGCACCTGTACCCCAGAACTTAAAATAAAAGTTGAAGAAAAAAAAAAGGAAATCTAGAGGAAATGGATGAATTTCTGCATGCACACAATATCCCATGATTGAATCAGGAAGAGATTGAAACCCTGAACAGGCATCAACTTTTAAAATTGAATCAGTAATAAAGAACCTACCAACCAAAAAAAAGCCCTGGACCAGATGAATTCACAGCTGAATTCTACCAGGCATACAAATAACTGATACCGGCCAGGCACAGTGGCTCGTGCCTGTAATCCTAGCACTTTGGGAGGCCAAGAGGGGTAGATTGCTTGAGGTCAGATGTTCAAGACCAGCCTGGCCAACATGGCAAAACCACGTCTCTACTAAAAATACCCAAAAATATTATCCGGATGTGATGCCGGGTGCCTGCATTCCCAGCTACTCAAGAGACAGAGGCAGGAGAATTACTTGAATCCAGGAGGTGAAGGCTGCAATGAGCCAAGATCACACCACTGCACTCCAACTTGGGTGACAGAGTGAGACTCCATCTCAAAAAAAAATTAATAACTGATACTAATCCTACTGAAGCTATTCCCAAAAGAATCAAGGAGGAGGGGTTCCTCCCTAAGTCATTTTATAAAGTCACTATCAGTCTGATGCCAAAATCTGGCAGAGACACAACCAAAAAAGAAAACTTCAGGCTAATATTCCTGATGAACACAGATGCAAAAATTCTCTACAAAATATTAGCAAACTGAATCCAGAAGCACATCAAAGAGTTAATACATCATGATCAAGTAGGCTTTATTCCAGGAATGGAAGGCTAGTTCAACATGTGCAGATCAATAAATGTGATTCATCACAAACAGAATTGAAAGCAAAAACCATATGATCATCTAATACACAAAGAAAAAGCTTTTGATAAAATCCAACATCCCTTCATAAAAACTCTCAGCAGACTAGGCATTGAAGGAACATACCTCAAGCTAATAAACGCTATCTATGAAAATCCACAGCCAACATTATACGAATGGGTAAAAGCTTGAACTATTTCCCTTGAGAACTGGAACAAAACAAAGATGCTTACTCTCACCACTCCTATTCAATATAGTATTGGAAGTCCTAGCCAGAAGAATCAAGCAAGAGAAAGAAAGAAAAGGCATCTATATAGGAAGAGAGGAAGTCAAATTATCTCTCTTCACTTACAACATGATCCTACACTTAGAAAATCCTAAAGACTCTGCCAAAAGGCTCCTAGAATTGATAAATAACTGTAGTAAAGTTTCAGGATACAAAAATCAATAGCATTCCCTTACATCAACAACATCCAGGTTGAGAGTGAAATCAAGAACACAATCCCACTTACAGTAGCCACAAAGAAAATGAAATATCCAATGATACAGCTAACTAACATGGTGAAAGATTCCTATAGAAACTATGAAACACTGCTGAAAGAAATCAGAGATGACACAAATAGAAAAACATTCCACGATGTTGGATTGGAACTATCAATGTCATAAAAATGGCCATACTGCCCAAAGCAATCTACAGATATAGAGCTATTCCTATGAAACTGCCAGCATCATCCTTCACAGAATTGGGGGAAAAAACCTATTCTGAAATTCATATGGAACCAAAAAAGAGCTCAAATAGTCAAGGAATCCTAAGGAAAAAAACCAGAGGCATCACACTACGTGACTTCAAACTATACTATAAATCTACAGTAACCAAAACGGCATGATACTGGTACAAAAACAGACATATAGATTAATAGAACAGAATAGGAAACTCAGAAATAAAGCTGAACACCTAAAACCATCAGATCTTAAACAATGCTGACAAAAACAAGCCATGGAGAAAGTACTCCCTATTTAATAAATGGTGCTAAGACAACTGACTAGCCATATGTAGGAGATTGAAGCTGGACCTCTACCTTTCACCATATACAAAAAATTAACTCAAAATGGATCAAAGATTTAGATCTAAGGCCTCCAACTACAAAAATCCCAGAAGACAACCTAGGACATACTCTTTTTGACATCAGCCTTGGAAAAGAATTTTTGGCTAAGTCCCCAAAAGCAATTGCAACAAAAACAAAAATAGGTAAGTGGGATCTAGTTAAACTAAAGAGCATCTGCATAACAAAGGAAACGATTCAACAGAGTAAACAGACAACCTACAGAATGGGAGAAAATATTCACAAACTATGTATCTGTCAAAGACCTAATATCTAGAATATATAGGAAACTTAAATAAAAAATAATCTCTTTTACAAATGGGCAAAGTATATGAACAGACACTTATCAAAAGATGACATACAAGCAGCCAACAAAAATGTGCTCAGCATCACTAATCACTCTGGAAATGCAAATCAAAACCACAGTGTGATACGATCTCACAGCAGTCAGAATAGCTATTATGAAAAAGTCAAAACACAACACATGTTAGTGAGGCTTCAGAGAAAAGGGAACACTTATACACTGTTGATAGGAATGTACATTAGTCCAGCTACTGTGGAAAGCATTCTGGAGATTTCCCAAAGAACTTAAAACAGGCCGGGCATGGTGGCTTATGCCTGTAATCCCAACACTTTGGGAGGCCAACGTGGGTGGATCACCTGAGGTCAGGAGTTCAAGACCAGCCTGACCAAAAAGAAGAAACCCCATCTCTACTAAAAATACAAAATTAGCCAGGTGTGGTGGCACATGCCTGTAACTCAGCTACTTGGGAGGCTGAGACAGGAGAATCGCTTGAATCCAGGTGGTGGAGGTTGTGGTGAGCCGAGATCTTGCCATTGCACTCCAGCCTGGGCAACAAGAGCAAAACTCCGTGTCAAAAAAAAAAAAAAAAAGAAAAGAAAAACTTAAAGCTATCATTCAACACAGCAATTCTATTACTGGGTGTACACCCGAAGGAAAATAAATCAAGAAGACACATGCACTCATATGTTCATCACTATGCTATTCACAATACAAAAAAAACATAGAATCAACCCAGGTGCAGATCAATGGTAGTAGACTGGATGAAGAAAATGTGGTACCTATACACTGTAAAATACTTCACAGCCATAAAAAAAAAAAAAAAAGAATGAAATCATGCCCTTTGTAGCAACACAGATGCAGTTGGGGCAATTTGGAAGATTTGACTATAAATAATATTTCTATATCAATGTAAGTATGTAGTTATGTGGTTATATAGGAGACTGGTCTTGTTTCTAGGTGATACACGTCAGCATATTTAAGCATGTCCTATCATATCTGCAACTTTTTTGAAATGATTCAGAAAAAATGGTAAACAAATACATATATAGATAATGATATATAGAGAAATGGAACAAATATAATGAAATGTTATCTATTGGTGAATATAGGTTATATGAGTGTTTGCTTTATTCTTCTAAATTTTTCAAAATAAAAAGGACAGTGGAGAGGGAATCAGTTGTAAGAAGTAATGACTTTTGAAGCTACAATGCAATGGTTGGCATTAGCATAAGTTCTTCTGACTTTCAGTCCAGGAGAGTGTACCACCTAGCATACTACTAAGTCATCAACTCCCCAAACATGCACATTGTACAGTTCTTTTGATCCTCCATGGTGCATTCTACATCATGGACTTCCAACAAAAAAACTGGTAGTATTAGGTAAAACAGCAAGTTTTCAAGGTTGTTCATGTTTTCAGTGCAAACTCTGAACCTGTAGTTTAAATTTTCAAGCTATCCAGTAAACTTCCAGGCCTGAATATTTTACATACCAGTAAGATAAGTCTTCATTTTGCAACTCATCTCCTATAACAAAATGCCTCTTTCATGCCAACTGCTGAGGTTTCCAGACAGGAATGAGTGTCCACACAGATGAAGCATGGAGAAATAAAAGGCTTTCCTTGATGTTAAAATAACATAAATATGTAAAGATATACATTGAACAGCAACATGTAAATTTCTTCTGTAGAGAGGCCCTATCTTATCTCTTTGGTCTCAGTGTGAAGCCTGGTACTAAACACTGTCAGACTCACAGTAAAAATCTCATTTCACTATTATTTGATAACGAATCCTGTAGTGTTCATATGAAAGCAGCTGCCATTATGTAAATGTGGAATGGAACACAGGTAAAAACATAATATATGCCATAACACTTTTTTGTCACCATGAGCCTGTTTCTCCCACATTTAAAAAACATACTAGCTTGCCTCTGACTAAATTTAGCATGTAACTTTCTTAGAGCGTGTTTGGTGTTTTTCTTGGGGGAAAATACTTATTAATAGTTGGTCTCTCTTCTTCAAGCCCATTTGGCCACTGTTTTTCTACTATTTAGCCATGCTAAACTTCACTTGCCACGATCACCTCCCTCCTCTGCTGATCATTGTTATCCATTCATCATATTAAGGTACAGTGTTTTCTATTTTTCTGAACCCTTGTTCTACTCTTTCTCCTAATCTCTGCAACTTCCTTTTCTTTCTATAGCTGCTTCTAAGCTCTTTTCTATTTTTTTCTTTCTGCCCAGCTTACTTTGGTCCTTTCTTTTCCCGTTCTTTTGTTCAATGGATCTATTCCTTGTTCGCATCATTGAGATCAGGTGGACTTGACTTCACTTCAAATGCATGTAAACCCATATATATTCATACATACCTTATCACACTTTATCTCCCTATTATGGGCTAAATTGTATCCCTGTCCCCAAATTTATATGTTGAAGTTCTAACCCCAGTATCTCAGAACATGACTGTGCTGTCAGTGACATGTTTTGAGAAATGTGTCATTAGGCAATTTCACCATTGTGCAAACATCACAGAGTGTACTTATAGAAACCTAGATGGTATACCCTACTATATACCCAGGCTATATGGAATATAGCCTATTGTTCCTAGACTATAAATCTGAACAGCATATGCTTTACTGAATACTGCAGGCAATTGTAATACAATAGTGCATACTTGTGTATTTAAACATAGAAAATGTATAGTAAAATTGCAGTATAACTTTTTTTTTTAAATAGCACACCTGTATAGGTCACTTACCATGAATGGAGCTTGCAGGACTGGAAGCTGCTCTGGGTGTGTCAGTGAGTGAATACCAAGTGAATGGGAGGGCCCAGGACATTACTGTATACGGCTGTAGACTTCATAAGCACTGTACACTTAGCCTACATAATTTTTAAAAATTCTTTCAGTAATAAATTAACCATAGTTTGCTGTAAATTTTTTACTTTATAAATTTTTAAATTTTAACTTTGACTCTTTTGTAATAATGTTTAGCTTAAAACAAACACATTTTACAGCTATACAAAAGTATTCTTACCTTATGTCCTTATTCTATAAGATTTTTTGTTAAAAATCAAGACAAAAACACACACATTAGCCTAGGCCCACACTGAGTCAGGATCATCAATATCATTGTCTTTCACCTCCACATCTTGTCCCACTGGAAGGTCTTTAGGGACAATAGCACTCATGGAGCTGTCAACCCCTGTGATAACAATTCCTTCTTCTGGAATACGCTCTGAAGGACCTGCCTGAGGCTGCTTTACATTTAACTTCTTTTTTTACAAATAGAAGGCATACACTGTAAAATGACAGTGAAAATATAGTAAATTCATAAACTAGTAACATAGTTGTTTCTGATCATTATCAAGCCTTATATACTCTACATAACTGTATGTGCTAGACTTTTATGTGACTGATGGCACAGTAGGATTGTTTAAACGAGCACCACCACAAACAAGCAAATAACATATTGTGCTACATTTTGAGGACTATGATGTCTATGACATTTCTAGATAATAGGAATTTTCACCTCCATTATTATCTTACAGCACCACCATGGTATATGTAGTTGGTCATTGACCAAAAAGTCATTATGCAGCACATGACTATTTGGAGATAGGCTCTTTAAAGAAGTAATTAATTTAAAATAAGGTCATTAGAATGGGATCTAATTCAGTGATTGGTGTCCTTATAAGGGATGAATATTAGGACCAGACACACACAGAGGGGAGACCATGTGAAGACACTGGAAAATGATGGCCACCTATAAGCCAAGGAGAGAAGCTGCAGAAGAAACCAACCCTACCAATGAATTGACCTTGGACTTCCAACCTCTACAACTATGAGAAAATAAATTTCTCTTAAGACACCCAGTCTGTGATTATTATGCCATCACTAGAAAATTAATGCAACCCCCAGTTCTAACCCATAATATTCTCATTATGCTGTCAATATATGGCTAAATTGGCTCTCACTACTTTGTCCCTGGATTGTTCAATTCTAGCCTCATTTGTTGATACGGTCCCAGAGTTCTGTGCTGAGACCATGAGTCCTTATCATCCTACTTTGTGCTTTCCAACCTTACTATTCTACGCAGAAAGTTTCCCCTGAAGAATTCCTCATCCTTCAGGCCCCCTATCCAGGAAACCCTGAACAGTTTCTCAGTGTTCTTTTCAACTCTACTCTGAAATCCTATAGCACATTCTGTTTAACTTTCAGAGTGCTAACCCCATTTTAATGTATATGTGCTTTCTGTTTGTTTGTTTATTTCTTTGTTTGTTTTTGAGACGGAGTCTTGCTCTGTCATCCAGGCTGGAGTGCAGTGGCCTAATCTCGGCTCAGTGCAAGCTCCACCTCCCAGGTTCACGCCATTCTCCTGCCTCAGCCTCCGGAGTAGCTGGGACTACAGGTGCACGCCACCACGCCAGGCTAATTAATTTTGTATTTTGTACAGACAGGGTTTCACCGTGTTAGCCAGGATGGTCTCGATCTCCGGACCTCGTGAACTGCCCGCCTCAGCCTCCCAAAGTGCTGGGATTACAGGAATGTATATGTGCTTCTATCCACTACTGGGTTGTGAGCATTTGAGGTGTAGGGCCTAATGTCCTGTTCAAATTTGGATCCTGAGAGGGAGGCAGAGAAAGATGGGGAATAGAAGCCTACACCTTTTATCCCTCCTGCAGGAACGACAAATTGTAACAATTATCTGTATACAAAAATGTACAATAACAAGAACCAAAAATCAGGTGAGCAATCACGATACCTGGTTTTAACTTCATATTGCTGAAAGAGACATTAAAGAGGGTGAGAGAGACAGTCTTGAATCACTGACACCACCCCTCTCCCATCCCCCAGCAGTGGCCCCACAGCTCAGAAAGTCTGTGCACTTAGAGACAGAGCACTGCAAATGGGGAACTTGCATTGAACTGTGTTGCCCTGTCACAGCTGAGAGGAGGGCAAAGCCATATATGACAGACACTCAGCTACTATCACAATGAATGGGGAAAAAGTGAAAAGCCTTTCCTCTAAGCTCTGGAACATGACAAGGATGCCCGCTTTCTCCACTATTATTCAACATAGTACTGGAAGTACTAGCCAGAGCAATCAGACAAAAGAAAGACATAAAGGGCTTCCAAAAAGGAAAGGGAGAAGTTAAATTACCCTTGTTTGCAGATGATAAAATCTTATATTTCGAAAAACCCAAAGACTCCACCAAAGAAACTATTGGAACTGATCAACAAATTCAGTAAAGTTGCAGGATACAAAAATTAACATACAAAAATCAGTAGCATTTTTATATGCCAAGAGTGAAAAATCTGAAAAAGAAATCAAAAAAGTAATTCCCTTTACAAAAGCCACAAATAAAATTAGGTACCTAGGAATTAACCAAATAAGTGAAAATATCTCTACAATGAAAAACTATAAAACACAGATGAAAGAAATTGAAGAGGACACCAAAAAAAGAAAAGATATTCCATGTTCATGAATTGGAAGAATCAGTATTATTAAAATGTCTATACTACCCAAAGCAATCTACAGATTCAAATGCAATCATTATCAAAATACCAATGACATTCTTCACAGAATATAAAAACCAATCCTAAAATTTATATAGAACTACAGAAGACTCAGAATAGCCACAGCTATCCTAAGGAAAAACAAAACAAAACAAAACTGTAAAAATAATGTCACCTGACTTCAAACTATACTACAGAGCTATAGTACCCAAAACAGCATGGTCCTGGCACACAGACCCATAGAACAGAATAGAGAACCCAGAAACAAATCCACACACCTACAGTGAACTTTCACAAAGTTGCCAAGAAAATACACTGGAAAAAAGACAGTCTCTTCAATAAACTGCTGGGAAAACTGGATGTCCATATGTAGAAGAATGAGACTAGACCCCATCTCTTGCCATATACAAAAAAAAAAAAAAGACTTAAACTTAAATCTAAGACCTCAAACTATGAAACTACTACAATTAAACATTGGGGAAAATCTCCAGAACATTGGGGAAAATCTCCAGAACATTGGTCTAGGCATAGATTTCTTGAGCAATAATATCCCACAAGCACAGGCAACCAAAGCAAAAATGGACAAATGAGATCACATCAAGTTAAAAAAGCTTCTGCACAGCAAAGGATACAATCAACAAAGTGAAGAGACAAAATGGGAGTAAATATCTGCAAACTACCCATGTGACAAGAGATTAATAACCAGAATATATAAGGAGCTCAAACAAATCTATAGAAAAAAATACAATCTGATCAAAAAATGGGCAAAAGGTCTGAGTAGATATTTTTCAAGAAGACATATGCAATCAAAGCTACAATTCAATATCATCTCATTTTGGTTAAAGTGGCTTCTATCCAAAAGATAGGCAATAACAAATGCTGACAAGGATGTGAAGAAGAGGGACTCCTTGTACACTGTTGGTGGAAATGTAAATTAGCACAACCACTAGAGAGGGCAGTTTGGAAGGTCCTCAAAAAACTAAAGATTGAGCTACCATATGATCTAGCAATCTTACTGCTGGGTATATACCCCCCAAAAAGGAAATCAGCATATGGTTTAGCTGTGTCCCCACCCAAATCTCATCTTGAATTCCCACATGTCATGGGAGGGACATGGTGGGAGGTAATTGAATCATGGGGGCAGGTCTTTCCCATGCTATTCACATGATAGTGAAGAAGTCTCATGAGATCTGATGGTTTTATACAGTGGAATTTCCCTGCACAAATTCTCTCTTTGCCTGCTGCCATTCATGTAAGATGTGACTTGGTCCACCTTGCCTTCCACCATGATTGTGAGGCTTCCCCAGTCATGTGGAACTGTAAGTCCAATTAAACCTCTTTCTTTTGTAAATTACCCACTCTCAGGTATGTCTTTATCAGCAGCATGAAAACAGACTAATACAGTATATTGGTACTGGGAGTGGAGCACTGCTGAAAAGATAACTGAAAATGTGGAAGTGACTTCAGAACTGGATAACAGGTAAAGCCTGGAACAGTTTGGAGGGCTTAGAAGACAGAAAAATATGGGAAAGTTTGGAACTCCCTAGAGACTTGTTGAATGGCCTTGACCAAAATGCTGATAATGATATGGACAATAAAATCCAGGCTGAGGTGGTCTCAGATGGAGACGAGGAATTTGTTGGGAACTAGAGTGAAGGTGACTCTTGCTATGTTTTAGCAAAGAGATTGGTGGCATTTTGCCCCTCCCCTAGAGATTTATGAAACTTGGAACTTGAGAGATGATTTAGGGTATCCGGCAGGAAAAATTTCTAAGCAGCAAAGCATTCAAGAGATGACTTGAGTGCTATTAAAGGCATTCAGTTTTAAAAGGGAAACAGAGCACAAAAGTTTGGAAAATTTACAGCCTGACGAGGAGATAGAAAAGAAAATCCCATTTTCTGAGGAGAAATCCAAGCCAGCTGCAGAAATTTGCATAAGTGACAAGAAGCCAAATGCTAACCCCCAAGACAATAGGAAAATGTCTCCAGGGCATGTCAGAGGTCTTCACAGCAGCCCCTCCCATCATAGACCAGGAGGCCTAGGAGGAAAAAGTAGTTTCATAGGCCGGGCCCAGGGACCCCGTGCTGTGTGCAGCCCAGGGACTTGGTGCCCTGCATCCCGGCTGCTCCAGCACTGGCTGAATGGGGCCAACATGGAGCTTGGGCCATGGCTTCAGAGGGTGCAAGCCTTAAGCCTTGGCAGCTTCCCTGTGATGTTGAGCCCACAGATGCACAGAAGTCAAGAACTGAGGTATGGGAACCTCCACCTAAATTTCAGAGGATATATGGAAATGCCTGGATGCCCAGGCAGAAGTTTCCTGCAGGGGCAGGGCTCTCACGGAGAACCTCTGCTTAGGCAGTGCAGAGGGAAAATGTGGAGTAGGAGCCCCCATACAGAGTCCCAACTGGGGCACTGCCTAGTGGAGCTGTGAGAAGAGGGCCACTGTCCTCCAGACCCCAGAATGCTAGATCCACTGACAGCTTGCACCATGCACCTGGAAAAGCTGCAGACACTCAACGCCAGCCCATGAAAGCAGCTGGGAGGGGGGCTATACCCTGCAAAGCCACAGGGGAAGAGCTGCCCAAGACCATGGGAACCCACCTCTTGCATCAGTGTGACCTGGATGTGAGACATGGAGTCAAAGGAGATTATTTTGGAGCTTTAAGATTTGACTGCCCTGCTGGATTTCAGACTTGCATGGTGCCTGTCGCCCCTTTGTGTTGGCCAATGTCTCCCATTTGGAATGGCTGTATTTACCTAATGCCTGTGTCCCCATTTTTTCTAGGAAGTAACTAACTTGCTTTTGATTTTACAGGCTCATAAGCAGAAGGGACTTGCCTTGTCTCAGATGAGACTCTGTGGATTTCTGAGTTAGTGCTGAAATGAGTTAAGACTTTGGGGGACTGTTGGGGAGGCATAATTGGTTTTGAAATATGAGGACATGAGATTTGGGAGGGGCCAGAGGTTGAATGATATGGTTTGGCTGTGTTACCACCCAAATCTCATCTTGAATTCCCACATATCATGGGAGGGACCCAGTGGGAGGTAATTGAATCATTGGGTCAGGTTTTTTCCATGCTGTTCTCATGATAGTGAATAAGTCTCATGAGATCTGATGGCCTTATACAGTGGAATTTTCCTGCACAAGCTCTCTCTCTCTCTCTCTGCCTGCTGCCATCCATGTATGACATGACTTGCTCCTCCTTGCCTTCCGCCATTATTGTGAAGCTTCCCCAGCAGGTGAAACTAAGTCCAATTAAACCTCTTCCTTTTGTAAATTTCCCAGTCTCAGGTATGTCTTTATCAGCAGCATGAAAACAGACTAATACAGAAGCAATATCTTCATTCCCATGTTTGTTGCAGTACTGTTCACAATAGCCAAGATTTGGAAGCAACCTAAATGTTTATCAACAGATGAGTGGATGAAGAAAACACAGTATTTACACACAATGAAGTACTATTCAGCCATAAAAAGAATAAGATCCAATCATCCAATCATGGATGGAACTGGAAGTCATTATGCTGAGAGAAATAAGCCAGGCACAGAAAGACAAATGTTGTGGGATCTAATAATCAAAGCAATTGAACTCATGGACACAGAGTATAGAAGGATAGTTACCAGAGGCTAGGAAAGGTAGCAGGAGGGTGGGAGGAGAGGTGGGGATGATTAATGAGTACAACAAAATAGAGACAATGAATAAGACCTAGTAGTTGATAGCACAACAGGGTGACTATAGTCAATAATAACTGTACATTTAAAAGTAACAAAAAGAGTATAATTAGATTGTAACACAAAGGATAAATGCTTGAGGGGAAGGATACTTCATATTCCATGATGTAATTACTATACATTTCATGCATGTATCAAAATATCTCATGTACCCCATAAACATATACACCTATGCACCCACAAAAACTAAAAATAAATTTAAAAAAAAAGAAATGTGGATCCTCTAACATGGTTTCATTTCTTTTCATAAAGTAAGTGTGCTATACATGACTGCTTAATTATTGACCATATTTCTTCATGGTGACTCACAAAATGCATGTTTCCAATTGCCCAGATGGTGATCCAGAAATATATATTAAAAACCAAAGTTGAAAGAATAATCTGTTAAAGATGCCATGCTTTTAATATGTAAACTAATCAAAAGATCCAAAAGACTTGTCAAAAGATAATAAGGCCTATGTTTTAGAAAAGAAACTGACCTTTTTTCTGACTTACTTTCATTTCAGAACAGATGCATCCTCCTTCATTTAGAAACAGAATGCCTATAAAGCTTTCGTGAACTTTTGTTTCCTATCCATCTTGGCTTGGGTTCTCCAGAAAAGTCTCTGAGATGAAATTTCCAGTGCAAGTGATTTATTTGGGAAGTCATGGGGACACACAGGGGAGTTGAGAAGGGAGGTGAGAAAGAAATGGAAAGGACCTAATAAAGGGTGCAGTGTCAAGGCAGCCGGCACACTGAGATTGGCGCTTAATTCTGCTGGGCCAACACTGCAAACCAGTGTAAAAATGCCTCAGTTATGCCACCCAAGGACAAGGGAGCTGGGATATCTGTATCTCTACTCCAATCAGTTCAGGTTAAGGGTTACTCCCAGGTGTCTATTAATTTCCAGGTACTTCCCAACGTTTCGGGGGTGGAAAGCAGAATTCGGTGGCCCCAAAAAAAGAAAAGAAAGGCCTCAGATAATTGAGTGCTGTTGAAGAGAGCTAGTGTGCCCTGAAGCAGCAACAGGGAGGAAATATGGGCAGAGCATCAATGTTATCCGCTAGTCTCACTTTGAGTATTTAATAAATAGTCTTTCATTCATTCATTCATTCAACAAATGACTACGTGACCTCTGTGTATGGTTCAGGCACTGGGCTGGGTGTTGGGGAAGAGTGGTGAGCAAAAGCAGACATGGTATTCACATAAATATAGCCTATATCCTAGTGGAAAAAAGCAGATAATAAACACATACATCAGCAAATAAGGTCATTACAGACTGGGATAAGCAATTTAAAGGAAAGAAACAGGGTGTTATAATAAAGAGTAATTGACATAGAAACAAACTCAGGAAAGTCAAAAAAGAAGGGTTTCAAAATAAGGAGACTGTAACAGATTAAGAAAAGACTAGTTTTCTTGTTTCAAAAGAAAACTAATACAGATCCTCTCTCGCTAGGTAAGTGAAACTTTATAGAGACCCAGACTCCCTCGGTGTTATAATCAGAAGTAAGTCATGATACTATCTAAGGCCAGTGGGAAGGAGAAACAGTCTCAACAAAAGATGACAGTAGTAATACTGACGCAGATAAAAGGGATACTAGATGGCGATATTACTGGATAAAGCTCCAGTAGAGATATTTCTATCCAGCAAAAGCAGTTTCCTACAGCCCTCCAACATTATTTCTCTTTAAAAATCTTTTGAGCAGGTCACAACCATCTTTGTTAATCCTAGGTAAAGGGTATAGCCACAATTCTGAATGTTTTAAAACCCAGGATCTACTCTGTAAGAAGTCTCAAAGTTGATCCCAAGTGAATTACTTAGACCCAGGTGAACCTGACATCCTGAGGCACTGATGTGCTGTTTGGTAGTTTAATACTCATCACTATGCTCATTAAATTAAATCAACATTTTGGTGGTCTGCATGGCTACACAGAAGTTTAGTAATTATTGTTGCCTGAAAAATATAGACTTCATCTTTCTCAAGCCAGATGAAACACTACCATGTTATTGAGAATTATTTTTACCTTTAAAAAACTTGTAGCTGATTTGCTGAATAAGCATGTAGATAAGTATATTTATATAGGGAAAGAGAAAGTAGGGAAATATGTTCTTCTTCTTCTGGAGGTTGGAATAAAAATCAATCTTATACTACAGTGGGTCAAGGGATGCTGAAAGCAATGAAATTTCTTCTTACTTAAAAACAGACTTTGTTGCTCAGTGGTTCTAACACAGTTTCTTCCTGTATCCTCAGAGGGCCCCATTGGTTTTCTCAATAGGACGGTTCAAAGGGTGGAGATCAGTTCCAAAGTATCTGTTCTCATTATGTTATCAGGTATAAGACTCAGCTCTGCCTTTTATCAACCCAAATGGTAGAGCTATCCTAGAACTTCAGTTTGTGAAGACTGAAGTCTTTGTTGGAGACAACACATAACAGAAGAGAAGACCCAGAGATGAAACTCAACTCTGTCACTTGAGTTAAGCAGCCTTGGGCCTGTCACTTTCATTCTGTTTCTTCATCTGTAAAATGTATCAATAATAATGCAATATTAAATAAAAATGCAAATTTTGGGGGGACCAAGTATAATAAATTAGTCTAGTTCCTTTTCCAGTGCAAAAAGTTACACTATGAACATTTGTTGAATAAATGTTGAAAGACAACCACTTTGGACAAACATTTACATTTATTTCCAAAAGAATTCTAACCACACTTTTTTTTCTTAATGCTACAAAATAGAGATAATAATTCAGTTTTATATGAGTATGAATCCATCTGTGTCTACACTCAAACCCACCATGCTCAGGAGATCTTCAGTATTGTCTATTGCTTCCTGCATCCACTGTCTGCCTGGATATTGCCTATCCATTTGTGGTAAGCAGCCTCTAAGAAGATCCCCAGTGGTTTTTGTCTCCGGTATTCATACCATTGTACAGTTCCCTCCCACAATGAGGCCACAATCAAACTCTCAAAGTCATCAAATAGGATAAAAAAAATCCAAAGGTCAGTGACCTCAAAAACTAAACGTAGATAAGCCCACAAAGATGAGAAAGAAACAACTTAAGAACCCTGAGAACTCAAAAAGCCAGACAGAATGCCTTCTTTCCTCCAAATGACCACATCACCACTCCAGCAAGGATTCTGGACCAGGCTGAGATGGCTGAAATGACAGAAATCAAATTCAGAATATGGATAGGAAGAAAGACCATTGAGCTACAGGATTATGTAGAAACCCAATGCAAGGAAACTAAAAATTATGATAGAACAATGCAGGAGCTGAAATACATAATAGCCGATATAGAAAAGAACATAACCAACCTGATAGAAATGAAAAACACAATACAAGAATTTCATAATGCAATCACAAGTGTTAATAGCAGAATAGACCAAGTGAAGGAAAGAATCCCAGAGCTTGAAGACTGGTTTTCTGAAATAAGACATACAAAAATAGAGAAAAAATAATAATAAAAATGAATAAACAAATCCTCTGAGAAATATGGGATTATGTAAAGAGACAATTCAGACTCATTGGTGTCCCTGAAAGGGAACCAACTTGGAAAACATACTTCAGGATATCATCCAGGAAAACTTCTCCAATCTAGAGAGGCCAACATTCACATATAGGAAATGCAGAGAACCCTAGTAGGATATTTTACAAAAAGATCATCCCCAGGACACGTAATCATTAGATTCTCCAAGGCCAAAAAGAAAGAAAAAATGCTAAAGGCAGCTAGAGAGAAAGGTCAGGTCACCTACAAAGGGAAGACCATCAGACTAACTGCAGACCTCTCAGCAGAAACCCTACAAGCCAGAAGAGATTGGGGGCCAATATTCAATATTCTTAAAGAAAAGAAATTCCAACCCAAAATTTCATATCCAGCCAAACTAAGCATCTTAAGTAAAGGAGAAATAAGATTCTTTTCAGATAAGAAAATGCTGAGGAAATTTGTTACCACCAGACTTGCCTTACAGGAGAGCTCCTGAAGGAAGAACTAAATACGAAAAGGTCATGTCACCTACAAAGGGAAGACAACAGACTAACTGCAGACCTCTCAGCAGAAACCCTACAAGCCAGAAGGGGGAGGGGGCTGCCAATATTCAACATTCTAGAAGAAAAGAAATTCCAACCCAAAATTTCATATCCAGCCAATATATGCTTCATAAGTGAAGGAGAAATAAGATTCTTTTCAGACAAGAAAATGCTGAGGAAATTTATTACCACCAGACTTGCCTTACAAGGAAGAACTAAATATGGAAAGGAAAGACTGTTACCTGCCACTACAAAAACACACTGAAGGACACAGACCAGTAACACTGAAGTAACCACATAAACAAGTCTGAAAAATAACCAGCTAACATCATGATGACAGGATCAGATCCACACATATCAATAACAACCTTAAATGTAAATGTGCTAAATGCCCCAATTAAAAGACACAGAGTGGCAAACTGGATAAAGAACCAGGACTCATTGGTATGCTGTCTTTAAGAGACCTACCTCACATGTAATGGCACACATAGGCTGAAAATAAAGGGATGGAGAAAAATCTGCCAAGCAAATGAGAAACAAAAAAACAAGGGTTGCAATCCCAGTTTCTGACAGAAGAGACTTTAAACCAACAAAGTTTTTTTAAAAAGGCAAAGAAGGGTATTACTTAATGGTAAATGATTCAACTCAATAAAAAGATTTAACTAACCTAAATATATATGCACCTAACACAAGAGCACCCAGATTCATAAATCAAGTTCTTAGAGACGTTCAAATACATTTAGACTGCCACACAATAATAGTGGGAGACTCTAACACCCCACTGACAACTTAGACAGGTCGTCAAGACAGAAAATTAACAAAGATATTTAAGATCCGAACTCAGCACTGGATCAAATGAACCTGATAGATATGTATAGAACTTGCCACTGAAAACAACAGAATATATATTCTTCTCATTGCCATGTGGCACATACTCTAAAATCAAACACATAATTCAAAGTAAAACACTCCTCAACAAATGCAAAAGAACTACACTATGCTTCTCTTGAACCACAGTGCAATCAAATTAGAAATCAAGATGAAAAATTCACTCAAAACTATGCAATTACATGGAAACTGAATAACCTGCTCCTGAGAGACTACTAGGTAAATAATGAAATTAAGGCAGAAATAAATAAGCTCTTTGAAACCAATGAGAACAAAGACACAACATACCAGAATCTCTGGGACACCGCTAAAGCAGTGTTAAGAGGGAAATATACGGCACTACATGCCCACATCAAAAAGTTAGAAAGATCTTAACAACCTAACATCACAACTAAAAGAACTAGAGAACCATGAGCAAACAAATTTGAAAGCTAGCAGAAGACAAGAAATAACCAAAATCAAAGATGAAGTGAAGGATATTGAGACATGAAAAACCATTCGAAAGATCAACAAATCCAGGAGCTTTAAAAAAAAATTAAACAGACCACTAGCTAGACACACACAAAAAAGAGAAGATTCAAATAAACCCAATCAGAAATAACAAGGTGGATATTACCATGACACCACCAAAATACAAACCACCAGCAGAGAATATTATGAACACCTCTATGCACACAAACTAGAAAATCTAGAAGAAATGGGTAAATGCCTAGATACATGTACCCTGCCAAGACTGAACCAGGAAGAAATTGATTCTCTGAACAGATCAGTAACAAGCTCTGAAATTGAGTCAGTAATAAATAGCCTACCAACCAAAAAAGGCCCAGGACCAGATACATTCACAGCTGAATTCTACCAGATGTACAAAGAAGAGCTGGTACCATTCATGCTAAAACTATTCCAAAAAAAAATACAGAGGAGGGACTCCTCCTCAACTCATCCTATAAGGCTAGCATCACCCTGATATCAAAACCTGGCAGAGATTTAAAAAAATAAGAGAAAAGAAAACTTCAGGCCAATACCCTCGATGAATATCAATGCCAAAATTCTCAACAAAATACTGGAACACCAAATCCAGCAGTATATTAAAAAGCTAATCCACCACAATCAAGTAGGCTTTATCCCTGGGATGCAAGGTTGGTTCAATGTACACAAATCAATACATGTTATTTATCACATAAACAGAACTAAAGATAACACCCACATGATTATCTCAATAGACATAGAAAAGGCTTTTGATAAAATTCAACACTCCTTCATGTTAAAAACTCTCAAACTGGGTATTGAAGGAACATACCTCAAAATAATAAGAGCTATCTATGACAAACCCACAGCCATCATCATACTGAATGGGCAAAAGCTGGAAGCATTCCCTTTGAAAACCAGCAAAGACAAGAATGCCTTATCTCACCACTCCTATTCAACATAGTTCGGAAGTCCTGGCCAAGGAAATTAGGCAAGAGAAAGAAACAAAGGGCATCCAAATAGGAAGAGAGGAAATCAAACTATTCCTGTTTGCAGACAACATGATTCTGTATCTAGAAAACCCCATAGTCTCAGCCCAAAAGCTTCTTAAGCTGGTAAACAACTTCAACAAAGTATCAGGATATAAAAATCAATGAGCAAAAATCACTAACATTCCTATGTACCAACAACAGTCAACCCAAGAGCTAAATTGGGAATGCAATCCCATTCACAACTGCCACAAAAGAATAAATACCTAGGAATTTAGCTAACAAGGGATATGAAAGATCTCTATAAGGATAATACAAACCACTGCTCAAAGAAATCAGAAATGACACAACAAATGGAAAAAAATTCCATGCTCATGGATAGGAAGAATCAATACTGTAAGAATGGCCATAATGCCCAAAGCAACTTGCAGATTCAATGCTATTCCTATTAAACTATAGGATTTAATAGACCTATATAAACTACCATTGAGATTCTTCACAGAACTAGAAAAAAAATTTTTAATTCATATGGAACCAAAAAAGAGCCCAAAGAGCCAAAGCAATCTTAAGCAAAAGAACAAAGCTAGAGGCATCACACTACCCAACTTCAAACTATATTACAGAACTATAGTAACCAAAACAGCATGGTACTAATACATAAATAGACACATAGACCAATGGCTCAGAATAGAGAACCCAGAAGTAGGGCCACACATATACAACTATCTGATCTTTGACAAACCTGACAAAAAACAAGCAATGGGGAAGGGATTTCCTATTCAATAAATGGTGCTGAAATAACTGGCTAGCCATATACAGAACATTGAAATTGGACCCCTTCCTTACACTGTATACAAAAATTAACTCAAGATGTATTAAAGACCTAAATGCAAAACCCAAAACTATAAAAAGCCTGGAAGAAAACCTAGGTAATACCATTAAGGGCATAGGGACAGGCAAAGATTTCATGGCAAAAACACCAAAAGCAATTGCAACAAAAGCAAAAATTGACAAATGGGATCTAGTTAAACTAAAGTGCTTCTGCACAACAAAGGAAACTATCAACAGAGTGAGCAGACAACCTACAGAATGGAAGGAAATTTTTGCAAGCTACACATCCAACAAAGGCTTAATATCCATCATCTATAAGAAACTTAAATTTACAAGAAAAAAAAAAGTGGGCAAAGGAAATGAACAGACCCTTTTCAAAAGAAGACATATATGCAACCAACAGCATGTGAAAAAAAGCTCAATATCACTGATCATTAGAGAAATGCAAATCAAAGCCACAGTGAGATACCACCTCACACCAGTCAGAATGGCTATTACTAAAAAGTCAAAAAATAGCAGATGCTGGCAAGGTTGCAGAGAAAAAGGAATGCTTATACACTGTTGATGGGAGCATAAATTAGTTCAACCATTATGGAAACCAGTGTGACAATTCCTCAAAGACCTAACAACAGAAATGTCATTCAACCCAGCAATCCCATTATTGGGGATATACCCCAAAAATATAAATTGTGCTATTATAAAGATAAATGTACATGTATGTTCATTGCAGCACTATTCACAATAGCAAAGACATGGAATTAACCTAAATGCCCATCAGTGATAGGCTGGATAAATAAAATGTGGAACATATACTCTATGGAACACTATGCAGCCAAAAAAAAAGAATGATATCATGTACTTTGCAGAAACATGGATGGAGCTGGAGGCCATTATCCTCAGCAAACTAACACAGAAACAGAACACCAAATACCGCATGTTCTCACTTGAAAGTGGGAGCTAAATGATGAGAACATATGGACACATAGAGGGGAACAACACACACTGGGGCAGGGTGCACGGTGAGAGGAGGGAGAGGGTCAGAAAAAAAAAATGGGTACTAGGCTTAATACCTGGGTAATAAAATAATCTGTACAATAAACTCCTATGACAAGTTTACCAATATAAGAAACCTGCACATCTATCCCTGAACTTAAAATAAATGTTTTTTTTAAAAAAAAAAGAGAAAAAGTGAGGCTTAAAACAAGGGAGGTAATTTAGATCTATATACTCTTACAGAAGCCTCTCCACTCACAAATTATAATCTTAACACAAATACTATAGCATATACCTATAAGTGATGATTTCTTCTCCTACTCAGAATAGCTATTAGAGATGAGTTTGTTAACAACCTAGAGAATGGCCTCTTCATTCAGACACTTGGAACTCCTCTTACGGTGAACAGCCAGGTCCCTGAACACACAACCCAAAGAGAAGTCCTTATATTGACAACCCCTCGGATAGTTTTATATTTAAGAGAGAGCTGCAGAGCTAACTAGATTTTCAAGAAAAATATGCATCATGAAAAAGAATGACAAAGAAAAATAAACAGAAAAATTGATTCCAGTTTAACAGATATTTCCAGAAAAAGAGAACTTTTGAAGTTCCCAGTTGACATCCTCTGAGAGATATAAGAAGTTACTAATTTCATAAATGATACTACAGTACTATGAAAAAAAACCCATATAGAACATGAAAGAATTCTTCAATATCAAAACGATGGTTGTACTAGAGCACTTTCTGACTTTAGTTCAGAAGATGAAAACAGTCAAAGAAATGATTAAAAATTTGACTATAAGAAAATTTAAAAATATTTGCACTATAAGCAAAAATCAAGAGAAATTGCAAACTGAAAAAATTATTTGCAACATATATCACAAATAAGAGCTAATCTCCTTGGTATCTAATCTACTCAACAATCAAGAAGAAAAAGACCAAAAATACAATAGGAAATCTAGATAGACAGCTCATAGAAAAAGAAAGTAACACAACCTTGACACATATGAAAAGAGCTTCAATTTTACTACTGTAAAAGAAATGCAAATTAACACGAAGCTGCCATTTCTCACCTATCAAATTGGCAGAAATTCAAAAAATTGACAGCACACTCAGTTGGCAAAACTACAGAGAAACAAACCTTTCATAGATTACAAATAACGGGAAATGATACAGCTCTATAGAAGAATACTTGATGAATAGTAATAAAATTATGTATGCATTTACCCATTGACACAGCAACATACCCAAATGCCCATAAATCAGAGATTAGTGGAATAAACCATGGTATATCTACCAATGGAGAAAATCTCTAAGAATTGGTATGATATTCATTCTCTAAGAATTAAGTGCATATCCTTATTTTCAAGACATATTATTTAGGGGAAAAAAAGGCACAAAAAAGTATCTATATTATTCTATCTTTTGTAATAAAAAGAGAAAATGCGTGTGTGTGAGAGAGGGAGAGAGACCACGAGAGAGAAAATGTGTGTGTGTGTGTGTGTTTAACTTGTTTAGCCAAAACAAATACAGAAAGAATACAATGACTAATGCAATGATTACTTCTAGAGAATAGATGGGATTGGGATAGAAAGGTTTGAGATTGAAGAAAGATTCCTCTGAATAAGCCTTCTTATAATTTTTAAGCATGAACCATGTTTAAGTTAAGGTTTAGTTATACCTTAACTTATAAAAACACATCAGATATTTGAACAGAAATAATTGAATATAAAGAATTGTTGGCCGGGCGCGGTGGCTCACGCCTGTAATCCCAGCACTTTGGGAGGCCGAGGTGGGCGGATCACGAGGTCAGGAGATCGAGACTATCCTGGCTAACAGGGTGAAACCCCGTCTCTACTAAATAAATACAAAAAAATTAGCCGGGTGAGGTGGTGGGCGCCTGTAGTCCCAGCTACTCGAGAGGCTGAGGCAGGAGAATGGCGTGAACCCAGGAGGCGGAGCTTGCAGTTAGCCGAGGCTGTGCCACTGCACTCCAGCCTGGGTAACAGAGCAAGACTCCGTCTCAAAAAAAAAAAAAAGAAAAAAAAAAGAATTAACTAGTTTTACAGATGTTAACTAGATAACTGAAAAGGTAAAAAAGAGCACGAGGGCATCAGAATGGTAGAAATTTCAGGAATCAACTACCATCTTTAGGGAAGGGAGAATAACGAGAAGATGATGGGATTATTAAACTTTAGAATAAATTTTAATAATCTGAACTGAAACTCAGAACTTTGAGAAGTCACTGCTAAGATGCTGGTGGGGTCTCAGAGCTCAAAGGAAGGGCCAATGGAAGAGGGAGGCAGGATGAGGCTGGTTCTGCAAGTATTTAAAAAACTGCAAACCGAATTCAACTGTTTCTATGGAAAGGAATTTATACTGCTGGCATAAAAAAAGTATTGATTGCTAGGGTGATACACACAGGAACAAGAAACAGACAAAAGGCCCCATGGGGGGAGAAAAAAAACAGGAAGTAGCAAGTTTCTTCTTCATCCTCCAACATTGCAGTCTTCTTCTAATACCCCATTTAGGCGATCATAGCAAGGAACGAGCTGGAAAAACAGATACATGGTTTGCAGAGCCCCAGCCCCAGCAACACAAAGCAGACAGAGTGCAGAAGGCTGAAATACAGTAATTTAATAGCTGGCATACCATGTAAAGGTTTTACTTATTCAAAAAATTAAATTGAAAAAGAAGAAAGCAAACGATACATCTGAAAAACAGGCAGTAACAAATGAACCTAACTATGAAATTGATAACCACACAGAGAAAAGAATTATTTCAAGTACAGTAAACCGACTGTTTATTCTTATTGTGATATTCCAAGAACAAAAAGAACTAGAGAGATGTGAAACTTCACTCAGTACGTTTGTTGTTGGTAACAATATTGTATTTTAGAAATTATTTTATACATATTATAGAAGAAAGCTAACTTGTACATTAATTTTATTAGAAACAAAGATTTTCTGGGTTTAAGAAAAATATGCCAATACAAGTTTTTAAAAACTCTTTAATATTAATTTTGAACTGGAAATAGTAAGAGATTTTGAAAATTTCAAAATAAGAGATTTTAAACAGGAAATAGTAACAGATAAACTGGAAATTTAAGAGATTTTTGCCTACCTCTGTTTATAGGGAGAACTCAGCAGTCATCACAACTGGTAGCAATGAACAAACGTACCACCCAAATCTTGGTTTCCAAATACTACTTCCCACTAAAAGAAACTAGGTATCTTTGGAGAAATGGCTGATTCCACATCTAAGGCAGAGAAAAGTACAAGGCGACCTGGGACATCTTGTGTCAAAATGTAATAGACATACCCAGAGACCAACTGAATCACAACAAAAGGACACAGGGATCTTATTGAATTAACTTCCAGTGTCCAAACTTGGAACAACTTGGCCATCAAAAAGAATAGTAATTACAATTGATTACATTTTAAATAATAAAAATTTTATAGGCCGGGCACGGTAGCTTATGCCTATAATCCTAGCACTTTGGGAGGCCGAGGCAGACAGATCACTTGAGGTCAGGAAACCAGCCTGGCCAACATGGTGAAACCCCATCTCTACTAAAACTACAAAAATTAGCCAGACCTGGTGGCATGAACCCGTAATCCCAGTTACTCAGGAGGCTGAGGCAGGAGAATCACTTTAATCCAGGAGGCAGAGGTTGCAGTGAGCCAAGATCACACCACTGCACTTCAGCCTGGGCAACAGAGCGAGACTCCATCTCAAAAAAAATAAAAATTTAAAAAATTTTAAAATCTTAAAAAAAAAAAGGTTGTATGAGTACACAGTGAAACTCAAAATCAGAGGAAAAAAGGTTAAAACTCTTCTCAGTAAAAGGATGCCTTTTATTAAATGTACAAATATTACAGAATGAGAAAATCACCATTTTGCAATTTCAAATGTAATAATTAACTTAGGTAAAGGTCATCAACTGATGCTAAAAACCATCTAGTAAAAAGTTTGAGGAAAATCAAATCACCCCAGAGATTACTTACTAATTGCAAAGGAGGAAACTCTGCTACCATTCCAATGGGGAGATCTGGAGATCATTATCTTAATGAAATAATAGGATTTAGTATTGCTGTTACTGGGAGGACCTGATATAATGTGCACTCTTGTGTGATACAATATGAAGTATACAACTTAACGTACAAAGATTTTATGAAAAAATATTTTACCTGAATATATGAGTGCTCCTGGACTTCATATGGGGTTATGTCTTGATAAATCCATCATAAGTTGAAAATATTGTAAGTCAAAAATGCATTTAATACATCTAACCTACCAAACATCATAGCTTACCCTAGCCTATTTGAAACATGTTCAGAACACTTACGTCAGTCCACAGTTGCGCAGAATCATCTAACACAAAGCTTATTTTATAATGAAGTGTTGGATATCTCATGTAATTTATTGAATTTTTCTTTGAAAATAAAAAACAGTGGTTGTATGGGTACTCAAAGTAGGGCTTCTAAATGTGTACTCCTTTTGCACCATCATAAATTTGAAAAATTGTAAGTTGAAACATCCTAAGTCAGAGACCATCTGTAATCAATTCTTTGGGTACAATTTAGAGGAAATGCAGAGAATAGGGAAGCAAGTTAAATGACACCATAAAGACACAATCAGACAAAGCCAGAATGGGGGATATTCTACAAGAAAAAGAGACTGAATCATATCAGCTAAATGTAGCACATGAATCTAGATTAGACCTATGTATTGCTTTTAATTCCAGAAGGAGAGAATAAAACAGAATAAATATTTGAAATTTTGAATACATTTGAAATGTTAATGACTGAGTATTTCACAAATTAATGCCAGACACCAAACCACAGATCCAGGAAGCTCAGAGAACACCATGTGGGATAAATGCACACACATACAGGTGCACACACATACAGGTACACACACACAACAACAACAATGACGAAAAACCAAACCCAAAACTTCATCTAGGTAACAGTGTTAAAAGAAGAAAGGAAGACTAACACTACCCAACTTCGAGACCTACTCTAAGGCTAAAGTTTCAAGACAGTGTGCAATTAACAAAAAATAGACAAATAGATAAATGTAACAGAACCAAGAGACCAGAAATAGACCTACAGCAATTTAGTCAACTGTTTTTGACAAAAGAGCAAAGGCAATACAATAGTATTGAGAAAAGACAGTATTTTCAATAAATGGTGTGGAATAACTGGACAGGCACATGCAAAAAAACTAAGCTACGCTAAACACAGACTGTCCAACCTTCACAAAAGTTAATTCAAAATGGATCATGGATCTAAATGTAAAATGCAAAACTATAAGACCTCTAGAAGATTACATAGAAGAAAATCTAGATGACCTTGAGTTTGGTCATTTTTATATATGATACCAAAGGCACAGTCTATGAGAGAAAAAATTGATAAGCTGCACTTCATTAAAATTAGTTTTCTGTTCTGTAAAAGGCACTGTCCAGAGAATGAAAAGACGAGCCACAGACTGCAAAAAACAATCTGCAAAAGACATATCTAGTAAAGGACTACTATCCAAGTAAAGAATGCTTAAAACTCAACAATGAGAAAACTATTTGATTTTTAAATGGGTCAAACAGGTAAGGCACAGTGACTTATGCCTGTAATCCCAGCACTTTGGGAGATCAAAGTGGGAGGATCACATAAGGCCAAGAGTTCAAGACCAGCCTAGGCAACACACCAAGACCCCATTTCTATTAAAAAACAAAAATTAAAAAGTTAGCTGGGCATGGTGGTGCATACCTTTAGTCCTAGCTACTCAGAATGCTGAGGCAGAAGTATTGCTTGGACTCAGGAGGTCGAAGCTGCAGTGAACTATGATTGTGCCTCTGCACTCCAGCCTGGGTAACAGAGCAAGGCTCTTAAAAAAAATAGAAATAAAAAATGGGTCAAAGGCCTTACAGATGCTTTTCCAAAGAAGATATGCATATGATAAATAAGCATATGAAAAGATGTTCCATGTCATCAAGAAAATACAAATTAAAACACTGAGATACAACTACACACTTACCAGAATAGCCAAAATACAGAACATTGACAACACTAAATGCCTGCGAGGATGTGGAACAACAGCCACTGTTATTCATTGCTGGTGGGAATGCAAAATGTTATGTCTACTTTGGAAGACAGTTTGGCAGTTTCTTATAAAACTAAACAAAACATCCAACTCTTGTGCTCCTTGGTAGCCCAAAGGAGTTGAAAATTTATTTCCATACAAAAACCTGCAAATGGATGTTTATAGCAGCTTTATTTACAATTGTCAAAACTTGGAAGCAACCAAGATATCCCTCCGTAGGTATATCGTGAATAGATAAATAAACTGTGGTACATCAAGGCAATTGAATATTATTCCGCACTATAAAGAAATGAGCTATGAAGTCCAGCCATGGTAGCTGCTGCCTGTAATCCCAACACTTTGGGAGCCCAAGGTGGGAGGATCACTTGAGCCCAAGAGTTTGAGACCAGCCTGGGCAACATAGCAAGACCTAGTCTCTACTAAAAATCAAAAACATTAGCCAGGTGTGGTGGCGAGCACTTGTGCTCTTGCTACTGGGGAGGCTGAGTCTGGAAGATCACTTGAGCCCAGGAGGTTCAGGCTGCAGTGAGCTGGCATCACACTACCACACTCCAGCCTCAGTGACAGAGCAAGACCCTGTCTCAAAAAAAGAAAAAAAAAAGTCATGAAAAAGCATGGAAGAAATTTAAATGCACCTTACTAAATGAAAGAAGTCAATCTGGAAAGGCTACATACTGTATGATTCCATCTATTTGACATTCTGAAAAGGGCAAAACTATGGAAACAGTAAAAAGATTATAGTTGCCATGAATTAGGGCAGAGGGAGGGATGAATAGGAGGTACATAGAGGACTTTCAGGTCAGTGAAACACTCTGTATTATACAGTAATGGTGAATATGTGTCATTACACATTTGTCAAAACCCATAGAATGTACAACACCAAGAGTGAAGCTTAATGAAACTAATGACTTCAGGTGATGATAATGTATCGGTGTAGGTTCATCTATTGTAGCAAACGTTATCACTCTGGTGAAGGATGTATGGTGGCAGGGGTTATATGGGAAATCTCTGTACCTTCCACTCAATTTTCCTGTGAACATAACTGCTCCAAAAAGTAAAGTCCATATTAAAAAAAGGATAATTTTAAGTATTAAATAAGTTAGTAAAAGATAGGAGAGAAGGGAAGATGGTAGGACAGCAAGACTTTTCTCCCTAGCAGGGGAAGAATCCAAAAATTAAATTAGAAAGCAATTTATTTCACAATAGCATCAAAAATGTATAAAAAATACTTTAAAGTATAATATGTATATATTGAAAACTATTAAACATTACTAAAAATTAAACATCAATATATAAATAGAAAGATATTCCATGTTCATGGATTATAAGACTCAATATTGTTAAGATAGCAATTCTTTCCAAATTTGTCTATAGTTAAGGAAATCCCTACCAAAATCCTAGCAGACTTCTTTGCCAAAATTGACAGGCTTCCATCCTGGCAAATATGGTGAAACCCCATCTCTACTAAAAATACAAAAATTAGCCGGGCATGGTGGCACATGCCTGTAATCCCAGCTACTCGGGAGGCTGAGGCAGGAGAATCCCTCGAACCAGGAAGTCAGAGGTTGCAGTGAGCCGAGATCATGCCACTGCACTCCAGCCTGGGACAGAGCAAGACTCCATCTCAAAAAAAACACATGATAGGCTTATCCTACAAATTATATAGAAACTCAAAAGCCAAAACCAGTTTTAAAAAACAACAGTACTGGAGGAATTATCGTACTCAATTTCAAAACTTACTACAAAGCTACAGAAATCAAGAAAATGTGGTATTGGCAAAAGAATAAACATGTAGATCAATTGAACAGAATAGAAACTTTAGAAATAAACCTTCATTTTTGTGGTCAATGGGCTTTCTACAAAACTATCAATGCAATTCTGTGGTGAAAAGATCATCTATTTTTAGCAATTTGTGCTGGTACAATTAGTATCTGGGCAGTAAAACATTAATTCAAGAGGCTTGGGTTGCTCAAACCCTGCATATTCCAAAGGTCTTTACAACTAGCCTTTGAAAAACTCCTGAGATCTCTGTGAGTACTTAGAATATCCTGCCTGATTGAGTATGTTTATATACCTGAAACCTGGGGCCATTCAAATCAGATTGTTAATGCTAAAATTTTCACAGAATTAGGAAAAACAATTGTAAAATTCATTTGGAATCAAAAAAGAGCCGAAATAGCCAAAGCAATCCTTAGCAAAAAGAACAAATCTGGAGGCACCACGTTATTTGACTTTAAATTATACCACAAGGCTATAGTAACCAAACAGCATGGTACTATAATAAAAGTAGATACATAGGCAAATGGAACAGAATTGAGAACCCAGAACTAAAGCCAAATACTTACAACAAACTGATATTCAAAAAAGCATACAAAAACATAAATTGGTAAAAGGATACCCTATTCAATAAATGGGGCTGGGAAAACTGAATAGACACATGTAGAAAAATGAAATTGGATTCCTATCTCTCACCATATACAAAACCCAATTCAAGATAGATTAAATACTTAAATCTGAGACCTAAAACCAGAAATATTCTAGAAGAGAACCTAAGAAAAACTCTTCTGGACATTGGCCTAGGCAAATAATTTATAATGAGGGCCCCAAAAGAAAATGCAATGAAAATAAAAATAAATAAATAAATGGGACCTAACTAAGCTAAAAAGCTTCTGCACGACAAAAGAAACAGTAAACAGACAACCTACAGAATGGGAGACGATATTTTCAAACTATGCATCTGACAAAGGACTAATATCCAGAATCTGCAAGGAACTCAAATAAGAAAAAATAATCCCATCAAAAAGTGGGCAAATGACATGAATAGACACTTTAAAAAGGTATGCAAATGGCCAGAAAATACATGAAAAAATGCTCAACATCACTAATCAGAGAAAGGCAAATTAAAACCACAATGAAATACAACTTAACCCCAGCCAGAATGACCATTATTAAAAAGCCAAAAAACAATAAACATTGGCATAGATGTGGTGAAAAGGGGACCGTTACACAGTGTTGATGGGAATGTAAATTAGTACAACCTCTATGGAAAACAGTATGGAGATTTCTCAAAGAATTAAAAGTAAATCTACCATTCAATCCAGTAATCCCACTACTGGGCATCTGTTGCGGGAAGTCAGGGACCCCAAACAGAGGGACCGACTGAAGCCATGGCAGAAGAACATAAATCGTGAAGATTTCATGGACATTTATTAGTTCCCCAGATTAATACTTTTATAATTTCTTATGCCTGTCTTTACTGCAGTCTCTGAACATAAATTGTGAAGATTTCATGGACACTTATCTCTTCCCCAATCAATACCCTTGTGATTTCCTATGCCTGTCTTTACTTTAATCTCTTAATCCCATCACAATCATAAACTGAGGATGAATGTCACCTCAGGACCCTGTGATAATTGCATTAACTGCAAAAATTGTTTAAACAATATGAAATCTGGGCACCTTGGAAAAAAGAACAGGATAACAGTGATGTTCAGAGAACAAGGGACATAACCTTAAACTCTGGCTGCCTGTGGGCCGGGTGGAACAGAGCCATATTTCTCTTCTTTCAAAAGCAAATAGGAGAAATATTGCTGAATTCTTTTTCTCAGCAAGGAACATCCCTGAGAAAGAGAATGCGTCCCTAAGGGGAGGTCTCCAAAATGGCCACTCTGGGGACATCTGTCTTTTACGATTGAAGATAAGGGAAGAAATAAGCCCTGGTCTCACATAGCACTCCCAGGCCTATTAGGATGAGGAAGTTCCCACCTAATAAATTTTGGTCAGACTGGTTATCTGCTCTCAAACCCTGTCTCCTGATAAGATGTTATCAATGACAATGCGTGCCCGAAACTTCATTAGCAATTTTAATTTCGCCCCAGTCCTGTGATCTCGCCCTGCCTCCATTTGCCTTGTGATATTTTATTACCTTGTGAAGCATGTGATCTCTGTGACCCACACCCTATTCATACACTCCCTCCCCTTTTGAAACTCACTAATAAAAACTTGCTGGTTTTGCAGTTTGAGGGGCATCATGGAACCTGTCGACATGTGATGTCTCCCCCAGACACCCAGCTTTAAAATTTCTCTCTTTTGTACTCTGTCCCTTTATTTCTCAGACCGGCCAACACTTAGGAAAATTAGAAAAGAACCTACGTGAAATATCGGGGGTGAATTTCCCCCGATAGGTATCTGCCCAGAGGAAAAGAAGTCATTATATTAAAAAGATACCTGCATGAATATGTTTATCACAGCACAATGCACAATTGCAAAGATATGGAACCAACCTAAGTGTCCATTAGCTGATGAGTGGATAAAGAAAATACACCATGGAATACTACTCAGCCATTAAAAAAAATGAAATAATGTCTTTTGCAGCAACTTGGATTGAGCTAGAGGCCATTATTCTAAGTAACTCAGGAATGGAACACCACATACCATATGTTCTCTGTAAGTGGGAGCTAAGTTATGGGTATGCAAAGGCATACAGAGTGGTATAATGGACATTGGAAACTCAGAAGGGGGAAGGTGGGAGGAGGGTGAGAGATTAAAAAAACTAAACATTGGGTACAATGTACACTACCCAGGTAACAGGTGCACTAAAATCTCAGATTTCACCCCAATACAATTCATTCACATAACCAAAAACCATTTATACCCCAAAAGCTATTGAAATAAATGACACACACACACACATTTTTAAAAGATAGTTAATGGTGAACAATTGAATTTTTCTTTTTTTATATTTTTGTTGTGATAAAAGACAAGAAGTTTATCGTATTGACCATTTTCAAGTATATACCGCCGTGATATTAAATACATTCATAATGTTGTGAAACCAATCACCATAATCTCCAGAACTCTGTTCACCCTGGAAAACAGAAACACTGTACCTATTAAACAATAACTCCCCATTCTCAATATCATTAGTGACTCAGAATATGCAATTTTAAGCCACAATGAGATACCACTGTATAATCACTAGAATGACTTTAATCCAGAAAAATGGCAATACCAAGTGTTGGTGAGAATATGGAGAAAATGTAACTTTCATACATTGCTAGAGAGAATGTAAAATGTTATAGTCACCTTGGGAAACTGGTTGGTAGGTTTTTTTTTTTAACAGTTAAACATTACTTATATTTTTATTTATATACACATACACACACACATACATATATACTCACATACTTTATAACCTAATGATTCTACTCTTAAATATCTACCAAAGAGAAATGAAAAAGTATGTCCACACAATGCAAATGTTAAAACAGTATTACTTCTAATAGCCAAAAACTGGAAACAATTTAAATGCCTATCAACTGGTGAATAAACAAAATGTAGTATATCTATACATTGGGACACCACTCAGTGTTTGTTTTTGGGTTTTTTTTGTTGGTGGTTTTTTTTTTTTTTTTTTTTTGAGATGGAGTCTCACTCTGTATCTGGGCTGGAGGGCAGTGGCACAATCTCGGCTCATTGCAACCTCTGCCTACCGGTTCAAGTGATTCTCCTGCCTCAGCCTCTTGAGTAGCTAGGACTACAGGCACACACCACCATGCCTGGCTAATTTTTTTTGTATTTTCAGTAGAGATGGGGTTTCACTATGTTGGTCAGGCTGGTCCTGAACTCCTGACCTCAAATGATCTGCCCACCTCGGCCTCCCAAAGTGCTGGGATTACAGGCATGAGCCACCATGCCTGGCCCACTCAGTAACTGTTTTAAGTCAAAGTACTGATACATGCTATAACATAAATGAACCTCAAAAACACGCTAAGTGAAAGAAGCCAGACACAAAAGACCACATATTCTATGATTCTCTTTTTATGACATGTACTAAGTGTACAGAGACAAAAAGCAGAGTAGTACTTGCCTGGAGTTAAGGGTGACAGCAGGAATTGTCTGCAAAGAAACAAAAGGGAACTTTTTGGGGCAATGGAAATATTCTAAATCTGGATATGGTGATGGTCACACTACTCTATAAACTGGCTTAAAAGGTGTTAAATTATATATTTACAAAGGATTAATGTTATGGTATGTAAGTAATATCTCAATAAAGCTGTTTTTAAAAAGAGAAAAAATCCATATAAGCATGCAATGAATTATATGTGAAGTAACTAAAATGAGGAATGATTTCAAGTCACTGGTGAAATGTAGGAAAGGAGACTCTTCTTTGCCTTAAGTGGAACAGGATTTATAATATTGAAATGTAAAGAATTGTTATCAGAGCACTTTTGTTTGACACTTAATTTTACATATCATATTAATGTAAGCATTACTGTGTATTAGTATTCTGTTTTTAGAATCAGCTTGTTGAAAGAACTTAATTATGGTTACAAAAAACACATGAAAGTCATCTCCCTTAATGACGTTAAACCATGGCACAGCTGATCAGATGCCTTAGTCCGTTAGGGGTACCATAGCAAAATACCATAAACTGAGTAGCTTATAACAAACACTTAATTCTCACAGTTCTGGAGGGTGGGAAGTTCCTCAAGGTGCCAACAGATTCAGTGTCTGGTGAGGGCCCACTCCCTGGTTCACAGAAGGCATCTTCTCCCTGTGTCCTCGCATGGTGGAAAGAGACAAATCTGGACTCTTAACTCCCTTATAAGGGCATTCATCTCATTCACTTGGGCTCTATCTTCATGACTAAATCATATCCCAAAGTTCCCACCTCCTAACAGCATTGTATTGGAGATTAAGTTTCAGCATATGAATCTGGGGAGAATACAGATCTTCAGTTCACAACCCCAGAATTGGAGGGAGGTTGAAGACAGGGAAGGAGATATTAACAACTCATCTGTAAGATGAGAGGGAGTTGGAGTTTGGGGACATAGTTGAAAGTTAATAAAGGCAAAGAGAGTCGTTTGATTATAATATTAAAATTGTAGAGATAACTCATAGAGAAACTAAAAATAGTGATTTAACCATCAAAACTCTGGAGACAATGGTGTACTGGGTGAGGTGAGTGAGCTATACCCTCATATATCATTATCAGATCTCAGAGCATGAACAATCTCTGGAGGTGCCTTAGTTCCTACCTTTGAGAGCTAAAATAGTTGGGGTGTTCCTAGATTCCTGTACACTCTTCTACTTCTTTAATAGAACTGTCCTCTCTGCTGCTGCTAAGTTTATACTGGTTTTTAAACTTTTTATTACATTCAATCCAAGGGACACACAGTAGAAGAATATATGAAGATGAGCATATTCTATTAACTGAATAAAGTAGATTATAAGAACAGAGAGCTTATTTTCCCCCCTTCTAGGTAAAGAAAACCCCATTAGCAGTACATTCCACCCTCTACCCACAATCCTTTCACAAAAAGGAGAAGTGACTGGGTTTGAAAATAAAATAGATATGCATAGCCCAGCACTTTCCCCCTTCAGATGTCCAGGGAGTGAGCTATGAAAGTCCAGGTTCTTTTCTGACTTCCAATGCTGTTAATTTAAAAGGAGACGGCCTCACATGAAGAGACTCCTGTAATCCAGCAATATACTTTTGAAATACGTGTGTAGCTAGATACGGAAGTCGATCCAGTCATAAGCCTCAGCATTAGGAAGTCCTCCTGCCTACAGCTGTAAAACCACCCTGCAATCTAGATTTTATTAGTAATTCATGTGACACTTTGACCTCAATCTGCATTAAATCTCTGTAGTTAATTCTCAATGAATGCTGCAGAAGGGGGTACTATTTATGTTATTTCCATAAAGATCACATACTACCTGTATAGATGCTCCTCAACTTACAATGGGGTTACATCCTGTTAAACCCACTGTAAATTCAAAATGCATTTAATACACCTAATCTTCTGAACATTGTTGCTTAGCCTACCCTTCCTTAAATGCACTCAGAAAGAACACTTGCATTGGCCTATAGTTGAGCAAAATCACCTGGCAACACAGTACACTACAGAGTATCGGTTGGTTACCCTCATGATGGTGTGTCTGTGGCTGACTGGGAGCTGCAGTTCACTGCCACTGCCCGGCATCATGAGAGTGTATTGCAGGGCATATCACTTGCCCAGGAAAAGATCAAAACTCAAGGTATGATTTCTACTGTATGTATATCACTTTCACACCATGGTAAAGTAGAAAAATCATAAGTTGAACCATCATAAGTCAAGGCCGTCTGTACTACTTTCCCACTTTTGAAATGCGTGCGTGTGACAACACAAGAAAAAAAGTAAAGGACTGGAAATAGACATGCTAACATATAATCAGTAACAATTGCTGGGTGATGGTGGAATAAGTAAGGCTTATTTTCCTCTTTTACTCTTCTGGGTTTCTTGAATTATTTTCCTCAAAAAAATCTGCATTAATTTTATTATCAAAAAGAAAAGTATATGTTCATTTTTGGAAATTTAAAAAGCTTGGGCCACATCAGGAAAAGGCATGATGTCCAAAATCAAGGACAGAGAGGAGACACATTTGTTTCTCAACAGCCAACTGAATTACAACTTTAAAACATTCTTACAGATGTCAGATAAGACCTTGTCTTGGGCTGACCAATATCATCTTGTATTATCAAAATGCTTATAGTCAGCAGTCACCAGTGCCTGGATTGGTTTCACATACTTTTATAGCCACAGTTAGAAACTTTCTGATAACATTTTAGTAAACTCTTGAGTAACTTTGGAGAGAGAATCATCATGCTTCAATTCATTATTTGCAGATCAATAAAGAGAAGTAGGAATAGCACAAAATATAATCCTAGTATAGTCTACCCTGCTGTTAAGTAAAGCTGCTTTCTTTTTTCATTGCCCAAAAGTATGGCTTGCACCCAACTAGTCACTGCTTGGGGCCAGAGTTAGAAAATTTTCTCTTCCTAATTTATGTTTCATTGACTTTTTATGGTGGCAGATATTGATCTCGCTTTGTGTGCCATCAGATCAAATGCTGCAACCCAATTCAGAGCCAAGATCATGACTTTCAGTGATCAGCCTTTAATGTGCAGGAAAAAATGGAGGTGGAAACATGATTTATTTTCCTTTTGCAGGCTTTTTATTATAGACACAGATGTTGGGAGCTTTCTCAGCTACAGTCAGCTGTGGAATGGGGCAGGTGAACTGCCCTGATTTCCTGGAGTGCCACAACCATAAAACAAACTGAACATTCCAGGAATGACTCATTTGATTAGAAGAGCCAAAAACCAGCACTAAGCAAAAGCAGAAAAGAACAAAGATCATTTTTCATTAGGGTTACTGATGGTCCCTAGGCATGGTCAAGGAAATGATGGAAGAGGCCACGTGCGGTGGCTCACACCTGTAATCCCAGCACTTTGGGAGGCCAAGGCAGGTGGATCACGAGGTCAGGAGATCGAGACCATCCTGGCTAACATGGTGAAACCCTATCTCTACTAAAAATACAAAAAAATAAAAATAAAAAATTAGCCAGGCATGGCGGCACTAGTCCCAGCTACTCGGGAGGCTGAGGCAGAAGAATCACTTGAACTCAGGAAGTGGAGGTGGCAGTGAGCCGAGATCGTGCCACTGCACTCCAGCCTGGGCAACAGAACAAGACTTCATCTCAAAAAAAAAAAAAAAAAGGAAATAGAAATGATGGAAGAATGATTGTCTGTTTGTTATATAAAATTAGAGACACAGGAATATCATTAATATATTTGTTCCAGAATTGATAGCAAGAATGGCTTGACTTGGCTTAGGCCGTATCCTTTTGTTGCTTATAATCCTTTATTAGTTTCTCTGAACATTTTTTAAAGAGACTGACTTCATTAGTAGAGCAGAACCATATAAGTTAAAGTCTACACAATGCATTCCAAGAGACGGACATGATTATGTTGGGCTAGAATGCCATTATAACCGACATGAGGAAGTATGTAGATTATCTCATCCCTGGAGACCTTACAGATAACTTCTTGTGGTACTGGGATTTGTGGAGTGAATTCCCATTGCCTTGTTACACCACTGTGGAAGCTAAAAAAGAGAATGGGACATTTTAGAAATTGTGCATCACTGAAGAACAGGAGTATTAAGAAGAAATTTAGGCTGGGCGCAGTGGTTCACACCTGTAATCCTAGTACTTTGGGAGGTTGTGGCAGGTGAATCACCTGAGGTCAGGAGTTTGAGACCAGCCTGGCCAACGTGGTGAAACCCTGTCTCTACTAAAAATACAAAAAGTAGCTGGGCATGGTGGCAGGCACCTGTAATCCCAGCTACTTGCAAGGCTGAGGCAGGAGAATCATTTGAACCCGGGAGGCAGAGGTTGCTGTGAGCAGAGACCACACCATTGCACTGAGCCTGAGCAACAAGAGCAAAGCTCCATCTAAAAAATAATAATAATTTTTATAAAAGAAACTTAGGTTTCTTTGATTCCCATCTGGAATTGGAAAAAAAAAGATGGAGAACACAAATAATGTTGGGTTAGGAATATGTGTGTTTGTGTGTCTTTAAAAGCTTTAAATAACTCCAAGTGATTCTAACACGTAGACAAAGCTGACAACTATGGCACTAGGTCCATCCCTCTTGGGATATTCTGAATTGGACAGTGCAGTTGCTTCAAATATAACAGTCATTGGCACAAACATTTAAATTAGAAATGTGTTGTCTCCCTACAGCACCTAGCTAAGCAAATATTAGTTCCTCCAGAAACATTTATTGAAATAAATCACTGATTTTAGCCTGAGAGTGGGGTCACTGTGCAACTTAAAATGTAAACAAGATTTTCTCAAATCACCAGGCCCCATACTGTAGAAGGGCCACTGCCTTTACTAATATTTGTATAAATTCCTAGGAGATTCATATTCCCAAAGTCACCTCTGGCCCCAATTTCATGACTCTGCTGAATTTTAACTTCAACAATTCCAAAGCATCGAAACACATAAGACCCTCAGCAAGAAAGCATTCTATTCTGCATCACACAAACAGAAAATCCCTATTAGACATCCCTGTTTTTCAAGTCCTTTGTTATCCTGAGGCCAGAGATTCCTCACTTATTTTGTCACCTCAGGTGACTTCGCTGTCTTATGTGGCTAATGGCTGTTCCCCACCTGCCTCAAATCACTCCTCAGACCCCACCCACTCCCAATTCCCAGGTCTTTCTACTCAGAGAACAGACCAGCTCTTTGCTACCCCTGCTGCCAAATAGCTTCAAGCCCAACTCTGCACCTACCCATTTAGGTGCTCAGTTTAATGTGATGGCTCTTTTTAATCCTTTTTAGCAACACCAATGACTAGGAGAGACTCTTAAGATTATAGCTGTCAACACTGGGCTTCAATTGGGGCTAATGCTGCCCCCTTGTGGTAGAAGTGAGAATGCTAGAGATGCGTAATGCAATTACGATTTCCCCAATATTATTCTTTCAGATTTTAAATGTATCTAAAAACACATCCTCAGTTGGACAATCTACTACTATCCCACCTTTAATTAAAGCCTTTATACAGATTGATTAGGTACTTCTAAACTTTGATGCCAATGACTACTAGATAGACAGGAAATGTTCATGTACTAATACTTGCTATGTGGTCATTTATCTCAAAATTGCTCAGTGCAGACTGTATAAAATCAAAAGGCATCTGGTTAGCAGCTGAAATTCACTTATCAGGAATTCCAGCCTCCAAAGTATTTTAGTAAGAACTTCAAAGATGCTTACCAAAAACACCAGAGGGTTTCTTAGCATAAAGAATATTAGGAATCATTTTTCTCTGGTGAAATAAATGGAAATAAGTAAAATTCAGGATATATCATGGGTTAGAAAGATACTTGGGGCCGCACTAACCTTTCTTAAAACAGGAGAATAAAATCAGCAATCCCAGTGTCTTAATATCTTGGGACAATCCAGGGCTGTATTTGGTCCTATGTCCCTTTCACTCTGCAGAAGACTATCAACTTACCCAAATAAGAAGTTCACATCTACTCACCAGAATGGTGTTGCATTGGCTCACAGGGAGCCTCTCATTCAAGATGCTTAGAGAAATGCCAAAAGTCAGAGAATAAGGCACTTTCTGGGCTTACAAGAATAGGTAGGTAGTATAACTATTTTAATGTATCTTTACTCATTAAAAATGGGAAGGTTTGGTAGAATTTGGTTTAAGGCTATCTTCAATACAAAATGCCACCTGGTAAGAAAGTTGTTGAGAGAGGGCAGAGCAAAATGGCAGAATAGAAAGATCTACCAATCATGCCCTTCACAAGGACACCAAGTTAACAATTATCTATACAGAAAAAAACACCTATTCATAAGAACCAAAAATCAAGTAAGCACTCATAGTACCTCCTTTTAACTTTATATCACTGAAAGAAGCACTGAAGAGACTAAAAACAGTCCTGAATCACCGTTGTGACCCCTTCCTCACTCCCTGCCTTGGTGGCATGGTATGGAGGGATTCTCTGGGTGCTGGGGGAGGGAGAATACAGCAATTGTGATGCACTGAACTCACTGCTGTCCTGTCAGAGCAGAAAGGAAAACCAGACCAAACTCAGCTGACACCCACCCACAGAGGGAACATTTAAGCCAGCCTTAGCCAGAGGGGAATCACCAATCCCAGAAGTCTGAGCTTGAGTGCCTCCAAACCTTGCCTCCGAGGGCTATAGCACTCTGTCTCCAAGTAAACTTGAAAGGCAATCTAGGCCATAAGGACTACAACTCTTAGGCGAGTCCTAGGGCTGAACTAAGCCCAGAGATAGTGGACACCAGCTGTGGCAGCCAAGGGAGTGCTCGCATCATACCTCCTCTAACCCCAGGCTACAACTCGCAACTCCAAAAGAGACCCCTTCCTTCCACTTAAGGAGAGGAGTGGGAAGAGTAGGAAGGATGTTGTCTTACATCTATGATACCAGCTCAGCCACAGCAAAATAGGATACCAGTCAGTCATGAGGCCCCCATTCGAGGGCCTAGCTCACAGATGACATTTCTAGACACACCCTGGGCCAGAAGGGAACCCACTGCCTTGAAGGAAAGGACCCAGTCCTGCCAGCATTCATCACCTGCTAACCAAAGAGCCCTTGGACCTTAAATAACCAGTAGTAATACACAGGTACTACGTAGAAGGCCTTGGGTGAGCCTCTGAGACTTGTTGGCTTCAGGTGAGACTCAGTACATAGCCAGCTGCTGTGGCTATGGGACAAAACTTCTGCTTGAGAAAAGCAGAAGGAAAAGTAAAAGGGACTTTGTATTGCACCATAGGTACCACCATCACCACAGGGGACTAGAGCACCAAGAGGGTTCTTGGGATCCCTGATTCCAGGATGTGACTCTTGGATGGCATTTCCGGACCTAACCTGGGCCAGAGAGGAACCCACTGCCCTGAAGAGTGAATCCCAGGCCAGGTAGCCTTCATGACAAGCTGACTTTAGAGACTGTGGGCCTTAAGGGAAGATGAGTGTTAGTCTGGCAGTACTCACCATGGCCTCGGTTGGTAGTAGCTACAGGGTGAGGCTCCTCTGCTTCCGTCTTGTGGCATAAGTGACAGCTTAGCCACACTGCAATAGAATATCAGGTAGATGAAGGCTTTTGACTCTAGTACCCCACTCCCAAACAGAATTTCTGGGCCCACCTAGGGCTTGGGGGACCTCTCCCTAAAGGGAAGGACATAGGCCTGGATGGATTTGCCACCTGCTAATTATAGAACCCTAGGCCCTTCAGCGAACATAGGCAGTAGCCGGGGACTGGTTACAGCAGGCCTTGGGTCAGGGACTGGTTACAGCAGGCCTTTCTGAGACACAGTGCTGTGCTGGCTTCAGTTCTGACCCAGTGCAGTCATAGTGGTGGTGGCCACAGGGGTGCTTGTGTCACTCAGCTTTAGGTGACTGATAACAAAGAAAGAGACTATATTTTTAGGAGAAAGTAAGAGAAAAGAACAAGGGTCTCTGACTGGTAATCCAGAGAACTCCCCCAGATCTTGTCCAAGACCATCAAGGCAGTACCTCTGTAAGTCTAAGTCTGCAAGAATCACAGCATTATTTGACTTGGGATGCCACCAAAAGCAGATACATCTTAAATCACAGCACCCAAGTCCTGTCAAATATCTAGAAAGCCTTCCCAGGGAGGACAGCTACAAATAAGCTCAGACAGCAAAGGCTACACTAAACACCTAACCTTTCAATGCCCAGACACTGAAGAACATCTACTAGCATCAACGCTATCCAAGAAAACATGACCTCACCAAATGAAGTAAATAAGGCACCAGGGACCAATCCAGGAGAAACAGATATGTGACCTAGACAGGGAATTTAAAATAGCTGTATTAAGGAAACTCAAAGAAATTCAAAATAACACAAGGAAGGAGTTCAGAATTCTACCTGATAAATTTAACAAAGAGATTGAAATAATTTAAAAGAATCAAACAAATTCTGGAGCTGAAAAATACAATGGACATAGTGAAGAATGCAACAGTCTTTTAATAGCAGAATTGATCAAAGAGAAGAAAGAATTAATGAGCTTGAAGACAGGCTGTTTGAAAATACAGTCAGAGAAGACAAAAGAAAAAAGAATAGAAAATAATAAAGCAACCTACAGAAACTAGAAAATAGCCACAAAAGAGCAAATCTGACTGGATCTGGGAAGATGGTTGGCTGAATAGGAACAGCTCCGGTCTGCAGATCCCAGCGAGATCAACACAGAAGGCTGGTGATTTCTGCATTTCCAACTGAGGTACCCGGTTCATCTCATTGGGACTGGTTAGACCATGGGTACAGCACACGGAAGGTGAGCAGAAGCAGGATGGGGCATCACCTCACCCAGGAAGTGTTTAACAGGCTGGGAAACTCTCTCCCCTAGCCAAGGGAAGCCATGAGGGACTGTGCCATACAGCCCAGATACTATGATTTTCCCACAGTTTTTGCAATCTGCAGACCAGCAGATTCCCTCACGTGCTGACATGACCCAGGCCCTGGGTTTCAAGTACAAAACAAGGTGGCTGTTTGGGCAGACACTGAGCTAGCTGCAGGAGTTTTTTTCATATCCCAGTGCCACCTGGAACCCCAGTGAGACAGAACCGTTCACTTCCCTGGAAAGGGGGCTGAAGCCAGGGGGCCAAGTGGTCTTGCTCAGTGGGTCCCACTCCCAAGGAGCCCAGCAAGTGAAGAACCACTGGCTTGAAACTCTTGCTGCCAGCACAGCAGTCTGAAGTCGACCTGGAACAACAGAGCTTGGTGTAGGGGAGGGGTGTCCACATTACTGAGCTTTAAGTAGGTGGTTTTCCCCTCACAGTATTAAGGAAGCTGTTGGAAAGTTTGGACTGGGCAGAACTCACTGCAATGCAACAAAATGGCTGTGGCCAGACTGCCTCTCTAGATTCCTCCTCACTGGGAAGGGCATCCCTGAAAGGCAGCAGCCCCAGTCAGGGGCTTACAGATAAAACTCCCATCTCCCAGAGCACCTGGAAGAAGACAAAACTGTGGGTGTAGCTTCAGCAAACAAACATTCCTGCCTGCTGGCTCTGAAGAGAGCAGCAGATCTCCCAGCACAGTGCTCGAGCTCAGCTAAGGGACGCACTGCCTCCTCAAGTGGGTCCCTGACCCCTGTGCCTCCTGAGTGGGAGACACCTTCCAGAAAAGGTTGACAGACACCTCATACAGGAGAGCTCTGGCTAGCATCAGGCAGGTACCCCTCTGAGACCAAGCTTTCATAGGAAAGAGCAGGCAGCAATCTTTGCTGTTCTGCAGCCTCCACTGGTGATACCCAGGCAAACAGGGTCTGGAGTGGACTTCCACTCAAACTCCAGGAGACCTGCAGAAGACGGGCCTGACTGTTAGAAGGAAAACAAACAAACAGAAATCAATAACATCAACATCAACAAAAAAGACAGCCACACAAAAACCCCATCCAAAGGCCATAAGCATCAAAGATCAAAGGTAGATAAATCCACAAAGATGAGGGAAAACCAGCAGGAAAATGCTGAAAATTCCAAAAACCAGAACGCCTCTTCTCCAAATGATCACAACTCCACTCCAGCAAAGGCAAAAAACTGGACAGAGAATGAGTTTGATGAATTGACAGAAGTAGGCTTCAGAAGGTGGGTAATAATAAACTCCTCCTAGCTAAAGGAGCATGCTCTAACCCAATGCAAGGAAGCTAAGAACCTGGAAAAAAGGTTACAGGAAATGCTAACTAGAATAACCAGTTTAGAAAAGAACATAAATGACCTGATGGAGCTGAAAAACACAGTACAAGAACTTCATGAAGCATACACAAGTATCAATAGCCAAATCAATCAAGCAGAAAAAAGGATATCAGAGATTGAAGATCAACTTAATGATATAAAGCGAGAAGACAAGATTAGAGAAACAAGAATGAAAGGAAATGAACAAGGCCTCCAAGAAATATGGGACTATGTGAAAAGACCAAATCTACATTTCATTGGTATACCTGACAGTGATGGGGAGAATGAAACCAAGTTTGAAAACACTCATCAGGATATTATCCAGGAGAACTTCCCCAACCTAGCAAGATAGGCCAACATTCAAATTCAGGAAATACAGAAAACACCACAAAGATAATCCTCGAGAAGAGGAATCCCAAGATTCACTAAGGTTGAAATGAAGGAAAAAATGTTAAGGGCAGCCAGAGAGAAAGGTCAGGTTACCCACAAAGGGAAGCCCATCAGACTAACAGTGGATCTCTCTGCAGAAACCCTACAAGTCAGAAGAGAGTGAAGGCCAATATTTAACATTCTTAAAGAAAAGAATTTTCAACACAGAATTTCATATCCAGTGGAACTAAGCTTCATAAGTGAAGGAGAAATAAAATCATTACAGAGAAGAAAATACCGAGATTATGCCACCACCAGGCCTGCCTTACAAGAGCTCCTAAAGGAAACACTAAATATGGAAAGGAAAAACCAGCCACTGCAAAAACACACCAAAATATAAAGACCAATGGCACTAAGAAGAAACTGCATCAACTAATGTACAAAATAACCAGCTAGCATCATGATGACAGCATTAAATTCACACATCACAATATTAACTTTAAATGTAAATGGGCTTAATGAGCCAATTAGAAGGCACAGACTGGCAAATTGGATAAAGAGTCAAGACCCATCGGTTGGCTGTATCCAGGAGATGCAGCTCACATGCAAAGACACAATAGGTCAAAGTAAAGGGATGGAGAAATATTTAATAAGCAAATGGAGAAGATGGCTGAATAGGAACAGCTCCAGTCTATAGCTCCCAGTGTGAGCGACGCAGAAGATGGGTGACTTCTAAATTTCCAACTGAGGTACTGGGTTCATCTCACTGGGGCTTGTCAGACAGTGGGTGCAGGACAGTCGATGCAGCCCACTGAGCGTGAGCTGAAGCTGGGCAAGGCATTGCCTAACCCGGGAAGTACAAGGGGTCAGGGAATTCCCTTTCCTAGCCAAGGGAAGCTGTGACAGACGGCACCTGGAAAATCAGGTCACTCCCACCCTAATACTGTGCTTTTCCAATGATCTTAGCAAACGACACACCAGGAGATTATATCCCGTGCCTGGCTCAGAGGGTCCCACGCCCACGGAGCCTCGCTCATTGCTAGCACAGCAGTCTGAGATCGAACTATAAGGTGGCAGCGAGGCTGGGGGAGGGGTGCCCACCATTGCTGAGGCTTGAGTAGGTAAACAAAGCAGCCAGGAAGATTGAACTGGGTGGAGGCCACCACAGCTCAAGGAGGCCTGCCTGCCTCTGTAGACTGCACCTCTGGGGGCAGGGCATAGCTGAACAAAAAGCAGCAGAAACCTCTGTAGACTTAAATGTCACTGTCTGACAGCTTTGAAGAGAGTAATGGTTCTCTCAGCACAGAGTTTGAGATCTGAGAACAGAAAGACTGCCTCCTCAAGTGGGTCCCTGAACCCCAAGTAGCCTAACTGGGAGGCACCCCCCAGTAGGGGCAGACTGACACCTCACACAGCCGGGTACCCCTCTGAGATGAAGCTTCCAGAGGAACGATCAGGCAGGTTCAGCAATATTCCCTGTTCTGCAGCCTCTGCTGCTGATACCCAGGCAAACAGGGTCTGGAGCGGACCTCCAGCAAACTCCAACAGACCTGCAGCGAAGGGGTCCTGACTGTTAGAAGGAAAACTAACAAACAGAAAGGACACCCACACCAAAACCCCATCTGTACGTCACCATCATCAAAGACCAAAGGTAGATAAAACCACAAAGATGGGGAAAAAACAGAGCAGAAAAGCTGAAAATTCTAAAAATCAGAGCGCCTCTCCACCTCTAAAGGAATGCAGCCCCTCGCCAGCAACAGAACAAAGCTGGACAGAGAATGACTTTGACAAGTTTAGAAAAGAAGGCTTCAGACAATCAAACTTCTCCAAGCTAAAGGAGGAAGTTCGAACCCATCGCAAAGAAGCTAAAAACCTTGAAAAAAGACTAGACAAATGGCTAACTAGAATAACCAGTGTAGAGAAGTCCTTAAATGACCTGAGGGAGCTGAAAACCATGGCACGAGAACTACGTGACACATGCACAACCTTCAGTAGCCGATTTGATCAACTGGAAGAAAGGGTATCAGTGATGGAAGATCAAATGAATGAAATGAAGTGAGAAGAGAAGTTTAGAGAAAAAAGAGTAAAAAGAAATGAACAAAGCCTCCAAGAAATATGGGACTATGTGAAAAGACGAAATCTACATCTGATTGGTGTACCTGAACGTGATGAGGTGAATGGAACCAAGTTGGAAAACACTCTGCAGGATATTATCCAGGAGAACTTCCCCAATCTAGCAAGGCAGGCCAACATTTAGATTCAGGAAATACAGAGAACACCATAAAGATACTCCTCGAGAAGAGCAACTCCAAGACACATAATTGTCAGATTCACCAAAGTTGAAATGAAGGAAAAAATTTAATGGCAGCCAGAGAGAAACGTCAGGTTACCCACAAAGGGAAGCCCATCAGACTAACAGCTGATCCCTCGGCAGAAACTCTACAAGCCAGAAGAGAGTGGGGGCCAATATTCAACATTCTTAAAGAAAAGAATTTTCAACCCAGAATTTCATATCCAGCCAAACTAAGCTTCATAAGTGAAGGAGAAACAAAATACTTTACAGACGAGTAAATGCTGAGAGATTTTGTCACCACCAGGCCTGCCCTACAAGAGCTCCTGAAGGAAGCACTAAACATGGAAAGGAACAACAGGTACCAGCCACTGCAAAAACATGCCAAATTGTAAAGACCATCAAGGCTAGGAGGAAACTGCATCAACTAACGAGCAAAATAACCAGCTAACATCATAATGACAGGATCAAATTCACACATAACAATATTAACCTTTAATGTAAATCAGCTAAATGCTCCAATTAAAAGACACAGATGGGCAAACTGGATAGAGTCAAGACCCGTCACTGTGCTGTATTCAGGAGACCCATCTCATGTGCAGAGACACACATAGGCTCAAAATAAAGGGATGGAGGAAGATCTACCAAGCAAATGGAAAACAAAAAAAGGCAGGGGTTGCAATCCTAGTCTCTGATAAAACAGACTTTAAACCAACAAAGATCAAAAGAGACAAAGAAGGCCATTACATAATGGTAAAGGGATCAATTCAACAAGAAGGGCTAACTATCCTAAATATACATGCACCCAATACAAGAGCACCCAGATTCATAAAGCAAGTCCTTAGAGACCTACAAAGAGACTTAGACTCCCACACAATAAGAATAGGAGACTTTAACACCCGACTGTCAACATTAGACAGATCAACCAGACAGAAAGTTAAAAACGATATCCAGGAATTCAACTCAGCTCTGCACCAAGCGGACCTAATAGACATCTACTGAACTCTCCACCCCAAATCAACAGAATATACATTCTTCTCAGCACCACATCACATTTATTCCAAAATTGACCACAAAGTTAGAAGTAAAGCACTCCTCAGCAAATGTACTTTTGAAAAGAAATTATAACTGTCTCTCAGACCACAGTGCAATCAAACTAGAACTCAGGATTAAGAAAATCACTCAAAACTAGTCAACTATATGGAAACTGAACAAACTGCTCCTGAATGACTACTGAGTACATAACGAAATGAAGGCAGAAATAAAGGTGTTCTTTGAAACCAATGAGAACAAAGACACAACACACCAGAATATCTGGGACACATTTAAAGCAGTGTGTGGAGGGAAATTTATAGCACTAAATGCCCACAAGAGAAAGCAGGAAAGATCTAAAATTGACACCCTAACATCACAGTTAAAAGAACTAGAGAAGCAAGAGCAAACACATTCAAAGCTAGCAGAAGGCAAGAAATAACTAAGATCAGAGCAGAACTGAAGGAGATAGAGACACAAAAAACCCTTCAAAAAAAAAATCAATGAATGCAGGAGCTAGTTTTTTGAAAAGATCAACAAAATTGATAGACCACTAGCAAGACTAATAAAGAAGAAAAGAGAGAAGAATCAAATAGACACAATAAAAAATGATAAAAGGGATATCACCACTGATCCCACAGAAATACAAACTACCATCAGAGAATACTATAAACACCTCTATGCAAATAAACTAGAAAATCTAGAAGAAATGGATAAATTCCTAGACACATACACCCTCTCCCAAGACTAAACCAGGAAGAAGTTGAATCCCTGAATAGACCAATAACAGGATCTGAAATTGAGGCAATAATTAAGAGCCTACCAACCAAAAAAACTCCAGGACCAGATGGATTCACAGCCGAATTCTACCAGAGGTACAAGGAGGAGCTGGTACCGTTCCTTCTGAAACTATTCCAATCAATAGAAAAAAAGGGAATCCTCCCTAACTCATTTTATGAGGCCAGCATCATCCTGATACCAAAGCCTAGCAGAGACACACACACAAAAAAAAAATTTTAGACCAATATCCCTGATGAACATTGCTGCAAACATCCTCAATAAAATACTGGCAAACCGAATCCAGCAGCACATCAAAAAGCTTATCCACCATGATCAAGTGGGCTTCATCCCTGGGATGCAAGGGTGGTTCAACATATGCAAATCAATAAATGTAATCCAGCATATAAACAAAACCAAAGGCAAAAACCTCTTGATTATCTCAATAGATGCAGAAAAGACCTTTGACAAAATTCAACAGCCCTTCTTGCTAAAAACTCTCAATAAATTAGGTATTGATGGGACATATCTAAAAATAATAAGAGCTATTTATGACCAACCCACAGCCATTATCATACTGAATAGGCAAAAACTGGAAGCATTCCCTTTGAAAACTAGCACAAGACAGGGATGCCCTCTCTCACCACTCCTATTCAACATAGTGTTGGAAGTTCTGGCCAGGGCAATTAGGCAGGAGAAAAAAATAAAGGGTATTCAAGTAGGAAAACAGGAAGTCAAATTGTCCCTGTTTGCAGATGACATGATTGTATATTTAGAAAACCCCATGTCTCAGCCCAAAATCTCCTTAAAATGATAAGCAAATTCAGCAAAGTCTCAGGATACAAAATCAACGTGCAAAAATCACAAGCATTCCTATACACCAATAACAAAGAGTCAAATAATGAGAGAACTCCCATTCACAATTGCTACAAAGAGAATAAAATACCTAGGAATACAACTTACAAGGGATGTGAAGGACCTCTTCAAGGAGAACTACAAACCACTGCTCAAGGAAATAACAGAGGACACAAACAAATGGAATAACATTCCATGCTCATGGATAGGAAGAATCAATATTGCGAAAATGGCAAGACTGCCCAAAGTAATTTATAGATTCAATGCTACCCCCATCAAGCTACCACTGACTTTCTCGCAGAATTGGAAAAATCTACTTTAAAGTTCATATGGAACCAAAAAAACAGCCTGCATAACCAAGACAATCCTAAGTAAAAATTAGAGAGCTGGAGGCATCATGCTACCTGACTTCAAACAATACTACAAGGCTACAGTAACCAAAACAGCATGGTACTGGTACCAAAACAGAGATATAGACCAATGGAACAGAACAGAGCCCTCAGAAATAATACCACACATCTACAACCATCTAGTCTTTGACAAACCTGACAAAAACAAGCAATGGGGAAAGGATTCCCTATTTAATAAATGGTGCTGGGAAAACTGGCTAGCCATATGCAGAAAGCTGAAACTGGACCCCTTCCTTATACCTTATACAAAAATTAACTCAAGATGGATTAAAGACTTAAATGTAAGATCTAAAACCATAAAAATCCTAGAAGAAAACCTAGGCAATACCATTCAGGACATAGGCATGGACAGAGATTTTATGACTAAAATACCAAAAGCAATGGCAACAAAAGCCAAATTTGACCAATGGGATCTAATTAAATTAAAGAGCTTCTGCACAGCAAAAGAAACTATCATCAGAGTGAACAGGCAACCTACAGAATGGGAGAAAAATTCTGCAGTCTATCTGTCTGGCAAAGGGCTAATATTCAGAATCTACAAGGAACTTAAATTTACAAGAAAAAAAAAACAACCCCATAAAAAATTGGGCAAAGGATATGAACAGACACTTCTCAAAAGATGACATTTTTGCAGCCAACAAACATATGAAAAAAAAAGCTCATCCTCACTGGTCATTAGAGAAATGCAAATCAAAACGACGAGATACCATCTCATGCCAGTTACAATGGCAATCATTAAAAACAGATGCTGGAGAGGATGTGGAGAAATAGGAACACTTTCACACTGTTGGTGGGAGTGTAAATTAGTTCGACAATTGTGGGAGACAGTGTGGCAATTCATCAAGGATCTAGAAACAGAAATACCATTTGACCCAGCAATCCCATTACTGGGTATATACTCAAAGGATTATAAATCATTATACTATAAAGACACATGCACATGTATTTTTTTATTTTTGCGGCACTATTCACAATAGCAAAGACTTGGAACCAACCCAAATGTCCATCAGTGATTGACTGGATAAAAATAAATGTGGCACATATACACCATAGAATACTATGCAGCCATAAAAAGTATGAGTTCACATCCTTTGCAGGGACACGGATGAAGCTGGAAACCATCGTTCTCCGCAAAGTAACACAAGAACAGAAAACCAAACACCACACATTCTCACTCATAAGTAGGAGCTGAACAATGAGAACACATGGACACAGGGAGGGGAATATCACACACCGGGGCCTTTGGGGGTGGAGTGCTAGGGGAGGGATAGCATTAGGAGAAATACCTAATGTAGGTGACAGGTTGATGTGTGCAGCAAACCACCATGGCATGTGTATACCTATGTAACAAAACTGCACATTCTGCGCATGTACCCTAGAACTTGAAGTATAATAATAAAAAAAAGTAAATAAAAACAACTGAACTCATAGAGATAGAGTAGAAGGCTGGTCACCAGATACCTGCAAGGATAGTGGGGGGCTGGTGGGGAGGTGGAGGTGGTTAACAGGTATCAAAAAGATAGAATGAATAGACCTACTATTAGCACAAGATGGTGACTATAGTCAATAATAATTGTATACTTTTAAATAACTTAATGAATGTAATTGAATTGTTTGTAATTCAAGGATAAGTGCTTGAGGGGATGGATACCCAATTCTCCATGATGTGCTTATTTCATATTGCATGCCTATATTGAAACATCTCATGTGCCCCATAAATATATACACCTACTATGTACCCACAAAATTTTCAAAACCATAATTAAAAAAACAAAATTGTGGAGGGAATGAATGTGTAGAAGAATTTAAGTTTAACAAATGGGCTTGAATATTGTTGAACAGTCAGATTTGCCAAGATTGGTTTATGATAGACAGCAGTCCTGTTTCTAAAACTTGAGCAGCATTTCAGGACAGAATTGGCTCCCAGTTCTAAGAATCACTGGCTGTTTGGGCCTACCCTATATTCAGGTACTTGTCCAGGTTCATGCAGCCAGTTAGGGGTTGAGCAGGGCTAGAAGCTGCTGTCTTCTAAGCCTCAGCCACTGGAAATTTCTAGGATCTTGGACACTTCTTCCTCACCACTCCTCAGTTTTGTTTTGTAGAAGTACAGAATTCTGCATTATAGCAGCTTCTCAAAAATGCCTTCCTCAGTCTTCAGCATGCTTAAGAATCAGCTCAAGAGCTTTATGAAAATATGAACTCATTTCTCAAGCTTTACCCTCTGTATTTTACCGCTTGAGGTGGAACCCAGAAATATTCATTCTTTTTTAAGTCGCACATTCAGGAGATGCTGACACAAATGGCCTGGAACCACAGAGAACAAATACTTTCTAGAATGTTCACTTGAACAACATTAAGGTAAGGAGGGGCATTTGAGTAAAGAAATCTAATGAGAAGGGTGAAGTCCTGTCTCTGTGAGCTCTCCAAGCAGCTCTCCTTGCCAGCTCGAATGTCCTTGAGGGTCCTGGGGTCTCTTGCAGCTAAAATTCTGGAGGTCAGTGGTAAGAATAGGCTACTTCTCACTGATTTAGCTTACCCCTTTCTCCTCACTGCTCTTCAGTTTTGTTTGGTAGAAGTATAGAATTCTGCATTATAGCCGCTTCTCAAAAATGCCTTCCTCAGAGAAGGCATTCTGATCATGATTCTGACCACCTGCCCCAAAGGGAGGTTAAGTATTAATCTTCAGGGAATGAAGTAACCATTCAATACATGAAGCACTTAGAAGCATTTATTAAATCTGGGATATATTATTTATTGAATATTATATGCATTTGCTTTCCTGACAGTATCTCATCTACTTATTCTTGTATCATTGTTGTGCTTAGGATGTTGCTTTTCCAGATCCAGACACTAAAATCTAGGAGAGAGGAGCCATGATGGCTGATTAGACACAGCCAGAAAGAGCTTCTCCCACCAAGAAACCATAACCATCAAGAAGATGAGCACACTCTGAGCAGATTTTCTGAAGGAAGGCATTGGGAGTGAATGGAAGGAGGATGCAGATTCTGGACTAAAGGGGAAGGAAGCTGGGAACCCCATACAGGGTTGCTGAGCACCAGGACTCATTCCTGGCCCTGAGCAGCTCCTGGAGAACAGGTAAGTTAAATCAGTGAGGAGTAGCCTACTCTTACCACCGACCTCCAGAATTTTAGCTGCAGGAGACCCCATGACCCCCAAGGACATTTGAGCTATCTGGGAGAGCTGCTTGGAGAGTTCACATAGACAGGACTTCACCCTGTATAAACCCAGGGGGTTAGGCACAGGAATGGCTGCAGGAGAGTACAGCCAGGGATGCCCATATCCCAAGGCTTGCCATACTCCTATAGGAGGCTCTTGCCTTTGTTGACTGCCGGACCTAGACATAATGGGACTATCTTGCCCATGACACAGGGCCAGTCTGATGTCAGCACTACCTTTTCTGCCAGCCTCTCTCAGGGATTGCCTGGCTGAACCCACTTGCTCAGCAGACTCAGATGCCCAAATGGGGTAATTCCCAGTGGCCACCACCATCAGCTCCATCACCAGAAGACTCTGCCTAACATCAAAGGCCTTTTACAGACAGGCTCCACTAGCACATACTTGCCCACAGTCTCCCCCACTGCTTTGCCAGTATGCATAAGGACTTTGCTGCCACTACTCCACCATGGACAGCATGCACACAGAGCCCACTGCTACTGCCCTGCCCAGATGAAGTGCTTTCCCTAGCAACCTTCATCATCAGAGTGTTGTTGCCATCAAGCCAGGAACACCTTGAACCCTCCAAACAGCAGGTGCTTAAATTCAAGAGGCAAGAGAACAAAGCTGTGCACCTGGTCTCACCCCCTCATGGTTACAGCATGCAACCAAGGAGAGCTGAGCTAAGCCTTGACCCCAAGAAATCATCCAGAAACAAAGCCAATCAATTAAACCCAACTTAAACCACAGTCAAACCCTCAAGGACATCAAAAAATATAAAAGCAAAAAGCCCCATCCAAAGGACAGCAACTTCAAAGAATAAAGGAACATCAGCCCACAAAAATGATAAAGAACCAGTGCAAGAACTCTGTCATCTCTAAGAGGCAGAGTGTCTTCTTACCTCTAAAAGATGGCACTACCTCCCCAGGAATGGTTCTTAATCACACAGCAATAATGGAAATGACAGATGTAGAAATCAGAATCTAGATGGCAATTATGATTGCAATTCAGGAGAAAGCTGAAAACCAACCTGAGGAAACTAAGGAGTCCAGTAAAAGGATTCAAGACCTGAAAAAGAAAACAGCCATTTTAAGAAAGAAGCAAACTTATCAGATAAAGCTGAAAAACTCACTACAAGAATTGCAAAATACAATTAGAAGTATTAACAGCAGAATAGGCAAAGTTAAGTTCAATCTCAGAACTTGAAGGTCAGTTTTTTAAATGAACTCAGAAAAAAAATTTTTTTAAGATTTTTTTAAAACATGAACAAAACCTCTGAGAAATATTGGATTATATAAAGAAGCCAAAACTACAAACATGAGTGTCCCTGAAAGGGAAGGACAGAAAGCAAGCAACTTGGAAAATATATTTGAAGATACTGTCCGTGAAAATGTTGCTAACCTCACTAAAAACACTCAAATTCAGAAAATTCATAGAACCCCTGCAAGATGCCATAAAAGATGACCACATCCAAGACACATAGTCCGATTCTATAAGGTCAATGCCAAAGAAAAAATATTAAAGGCAGCTAGAGAGAAGGGGCAGATCACCTACAAAGGAAACATCATCAAGCTAACAAACAGACCTTTCAACAGAAATTTTATGAGCCAGAACAGATTGGAGCTTATATTCAGCATCCTTAAAAAAAGAAATTCCAGTCAAGAATTTTATATCCAGCCAAACTAAGCTTCTTAAGTAAAGGATAAATAAAATCCTTTTCAGACAAGCAAATTCTAAGGAAATTCATTACCATTACACCTGCCTTAGAAGAGGTTCTTAATTGAGTGTTAAACATGGAAATAAAAGACTATACTGGCCACCACAAAAACACACTTAAGTATATAGACCATTGACACTATAAAGAAACTACACAATCAAGTCTACATAACAACCAGTTAACACTACAATGACAGGATCAAACCCCCACATATCAATATTAACCTTAAACATAAACAGGCTAAACACTCCACTTGAAAGGGACAGAGTGCCAAGTTGGATAAAGGAGCAAGACCCAACTATATGCTGCCTTCAAGTGACCCACCTCACATGCAATGACACACATACACTCAAGGTAAAGGAATGGAGAAAGATCAAACAAACAAACAAACAAAAAAAGAGCTTGAATTGCTGTTCTTATTTCAGACAAAAGAGACTTTACAATCAACAATGATCAAAAAAGACAAAGAAGAGCATTACATAGTAATAAAGGGTTCAATTAAACAGGAAAATTTTAATGCTCCTGCATATATATCCATCCAATATTGAGCACCCAGATTCATAAAACAAGTTCTTAGAAACTTATAAAGAGATGTAAATAATGACACAATAATAGTAGGAGACTTCAACACCCCATGGACATTATTACACCAATCGAGACAGACAACTAAACAAAGACATTCAGGACTTAAACTCAACACATGACCAAATGGACCTAACATATCTGTAGAACACCCCACCCAACAACAGAATATACATTCTCCTCATCTGCATATGGCATTTAGTCTAAAATCAACCACATGTTTGGCCATAAAGCAATTCTCAATAAATTCAAGAAAAATTGAAATCATACCAACCATATACTTGGACCACAGCACAATAATAGAAATCAATACCAAAAAGACTTCTCAAAACCATACAACTACATGGAAATCAAATGATATGCTTCTGAATTACTTTTGGGTAAACAATGAAATAAAGGCAGAAATCAATAAATTTTTTGAATCTAATGAAAACAGATACAACATACCAGAATCTCTGGGACACAACTAAAGCAGTTCTAAGAAAAAAGTTTGGGCCAGATGCGGTGGCTTATGCCTGTAATCCCAGCACTTTGGGAGGCCGAGGCAGGCGGATCACCTGAGGTCAGGAGTTTGAGACCAGCCTGGCCAACATGGCAAAACCCCATCTCTACTAAAAATACAAAAATTAGTCAGGCATGGTGGCGGGCACCTGTAATCCCAGCTACTCAGGAGGCTGAGGTAGGAGAATCACTTGAACCCAGGAGGCAGAGGTTGCAGTGAGCCAAGATCATGCCATTGCACTCCATCCTGGGCAACAAGAGTGAAACTCTGTCTAAAGAAAAAAAAAGAAGAAGAGGAAGAAGGTTTATAGCACTAAATGTTGACATGAAAAAAGAAAGATCTCAAATTAATAACCTAATCTCACACCTAGAGGATCTATAAAAACAATAGCAAACTGACCCCAAAGCTACAAGAAGAAATAAACAAAATCATAGCTAAACTAAATGAAATTGAGATGTCAAAAATCATACCAAAATCAACAGAACCAAACATTTGTTCCTTGTAAGAATATGTAAGTTTGAGAGTTCTGGCTAGACTATAACAAAGAGAGAAGATCCAAATAAACACAATCAGAAATGACAAACGGGACATTACCACCAATCCCAGAGAAACCCAAAATTCCTCAGAGACTGTTATGAACACCTCTATGCACAAAAATTAGAAAATCTAGAAATGGATAAACTCCTGGAAACATACAACTTCTGTATTCTATCCATTTTCACATTTCTATAAAGAACTACCTAAGACTGGGTAATTTATAAAGACAACAGGTTTAATTAACTCATAGTTCTGCAGGCTGTACAGGAAGCATGGCTGGGTAGGCCTCAGGAAACTTACAACTGTGGCAGAAGGTGAAGGGGAAGCATGAACGTTCTACATGTCCAAAGCAGGAGGAAGAGAAGAATGGTAGGGAGGTGCCACACTTAAACAACCAGATCTCATGAGAACTCACTATCACAAGAACAGCAAGGGAAAAGTTCACCCCCATGATCCAATTACCTCCCACCAGGCCCCTCCCTCCAACACTGGAGATTACAATTCAACATGAGATGTGGGCAGGGACACAGAGCCAAACCATATCATTCCACCCCTGGCCCCTCTCAAATCTCATGTACTTCTTAGATTGTGAGATACAATCAACCCTTCTCAACACTCCAAGTCTTAACTCATTTCAGCATTAACTCAAAAGTCCACAGTCTAAGGTCTCAACTGAGACAAGGCAAGTCCCATCTACCTATAAGCCTGTAAAATCAAAAACAAGTTCGTTACTTCCAAGATAGAATGAGAATACAGATATTGAGTAAATATACCTATTCCAAAAGGAAGAAATCAGCCAAAACAAAAAGGTTACAGGCCTCATGCAAGTCTGAAATCTAGCAGGGCAGTCAGTAAATCTTAAAGCTCTAAAATAATCTCCTCTGATTTCATGTCTCACATCCAGGCCACACTGATGCAAAGGGTGGGCTTCCAAAGCCTTGGCAAGTTCCACCCCTGTGGCTCTGCCAGGTACAGCCCCCTTGGCTGCTTTCACAAGCTGGCATTGAGTGCCTGAAGGTTTTCCAGGCACATGGTACAAGTTGTTGGTGGATCTACCATTCTGGGGTCTGGAGGACAGTGGCCCTCTCCTCACAGCTCCACTAGACAGTGACCCAGTGGGGACTCTGTGTCGGGGCTCCAACTCTGCATTTCCCCTCTGCACTGCCCTAGTAAGGGTTCTCCATGAGGGTTCTGCCCTTGCAGCACACTTCTGCCTAGACATCCAGGCATATCCATACATCCTCCAAAATTTAGTCCGAGGCTCCCAAGCCTCAACTCTTGCCCTCCGCATACCTGCAGACTTAACACCACACCCTCTGGAGCAGTGGCCTGACATGTATCTGGGGCCCTTTGAGCCATGGCTGGAGCTGAAGTGGCTAAGATCCAGGGAGCAGTGTCCCAAGGTTGTGCAGGACAGCGGGGTCCTGGGCCCAGCCCATGAAGCAATTCTTCCCTCCTAGGCCTCTGGGCCTGTCATGGGAGGGGCTGCCACAAAGTTCTCTGAAATGCCTTCAAGGCATTTTCCCCATTGTCTTGGCTATTAACATTTGGCTCCTCTTTACTTATGCAAGTTTCTGCAGCCTACTTGAATTCCTCCCCAGAAAAATGTGTTTTTCTTTTCTACCACATGATCAGGCTGCAAATTTTCCAAACTTTTATGCTCTGCTTCCCTTTTAAATATAAGTTCAGATTTCAGATTATCTCTTGCTCATGCATATGACCACATGCTGTTAGAAGTGGCCAGGCCACATCTTGAACACTTGGCTGCTTAAAAATTTTTTCCACCAGACACCCTAAATCATCTCTCTCAAGTTCAAAGTTCCACAGATCCTTAGAGAAGGGTCACAATGCTGCCAGTCTCTTTACAAAGGCATAGCAACAATAACCTTTACTCTAGTTCCCAATAAGCTCCTCAACTCCATCTGAGACCACCTCAGCTTGGACTTCATTGTCCATATTACTATCAGCATTTTGGTCACAATGATTTAATAACAAGTCTCTAGGAAGTTCCAAATTTTCTCTCATCTGTCTGTCTTCTTCTGAGCCCTCCAAACTGTTCTAACCACTGCCCGTTACCTAGTTCGAAAGTAACTTCCATATTTTCAGGTCTTTATCGCAATGCCCAATTCCCAGTACCAGTTTTCTGTATCAGTCCATTCTTACATTGCTATAAAGACCTCCCTGAGACTGGGTAATTTATTTAGAAAAAAAAAAAGTTTTAATTGACTCACAGTTCCACAGGCTGTACAGGAAACATGGCTAGGGAGGCCTCAGGAAACTTGCAGCAGAAGGCAAAGAGGAAGCAGGCACATTCTACATGTGTGGAGCAGGAGGTGCTACACACTTTTAAACAACTAGATCTCATGAGAGCTCACTATTATGAAAACAGCCAGGGGGAAGTTCCTTCCCATGATCCAATCACCTCCCAGCAGGTTCCTCCCCCACCACTGGGGATTACAATTTGACATGAGATTTGGGCAGGGACACAAATTTAAACCATATCAACCTCCCAAGATTGAACCAGGAGGAAACTGAAACCCTGAACAGATCAATAATGAGTTATAAAATTGAATCAGTAATTTTAAAAAACTACCAAAGCAACCCTAAGCAAAAAGAACAAAGCTGAAGGCATCACATTACTCAACTTCAAACCATATTACTAGGCTACAGTAACTAAGGCAACATGGTACTAGTACAAAAAACAGACACATAGACCAATGGAACAGATTAGAGAACCAGAAATAAAGCCACATACCTACAACCACCTGGTCTTCAACAAAGTCAACAATAACAAGCAATGGGGAAAGAACTCCCTATTCAATAAATGGTACTTGGATAACTCGTTAGCCATATGCAGAAGATTGAAACTGGGCCCCTTTTCACCATATACAAAATCAACTCAAAATTGACCAAAGATTTCACTGTAAACCTAAAACTATTAAAACTCTAGAAGAAAACCTAGGAAATACCATTCCGAACACAGGCCCTGGCAAAGATTTCATGATGAAGACTCCAGAAGAAATTGCAACAAGAACAAAAATAGACAAGTGGGACCTAATTGAACTAAAGAGCATCTGCACAGCAAAAGAAACTATCAAACAGACAATCCAGAATGGGAGAAAACATTCACAAATCATGCATTTAACAAAGGTCTAATATCCATATCTATAAAGAACTTAAATCAACATGCAAAAATCAAGTAACACTATTTTTTAAATGGGCAAAAGTTATGAACAGACACTTCTCAAAAGAAAACATACAAGTAGCCAACAAACATATGAAAAAATGCTCAAGATCACTAATTATTATAGAAATGCAAATCAAGGCTGGGTGTGGTGGCTCACGCCTGTAATCCCAGCTCTTTGGGAGGCCAAGGTGGGCGGTTCACGAGGTCAGGAAATTGAGACCATCCTGGCTAACACGGTGAAACCCCATCTCTGCTAAAAATACAAAAGTTAGCCAGTTGTGGTGGCGGGCACTTGTGGTCCCAGCTACTCAGGAGGCTGAAGCAGAAGAATGGCATGAACCCAGGAGGCGGCGCTTGCAGTGAGCCAAAATTGCACCATTGTACTCCAGCCTGGGCAACAGAGCGAGACTCCATCTCAAAAAAACAAACAAAAAAAAAAAGAAATGGCAATCAAAACCACAATGAGACACCATCTCATACCAGTCAGAATGGCTATTATCAAAAAGTCAAAAAATAACAGATGCTGATGAGATTGCTGAGAAAAAAAAATGCTTATATATTGTTGGTGGGAATGTAAATTAGTTCAGCCATTGTGGAAAGCAGTCTGGTAATTTCTCAAAAAACTTAAAAGAGAGCTATCATTTGACCCAGCAATTCCATTACTGGGTATATACCCAAAGGAATATGAATCATTCTACCACAAAGACACATACACTTGCATGTTCATTGCAGCACTATTCACAACAGCAAAGACATGGAATAAACCTAGATGCTCATCAATAGTGGACTGGATAAAGAAAATGTAGTATATATACACCATGAAATACTACACAGCCAAAAAAAAATAAATGAAATCATGTCCTTTGCAGCAACATGGATGCAGCTGGAGGCTGTTACCCTAAACAAATTAATGCAGGAACAGAAAACTAAATACCACATATTGTCACATATAAGTCGGAGCTAAACATTGAGTGCACATGGACACAAAGAAGAAAACAAGAGACCAGGGCCTACTTGAGGGTAGAGATGGGGGGAAGATAAGTATTAAAACACTACCTATCAAGCATTATGCTCACTACCTGAGTGATGAAATAATTTGTACAACAAACCCCAGTGACACAGAATTTACCCATGTAACAAACATACACATGTATCCCCTGAACTTAAAAGTTGGAAGGAGAAAATAAATTAATAAAACCTACATAATTTTTAGTACAGGTATTTGGTTAGAAAACTTTTTTAAAGGTTTGAATCTAATTGTGATATTTCCTTCCAGAAGTGGTTCTCAAATTTTAGCACACATAGAAATCACCTAAGAAAAGGAAGAGTGCTTTTCTGAAGTGATGCCTTTCCTATGAAAGCCAAACAAAATTCTAGCTTAAGAGAAACAGTGCAATTCAACACCCAAGGATAAGCTAGGAAACTGAGCCATATGAGGAATATGCAGTATCGGTTCCTGGCCACACAGCATCACATTCTCACCCTAAGAGCCATTAAATGACATTTATGGTGAGGTGTGATCTTCCCTTACATCAGAATCACCTGAGGTTGCTGATAGAAATGCAGATTTCTGAGACTGGGACACATCCCAGATCTATTCAATCAGAAACCCTGGGGACTCGGTCTAAAATATGTATTAATATTTTAACAAATATTTGTGGTGACTTTTATTGACACTAAAGTTTGAATACAATCCCTAAAGGGAAGCTTCACAATTAGATTCATGTCATTCACAGCAACCTCTCAACCAAATGTTTGCAGTTGGACTTCTGTGCCTTTTCAAAGTTATGGAACAGAGAAGTGACACTTAAGCAGAAAGAAATGAAACAAGAAATAGACATAATATTGGGGAGAAATGCAAACATACTACACGAGGTTCTGAGTCAGGAAGATTTAAAAATAAAAGTGATTTATAGCTAAGATAGGACACTATAAATGAAAACACTACATTCTAACTGACTACAGAGATAATCATGGTGTTAAAAAGTGACAAATATAATTCATTTTATTATCATAACACATATTTTTGAAGATACAAATGATGCCATAAAAATATATTCTTAACTCGCAAAGGAGTCAGTAAGTCATTCCAATGTGCAGAATTCAACCACAGGCTGTTTAACAGGAACACAATTGCTAATCATCAAGCCTAAAAAGCAGAACAATAAATGTTCCAATCTGCTGTGGGTCAGAAACCAGAGAATAAATCTCACAATTTTTTTTTCTTTTTTTTTTTTGAGATGGAGTCTCCCTCTTTCACCCAGGCTGGAGTACAGTGGTGCAATCCTGGCTCACTGAAACCTCCACCTCCTGGGTTCAAGTGATTCTCGTGCCTCAGTCTCCTGAGTAGCTGGGATTACAGGCACCCACCACCACATCCAGCTACTTTTTGGATTTTTTAGTAGAGATGGGGTTTCACCGTGTTGGCCAGGCTGGTCTTAAACTCCTGACCTCAAGTGATCCACCCTCCTTAGCCTCCCAAAGTGCTGGGATTACAGGCCTGAGCCACCATGCCTGGCCTCACTTTTTAACTGGGCAAGATTTTTACATGAAGGTAAAGTTTACAGCACAGAATTCAGGCTGGTATGGTTGGAAAGGAAATCTAATGATCACAATGAGGAGTAGGAAAGTACAAATCACAGTTTGGTCTCTCCAGCTGAGTTCACCTACATGTATTATAGCCAGCAGTATAATTGACAATAACATAGATCATAGATGCTTTTGAAATGCTCTAGTTGAAAGGACCTGAGATCATCAGATTGAATCTCCTCATTTTATAGATAAGGAAATTGGGCAAATAATTTAGCTTCTCTGGGCTTTAATGTCATCCCAACTCATTTGTTCTAAGGCAAGACTGCAGCCTGAATCATGAGACGTCTTCAGTGCTTTCTTCTATACAAATTCCCAAAATGTGACTACTCTGCTAAATGGTGATATAAAATAGAGTTGTTTAGTGCGTCTGTCTCAAAAGTCTAAAAATTCTACAAATTACTCTTAAGTCTCAACTATTTATTGAATAACTCCTATGTGTGGAATACTTTGTTAGATGTTGGAATTGAGAGAGAGAGAGAGAAAGAGAAAAAGAGAGAGAGAGACAGAGACAGAGAGAGACAAAGAGAGAGAAAGAGAAAGAGAGAAAGAGAAAGAGAGAGAGAGAAAGAGAAAGACAGAGACAGGAGAGAGAGAGACAGAGAGAGAAAAGAGAAAAAGAAAAAGGAAAAAAGAGAAAAAGAAAAGGAGAAAAGAAAAAGAAACAAAACCTAGCAGAGATGCTTTCAGGACAGGGTGATGGCTATGGTGTGTCTTTTATTTTGGATGTGTTGAGCTGCTCTTCCCTATTGGGCTAATTACAAGTTCTGAGACTCATTATTTACACTTTTCACCTGTTGTCTACTGGGATTTTCAAAAGAACAAGCAACATATTTCCTGAGGATCCTCCCAGCATCAAAGCTAAAGATTAAACAAATGAAATGTTTTAAAATTGAGCTGATATATCAGCTATTACCACTGCTATTGAATAAACAACGTTCAGGGGCCAAGAGGGTGACTGAAGTTGCCTCAGTTGTCTTTTCAGGAAGGAAAAGGGGTCCACTTTCACACTAGAGAATGCTTCTCTAAAATTTACTCAATGGGGCAACAGTTTACAAACTGTACAGAGCTCAAGAGTTCCAGAAATATGCTTCTTCTTGGATGGTATGTGGAGACAAAGGAGCTATAAAGTGGGCATGTGGGAGGATCAAGTTCTGTTTTCAACTGAATCAGTTCTCTTATATATCATATATATTTATATATTATATATATTCTTATATTATATATTATATATTCTTATAATATATAATATATTCTTATATAATACATATTCTTATATAATATATATTCTTACATAATATATATTCTTATATTATATATTATATATTCTTATATTATATATTATATATTCTTATATTATATATTATATATATTCTTATAATATATTATATATATTCTTATATTATATATTGTATATATTCTTATAATATATTATATACATATTTATATATATATATATATATATATATATATATCAGGGTTCCATATAAGCTTTCATTCCTTCTCCCAAGAAAACATTTCTGCTGCCGCTGCTAGAAAGCATCTGACACATAACACTAACTCATCATGTAGATCAAAAATTCTAATTTCATAGAATGGCACGTATAACACTTTCAACAACCCAAACCCTTGTTTTGTAACTATATTTCATAGATATTTGCCTTCCTTCTCTATATATCAATACATCTTAGATCAGAAGAGTTTATAGTACTCTTTCAAGGAGACCAAAACAAAAAGAACATTGTTTAAATTGGTTTCTGTAGGTATACATGTAAACACAAAAATCCCAGATACCTATCAATCATCTTTTCTTTCTTTTCTAAAGAACTTGATTTCCTGCATGCTGGTATCTTGAAACCTATTTTAATTTAATCTTCATTAGTACATTTTCTATACAATGGTAATCATCGATCACTATAATATTTGGCTAATAAAAACATCAAAGGAAAATCTGTGTGATCTTTGTTAACACCACTTAATTAAAGGTCCTGTATTATCTGGGAGGGCCTCTGTGGGGATTTTAACTGGGGGCTCATTGGACATGCAGCTAGCTGAATAGACTGGCCCTTACTAAGACTGAATACAGCTCCATCACCATTGAATGGATTAGTGGAACAATAATCAGCAATAAAATGCTACGGAGATCTGAGAAGTTAAATACATGGTAATAGTCATCCCAATAAAACTGTTCTGGAAATGACTAATGAATCATCTCAACTTAATAGTAATTCTGTCATACTAGGAAAGCAACAGAAATGGAGCCATGCTGCACATTAGAAGCTACTTGAAGTCCCTGTGAACTGATGCCTTCTTAGGTTATGGCAGACAAGTTCACCCAACAAATATTTACTGCATATCTGCTAAGTGCCAGACACAGAGAGGTGAGATCCTCTGTGTCACTATTCATGACATGGTAAGAATTTTTATTTCTTTGCCCTGCTTCAATCAGTTCCCCCACCTCAGAGAGGCCCTCATTTTAGATCTTTCAAGAGTCATTCAGATCAGGAAAGTGACAGAGCTTGACTCCCCAGTTCTCCTAACAGTTCTGCAGCTCTGCTGACCACCTCGACTTGTGAAACACAGATAAAGGCATCAGCTTCCACTCTTCCACTGCTGCAACTGCCTTCCACAAAGATCTTCTCACCTGAACCTTAACTTGGAGAACTGTGGAAGAAATGCTATAAACATCCAAGTCAAGAAGATGGAGAGACACACCTGTAATCCCAGCACTTTGGGAGGCCGAGATGGGCGGATCATGAGGTCAGGAGATCGAGACCATCCTGACTAACATGGTGAAATCCCACCTCTACTAAAAATACAAAAAATTAGCCAGATGTGGTGGCGGGCGCCTGTAGTCCCAGCTATTGGGGAGGCTGAGGCAGAAGAATGGCACAAACCCAGGAAGCGGAGTTTGCAGTGGAGCTGAGATCGCGCCACTGCACTCCAGCCTGGGTGACAGAACGAGACTCCATCTCAAAAAGAAAAAAAAAAGATGGAGAGAGCAGAAGCCCCTTTTCAATCATTTATTTTTTTAATTTCTGTGAGAATCAATTATATAGAAGCACTGTATTAGGTACATAGCCAAATGAATGAGTGAGCAGGTTACTGCCTGAGAAGGCTTAACAGTCTAGTGGAGCAGAAAGAAGTGTTGTTAGTATTACAGTGTCTAAATGGTACAACAAAGCACTTGGGAAAGAGAGAAGAAAGAGAACAGGGCTTGATTCAGATGAACAGAAGAGTCAGGATTCACAAAAGAGAGGTGGTCTGCACTGAGAAGATGGGAGCTACTGAAAGGATAACTGAGCAAAGCCATGCCAGCCCCCAATCCACTTGCATATTGTATACTAAGCAGGCAGAAAGCCAGAGAAAGCTCCCATGGGATTTATCCCCTCTCCATGTGGCTTCATACGTGTAAGGAAAATGGCTGTGCTTTAGTCAGGAACAGGCCGAGGCAGCCTTCTGATGCAACATGACTCAGAGGGTTTGGAGTGCAGGCGCACAGCTCCACATGTTATGTAACCATGCCACATGAGGCACATTATGTAACCACACCATGTGAGGTGCATTAAGTAACCACTCAAGTGCCCTCACGCTTGGCTTGGAGCCACTATTGTCTGTAAAAGTATAACTACCTTGCTGATGCTGTACATATGGCTTGCTTGTGCCCACAGCCCACTTGCACCCAGAGAGACAATAAAGCCATGTTGAAATTCCTTGCAATTCTTCGAATGTTCTTTAAGCTGCCTGCCACTTGTCCACCCACTCCCCTCAGACCTCAGTTAGAACCTGACAATTGGCACTATGAGCAGAATCCCAAGGCGAGTGAGCCTTAAGTCTCTGCTGATTCCAGGTTGGCTATGTGGCCACAACATGGATTGTGGGAACTGGTGGCGGATGTGCTGCTTGGATGGGCTCTGGTGGAAACCTGGGCAGTGGTAGATGGGTCCCCCACAAGTCTGGAGAAAGAGCTGAAACAGCTGGAAGCACAGAACACCGAGAAGGAACCAACCTTTGCCGGCAGAGTTGGATGGGTGTTTGAGACTGTGCTGTGGGAAGTGCATGCTCAGTTCCTACAGGGTGCCACACAGACCTGTGGGAATTAAACAGTGCCACCAGCATCCAGGGGAACCTCTGCCCACCTGGATGCTTCATCTGTGGGACAAGGGGGCAAATAGTATATTCCATTCCGCCTGAGATGGAAAAGCTTGCCTCTGTTATGACTCACCCCTCCCTCCATCAGCGACTCCTAATGAGTAGGTGGTTGGCACAAGGGCAAGGTGACCACACGCTGATTGAGTGAATATAGGCAGCCATATGGACTGTGTAGGATGCCAGTGAAATACCAAAAACTGTCAGTAGATGGCAGTTGTATACAGACTTGGTGCAAGTCGTTCAGGAGAAGGATAATGCCGCGCAACCCAGTCCTGCCCAGGCATTCTAGCTCAAAGACTAAGTGCTGTAGCTGGGTGGGGGTGTAGAGCCTTTTCTGTTTGATTAGGGAACTAGCCAAGGTGCCCAGCTTGGGGGCACACCAGACGACCAGCAGCCACATGTGAAATTAGCAATCCTCTGATCTTCCACCAACGTATAGCAAGTGTTAGTGCTGGTAGATCCCAGCACAAATACATTCTGGGGGTGGATATTCTACATGGCTTGGCCTTACAAACCATTTGATGGACTGCTTGATGATGGAATTGGGACAGTACCACTATGTGGTAGACTTGGCGAATGCATTCTTTTCCAGAGAGCCAGGAACAGTTTGCCTTCATGAGAGGGTGACAATGGACTTTCACAGTGTTGCTGCAGGGCTATGTGCAGAGCCCCACCATATGTCGTGATCTTGGTATTATGCTAACCTCTGATTCTTTTGCAGATTTAGAAGTGGCAACACTCCTCTTTCCTGGGATTGGAATGGTGCAGCTGAGACCACTTTCCTGGCAGCCAAGCAGGCACAAGCCCTATAGGTAATTATCCAGAGGCACCCATTTAAACTTGATGTGAATGTGACCACAGATAGTTTTGGCTGGAGCTTATAGCAGCACATGGAGCACTTAAGAATGCCAGCTGGCTTTTGGTCCTGACTACGGAAAGGAGCTGAGCTCCAGTATTCATTGATAGAGAAGCAGTTAATAACTGCATATGCTACCCTTCAGGCTCAGGAGTGTGTGACCAGACAGGCTACAATCATTATGTGCCTGATTTACCCAATAGCAGGATGGGTGCATTCATGGGTAAAGACCCCCCCAGACTGGAATGGTGCAGACATACACTTTGGCAAAGTGGGGCGCCTACTTGGAGCAGTGGAGTATGCTGAGTACAAGTCCCTTATCAGCAGAGTTGCAAGAGGTCTTGGGACCTGCAGCCCTAATGCAAGATAAGGCCATGGGGCCTGAGGCACCCCTAGACCCTGAGCCTTCACCATTTAAGGAAGGGCATCCCCTCATTCCTGATGGGGCATGGTACACAGATGAGTCTAACCAAGGTGCTGCTATTTGGACCACTGTTACCGTTCAGCCTAGTACTGACACCATGCAGTATGAAACTGGATGTAGGTGAAGTAGCCAATGGGCTGAATTTAGAGCAATCCTGATAGTGATCACCAAGGAGGTGACACCTATGGTAATCTATACTGATAGCTGGGTGATCTATCGAGGCTTAACCTTGTGGTTAACCACTAGAAGTTACAGAAGTGGCCAGTTGGTCACCAGCCCATGTGGGGCCAAGCCATGTGGCAAAACCTATGGGAGGAAGGATGACCTCCTCTGACCAGGTATGGAGACAAATGGTAACCTGTTGTTGCTTGCCCCAACACCCCTGAAGGCAGGGGAACAGAAAACCTGGCTGTGGCCATGGACCTTCCAAGCCCCCCACTGTTGGTGGTTGGCTGTCATAGCTCCCTGTGGAGAGGGCCTACAGTATGACTTGCATGTCATTCCTTGGGTGTTCAATACATGGTCCCCATGGTTGACTGTTCACAGGAATATCCAGGGAAGGAACCCTCCTCCGGGGGACATATATGCTGTCTGTGTGGCCTATTATGAGCTCCCCCATCCATGACTTTGGCATGGATACAGGACCCAAAGGAACCATGGGGAGCTGAGAAGGTGTGGTATCATCACTCAGGGCAAAAGCTCTTGGCAGATGCATTGTCATCCAGGGATGAAAGGTTAGCCTGTATTTTGCCCAAGGGACATGATTTACCTCTGTTAGTACCTGTGCCTGCTCTGTCATTTCAACCATAGGTTAACATGCTCTAACTGCATTGTGGACTGGGCCCACACCTATGCTGAGGTGACCAATGTTTCCAACTGTTGGATCCATACCACCTTTCCAGCAGCAGCTGCAGATGGCTTGCCATGGCACATACATTCCGTGTCTGCAGAGAAATGGACATGGCTGGAGACTTGTGGTCCCATGGCCGAAGCCTGGAATACAACACAGCAAGCTTTGGACAAAGGATGCTACAAGACCCATGGTGCACCTGCCCCCCGGCTGGCCTGTAGCATTTATGATGGGTGGGCTGGCTAGTTGGGGAATATGTAGTACCCCCAGCCCAGGTGCCACAGTACATACAGCAACACTGGGGCAACACCACTGTGGGATAGGTACCTGTCACAATCAGATCAGAAAGATAGTGTTGCAAAACTGAATGGCTTTAGACATAGTAACTGCTGCCCAAGGAGGCGTCTGTGCCCGTTTAGGAAAACAATGTTGTACCTTTATCCCTGACAGTTGGCAGAACATAACAGCAGCCCTGCAAGGGGTCTCGCAGGAGATTAAGGTGGTTAAGAGCATTACTGACAACCCCCTGTAGAGATGGTGGGCATCTCTGGGCTCTGGACTATGCTGGGCCCTCATAGTCATAAGTAGCATAGCTGAGATCCTAGTAGTGAGCTGTTATTCTTTGTATTGTGGGTTATAGATTCAGGGCTCTGCCCTATGGGTAGGTGTCCCTGCCCCAGAGGATGCCCTTAGCCTAGGGAGTAGAGTGTAAGGGAAATGGCTGTGCTTTAGAAATAGGCAGAGGTGACCTCTGGTACAGTATGACTCAGCAGGTTTGGAGTGCAGGCACACAGCTCCACACATGACGCAACCATGCCACATGAGGTGTATTAAGTAACCACTCAGGTGTGCTTGTGCTTGGCTTGGAGCCACTATTGTCTGTAAAAGGTATAACTACCCTGCTGATGCTGTACATTACCTTGCTTGAACCCACAGCCCACTTGTGCCCAGAGAGAGAATAAAGCCACATCAAAACTCCCTGCAGTTCTTCAAGTGTTCTTTCAGCTGCCTGCCACTCGTCCACCCACTCCCCTCAAACCTCAGTTAGAACCTTACAGTATGTTTCCACAATACCTTCCTGATGAGATTCTTAAGCATCATAAATTACATTTCCATTTCTTTCCAGGTACAAGAAGATCAATAACAACTTGAACACCTGGGTGTTTTTAGCCACCTTTATGAAAGGTAGAAAAGCCATTTTGAGAAGGCCGGCTGTGAAGGCTGGAAGGATGATGGTCAGGTTCCCAAACAGTGAAGACCAAGACCTAGAGCTTCCTATCTCCCAAGATCCTTCCTGACCTGCCACCTTTTATTCATTCCAGATTCCCTCTACTAAGAGGGCTTTGGCTCCTTGCTTACATGCAACATGATTGTTTTTATTTATATTCAAACGTTTTGATGGTCAAAGGCTGAGTGTGGGTGGATATTGAACTCCTGCAGTTACCATTACAGCTCCTACCAACACTGATGGGCTCCTTCACACAAAATTTGCTTGCTATTGTCCCTGACTTTAGGTTCCCAGGGTTGGGGGGTTATGGGAAAATATAGAGAGCACAATATTTCCAAACTTAATTAAAAGAGCCCAGGAGCAATGAGCAAAATGATATCACCACATGCTGATGGAATACTGAATAACTGTTCTCTGGCTAGAGGCTCAAGCACAGCAAAGGCAGCTTTTTCCATGCTTGGTGAATGGACCAGGGCATGATCATTCAATCCCTGAGTGTGCAGCTGTGGTGCCTAGCACCCAGTAGGATTTATGCTTTAATAACTCCTTACTGCATCTGGGAACTTTTAAAAAAATACCGAAGCCCAAGTGCCATATCTTGCTAATTAAATAGTTGCAGGATAAGACCCAGGTATCTGTTATTTAAAGCTTCTCAGGTTATTCTAATGAAAGCACTGTGACTAGCATCTTAGTTTGTGCTGCTATAACAGAATACCTGAAACTGGACAATTTATAAAAAAATAAATTTATTTATCGCAGTTCTGGAGGCTGGGAAGTCCAAAATCAAGGTGCCAACACCTGACATGGGCCTTCTTACTGCATTCTGACATGGTGGAAGGACAAGACAGCAAACTAGCCAAATGCTACTGCAAGAAGCCTCTTTTCTAAGAGCCTTAATTCCATTAATGAGGGAGGCATCCTCTCGGCCTTACCACCTCTGAAAGGCCCCACCTCTTGATACCATCATAATTGGCAACACCTGAGTTTTGGAGAGACCATTAAAACCACAGCAAACGGTGATCCAATGGAAATAAACACATTAGCATCTGGGACGGTCTTCTGTGCTTGAGATGCTCTGTCCTTCCTCCTCATTCGTTTCTAACAGCCCCACACAAGTGATAACATCACTGACATGAAATCTAAGAAGATCACTTGTAGCTGAAATCAAGTAGTCTTGCTCGTTTTTAGAGGGAGGCACAACACACAGCCATGACAGTTCTAGTGGTGAATCAGGTATAACTTTGGAAGTGAAGACCCACTGACCAAAAGAAAATAAAAGAGAATAGGTTACATCAGAAGATACTTTCTCCTCCATTCTCTATTAATTTTCTTTTCAGAGATTCTGATGTGATTGTGTTGGGTTGGGACTTCAGATATATATACTTTTTAAAAGCTCCCCTGATGATTCTAATGTATGCAAGGTTTGAGAACTACTGGTCTAAGGTTCTCAAGCTTTGCTGTATATTAGAATCACCTGAGGAGCTTTGTTAAACTCCTGATGTCTCAGGCCACGCTCCATGCCAATTAAATCCAAACCTTTAGGGATAGGACCCAGGCATCAGCGTCTGTAAATCTCCCAAGGTATTTCCAACGTGCAAATCAAAGTTGAGAACCAGTGCTTTAAAGTGCCCTACAGATGAAAGAATAGCAAAGGAGAAAAGGCCCTGGATTCCAGGCTCTGCTTTGATACTAATTTGCATGTAACCTTGGACAAGTCATTTTACCAATCTGGGCTTCAGTTTTCCCACCTGTGAAATGTTATCGACGACTTATTATGGCTCTAATGTACATCTTCTATGAATGTTACAATGGCTTTACAAAGCCAGCTCACTCTACCATGTGTGTTGCCTCCTACAGCTCTCTGCTGTTGAAAAGAGGTGGTCGCCTGCCTCGAGGATGAACAATCCTGGGCATTGTTTCCAAAGCAGAAGGATATAAGGGCATTCCAAGTCTTCCCTACCTCTCTAATCAGATTAAAGATGTAATGCAACCATGGTCCTGTGTAGAATAACTGTCACTAATCAATTTGGTCAAGAGTCACGGTCAGAACATGGCCTGACATGGTTTGGCTATCACACGTGTAGAAAGAGCTGTGTTTGATAGAGTCAGTGTTTGTTCTTTCACAGTACCCCAATACGTCAGGCACAAACCCCCTGTTGATCTAGACAGACTTGCATCACTAGCTGTGAATCACCGAGAATGGCAGTATCTGCAGCGGGGACCTCTAGGCTTGAAATGCCCCACCACATTCCTTATTTATTTCTAATAGCAGTACACAAGCAACATCACTAAATGAAAGGCAAGGAGAAAATAATTAGCAACCAAGTGTCTGGCTCCTTGATAACCTACAGTTGAGTGAGTTTGGTTGTCAGAAGACCAGGATTCAAGCCTCAGTTCTCCCTTATGCTGGCTGCATGACTTTGGGTAAGCAAAGCTCTGCTAATAAGGCTCTCAGGCTTTCATTTCTAAAATAGGGATCATATGTGCTACTCCTCAGAAGGATGTAGATTGGATGAAGCAACATAAGGGAGAGCATTTTGTAAGACATTATTTCTCTACCTTTTTTCCCTTGGGCTCCCTTCTCTCAAAACACATAGAAATTCATTATTCTCTTCTGTGATATAATTCTCCCACAGATGGGTCCCATTTGATATCCCAAACATCAAGATGCTGTAATCTAACACACACGAAGGATGCAGGCCGTGTGGAGATGCTACCCATTAACACAGGACTTAGGAGAAGGCAATAAGGCAATTATGAAAAAAATCCCCAATCTCAATTCTGTATGAGTGTTAGGTGTTCTCACAAAGGAAAGGGAAATTATTTCATTAGGCAGAATCCAAATACAATACAAAACAGAAAGGACATGGTTTGTTGACAAAAGTGAAACTATTCTGTGAAACAAAGGCAGCAACAGGGAGATAGAACAGGATTTTCCAGTGAGAAATAAAAGTTGTTATCAAGGTAACAAGGATAGGCGTGGTGCTTTGCCTCTTTTTTGCTCCAGTTCTTCCAAACCAGGGATACTTTTCAGACCAGGGAAAGCAAATGCATTCAGCTGTTGAAGTGCTGCTACACCATCAGATTTCAAAGACAGAATCCTCTCCTTATTCTAAAGGAGACCCATTTCCACATGTTAAATACAAGTTATTTGAAAATGACGTGGAGGATAGAAATGATGAAAATAGTGACAGAGAGGAAGAGTTCTCCCAAGTTACAGGTGAGGACACTGAAATTTAGAGGTTAATCCCATGTAAAGCCAAGAAGTCTGATCCCAGACTCAGTCTTCTGTCTATACTACAAGAATGCTGTGGAAGACGTATTGTCAAACAAAAAATACTTTCACCATTTATCTGAAAATCAGACTACTGTCATCCACAGTATAGCCCAAACATAGACACAATAATCATGTGCTGAGTGCTTCATATGCCCCAGGGTATCCTTAATTTACCTATATTGACTTATTTAATTCAAAGCAACCCTCTGAGTAGATGCCATTATTTCCCTATTTTATAGATGAGGAAACAGAAGCACAGAGATGTTAAGCAGCTGCCTGAGCTCACACAGCTAAGCATTGTCAGAGCCCGAATTCAAACACAGACGATTGGCTCCAAATCCCACATTCCAACGACTGTTTGATACTGTACATCAATCAAAGACTAAGCATTAACAATAACTACCCCAAAACCCTGACAAACATCTCACTATGATTTCTTAAGCCCCACTTGGAGCCTCACTGACTCTTATTTAACATCTAATTCTCAACAAGTTTGCAAAGAACTTTCACGTGCAAGGCTGGCATGATCTGGCCCGTGCCTCCAGCTCCACCTTCATCTTCTGCCATTTTCCCTATGCTCCAGCCTCACAAGCCTCTTTGGTGCCCTCCTTGGGGCCTTGGCACCTGCTATTCCCTTGGCCTAGAATGTTCTTTTCATCATTCCGTGCCTGGTGACCTCCTACTCTCCCTTTAGACCTCAGTTTAAGTGTCACTTCCTCATGGAACTTTACCATCATTCTGCTTTTTTATGATACTTTTCTATCAGAGCACTTACCACACAGTTATAGACTTGTGTGATTACTGCATTTACAAGGCCAAGAGTAGTGGCAGTTCTGCTCACCCCTGTATTAAGTGAACTTGCTCTGGAACACAATGGCTGTAGAATAAATATTTGTTGGCTGCATTAATTAGTGACACTATTGCACATTAATCTTCATAATAATGCTTGAAGATGAGTGGACAATGGTAGCATTAAGCTCATTTTAAACATGAGGGTACTCAAGACCTGAAATATTTGGAGTGATTTGCCATAACACTACTCCTAAAGTGGTGGAGCTAGAATTCAACTCATTCAAGGTCAGGTGGTCCAAGAGCCCAGCGCTTTTATCCACTTGATGCGATGAATAAATAATGAAGTGTGCTGTGTTTTCAATAGCAAATAAGTTGCAGACTCACAGGGTTAGACAAGCATACCATCAAAACCAGATCTATGCCCATTTGCCTTTCTTATTTCCCCAGAATCAGAAAACACGAATATTCTGTTTTTGATTGATAGTCACTGAAAGTCCACAGTTTTAGGCACCGTATAGAACAAGGCCTTGGTTCCAAACATTATCTAACAAGATAGAAGGTCAAATTCAAGCAATTTCAAGTTGTCCTTGGAGTTTAGTCCAAAAACCTTAATGATATTGACTCAGCATTTGTTTAGAGTCAACAGGAACAGTAACCAAATGCCCAGAAAAAAAACAGTCCACGTGCCATTCATCAGAGCATTCTTCACTAGAAAATGAGAAGCATGGATTTGGTGATCTCTAAGTTTTTTTCTTCTCTGAATGCATGGCCTTCCAAATACACTAGTAGATTTGACTGCTCACAATTTGGCGAGAATAATATTTTTGGGATACTAATTACGTTTTTCATATATTTTCCTCCTTCCTATTTAAGAAGGTAGAAGTCTCCTCCTCCTGGCTGAGCATGAAAAAAAAGGAAGGTGGAAGTCAAGGCATGCATCCTTTAGAGATGGTGTGAGGCAGGTGTTATGCTCCGGATTAGATTTCAGCCCCAGCTGAGGACTAAGGGGAGTGGGTGGACATGAGGCAGGGAACTGGAAGAACTCTTGAGAGACAGCAGGTAGGTGAGACATGGCTTTACTCAGCAGCTCCCTCACAGGGTCAGTGTTACTTTTATACCTTACACAAACAATCGAGGCTGAGAGCCAGGTAGTGAGCTTCTCTATGTTATGTCTACGTGGCTATGACTATATAAGACACAGGACTGTGTGCCTGTGCCACAAACCCGCTGAGTCATCCAGGTTGTTTACCTTGGCCTATGCCTGCTGCCCTATGCCTGCTTGGCTGCAGCACAGCTATGTTCCTTACAGCAGGCCAGAACTCAGAAGCTGCCTGCATACAATTCCTTTGCCAGCTTTTTTTTTTTTTTTTTCCAAAACACCCAAGGCCCTATGGGGAGAGAAAGAATTTGAGAAATAAAGTTGAGGACAAAGAGGTCTGTAAATCTAGAGAGCAAATGACATATAGACTGCTCCCCGGCTGTATGGTAACCACACCTGATAGCAGTAGCTTAAGCATGCCCGTAGAATGACCCTCTATAGCAGATGCATCTGAGTGTGTGTTCCAAGATAGGGAATTCAGGAGTGGCCAACCCAGAGATTCATTCCTTGCCTATGTGGAATACCTGATCCAACGGCTGACCTATGGAACATGGGACATACAGGGGAATGAGGCCCTGAGTTTTGGGTTAAATGAGGGTTGCCAGGTGGAGGTCGTTAGAGGGAGGGTGCTGTTTGCAAGTGGTTTCAAGGGGTTCAGGGTCATGCTATCAACTCCAATGGGTATGGCACCAGGCTCAAGAGGCTGAAGAGACCCAGAGCCAACAAGCAAAACATGGGGTTTTATTGTGGACTTACCTACAGGGGAGAGAGTTCAGTGGTGGCAGGCCAGGCAGGAGAACCACCTTACAGTCTCATAGTGGCAGGCTTGGCAAGGTAGCCAGCTTACATACAGTCCAGTGGCAGTGGGCTGGACATGATAACTGCACAGCCCAGTGATGGTGGGCTGGGCAGGAAAGCCGCAACCACTTGCGGAAGGCATGCAGCTTATATAGAAATTTACTTAACACCCTAACAACCTCCACCTGGCAACCTTCATTTAACCCAAAATTCAGGGCCTCAATCCCCTGTCTGGCCCACATTCCATGGGTCAGCTGGTAGCTCAGCTATTCCTCATAGACAAGTAATAATCTCCAGGTTGGCCACTCCCAGATTCCCTAGTTTGGAACACACATTCAGGTGCACCTGTCATACAGGGTCATTCTAAGGTTATGCTTAAGTTATTGCTTTCAGGTGCATTTACCCTGCAGGGAGGTAAGTTTGAGCAAGAGTATACTGTGAGGTTGGGAGCTTCAAGCTGAAATCAAGTTGATTTCCAGAAAAAAAAAATTAAATGCAGTATTTCCTGGATTTCTGAGTTAGTTAACTGTAATTCCTATCACTTCAATATGATAACCTGTATCAAGACCAATGAGGCGTAGTCGCAATGAGCAGACTTGCAGAGGAGAAAATGGCACAGACAAACTACCCTGAGAGCTGGATGAGAACAGAAGAAAAAACACTCCCCCTGCTTTTGTGAGGAGGGTAGAAATAGCTTTGACTGGTTAAGAATTTGTTTTACTTTTAACAGTGTACAATTCAGTCATTATTTTCTGCAGTCTTAGAGCCTAGCATTGAATAGACATTAAATTATTAATTCATTTTAATTTTTAGTTACTGGTAGAATTGTTCATTTAAGTTATGTCACTATATTAAGAACTGTATCAGGAATAAATTTTCTATGTTCATATAACCATAGCTACTTTAGCCAGACTGGTTTTTGGCATCTCATATCTCTCATTGTCAACTGAAAATACACATCTCATAATTGAAGAGAAGCACTAGCTAACATCCCCAGTAAAGATAAATCACTTGCAAACACATTAATAGTTTCTCTTCATGCTTTTATTATAAGGAATAATGACTTGAGAGGGGAATACTTCAGATCAATTAAGAATAGTAAACATTTCCATTTTATGGTCTAAAATTAACCCCTAAAACAACAATGTGAATAAGAAACAGAAGTACAATCTCCATTTTTATAAATCCAGAAGACATAAAACCCAGAACCACACCATATTAAGATGGAAAAATGATGGAATGGAAACACCCGTCTAGCCAAGAAACAAGCCAACTCAATACAAACAATTCTTAAGAATTACATCTAGTGAGGCAGCAGGCACAGGTGAGGTAGCAGGCTAGAATAAAAAGAGAAATTATTTAGAAGTGGTGTAAGAAACAATTAGACCCAAGATCATTCCCCCACACTAACAGGTGAAAGTGCCTCCATCCCCGAAGGTGATGGGCAGCATATTCTGGGGGAAAATAAATAACAGACTATAGAAGTGAGGATGCCAGGCACAAATGAGATGCTGAACTAAAACCAGGAGCTAATTTTAAAGTTTGTGTGCTGAACAGAGACCCTCAGACCCTCTTTCCCTGAGCAGTTTCAGAACTCTAGCAGTCCAGTCTTTACACCTCAAGCAGTAGACTGGATGCCATTTTCCTGGTAAAATTGAACCACCCCAGAATAAAAGACAGTAAGAAATTAATATATAAGGGTTTCCAATCAAAAAGCAGGATAATCATTTGGTTTTCCTTCAAGGCTGATATGGTTTGGATCTGTGTCCCCACCCAAATATCATGTTGAAATATAATCCCCAATACTGGAGGTGGGCCTGGTGGGAGGTAATTGGATCATGGGGCCAGTTTCTCATAGCTTAACACCATCCCCCCAGTGCTGTCATTGTGATAGTGATAATGAGTTCTCATGAGATCTTGTTGTTTAAAAGTTTATAGCACCTCCCCATTCTCTCTCCTGGTCCTGCTCCTGTCATGTAAGATGTTTGCTCCCACTTTGCCTCCATGATTGTAAGTTTCCCAAGGCCTCCCAGGAAACAAATGTCGCCATGCTTCCTGTACAGCCTGCAGAATTCTGAGCCAATTAAACCTCTTTTCTTTATAAATTACCCAGTCTCATGTAGATCTTTATAGCAGTGCAAGAATGGACTAATACAGAAAAACTTTTATTGAGGAGTGGAGCATTGCTATAAAGATACCTGAAAATGTGGAAGCAGCTTTGCAACTGGGTAATAGCCAGAGGTTGAAAGTGTGTAGAGGGCTCAGAAGAAGACAGGAGGATGAGGGAAAATTTGGAACTTTCTAGAGACTTGTTAAATAGTTGTGACCAAAATGTTGATAGTGATATGGACAACGAAATCCAGGCTGAGGAGGTCTCAGATGAAAATGAGGAACTTACTAGGAACTGGAGTAAAGGTCACTCTTGCTATGTTTTAGTAAAGAGCTTGGTTGGACTGTGCCCCTGCCCTGGGGAGCTGTGGAACTTTGAATTTGAGAGAGATGATTTAGGGTATCTGGTGGAAACAATTTCTAAGCAGCAAAGTATTCAAGATGTGACCTGGCTGCTTCTAAAAACCTATGCTCATAAGTATGAGCAAAGAAATGACCTGAAGCTGGAAATTATATTTAAAAGAGAAACAGAGCATAAAAGTTTGGAAAATTTGCAGGCTGGCCATGTGATTGAAAAAAAAAAAGCCCATTTTCAGGGTAGGAATTCAAGCAGGTTGCAGAAATTTGCATAGGGAGCCAAGTGCTAATATCCAAGACAATGAGGAGAAGGCCCTGAAGGCATTTCAGAGAGATTTCCAGCAGCTCCTTCCATCACAGGCCTAGGAGAGAAGAATGGTTTCATGGGTCAGGCCCAGGGCCCTGCCATCCTGCACAGCCTCAGGACATTGCTCCCTGTGTCTTGGCCACTTTAGCTCCAGCCATGGCTCAAAGAGGCCCACGTACAGCTTGAACCACTGCTTCAGAGGGTGCAAACTGTAAGCCTTGGCAGTTTCCATGTGGTGTTAAGCCTGCATGTGCACAGAGTGCAAGAGTTGAGGCTTGGCAGAGCAATCAGACGAGAGAAAGAAATAAAAGGCATCCAAATCAGCAAAGAGGAAGTCAAACTGTTGCTGTTTGCTGATGATATAATTGTATACCTAGAAAACTGTAAAAACTCCTCCAAAAAGCCCCTAGAACTTATAAACGAATTCAGCAAAGTTTCCAGGTACAAAACTAATGTATACAAATCAGTAGCTCTCCTATATACCAACAGTGACCAAGCGGAGAATCAAATCAAGAACTCAACCGCTTTTACAATACCTGCAAAAAAATATAAAATACTTAAGAATATACCTAACCAAGGAGGTGAAAGACCTCTACAAGGAAAACTACAAAATACTGTTGAAAGAAATCATAGATGACACAAACAAATGGAAACACATCCCATGCTCATGGATGGGTGGAATAAATATTGTGAAAATGACCATACTGCCAAAAGCAATCTACACATTCAATGCAATTCCCATCAAAATACCCACCATCATTCTTCACAGAACTAGAAAAAAAATCCTAAAATTCATATGGAACCAAAAAAGAGCCCACATAGCCAAACCAAGACTAAGCAAAAAGAACAAATCTGGAGGCATCACACTACCTGATTTCAAACTATGCTATAAGGCCATAGTCACCAAAACAGCATGGTACTGGTATAAAAATAGGTAGATGGACCAAAGGAACAGAATAGAGAACCCAGAAATAAACCCAAATACTTATAGCCAACTTATCTTTGACAAAGCAAGCTTATCTTTGATAAAGCAAAAAAAAAAAAAAAAAAAAACCTCAAGGTAGGGAATGGACAGCCTATTCAACAAATGGTGCTGGGATAATTGGCTAGCCACGTAGGAGAATGAAACTGGATCCTCATCTCTCACCTTATGCAAAAATCAACTCAAGATGGATCAAGAACTTCAATGTAAAACCTGAAACTATAAAAATTCTAGAAGATAACATCAGAAAAACCTTTCTAGACATGGCTCAGGCAAGGATTTTATGACCAAGAACCCAAAAGCAATGCAATGAAAAAGATAAATAGCTAGTACTGAATCAAACTAAAGAGCTTTTGCATGGCAAAATGAACAGTCAGCAGAGTAAACAGACAACCCACAGAGTGGGAGAAAATCTTCACAATCTATCCATCTGACAAAGGACTAATATCCAGGATCTACAATGAACTTAAATTAGCAAGAAAAAAAAAAACAATCCCATCAAAAAATGGGCTAAGGAAATGAATAGACAATACTCAAAAGAAGATATACAAATGGCCAACAAACATATGAAAAATGCTGAACATAACTAATGATCAGAGAAATGCAAGTCAAAACCACAATGTGATACCACCTTACTCCTGCAAGAATGGCCATAATCAAAAAATCAAAAAATAATAGATGTTGGCATGGATGTGGTGATCAGGGAACACCTCTACACTGCTAATTGGAATGTAAACTAGTACAACCACTAAGGAAAACAGTGTGAAGTTTCCTTAAAGAACTAAAAGTAGAACTACCATTTGATCCAGCCATCTCACTACTAGGTATCTACACAGAGGAAAAGAAATCATTATACAAAATGGATACTTGCACATGCATGTTTATAGCAACACAATTCACAATTGCAAAATCATGGAACCAACCCAAATGCCCATCAATCAATGAGTGGATAGAAAAACTGGTATATAGATACAATGGAATACTACTCAGCCATAAAAAAGAATGAATTAATGACATTCACAGCAACCTGGATGAGATTGGAGACTATTATTCTAAGCTAAGTAACTCAGGAATGGAAACCCAAACATCATATGTTCTCATTCATAAGTGGGAGCTAAGCTATGAGGATGCAAAGGCATAAGAATGACACAATGGACTTTGGGGTCTCAGGGGAAAAGGATGGGAAGGGGTGAGGGATAAAAGACTACAAATTGGGTGCAGTGTATACTGCTCTGGTGATGAGTGCACCAAAATCTCACAAATCACCACTAAAGAACATACTCATGTAACCAAACACCACCTGTTTTCCAATAACCTAAGGAAATTTAAAAAAAAATTTAAAAAGAGTTGAGGCTTGGGAGCCTCCATCTAGATTTCAGAAGATGTATGGAAAAGCCTAGATGTCTAGGCAGAAGCCTGCTGCAGAGGCAGAACCCCCAGAAAGAGCCTCTACTAAGGCATGCAGAGGGGAAATATGGGGTTGGATCCCCCATACCATGTCCCCATTGGAGAACTGCCTAGTGGAGCTATGAGAAGAGGGTCACCATCCTGTAGTCCCCAGAATGGTAGATTCACCAACAGCTTGCACCATGTACCAGGAAAGCTGCAAGCACTCAATTCCAGCCCATGAGAGCAGCCTCAGGGGCTGAACACTGAAAAACCACAGGGGTGGAGCTTCCCAAGGCTTTGGGAGCTCACCCCTTGCATCAGTGTGCTCTGGATGTGAGATATGGGGTCAAAGGAGATTATTTTGGAGCTTTAAAGTTTAATGACTGCCCTTCTGGGTTTTGGACTTGCATGGGGCCTGTAGCCCCTTTCTCTTGGCTTATTTCTCCCTTTTGGAATAGGAGTATTTACCCACTGTCTATACCCCCATTGTACTTGGAAGTAACTAACTTGTTTTTCATTTTACAGGCTCATATGTGGAAGGGACTTGCCTTGTGTCAGATGAGATTTTGGACTTTTGAGTTAATTCTGGAATGAGTTGAGATTTTGGGAGACTATTGGGAAGGCACGGTTATATTTTGCAATGTGAGAAGAACATCAGATTTGGGAGGGGCTAAGGGCAGATTGATATGGTTTGGATGTGTCCTTACCTAAATCTCATGTTGAAATGTAACCCCCAATGCTGCAGGTGGGGTCTACTGGGAGGTGATTGGATCATGGGGGCAGTTTCTCATGGTTTAACAACATCCCTCCCTGGTACTGTCATGGCAATAGTGTGAGTTCTTATGAGATCTGGTTGTTTACAAGTCTACAGCACCTCCCAACTCTCTCTTGGTCCTTCTCCTGCCATAGAAGACAACTGTTCCCGCTTTGTCTTCTGCCATGATTGTAAGTTTCCTGAGGTCTTCCCAGAGGTAGATGCTGCCATGCTTCTTGTACAGCCCATGAAACCATGAGCCAATTAAATCTCTTTTATTTATAAATTACCCAGTCTCAGGTATTTCTTTATAGCAGTGCAAGAATGGACTAATACAGAGGCCCATCAGTCAGCAATATCAATGCACAGTGGTTTTCAATAAGCTTTTAGCTATCACTATTAAACATGAATGGACAGCCATAGATCATTAGAAGCAAATGAACAATGTCTCCAACATGAATGGCAGAGAGAAAAACAAATAGGGAATTTGGATAAAACAAATAATGCAGAAAATGAGAAAAACCTTTAAAAATAATTACATTATCATCAGAGGGAAAATAAAAGATATTGGATTCATGAAAAAGAATAAGATGCTATGTCATAAAGGATTAGTTAGACAAGGAAAGGACATTTAGTAATTAAAAATACAATAACCAATAAAATTACAAAATAAAAATTTCAGTGAAATGGTAGTAAAATCAAGGAACTCCTCTAGAAAGTAAAAACAGGAAGAAGGAAAATAGAAAAAAACTAAGAAAATTAGAACATCAATGCAGGAGATTCATCATATCCATATAATCCAAGTTGAAGGGGACAAAAAAAAAAAAAAAAAGAAAATTTCCCAGTGTAATTTGATTAAAATGGTCCACCAAATGCCCAGACCAATAAATGGAAAAGATCAGGGTAAGGTATACATTCTGAAATTTCAGAATATCAGGAATAAGGGAAAATCCTAAATTTCCACAGGGAGGGAAAAATGTTCTCAAAGTTTCAGGAATCTGCATTACATTCTATATCTCAGCAGCAGCTCTGAAAGCTAGAAAACCATGGAGCAATTTTGAAGAGAAAATTGGTTTTACTAAAAATTTTGTGCCCAAGAGAGCTGTCAATTAAGTATGAAGGCAGAAGAAAAAAGGCATCGGGTGCACAAAGTTTCAAAACGATTCCTTCCCTTGGACCTTTACTAAGGAAACTACAAAAGGATGTACTCCAGTAAAACAAGAGAATCACCAAGAAAAAGAAAAGCAAGTGAGGAAAGAAAAGCAAAGAGAATTTTCAGAAAGATGGTGAAATGAAACACAAAGATAATAGTTGTGAATTAGACCAAGCAAGTAACCAGTCCAGAAAAGGACAAGGAAGGTGAGAAAAAATATCTACACGATAAAATGAAACAAATTTTATCTGACAAGTTTATGTGAAATTGAATTAAGAGGCATTTTACAATGGTAATGGAGGTGAGGGAAATTATCAATGGGTTCAAAAATATATAAGCAAATGGAAGAAGAGAGAGTGTGAGAAGAAAGAAGAGAGAGAATTATAATCTCCAGGAAAAAAAAAAAAGAGTTGTAGTAGAAAGAAACCATAGTCACTTGGCTTACTTGAATCTAGATTTAACCAAACTACATGAAATAATCAGTGGATTTTAAAAAGTTGAAAAAGAGATAAAACTCTCATCTGCTACAGGAAGTCAAAGATGTCTAAAACTGAAGACTAAAAATATAGATAAATACATATATTATTTGAAAATATGGGGATAAATACAGAAAACATAGTTTAAACAATTATTGGTGGATGTCTCTGGAAAGTAGACCAGCAATGGTCAGGGGAACCAGTGGGAATGGAAATAAAATAAAGGTCTAAAATAAAATAGAGGTATTTGGGGGTTTTATATTATTTTTAGCATTATGTATGCATTCTTTTTATAAAAATATAAATTAAGTGTTTAAAGACAGCTAATTCCAGGACTTCAGCATAGGACCTTAATAAGAAATATAATAATATGGCCGGGTGCAGTGGCTCACACCTGTAATCCCAGCACTTTGGGAGGCTGAGGCAGGCGGATCACGAGGTCAGGAGTTCGAGACCAGCCTGACCAAAAGGTGAAACCCTGTCTCAGCAAAAATTACAAAAATTAGCCAGGTGTGGTGGCATGTGCCTGTAATCCCAGCTATTCAGGAGGCTGAGGCAGGAGAATCTCTTGAACCCAGGAGGCAGAGGTTGCAGTGAGCTGAGATCATGCCACTGCACTCCAGCCTGGGCAACAGAACTAGACTCTGTCTCAAAAAGAAGAAAAAATATAATAATAATGTGAATAACTTCCCAGATCAAATATAGATCCACATCATTTATAGTAATTGAATTATATCTCATCAAATCAATGTGCCATAATTTTCAGTTCTATGTTAATGAATAATTTGAATATCTTTCACTTTAAATTATTGTAAATAGCATTGTAGAGATCATCTATTATGTATATTCCTTATATCACTATCCTCATGATATCTTCTAGAACTGTTGCAATGGCTTCATTAATAATATCATTTTGTCTAGTCTTGGCTCTTTCACAGTGATTCTCTACTCAATAACAGTCTTTCTAAACTAACTTTCAATATGAAATAATGTCCAAATTACAAACATGACAGAGGATTCTTCATGACCTAGACTCTATTGATATTCCTTGTTATGTGCACAGTATTCTTTCTACAACCTGATATAAAGATCAAACTCTGTTTAGAGAGGGCTACCCTCTCCAACATGTGCTCAACTATAGTGTTCAGTCATAGGAAGCATTCATTAGTTATATAAACTCACAGCATGACCCACCAGAGGTATCCCTAGAATGCAGGGCCCTGGACAATGTTTTATTTTAAAATGCATTGCAAAATTCATGGGTCCATGTGAGTTACAATAATTACCAATCAAGAATAATGGGTAAAGAAAGGTATTTAGATTGACTTACTGTCCAATCAGTGCATGTGAAGGCTTTTCAGAGTGCCTAGGCACCAGGTCTTTCTGTTCAGACCCATCAATGCCCTATTTCTCACCATGAAAAAAATAGCCATATACGTTTTCTCAATGCCCTAGCTACTCAGAATCTCTTTGTATTGAAATAACATAGATGTGTTTGCCTTTGCAGTCCCCTAATGCCATTTATTTAGACCTGGTTATATCATTGCTCATGATGCAGCATCATCCATCACACTGCCTATGAAGCTGGCTTCTAAAGGATTATCTTAAAGGTTGTTATTGCACTTCACTGGTGAAGGCCATAAATGTAAAATTTACCCACAGTTATAAAGAAAAATATGGACAAATATTTGTTTTCTAACCATGTTAAATTTATCCCTCAAAATTCAATAAAATAAACATAAAACAACACATCTTCCAACTATGTCTTCCCTCTAAATCACTGCATTCTTAGAATGTGAACTCTTCATGGTAAGTAACCACACACCTACGTTCCACACATTGCCACCTATAACAAGGATAGTTCGGGGTCTGTGGGTGCTGTAAAAGGAGCAGTCCCATTCACAAAGGGAATGTTAATCCCTTGTCCAGGAGAGCTTATGGCCAACCTCAGAGAGTACTATATCAATACTATATCAACACCTTGATGGGAGGCAAGAGAGGACATGGATCCGAAGGGCCCACTGGTGTCACAGAACAAAGGTCTCCAAAGTCCATGGAAGACATAAGCACATCACGCCTGGAAGACTAATTGGTGTGCAAACTGAAAGAGAGTGAAGTGACCATTCTGGGTGCTAATGGAGGGAGGTTCTGAGGGTAAGTGACACCTCTCCCCGCCTTGACCCCTGCCACATCGTGCTGTAGACTAGAAGTGGCACCATGGTCAAGACACATGATGGAGGCAAGAGAAGACACACGAGCCCACACATATGGCTCAAGCCCAAGGTGAACCATCAAAGCCCAGACCTCAGAACTCAATCTGGGTCTGATGTGATGAAAGTCACCCAGGGTTAGTGTGTTAGCATTATTCTGGTGGTCTGATACCATGTGACCCACAAAACATATCGCAGTGGAGCAAGCCTCCCTCTTGGAAGCAGCCCAGCTACAGGACCCCAGGACGACCCGCAGGCACAGTTCTGGAAGTCACTGGGGCCATCTCTTTTTTTTTTTTTTTTTTTTGGACATTGAGTCTCACTCTGTCACCCAGGCTGGACTGCAGTGATGCAATCTTGACTCACTGCAACCTCTGCCTCCCAGGTTAAAGCAATTCTCCTGCCTCAGCCTCCCAAGTAGAAGGGACTACAGGCATGCACCACCACGCTCGGCTAATTTTTTGTGTTTTTAGTAGAGACAGGGTTTCACCATGTTGGCCAGGCTGGTCTCGAACTCCTGACGTCAAATGATTCACCTACCTCGGGCTCCCAATATGCTGGGATTACAGGTGCCCGGCACCCAAGAGGGCCTTAGAATTTTTGATGAAAGTACTCCAAAGCCTAGGGTTCAGGCACAGGTCCTGCTTGCCCAGGTCTAAGAAAGTACTATTGTTCACATTCTACTACATATCTCATTCATTTCACAATCTGTAGTTGAATACCCCTTATTTAAAAAAAAAATTAGGAAGATATAGTTCTGTTCTCAGTTTGGAACAATGTTGTTTTTTCTTTATAAGCTTGCTTTTCACTTAAGTTTACCTAGTGAGCCATGAGATAAATCAAGCACGGCTGAGTGTCTGACTAGAACTACTGATATAAATATTTGCCCAAAATTTGAAATAAGAAATTCTGTTTCTCAAAAAGTTAAACATAGAATTACTATACAATGCAGCAATTCCACTTATACATACATACCCAGAAGAATTGAAAAGAGCTACTCAAACAAGTGCATGTACAGGCATGTTTATAGTAGCATTATTCACAATAGCCAAAAGGTGGAAACAATCCATATATGTATCAATGGATGAATTGACAGACAACTTATGGTATATACAGACAATGGAATATTATTCAACCATTAAAGGGAATAAGGTACTGATACAGGCTACAACATGAATGAACCTCAAAAACATCATGTAAGCAAAAGAAGCCAGACACAAAAGGACAAATATTGTATGATTCCATTTATATGAAACATCCAGAAGAAGTAAATCTATAGAGGCAATGCAGCTTGATGGTTGCCACAGGCAGTGGGGAGGAAAAAATGAAAAGCAACTGCTTAATAGGTAGGAGTTTTCCTTTGGGGTGATGAAAATATTTTGGAACTAAGTAGAAGTGGTGATTGTACAACATTGTGAATGGATTAAATGCCAATGAATTGCTCACTTTAAATTAGTTAATTTTATGTTCGGTGGATTTCACTCCAATTTTTTTTTTATCTTGACCATTAAGATAGTTATTTTCAGGCCAGGTGTGCTGACTCATATCTGTAATCCCAACACTTTGAGAGGCCAAAGAGAGAGAATCTCTTGAGCCCAGGGGTTTGACACCAGCCTGGGCAACATGGTGAGACCCTGTCTCTACAAAAAATTTAAAAAATAGCCAGGCCTGGTGGCACATACCTGTGGTCCCAGCTACTCGGGGGCCGAGTGGGAGGACAGATTGAGCCCAGTAGATCAAGGCTGCGGTTAGCCAAGATCACACCACTGTACTCCAGCCTGGGTAACAGAGCAAGACCCTGTCTCAAAAAAATATAAATAAATAAATAAATAAATAAAGGTATTTCTTTTCAACTTAGTTGATAATAGGTTATACTCAAACACAAAATCAGACCAACTGTGATGATTTGTAGTGATGTTAATGATTATTATTTCTTACGGAACAAAATATCACTGAGAAAAGACTCCAGAATATATCCACTTGGCGATTGTTTTCAGAGAAAAGAAATAATGTTGAGGGGAAAGGTTGCTGAAAAGAAAAAAAAATCTATAGAAAAAAAGAACTGGAAAGAAAGAAATTATATTTGCTTCTTAAGAAAGTAATCTTTTTATCAAGAGTTATTTTCCATAAGATATTGGGGTACAGGTGGTATTTGGTTACACGAGGAAGTTCTTTAGTGCTGATTTGTGAAATTTTGGTGCACCCATTTTTATATGGGAAAAGAAATGTACATCAGCAGTTGACCTTGGAAACTATAAAACAATCAGAAATCCACTTAGTAACCAAAACCCTAAAAATATTACCTTAGCATGGTGGTCCTCCATAAAGATAGTTGCTATCTGTTCAACAAATATATTACCATCAAAGAGATAAAAGCAAGTACAACCTACAAATTTACAGTGTTTCTCTGTACGTTGTTCAAAAAATAGAATTCACTGGAAGGATGAAGCAGGCAATGTGATTAATTCATAGAAGAGTTCAATCTTATTACAGCCATTACCTTCTAAGTGAAGATATAGTGCAAAGAATGCTGTATTTTTTAGACTGCTGTTATCAATTCCAGATATTAAAATAATTATTTTAAGCTGTTATAGCCTACAGGCAAAACAAAATAGCACAGGAACTATAAAGCTTTGTAAAACAAAACATATAAGTAGTCAAACTGGGCTTATCACACCCCTGCCAGATAAAAAGGCTGATCATCAGTCAAGAAATAAGCACATTAATCCTGAAGGAAAAAAATTTGCATTTCTATAATGTGAAATTACTCCTGCACTGAAAGATCTTGTTGAAAAAACTTAATGTATTTCTCCCAAAAACAATTTTTTAAAAGGTACTTCCATGCTGGGATTTCTTTTGCACAAAAAAATGAAATAAAAATCATCTACTTTCATAGTATAATAAATTTTTAGGAGTAATTGTTCTTCAACAGAGATAGCTCCACTATTAATGTGCATGATTTTCTAGATATTATTAAAAGCAATGCAATTACAGTTATGGTAATTGATATGGTTCTTACATGATAATGATCACGGGTCAAGAGTTTAAAACATAAAGCAGAACATGCTTTGCACTTTTTAAAGTCAACTGAGCGATTGAAACTTGGCTTTGCTATGAAAGACAGTGGACTCTTTTTGCCCTAACTGCTTGAGGTAGAAGTGGGGGCAGAGTGTTGCTTAGAAATCCCATGTCCCTTTTTTCATTTACCCTCTTATCTCCTCCAAACCAGAACTGTTCTTTCCTTAGGAAAAGAGGGTAATTCTCAGTTATCTGGGCAAATGAGAGTCATGCATAACAAGGATAAATCAATTTCACAGTTAATCTCAAACCCCTGTTTCAGCCCCGTTTTATTAGTGTCCTAGCCTTCCTTAATAAATTGACTAAACAGAATCCGTAGGTTAAGATAAATAAATAAACAATCCTTTAATTCATTCAGAGTGACAGCATCTTGTAAAATTGTGGAGACCTCTCAAGGTCCTATAACGCCATTTTTTTTTCCAGCTGCTACTGCGCTCGCAGACTTGAAGCCTGGTTCTGCCCTTTATGACAGGGGAAGCGGAATGCAGCACAGTTTAATTAGACCATTTGGACTGTTCATTTGCTTGGGTATTTATGAACCGAATCCAACGGATCCAGAAAATTTACTCAGGTGTAAGAAATGAGGAGAAAGATCATTACCTTTGATGCGGCAGATAACAGCAAACTCTAAGAAAAAAATCTCAAAGGAAAGTCAATTTTTAAATAACCTGGAGACCACAGTTTAATGTGTTTTTGACAGTATGTAAGACCATTTTTGAGCCTTTAATGACGTTATATGATTCTTTCTATGAACCAGAAACAAAAAAACCATGGCATCATCATATTAAAACACTGATATATTGAAACACTGATACAGATTTAAAAATCGGTGACTGGACAGGAAAATATTAACAGTATTGTTAATAAAGTTTATCTTGGGGTGCTGAAATTATGAGATATGCAGTAGTTATTTATATTTTTAATTTCCTCTAAATAAACATGTTGCCTTTATAATAAGAAAAAATCAATGATGATTTGTTTCTTAATTTTAAAAATTAATAGCATATACTTTTATTGAGCTGGAATTTCTAACTATTTTTCAAACTGTCTTCTCCAGGAGGAGAAGCAGATTACACAGATATTCAGGCTCTTTGTCCAAACCTCAGTTTTATTTTGTTTATTAAAGTTCTACTTCATATTTCTTTTTTAAAAAACATGGTTCCACTGCTTTTTAAAAAAAAAAAAACAGTTGGAAGTCATTAATGTGTTTCAAATAGTTCCTAAGAATTTACTGTATGCAAAATTCTGTATTAAGTAAACTGAATTACATAGAAGTTGTGATTTTCTATTGTGTACACACACACACACACTCATTTCCCTTTAATCACTACTCTTTTTTTCTTCCATGAGTAAACCTCAGTCCTATTTTGTTTTTTTCATTTCCTACTCACCTTAATTCTACATTTCAAAAGCCTAGAAACTAAGTGAGCAAGGAAAGAAATGTCTTCAGAGGATGAGAGAGGGCAAACACTACTATTCTACATGGTGTCATTCAGTATGTAGAAGTGGAGGGAGAAAACAGTCAACTGAAAAGTTTTGGGGTGATTAAGAGATGGATGGGGAAAAAAAGAATAGGTTTTAAGAAGCTTCTTGATGTCCTTTGAGAACTTCCATTTACAATTTGCTTGCAATCAATTACACTTTGTCAGATTACTGCTTCTTTGAATTTGCACTTGCTAGAGATTTGGCCTCGTGGTGCTCTGGTTATATGCAGGTTCTAACTATAACAGGTGAAGGGAGCAACACGAAAAACAGATTTATTACATACAACTTCCTAGAATGAAAGAAAATCTAAATGAACCTGGACAAAAAACTATCCTGGTCCTCAGCATGAATCTTAAATGGCAATAGTCACTGGTGAGATTTCTCTAAGCAGCATTTGTCATGCTTCTGAATCTATGATGGTAGCACCAATATACACTGAGCATGGGAGTTTTCTATTATAAAATTTGAAGTTTGCTACTCATATTCAATGTAAGTTCCAATGTTTCTTTTAGGATGTTGATGTATACACTTTCTTTTAGGATATTGACATACACACATGAGTGTTCATGTATGTACAAATGCACAGACACACTTGGGCCAGGAGAGATGGAATTCATCTATGAGACCTGAGATGGCTCATTAAAGACAAGAACTGAACAAGCACAGAAATTGAGTTTATTCTGGCTATAGCAATGGGGAGCACCCCAGATCTGAGGATCAGAGTGTCCCAGCAGGGTGGCTTTGTCTTATACCTTTATAGGTAGGTGTAGACAGTTATAAATGGGGTGGTTTACAGTCAAGATTGATTTTGCAATCAGGAGAAGTCTCAATCAGCTTAAAAGAAAATGTTTATCTCTGTGTCTAGCTAGTTACAGGAGGACAAAAAATTCATCTAATTATTCATAAGAAAAAGCATGTGAAATTGGAGGGTGTGAATCTGGCCTTGTCACAGGTAAACAAGAGAGTCATCTGTGCATCTTATTTGTCATGAGAAAGAGTCAAGAGTGGACAAGAAGTCTTATCTAAGTCACATGGGAAGGTTGGTTGGTGACAAGCTGTTAACCAGAACAGAAAACTGTTACCGTTCTCAGAGCTCCGGTGAAATTCAACACTGTCTGCCACAGTGAACTATTGAGGGAAAGAATTGGGCACCTGAGACTCTCACATTAAAAGCACAACTTCATGATATCACTAGTTTCTGAGGCTAGGTTGACTAATCATTTTAAGTAACACTCATCCGAGCTTAACACTTGTGCATTTTACCACTTGCAGAAGTTGGAAAAAAAATTATCTAAAACTGTTTTCCCACTGCTTTGGATTAGAATAAATGTGATGAAAGCTGAGGGTATCTAACAGGCAAAAGGGCATATTACCGATGAAACTGTGTTATGAATGTCATGTTGTCACACAACAAAACAAAACAAACTTTTTAGTGAAGCAGCATGGTACAGAGGAAGAAACACAGATGAAGTTGAAGTTGAAACTCCAGAACAGAGACCTCAGAAATAACACCACATATCTACAACCATCTGATCTTTGGCAAACCTGACAAAACCAAGCAATGGGGAAAGGATTCCCTGTTTAATAAATGCTGCTGGGAAACCTGGCTACACATATGCAGAAAACAGAAACTGGACCCCTTCCTTACACCTTATACAAAAATTAACTCAAGATGGATTAAAGGCTTACATGTAAAACCCAAACCATAAAAACCCTAGAAGAAACCTATGCAATACCATTCAGGACATAGGCATGGGCAAAGACTTCATGACTAAAACACCAAAAGCAATTGCAACAAAAGCTAAAATTGACAAATGGGATCTAATTAGACTAAAAAGCTTCTGCACAGCAAAAGAAACTATCATCAGAGTGAACAGGCAACCTACAGAATGGGAGAAAATTTTTGCAATCTACCCATCTGACAAAGGGCTAACATCCAGAATCTACAAGGAATTTAAATTTATAGGAAAAAAACAACCTCATCAAAAAGTGGGCAAAGGATATGAACAAACACTTCTCAAAAGAAGACATTTATGTGGCCAGGAAACATATGAAAAAAAAGCTCATCATCACTGGTCATTAGAGAAATGCAAATCAAAACAACAAGATACCATCTCACACCAGTTAGAATGACGATCATTAAAAGGTCAGGAAACAACAGATGCTGGAAAGGATGTGGAAAAATAGGAACACTTTTACACTGTTGGTGGGAGTGTAAATTAGTTCAACCATTGTGGAAGAAAGTGTGGCAATTCCTCAAGGATCTAGAACCAGAAATACCATTTGACCCAGCAATCCCATTACTGGGTATATACCCAAAGGATTATAAATCATTCTACTATAAAGACACATGCACACATATGTTTATTGTAGCACTATTTACAATAGCAAAGACTTGGAACTAACCCAAGTGCCCATCAACGATAGACTGGATACAGAAAATGTGACACATATATACCATGGAATACTATGCAGCCGTAAAAAAAGAATGAGTTAATGTCCTTTGCAGGGACATGGATGAAGCTGGAAACCATCATTCTTAGCAAACTAACACAAGAACAGAAAACCAAACACCACATGTCCTCATTCATAAGTGGGAGTTGAACAATGAGAACACATGGACACAGGGAGGGGAACATCACACACTGGGGCCTGTCAGGAGGTAGGGGGCAAGGGAAGGGAGAGCATTAGGACAAATACCTAATGCATGTGGGGCTTAAAATCTAGATGACAGGTTGATAGGTGCAGCAAACCACCATGGCACATGTATACCTATATAACAAACCTGCACATTCTGCACATGTATCCTAGAACTTAAAGTAAAATTTTTTTTAAAAAGTTGAAATCCAAGGTCTGTCATTTATTAGCAGTGTGACTTTGGTGATTTAACCTCTTTATGCTTAATCTGGAAAAGAGTGAGGCTTACTTGGGAAGAATTCCATGATTAGAGATCATGTATGGAAAGCCCTAGGTAAAGTCTACCTGGAATGTGGCAGGTACTCAGTGATGGAGCCCCACTTCCTTGCCAGGGCTGAGTTTTCCCACATTAAATTGGGGAGAGGTGTGTGTTTCATAAGTACATGAGTCTATGTATATTAAGTCAAACTTTCTCCAGTGAGTATAATTAAAGATGTAAAATTTGGGAACTATCGCTGGTCATCTTCTGCCATTTGGAGAAAGCCAGTCTGGTCTGGGTATCACGAAGATACTCAGAGGAAAGTCAAAGAAGCATGAATCTGATACCCAGACTAAGAATCTTGAAAGTGTTCAAGTACCTGGTTCTACTTATCCCTCTCTCCAGCTTCACTTGGCTATGCTGAAGGCTGAGTTTCTGCCACTTACATCCCACAATATATTAATACAGGCAGCAATTTTTTTTATTCTATTAATAGGCAAAATGCCATGAGTAAGAAAGGGACAGTTGAAAATAAACATTCTCTTCCCAATATCATCTCCAAATTAATAACTTATTCACTAATTCTCTGTTTTAGATTGTCTAACAGAAATCTAAGAATATTAAATACAGACAATAAATATTTTTTTAAAAGATGCCTTTTTCCACTTATTTGGCATTACTTCATTGGAATTCATCTTCAAAGAGTTAATTTTATCTTGACTTTAGTTCTAATCTTCCCAGTGGAGCTTTCAATATAAGCTAATGATTTTGATGTACATCCAATTCAAGCTGCATAATATACTATTCTATATGCTGTTCCATCTGGGAAACACTTAGAGATAAAGGAAACAATCTGATTATTTGCTTCATACAAATTGCGGCTCTGAAAATTAGTTTTTTAATGTAGAAAATAAGAGACTGTTTAATGCTTCTTATCAGGCTTAGCTTTTCAGATGTTCAAGGGACTTCGACTGAATATTGACAAGTAGCAAAACACTACAGTATATGCAGCAGAGAAATTTCAGACTGTACAAACAAAAATACATTTATTTTGCCAACCTGCATCCAGAGTTATTCTTAAGAGTTGTTTTCAGGGGCTTAGGAATCAAAAGAATCAGAGAGACAAGAGTGGGCACCTAACACCTTCTAGGAAATAATAAATTCATTCTAATTATATATACTCTGGGTAGCAATAAACAGGTAAAAGCCAAACACACCTTCAGCAGCAATGTGCTTCATGGACAGAATGTATTATGAGCTAAACCCACTGTAAAAAATTATAGCCTACATATGCAGGATTCCCAAAAGAACAACAACAACCACAAAACTGCAGATTTGTATCATTGTATCCCCTCTTATGCAGAATAAAATGCTCCTGAAATGAAAATGCTTCTGTCAATGGTGGTGCTTGGTATTAAGAGTTTAAAGTTATCTGGGTTTGTACTTTTGGTTACCTTTTTAAAAAGATTTAACTAAAGCGCTTTACAAACTTTAGAAAAATTATCAGAATATCAATCTATTTTGTAGATAAAATAAAACACGTAAAACCAACACACATTACCTTCTTTGTCCGAAAGTAGTTACTGCTTTTTTTCCTAACCAGAAGAAATCAAGCACAGGCATACTGTATTAGCCAGGGTTCTCCAGAGAAACAGAATCAACAAGAGAGAGAGAGAGAGAGAGATTTATTTTAAGGAATTGACTCACATGATTGTGGAGGCTGGTAAGTCCAAAATCACAGGATGGGCCAGTGGAACAGGAGACCCAGGGAGAGCAAAGGTTCAGCTCAAAGGTCATCAGGCTGGAAGAGCTGATGCTGCAGATGAAGTCTGAAGGCAATCGGCAGGAGAATTCTGTTACTAATGGGAGAGTCAATCTTTTTGTTCTACTCAGGCTTTCAACTGATTGGATGAAGCCCACCAATAAAATGGAGGGCAATCTGCTTTACTTAACTCCACCAATTTAAATGTTAATCTCACCCAATAACACCCTCACAGAAACACCCACAATAATGGTTGACTCATAAAATTTACCATCACATATATATATACCATCGCAAAGTCATGCTTCCCCCTACCTACCTAGAAGCCACCTGCACAGTTCCCATTTACTACCAAGACTTCCTGCAGCATCTTTTATTTGAGGTTATTGTCTGACCACACAAAGGGGGAAAGACACAGGCTGAAAGTACCCGGAAGTGAATGATTCCAGACTGCCCTTAACTAATAAGGGGTGCAATGTGGTGGATAACCTAAAATTCCTCATCTTTCAGAGTGACAATCAAAGACTCAGTCCACCCCATCTCTAAGGAGAGGATCCCTTCTCTGTCTCATTTCTCTACTCCCTTGCAGTGCCTTCTGGGATCACCTGCCAAAGAAACAGCCTGTACCTAAATACTTGTTTCAGCATCCTGCTTTTGGGGAACCTGAAAAAAGATAATATCCAAGCTGGTTGTTCTTACTCTACATTGCTTCCCTCCCTTCCTATTATCTACTTCTTGATTTCAGGCTCCAATTCATACAAACAGAGCTTATGTCTATAATTTATTATTTTTTTAAAGTTGATCTCTATTTGTACTGAGAAGAGAGAACCAGGAATAAGGGACTACCCCCTTTTCTATCCAAGGACTTCACTTTCAGCAGCGCATCCACAAAACACACACACAAATTTGGCAGTCCCAGTATAAAATAACAAGTAGATTCTTCCCATCAATATATAAAGACTACCCAATTGTAACTGTAAAGCTGGATAAAGGCATTCCTAGACAGAAATGCTCAATTGATATTTATGAAAAACAGGTACATGAATAAATGAATAAATAACATTCAGGCCAGGCACAGTGGCTCACACCTGTAATCCCAACACCTTGGGGAAGCCAAGGTGGGCAGATCACCTGAGGTCAGGAGTTCAAGACCAGCCTGACCAACATGGTAAAACCACGTCACTACCAAAAATACAAAATTAGCCAGGTGTAGTGGTGTATGCCTGTAGTACCAGCTACTCGGGAGACAGTGGCAAGAGAATAGCTGGAACCCGAGAAGCAAAGGTTGCAGTGAGCCAAGATCAAGGCATTGCACTCCAGCCTGGGTGACAAGAGCAAAACTCTGTCTCAAAAAATAAATAAACAAATAGATAACTTTTGGTTGTAGAATTGAACACAGGGGTCACAGAAGCAAGGGCTCTCCCCTGATAAAAATCGAAAATGCCATCTTACCAAGCATAAGATCCAAGTGGAAGTGCCTAGTTTCAGCTCCATCACTGTCAAAGTAAAAACCCACAGAAAGTCACATTACTGCTGTGCCTTAAATTGAATCAAGAGTGTCAGACATTCCAGCATTAAGAGCTTTGGTCTGCAAGTCAGGACAGCTGGATGGGAAATCAAACTCACCAGTACTTGACACTTGACATTTCTAAAGTCCAATCTTTATTGGAGTAAATGCAGGAATGATACTTATGGTTACCAGATTATTATCTGAAGGCAATAGGAACTTGGCCTTGAAAATGTGGCTAACTGGGGAGGAGCCAAGATGGCCAAATAGGAACAGCTCAGGTCTACAGCTCCCAGCGTGAGCGACGCAGAAGATGGGTGATTTCTGCATTTCCATCTGAGGTACCGGGTTCATCTCACTAGGGAGTGCCAGACAGTGGGTGCAGGTCAGTGGGTGCACACACCATGCACGAGCCGAAGCAGGGCGAGGCATTGCCTCACTCGGGAAGCACACATGGTGCGGGAGTTCCCTTTCCTAGTCAAAGAAAGGGATGACAGACGGCACCTGGAAAATCGGGCCACTCCCACTCGAATACTGCGCTTTTCCAACAGGCTTAAAAAATGGCGCGTCAGGAGATTATATACCGCACCTGGCTCGGAGGGTCCTACGCCCACAGAGTCTCGCTGATTGCTAGCACAGCAGTCTGAGATCAAACTGCAAGGCAGCAGCCAGGCTGGGGGAGGGGTGCCCGCCATTGCCCAGGCTTGCTTAGGTAAACAAAGCAGCTGGGAAGCTCCAACTGGGTGGAGCCCACCACAGCTCAAGGAGGCCTGCCTGCCTCTGTAGGCTCCACCTCTGGGTGCAGGGCACAGACAAACAAAAAGACAGCAGTAACCTCTGCAGACTTAAATGTCCCTGTCTGACAGCTTTGAAGAGAGCAGTGGTTCTCCCAGCACACAGCTGGAGATGTGAGAACGGTCAGACTGCCTCCTCAAGTGGGTCCCTGAGCCCTGACCCCCGAGCAGCCTAACTGGGAGGCACCCCCCAGCAGGGGCAGACTGACACCTCACACGGCCGGGTACTCCAACAGACCTGCAGCTGAGGGACCTGTCTGTTAGAAGGAAAACTAACAAACAGAAAGGACATCCACACCAAAAACCCATCTGTACATCACCATCATCAAAGACCAAAAGTCGATAAAACCACAAAGATGGGGAAAAAACAGAGCAGAAAAACTGGAAACTCTAAAAAGCAGAGCGCCTCTCCTCCTCCAAAGGAACGCAGTTCCTCACCAGCAACGGAACAAAGCTGGATGGAGAATGACTTTGACGAGCTGAGAGAAGAAGGCTTCAGACGATCAAATTACTCCGAGCTACGGGAGGACATTCAAACCAAAGGCAAAGAAGTTGAAAACTTTGAAAAAAATTTAGAGGAATGTATAACTAGAATAACCAATACAGAGAAGTGCTTAAAGGAGCTGATGGAGCTGAAAACCAAGGCTCCAGAACTACGTGAAGAATGCAGAAGCCTCAGGAGCTGATGCAATCAACTGGAAGAAAGGGTATCAGTGATGGAAGATGAAATGAATGAAATGAAGCGAGAAGGGAAGTTTAGAGACAAAAGAATAAAAAGAAACGAGCAAAGCCTCCAAGAAATATGGGACTATGTGAAAAGACGAAATCTACGTCTGATTGGTGTACCTGAAAGTGATGGGGAGAATGGAACCAAGTTGGAAAACACTCCGCAGGATATTATCCAGGAGAACTTCCCCAATCTAGCAAGGCAGGCCAACATTCAGATTCAGGAAATACAGAGAACGCCACAAAGATATTCCTCGAGAAGAGCAACTCCAAGACACATAATTGTCAGATTCACCAAAGTTGAAATGAAGGAAAAAATGTTAAGGGCAGCCAGAGAGAAAGGTCGGGTTACCCTCAAAGGGAAGCCCATCAGACTAACAGCAGATCTCTCGGCAGAAACTCTACAAGCCAGAAGAGAGTAGGGGCCAATATTCAACATTCTTAAAGAAAAGAATTTTCAACCCAGAATTTCATATCCAGCCAAACTAAGCTTCATAAGTGAAGGAGAAATAAAATACTTTACAGACAAGCAAATGTTGAGAGATTTTGTCACCACCAGGCCTGCCCTAAAAGAGCTCCTGAAGGAAGCACTAAACATGGAAAGGAACAACCAGTACCAGCCACTGCAAAATCATGCCAAAACTTACGTAAAGACCATCGAGACTAGGAAGAAACTGCATCAACTAACGAGTAAAATAACCAGCTAACATCATAATGACAGGATCAAATTCACACATAACATATTAACTTTAAATGTAAATGGACTAAATGCTCCAATTAAAAGACACAGACTGGCAAATTGGATAAAGAGTCAAGACCCATCAGTGTGCTGTATTCAGGAAACCCATCTCATGTGCAGAGACACACATAGGCTTAACATAAAAGGATGGAGGAAGATCTACCAAGCAAATGGAAAACAAAAAAAGGCAGGGGTTGCAATCCTAGTCTCTGATAAAACAGACTTTAAACCAACAAAGATCAAAAGAGACAAAGAAGGCCATTACATAATGGTAAAGGGATCAATTCAACAAGAAGAGCTAACTATCCTAAATATATATGCACCCAATACAGGAGCACCCGGATTCATAAAGCAAGTCCTGAGTGACCTAAAAAGAGACTTAGACTCCCACACATTAATAATGGGAGACTTTAACACCCCACTGTCAACATTAGACAGATCAATGAGACAGAAAATTAACAAGGATACCCAGGAATTGAACTCAGCTCTGCACCAAGCGGACCTAATAGACATCTACAGAACTCTCCACCCCAAATCAACAGAATATACATTTTTTTCAGCACCACACCACACCTATTCCAAAATTGACCACATACTGGGAAGTAAAGCTCTCCTCAGCAAATGTAAAAGAACAGAAATTATAACAAACTATCTCTCAGACCACAGTGCAATCAAACTAGAACTCAGGATTAAGAATCTCACTCAAAACCGCTCAACTACATGGAAACTGAACAACCTGCTCCTGAATGACTACTGGGTACATAACGAAATGAAGGCAGAAATAAAGATGTTCTTTGAAACCAAGGAGAACAAAGACACAACATACCAGAATCTCTGGGATGCATTTAAAGCAGTGTGTAGAGGGAAATTTATAGCGCTAAATGCCCACAAGAGAAAGCAGGAAAGATCCAAAATTGACACCCTAACATCACAATTAAAGGAACTAGAAAAGCAAGAGCAAACACATTCAAAAGCTAGCAGAAGGAAAGAAATAACTAAAATCAGAGCAGAACTGAAGGAAATAGGGACACAAAAAACCCTTCAAAAAATTAATGAATCCAGGAGCTGGTTTTTTGAAAGGATCAACAAAATTGATAGACTGCTAGCAAGACTAATAAAGAAAAAAAGAGAGAAGAATCAAATAGACGCAATAAAAAATGATAAAGGAGATATCACCACCGATTCCACAGAAATACAAACTACCATCAGAGAATACTACAAACACCTCTACGCAAATAAACTAGAAAATCTAGAAGAAATGGATAAATTTCTGGACACATACACTCTCCCAAGACTAAACCAGGAAGAAGTTGAATCTCTGAATAGACCAATAACAGGATCTGAAATTGTGGCAATAATCAATAGCTTACCAACCAAAAAGAGTCCAGGACCAGATGGATTCACAGCCGAGTTCTACCAGAGGTACAAGGAGGAACTGGTACCATTCCTTCTGAAATTATTCCAATCAATAGAAAAAGAGGGAATCCTCCCTAACTCATTTTATGAGGCCAGCATCATCCTGATACCAAAGCTGGGCAGAGACACAACCAAAAAGGAGAATTTTAGACCAATATCCTTGATGAACATCGATGCAAAAATCCTCAATAAAATACTGGCAAACCGAATCCAGCAGCACATCAAAAAGCTTATCCACCATGATCAAGGGGGCTTCATCCCTGGGATGCAAGGCTGGTTCAATATACGCAAATCAATAAATGTAATCCAGCATATAAACAGAACCAAAGACGAAAGCCACATGATTATCTCAATAGATGCAGAAAAGGCCTTTGACAAAATTCAACAACGCTTCATGCTAAAAACTCTCAATAAATTAGGTATTGATGGGACGTATTTCAAAATAATAAGAGCTATCTATGACAAACCCACAGCTAATATCATACTGAATGGGCAAAAACCGGAAGCATTCCCTTTGAAAACTGGCACAAGACAGGGATGCCCTCTCTCACCACTCCTATTCAACACAGTGTTGGAAGTTCTGGCCAGGGCAATTAGACAGGAGAAGGAAATAAAGGGTATTCAATTAGGAAAAGAGGAAGTCAAATTGTCCCTGTTTGCAGACGACATGATTGTATATCTAGAAAACCCCATTGTCTCAGCCCAAAATCTCCTTAAGCTGATAAGCAACTTCAGCAAAGTCTTAGGATACAAAATCAATGTACAAAAATCACAAGCATTCTTATACACCAATAACAGACAAACAGAGAGCCAAATCATGAGTGAACTCCCATTCACAATTGCTTCAAAGAGAAGAAAATACCTAGGAATCCAACTTACAAGGGATGTGAAGGACCTCTGCAAGGAGAACTACAAACCACTGCTCAAGGAAATAAAAGAGGATACAAACAAATGGAAGAACATTCCATGCTCATGGGTAGGAAGAATCAATATCGTGAAAATGGCCAGACTGCCCAAGGTAATTTACAGATTTAATGCCATCCCCGTCAAGCTATCAATGACTTTCTTCACAGAATTGGAAAAAACTAAAGTTCATATGGAACCAAAAAAGAGCCCGCATCGCCAAGTCAATCCTAAGCCAAAAGAACAAAGCTGGAGGCATCACACTACCTGACTTCAAACTATACTACAAGTCTACAGTAACCAAAACAGCATGGTACTGGCACCAAAACAGAGATATAGATCAATGGAACAGAACAGAGCCCTCAGAAATAACACCACATATCTACAACTATCTGATCTTTGACAAACCTGAGAAAAACAAGCAATGGGGAAAGGATTCCCTGTTTAATAAATGGTGCTGGGAAAACTGGCTAGCTATATGTAGAAAGCTGAAACTGGATCCCTTCCTTACACCTTATACAAAAATCAATTCAAGATGGATTAAAGACTTAAACGTTAGACCTAAAACCATTAAAACCCTGGAAGAAAACCTAGGCATTACCATTCAGGACATAGGCATGGGCAAGGACTTCATCTCTAAAACACCAAAAGCAATGGCAACAAAAGACAAAATTGACAAATGGGATCTAATTAAACTAAAGAGCTTCTGCACAGCAAAAGAAACTACCATCAGAGTGAACAGGCAACCTACAAAATGGGAGAAAATTTTCACAATCTACTCATCTGACAAAAGGCTGATATCCAGAATCTACAATGAACTCAAACAAATTTACAAGAAAAAAACAAACAACCCCATCAAAAAGTGGGCAAAGGACATGAACAGACACTTCTCAAAAGAAGACATTTATGCAGCCAAAAAACACATGAGAAAATGCTCACCATCACTGGCCATCAGAGAAATGCAAATCAAAACCACAATGAGATACCATCTCACACCAGTTAGAATGGCAATCATTAAAAAGTCAGGAAACAACAGGTGCTGGAGAGGATGTGGAGAAATAGGAACACTTTTACACTGTTGGTGAGACTTTAAACTAGTTCAACCAGTGTGGAAGTCAGTGTGGCGATTCCTCAGGGATCTAGAACTAGAAATACCATTAGACCCAGCCATCCCATTACTGGGTATATACCCAAAGGACTATAAATCATGCTGCTATAAAGACACATGCACACGTATGTTTATTGTGGCATTATTCACAATAGCAAAGACTTGGAACCAACCCAAATGTCCAACAATGATAGACTGGATTAAGAAAATGTGGCACATATACACCATGGAATACTATGCAGCCATAAAAAAGGATGAGTTCATGTCCTTTGTAGGGACATGGATGAAATTGGAAATCATCATTCTCAGTCAACTATCGCAAGAACAAAAAACCAAACACTGCATATTCTCACTCATAGGTGGGAATTGAACAATGAGAACACATGGACACAGGAAGGGGAACATCACACTCTGGGGACTGTTGTGGGGTGGGGGAAGGGGGGAGGTATAGCACTGGGAGATATACCTAATGCTAGATGACGAGTTAGTGGGTGCAGCGCACCAGCATGGCACATATATACATATGTAACTAACATGCACATTGTGCACATGTACCCTAAAACTTAAAGTATAATAATAATAAATTAATTAATTTAAAAAAAAAAAAGAAAAAGAAAATGTAGCTAACTAGGTTCCATACTCAATGTAATTACCTAAGAGGGGCTCAAAAACCTAAGGGCTTTCAGCTATCTTTGCTTCCCTTCTTTAAGGAAAGAAGATGATCCAAAACTATGGTCTAGGCACTTTTTTTTTTTAGTATTAGAAAACTTGGTCAAAATGAACTCTTAGTTGGAAATTCAATTTATATACTGTCTTAATTTATTCAGTCAACAAATATTTATTGTGCACCATTGTTCAAAGTACTGGGGATAAAGCTGTGAACACAATGAACAAAAAGCCCAGACCTCATGGAACTTACGCTTTAGAAGAAGAGGCGATCTGGTTGAAGGGTCTATGTGAGCTGGCAAAGGCAAGGAGTAGAGCCCCTGGAGCTCTTTAGTATGCATAAGAACTACCTGGAACACTTGTGGAAGTGCAGGTCCCTACCCTCCCTGCCCCCAGTCCCTCCAGACTCTGATTCTGTAGGTCTCCAGGAAGGAAATTTGGATTTTTAACAAGTACTCAAAAGTATTTGATGTAGGTGATACAGACCACACTGGAGAAGCACGGCCCTAGAGTTTCCCAAGCCACAGTTTACAAACTACGTGCCTAGATTATTTCTCTAGGGATTGGCCTTTCCATCCTCTTTCTCAGGCAGTCATCAAGAAGCATGTGATGGATGTCCCCATTGAACTAGGACCTGAGAAATGCATGAAGTTTCATTAGAGGTATTTTTTTGTGCCAAAATCAGAGTCAAATAAAAACAAATTACTAAAACTCCAAAATTATCTTAGATTCCAAAAATACCCTTAACGGTAAACAGATGAAGACCTGTGAGCTCCTCTTGAACCAAGTTCCTAGAGTGCTTGGCATATATCTCAGCACACCAACTTAGCCTAAGTATCACAAGGATCTACTTCTGCCACTCTTTCCTGTTCTCAAGTAGTTGTTCATGAAAGGTGAGCACTGTGATTCATCTGAGTCTCTGTGTCCCTTTGTGCCACCACAGTATTTGTCATATGGTAGACAATATATGCTTGTGAAATCCTTGAACAAATGAGATAATGAATGAACAAGTGAATTAACAAATAAATAAGCCAACCTCCCCTGTATTAGCTTGCAAATGAGAGGATCTCTCTTTCTACATGATGTCCAGCTTCCTAAGTCTCTGATTTTAATGTTGAAAGAAGGCCAGAATGAAAAGGAAATCAGCCACTAATTGCTGCCTCCAAAAATTGACCCCCTCAAAAATTACAGAATGCTCTTCGCTACATGGCTTCATGGTTTGTAAGTCCTGGAATTGGCTACATTTCAAATCATGTCTGTAAAAATACATCTACTAAAAAGAAAGCTTGTTGTATGGCAGTTTATAAGAGTTTCCTGGTCCTCTAACACCAGAGTTACATAAAGTTTCCACAGCATACCCTATTTCCATTGCAAAAACCTTTAACCTTTAAGTTAATCCCTCCCCAAATTTGATGATGATGATTGATGAAAATGACAGCAAAAGCCTCCAACTGTTTATTTAGGCATCACTGCCCTCTGCTGGATAAAATTAGAAGTTTCCATGTAAGTGTACTTAGTTTTCCAGATTCTCTGGATATAAAAGGACTTTTAAGGTTATTCTTACCTAGTCAAACCCAGGGCTAAAACTAAGGATCAGTATTTGATTTTCTCCTTTTGCCTAAGGCTCCAATATGATTCAATACAACATTGTTACTGATCCTGTCTTTATCCAAAATTGTGATGTTTTGTTCATTGGGAACTTTTTTGCGTTAAATTTTATTTTTAATATCGCATTAAAATATTGTTTATCTTGATCACTGAATCTTTTGAGGCTCCCTTAAATTTTGTCCCTATAGCAAGTGCCTCACTTGCCTTACCCTAATCCCAGCACTGGTCAAACTGCCCTAAACTACTTTCTCCAGGAAGTTGACAGCCACATTTGAACACTTCAGGAACATCTTCCTTGACCTCTCTCACTAGGTCTAGGCTCCCTAAACTAGGGTCCTGCAGAACCATGTATCTGTCCTTGCATAATTGCTGAATAAATATCTGACTCCACTCTAGACTGAGCTCCATGAAAACAGGAGACTTGTCTGGAATTTTTTCTAAGCATAGGATTTTCAGTACCAGTAGTTAGAGAATAAATATAAGTTGAATGAAAGAATTACCAAATACCAGTGAAAGAAGGAAAATCTTCCTTCTATTAGAGCAAAGTAATAATAACAGCAAAAACAACTGCTATTTCCTGATCACTTACTGCATGGCGGACTTTGTGCTGAGTAACATATGGTCTCATTTAATCCACACAACAGTCTTGCATGGCATGGACCATTAATACCCACATTTCAGCAGAGGAAGAATCTAAGGCTTAGAGAAACGCAGAAACCAGAAGCATTTCTTTCTGTAGAAAGAAATGTAGAAACATTGGTTCTAGAACTTTCCCTTCATAACACTTTTACATATCACACAAAAATAATTCCATCAAACAAGACTATAAGAGACAATAACTAAAAAAAGAAAAAAGTAGGAATTCCAAATCCCACCCAAAAAGGATTATATGCCTGTTATGTGAAAGGCTCTAGACTAAGATCTTCAGGGAATGAAAAGGAAAAGCAGAGCAAATTTCTCTCTGGGATCATCAGTTTAGGAAAATATAGAATATTTTAAAAATTAACTATGCAAATACTAATGTAAAAATATAAGATCTAGTAGGGTCAATGTCATAAGAGAAGGAATAAATGTGAGAGAAAGATTATAATCTGGTTGGAGGGATCAAGAATCCCTTCATAGTAGGTGGCAGCATGTCAGCCAAGCTCTGAAGGAGAGAAGAAATATTAACAGGTAGAATTGAGGATAGGAGGAGGGAGAACAATTGAGAAAGAGGCAACAGTCCAAGGTAAACCACCTTTACAAAAATCGTAACAGCGGGAATGACGACAGTGAGAGAGATCTGGTCTAACCAACTCTATCTTGCCTTTAATGTCCTAACTGCCCATGGTCATGCCTGAGTGTGGGCCAAGATAATTTAGGGAGAAATTTAGTTTATAGCTTAATTGATAATAGCCCATCCCCAAAACTACCACCTCTGTAAAACTAACTAAAGGACACCAGGTTAGGAGGATGAGAGGGGCCTCAATTCATAGTTAAATGACTACCAGCCATTATTCTGGAAGACATAAGATTTGCAACTTCCCCAAGTACTCCTGTAAATAGCATCACTGTTGTAGAATCTGAGATTGGCCTTTTGAGATGTCTTTTCAGACTTTTGCATTTCTGATGATGAGATGGTCATACGGGGCCCAGCGACTCCTCTGTGGCCCCCACCCAGAAGCAGACTCAGTGCTGGAGGACGGTTTTCCACACCCCTGTGATTGCATTCCCAACCAATCAGCAGCACCCATACCCTAGCCCCTGCCCACCAAACTATGGTTGAAAAATCCTAGCCTCCAAATTTTCAGGGAGGCTGATTTTAATAATAATCAAACACCAGTCTGCCGTTTAGCGGGCTCTGCACGTATTAAACTCTTTCTTTATTGCAATTCCCCTGTCTTGATAAATCGGCTCTATCTTAGCAGTGGGCAAAAAGAACACACTGAATGGTTACACAAGCACAAGGAAAGAGGCAGGAGCATGTGTGTGTGTGTGTGTGTACAGGAATGTTGCAGTTTGTCTGCAACACAAGGCACACATAGAAAGTAAAGGGACATGGGGCAGGAATGCAGACTGGAACATAGCACCAAGGCACCCCCATGCCAGGCCAAGGGACCCTTACATAAGTATTTCCTACTAGAAAGAAAGAACATTCCTGAGCAGGGAAATGCTGTGAAGCTCAAACCCTCCTCCTCCACCAAAATCCATTGCCTCGGGCTGCTGGTAGTTCCCCTGGCTAATAAGGATACCTCATCCGAGCCATTTCCACTTCCAGGCTTTGTCACCTGCTGAGGCCAGAAAGGCAGTGAAAGGGTCTGGAAGCATTGGTGGCCTAGGGAGGGTGGCCCCTGGTGGCCACTCAGCTAACCAACATGGTGGCAGAGGCGGCAGCAGAGGCCCCAGTGCGCTACGTGGGTCTGGGTTGGAATAACAGAGTAAATGGTGGGCAGCAACTTAGCACTGGCATTATTGGTGAGGCTGGGACACAGGCTCTCCAAGTCCCGCTGTGGAGGAGGTGCTGGCATCTACATGCACACCGTTCCTAATAGTAAAATCCTTGGAAGACCTTGATGTAGTTCTGTGTTCAATCACGGCTCAGAAAGGAGCACTATTTAGTCAGTGAAAACCACAAAAACATTTTTTCTAAAATCAATAAACAAGTTGGAAATTATTAGAATAATTTGGTGAGTGATATGCACCAGAATTAGTTATATCACTTGTTTTGTGACATACAGTTTAGTTTAGAGAATAAGAAACCCATTTCTGATTTTCTTTTTTTTTTTTTAACACTTCACAAACTTGTGTGTCATCCTTGTACAGGGACTGTGCTAATGTTCTCTGTATCATTCCAGTTTTGGTATGTGTGCCACCAAAGCGAGCACTGTCATTTTCTTATTCACTTATTTATCTATGCAGCCATAGCAGTTGTTGGATGTTTTAAATACCTCTCAGGTTTGCAGTCATTCATTCACATAGAGACAGAAAGCTGTCATGACGGCCTGGCAGCAAATGAGGGGACATGAAGACGTCCCTCCTACACAGTGGCTGAGCTGATCTCCCTGCATCCAAGACCATTCCCACCCACCCTGCAGAGCTCTGTCCTATGACATCACCTGCTGACTCCCCTAAAATAGCACACTGACATAATGTAGATGTGGTTTACTTTTTCCTTCAGAGGTGGAGGACACTGTTACCAGAACAGAACAGGTTTATTGCCTGATTAACTGGCCTAAACGGTGGGTGAGATGTATTCATCCATTTCTAATTAGTGAAAGCTGGCTTTGTGCCAAGCTCTGTGCTAGACTCTGGGACACAGTAAGAAGAAATGAGTAAGCAAAGGAGCCTCTGGAGGAAGGACACCCGCTCAGCCTTAGAGGGTAGGAAAAGCTTCTGGGAGAAAGTGGTGTTGACAACGCTGGGACCTGAGAGATGAGGAAACATTAGCCAGGCTCTTCAGATGCTGGGGAGGAGACAGGGAAAAAGAAATGAGAGGAGGGAGGGAGAAGGAGCAGAACACAATTGCAGGAAAAAAACAGTAAGTTCTTAAAGACTTGCAAGAGAAAAAATATAGTTCCTTGGGGAAAGTGGATGCTTCTTAAGCCTGGAGCACTGAGCACAAGGTGGGTGCTATAGTTTGGATGTTTGTTTGTCCCCTCTAAGCCTTATGTTGAAATTTAATCCCCAGTGTGGCCATACTGGGAGGTGGGGCCTAATGGAAGATGTTTGGGTCATGGAGATGGATCCTGCATGAATACATTAATGCCCTCCATGGGGGGTGAGGGTGAGTGACTTCTCACTCTATTAATTCCCTCAAACATCGGTTGTTAAAAAGAGCTGGCACCTCCCACCTCTCTTGCTTGTCCCCTCTCTCAGCATGTGATATCTGCACACACTGACTCCCCTTCCCCTTACACCATAAGTGGAAGCAGCCTGTGGCCCTCACCCAATGCAGACGCCCAATCTTGAACTTTCCAGTCATTGGAATCATAAGCCAAATGATCCTTTTCTCTTTATCAACAGCCCAGCTTCAGGTATTCATTTACAGCAACACAAAACAGACTAAGACAGTGGGGAGCTGTCAGAGGTAAGACTGGGGTGACAAAGCAAGGCCCAGGTCACAGAGGTCTTCATAAGCCACATGAACAGGACTGGGCTTTATTGTGAGAGTAATGGGAGGTCGTTGAAAAGATTTAAGAGAAGGGTAATGTGATCAGATTTGCATTTGAGACAGGGTACCCTAGCTGCAGTGTAGGGACTAGGTGGGAGAGGGCTAGACTGGAAGCAGGGAAACAGTAAGGATTCTTGCTGTGGTAAATCAGGTGAAAGAAAGATGACGGTGTCAGAACTTAACTAATGACCACAGGGTTGACAGAAGTGGGCATTTCACACACTATTTATTACAAAGAATTAAAGACCTTGGTGACTGATGGATGGTTTTAAGAACTGAAACTTTGTGTCCCTCTCAACTCCCGACAAAATTTATATTTTGAAACCCTAACTTTTATGTGGCTATATTTGGAGCTAGGACCTCTAAAGAAGCAATTAAGGTTGAATGAGGCCATAGGTATGGGGCCCTGATCCAATAGGATGTGTCCTTCCTTATAAGAAGAGAAACCAGAGAACTTGCTCTCTCTCTCTCTCTCTCTGCCCGCCATGTAAGGACACATTAAAAAGGTGGCCATCTGTAAACCAGGAAAAAAGCCCTCAGCAAAAACTAAATTTACCAGCACATTCATCTTAGACTTTCCAGCTTCCAGAACTATGAGAAAATAAATTTCTGTTGTTTAAGTCACCTAGCCCATGATATTTTGTCATAGCAGCCAAATAGACTAATACAGATGAGGGTTCACAGAGAGAGAGGAGTCAAATGGGACCTCCAGGGTTCTAGCTTGGTTAAGATGCGACCTGGAATACCAGGCACTGATAGGTGTGCACAGGAGAAACAGGCTTGTGGGGAGGATGAGTTCCAATCTGGGCATGTAGGGTTTGAGGGACTATGGGACATCCAGGCAGAGATGCCCAGTAAGCAGTTGGATACATAAGTCTGGAGCTCAGAAGAAGCAGCTAGATCAGAGATGCAGATTTAACAATAAGCATATAGCTGATAATTAAAGCCTTGAAACAACAAGATATTCCTCAGGAAGCGAATGAGGATGAATAAAAAGAAAAAAAAAGACTGAGGACATACATCAAAAAATCACCAATGTTTAAGGAATGGAGAGGAAAAAGAAGAGCTTTTGGGGAAGTTTAAAACTGGAAGGGGAAAAATCCAAAAATGATGGTGGACAAACATAAATGGGGGTGTGGAAATATCAAGAGGGAGAGCATGAACAATACTGTTGGCTGTTTATGGGAAACTAAGTTAGGTCAAGGCAGAGAAGGGATGCATTGGTTCAGCAGTGCAGGGGATGCTGGCAACCTGGAAAAGAGGACCTTCAGTGGAGTGGCGAGGGCAGAGTCCAGGTGCAGAGTAAAGGGCAGAATTAGCAGAATAAACTCTGAGAGAAGTGGAAGTAAAACAATAGCAGAAATAAGGTCAAACCATATTTGCAAATATTTTTACTCTTGAGCTGTAATTTTTTTTTTTTTTTTTCTTTGAGACGGAGTTTCCCTCTGTCACCCAGGCTGGAGTGCAGTGGCGCGATCTCGGCTCACTGCAAGCTCCACCTCCCAGGTTCACACCATTCTCCTGCCTCAGCCTCCCGAGTAGCTGGGACTACAGGCGCCCACCAACACACCCGGCTAGTTTTTTGTATTTTTAGTAGAGACAGGGTTTCACAGTGTTAGCCAGGATGGTCTCGATCTCCTGACCTCATGATCCACCCGCCTCGGCCTCCCAAAGTGCTGGGATTACAGGCGTGAGCCACCACACCCGGCCGAGCTATAATTTTTTGATAGATGTAAACAGGAAGATGGAATTCGTTACTAGAAGCCATAAAGAGATACTTTATTTGTGTAATGCTATTTCTTAAATTAGACTATATGGCAGGTTAGAAATGAAGTCACATTTCAACATTATGTGGAACTAGATTGGTATATTTTGTTCAGATTAGATTTTAATGGAAACGAAGCTTTGTGAACTTTTAAGCTTTCAAAATGGTTTCTTTTGTTTATTTGTAAAGTGGCTTGAGAGCAACTATAAATACATTTTGACATCAGGCAAATTCCAGGAAAGTTATCTCTGTGTATGTAATATTGGTTGTCATTACGGTGATTTGGAGAAAATAATACTCTCTACATTATTATAACCAAATGATCCATATTGACCCAAAGCCTTACTGAACTATTGTTGAGATAGAAATATCTGGACTGTAGTAAGAGTCTTGGAAGTGCTAATTCTCACCCTCTCCCTCTACCTCCCACTTTTTCTCTGCCTCTGTAATCATCCAAATGCAAAAAGCCCTAAATCAACACTTGGCAAAATCCTCCTAACATTATTTTGAGACGTTTCTGTTTACTTGTGAGTTTTAATTCCTCTGCAAGGAGTTCTTCCCTGCTCTCAAATCCCGAAATGTACCAGAGGATTCTATCACTCTCCTCCTCCCTCCAAATCCCAGAACTTGGCCCATCGAAGACCCATAACCTTACTTTCCCTCTGATTCTCTTCTGCTCCTCCCAAGTCCAGGCAGACATTATCCAGTATTTATGTGGGAGAACTGGCTCTAACTGTTCATGTGGTTTTCCAAACTTTGTGTTTGCCTGGTCTTAACTTCAAAAATACAAAAGTTAAAAATTACTTTTCTTTTACCTGCAATCTGCTCTGTGTCAGCCCATCTCTATGGCATAAAGATAAATTTCATACTACATCAGACTGACGAAGAGATACAAAACCTATAGGGAGGGAATTTTAGTTAATATCTCAAAATATTATCTTGCCACTTAAGCAAATAAAAGAGAGAGATAGAAAGGAGGAGGAAGGAAAGAAAGAGGAAGGAAGGAAGGGAGGGAGGGAGGAAAGTCATCAGATTTAATTTAAAAATTAGATTACCCCTATCATCTAACAACACAATCACTGGGAACAATTTTGGTATATATCTTTTCAATTTATTATCTATATATCCATCTATATATTTCTACTATGTCTATCTTTTGCTACCTGTAGGTTGCAATCTGCTTTATTGAATTTAATAATTCACTTCTCTCATGCTTGACAGCATTACTCAATTCTGAAAAGCCTTTCTAAATATAAAAAAAGTAAATATACATTTTTTCTTTAATTTTTAATGAAAAAATTTATGACACTTTTTTATCTTAACCTACCTTACCCAAACAATTTTCACATTGCTAACTAAGCAATAAAAACAAGTTTATACAAACAGCAGACAACAGTATCCCAAAGTATCTGAATATGGTTTGTATATTGACTAAAATATAATAAAGATCTATTGTACTCACAAAATGAGGACAAATAGTCTTCGTAGTGGATGTTGGTTGACAGTTGTGAGAAAGTCATTCTTTTGGAAGATGAATTTTCTATACACCATTTTCTTTACCAATTTTTCACATTTTCAGGGATTCATGATTATATTTGGCACTCAAATTAGAAATAATTGGACTTAGAAATAAAGTTAGATCACTGAAAGCTATCTATAGGGTAAAATAAAGGCTAAGTCTTTGTGTTAGTCTGTTTTCATACTGCTATAAAGAACTGCTCAAGACTGGGTAATTTATAAAGGAAAGAGGTTTAATTGACTCACAGTTCAGCAGGGCTGGGGAGGCCTCCGGAAACTTACAATCATGGTGGAAGGCACCTCTTCACAGGGCAGCAGGAGGGAGAATGAGTGCAAGCAGGGGAAATGCCAGACGCTTATAAAACCATCAGATGTCATGAGAACTTACTCACTATCACGAGAACAGCATGGGGAAACCGCCCCCATGATTTAATGACTTCCCACTGGGTCTCTTCCACAACATGTGGGGATTATGGGAACTAAAATTCAAGATGAGATTTGGGTGAGGACACAGCCAAACCATATCAGTTTTATAATTCTTAGCAATGTATGGAAAGAGCACACAGAGACACTGTCTTTACCCCACTGGATTGGTGAACCTACACAAAGCAAAGTATTTAGAATCACCTAATATGGTGCCCAATTCTACTTGTTTCACATTATATTATTTGACTAGAAACTACTGTGTTGAGAAAATTGGTTTGGTTAACATGGTTATCCTAAAATCATTTGGTTAACATGGTTATCCTAAAAGCATAATGTTTAAACAATCTGGTTTGGTTAACATGGTTATCCTAAAACTATAATGTTTCATATCGCATATTTACTTAGTATTGCTTGGGTGAAAAATAGTTAAATTTTTTTAAACATTGTCTGAAAAGTTGTATAACTGTGAAATAGCCAATATGGCCAAAAATTGTTGAATGAACAGTCATTATATGAAGTAAATCTATCTATGGAAACATCATTTTATGCCAGTAAATATGATTCTACAGCAATATTTTAAATGGCTGCATAAATTCCATTATGTAAATGTACCGAAATGTATTTAAACAATTCACAATTATTAGAAATTTAGTGATTTTTTTCCAGATTTCATTGTTGTAAACAATACTATGCATGATCCTTCTTGTGGTGAAGTCTCCTAAGAGGCTTTTCATATTAAAGTATTAGCCCTTTTATCCAAAGCTAGACCCCAATTCTTCTGATTCCCAAGTTAGTATTTTTCTCTCTATGCCAAATTGAGGAGACAGGGATCACACTAAATTTGCTGTACATAGATTGACACAACCACAGAAACAAACAAGCAAAGATTCCCATGAACACACACATATTAAAAGTAATGGCAAAACTGCAATTACTTTTGTACCAACCTAATAGAAGTTTATGTTGATCGTTTGATTCAGAAGAATGCAATTCTCACTACAGAGTAATTGACCAACGGTTTATTAAATAATATGCTTTTCAGAGGAATATAACCAAGAAAAAAATTTACTTCTTGTCCAAATTTGTCTTCATAGTTTAGTTTGGAAATCCCTTCTGAAAGACTCAATGCTTTAGGCTAGAGTCTCTTTAAGAGTTTTTCAACTTTCCTTGTTAACCAAGTAAGGGAAAACTGTGTTATGCTAGAAAAAAAAAAAAATGGCCTGGTTCTAATTCTTTTGCCTTTACCTTTGTTCCTTCATTGACTTGTAAAGGTAATTAATATGGAAAAACTCTGGTGATCCATATGGCCAGTGTTTTCCACTAATTAAGGTGTTAGTTCACATACACACACAGACACATACATGTGTTACCTGGGCAACTATACACAGAAGCAGAAATTAATTAACATGGTGACAAATATAATTAAAGCAAGAACCTATGGCCTTAAAATGGTATTATCTGGTATCACCAAAAGAGTAAGACTGAATGTGTTTTCATTTACAGAGAAGTAAATGGCTTCAAATTCCTATTTCCAATTCAGTTATGACATTTTCCTGATGAAGCATACGTCCTGGCCAGAGTACTGTGTTATAAACAAGCAAATTTCCTGTAAATGTTACAAATCTATTTCAAATCTAACAGGTTCTCTTATTTCTCCAATAGCTCAGGTTAAAAATATATATATATACAGCACATTAATATAATTTATCCATCTTGTTCAGGAAGAATAGAGAATTGGTAAGGTTAATTGATTTCCCATTTACTATTTCTGGTGTTGGTTTCCATGAAAAAAAAAGATGTGTTTGGATGTCAGCAAATCAATAACTATTTCATTTTCCTTCATTCTTTTTATGAGGAGGCAGCCTAGGGCAGTGAAAGCCTCCCCAGACATAGGAGACATGGAAATGCCTAAGAGGTGCTACTGCTGCTGGAACAGACACCTGGAATTGGTAGTTGCCATAACCCACAATCCTCACAACAATCACCAGCAATTTCTGGCAATTCAACAATTTCCACTGTTATGGAAGCCAGAATCAGAAAGCTTACCCTTTCCTCCCACTTCTGAACTCTCATAAATGCCACTTACTGACAGAACCTAAAAGGCAGCCTCTTGGCAAAGGATCCTGGGAAATGTAGTTTGTAGACTCCCAGAACTAGCAGTACAGAAGCAAGTAAGGAAGAGTAAGTGCTCAGCTTAGAGACAGCAGATAAATAATTGGCACACCTCTAAAACTAAAAACAGAAGCAGAAAAGCAAAACAGAATTACGGAATTCAGAGGAAACACTGACAGTACAGAGAACGGTAACCAAAAAAAACTTTTTAAGAAATGATTAAGAACAGAAAAAACAAGAAAAGGTAGGACATCCATAAAAACAGAATGAGACACTGTTAAATAAAAAGGCATCTTAAAACAAGAGAGAGCAAATGGAAACAAAAACTGTGATAATTAAAATTAAAAATAAAAGTTCAAAAGAAGACTTGAAAGGCAAGGTAAAAAAAAATCCCATAAAATTTAAATACACAGGAGTAGAAAAAAATGACAAAATTAGAGGATCTACTAAGATCTGAATAATAAGAACTTCAGAAAAAGAAAATGGAAAATAGATGAAAGGAACATATAAAAGACATAATAAAAGAAAAATTGCTAGAACTGAAGAAAATAAATCTATAGTTTGAAAAGCCCCACCCAAGTACCCAAAAATGACCAAGGCATGTCACCAGAAAATTTCAGCACACCAGGGATAAAAAGAAAATCCTAAAAGTTTAAATAGAAGAAAAAAGAGACCATGTATAAAGATTCAGGAATAAAAAGTCATCAGACTTCTTTTTTTTTTTTTTTTTGAGATGGAGTTTCCGCTCTTGTTGCCCAGGCTGGAGTACAATGGCACAATCTCAGCTCACCGCAACCTCCACCTCCTGGGTCCAAGCGATTCTCCTGCCCCAGTCTCCCAAGTATCTGGGATTACAGGCATGTACTACCACTCCTGGCTAATTTTGCATTTTTAGTAGAGACAGGAGTTTCTCCATGTTGGTCAGGCTGGTCTCAAACTCCCGACCTCAGGTGATCCACCCGCCTCGGCCTCTCAAAGTGCTGGGATTACAGGTGTGAGCCACCACACCCAACCAAAGTCATCAGACTTTTAAAGAGCAAAAATAAAGGAGAAAGGAATAGAAAGTATCATCAAAATTTTGAAGAAAACTTATTTCTAACATACAATTCTGTCCCATCTATATTATCAAACAAAAGGTAAAATAAAAATAAAAACATTTTTAGAATACAGGTTACCCCAAAATTGTCTCCCAAGCATTGTTTCCCAAAAAGTTATTGTAAGGTAAATTCCACCACAAGAAGGAAGTAAACCAAGAAGTCATGAGTTTCAAAAGAAGGAATGAAACACAGAAGAGGTGAGGGGAATTTGGATGAGAATTGGTTCCTCAATGGCAGCTATGCAAAAGCCTAGAGATCAGCCAATCCAGACTGGATTAGTAGGATAAAAGGCTCTGGAACAGAGTTGTTTCCATGGGGAAGAGTAAAGGGGAGGACTGATAGATCAAGTATGGCTATACAAAAAGGACATGTACAATTCTGTCAGAGTACTTGGGAAAGAGTTGACAGGTACATGGAAAACCAAATATATTGGTGGTGGGGGGAGGATCCTAGCAACTACTAACTCCAGCAAAAACAAAAAGTTATAAAAGAAATGTATTACATTTTATGATAATGCTGTGAACAATACGTACATAATTAAAAGAACGTAAATGGGGAATACTGATTTCACCAAAAATGTATAATGTAGTAGATGTTTGCATGGGGTCAGAGAAAGCACTGGTGATGTGGGAGTATATAAGAGATAAAATCTCAACTATGCTAGTAGAAAATCAATAGAATATATTGAAAACTAAAACATTAAGGAATGTCATTTAACCATGACGATCCATTTTACACATCATGAAACTATTGCTTTTAAATTGTCAGCAAGTTTTCACAGGTCATACTCAGAAATGGACAGTGCTAGGATTCCAGTCCTAGCCTGTCATGCAAAACCTGTGCCTTCGACTCCTTTATGTGCTGATTCTGCTTCATTGGCAGTGTCATCTTTTATGTCTTTTATGTTTAAGCTCTAAGTCCCACTCTCTAACATGTGCATTTCTAACACCATAGAATCCCACATGACATCATGTTAGGGATATTACTCAGAACCTATTGCAGAGGAGAATCATACCAAATCACTTGTCATATAATGTGCTAACCACAAATGGTAGCACATCCTTTGACCAGCATCCTCAGAATAAACTATAATACCAAGATCCTCTTACAATTTTAAAAGGAAATCATCTAAAAATGGGTTGTTCTCATTCATGACCTCTCAAAAATAAAGATTCTTAATAATCATTAAAATTCTTAATGATTTTTAGTAATCATAACTCTTTATGAATGATTTCATACCATTTCTTTTGGTGTCTCACAGAAATGCCCATTTTCATATTGAAAGCTACTTTGGAGAACTTTTTAAGTACATGTCAAGTCTAAAGTTGTAGTTTTTGCCAGATATAAATTGGAACAACCTGAGGAGTTTTTTCAAATACTGATCCCTAGACACCAGCACAGACCAATTAAAAATCAGAATCTCTAGATGTTTTAAAAGCATTCCAGGTTATTCTAATATAAAGTGTTGAAAACCATAGGTTCACAATGTCAGAGTCGTTTGAACCTGTCCAACTCCATTTTGAATAGGGGCTGGGTAAAATGAGGCTGAGATCTACTGGGCTGCACTCCCAGGAGGTTAAGGCATTCTTAGTTACAGGATAAGGCAGGTGGTTGGCATAGATACAGGTCATAAAGACCTTGCTAATAAAACAGGTTGCAGTAAAGGAGCCGGATAAAACCCACCATAACCAAGATGATGACAAGAGTGACCTCTGGTAGTCCTCGCTGCTACACTCCCACCAGCGCCATGACAGTTTAAAAATGCCATGGCAACAACAGGTTACCCTGTGTGGTCCAAAAAGGGGAGGCATGAATAATCCACCCCTTGTTTAGCATATCATCAAGAAATAACCATAAAGTGGGCAACCACCAGCCTTCGGGGCTGCTGTGTCTATGGAGTAAGCATTCTTTTTATCTCTACTTTCTTAATAAACTTGCTTTCACTTTACGGACTCACCTTGAATTATTTCTTGCGCAAAATCCAAGAACCCTCTCTTGGGGTCTGGATCAGAACCCCCTCTCCGGTAACAACAATAGTGATTCTCAAAATGTGGTTCCCAAATCAGCAGCACTAGCATCACCCGGGAACTTGTCAGAAATGCAGATTGAGCTCTGGCGACCAGAAGTCTGAAGTCAAGGTGTTGGCGTGGCGTGACCTCACTCCCTCCCAAGGCTCCCCGGTTCCTTGCCTCTTCCAGTTTCTGGTGTCTGTTGGCATTCACTGTGGCTGCATCCCTCCAATCTCTGCCTCCGTCTTCACATGGCTCTCTCATCTGTGTGTCTGTGTCTTCCCTTCTTCTGTCCCTTACAAAGACACTTGTCATTGGATGTAGGGTCCACTTGGTAATCCAGAATGATCTCATCTTAAGATTCTTAACTTAATTACACCTGCAAAGACACCCTTACCCTCACATTCATAGGTTCTGGGGACATATTTTTTGGGGGACACCATTCAACCCACTACAACACTCAAGTTTGAGAAGCAGTGGTAGAGGCAGAATGAATGAGGAAATTCCACATGGAAAGGTGCTCCCTTCAATTTCACACAAATCCTCCCCCCTCTTTTCATTTTCTCCTCTTGTTCACTTCTTTCTCTTCCTTTTATTCACTTGATTGTTATGTGTTTCTATTTCTTTTCCACTATTTATTTTTTTTCCTCATATTCCTTGAGAAAAAATTTTTCCATTACTTTTTGACTCTTATAGCCCCGTTCAGGCTGCAAACTGCATTTCCGTTTTAGAAGAAAATTCAGAATAGTGAAACAAGGCTTCCTTTTTTGGGTGAAATATCAAAAATCATATTTCACATAAAATGTGATCAAATCTGATTTTAGAATACTACAGATAAATGCTGTAGATGGTTTAGTAATTCTGTTTTTCCCATTGCAACCAGTGTCCTCTAGTGGTCAATGTTAGAATTGATAGTAAAAAATAAACATTTTCATCTCTTTTCTTGCTTACTGATTAAATAATATATGTTGAGAAAGCAATGTGTGTCAGATACTGTAGATGTCTATATAAGACACCTAGACAAGTAAAATTAAGATGCCATCCTTCAAAAGCTCGACTTTTTCCTGTATTATTTCAGAGATGCTGGAATATTTGATTGGAATATTTATTTCATTAAAATCTATGAAAACCATTTCAAGTTCATTAGTGTAACTATGCAGACGTTCTAGCAAGCAATTTTTTTTGTCCAGAGGGATTATTCCAAGAAACTTTATAATGTATGAAAAATGAATGAAACATACAACATAACTCAGGTCAGAAACACTTGGTGTGATGATTTAATAAATTGTACATGCCAATATAAAAATTTTAACTCTTTGAAATCCCTTTATCTCTCATGCTAATCCTTATATCTCTTTTATGTTTTGAAGAATAGCAAATTGGTTCAAGAGTGCACTAATCAAGCACACACATTTTACTCTCTTTCCTCCCCAAATCCCATGGAAATAAAAATAAATAAATAAAATAAACATGAGAATAAATCTGTAAAGAATTGAATCATGGGAAACTGGCATCACCACACCAAAAGAAAGTGCAATTTTGACTAAATGTACGGGGTAAGTGTATAGCAGAGTCATGTCAGGCATGAGAATTCCTGATCTGAGTAGGGTTTTCCAAGAGTTGTATTGGTCTTCACAAGACAAGGAGGTACTTAGGGGCGAAGAGGCCATAGCAGGAAGGGAAGCTGGGGGAGTGTTCATGTGGAGAGCCCAGCTTCTGAGATGCTTTCCTCTTAAACCCCAATAAAAGAATCTTCCAGTTAGAAATCTAGTCTTTCCCCTCCTACATTATAATTCCCTCTTTTAAACTTTTCCTATCCTTCAGTAGATAAATTCTTATTGTTATGGGCTAAGTTGTATCCCCAAAAATGCATGTGTTGAAGTCCTAACCCCCAGTACCTCGGAATATGACTGTATTTGGAGGTAGGGTCTTTAAAAAGGTAAGTAAGGTAAACTGAGGTCATATGGGAAGGCCCTAATCCAATATAACTGTTTCATAATAAGAAAAGGAGGCCGGGCGTGGTGGCTCACGCCTGTAATCCCAGCACTTTGGGAGGCCGAGGCAGGCGGATCACGAGGTCAGGAGATCGAGACCATCCTGGCTAACACGGTGAAACCCCGTCTCTACTAAAACTACAAAACATTAGCCGGGCGTGGTAGCGGGCGCCTGTAGTTCCAGCTACTCGGGAGGCTGAGGCAGGAGAATGGCGTGAACCCGGGAGGCGGAGCTTGCAGTGAGCCGAGATCGCGCCACTGCATTCCAGCCTGGGCGACAGAGCGAGACTCCGTCTCAAAAAAAAAAAAAAAAAAAAAAAAAGGAGACTAGGAAGCCGGCAACACACAGACTGAGGGACAAGCACGACAGGGCACAGCAAGAAGGCCGCCACCTGCAGGTCAAGGAAAGAAGCTTCACTGTAAAACAACTCTCCTGACACCTTGATCTTGGACTTCCAACCTCCAGAACTGTCAGAAAATAAATTTCTGTTGTTTAAGCCACCCACTCTGTGGTAATTTGTTATGGCAGCAAACTAATACACATATTCACCTGCAGAGCCTGGTGGAATAATCTTAAGAGAGGTTGCACAGGACAATTCATAAAAAGTGAATGAAAGGGAGTCCCAATACCTCGTTATCACACTGGCACCCCTCAAGAGGGATCCTTATTATTTCAAGTCTATGAGCTGTAGCACAATGCAGTCTGCAGAAAGACGAGGAAATTTTAGAAAGAGCAGTAAAACCAAGATGTTCAGAAGCATCCCTGAGTGGACAACTGGAGACACAGATGACTGAACTATCTGCTTCCACTGCTCCTGCATGATGATTTTACTTAGTACATGGATGAGTATTCATTTTAACCATTACATATTTTTCTGGGTGTAATACATACAATTATTATATCAATTGCATTATTTTACAGACATTGCTGCTGAAAATAAGGCTAGTAAAAATCAAGAATTGATTTAAAGCTGAAGAGGAAAAGTGAAAAATTCCATAAAGAAAAAAAATTTATGTACAAGGCAATAATGATCATACATCTACAACCTAAGATGCTAGGAAACAAAAGAGTATATATACAGAGTTCTAAGAGGAAAGGATTTAGAACCTGAAATCCCATATCCAGACAAATTATCACTCACATAAAAGGACAAAATAAGGATATTTGTAGATGTCACACAAAACTTTTAGATATAACTACTGATCTGGTTTGGACCTGTGTCCCCACCAAAGCTCATGTTGAATCGTAATCCCCATTGTTGGAGGTGGGGCCTGGTAGGAGGTGATTGGATCATGGTGGCAGATTTCTCATGAATGAGTTCATACCATCCCCTTGGTACTGTCCTCATGATAGTGAGTGAGTTCTCATGAGACTGGTGGTTTAAAACTGTGTGGCACCTCCCTGCTCTCTGTCTCAGTCCTGCTTTTGCCGTGTGATGTGCCTGCTCCCCCTTTGCCTTCTGCATGATTGTGAGCTTCCTGACACCTCCCCAGAAGCAGACGCAGCTATGCTTCCTGCACAGCCTGCAGGACCATGAGCCAAATTAAAACTTGCTTTTTTATAAATTACCCAGTCTCAGGTATTTCTTTATAGCAATGAAAGAACCGACTAATACAAATACTGAATGAGGAACTTCAGTAAGAAGGAAATTGAATCTCATAAGTTAAATTGTATGTAAGAAACATTGGTAAGCACATTGATAATATGTGATAAAATAAATACTGAGGCCTGGTGCCAGTGACTCACACCTGTAATCCCAGCACTTTGGGAGGCCGAGGCAGATGGATCACTTGGGTCAGGAGTTCGAGACTAGTCTGGCCAGCATGGTGAAACCCCACCTCTACTAAAAATACAAAAATTAGATGTGTGTGGTGGCTGGCGCCTGTAATTCCAGCTACTCGGGAGGCTGAGGCATGAGAATCGCTTGAGCCTGGGAGGCAGAGGTTGCAGTGAGCTGAGATTGTGCCACTGCACTCCAGCCTGGGCAACAGAACGAGACCCTGTCTCAAAATAAATAAATACATACATACATACACACACACACACACACATACTGAGTGTTGAGTAAGGTAGAGAATAGAGAATTCCCTTCTCTTGGCATGAGTAGAGAGGAGGGCTTGGTTTGGGAAGCCCTATGTTATAGGACTGGGATCCCCCATCTTGCATTCCCTTTTTAGGGTGCTGATAGGCAGGAAAAAACACTTTGGGCTTAGCCCCAGATAGTCTAAACACAAGAGGTAGCTCTTTATGGGTAAATGCCAATTGTCCACACTTGGTGTCCATAGTGAGCACTGGTGATCTCAAGCACAGTCTCCCCTCTCCCCACCGGGTCCCCACTGGGGTAAGAAGAGCCCTTGTGATATGGTTTGGCTCTGTGTCCCCACCCAAATCTCATCTTGAATTGTATCTCCTACAATTCCCACGAGGTTTGGGAGGGACCCGGTGCGAGATAACTGAATCAAGGGGGCAGTTTCCTTCATACTGTCCTCATGGTAGTGAATAAGTCTCACAAGATCTGATGGTTTTACCAGGGATTTCCGCTTTTGTATCTTCCTCATTCTCTCTTTGCCTGCTGCCATCCTGTCTTCCTCATTCTCTTTGCCTGCTGCCATCCATGTAAGAGGAGACTGGATCCTCTTTGCTGTCCGCCATGATTGTGAGGCTTCCCCAGCCATGTGAAATTGCCAGTCCAATTAAAACTCTTTCTTTTGTAAATTGCCCAGTCTCTGGTATGTCTTTATCAGCAGCGCGAAAACGGACTAATGCATCTTGGTTTCAGCTTGCTCACTGCTCAGCAATCAAGAAGATCCCTGGGCCAGTCATTTGAAATACCATTTTATCTTCAAAATAGGTATATAAAAATGATTAACTTGAGAATATAGAAACAGAGGAAGTAAAATACTAGACAATAAATAACAATAACATATAATAAAGGAGGAAAACAGAGATAAACAATCCAAAGATTATTTGGAAGGGAGTTAAAGATATAGGCAAACTTAGATTCCATTAAAGCAACTAAGTATGCATAAATTTAAGAGTGAATGTAAGAACAAGTGAAATAGAATATATAACTTCCAAACTATTAGAGTCGAAAAATGAAAAAGAATTTGATCAATCCAATCAAATTTTAAAGAGAAAAAAAATGCAAAGAACATGTAGCATATAAAATGCACAAAATGAGATGGTAGAAATAACTTCAAATAGATCAGTAACCTAAAGTGATTAGAATAAACTCACCAATTAAGAGACAAATATTCTAAAAAAGAATTTTTCTAAGAAAAGGTTTAGAAAAATAAAATACACATATATGCTCTCTTTAAGAGATTCACATGAAACCCAACAGCACAGAAAATTTGTAGGAAAATATGGCAAATGTTATACTAACCAAAAGAAAGCTAATGTAACCATGTTAATATTAATAGCAGACAGAATAGACTTTAGGATTTAAAAAAAATCCTTTTAGGGATAAAGAGAGTCATTATATAATAATGAAAACGAATTCACCACAATGATATAATAATTTTTAGCTTATACATACTTAACAGCATCACCTAAAAAGATATAAAGCAAAAATTCAGAGAATTACAAAATGAATATGATAAATTCACAGTCACAATAGGAAATATCAACATAGGTCTATGAGTAATTGACAGTTTGAGCAGAGCCAAACTATTAATCTTTATATAGTAATTATACAGAGAAAAACCTGTAATGAACAATTAGTAAGCACACATCGTTTTCAAACACGTACAGTATGTTTACCAAAATTTACCATATACTAGGTAATTCTCAGCAAACACTAAGAATTAATGTCATGCATACCAGACTCTCTGGCTACTATAGAAAAATGTAGAATTCAATAAGCAAAAATACGATTGTATTAGGTTTCTATTGCTGCTATAACAAATTGCCACTAATTTAGTGGCTTAAAACAACACCCATTTATTATTTCATAGTTCTGTAAGTCAGATATCTGGGTGCAGCATGAATCAGCTGGTTCATGAATCAGCATGAATCATCTGGTTCACAGGGTTATAATCAAGGTGTTCAGCTGGGCTGTGTTCCTTTCCAGAGGCCCTGGGGGTGTTTCCAAACTCAGATTGTTGGTCTAATTCAGTTCCTTGCAGGTATAGGACCCAAGTCCCGGCTTCCTTACTGGCTGTCAGCCCCAGCCAGTCTTTGCTCTCCTAGAAGCTGACTGTACTCCCTCTCATGCTTTCCATGTGCCCCACCTCCTGCAATCCAGCAGCAGTGATGAGTCCTTCTCATACTTCCAATCTGTCTGGCTTCTGCCACATTTCTCTGTTTCCAGCCAGAGAAAATTATCTGCATTTAAGGATATATTTAGGTAGGTTTTCTCCACCCAGATAATACAGGATAATTTCCCTATTTTAAGATCCATCATCTTCATATCTGCAACTCACTTTTGCCATGTAGAGTAACATATTGGCCCGAGTGCACTGGTGTTTACAGCTAATTGATCACAACCAGTTATAAATTTATTTGTTTCTTCTCCACTCCCACTGCTTCACTTGACTAGCCTTAAAAAATAATTTAAGAAATTAAAAATAATAATATGTAAAGTAACAGATTTACAGGTTCCTGGGATTAGAGTGTGGACATATTTTGGTAGTGGGGGAGGGTCTGCCTATCACTATAGTCCAATAAATAAACAATATATTTGGAATTATTTTAAATCTATACTTAATAGGTCAAAAGAAAAAAATCATGAAAATTTTAAAATATTTAGAGCTTAATAATGATGAAAAGCCAAAATGTGAAGGAATGAGCTAAACCCAATTTTGCTTAGAAGAAAAGCCATAACCTAAAATGTTCACATGCAAAGAGAAGAAAAAATATTAATGAATAAATGTACTAATACAGAATTTTAATTAAAAACAACAGTCTAAACTCCGGAGCTGGGAAGGAAATAGTAAAAATAAGAGCCAGAGTCAATGAGTAAACAACAAACAAATTATAGAGAGGATCAAAGAAATCAAAGAGTCAATCTTTGAAAATACTACTAAAATAGACAAATTTCTGACAATATTGATCAACAAAGAGAGAGAAGGTAAGAATACAAAAGGAGAATAAACTGCTTTTTTTTTTCATTTTTTTTTTTTTTTTTTAGAGACGGAGTCTCACTCTGTGGCCCAGGCTAGAGTGCAATGGCACAATCTCGGCTCACTGCAACTTCCGCCTCCCGGGTTCAAGCAATTCTCCTGCCTCAGCCTCCCAAGTAGTTGGGACTACAGGCACACGCTGCCACGCCCGGCTAATTTTTTTTTTTTTTGTATTTTAGTAGAGATGAGGTTTCACTGTGCTGCCCAGGCTAAACTCCTGAGCTCAGGCAATCCGCCTGCCTCGGCCTCCCAAAGTGCTAGGATTACAGGCGTGAGCCACCGCGCCCGGCCATAAACTCCATTTAAAAAAAAAATTATGTGAATACTATAAACAATATTATGACAATAAATCAGCAAGATTGCTCTATATATGATCAATAAATGAAAATTAACATTCCAGTACAACAGCAATAAACAACTGGAAAAGGTCAATTAAAAGAATTTACAATAGCAACCATAAGACTCCTAGGAATAAATCTAACAACAACAAAAAAGATATGCAAGACATTAATAAAATCAAAATACTATAATGGAGGACATGAAATAATCCCTAAACAAAAAAAATCTCCATAAATGGAGAGATACACTGTATTCATGACAGGATAAAAAAGAAGGCCATTATTTTCAAATTCATGTACATTTTCAGAAACACAAAAGGAAAATAAAATTAGTACTTTTATTAATTTGGTATTAAGGAAATAGTCTAAACAAAATTAAGGATAAGCACAGACTGAGAGAAGATATTTGTAATATACACATATAATGAACAAAGGATTCTCTTCCCTAGTATATAAAGAACTCCTAAAATTTAATAAGCAGAAAACAAATAACCCAGTAGAAAAATGAGCAAAAGAGATAAATAGGCAATTAACAAAAGAGGAAAACTAAATAATTTAACCTTGATAATAATCAGAAAAAAAATCCAAATTAGAACAATAATAAATATTATTTTATATCCATCAAGATGACTAAATCTAATAATGTCAAGTTTTGGAGGTTATGTAAGGAAAGGGCAGCTCATATATTACTAGGAGTATAAATTGCTATAACTACAAACCCTAGTGAAGTAGAGACTACACATACTTTTCTATCTAATAATTCCGTTTTCAGGCCCCAACCCTAGAAAAATACTTGCCCAAGGAGACAGGTATAAGGATGGTCTTTTTGTGATGAATTTCTCAGGTGTTCTTTGTGCTTCTTGTATTTGGCTGTCTAGATTTGTCACAAGGCTGAGGAAGTTTTCCTTGATTATTCTCCCGATATGTTTTCCAGCCCCCCTCTTGCTTCTGCTCTGCCATGTGAGATGGCTCCACCTTCTGCCATGAGTAAAAGCTCCTTGAGGCCTCCCCAGAATCCAAGCAGATGCTGTTCCATACTTCCTGTGCAGTCTGCAGAACCATAAGCTAATTAAACCTTTTTCTTTATAAATTACCCCACCTCGAGTATTTTATAGCAGTGCAAGAACGGCCTAATACACTGATCATCTGATAAAGTCAGTACTGTTATTGTCGTCATTATTCTTATTTTATCACTGAGAACTTTGAAGCACAGAGTGTTTTAAAATTTTACACAAGATTGGTAGAACTAGTGTGGGAGCGCTGGAGCTTGAAACCAAGAAGTTTGTATTAATGAGCCCACGACCCTTACGATTATATCATTTTTTCTTTCTTCGCAAGAAAAAAGTAGATTGAGAGTGCATTTACAATCTGTATGAGAGAGACTATGTGTGGGTAGTGATGATTTACCTTAAATCTTTAGATCTGAAGGACAAGTGGACATTCACAAGCAAAGAAAGGGACTGTTCCAAGCAGAGTGAACTCGTAGGAATTACCTTTGGAAGCAGGAAGCACAGCATGCAGAATGGGATAAAATAAGGTCAGGTAGCTGGGGCAGGGATAGCCAGAGGGAGAGCCATGTGAAAAGGACTGGAGGGGAAGGATGAAGGATGAAACATGCAGGGCTTTTAAAAATGTTTTGTTATTACCCTGGAAAACAAATGAGAATTCATCCATGGGGATGAGATTCAAGCATACAGAGCTGGTTGGATGGCCAGAAAATGGATACAGGGACGTGGAGTGATCAGTTGGAAGGCAGAGGAGAGATGACCTAGTGTGGTCCAGGCTGCTAAGGAGGGGTGGACAGGTTCCAGTGAGGTGGTCAATAGAATAAATAATGGGTTGAAAGTGAGGGGTTAAGGTGAGGGAGAAATTAAGGATTATTCTAGATTTCTGACCTACATAAAAGGACAGACAGTATTGTCACTAAGATAGAAAATGCTGAGTAAGTCTGTAGGATATGATGAGGTTTCTCTTCAGATAACCCTATCAATCTTTTATTCTTTAATTCATAGTACCCCCCTGCCTTTTTCCCTTTTTCTCTTTTTTTTTCCTTTTTGCCTTTGTTAGATACCCAGGCACGCCACAGTACCAGGCATTACCAATACCAGCTCACATTCCTTTCCTTATTCGGAAAGAGGACTAACTTTCTAGCTCATTACAGACACCCCTTCCCCTTTCTTCTCTGCTTTCTTTTACATGCCCACCTTATCTAAAAAAATCAAATGTTTAGCCAACCGGGATTCATTTAGATTGTACGACCCAACCCCAGCCAATGGGGAAAGGGTACAAGGGCAGGACTTGTGTAAGGAATAAAGGCTCTCGTGCCCCTTTGTTCAGGTGTGCTCTCATGGCGACTGGCCAAGGAGGCACCCCTCTGCGCAGAAGTAAAATTGCTTTGCTAAGACTGCTTTGTTCGAGTGTTCAATTTCCTTAGGATTTTGAATGTTATTCCTAACAAGTCTGAGTGTGGGAATGAGGGAAGACCCTGGGCTGGGTCTTGCACACATTGGGTTTAGAATGCCTTGGGAATGTTCAAGTGGAAAAGCCTGGGAGGCAGTGGGAGACATAGCTCTGGAGTCAAAAGGACAGAATGGTCCGGGATGGAAAGATAAATTTGGGAGTCATCTAGTGGTATCTAAATCCATAAACAAGCATGCTCTCTCCTAGGGAAAAGGAACCTGAGAAGAACAAGAGTCAAAGGTACAATTAGAGCTAGCCCGAGGGGGACAGGAACCGCCCGTGGTGTGTTGCACTGGTGAACCTTGGCTAGCACATGCGTCACACTGGGAAAAACATCCAAGATGATCTGTTCATAGAGGCAGCTCAGGAAATCTGTCTCTATCACGACCCTGATATGTTGTTCACAATCCTCCAGCTGCAGAAGGCTTCACCAATGTGAAGTAGAGATCCACGAAGTAAGTCTACCCCTTCAGTATCCTCAAACCCAGGCCCATATGCCTGCCCATATGCCCACCCAATTAGCCCCATGTGTTCTTGTACTGGCTGAATTGTGCCTCCTTCCCACCCCCAAATTCGCAAGTTGAAGTCCTAACCCCAAGTACCTCAGAATGTGACTGTATTTGGAGATAAGACCTTGTGGAGATGATTACATTAAAATGAGGTCATTATCATGAGCCCTAATCCAACCTGATTGGTGGTCTTAAAAGAAAAAAAAAAAAATTGGAACACACACGAAGACACCAGGAATGCACAAGCACAGAGGAAGGACCATATGAGGACGCCATGAGAGGGCAACTATCGCAAGCCCAGGAGAGAGCCCTCAGGAGCAGCCAACCCCCGACAGACCGTGAACTTCCAGCCTCCGGAACTGTGAGGACATAGATTCCTGTTGTTTAAGCCACCCAGTCTATGATATTTTGCCATGGCAGCCCTAGCAAATGAGCACATTCTTCAAGGCATAATGTCTCATTTTTAATTTTCTGTCATCTAAGGTAGGCTTTTCTTTTTTCTGCTATAAAGGATTAACCGGCTGAGCGTGGTGGCTCATGCCTGTAATCCCAGCGCTTTGGGAAGCCGAGGCGGGCAGATCACCTGCGGTCAGAAGTTCAAGATCAGCCTGGCAAACATGGTGAAAACCCTATCTCTACTAAAAATACAAAAATTAGCCAGGCATAGTGGCAGGCACCTGTAATCCCAGCTACTCGGGAGGCTGAGCCAGAAACGCTTGAACTCAGGAAGCAGAGGTTGCAGTGAGCAGACAGTGCACCACTGCACTCCAGCCTGGGTGACAGAGCGAGACTCTGTCTCAAAAAAAAAAAAAAATTATCCATCCCTGGTTGTCTAATGGTTAGGAAAAAAAATTTAATAAAAGCTAATAAAAGCTTACCCACCAAGGATCACCAAGACACACCTGGGGTCAAAAAGAGGTTACGTTTACTTGCTTCCTGCAGCAAGAAGAGCACACACCACGAGAACTGTGGCACATCTCAAACTAGGGTAATTAGGGGAGGATACTTACAGGGTTTGGGGAACTGGGGTTTGTCATAGCATGGATTTAGGGCAGAAGATGATGGGGAGGGTCTGAGCAGTGATGAGTCAGAATCTGTCAACTTGATAAGTTTTTGGAACAATCAGTGGTCTTATCTTTAAAAGACACAAGTCCTTGTGCAGTTACGATAAAATCAAATCTGTGGTCTTATTTTGAACATAGGGCCCTGGATGAGCTGATGTTAAAAGGGTCTTAGCTTGGATAGTTTGTCCTGCATGTCCTGGTTTGGTACAGTTTGTCTGTTTTGCAAGTTATAGAACAGTTTTGCAAGTTGTGATTTCTGTTTATTTCTCTCCACTCAGACCTCTTTGTGCTTACCTCAGGGATCTCAGACATGACTTAAAGAGCTGACATGGATAAGTGAGCACTGGATTGGTGAAGCATGACTATGCTTTCTTTCTGGGTGACTCCAAACTTTCTTATCTGTTTACAAACCACCATGATCCTAAGTTGTGAAAGAAGCATCTTGGCATCTGAAAAACTAAAGATTCAATATGCTCAATTAAAACAAATTTACTTTCTCATTTAACTGACATCCAAACAGTAGAATTACATTAACAATTTAGCTCAAAAGTTCAAATTGGGGCTCTAGAGTCAGACAGACCTTCATTCAATTCACATCTTCTTATAGGATTTTAGGCAAATTTCTTAACACCTTTTGGACAGTTTCATCACCAGTAAAATGCCATATATAATACTGCCTTTCTAATAGGGTTATTGTGAGAATTAAATAAGTTAATGCATGTCATCTACTTACTTGTTACTACATTACAAATAGCCCTAAAACTTAGTGGCTTAAAACAGCAATTTTATTTTGCTTATGGTTTTGTGGGTCAGGGATCTGGTAAGGGTTTGGCTGAGCATTCATTTCTGCTCCATAAAGCACCAACTAAGTTGATTTCTTTGAGGCTGGGGATCCACTTCCAAGAACGCTGACTCCCATGACCAGCCAATTGATGCTGGCTGTCAGTTGGGAGATCACCCAGGCCTGGCAGTCAGAGCCCTTGGCTCCTCTCCAGTGTACCTTCCCACAGGGCTGCTAAAGTTCCCCGAAAGTCTGGCAACTGAGTTCCAAGAGACCTCAGTAGAAGCTGGAAGTCTTCTTTTAACAAAGCCTTCAGTCCCAGAGTGTCACTTCCACTGCATTCTACTAGTGATGCGTGTCGCAAAAGCCAGGGAGGAGAATTAAACTCTACCTGTAATTGGGCAGCGGGGTAAAAAATGTGTGGCCATCTTAAATCCACCACTTATGTAAGTGTTTTACGTAGTAACTAACCACTGTACTCTGTGAGCTACTACAATCATTGGAGATATTACTGAATAGAACATAGAATAAAAGATAAAGCTTTTGTTTCCTAAAATTAGCATAGGAGCATAAAGTAGGTATATATTTTGATATCCTGATAGAACTTTTGTCATCTTTATTAACTCTATATTTCTTCAAGGAATGTTTTCCCTGGTTTCTTCAATAATTATAACCACCATAAGTGCTAATGATAGCTTTTCAGAGGTATATGAATTCTAGTTTTGCTATTCTAGCTTTGTTGAAACATTTTTTAAATAATAACTTGTCTCTCTATTGCTCAAGAAGTCCGTTATGAAGCATTCCCAATACCAGTTGTCGCTAGCAACAGCTATCAGGCAAAGGGTGGGAAAGAGCTTTCTCAAATATTAAGTTAAACCCTTTCTTCTCTTCCCAGCCCCTACCCAGCACTCTCTACTTCCATAGGATAAAGTTAAATGACTGGTGATCCAAGTACCTGAGAGAGGAGGCGTGTCCAGCCTTGAGAGATGAGGTGTAACCTACCAGATTATCTTCTGGTCACAGTTTTTGAAATGAAGGACAGAAGATGTAGGCTGACTTTCAAAATTGTCTTCCAATATCTAAAGGGCTGTCATCTAGAAAAGGCAGATTTAATTCCAAAGTAACAAAAAAAAATCTTGGAGGAGTGTATGAAAGTCTTGGTACAATAAAACTAAACATTCTTTTTCTCTTAGAGCTGATTAAAAATGGAATGAGGTGCCTCAGGAAGTAGCATTTTTCCATTCCCTGGAGGGGTAGGTAGCAGCAGGGTCTGGATAACTATTTTGTGGAGATGTTACAGAAGGATTCCCACAACTATCGGTCAGGGACAGGTTGTTTACATGATGTCCAAGTGTCCTTTGGACGGTATATAATTTACAGTCCAAATAAAATTCACTTCTTGTTTTCATGCCTTCGTTTACAATCTATGTATGTAAAATCCTTTAGTATGTGATATATTAACCATTCCTTCCCAGGTAGGGAATGGCTTTGAGGTTCAAGAGACCCATGCGGCAGAATTTTGGAGATTAATAATAACTCTTACCAGCAATTGTAATATGTGCAGCTGTAGAGTAATTACTGAAGAATGGCTTACAGATCCTGCAGACTTGTGTTAAGGCAAAAAGTCCAACATGCCATACAAAAGGAGATATACAGGAAATGGATATAATAAGGTGTGGCATCTATTGGTTTGGGGGCATAGGAAAGTCAGTGCACAAAGTACAGTGTTGGAAAGCAGAAGGAAAGTAAGCCTGGTAGGAACCTTGAGCGTAGTAGCATTTATTCACCATGATTAGGTAAGAGATCACTGGGATTATTGGGATAAAATATTGGGATAGTTATGGGCATGGTTGTACTATTAGGCTGGAGAAGGGCTTCAGTCACTAAGGAAGAGGCTGTCACAAAACTAAAGACTACTATCTCCACATAGATCATTCTCACAGGGAAAGTGTTTCATCTTTACCAGAAGAATAATTAGAAAATTATGAGCTCACCAATGACCTTGATATTGCCAAATACAGTTACCATCCTCTGGGCTAATCTTATTATTTCTTTCAGCAACTTTTCACACAAGTTTTCATTCCCGTCTTTTTTTTTTTTTTTTTTTTTTAAGATGGAGTCTCACTCTGTCGCCCAGGCTGGAGTGCAGTGGTGCGATCTCAGTTCACTGCAACCTCCGTCTCCCAGGTGTAAGTGATTCTCCTGCCTCAGCTTCCCAAGTAGCTGGAAATATAGGCCTGAGCCACCATGCCTGGCTAATTTTTGTATTTTTAGTAGAGATGGGGTTTTGCCGTGTTGGCCAGACTTGTCTTGAACTCCTGACTTCAGGTGATCCACCCACCTTAGCCTCCCAAAGTGCTGGGATTACAGGTATGAGCCACTGTACCCAGCCACATTCCTCTTTCTTTCTTTAAACATTTTCCTCTCTTGGTTTCAGTGGTTCTACACTGTTCCCGCTCCCTCCTCTTTGTCAGTTTACTCCACCCACATTCCCATTGCTGGCCCTTCTTGACATCTGTTGTAAAGACTGGGAGTCCTCAAGCCCCATAATAACTATTCTCTTCTCATATCATTAAACACCATCTATGCCACCCATACACTGATCACCCCTGCCAATGTCTATCTTGAGGCCAGACCACACCTAACAGCTCAACGTATATATAGGTTATATACCTAACTGCCTACTTGACATCTCTACTTGTGTATTTCACACCCTTAAACTCAAGATGTAGAAAATACATTGTTTGATTTTGCCCTTTGCCCACACCATTCCTCATACCCCCTCCCCTCCAAATCTGTTACTCTCTAACTCTTCCCTATACCAGTAAATGGTGCATCACCATAGACTCAGTTGTTTAGTCAGACACCCAAGAATTTTCCTTGACTTCTACTTCTCCCTCACTCTACCATATCCAATCTATATTAACAAGTTCTGTGAGTCCATGAACAAAATATATCTAGAATCCATCCACTACCCATTTTTTCATAGCCACAACCCTAGTACCAGCTACAGCAGACCTTGTAATGGTCTTCCTAACAGCTCTCCCCATACCTGCCTTGAAGACCTTCAATCTACTCTCCATCCAGCAAATGCCATAGCTCTTTCAAAAAGTAATTTGTTTATCTAACATGTGTTTCCATTTCTCCCCACCCCAGTCCCAAATGGCTCAAAAAGAAAAAGGCTTACAGAATTTTTACTGGACTGTAGGAACAGGTGAGGTATCAGTTCTTACAATTTCTAAGATGCAATCTTTCAGTTCTCGTTAATTCTTTTTTTTCTATTATTCTTTTCCTTTTCATGTGTCAATAAAATGCCTAGGAAATATATCCTCATCTGCCAAAGGAGTCCACTTTTTGACATGTGTGCTAGCCAAACTAGCCCCATAGTGGTCTTTTTAAAGGATAAATCAATTCAAGTGAATCTTAAAACTTAAAACTTTCTATGACTTCCCTTTGAACTTAAAAATAAAATCTAACTCTTTACTGGAACTTATAAGATCTCACAGCAATGCTTCTCAAACTATCTATGGTAAAGAACCAGCTTGTTTTTCTTTTTTTTTTTTTTCTTTTCAATTTTCAATTCCTCTCTGATGGATATTTTTATAAGATAAAATAAAAATGAATTACTAGAAAAAATGAAACCAGAAATAAGACATCAAAATATAAGTCCAATTTTTTCATTAGATTGAAGAGCTATCAAACCACTATATCAAATCATTTAAAAGGCTTTACAAGCTTATTTTCAATTTCTGTATTTATCCCATCATAAGCTAGTTCAAGGATTGACACTGACCTGGATTATTTGGCTCCAGCTTACCTCTCCAACTTTGTCCTAGAAAGTCTTTCCCTCCTTCACTCTGTTCCAGCCCTACTTTCTATATCTTAAACAAAGCAAGGTTTTTCTAGCTTCAAGGCATGTTCCTTCCCCTGGATCTGGAAGCTTCAATATCCCATATGCCTCACCTGGAGAGTTCCTTCTCATCCAGTCTGTCAACTGAAGAACCGTGAGTTTCATAAATTTGAAAAAGAGAGCTTTTTTTATACATATAAAGGTTTGCAGCCTGCAGGGTGGCCTTTCTAACAGTCTGGGAAAGTGTACCCCCAGCCAGAAGCCAGAAACACACTTCATGGGAAGGGCAAGGGGAACAAGAATTTATGATGAACAGGGTGGCCAAATATACATATTCAATAAGCTAGAGGAGGCCCGGATGCAGTGGCTCACGCCTCTAATCCCAACACTTTGGGAGGCCAAGGCGGGTGGATCACCTGAGGTCAGGAGTTTGAGATGACCAGCCTGGCCAACATGGTGAAACCCCATCTCTACTAAAAATATAAAAATTAGCCAGGCATGGTGGTGGGCACCTATAATCCCAGCTACTTGGGAGGCTGAGGCAGAAGAATCACTTGAACCCAGGAGACGGAGTTTGCAGTGAGCCAAGATTGCTCCACTGCGCTCCAGCCTGGGTGTCAGAGAAAGACTCTGTCTCAAAAATAAAAATAAAAATAAGCTAGAGGAGGAGTCATGAGTATTTATGAAAGGAGAAACAAGCACACGCACAGAACTTCGTGACTCTCTATGGAACCCAGGCACAAAAAATGGCAGTGTTAGCATGATCCAAGGGTGGAGTTTTCAGCCCTCTGATGTCAAAAGGTGAAGAGAGGACATGAAAATCCACACTACTCATCCTCTGTAGACTTGTCAGAACTACTCCGTGGTTGGTGGTCTCTTATCAGGAAGGAATGCTGGTCAGTTGTTGTGCTGAAACTGCAAAAAGGGGGAGCAGCCTCAGGAAGCTGGGTGACATCAGAGGTGAAATGTTTTGAAAGAACTGGTTTCTGTTTAGCCCTCAGGGAAGAAAGCCTGTTGGTGGTTAGTGAGGGGATGGGTATAATAAGACGTGTCCTATCTCCCATCCCATCATGACCAAGAACTCAGTTTTCAAGGTTACTCTGGCATCCTGTTGGCCAAGAGGGGGTCCATTTAGTCATCTGGGGGGCCTAGGATTTTATTTTCATTTATCAGGTTTCATTCTCATTCCCTTTTCTCAAATGACAATCTCAACTGAAGAAATCCTGTTATTCCCTAACACAGCCCCTGGTTCCTTTCTGCATACCACATATCATAATTCATATTCTTTACCTATTTATTGTTTATCTCCTAAACTAGACCTCAGTTAAACATAGAAAAAACATGTCAGCTTTATTCACCACCAATACCTGCCATACACTAGGCACTCCATACATATTTGTTGTATGATTGAATAAATGAATGAATTGAATGAATAAATAAATTAGCTTTTCTGATAGAGGACATTACTAGCCATGCTATCCATACATTTCATTCAGCATTTGAGCAAGGGCAACCTAGCCAAAATGAACAACAAAAGTATGCAATTATTCTATGACTTCATTCAACTGTTCATCTTGTTGACCTAAAGGATAAACTGAGGTAAAATTAATACAAGTAGAGAGTTTATTGGACCAAGTTTGAGGACTGCAACTGGGGAGAATAGTTTCAAGTTTCCCAGAATATATGCTGTAATTAGCAGCAGCTACAAGTATACAAGTGGGTGTTTGTTTGTTTGTTTGTTTGTTTGTTTTTGAGATGGAATCTCGCTCTGTCACCAGGCTGGAGTGCAGTGGCATGATCTCAGCTCACTACAACCTCCACCTCCTGGGTTCAAGCGATTCTCCTGCCTCAGCCTCCTGAGTAGCTGGGACTACAGGCACGAGCCACCACGCCCAGCTAATTTTTGTATTTTTAGTAGAGACAAGGTTTCACCGTGTTGGCCAGGATGGTCTCGATCTCTTGACCTTGTGATCCACTGGCCTCAGCCTCCCGAAGTGCTGGGATCACAGGCATGAGCCATCGCACCGGGCCACAAGTGGGCTGTTAAAGGAAAAATGAAGAGGCAGGTCCTAGGTTGTTTACCAAGTTTTTACATTAAAATAACATAAGCTAGATTGGCCATACATTTTTCTTTGTATCACAAATTCCAGGAACATGAAGATAATGGGTGAGTCAGCTAGTCAGGAAACTACGTGGAGAAAAAAAAAAAAAAAAGAACGAAATGCCTTTAAACAATTGCTCCTGGGCATGGGTAGGGGCTGGGGGATGACCTATGTCCCATATTCATGAATCTCCAGGCCTTATAAATGTTGCACACCTCACATAGCTCAGACTGCTCTGGGCTATTTCTTTTTTCTCAATTTAAATCAGGAATTTTCTAAAAAATAGTACTAAATCCAAAATTATTTAATGACACAACTATCTGCTATTAACTGACCTTCATGGGGTTTGTGTGCCAAAAAAAAAAAAAAAAAAAATTCATCTCTTCTATCCTTTTGAATAACTTCACAGATACTCTTTTACTCACTTAGTGTAAGCATGTGGCACTTATATTCCCTTCAGATAATACCATTACCCACAGGGGTAAACACTTTAAGGTTAAGATTAAAATAGCACTGTACTTTTTTTTCATCAAGGCAATTTTGCTTTCTGATGTTTTGTTTTGTCCTTTACTTGTAGACTGTGGTAGAATAATATGAATATGAAAGGCAATCAACTCAAAAACAAAAATCGTCTCCAAGCATATAAATATTCTTAAAACCTTTGTTGAGAAAAAGGCTTGACATGCAAGTGGCACCCTAGTTGACTACTCCGACAAAAACAGTATGTAATTTAATTTCCTTGCCATTACCCTGAAGAAACGTAATTAAATGTTATGCCTCCAGAGAATATTTTTCAAGATACAACAATCCACATTTGAAATATTAAATAAGGAATTAAGCAATCCTCAATTTAGAGAGTAGAGGTTGCAGGGGAAGTTGGGGGATAAATTTCAGGCGCCTCAAAGCCAAAGCTAAACAAGGGAGCTGAGCCAAGAGTTAGATTTCAGAATTTTCAAACAAATAACAAAAGAGTTGGAGAACTAGGAGCTGTCCCCTCTTCAGCACTTCCTTGAACGTCCACAGTTTCTTCTCCAAACCCAAAGGGTACAGGAAGAAGTCAGAAAAAGGAGAGGGGTTACTTTTTTTTTTTTTTTTTTTTTTTTTTTTTTTGAGACAATGTCCTGTTATGTTGCCAAGACTGGACTCAAAACTACTGGGCTCAAGTGATCCTTCTGCCTCAGCCTCCTGAGTAGCTGGGACTACAAGCACAAACCACCAAGTCCAGGAAGAGGGTTTGCTTTCAGATCCTTCCCCAGAGCCTAGTCTGAAGCTTCTGTTATCTAAGAAGTCAGCACCAAAAGAGCCATCTTTCCAAGGAAACACAAACCAACCTGTTGCTTTGTTAATGTTATTTATTGTTGTCTTCCCTTCTTTAGATATTCACTCCTTTAGGAAAGAAATCTTACCTCTATGATTCACCCTTGTAACTCAGCTAGGGCATGCCTTGAATACAAGAGGTCAATAAATATTGTTGAATGAATGAATGTATATGTGACTTAACACTAGAATGTACAGTAGATGATGAATACAGCACTGTTCAAGTTGAATATACATTGAATTCAATTTTATATAAAGTTTTACACTAAATGCTGAGAAAAACACAACTATGAAGATTAACCACAGCTCTTACTCTTTAGGCATAGATGGTCTAATTGAAAAGTCAAACTTGCACTACTTAGTGACATCAGCAAAATGGTGAAGTTGGCAGCTGCAAGTTCTCATTTCCCACAGAAACTCTAAAAAACAGGAATAAACTATCAGAACCAACTTTTTCAGAACTCTAGCAAACAAAAACTGAATGAAAAAAAGCACAACAAAATGTTAGGAAAGTTTGTGGTGATTTTATAGCAGATTTGGTCTTGAAGCAGGGGCTGCCTGCATTCTTAGTGTAGGACGCTTTTCTCTGATTCAAGAGGGAGTGGAGCAGAGCAGATATTATCCACAAATCATGTATGTCTGTTCTAACCTGTCTGGGGACTACCTGAAGGAGCGATGGAAAGCAAACTTCTCTTTTTCTACCTCAGAAATCAGGCCAAAAAAGCAATGCTCTCAAATACTACAAGCCCAACTAACAACTTTCAGGTGCCTGGGACAAAAGATTATAGTCAAAACATAAAATAAGTTGCCCAAGGCAAAGGCTGAGGAAAATTTCTTTAGGAAATCAGGACATTCAAAAGTAGTCATGTATACTGGGAATTTAGAAAGCCATGTACACACCCAGGACAAAACACATACAGAAGAAAGACCTAAGATGACCCTACACTTTCACCTTGAGTTGATCTGTAGACTCAGTGTGAGGGTGGCTAACTGTTGAAGGAAGGGCACACATGCACATATACAGAGGCAGTCTGGAAAGATTAGTAGAGGTGGTTTTCCCTTTCTCTCCCTTTGTTTTGTTTTGTTTTTAGCTCCTGGCACTCACGGAAATCTCAGTCAGAACACTAGCTGAATATAAGCTAAGGAACAAAGACTTCCATGACCTCACATGATAAAAAATATAGTCTTTGCAATAATAGTTTGGAAAAAATACTAAACAAACAGACTATTATAACCTTCAACAATAAAAAAAAATCAAAAGGCATACAGGAAACAGGAAATTGTAGCCCATTCAAAGGAACAAAATAAATTGAAAGAAACTACCTGTGGGAGCCCATACATCAGACTTACTTGACAAAAACTTTAAAACAACTGTCTTAAGTATGCTTACAGAGCAAAGGGAAAACAGATACAGAACAAAAGAAAATCAGGATAATAATATATGGGCAAAATGAAAATATCAATGAATAGGTAGAAATTATATAAAGGAACCAAACAGAATATTTGGACTGAAAAGTACAAGAACAAAAAATTTTAAAATTCACTAGAGAGGTTCAAAAGCAGATTTGAGTAGGCAGAAAAAAGAATGGCCAAATTTGAAAATAGGACAATTGAAAATACTGAGTCTGAGTAAAAGAAAAAAAAAGTGAACAGAGTCTAAGGGACCTGTGGGATACCATCAAGAAGACTAATATATACAACAGAAGAGTTTGAAAAGGAGGAGCTAGAGAAAGGGGCAAAATAATATTTGAACAATATTATTGTTCAAATAATGGCTGAAACTTCCCAAATTTGATGAAACACATGCATCTACAAATCCAACAAGCTTAACCAACTCCAAGTAAGATAAGCTCTGAGATCCACACCAAGACACATCATGATCAAACGGTCAAAAGACAAAGAGATAATCTTAAAAGCAGCAAGAGAGAAGCAGCACATCATGTAAAAGGGAGACTCAAAATTAGCAGCTGATTTCAAAAACTATCAGAAACTGTTTGGGCTAGAAGACAGTGGGATAACATATGTGAAGTGATGAGGTAAATAACTGTCAACTAAGAGTTCTATAACCAACAAATAATTTTTCAAAAATGATGGATAAAAATAACACATTCTTAGATAAACAAGTGATGAGGAAGCTTGCTACCACTAGACCTGTCTTACAAAAATATTTAAAGAAGCCCTTCATATTGAAACAAAAGAACACTAAACAGTAACTCAAAGCCATATACAAGAAAAATAAAGACCTCTGGTAAAGGTAAATACATGAGCAAATATTAAAGCGATTATTATTGTATTTTTTGTTTATAACTCTACTTATTTCCTACAGAATTTAAAAGAAAAATGCATTAAAATATAATAAATCTATGCTTCTAGACACATCAAGGTATAATTTGTGATAACATCATTATGTGTCTAGAAGCATAAGGAGAGGGATGACAGAGCTGTATAGGAATCAAGTGTTGTGTGCTATTAGAGTTAAGTTGATATCCAATCTAATTAGATTGTTATAAATTTAGTTATTTGTTTTGTTTTTTTAATTTTAGGATGTTAAATGTAGTTCCTGTAATAACCACAAAAAAATCTTAAATATATATACAAAAGGAACTAAGAAGGGAATCAAAATAATCTGCTAAAAAAAATCAATTAATCACAAAAGAAGGCAGTAATGGCAAAAATGAAAGACAAAAAAGGCATAAGATGTACAGAAGACAAACTGACAAAAGTAAGTCCTTTCTTACCAGCAATTATTTTAAATATAAATAGGCTAAACTTTCCAATCAAAAGGCAGAGATAGGCAGAACAGAAGAGAAAACATGATCCAATTACATCCTGTTACAAGAATATCCAAAGATTGAAATTAAAAGGATGGAAAAAAATATTCTATGTAAATAGTAACCAAAAGAAAGCTGGGGTACCAATACTAAAATTAGACAAAATAGACTTTAAATCAAAATTGATTAAAAGACACAAAGAAGGGCATTATATGAAAAGGAGTTTATCAAGAAGATATAACAGTTATAAACATATATACAACAGACAACAGAAATATTGACAGAATTAAAGGGAGAAATAGGCAGTTCAACAATAATAGTTGGAGACTTCAATACATTTTCAATAATGGATAGAGCATCTAGACGGAAAATCAATAAGGAGAAAGAGAACTTGAACAACAACATAAACAAACAAGATATAACAGACTTATATACAACACTTCATCCAACAACAGCAGAATATACATTATTCTCAAGTGCACAAGGAACATACTCCAGGATAGAGCATATGTTATGCCACAAAACAAATTTCTATAAATTTTAAAAGATGGAGATTATATAGTGTATCTTTTTCAATCGCAATGATGAGATGAGATAAAGCTAGAAATAAATAATAAAAGAAAAACATTTTTAAATGCGCAAATATATTCAGTATGGATCTAAGGGGAAAAAATTCACAAATATATGGAAATTAAATTACATATTCTTAAATAACCAAAGGATCAAAGAAGAAATCACAAGGGAATTTTAAAAATACTGAGAGACAAATGAAAATGAAAGACAGTATACACAAACTTATGGGATGCAGCAAAGGCAGTGCTCAGAGGAATATTTATAGCTATAACCAACTACATTTAAAAAAATAGTTCGAATCAATAACTTAATTTTATACCTTTATGAACTAGAAGCAGAAGAACAAACTAAGCCCAAAGTTACTAGAAAGAAGGAAATAATAAAGATTAGAGTGGAGAAAAATAAAATAGAAACTAGAAGGTAATAGAGAATCAACAAAATCAAAAGTTGGTTTTTTGAAAAGATCAGCAAAATTGACAAAATTTTAGCTAGACCTGACAAAGGAAAAAGAGAGAAGACACAAATAACTATTAAATAAGATCTGAAAAACAAATGGAAACAATACTACTATCTTAACAGAAATAAAAGGGATAATATTATGAATAATTATATAGTAATTGGATAGCCTGCAAGAAATGAACAAATTCCACACAAATTACCTAAACTGACTCAAGATGAATTAGAAAATCTTAACAGATCTGTAACAAGAAAGATCAGATTAGTAATTGAAAACCTCCTAATAAAGAAAATTTCAGGACCAAATTGCATCACTGGTGAAGTACCAAACTTGATGATTTACCAAATATTTTAAAAAGAATTAACACCAATTCTTCTGACATTTTTCTAAAAAACAGAAGAGAGAGGAATACTACCTAACTTATTATGAGATCACCATTATCTTATCTGATATCTGTTGAGGTGATCAGACCCAACACCAGGCCGTGGGGGCTACAAAATCTGGCAGAGTCAAAGGAATGAGAAAAGACAAGTTAAGAGTGCATAAGGTGGTTCCAGGGGGCCAATGCTGGTATGGAGGCTGCGAAGGCCCCGAGCTCTGGGAGCCCACACTGTTTATTGGTGATTAAACAAAGCAGGTGGTGAGGATGTGCAGACGTGGGGGTAGAAAGGTAGCAGTGACGCATATAGACACATATAGAACATGCTCTGCTGCTTCAGGTAACGGAGAACATGTTTACGAGCCTGGGAGAGCAACCAACAAGTCTGTGCACTTTCCAGAGGCTATGAGGGGTTTTATGCCCTGGGCTTAGATTTTGTGGTGCAGCAGGGTAGCCTTCCACCCTTTGGCACAGAGCTTGGTGTTCCAAAGGCCACCAGGGGTTTTAGACCCTGGACCCTGGACATCTTCCAAGACTCTTTTATATTATGACAGACAAGCCAGTCCTGCCTTAGCTCTTCTACCGACAACATCAAAGCCAAATAAAGCCATCACAAGAAAAGAAACTATCTTTTGGAAAAATGGAAAAACACCTCATGTTCATGAATAGAAAGGCTTAAAATTATCAAAATATCAATACAACTAAGCAAACTACAAATTAATGTAATTCCTATAAAAATTTCAACAGCCTTTTTGGGAAAAATGGAAAAGCCAATCCTCAAATTCATATGAAATTTTAATGAACCCCAAATAGCCAAAATAATATTAAAATGAACAAAGTCAAGGACTTGCATGTTCCAATTTCAAAACTCACTACAAAGCTACAGTGATTAAAACAGTATGGTACTGGCATAAGGGTAGAATACAGATCAGTGGAATAGTATTGAGAGTTCAGAAATAAACCCATATATGTATGGCAAATTAGTTTTTGACAATGATATAAAGTCCACTCAACAATGAAAGAACAGGCTTTTCAACAAATGGCCTGTAACAACTATATTTCTACAGCTAAAAGAATGAAGTTGGACCCCCAAATTATACCATATACAAAAGTTAACTTAAAATGGAACAACCTAGATATAAGGACTAAAACCACAAAACTTTCAGAAGAAAACACGGGAGTAAATCTTGACCTTGGATTTAATAATGGAGTCTTAGATATGACACCAAAAACACAAGCCACAAAAGAAAAAACAGGTATATTGGACTTCATCAATATAAAATTTTTGCACATAAGGAGCATTATCAAGAAAGTGAAAAGAAAACCCACAGAATGGGAGAAAATATTTGCAAGTCATATATCTGATAAGGTTATATCCAAAATAATGTTAAAACTCCTAAAACTCAACAAAAACAACCCAATTTAAATGGGCAAAATATTTGAATAGCTATTTCTCCAAAGACATATGGAAATGGCCAAGGAGTACCAAAAAGATATTCACTACCTTTAGTCATTAGAGAAATGCAAATTAAAACAGTGTAATAGTGTTTCACATCTACTAGGATGTCTATAATTAAAAGCGGAAAATAAACGTTGGCAAGAATGTGGAGAAACTGGAACCCTCCTACATTGCTGATAGGAATATAAAATGGTGCAGCTGCTGTGGGGAACAATTTGGTGGTTCCTTTAAAAAGCTAAACAGAGGCCGGGCGCGGTGGCTCACGCCTGTAATCCCAGCACTTTGGGGGGCCGAGGCGGGCGGATCATGAGGTCAGGAGAGCGAGACCATCCTGGCTAACATGGTGAAACCCCGTCTCTACTAAAAATACAAAAAAATTAGCCGGGCGTGGTGGCAGGCCCCTGTAGTCCCAGCTACTCTGGAGGCTGAGCCAGAAGAATGGCGTGAACCCGGGAGGAGGGGCTTGCAGTGAGCCGAGATCGCGCCACTGCACTCCAGCCTGGGTGACAGAGCGAGACTCTATCTCAAAAAAAAAAAAAAAAAAAAAAAGCTAAACGGAGAATTACCATATGGCCCAGGAATTCCACTCGTAGGTATATACTGAACAGAATTTAAAACAGGGACTTGACCAGGTACTTGTACAGCAACATTCATTGCAGCATTAGTCACAATCATGCTGTCAAAAGGTGGAAACATGTGTCCACCAACAGATGAAAAGGGAAACAAAATGTGGAATGCACATATAATAAAATATCATTCTGTAATCCCAGCACTTTGGGAGGCCGAGGAGGGTGGATCGCCTGAGGTCAGGAGTTCAAGACCACCCTGGCCAACATGGTGAAACTCCATCTCTACTAAACATACAAAAAATTAGCCGGGTGTGGTGGTGGGCACCTGTAATCCCAGCTGCTCGGGAGGCTGAGGCAGGAGAACCACCTGAACCGGGGAGACGGAGGAGGTTGCAGTGAGCCAAGATCGTGCCACTGCACCCCAGCCTGGGTGACAGAGTGATACTCCATCTCAAAAAAAAAAGAAAAAAAAAGAAAAGAAAAAGCATATCATTCATCCATAAAGAGAAATAAAGTTTTGATACATGCTATAACGTGGATGCACCTTGAAAATATTATGCTAAGTGAAATAAGCCAGATGTTAAAAGGACAAATATTATATAATTTTAATTAGATAAAATATCTTGAATAGGAAAATTCATAGAGACAGAAATAGACTAGAGGTTGCCATGGGGCTGGAAGAAGAGGGGAATCAGAAGTTATTGCTTAATGGTGACAGAGTTTCTGTTTGGGTAATGAGAAAGTTTTGCAGATAGATAGTGGTAATGGTTGCACAACATTGTTAATGTAATTAATGCCCCTTTTTAAATGTTTTATATATTTTACCATAGTAAAATAAATTACACTAACAAAAGAATATGAACAGATATCTGCCTTAAGAATATTTGGTTTTTAATAGAGAACTATATTTATTTAAGTAACATTTCTTAAAGGCCCTCTGTGGTCCAGACTCTGTGAATGCTCTGGTGCACAAGACAAGATTTCAGAGCTTGAAGAATTTACAGTCCAGTAGAAAAGGCAGACCAGTCAACATCAACCCTGATAAATCCAGGGAAAAATGTAAACCTGGGAAGTTAGGCAGCACACAACAGGAGCACTTAATTTAAAACAGATTGGGTAAGGCTGTAAGATGAAAAAGGGTCAAAGCATTCCAAGAAAGAACAGCAAGTTGGCAAAAGCTGTCAATGAGACAAACATCGGGCATTAGGGGGAAACTGTTAGTGGTTGAACAAGGTTGGAGCAGAATTGGGGAGGGAGAGGCCATTATTGAGGGGATAGTGAGGGATGAGGTTAAAGATACAAGCAAAAACCTGACTAAGCTACACTGAGGAGTCCTTATCCCAGTCTACAGAGATGCCATTACAGGATTTTATGCAAGATGGTAATACCATTAAGGGCAGCTCTATAAAGAATGGATTTAAGAGTGGTAAGACTAAATAAAGGGAGTCAGGCATTTCCATGAGCTTGAGAGAAAAATCTTTAGAAGATAGAGGACCTATCAATAATGCCCTAAAATCACAAAATGCTTGATAAGTCCTGCGTTGGTAATGCTTTGGGTAAACAGGCATTCTCATACAGTGTTGATGTAGGGCAATTACCCTATCATCTTAATGTGACAATATTTATGGAAATATATGTGCATGCTTAGCAATTTTTCAGGAATTCATCCTAGAGATAGACATGCTCTTGTATAAAATGAAACACATATGATGTAATTTATCACTGCACTGTTTGTAAACCTAAACTATTGAAAATAGTGTAAATATCCATCAGTTGTAGCCCAATCAAATAAATTATGGTACAGCCATATACTGGAATACCATTTGACAATTAAAAATAAACGATAAAGCTCTTATATAAAGACAGAGAATAACTGCCAAGATTTTTTTTTTTTTAAACAGGGTCTCATTCTGTTACCCAGGCCGGAGTGCAGTGGCACAATAACGGCTCATTGCAGCCATCAACTCCTGGGCTCAAGTGATCCTCCCACCTCAGCCACCTGAGTAGCTGGGGACTACAGACATGGGCCACCATGCCCAGCTAATTTTTTGTATTTTCAGTAGAGATGGGATTTTGCCATGTTGTCCAGGCTGGTCTCTAACTCCTGAGCTCAAGTGATCCTCACCTTAACCTCCCACAGTGCTGGGATTACAGGCCTGAGCCACTGAGTGAGGACTAAATTTTTAAGCAATAACAAAAACAAAATAATCTCACCCCATCCTCCCAAAAAAGTGTAACATATGATACTATTTATATTAAAAAGAAGGGAGAGATCTTAACTTTTTTAAAAAAATGCTATTGCCAAGATAAAATTTTAAACAATAACAATAAAAAATAAACAAAGACCGAGCACGGTGGCTCAAGCCTGTAATCCCAGCACTCTGGCAGGCCAAGGCAGTAGGATGGCTTGAGCCCAGGAATTCAAGACCAGCCTGAGCAACTGCGGAAATCCTGTCTCTACAGAAAATACAAAAATTAGTCAGGTGCGGGGTGCACATCTATAGTACCAGCTGCTCAAGAGGCTGGGAGAATCGTTTCAGCCTGGGAGGTCTAGGTTGCAGTGAGCCGAGATTGTGCCACTGCTCTCCAGCCTGGGTGACAGATCAAGACCTTGTTTCAAATAACAAAAAAGCAAGAATTGAATGTGTTACTTTTTGTGTAAAAACGAAAGAAAGAAATTCTGTACTAAAGAAGAAAAATGCAGCTGGGCACGGTGGCTCACGCCTGTAATCCCAGCACTTTGGGAGGCTGAGGCGGGTGGATCACCTGAGGTCAGGAGTTCAAGACCAGCCTGGCCAAAATGGTGAAACACCATCTCTACTAAAAATACAAAAATTAACCAAGCGTGGTGGCAGATGCCTGTAATCCCGGCTACTTGGGAGGCTGAGACAGGAGAATTGCTTGAACCCAGAAGGCGGAGGTTGCAATGAGCCGACATCACGCCGCTACACTCCAGCCTGGGCGACAGAGTGAGACTCCCTCTCAAAAGAAGAAGAAAAATGTTAAAAGGACATTATTAAGACAATTAGGGAAGCAACATTATAACAATGTTAAATTCCCTGAGTGTCTTGAATGTGTTGTAATTATGTAGGAAAATGTCCTACTTTTCTATAAGCGGATTATTTGTTTTATCATTCATTCTATAATTTTGACAATGATTAACGTAAAGCCCATTGGCCTATAGTTTCTGAAATCCAACTAAATATTTCCTTCTTTTAAAAATAAGCACGTTTGTTACCACCAAATACGAGCCTTTCGGAGAGATAATGAGGCCCTTTGTGGAAATTAATCCCAGCAATATTCATTGCTCAACACTCAGTTCTAAATTTCCTCCTGACCATCAGTCTGATGCCTTGGTTAGAGTTCTGTGACTTTTTCATTTTCTCTGTGCTTTAGGAACATACATAAGAATTGTAAAGGTGGACACCAGACTGGAAAAAAAAAAAGAAGTTCTATAGAGCCATTGAAAATCTTTGAGTTCAAGGTTAGACATTTAGTGTCATCATTCCTTCACTGTCATCAAGTATATTCCTTAATTAGAAAGCCTGGATCACTATACCTAATTTATTGCCTTCAAAGTAATTTGAAACAGAAAAAAACATTAAAATTCTATTTTAAATTATCTAATGCAAGTCAAACTGGAGTATAAAAGAGGATTGAGACACAATATTTTACTTACCAATTCAGAGAATTGTGTGCCTGGAAGACACACCTGTTCATAACTCACTCAATCACAAAAAATGAAAATAAAATAAATCCGGAACTAGAAAAATTTTTAGAAATCATCTACTCTTACTCCCGCATTTCAAAGATAAGCAAGTTGAAGCTCAGAGAAGAAGGGATTGAGCGTTTATTGAACGAATATTATGTGATAGGCATTTTTTTTTCTTTTTTTTTCTTTTTTTTTTTTTGAGACGGAGTCTCCTCTGTGCCCCAGGCTGGAGTGCAGTGGCGTGATCTCGGCTCACTGCAACCTCTGCCTCCTGGGTTCAAGCCATTCTCCTGCCTCAGCCTCCCAAGTAGCTGAGATTACAGGCACCCCTGCCATCATGTCCAGCTAATTTTTATATTTTTATAGAGATGGGATTTCACTATGTTGGCTAGGCTGGTCTTGAACTCCTGACCTTAGGTGATCTGCTAGCCTCGGCTTCCCAAACTGCTGGGATTACAGGCGTGAGCCACTGCGCCCGGCCATGACAACCATTTTACACATGTTCTCTTGAAACTGTAACTGTCCTACTTGGCGGCCAATAGTAATCTCAATTTTAGAGATGAGAAAACAGAGGTTCAAGAGGTTAAAAAAACTTGCCTGATGCTTTTTAGTTAGTCTGTAGTTAATTCCACATCCAAAACTCAGTTCTCCCTAAAAGTGGATGCATTTTTCTAGAAGGGGAAGTCAAAATACTTTGCACTACTTTGAATGTTCTGAGAGTGTCTTGCTGTATTTGAAATTTTTGAGAATTTCTTGCTGTATTTGAAATTTGTGAGAATGTCTACAATGACAACATCTTTAAAAACTATATTTAAAGTGTTTTGTATTTCTGAATCACGGGGAGGAATTCTGCCAATGATATAAACAGACATTTTGGACCTCTTGGAAGCATTTTAAAAATAGTCAATTAATTCTATATAAATAACAAAATAAACAAATCTTTGGGCAGGTTCATGCATTTCTTTGGTTTGTAGTGTCAAGCCTCTGAGTTTGGGAAGTAATTGTTTGATTTCGGAATCCAAATAACATTGATGATACCTTACCCACATCCACAACTAGCCAGAAGTAACCCCATCATTTTTGAAATCTGAAAAAAACATTGTTTGTATGTCTATTTTAGAACTATTCATTATATATAATCTTTGTGTATCTATATAATATATATAAATATTATGTATATGTCCATTTCTCTATGTGCCTCCAATGAGGCTTATCACAAATTTTGCTTATGTATAGCAGTCCATAAGACCACATGGTTGAAATTATACTGATCATTTATTCACCTGTTCATTCAAAAAGCACTTGCTTAAACCTATACACAAATATTTATAGCTCTTATAATTGCCAAAAGCTGGAAACAACCCAAATGTCCAGCAACAAACTGTGTTATATCCATATAATGGACTATTACTCAACAATAAAAAAGGAAGCCACAATTGATACACACAACGAACTTTGATAATCTCAAAGTCCTTATGGCTGAATAAAAGGAGCCAGCCTCAAAAGACTACATACTGTATGATTCAATTTATATGACATCCTAGGAAAAAACAAAACTACAGTAATGAAGAATAGATCAGTGATTGGCAAGGGGGAGGAGAAGAGGAGGGTGTGACTCTAGAGTGATAGCACAGGAAGTTATTTAGAGTGTTCTGTATCCTGATTGTGGTGGTGGTTACCCAAATCTATATACATGTTAAAATTTATACACTTAAACATAGAAAGAAAAAGAAGTCAATACTACTATCCATTTCTTTTTAATGTTTAAGGACTTACTGTATGCTAGGCACTGTGCTATCTTGAGGCAAGAGCAATGACAGACCCTATCCTCAAAGAGTGCAATGAGTTAAGGCATGAATATAAACACAAAGTAACTACAACACAAAAATATTTGTTACCTGATAACTAAAAAATAAAAACAGCAAACGTTATAAGAAATTAAAGGAAAAAGAGATCATTTCTAGCTTAACTACACAGAAAATGCTTCAGAGTAGAGGTTGCATTGGATCTCACTTTCAAGAGCCAGAAAAGGCAAATGATCATTCCATGTGAAAATTTAGAAAGATTATCTTGTCAATAGTGTGCAGAAAGGTGTCTCAGTCTGTTTTCTGTTGCTTACAACAGAATACCTGAACCTGGGTAATTTACAAAGAAAAGGAATTTGTTTTTTAAAGTTATGGAATTTGGCCGGGCGCAGTGACTCACGTCTGTAACCCCAGCATTTTGGGAAGCTGAGGCAGGTGGATCACTTGAGGTCAGGAGTTCAAGACCAGCCTGGCCAATATGGTAAAACCCTGTCTCTACTAAAAATACAAAAATTAGCTGGGCGTGGTGGCACATGCTTGTAATCCCAGGTACTCAGGAGGCTGAGACAGGAGAATCGCTTGAACCCAGAGGCAGAGGTTGCAGTCAGCCAAGATCATGCCACTGCACTCCAGCCTGGGTGACAGAGCGAGACTCCATCTCAAAAATAAAATAAAATAATAAAGTACAAAAATAAAATAAATTGAAAAAAATAAAATAGGGCTGGGCACAGTGGCTCTCACCTATAATCCCAGCACTTTGGGAGGCCAAGGTGGGTAGATTACCTGAGGTCAGGAGTTCAAGACTAGCCTAGCCAACATGGAGAAACCCTGTCTCTACTAAAAACACAAAAATTTAGCTGGGCGTGGTGGCATGCACCTGTAATCCCAGCTACTTGGGAGGCTGAGGCAGGAGAATTGCCTGAGCCCGGGAGGCAGAGGTTGCAGTGAGCCGAGATCACGCCATTGCACTGCAGCCTGGGCAAGAAGAGCAAAACTTCGTCTCAAAAATAAATAAAATAAAATAGTTATGGACCTAAGAAGTCTAGCTTCAAGGGGCCTCATTTGGAGAAAGCCTTCTTGCTGGTGGGAACTCTCTGCAGAGAACTGAGGTGCCATGGGGCATCACATGTAAGGGGGCTGAGCATGCTGGCTCAGGTCTTTCTCTTCTTATGAAGCCACCAGTATGACTCCCATGATAATTCATTGACCTATTAATGGATTAATGTATTCATGAAGGCAGAGCCCTCAAGACCCAATCACTTCTTAAACATCCCATCTTTCAAGACTGTCACATTGGGGATTAAGTTTCAACACGAATTTTGTAGGGGACAAACATTCAAATCATAGCAGAAGGGATGCAACAAAAAGAGCCTAGAGGTAGAAAGCATGCTTAAACAGAAGACAAGGAATGTGGAAAGAGCCTGAGCTAGGGTGCTGGCCATGTAACCTGGCATAGCCTTCCAGGCAGCTGGATACACACTTGGGCCCCCCTCCCACCTCAGGTTGTACCGCCTTTCCCGACAGAATCGATGTACACCTTACATGTATTTGATTGATGTCTGTTTGTAACTTCTGTCTCCCTAAAATATATAAAATCAAGCTATAACCCATCCACCCTGGGCACATGTTCTCAGGACTTAAGACTGTGTCTCAGGACTTGGTCACTCATATTTGGCTCAGAATAAATACCTTCAAATATTTTACAGAGTTTGACTCTTTTTCATGAGCAATCTGCTAAGAGGGAGAATAGCAGAGGCTACACCTGGGCCTTTTGTTCCACAGCAAGAGGTTTGAATCTTTATTCAAACTTAAAAGTATTTTAAGTTCTAGAAATTGTTCTAGATTCTTTTAGAGATTAGAGATTGTCCTAGAGTTGTATAATAATGTGAATAGTTAACAGTTGAACTTTACTCTTAAAAAATGGTTAATATAAATTTGACATTGTGTTCATTTCCAGAATTAAAAATTAAATATAAAAAAATTAGACAGTAATGATGATTATACAACTCTGTGAATACACTGCAAACCACTGAATTGTATATGTTAAATGGATAAAATATATGGTATGCAAATTACATCTCAATAAAGTGGCTTTAAAATTTTTTTAAAGTATGGGAAACTGCATGACATAATTTTTTAAATATCAAATAATAAACAATCCCTTGACCGGGCATGGTGGCTCACACCGGTAATCCCAGCACTTTGGGAGGCGGAGATTGGCAGATCTCTTGAGCTCAGAAGTTCGAGACCAGCCTGGCCAACATGGTGAAACCCCATATCTGTAAAACAAACAAACAAAAATATACAAAATTAGCTGGGTGTGGTGGTGTGCACCCATAGTCCGAGCTACTCAGGAGGCTGAGGCAGGAGAATCGCTTGAACCCAGGAGGCAGAGGTTGCAGTGAGCCGAGATCATGCCACTGCACTCCAGCCTGGGCAACAGAGCGAGACTCTGTCTCAATCAATCAATCAATCAATCAATCAACAATCCCTCAAATCACAATTTAAAACTCCTTATTGAGGTGGAAATAAGGAAAGAATTTTCATAGATTTTATAAAATAAAGAATAAGAAAATAATACATGATAAGAATTTCTTAAGTATTGGCTTCTTTCATAATAAAGAAATTATGTTGAAAAAGAAATGAAAATGACATATACAGAATAAAGTAAGTTTATCACATAGCTTGTAGTAACAAGGAAAATGAAACAGTACTGGATGTACATTGTTACAGTTTTAGTATTAAACCACAATCAACATGCAACAGAGGAGACCCACAAAGGAATGTGAATGCAATGAGACTTTTATTGTGTATCATTATGAATTATGTAAAACTATTATCAACAGCACAATAAAAAATGCATGCAAGCCATTAAAATAAGCAAAGCATATCAATAAAGATTGAGGACATGAAATGGCCTTGTGTTCTCATTCAGTTGAAGTAATTACAAATTTTACTGGGCTCTTGGTTAAAAAGGAAACATAGTCGCCACAAGTATTTACTGAAACGTTACCTATTTGCCTATTTATGATGAGTTCATTCTTAAGATTCCTCAGTGGGTCTAAAAGACAATGCTGCTACTAAACAAAGCCGTTCAATACATTTATTCTTATTCTCCAACTTTAAAAGGAAGCATCTTAAACATGAAAGTGCTATTCACTGCTGATAGATGAAATAAAGAAAAAGCAGAGTGAACATTGATATTCTGTAATAGGACAGACTCCATGGGATTGAGTGATCTTGTTATTGTAGTAACTAAGAGACCATAAAAATCAGGACACAAGACATTCAACTCCTGTTTATCTAGGAGAGGTAATAGGGGACGGCCAAAAAACATGGGATTATAAACTCTATAATGGCATTTTGGTTGGCATTTCAATTTCTTCTCATATTTGCCATATTAAATCAGAAGATAAAAGGTTTTTTTTTTTTTTTGTCTTTTGGTTTTTTTTTTTGAGACGGAGTTTCGCTCTTGTTGCCCAGGCTGGATTGCAACAGCGCGATCATGGCTCGCCGCAACCTCCGCCTCCTGGGTTCAAGCGATTCTCCTGCCTTGGCCTCCCGAGTAGCTGGGATTACAGGCATATGTCACCATGCCCAGCTAATTTTGTATTTTTAGTAGAGACGGGGTTTCTCCATGTTGGTCAGGCTGGTCTCCAACTCCCGACCTCAGGTGATCCGCCCGCCTCGGCCTCCCAAAGTCCTAGGATTACAGGCATGAGCCACCGTGCCCGGCCTCAGAAGATAAAAGTTAAAAAAAAAAAATAGTTGATTTAATCAGGCCCTTTCCATTCCCCTGCGTGTGGCTAAAATGGAATTAAAGAAAAGGAAGGAGGAGAGTGCTGAATATAGAGTACCTGGAAAATTCACTCAAGGAAAACATGCCCACAGTGGGAAAATGGTCTCACGCAGTAACACAATCTAGAAGGAAATACCCATGGCAACCATCTCAGACCCCTCGCTTCCAATTCCTCACTTGCTGGTCAGCTCTTGTATTGACTTACGTTTCTCATAGCAAGTCACTTCCAGGCCTCAGGTTCCAGCTATTAAAAAGGGGATGGGTGTAAGGCACTGGACTGGACATCTAAGGACTGTTTAAAGGCAATATGGAAGAACAATTCTCATATGAGCAGTTATAGTTTTCCTGCTGAGATTTCCTAGCAAGGAATAATTGCTTAGTAGTTAGAAGTAGCAGTAGCAGTTTCAGTTTCAACACCAGAGGAAAATAAATACATTAATAAATAGTAGTGGTAGTGGTAATAATTAATGAATTCACATAGCAGTATACAAGACACTATTGCTAACTAAAAATGAGAAATGGGGAGAGAGCTGATAAGGCATGATTTCCCATTTTCAAGAACAGAAGAAAGGCATTCACAAACTTCATACAGTATCTATATATGGTGGCTAAAACATAAACAGTCTGTGAAATGCAATGGCTCATAGAAGAGCAAGACTCCCAGCATTGCCCAGAGCAGGTTCTAAAGATCCAGTGAATACCTCCACCACACCAGACCATACTCACATACTCAGCTGTGCCCTCGAGTGCTCTTTCATCCTGAGACCAACGACCTGAGCCCCAGATCTGAGATTAAGCACAGGGGTTTGTCACGCGTTCTGATGCAGATGAGGCGTACCACACCCTGGAAAGTTGACACAACCACCACAGAGGGTTAAGCTGTGATCCGAGGCTCAAAAATCAGGTCCTGGTCGAAGACCTCTAAGAAACCGATGCAGCAATGCTAACTTGCTTCACACAAGGAGGAGCTGATATCACCTGATCCTAATTTTGGGCATATCATGTGGACCAAGGGACCTGGTCAATGTCACAGGCTCAGGATGACAGAGGACTGCATGCCAGCTTTCCCTGAACCCTGCTGTCAGGGTGGCATGCCCTCTCTGAGAGCTTTCAGGGCCATGAATCTCTCCAAAGCCATTTCTAGTTTCAGTCAATGACCAGCTTTGTGTGACTCTTCAAGCCAACCTGTGTCCAAACAGGCATCACATCCACATCTCATACTCACTGTTGGCATGAAGCATTTTCTTGTGGCCTCAGGAATTCCCCTTCTGAAATGGGTAATAACAAAATATGCAATTTAGTTCTTTTTTGTTCACCTTGTTCCAAGTTAATATGATTGTATGATACTTTAAAGTGTCTTCAATTCTCTTTTTCTCATTGATGCTGTGAGACTAAATTCTTGAAGTTTAGACTTTATAGGGGAACCTATGAAGGTGAAAAGTCTATTCATTTGAATAATAGTATTGTCTGAATTTTGAAGTCATGTAAGAGCAGGATAGTAACACCAAACACCTTTCTGATTTCAAATCATCATGTATCAAACATCAGACCCACGGTCTATCAAGCCCATCAAACCACTTGAAAGCAACAGGATAAAATTGAAACAGTGGCAGAGACAATCTCCCTACTTCATCTTTGAATTACTGTAATACCAGTAATAACCAGGTCTTTTCCAGTTACATATCTCTTCCCTGTAACTCAAATAAAGTACATTTATATTGAAAAACTCGGCCAGGCACAGTGGCTCACGCCTGTAATCCCAGCACTTTGGGAGGCCGAGGCGGGTGGATAACTTGAGGTCAGGAGTTCGAGACCAGCCTGACTAACATGGTGAAACCCTGTCTCTGCTAAAAATACAAAAATTAGCCAGGCGTGATGGTGCACGCCTGTAGTCCTGGCTACTCGGGAGGCTGAGGCAGGAGAATTGCTTGAACCCGGGAGGCGGAAGTTGCAGTGAGCTGAGATCACATCACTGCAGTCCAGCCTGGCAACAGAACAAGACTCCATCTCAAAAAAAAAAAAAAAAGAAAAGAAAAGAAAAAGAAAAAGAAAAACTCTACTACCACATATGAAGAAACCTAAATGACTGGAAGGCAACATCATTGTCCTCCACTCATTTTTAAAGTATTTTAGGAAATTCTGCTCTTCAATATTGGTGGTGAAACTGAAAAACGTGTTGACACACTCCTTTATATAACACACATATCTGGTTTTAATGCAGACTTCCCTGTTCATGGTTATACCCAACATTAACTGAGCAACTGCTCAGTAGTAGAGTTTTTCAGGAACTAAGTCATTTGCATATATGATTTTATTTAATCCTTCTAACTCTAGGCAGTAGATACTACCACTTCCTCCATTGCACAGCTAGGGAATCTGGGTGTTTAGGTAACCTGTCGCAGGTCACTCAGCAGAATCAGGCTTGAATCCAGACAGTGTGATTCCAAAGCCCATACCCCTCACCACTTCTCGAAGCATTCTACTAATTTCTGTCAGAACTATGGGTCATTTAGAAAAGGTAACCATTTTTCCTTTGAGGCTCAGCCTCTTCACTCCTTGTCTATTCCTTCCACTTTCCTTCCTGCTTCCTGTCAGGCTGTCTAATGTATACCTTTGGATTTCCTCAGTGTTCTTTTCCAGCCACCGCGAGGAACCTGGCCTCCCTGTGGCTCCCAGTTGCCCACAGGGCTGAGCCTGCTGGGAAACCCAAGCTGCTGGCCACTGGCGACAGACACAGCAGCACTGCCTGGGAAGTGTGAAGTTACTTACCTCCATGTACACATCGAGCTCCCAGACTCAGGTAAGACCACATCCCCTGACCCTTCCAAGGGATGCATTTATTTTCATGGTTACACAGAAGTGAGGAGCTCTTAGACTCTCTGAGAGAACTGCTGAACTTAACAATGTAAACTCAAAGCAAAATGAATAGGTGCTGATCTAAGCTTTCCTTCTCTTATACTTACTCATACTCTAATGTGTACAGAGTAGGAAATTTTGGAAACTTGGGAGTAAAACCTGCTTCATTAAATATTTCTTTAGGGTTACTGGGAACTAAAAGTTTGGTGAAAATTTCTCTGGAAGCGCTTAGGGTCATTTTAAATAAATTATGAATTGATTAGCAGATATGCTGAATTTGTTAGATGCCTATATCCAGGGCTTCCGTTGGAAAGAAGCTGTCCTGTTTCTGCAGATTTTTCTGAGAGAATGTGAATGATGACATCTGACTGTTGCAGCAGGCAATAGCGCGTGGGTTCCCCAGACCCGTGTGTCCACCTTCAAGCAGTGTGACCTTGAACCAGTTCCTTCACTTCTTCAAACCTCAGCATCTCTGTAAAAAGTTGGGGCATTAACATTCCTCGCCTAAGGTTACTGCAAAGATCAAATGACATCATGTCTGTGAAAATGTCTCGCACAGGCACTGGCAGAGTAGACATTTCATAAATGGTAGTTTTATTTAATTTCATGTCATTTTAAGGGAGAGGCAGATGTAAAAGCTTGTTATTGAGAAATAAGGAAACAGAAGCCACAAATTTGTGGTCTGCAATTTTTCCTTCACATGAGAAAACTGTTCACCAAAGCTACATTTGCAAACAGGAATACCAGAATCTTTTACAATATTTCTCCCACTAAAACCTCAACTTTTAGTAATTGGACACTTCAAAGTTTGGCTATACAATCTTTTCCTGCTATATACATATTTACAGTATAAAAATCAAGACAAAAAATACACAGTCTGAGTCAACAGAGAAGGCAGATAATCAGATGTAAATGTTAGGTTCCACAGCCTATCAGAAAAGAAATCATCATTTACAAAGATGATAAATATAGTGCTCACAATAAGAAAATTAGCAAATCAGAAACTCTACACAATAAAAAACATTTATGAAGAAGGCTTATGTGGAAAAATTACATTTCCATCTTTAAAATTATCTGCAAATTACCTAAAATTTCATTTTCAGCATTATTTCCCTTTTTTTTTTTTTTTTTTTTTTTTTGAGATGGAGTCTGTCTCCATTGCCCAGGCTGGAGTGCAATGGCGCAATCTTCGTTCACTGCAACCTCCGCCTCCCGGGTTCAAGCGATTCTCCTGCCTTAGCCTCCCAAGTAGTTGGGATTACAGGCACCCGCCACCATGCCCAGCTAGTTTTTTTTTTTTTTTTTTTTCCTAGTAGAGACAGGGTTTCACCATGTTGGCCAGGCTGGTCTCAAACTCCTGACCTCAGGTGATCCTCCCGCCTCGGCCTCCCAAAGTGCTGGGATTACAGGCACGAGCTACCGCGCCCGGCCTATTTCCAGTTTTTTTTTTTTAAGATTAATAAAATGGAGTCGCCATTGCTTTGTTCAACATTTCCCTTTGAGTAATAACATAATTAATCTACTGAAAAGAGGAGCCATGGGGGCTCATAAAGAAATGCTGTAATACATGTCAGCCCAACAACAACAAAATGTGCAACAGAACAGCCCAGAAAGAAAACTGAAATGGGAACCTCTGATAAGAATTTTTCTTTGCATGAGGCTCCTCGGCCTACAACTAAACAAGTATCGCACTGCCCAAGTAGCTGGAAGGCATTTCCTATTTAAAGGGTGCAATCACTAGAAAGGAGTTCACAGTGACGGTCAGCAAGCTCAGATTACAGCAAAACCTCTGAAGTTATTTCCAAAACATAATCAGAGCTCTCCTCTGCACAGTCACAGCAGTGGCAAATTCCTAGAACTGATTTTTGTTGCTGAGTTCAGCACTAAACAATCTCTGAGAAAGCTCAGATTAGCCAGGCTGAATAAACAAGAAACAAACCAAAAAAATTTCCAGTGGAGTTTCAGCCACAACTAAATGAGTTGTCCTGTTTCACCAAAAATTCATGCACATAGCTAAGCACTCTCTTCATCTTCAAAAAAAAACTATAGTTGTCCAACTTTCTAAAATTCTCTTAAGTTTGATAATGTTAAAAACAATGATAGTGAGACCTCCACTATTCTTTCCCTCAGATATACAAATAATATATCTAAAGCAAGTACATGGTATTTTGATAAAAATTGTCTATAGCCACACAAGCTGTATTATTTCTGCCCATGTTTTAAAAATTAAGAGTCTTTAGTTGAAATCCATCCTAATTACCCCAGCCCAAAGTATAGAAGAACAAAAAGTTACAGGGTTTTCTAAAAGCTTTTTGTTAAGAAACAAGCCCCATTTTAAAGAAAAATCTTAAAGGATCTATGGGAATAGATACAATTTCAGGAAGAATTTCATATCTTCAAGCTTATGTTTAAGAAGAAATACAACTGGTTAAATCAAATTTAATAACGTATTTATTTTAAGAATAAAATGCCCTCTTTTGTTGGTGCCAGAATTTGTGTTCATACTTTGTTGTCACTAGTGATACAGATTCCCTTCTACTAAAATTTAGTTGAGGGTGTTTGAAAGACCTCAAATCGGCTTCTCTGGGTATCGTTTCTCAAGGCTCCCACAGAGAGAAAAACCAAACAGTCACAGAATAAACTCTTATAGAGGCAGTTATTCATTTCCTGAGCTAACCCACTTCCTTCTTCATACATTTCCTTCTCTTCATCAACGTTGTTCTTGAAATTAGCATTGAAATCATCTTGCAAAATATACTTTTGGACCTAGGGCCGGGATTCTAGGCAAATTCCAATGGCCATGTCATTTTTATATCATCACTGTAGTGATACAAAATTAGAACGCCAAATGAACTGTCATGTCAGTAGTACAGAAGGCTCCCTGCAATTCTAATTGTGTTTCAGCAAAAGAATCTGAATCATTATGAACTAGATCCATACTGTGAGAAAACAGATGTTATTAAAAAAACTGAATGCAAAAAATTTCATGGTTCCTGACTACTCCATATGGAAAAGTATGGCATCTATCATAAGGAAATAAATTTTTTTAACCTTTCAAATCTTAGCGAAACTGTAATGAGTTGTTGGGTTTCTCCACTCTAAATACAACCTTGGAGATAAAAACTGGAAGTCTCACAATTATTAAATTTACCTATTTTATTAGACATGCACCTTCTCAATGATTATTGTCCTGACTTTGATCAAAGCTAACACAAGAAGTTGAACTAAAATGTGCCTCTCATTATTCTTCTGTGCTAATAAATATAAAATAGAATTTAAAAAATAAAATCAGTTCTTACCTAAATATAAAAAGCTTTACTTAACGACAATGAGTGATACCACAGAAACGGACAAAAGAAATAAAGTCTCTCAAAATGTTTATTTTTGTCAGAATAGCTGACAATTTTCTGTTAAGTATTTTGGTTTATTATTATAATAAGCATTTTCCCCCCTTGAAAAATCCATTCAAAATATCTCAACCATTGAGGTAAAGCACTTTAACTAAAAAAAAAAAAAAAAAAAAAAAAAAATCCTAATTTGTTTTTACAGAAAAAAAAAATCTTAAAATTCCTTTTGCTTGATAAATAGAAATAATCTCTTCTTGTTCTACTTTGGTGAACACAAATGTATTTTATACAGCCAAGAATCCAGTCACTTACTGGCAAACCAAAGGTGGGAACAATTCATTTACACGTTCTACTCAAACACAGTGCAACACTGCCGTGTTCATATATACTTTTCTTTATAGCTACCAACACTTTTCTGGCAAAGACAAAGTTTTGGAATGGCAAAAGCAACAGAAGTTTTAGATCTCAAAGCTCCAGAAAGGAATTAATCTGAGTCTTCATCATCGAGATAGTCCTCGGCATTGCTTAATGTTCGAACTGCATCTGAAAGAAAGAGGAGGGAAAAAAGCAAAATAGGGAAATTATAAACTGCTCAGATTTTATATTTTCATTTTCAAAGCTCTTAAATTAGAATAGAATCTTCCATCTGACCCAGGGATTGTACTTTCCCTGGGGATCTTTCTCTGCTTTTGCTTTTCAGCCTAACCATTAAGTTTCTGTTGCCACAGAGGCTGCAGAAGAGTTTTGGTCCTAGGTGCCATGCATCCATTTCCAACAGAAAGGCCTAGCCACAGGCACCATGACCAACATGACACACCACCAGCAGCACTCCACTCTGACAACTGAGCTTCCAACCTCCTCTCCCAGTGACAGCCTGAGGTCTTGCCTAAAGGCAAAGTCACTAGGTAGGATGTTAACTACCAAAGGGGAAAAAGGAAAAGAAAGAATGAAAACAAAGAAGCTTCCATTTCAATGTAGAAAACACCGACAATAAAGCAAAAGGCTGAAATGGGGGGGGGAAAGTTTTAAAATAGAAAGAGCTAGACCCCATCAAATGTTCAAGCAACCTTGAACAGGACTCGAAAGGAAGACATCTGATCTTTCACAGTCACCCCTTCAATTGTCTAGTCAAATTCCTATAGCAACAGATTAGCCCAAGTATAATTTTAGTGGGAAAAACAGAATGCAAACACAGGCACATTGCTGAAGTTCAATAAATATATGTCACAGCACCCAGATCTTCATGATCTCTAAGTATCACATCTCTGAAGCTTATTATACATATGACCGGTTCCAAGTATGGGGCAGGAAGTGTAAGGGATGGACCTAGAACCCTAGTCATGTCATAAAGCAAGCATCCTATAAAAGACAGCATCATGTGAAAGGGTCTGAGATTCAACTTAAAGAGGCCTCCACTAGCCAAAGATGGGCTATTGATAAAGCTACTAATTGGAATGGATTAAAGCACATCAAATATTTCAAGGCACACCAAAAAGAACTCATTTGTCACCCTTTGGAGGATGACAGAGACCAGCTTATTATTTTAAAACCTCTTAAATAAAGGTCAAAAATCAAGCATTTATCCTGCCCTTGCTACGTTAACTATTCCTCTGCGTAACAAAACAATTGATGAGGGAAAACTTTTCCTAATAGAATGTTCCAGCTAATAACTCAAAAAGAAGTGATTTAATTAGAATATCATCATTTTGTGCCGTTTAGTGAAGTAACAGATCTAGGCAATGACCATCAATGGATGTCACATCACAGGAAGAGTGACAACCAGGTATCATGTGCCCCTGATAAAAGAACACAATATTCTATATGATTTATTATTCCTTCTACTACCAAGAAAGATACATGATTAGGTAGGTAGGTAGGTAGGTAGGTAGGTAGGTAGGTAGGTAGGTAGGTGAAGAGATAGATAGATTGAACCTAAATTGGATCAAACCTCTGGCTAGCTAGCTAGATTAGATACATAGCTAGGTAGGTAGGTAAGTAGATGGATAGAACCTAAATTGGATCAAACCTCTAGATAGATAGATAGACAGATAGATAGGCAGGCAGATACATGATTGATTATTGATTGATTGATAGAATGAACCTAAATTGGATCAAACCTCTAAATCTAACACTAATTGACAAAAACATAAAGGACAGAGGAACATGACAAATAACACCATGGGAATGCAGTTAGCAATGTCCACAATGGGAAATTCAAGTGAGTTGACCCAGTTTCTTTAATAAATAAATTGCAAGGTTAAAAAGGGGGAAGAGGAGAGGGAAAGGAACTATTGCTTAAAAAATAAATAAAGAGACATATCTACCAATCACAAACTGACCTTATGTGTATCCTGACTTAAATAAACCATAAGTAAATAAATAAGTAGAAACAAAGATGTATGAGAAAATGGAAGTTTGGACAAGGACAAGATATTTGATGATATTAAGGAATATTAAGGAATTATTTTTTAGGTATGCTAATGCTCTTTTTTTAAAAAAAAGTTTTCATGTTTACATGTTTTGGAAAATGATTATTGAGAAAAAGAAAAGAAGGGATGATCAGTACAAGGGAGGTGGAAGCCAATTTATCTTGCAAGAGAGAGAAGGAAAGATAAAGCAGAACAGAGGCCAAGTCTCTTTTCTGGATCTCATTCTGTCACCCAGGCTGCAGTGCAGTGGTACAATCATGGCTCACTGCAGCCTCGACTTTCTGGACTCAAGTGATCCTCCCACCTCAGCCTCCCAAGTAGCTAAGACTACAGGCATGCATCACCACACTCAGCTAGTTTTTAATTTTTTTTGTAGAGGCGTCATCTCACTATGTTGTCCAGGCTAGTCTTGAACTCCTGGATGCAAGCAATCCTCCCTGCCTCCCAAAGTGCTGGGATTACAGGTGTGAGCCGCCACACCTGGCCATGTTTCAGTGACTTCACACCAGCCTTCAAGCTACTGGAAGTCTCCAGGTTGACTCTATTCTTCTCCACTCTCCTCAAGAGGAGTTCACAAGAAGTGGGAGGAATATATTTTGTTCTCCCCCAACACACACCCAGGAACTTCAGGACTTCATGTCAACTTGGTAAAATGTAGCTTTCTAAGCTAAAGCCTGAGAGACAAATAGGAAAACTCTGTCCCCTTCTACTTTGCTATCCTAAGTTTTGCCCATATTCTGTGTCCTTGGATGGTTACTTCTGCTCTTTATTTTATTCTTACTTCTATTAAAAAGAGAGGATGATTTGCCACAGTGCAGACTCTGACTGAGTGGTCATGAAAAGACAGGCACAAGTCAGCAAATAAATTCCTTCTCCTTCTTTCCTTTCATGAACTGTTCTGAGGCAGTTTTCTCAGGAAACCTCCCACATGGTCAGGTGTTGTGTGATGAGCTGTATCTCTTCTCAGCCCACCTCTGGGCATAGCGCACATAGGAATGTATCTTCCTGCAGCACTGCCATCCTTCCCTAGCTCACGTTCATTTTACCTCAATCCCATCACCCTGGCTTTACATATCTCAAATCAAGAACCAGCACTTAAAACCAACCAACAAACATACAAACAATAAATAAATGATGGAGAAATAAACACAGGCATATGGATGACTCTCACAGACATAATGTAAATGAAAGAGGTAAGTCACAAAAAGTACATACTGTTTGATTCCATTTACATAAAGTTCACGAACGGGCAGAACTAATCTATGGTGAGAGAAACAGAAGACACTGACGGAGGCATGTGGCGTGTGGGAACTGTTCTCTAGCTTCATCTGGGTTGTGGTGAACAGGTGTAAAAAAAATTAATCAAGCTGTATGCTTAAGATTTATGTACTTACTTAATGTAAATTATACACAAATTTTTTAAAGTTGGAAAAAAATTTTAAAGGGCTCAACTCTTGAGTATAACCCCCAGCCCTATATCCTAGTTATCTTCCATAGTAACTGCAAAATGTGAATTTTTGTACCTATTAAAAAATCCACATTGTGCTTCTAAAAGTAGACAACAACTACTTTGGGAGGCCAAGGCAGGCAGATCGCTTGAGGTCAGGAGTTCGAGACTAGCCTGGACAAAAAAGGTGAAACCCCATCTCTGATAAAAATACAAAAATTAGCCGGGCATGGTGGCTCATGCCTGTAATCCCAGCTACTCAGGAGGCTGAGGCAGGAGAATCACTTGAGCCCGGGAGGCGGAGGTTGCAGTGAACTGAGATTGTGTCACTTCACTCCAGCCTGGGCAACAGAGTGAGACTCTGTCTCAAAAAAAAAAAAAAGTGGATAACAATATCAGAATATACCTTTTCCAACTTAGAGTTCATGCTGACAATTAACTCTATGGCCAAATAGTCCAAACCTATTCCAATGAGGATCATAATACAAATTAAAGCTTTTTTTTTTAAACTGTATAATTGGGGAAATGAAGCAAGAAAAAACATTTTAAACGTAACACGAAAATTGAAATATAAAAACTCATTTCTTGGCTCTGTCTGCCAGGCCCTAAGATTACCTCATTAATGAATCTATTACCTAATCAGTTCAAATTCAGGAAGGCAGACTAAACACACTTGGGGTACACAGAGAAAAGAGTACCTGCCTCCCAGCCCTGTTCTACGAAGGCTGCAGAAAGGCTCATTACCTGCCTCCCTCAACTCAAACCACTCCTGAGTAAGGCTTCTGGGTAAGCTCTCTGGGGTCTAAGAAAGTTTGGTATATGCCTTGTCTATCAAAATGGAGCTCATAGCATGCATTAGACTCTGATACCTTCAGGTCATAAGAAGCCTTATTCTTCGGTCAGGACAGGCTAAGGGTAGCCACACAACAGGAAGTCAGTGGCAGAGAAAGGAAGTTAGGCCAGAGTCCTACTTCCTGACCCAATCAAGGCAGCAAGGAGTAGGAGGTTAAACTCAAGCAGAAGTATGTCTCTCACACTATTGCAAATATGGCTTCTCAATCATAATGTAGCTGGGGAGCACCCATCTCCATCTATCCATGAGGAATTACTTTAAAGAAAGGCTTGCACTCCCAGTGAACTCTCATGGATTAATTAAGGAATACCAACTGATTAGCAGTTACACTGTATTCAAACTGAAGTTAAAAAAAGAAAAGAAATCTGGAACAAAGTCATATCTAGAATAAAGAACAAAAGGAGGCCGGGCACAGCGGCTCTCGCCTGTAATCCCAGTGCTTTGGGAGGCTGAGGCAGGAGGATGGCTTGAGTCCATGAGTTCGAGACCAACCTGGACAACATGGCAAGACCCCTATCTCTACATTAAAAAAAAAAAAATTAGCTGGGCATGATGACACATGCCTGTAGTCCCATTTTCTCAGGAAGATGAGATGGGAGGATCACTTGAGCCTAGGAGTCTGAGGCTGCAGTGAGCTATGATTGCACACCTGCACTCCAGGCTGGGCAACAGAGTAAGACTCCATCTAAAAAAATAATAATAATGTACACTTAAACTCTATTTTAAAAAACCACCCACAGTACTATGAATAAAGTCCAGAAGATTTAGCAAAGTCTAGAATAATTTTGATTACAGTTTATTGATATCCTCATTTAAAACAGAAATAAAATATAATCACAGAGTGATTAAATGTTATTTAAAAAAATATTTAGTGATAATCACTCATAAATACATATTGAAATGAGGGAATGAAGACGATCGCTCTCTGAAAAGGACTGTAATGGAAAGCAGGGTGATTAGAACTTGATTGCAAGGAATAAAAGAAACACACAATAAAGGTAAAAGATTATGTTTCTTGTCTAATTTCTGTTTAATTGAGGGTGTCCTATTTCGGGGGTTCTGATTAAGATCAAGGATATAGAAACAAACTTCAGAATCATCTAAAGAGTTTATCTTTTTTTTTTTTTTTTTTTTTGAGATATGGTCTTGCTCTCACCCAGGCTGGAATGCAGTGGTGCGATCACAGCTCACTGCAGCCTCAACCGCCCAGGGCTCAAGTGATCCCCCAGCTCAGCCTCCTGAGTAGCTGGGACTACAGGCCCACACCACAATGTCTGACTAATTTTTGGTACTTTTTGTAGAGACAGGGGTCTCACTTTGTTGCTCAGGCTGGTCTCCAACTCCTGGGCTCAAGTGAACCTCCTGCCTTGGCCTCCCAAAGTGCTGGGATTACAGGTATAAGCCACTGCACTCGGCTGAGTTTATCTCTTTTGCGCAATTCTAAGTTAATAAATCTTAGTTATGGGAGCACCAGAGGAGAAAGAAGAATTTAAAACAAATACCTGTTCCCTGTTTCTTTTTCAGGAGAGATGCACAGGCAGCATTGGTAGCCATGTCGAAGGCCAGCTTCTTCTCAATGTTTCTTAAGTCTGTTCTAGCACCTTCCCAACACAAGAAAAGTCAATTAAGTGTCTTTGAAGACTATATAGTAGTAGCCAATCCTCTCTCCCCACAGCTAACAACTTTTGGCAAAATAAACTAGTGAACAACTCTGGCCCAGAAGTAAACGTTCTCAAAACAATAAACTTTCTCATGCAGTATAATTTGGCATCTTTAATCAGGAAGCTTGTTGCTGCACCTGTGATAACAATTAATTCCAAACCTTTTGAGTCCCTATAGAATTGCATGTGAACTTTTCAGTGAGGAGTTTATGGTCCCTGTGGGGCTTGACTTCAATGAGCCCTTTGCTTCCTCTTTTGCTCAAGAGGGTCTTTAGAAAAGACCAAGTGGATAGTGCTTGAGGGGATTAATATTTTATATCTGTAAGTATGCTCTCATGCAAATTAACAGAATAGCAACACGTAAAACCAAGAGGCAATTCATTATTCCCATAAGCCATCTTCTACCCACTTTTCCTTTGCCTTTATTGTGTTCAAAATTACATCAGAATTCATGAATACATTTGCATTGTTAAGGATTCAAAAATACAAATGTATGCTGAACAAAAGCACAAGTCCCATTTCATTCCTTCATCTTCTACCTACTCCTAAGGTAACCATTCTTAACAAGTGGGTGTGAGTTCTTATCTCCCTTATTTGCATCAATGCATTCATACACATATTGATATAGACACAAAATCGTACTACACGTATTGGTCTATGATTTCATGTTTTTAAAACTTTAATGTCTAATGGTACTGTTTTCTTAGCAAATACACATATTTGTAACTCAACCATTTAAGTATTCCATTTTGTGGTGCTCCAAAATTTAATTACTCCTGTATTGACGGGCACTTAGGCTACTCCTAATTTTCATTATCACAAATACTCCAGTGAACATCCTTGAACAACATCTTTGTTCACATGTATTTCTGAAGAACGGTTTACTAAAAATGGTATTGGAAAGTCAGGCTAAGTCCATTTTAAATTCTGACAGCTACCGTCAGATTGCTTTTCATACTTGTCTCTAATGATCCTCTGAATTTCTGTGGTATCAGTTGTAATATCTCCTTTTTCATCTCTGATTTTAAGATTGCTTTCCAAGAAGGCTTTAGGCCAAGCACGGTGGCTCACGCCTGTAATCCTAGCACTTTAGGAGGCCAAGGTGGGCAGATCATTTGAGGTCAGGAGTTCAAGACCAGCCTGACCAACATGGCCCATCTCTACTAAAAATACAGAAATTAGCCAAGTGTGGTGGCGCATGCCTGTAATCCCAGCTACTTGGGAGACTGAGGCATGAGAATCACTTGAATCCAGGAGGCGGAGACTGCAATGAGCCAAGATTGCGCCACTGCACTCCAACCTGGGCAATAGAGCTAGACAGTCTCAAAGAAAACCAAAAAAAACAAAAAAGAAGGCTTTGTCAGTTCATACTTTCTGCCACAGTGTAGGAAAGTATCATTTTTTTTTTTTGCAACCACTTCCCCTTCAATAAACAAAAATAGGCCAGCACAGTAGCTCATCCGCCTGTAATCCCAGCACTTTGGGAGGCTGAGGCAGGCGGATCGCTTGTGTTCAGGAGTTTAAGACCAGACTGGGTAACATGGCGAAACTCCATCTCTACAAAAATTAGCCATGTGTGGTGGTGCACGTTTGTAATTTCAGCTATTCAGGAGGCTGAGGTGGGAGAATCACTTGAGCCCTGGAGGCGGAGGTTGCAATGAGCCGAGATCATGCCACTGCATTCCAGCCTGGGCAATAGAGACCCAGTTTCAAAAAGAGAGAAAGAAAGAAAGAAAGAAGTGTCCCCAGATTTAAAGGCACAGAAATATTGCATCAAGAAAAAAAATAGTATGTTTAATTAGTAATATAATGATCTTGTGTCACAATCTTTCTCCTAAGCAGATCATTCTATTCACAATAGGGTTATATAAAACCTCATTCTCTCAGTGTGCTACAGATCAAAAACTCCTGAGGGTTAACAGTTCTGTGACTAATCATATACTATATTATACTTTAGAGCTCATAGACATGATTTCTATCAGAACAGGAAATATTCAGAGACAGTGATGATAAAGAAGAAACACAACTATTTCCTGGGTCCCTTTAGATGAGCACTAATAGGAATATAATGTGATCCACATATATAATTTTTAATTTTTTAATAGCCACATTTGCAAAATGTGAAATTTATTTTAATTATATATTTTATTTAACCCAGCATATCTGAAATATTATCATTTCAACACATAACCAACATGAAAATTACTGTGATGTTTTACTTTTTGTTTCACTAAGTCTTTGAAATCTGGTATGCATTTTACACTTACAGCACATCTCAATTCAGACAGTCCCATTTAAAGGGCTCAGTTGTGCACATGGCTAGTGGCTGCCATATTAGGCATCAAAGTCATCAGTATACCCTTTACAGGGCACTAGAGTGATCCTCATAATGTCTGGCCTTTTAGACCTGCAGCTTACATCACCAGCATACTTAAAATCTAAACCATTTCCTATCATATATCCCACAATATTGCTCTGAGGATCCCTAATGAGGGTAATTCCATGACAAGTGTCTTGGGGACTCAAGCATCCTACATGATAGGCTTCTGGACTAGAGTATGGTATAGGTGATCTGCCTGGCCTTCTCTAAGAGTAAACTAATATTTGTGGGACAAAAGGGATAGTCAGTTTATAAATTCACTGTTTCCTCTGACTTATAAAAACAGGGGATCAAGATATCCTCTCTCGTTCACTTTACATCTAGCACCTGCTCAGCTCAAAGCAGGACATTGCAGCCGCATCATTCTTGCTTATCTGTCAAGACTTCCCTGTGAGAACAGGGGTCTCAGCAACTTTACCTATACAGCTTTCTCAGACAGGATCTCCCCAACACACGTATACACATACATTCTTTGTTTCTAAGGCTCTATAATCCTGCAGAAACGTACAATACAGTTCTTACTAAAAGTAATATATGTAATGTTAAAGCTTGCCACGGTTTTAGTTTATATTAAAAACTAACACAAACCAACCCCCAATAATTTTATTTTATCCTCACTACTCCATGATACACAGACAGAGCAAAGGTTAAACCCTATTTTGAAATAAGACTATTATTCTTCCTACCATTTCAAATGGCATAAGTTGATATAGACTATTTTTCAGGGCAAGCAAAGACCAGATAAACTCAGCACAAACTTTACCTTTTGCCAGAAGCAACTGGACGATATCTGCATAACCCTTCCAGGCAGCAGCATGCAAAGCTGTATCTCCCAACTTGTTCTATAGTGATAAAAAGAGAAAGTACCATTTTTAAGATAGAGGGTGGATTGAAAGTACATGTTAATTTAGGTTTAACCCAGTTAAACCTAAAAGTTAAACCTAAAATGGGAACAAAGTTATAGAACCACATAAAATTCCAAAGAGAAAAGGAAAGGAGACTCAAGAGATGGGAAAGGAGTCATTTTTGGGAGATGGAATAGGATGGAGGAGTACAAGCTGACTTGGTGGAGCACGAGCTGAAAAGCACATGCCTGCAGAGGGAGATCTAGGAGGAAGGAAGCAGATTTGAACATGCAGAAGCCTGGCAAAAATTAGGAATTGGAGATTCCTGGAGGTGCTAGGGCAGGCATGAGGCATGGGTGGGAAAACAGAGATATTGGTTTAAAGTACTCATAAAAAGTAGAATCTCAAAACCTCTTCCCCTTCTCTTGCTGCCAGATGACCCAATAATGATGACAGATTTACTTGTTGAGAAATTAACCTGATAGTTTCCAAGTTCATGAACACTAGGTACAAGAGAAGTAGCAAAAGGCCAGAAACTCAAACCTGAGGGTTAGGTAAAAAACCTACAGACTGAACAGTAAGACCCCTCTCTCAGGTACCTTCACGTACCCCACTGCCCAGTGTGCACATACCCCCAGGCAGGAGACTGGAGGGCACTTCTCTGGTGAAGCAGTGCAGCCCCATGTGCAGGGAAGGGAAGGAGTGTCACTTTCATTAGCATTTGGGTGTCACCTAGCAAAACAGCCAGGACCTCACCACATCACCCTGTGGAGAAGCCCAACCGCCAGCAGGCCTCACCAAGCACACACAGCTTCCAATCACACTTAAAAATGAATGGATAAGGGCCAGGCATGGTGGCTCACACCTGTAATCTCAGCACTTTGGGAGACCGAGGAGGGTGGATCACTTGAAGTCAGGAGTTCGAGACCAGCCTGGCCAACACGGTGAAACCCCGTCTCTACTAAAAACACAAAAATAAGCCAGGCCGGTGGCACGGGCCTGTAGTCCCAGCTACTTGGGAGGCTGAGGCAGGAGAATAGCTTGAACCCGGGAGGCAGAGGTTGCAGTGAGCTGAGATTGCGCCACTACGCCCCATCCTGGACAACAGAGCGAGACTCCATCTCAAATTAAAAAAATAATAATGAATGGATAATGACACCAAGTGTTCGTGGAAAGCCTACAATATTTTAGGAAAGACCAAAACAAACAAAATAAATGGATCTCAAAGGGAAAAAACACAGTACAGTGAAGAGCCAAAAAATATAGTTTGAAAAGTTATAAATATTATATCAGCAAGATATAAGATCATATTGTGTCATGAAACAAGAAAAAGATACTACGTAAAAGTAACCATCAGAGTAAAATAAGGGCTTATAACAGAATTCTAAGAACGGCCCCCAAGGTTCCTGGCCCTGGTACAGGCCCCCTCCTCTTGACTGCGAGTGAAAGCAGTGAATGTAACAGGCTATCACTCCCGTAATTAGGTTTCTAGTCAGCGGATGTTGAATTCATCAAAAGGGACATTATCCCAGGTGGGCCTGACCTAACCAGGTGGGCCCTTAAAAAATAAAAACGATGAAACAGCAGAGAGACAATCTCCTTCTGGCCTTGAGGAAGAAAGCAAACAGCCATACTGTGAGCTGTCTACAGAGAGGGGTGGCCTCTAAAAGCTGAGGGCCTCAGTAATACTACAAGAAGAAAATCAATTCTTCCTACAACCTAAATGCACTTGGAAGAAGACCCCAAGCTCCAGATGAGAATCCAGCTCCAGCCAATACCTTGATTTCCACCTGGGAGACCCTAAGCAGAGAACGCAGCTATGCCATGCCCAGAATTCTGACGTACAGAAAGTATAAGCTGCTAAGCCTGTGGTCGTTTGCTAGGCAGCAATAGAAAACTAATACAGAACTCTGGGGAATTAAAAAGATAACCAAAATAAAACAAAGGTGAGAATATCTCTGGGAAAAATTAAGAAAACTGAAGGTTCAATCCAAGAAGTCCAACATCCTACTAATGGGCATTCCAGAACCAAAAGAATAAAGAAGGGTCAGATAAAAATTCTAAAAGAAATAATACAAGATAATTTTCCAGGCTGAAAGAGTTCATCATAATCATTGGGAAGAGATGAACACTAGCACATCATCATAAAATTTGAAAACACCAACAATAAAGTAAATACTCTTAGCAAGAGAAAAAGCAGATCACACATAAAAGAATGGGAATCAAAATGGCACCAAATCTCTCAAAAGCAACCCTGGAAACAAGAATGCTACAGAGCCATGCCTTCAAAATTCTGAGGGAAACTGTTTTTGACCTAGAATTCTGATCAGCCATATAATCAATCCCAAGCTTCTCTTTCTCAGGAAACTACTTGAAGATGTTCTCTGACAAAAGAAAGACAAGGGATCCAGAAAAATGAAGATGCAACATGGCAGAGAACGGAAGGGGTTCCCTGGAGGACAGCAAAGGGCCACAGGGACCAAGCTGCTCAGACTGGAGAATGATGGAGAGCTTCAGGAAGTATGAATCCAGGGAGAAAAAAGAAAGCTGTTGATTATTTTACACATTTTGGAAGAGTATTATATATCAAGACTGTATAAAACAGTAGAGAAGTCACAGTGAGATAACAAAAAATGAGTTTTAAAAAGTAAGTATAGAAACAAAAAAAGGTTATATAAGCAGTGAACACTATTTAGACACCCATAATAAAGTAAATATTATATAGTAATATAACCAAAAACTGTGATGAAGTACACTGAGGAGCAGAGGAGAACAGGCTTGGTGCTGGGGTGCTGAAAGATGAGAGCTGGGGCAGCTGACAAGCTTAACCCTTCACATACCCAACAGGAGGCCAAAGTACACATGAAGACAATGCATGGTGAGATAGCTCCGTCAGCCTATTCCTCAGTAACACAAAGGTAAGTACACGAAGAAAAAGCTAAAAGCTGAAAGTGACATATAAGGAGGAGTGGGTTTGGCACTTGGGGCTGTGGATAATTTGAATTTTAGTACAATTATAATTTTTAAATTATGTGCTTGTGGGATTTTGACTACAGTACTTCACATGCCCATGAGTTGCTCTGTACTAAAGACAACAAGCAGGTATGTGTTAAATAATTTTCAAATAAGCAGTCTTACCTGCTGGTTCAGTTCAATATTTGGTTGAGTAAATAGCATTTCTACTATATCTGAAATTCAAAGAGAAAAGATACTTTTTAAGAACGAAAATTAGAAGCCTGACAAATCTAGGTACAATAATTTTATAAAAGAGAGATTCTTCAGAAGAACCTTCAAGAAAATGTTAACACATTTTGTAAAATTTATAAAATAGAAACACTTAAGAATCTAAAAAGTGGAATTATTTAGGAAAATATACTTTTTCTAATAGTTTTGGCTTTTGCATTTTCATATGACACTTAGAGGAATATTTTTACATTCACTATAATACTTTTCATTCATATAACTAACATGTTTATTAGCTGAAATAAGATAGGCTTCTTTTTAGTAGACAGTTACAAATTTTCCTATAATACTTTTCATTCATATAACTAACATGTTTATTAGCTGAAATAAGATAGGCTTCTTTTTAGTAGACAGTTACAAATTTTCCTTTGGCACTGCTATTTAATTTGTTGAGATCTTCATTTCTTATTGTTGTTGAGTTTATTTCTTTTGTTATAGAGAGAGGTAGAAAAGCGGTGGGTGATAAATTTTTGTCCAGGAAGAAATACATCTAAAAATTCAATTTGTCATTATTATTGATTATAACAGAAAAAGTATCAATGGAATCACTAACTTTGGCAAATGTTGGCTTTCTCTTGAATCTAATAGTTTGCATTAAACTTAAAATGCAAATCATAAAAGCAGACCTTGTGAAAAGCTAAGCTAGAGGAGCAAATTCTGATCTTTCCTTCTGTAAGATTAGACAGTGGTTTTGTTTTTATATTACTGCTGTTTTCCAGTAACCTTTCTAAGCCTGAGAGAGGAAAGGAAGTGTCCAGTCTTTCAAGCGAGAGGGACCCATGCAGTGAGGCTGACTGACCACATTCTACCCACCATTCTACAGAGCTTCCAGGAACAAGGCTTTTGGCCGGTATTCTAAAGGATTCAAAAAGAATAGCCAATGCTTTTCCTTTCTCATTTTTTGTAAATCTGGCTCCCGTAGGTGAAACATATTTTCAGCAGCATAGAAACATATAACAAACAAAATGTAATACCTTTGTGGCCCCCGTGGCAAGCCCAGTATAAGGCAGTGCTTCCAGCTTTGTCTAAGCCATTAACACCCACTCTGTTGTCCAAACACTCTCTCAACCAGCTCAAGTTGCCTGAAAGAATTTTACATTTACAAAAACACAAGAAAAAAAGCTTTCACTTTTTATTTTGCTTTAAAATCAATTTCATTCTGCATAAATTTCCATTTTCAATGGATTAATCAGCAAGTATTAAATTAAGACCTCCCCATTAATGCATTTATTATGGTACATTTTGACTTCCAGCTTATTAATGGAAAGTATTAACATCAATGTTTCTAATGATAGGTTAATGGGAATAGTTGCCTAAATGGGTATACTTAAGGTATTTCTATTCTGTTAAAAAATATATAGGGGTGTGTGTGTGTGTGTGTGTGTGTGTGTGTGTGTGTGTGTGTGTACGTGTATATATTATTTTTTTCTTTGTGAAATTCTGGAAATTGAGGAAAAAACAATCAAACCTAAGAACAAGCAGATACTATTCATATTCATATATACAATGCATCTTCAGTTCCTATAAGAAAGGCTAAATAAATAACCTACTCAAAGCTGCTGCTCTTATATGCTAAACTATAACTATTAATTTAAAATCCTCAGGCTAATGTCCCAAGTATCTAATTCACAAAGAATTTTTTAAATGTCAGTTTAGTCCTTTTACTTTTTCACAATCCTAACCAATAATTTCCTTGTGTACATTCAGATTTCCAAAAAATCTAAAAATGGAATGAAATGGAGCTCATTGAGGCTTTACAAAAACTCCCCATTATCTACAGCAGGGTTTCTCAGCAGCAGCCCCATTGGCATTTGGGGTTGGATTTATTGTGGGGGTGCTCCTGTGTGCTGTAGGATGTGTGGCAACAACCCCTGCCTCTCCCCAAAAGATGCCAGTAACATCCCTCCAGTCATGACAGTCAACATGTCTCCAGATATTGCCAAATACCCTCAGGGTTTGTGAAAGAGGAATCACCCCTAGCTGAGGACTACTGATCTACAGAATAAAGCCTAAGACAAGGCTGATCGTTGTTTGGTCAAGGATCTTCCCCAGGTTCATCCCTGTTGGTCATGCCCTCCCTGGCCAAACGCTCACCACACCAACGCTCTCCTAAATGCTGTACCCACCAGACCCTTCCATTCTCTTGCCCTCCAGTTACTCACCTGGGCCTCTACAGCCTGTCAAACACATTTCAATTGCTGTATTTATCATACCATATTTTAATGATCTGTTACATCTCTCTCTCCCCTGCCAGACGTTGTGCTTTGGAAGTCACAGACCATGTCTTTCGACTTGCATCTCCCCACAACAGTGTTTCTTGACTGACATTTTAAAAATAAAATCACACTTCTCTAGGGTAATAGATGTTGGGATAGACTGTCTCTGGGGAAGGCAGGGATTTAACTGAGAAGGTGCAAAGGGAACTTTCTAGGATGGCAGAAATGTTCTAGATCTTGATCTGGGTGTTGGTTACGTGGGTGTATGCATTTGTCAAAACTAATTGAAATCTGTGCATTTTACTGTACTGTATACCTCAGTCAGAAAGAATCACACCTACCTCTTTTTGCTGCTTCATGCAATGGATTGTCAATGGATTCTGCCTGCTCAGCCACTAGATTGAAAATAAAAAGTGTTAACTCAATGTTGAATTGCCACACAAATGATTTACTAAAGCCACTCATTCACCACAGTCCCCCAGCTTCAGGAGTACCAGGGCATTCAACACAGTTTCCTTTACTTAATGTGGATAAAAAGTAACAGAAAATCAAATGGATAGTTCTTGCATTAAATGAAGCTGAATTATGTGTTAAGGGAAACCAAGCCAAGCAATAAGGCAATAACATAGTAATTAACTGGAAGTATAAACAAAAACAAACAAACCTGCATACCTGAGTTAAATGCACACTTGATATTACTCAAGTATTTAATAAACAAAGGCACAAAAATGCAAAAGAAAGCATTTGATGTTCATTTTTACATTTTGTAGATCACTCTGCTTTAAAGATACCTGAAAATAATTTTGGTTCTCTTGTGTGTATTTATGTAGGATCGGATGAGGGGAGTATTTTGCTTCCTGTATTCAGAAAGAACAATCAGCATAGCTACCTGCCTCTTAAAGAAGGCGTGTTCGCTGCTGTCCTAGAATCAGTAGGAAGTGTTATTAGGAAATGGAAGAAAGAGGATTAAAACTCAGGAGCCTTGTTTATCAATTCTGTGCTCTTTTGACTTGATTCTGCTGACAACTAAACAAGTGTTTTATCTGTTTGTCCCACTTCCAGCTTGAAGCAGCTTCATGGCAGGAGCTGTGTCTCTCATCTCTCAAAGTCTCCAAACTGCCATGATAAGCATTTAATGAACATCACTGCCCTGAACATGAATGAACAAGGCCAGGTTACTCCATCACAAAAGAAAGGGCTAGTCTAAGAAACTATCTGCAAGATTGAGTTTATCAGCATTAAAAAAAATTGTTTTAAGGGTTGAAGAAAGTAAAACCATAAGCGTTTCCTTGGAAACCTTGGGTTAAGAATGCTAAAATGCATTCTCTTAGGCCATAGAGTCAGGCTCAAGCACATCTGGTGTTCATGGCCAGTTTATTAACAGGAGGCTCATGGAATGGAAAATGTCCTAGACTGACAATGACTCCATTGCTTTCTCAGCCACAGTAGCAAGCAGAAAAGCCTCAAGAACCAAAAAATTCCAAGTGAACGAAGCTAAAGTAAAACCACTCAGCAACACTTACCATAGTTGCTTGGAATTAGTCCAGTCCTGCCTTTGGAGGTGCCTTTCCACCAATTGGTATCGCTCTGGTAAAAGAAGAGTTAAATTAAGTGGTATGAAATCCAGACTGCATTCATTCACTTTTCAAATTATCTGGCTCCTAGGGAGTACCTGTTCTACAAAATGTCCATCAACCCTACCCACACTATCAAACTTCCTCACGCCCTAGCTGTGGGTGTCCGTCTCCCTTACCACTCAGTTACAAATAAACAAGCACCTGCCTGCAACAAATGGAATACGTTTCATGACAGAGTCTCAACAACCAAACAAATAAGAGATGATACGAAACAGAAGAAAACAAATTACGCTAGTTTAGACTAGCTATATGATTTTGTGTCCACAGTTTCATTTCTCTTAGCTTCGAGATAATTTTTTTATGGGGGAGGAAGTTCTAAAGATCTCTTTATCTTATCTTCATTTTGGGGGTAACTTTTTATTATAGAAAAATTTAAACTTACAAAAAAGTAGAAAGAACAATGTAATGACCATATATATACCCATTTCCCAACTGCACAAATCATTTATTAATGACCAATATTGTTTCATATATGCCCCCATGACGTCCCTCCCCTCCTGGATTATTTTAAAATAAATTCTAGACATCATATTATTTCATTTGTAAATATTTCAGTATGTATTTCTGAAAGACACATACTTTTTGAAAGGCAATTATAATGCCATTATCACAGCTTAAAAGTTTTTTCCAATAATAATTCCTTAATATCATCAAATATCTAGGTCGATACTCAAATTTCCCAACTGCCCCATAATTTAGGATTCAAATAAGGGCTATACAATATGATTGATTTGTCTTTAAGTATCTTTTAATCTATAGGTTGTCTCTCCATTCTTTTTTATCTCTTACAATGTATTTGTTGAAGAATCCAGTTGGTTTGTTCTGTAGTTTCAACCTCTATGGATTTTGCCTGTTGTATCCCTGTGTTATCATTAAGCATGTTCCTCTGTTCCCTGTATTGCCTATAAATTGGTCATCAGTTCTAGAGGTTTAATTAGATTCAGCTTCAATTTTTTTTGGCAAGGCTATTTCCTAAGCAGTATTGATTTCTTCCATTAGGAAATGCAAACTATCTAGTCAGCTTCTTTTTGTAATGTTAGTAGCCCTTGATGATCATTGTCTAGATCCACTATTTCCTAGAGGCTGCAAGATGGTGACATTCTAATTCTATCATTCCTTCTTCATTGAAATAACCTGAATACCTCTTTAAACAAAAACTTCCTCATCAACTCTCAGATTGCCCAGATAAGAAATTCATAAAGAAAACACAGAATAAATGGTGATTCTTTCCCTTAACAGTTGTCAGAATAAAAACCTGATTTCCTAGCATTCTCTCATGCTGACCAATGAGATTTGTTCAGAAGTAACATTAGAAACTCATAAATTTAAATGTATTTAATGTGTTTCAATTCTTGGAAGTTGTTGCCCTAATTGATGCTCAAATTGTCCTATCTTTGGCCAGTGGGAGTCTCTTCAAGTTCGTTCCCAAGTCCTTTCAGTGTGACCCTACTGTCTTTAGGAGCTTCCATGTTTTCTAATAAGAGGATGTTCTGGGTTTATCTTGTACCTCTGCTGCCCCTGACTTGGTACCAGCCATTTCTCAAAGAAGCCTGTTCGTTTCAATGGAAAATAACATATTATTATTGGGTTGGTCATTTTTCCTAGGCCCTTTCAAAGAACACAGCAGGGAATATTTTTGTTTTATTTTAGATAAAATACAATGTGATCCTTGCAATTCACATGAAGGAATACAGAGTTTTTCTTAAACTGTCATTAATCTTACATCTGTGTATCCTTTTTGCCATGCTGAAAATCCGTTAGCAACATCACCAACCTAATGACTCATTTGCTCTAAACCACAATACACATGCAACAATCTCAGAATTAGCAATACCTACATTTCCCTAACAAGGACATGATTTAAAACAATTTACCCTTTTTTGGCCAGTTCTTTTTGTCCATATATATATATATGGACAAAATACATATATATATATATATATGGACAAAATACATATATATATATATATATGGACAAAATACATATATATATATATGGACAAAATACATATATATATATATATATGTCTTTCATATATATCCATATTCTACTATGGATGTTCAGTCAAACTGCTGAGTTTTAAACTTGGAATATTTCCTCTCTGTGTGGTTAGGCCAATTACCAGGGTACAATTAAGTTCATTTGATTCATTCTGCTTTTAATTTTTAGGGATTGCTTTTTACTTCAATTTTTAACCATGTCAAGGTTTACATCAGTTCAAAGTCAAATCCACAAAACAAGGTATAATTTTCTAAAAAGTCTATCTTCCATCTATGTTCATCTATTTCTCTCCTTCCACCTAGAGAAAGGATCTTTACTCTTCATAGAATAAAACTAAATTTTACTTTGCAACTCATCTTTCAACTTCTTATCTGAAATTGAGAAAAACAAGTGTCTGCATGTATGTGTGTGTACACATACACTCTCACCCTTTCCTAGAAAACTGAGGATATACTATCTACATTTTCTGACTTTGCTTTTTTTTCACTTAAATTACTTCATAATAGCATATAGAGATATTCCCCATTTCTTTCTACAGCTGCATAATATTCTGTTTGTGGATAGACCAAAGCTTATTCAACTCTTTTCCTATTGATGGAAATAAGGGCTATTTTCAATCTTATGCTACTATCAATTGTGCTAAAATGAACAGACTTGTACATATGTATTTCTATGTACATATACATTTAAATAACTTACAAAGTTATAGCTACATAAAACAGTCTTTATATGTGGTATTACAAGATGTTATCTGGACTTACCATGTCAGTAATGTAGATAATATCGCCTTCCTCAAAGTATAATTCATCTGGCTAGAAGAAAAAAAAAAGTTTGACTCCATGTGATTTTTCATGAATTAGAATATAGTAATTATATAGATTCAAAATTCTATCATATTCTAATAAACAATGTGGTTTTATACACTTAAATCAGCACATAAGCCATATAATAAGACACTACTGAAAAATTAACACATGAATAGACGGCTAGATTTTTTTCCCATGATGAACTTCAAAGAATAACATATATAAAGATTCTCCACACACATCTTGCATTCTTCTACAACCAAAGCAAGACATTTGTATATCAAAACAGAGTATTAATAAAACTTCTTCCTTGTAGAAATTCTAAAAGGTGGTACACATTTTTTCACAAAAATATAAATGTCTAGAATTAGAGTCATGAAAAACAGCCAGAAGCTTGATTTTCTCTTAAACAAGGCCTCAATCCTTGAACACTTTAAGATCAACATCTGCTACCTGCTCATTTTGAGAAAATCATTATCCTAGCTCTTCATGTTCAGGGAGAATGAACATTTTCTGTATGAGAAAAGTTAATATGTAATTCAACCATTAATAAGGCTAAAGAGCTAAAAGATATGAAGCAGTAACTCAGCCAGTCCAGAAACCCCAAGCAGCTCTAAGGAGTTGGCTAATTACACAGACCATATGTGCTCTGGCCTGTACCAACCAAATGTTCTAAAAACTTTGAGGCCAGGTGCAGTGGCTCATGCCTGTAATCCCAGCACTTTGGGAGGCCAAGGCAGGTGGTTCACAAGGCCAGCAGTTCAAGACCAGCCTGGCCAAGATGGTGAAACCCCGTCTCTACTAAAAATACAAAAATTAGCTGGGCATGGTGGGGGATGCCTGTAATCACAGCTACTCAGGAGGCTGAGGCAGAGAATTTCTTGAACCCGGGAGGCAGAGGTTGCGGTGACCTGAGATCACGCCACTGCACTCCAGCCTGGGTGACAGAGCGAGACTCTGTCTCAAAAAACAAAAGAAAACAAAACAAACAAACAAACAAAAACAACCAAAAAACCTTTCTGAATAAAGATACACATTTTAAACATCTTTTGACTATCAGTAGATAACACTTACCATGACTTTATAAGTAAGTAGGGTAATGCCTACTGAGAGCAAATTTCAGGTGTTAGGAAATGTTTACATCATCATGGTGAATGAAAAATGTAGGACACAAATTTCACATGTGATAAGAACACAACTATGCATTAAATAGACACAAAAATTTCCAAATTCTGTCATGAGCATGTGTTGCTTTCATATTTCAGGTGGGAAAAATACTTTTAAAAGAAAGGCTTTGATATTTCTGATTACAATTACTATTCCATATAAATCAAAATTATGCTAGTGAAACAAATTACTTCATCCAGCCAGGCGTGGTAGCTCACGCCTGCAATTCCTGCACTTTGGGAGGCTGAGGCGGGCAGATCACTTGAGGACAGGCGTTCGAGACCAGCCTAGCCAACATGGTGAAACCCCATCTCTACTAAAAACACACACAAAAAATGTGCCAGGCGTGGTGGTGCACACTTATAATCCCAGCTACTCGGGAGGCTGAGACATAAGAATCACTTGAAACTGGGAAGCAGAGGTTGCAGTGAGCCAAGATTACGCCACGGCACTCCAGCCTGAGTGACAGAGCAAGACTCTGTCTCAAAAAATTTTTTTTAAAAATAAAATTAAAAATAAAATATTTCATCCATTCATTTTTCCATTTGTTTACCTCCTCTCAGTATCAGACTAGAGCAGTAAATATGATTCTGCACTAGCAATTTATTTAGTTTTAAAGCTGGTCTACATTCTTATTATAACTATTTCTCCATGAATCTAAATGAAGGCTATCATCAGCAATAACATGCTTTAAGCAAACATAATACATGAAAATACTTAGATGCATTATGCATTCAAATATAAAAATTAGCAAATGATGATTATTGATGCCCCCAAATGGCTAAAGTCCTTTAAAAGGTAACTTTCTGAAATATATATTGCTTTTACACTTTGATTTGCACAGACTAGTCTTACACATAGCACAAATAGTTATATGTACTAGACCTTGTAATATACATTTTGATATTATTTGAAATAAGTTTTTACTTTTTTTGTTGCTTGAATTTGGGAAAAAAGAAATTAATGACCACTAATATTCTCTCAAACCTGCCTCGAAAATGTTCTGATGATCGATCAATGACCACTATTACTACCAATATGTGATAGATATAGAAAGTGATTAGGTAAACAAACTATTTCCTTTAGTATTTATTTGATGCAAACTGGATCACTCCCAGAGAGGCCAGAAAGATGACTCTCTCCGCACGCAGCATCCCAGCTGGACTCAGCAGCCACCTCTGCCCCAACCTCCCGCCCACATTAAGGTTGGCCTTTGCTGGCAATTTTAACACCGTCTGACTCTCTCACCTTTAGATGGTGCTAAGGCCTGGGAGGGGAGAATGAAGGAAGAAGAGTGTCAGGAAAATAGGATATGTGGGCTGCAACATTTTTCTGGAGGAAATTTTCATTTCCTGGAACTTGAAAGAGTTCAATGCCTTGAAGAAGTCTGTCCCATCTATGAGCCGTCCTGGGCTGTTCTTACTGAGTACATCTCCCAAAGTTAATCTCACTCAGTTATGTCTCACAATAAATCCTCCTCAATCAGTACTTTCAAGAAGTGAAGAAGTCATCTTTCTCTACAGTTTGACCCTCCTTCTAAAATCACAAAAGTCAAATCTCCCTAAATTTCCATATTTAATAAAATCACTCACCCTTTAAACAAACAAACAAAACACATTATGAAAAAGTACCAAACAAATAGCTTTTAAAAACAAAGAACACACACAAGCATGGTAATGAGTCTTTCTTATAAAAATAAGCAATAAAGTCAGGGGGAATAGGGAGTAACTGTTTAATGGGTACAGGGTTGATCTGTGGGATGATGAAAATGTTTTAGAACTAGACAGAGGTAATGAATTGTGAATGTACTAAACACCACCAAATGATTCACTTTAAAATGGTTAATTTGGAAATAAGCCAGGCACAGAAAAACAAACATCGCATGTTCTCACTTATTTGTGAGATCTAAAAATCAAAACAATTGAACTCATGGACAGAGAGCAGACGTATGGCTACCAGAGGCTGGGAAGGGTAATGGGCAAACCTGGGGGGAGATGGGGATGGTTAATGGGTACAAAAAAAATTTAGAAAGAAATAATAAGACCTATTATTTGATAGCACAACAGGATAGCTATAGTCGATAATAATGGTACATTTTTAAATAACTAAGAGTATAATTGGATTGTTTGTAACACAAAGGATAAACGCTTGAGGGGTTGGATACTTAATATCCCATGATGTGATTATTCCACATTGCATGCCTGTATCCAAACATCTCATGTGCCCCATGAATATATACACCTACTATGTACTCACAGGAATTAAAAATTTTAAAAATGGTTCATTTTATGTTATGTGAATTTTACCTCAATTTTTTAAAAAAAGTAATAAAGCCCAAAATAGTCAAAACTCTTAATGTCTTTCAAGTAATTCTCATCCTCTGTGGTTTGGGAAAGTGCATCATTTGAGAAAGACCACTAAGTGCCAGTCGCTTCGACACCTCTCAGTGCTATTTCGGTTTTTGAATTAATGGCTGCCGTTCAATAGTGGTGTCTGCCACAAGCCACCCATTAGGTCAGACTTGTTTTTCAACTGAGGCAATGAGAACAGGCAGTCCATTTCAGTCAGGCAAAAAGTGACCTCATTTTTTCATCCCGAGAAATTACAGTCGACAGTTTATTCTCTTTTAATCCATAGCTCCCAGACAGGGAATGCTACTACTCGTAAAATGTCTTCTTCTAAAGAAACTAGGGACACGTTTTCCTAATCTAGCTAAGTACCAAATTCTTCACAGTGTTGGTGGCAGTACATACAACACGGTAATTTCATTATTTTAACAACAGATTTCACCTGCAATATTCACATTTTCCATTAAGAAACCACTAGCAGGACACCTGATCTAAATTGTTCAATGAGCACCTACTTTTAAATTCCCAGCATCACAGTTAGGGAACAGAAATGGGAAAACAATAACATAATGAAGTATGCACTTCTCTGTTTCCAGCTTTTCTTTGTTTTTTGTTTTCTGTTTTTTTGTTTTTTTGAGACGGAGTCTCGCTGTCGCCCAGTTTGGAGTGCAGTGGCACGATCTCGGCTCTCTGCAGGCTCCGCCCCCCAGGGTTCATGCCATTCTCCTGCCTCAGCCTCCGGAGTAGCTGGGACTACAGGTGCCCGCCACCTCGCCCGGCTGATTTTTTGTATTTTTAGTAGAGACGGGGTTTCACCGTGTTAGCCAGGATGGTCTCGATCTCCTGACCTCGTGATCCACCCGCCTCGGCCTCCCAAAGTGCTGGGATTACAGGCGTGAGCCACTGCACCCTGCCTTTTCTTTGTTTTTTAACCACATTCCTCCTTTCCTCTCTCCTTGAAGAACAACAAGGTATCAGAATAGGTAGGCTGTTGTCCACTGGGATGTTACAGCAAAGAGTACACACTTGGTAACATATATTCCCATTCCATATATTCTTGGTAACATATAATTCCCAAGGCATTAATTTTGTTGGTTTATGCAAATATATTTTATGAAAAGTTTAGAAAAACTGATATACTTTTGAAATTTTTAAGATTTGTCAGTCTGAAGCCCCCAAAATTAATAAAAAGAGAAAACAAATTCTCCACAGATGTTTTTATTCAACACTTTATAGTATATATTATGTGCCACGTACTGGTCTGGGCATTCGGAAATATTAACTAATTTGTTCCTCACCAAGAACACTATGAAGTGGGTGCTATTCTTATCATCATGTTACAGATGAGAAACCTCTCCAAGGCCATAGAGCAGGTACATGGTAGAACCTGGACTTGAACTATAAGTCAGATTACGGAGTCCCTGCTCTTACCTACCACCTGTGCTTTCTCTCATACAAAAGGCATCACACACAGCCATTATTGGCCATCATGGTGTCATGACCAGATTAACAGCTGGCCACCTTGGAAAATATCTGTCTCTATCCACTCCCAACTGCCCTACCCCTATAGTACAGTATAACAAAACCAATGGCAGCATATTTTACTTGCAAAGTACACTTGACCTCATTTGGTCCTCACAACTCACTAGGCTTGGATGGGTCATGGATATAATCTCTATTTCACAACCAGGCTTAGAGAAGTTAAAAAATCTCTACAAATCAGAGTGAGTGGCAGGGCTGGGCTCCTATCTCAGCTCTTAAGATTCCCAGTCTCCTTCCTCTACACGTGGCTCTATTAACCTAGTGCAGCCCAGCAACCTTTACATGACAGAGCAGGGTCCTGCTGGTTTCCCTTTGGAAATCAATGCACCTCCTAACACAGGAAATTCTGTTCCCTCCTCATCAGTCTGTCTTGACACTCGTCAATTCAGTCCAGCCAGGTCTGTGGTTGACACTTTATTAAAAGGAGCTGGGTGAGAAAAAAGAACCAAATGGGGCTGGGTGGTGCCAAGACACCCTTGCCTTTAAGCAAGACAGATGAGAAATGGGTTGGCAGGAAGAACCAGGAGCTACCTAGCGTTCTTCCTGTTCAATGGATCCCCAAGACTGGGGTTGCGCATTGCTGTCCCCATCACCTGAGGGGGAACAGGAGCTTAAAACTGGACCCAGGCCTGCCTGGGGAGCTGCACATGCCAGCAATGTCCCTCAGAGCCCACCTCAGCCTTTCAATATTGCCTGGTCCCAGTGACTTTGAGGAGGCCAGGTCAGCTTAGGATATGCTGTGGTGTATCTATCCCTCCAGAGAAGATGGCTGCTGGTCAGAGGGGAGAGAGAAAGACCAAACAGCTTCCAACAGAAATTCTCATTCAGAAAAAGAAGATAAGACTAACCTAGTTCTGGAATGAGATTCAAAATTTAACAATGGGTATGGCATGGCACTTAACCAGTCAGGAAGGTCTGTGGGAGCTAGAGGCTACCTGCTATACCAGACGCTACCCCCTTCATACCTGAATTGAACGGAGCTGAACAGGGGAGAAATATAGAGGCAACAGGGCTTGAAGTGGTCATTACTGACTGTAGCCTATAATCCTTGGGACTAAAAATATTTAAAATACAACATTTTAAATATAGAATATTTTTTAAAGCCTAAAGAATTAAATGTATATTCTCCTGTATATTCAATAATAACTAAGATTTTTTTTAAAGCAGTGGAGAAACTCCATCTTAGAGTAGAATTGGAAGTAAATAAATCAATACACAACCCATCAAAAATATCTGTTAAATGTCTATTAATATAGCAACCACTATTCCTTCGATAGTAACAATTACTCCTTAATAGTAATAGCAGCTTTAGGCAATTAATCTCATTTAATTCTCACTAAAACCTGGTGGGACTATTATTATCCTCACTTTACAGATGAGAACACTGTGACAGAGAGGTTCAGTAATTTCCTCAAGGTCACACAACTGCTCAAGAAGTGGAGCTGGTCCTGAACCCTAGTGTGGGCTCTGAACCCAGTGCTACCCTGCTTCCTCAGACGTTGTGCCTGTGAGCAGGACTGAAATACCACGTGTGGAAGTTCAGAGGCAGGAGAGGCAGTCCACCTCCAGCTGGAGTGGTCAGAAAAGTCTTTACAGAAGAGGAAGTATTTAATGTGAGCTTGGAAGGGACAGGGCCATGGGTCTAGAAAGGGTTGAGAGATAGGTTCTACTGTGAGTCACATCTAGATGGGATAGTTCAAGAACAGGAAGGAGCAGAGCACAGCGGGGCTGGAATAGGGGCTGGACTATATAGGACGACATCTTTAGTCCAATAAAAGGTTGAAGCAGTTGGTGGAAGCAAAGCCACCTTTGAGGAATGCCAATCTAGCTCAGACGACAGATGGAATGGAGGAGCTAAGTCTGTAGGCAGTGAGGAAAGGCATAACCAGGTCATGAGGAAGCAAAGGGGAAGGAAGAGGTCGGTGAGAAAGGACAAAGGCGAAGACAACGAAGCATACGAAGAGAGGAGATAGAGTCAGGAGTCACCTCCAGTCTCAAAACGAAGTAAATGCAAGTCCCATTCTAGATTCGAGGAGGCAGCAGAGAATGGTCTATTCACTGAGTGGCCCAGGCTGGCACCTGACCACCCCTCACCTCCCTCACTTTTATCCCTCTCAGGGTCATGCAACCAACCAGGACACAACTGATAAGGACAAGCAGAGGCATAAAATGATAGCGCTCCCCGTGAGCAGGGCTTAAAGACAACAGCCCTGGGCCTCACACTTCCCTGTTATAGGCTCTTTGTGCCCTCTCCCTACCTCAAATTGTTACGTTAGAGTCCAAACCCCCAGTACAGACGCCCCTGACATACGATGATCCAACTTAACAATTTGTCAACTTTACGATGGGCTTATGGGGGTATTAAATGCATTTTTGACTTATGGATTTTTTTGTCTTACAATGAGTTTATTGGGTTCATCATAAGTTGAAGAGCATCCGTACTTCCATATATGACTGTATTTGGAGATAAGGACTTTAGAGTTAACTAAGTTAAAATGAGGTCTTTAGGGTGAGCCCTAATCCAATGACTCATATCTTTTTTTTTTTTTTATTAAGACGGAGTCTCACTCTGTCGCCAGGCTGGAGTGCAGTGGCGCAATCTCAGCTCACTGCAATCTCTGCCTCCTGGGTTCAAGTGATTCTCCTGCCTCGGTCTCCCGAGTAGCTGGGATTACAGGTGCACACCACCACACCCAGATAATTTTTGTATTTTTAGTAGAGATGGGTTTCACCATGTTGGCCAGGATGGCCTCGATCTTCTGACCTCGTGATCCACCCGCCTCAGCCTCCCAAAATGCTGGGATTACAGGCGTGAGCCACCGTGCCCAGCGACTCACATCTTTATAAGAAGAGGAAATGAAAACACAGACATTCAGAGGAAAGACCATAAGAAGACATGGAGAGAAGTCTGACATCTACAAGCCAAGGAGCAAGGCCTCAGAAGAAACCAATCCTGCCAACACCTTGATCTCAGTCTTCTAGCTCCTGGAATTGTGAGAAAATAAATTTCTTTTGGTTAAATCACCCAGTCTGTAGAACTTTGTTATGGCAGGCTCAGTAAACTAACTCTACCCATTCCCAATCCCTCACCAACACAGGAGAGTTGTCAGTGGAATCTCTTGGTGAGAAGAATAAAAACCCTACCTTTCTTGTTCCAGAAACATTTCATGGACAAAGTCTTGGGAATACTGTCTGAATATGCACACCCCCATGTTAGTCTATTAGTGGCTACCATTTTTTGGTGCTCACCATGTGGTAGGCCTTCAATATTCACCCCACTCCATGCTCACGGCATGGTTCCACTGCAGAATGGTATCCCCACTTTCACATGAGGAATCAATGGCAGCGAGGTAAGAAAATTCACGCAGTAAGTAAAAGACAGATTTGGGATTTGAAGGCAGGCCCTGGTCTGATGGCAGTAAACTGATGCTCAGTGTCACTTGTTCTGTGTGACCTTCTGAGTTGCCTCTAGCTTTGGGGACAGCAGGGTCTGGGGCAAATCCAGGTGAAGCAGGCAGCAAGCTGACTGCCCACAGAGAGAAAGCTCTGGTCCCTAGCATATATGAGAGAAAACTCAATGATAGCAGGTTTCCCCTTGATATGGTTTTGCTGTGTCCCCACCCAAATCTCACCTTGAATTGTAGGTCCCATAATCCCCATGTGTTGTGGGAGGGACCTGGTGGGAGATAATTGAATCATGGGAGCAGTTTCCCCCATATTGTTCTCGTGGTAGTGAGTAAGTCTCACAAGATGTGTTGATTTTATAAGGGGTTTCCCCTTTCACTTGGTTCTCATTCTCTCTTGTCTGCTGCCATATAAGACATGCCTTTCGCCTTCCGCCATGACTGTGAGTCCGATAATCCTCTCTTTCTCTATAAATTACCCAGTCTCAGGTATGTCTTTATCAGCAGAGTGAAAACAGACTCATATACCCCTTCTCCCCAAGAAACCTTCTTGGTTTCTTTCCTTTCCCTCCTAACTGTCTCGACTCCCTGCTTCACCATCTAGTCACTCCTGTATCAAAACCATCTAGTCACCTCCAATCTTACCCAGAGCAAAATCCAAATGAGATCCACAGGCCCTAAATGCTCTGCCCTTCCAGTCCACCCCAACTCTCGGAAGTAGTCTCCCACCACCCTCTCCCATGTTTGCAACTTTCCAAGCCATGCTGTCTTCCCTGCTTTTTCTATTCTAGCAACCACCAAGGATGCTGCTTGCACTTGTTGCTCCCTCACTTCCTTCAGGTCTCTCCCCAGATGCCACCTTCATAGAAAGGCCATCTCTGAACATGCTATTGAAGACAGCACTCTTTTCTCCATTAACTTCTTTGCCCCTAACCCTCCTTATTTTTCTCCAGAGTACTTAGCCCCTGACAGTCACATTCATTTGTCTGCTTACTCTCTGTCTCTCTCCACTGGATGCAAGCTCTACGAGACCATCCTTTTTGTTGTCCCTGCACTAGTCACAAGGCCTGGACCAGTGTCTGGCATATAACAGGCGCTTAATAAACCACAGATAAATGGACGGATACCGGAAACTACAGCAATGGAAAATGCACACTGCAGAGGAATAAAAAATTGTTCTGGAAGGTTAGCAGTAGGTATCATTATGCGCTATTTTGAGGTAGAGGGTCAAGAGGAGAATGAAGGAAGGTTAGTATGAAATTCAGAAGAAAGATGACTAAGACAGGGTCGCTGTGCTTTATATGCAAGTCACTTGTCAATTTGAAAGCAGGTGGTGTCACCATGTAGGGAGAAGCTTTACAAGACAGACATGACCTCAAGATGCAGAAGACATGCAAATCAGCCTGGGACTTAACTTGCACAGCTCTGGACCCAACATCCATTCCTGAGAATTACCTAGGCCTATCAAAGAAAAGGCAGACCATTCACACCAGAGGAAATGTCTAAATAAAATCATCTTAGGTTTTTCTGTCAATTTTAGAAGTTAAAAACTGAACACTTACAGTTCTGGGTTCAAACGTATACAGGGCTCTGAAGACTTTAACTTGCCCTAAAAAAGGAAGAAAAAACAACGACTGAATTTTTCATTCCTGAATTTGCTCTTAATAGCATTATCCATTATATCCTTCAGAATTCCCTAATTAAAAACCCATGTGATCAAGCAGAACAGAGGATACTAGAGGCTGGAAAGGGTAGAGAGAAAGGAAGGACAGGGAGAGATTTCCTAAAGGATACAAAATCACACCTAGATAGGAGGAATAAGTTCCAGTGTTCTATACCACCGTAAGATGGCCATAGCTAACAATTATTATATAGTTCAAACAGCTAGCAGGAAGATATTAAATTTCCCAATACAAAGAAATGATAAATGTTTAAGATGATGAAATGCTAATTATCCTGATCTGATCACTATACATTATATGTATCAAAACATCACTATGTAGCCCATGAATATGTACAATTATCTGTCAATCATAAAATAAATTTTAAAAACATATCATTATATATCAATGTGACTACATAGAAAAATATATAAGTAGCAGCAGCAACTACTGTCATTATAAAAACACTGACTGAAATATCTCTATCCAAGAAAAAAAAAGCCTGTGGGAGAATGGTATTTCAGAATTGAGTGTCTTTTCCACATACGAGATATTTTTTAATATTTCTTAAGTGAATGCAAGAACAGACACACACCTCTGAAAAATGACTTTGCTTCCTTCTAACAGCAAGGAGCTACATAATTATTTGTGCTTAGGTTCTGTCCTATACAGAGTCCTTCCAACCCTGAGATCTAAGTTTAAAAATATAAACATGACCATCTTAACATAAACAAATCCTTAATGTGATCATCTACACTGGTTTAATATTCTTAAATCAGTGGGTTGGAATTCTATATATTCCAAAAGAAAAGAAAATACCACGGAGGAAAAAAAAAAAAAAAAGGACCCATTGGAGAAACCTATGATTCCATTAAGTCCCAAAACAGAAAAGAGGCAACAAGGTCACATGCCTGAGAGTTGTCCTCCTTTCTGCCAAACAATACTTCCTCCTTTCTCTCTTCGTGGACTGCATTTCCATAACACTCCGGACTATAATCACTGATTTGCTACCTGTCTCATTTGAGGGCAGGAACTCTAACTTGGTCAATTTCCCAGCACCTAACTGGCACATAGTAGAACTTAATAAATGTTTGCTAAATGAGTATAATCATCCCTCAGTATCCAAGGGCACCGGTTCTAGAACCACGATGGATACCAAAATCCATGGATGTTCAAGACCTTTATATAAAATGGCATAGTATTTGCACATATATAATCCTCCCATATACTTGAAATCATCTTTAGATTACTTATTATACCTAATGCAATGTACATACTATGTAAATAGTTATATTGTAATTTTTATTTGTATTATTGTATTATTATAATAATAATTATTATTATTATTTGAAACAGATTCTCACTCTTTCGCTCAGGCTGGAGTGCAGTGGCACAATCTCGGCTCACTGGAACCTCCACCTCCTAGGTTCAAGAGATTCTCCTGCCTCAGCCTCCCGAGTGACTGGGACTATGGGCACCTGCCACCATACCCAGCTAATTTTTATATTTTTAGTAGAGATGGGGTTTCGCCATGTTGGCCAGGCTGGTCTCCAACTCCTGACTTCAAGCGATCTGCCTGCCTGAGACTCCCAAAGTGCTGGGATTACAGGCATGAGCCACCATGCCTGAACAATATTGTTATTTTTTAGTATTTTTCCTGAATATATTTGATTCACAGTTGGTTGAATCTGTAGATGTGGAACCAGTGGATACAGAAGGCCAGCTGTACATAAGTAAATTAACAAACCCAAACAGTATAGGAAAAAAGCCTATAGATAGCAAAAAAAACAAAAAACAAAAAAAAACAAAAAAAAAGGGGGGGTCCTCTTTTAATAAAATAAATAGATTTAGAACAGATATCAAAATAGAAGGACTATCTATTTGATAGCTATTTAAAAGCTTTGGGAGGCCAAGACAAGTGGATCACTTGAGGTCAGGAGTTCGAGACCAGTCTGGCCAACATGGTGAAACCCCATCTCCACTAAACATAAAAATTTGCCGGGTATGATGGCGTGCACCTGTAGTCCTCGCTACTCAGGAGGCTGAGGCAGGAGAATAGCCTGAACCCAGGAGTTGGAGGTTGCAGTGAGCTGAGATCGCGCCACTACTCTCCAGCCTGGGCAACAGAGCAAGACTCTGCCTCAAAATAATATAATAATAATAAATAAAAGCTCAGTTGCAGCACTAGAAGAATGTTATCTTCTAGTTCTAGAAGATGGTTATCTAGGACAAGAAAATAATGCAGAACAGTGGCCTCCAAGGTGGGATACGGGAAGACTACTTCAGAAATTATTTACATTTTTATCTTTCTTATTCTTTTCTATTCCTATTTGAACATGTTTTATGATATAACAGCATAGAATAATATACATACAACTTATAAATCTACATGCGTTTATATAGACTGAATACTCAAAAACCTTTTGTGGATCAACTGTAAGCATTAAGAAGACAAGTATTTTTGTTGTTTTATGAATGAGACACCCGAGTGCCTACCACAGTGCCTGGCACATACAAGGCACTCAATAATTAATTATTTATGGAATGAATGAAGCATGAAGAAAGGAATAGATGGAAGCATGAATTTTAAAAAGTCTGAGGCCAGGCATGGTGGCTCATGCCTGTAATCCCAGCACTTTGGGAGGCCAAGGCAGGTGGACTGCTTGAGGCCAGGAGTTCGAGCCCAGCCTGGCCAACATGGCAAAACCCCATCTCTACTAAAAATACAAAAATTAGCCAGGCTTGGTGGCACACACCTGTAGTCCCAGCTACTCAAGAGGTGGGAGTCATGAGAATCGCCTGAACCCGGGAGGTGGAGGTTGCAGTGAGCTGAGATTGCACCACTGCACTCCAGCCTGGGTGACAGAGAGAGACCCTGTCTCAAAAAAAAAAAAAAAATTAATATTAAATAAAAATTTAAAAGTCTGAAACCAGTAGTTTACAACAGTACTGTCTGACATAACTTCACACAATAATAGAAAAGTTCTGTATCTGTGCTAGTCACGTGTAGCTTCTGGGCATGAGAAGAATGGTTCATGTGACTGATAAATGGATTTTTAATATTATTTTAGTTAATTTCCCTCATGTTGCAGGTTTAGAACATCAGAAAATGGATTGACTTAATGTCCATTAAAAGGGGATTATGTAAATACACTCTGATTTGTCCACAAGACACAGTCATCTTAAAAAGAATGCTGCACATTATTCACAATAGCCAACATAGGAGATCAACCTAAGTGTCCATCAATGGCAGAATGAATTTTTAAAATGTGATACACACACACACACACACACACACACACACAATAGAATACTATTCAGTCTTAAAACAGAAAGAAATCCTGTCATTTGTGACAACATTAATGAACCTGAAGAACATTATGTTTTGTGAATTAGCCAGGCATGGAGAGACAAAAACTGCATGATTTCACTCACATATGTGGGATCTAAAAATGCTGAACTCATAGAAACAGACAGTAATATAGTGGTTGCCAGAGGCTGGCGGGTAGGGAAGACTTGGGGGAATGCTGGTTAAAGAACACAAATTTCTGTTAGACAGCAGGAACAAGTTCAAGAGATCCATTGTACATCACGGTAACTACAGTTAATAACAATGTATTATGTACTTGAAAATGCTGAGAGTAGATTTGAAGTGTTCTCACCACGAAAATATAATGTAAGGTAACACATGTTAATTAGCGTGATTTAGTCATTCCACAACGTATGCATATCAAAACATCATGTTGTACACCATAATGTATACAATTTTTACTTGTCCATTAACAAAAAGGGTTGCCCAGCCTGGACAACATAGAAAAACCCCATCTCTACAAGAAATACAAAAATTAGCCGGGCATGGTGACAAGCACTTGTAGTACCAGTTACTGGGGAGGCTGAGGTGGGAGGATGGCTTGAACCCAGAAGGCGGAGGTTGCAGTGAGCCAAGATTGCACCACTGCACTCCAGCTTGGGCGAGAGAGCAAGACTCTGTATCAAAAGAAAAAGAGACAGAAAAAAAAAAAAGAATGTTGCAGACAGAACCACAGACACTGACACAGAATATAATCTATACACAAAAAAGCAGGTTTAGAACAGTAGGCAAGTACCATCCTGTTTATGTCAACAAAACACACACAGCCATTGAATAAGAGCACCAATTGTGGGGGCATCATATTCTACTTGACATTTACTGTTTACATTCATTACGCCAAGTGTGTATTACCTTTATAATCAATGAAAACAGTAACAGTGTGATTTGGGATTGGGAGGGGGAATCATTCTTCTAAACATCTTAATATAGAAGAGCAGCTCAGATCCCTGTTACAAGAAAACACTCTTTTCACCATCAGAATTCCAGGGCCACATCTCTCCTGCTCTACTAGGAGGGGCTTAATAGGCACACACAAAAGTAGAAACTTTTTTGGGTCTGGAGTTTGTTTTTCACTCATATAGACTGAAGAAAGGAAACACCAAGCGGAAGGAGGAGCTGCCAGGAGAAATACAGTATTTTCTGCTGACTAGATTGTCTCTCTGAGAGCAGAGATTAGTTATCTTGATTACTTCGAACTTTCCAAAGAGAAGTTATACAAGGAAGCAGTCCACTTGTGACCAAAATCAATAATGATAGAACTTTCTAGTTCCTTTGAGGGAGGGCAGCGATGAGATGTGTTATGGCTAATTTTGGAAACAAGATCCCATGCGAACTAAATGGGTTTAGGTGAAATTCAACAAAAATTACAGAACCTGAAAACAAATATGTGGGGTGTGACTAAACCACTGATTTTTGTAATTGTATCTTTCATGATCATCTTACTTAAAATGTTCACAACTGAAAGTGGGAGATTTATTTGCATTTTGATTTATACTAAACAGTGAACAGCAGGCAACTCCTTAGGCTATTATGCAAATGAATATTCTATCTGTTGTAGAAAACACTTTTACATACACAACCTTATTTATTGCTTAATGTTGGGACATTAGCCTCTTGTCCCTTTTCATCCATACGTTATAAAAGTTCTGGGATTAATTTATTCCATCCTCAAAATTGAGTCAAATGGAAATGAAAGAAGGCAATAGAAATAGCCTCAGAATATGAAAGAAATGCATAAAGAAGAAACACAGATGACTTTTATGATTACTGTTTAACAACCCTGGATACTATTCTTCTCAAGAAAACAATAATAATAATACTGAATTCATTGATCATTTTACATCATATTTATTTCAATTTTGAGCAATGTTCTATAGGTCTATACATTTACAGAGTATCAAGGGGAAGAAATTAGAGTACTCTGTGTTTCTGTATTATCTTCCCTGCAAACATCCTTAAAAAAAAAAAAAAAAGCAGTAGGCTGAGCGCGGTGGCTCATGCCTGTAATCCCAGCCAGGCTGAGGTGGGCAGATCACAAGGTCAGGAGTTCCAGACCAGCCTGACTAACTTGGTGAAACCCTGCCTCTACTAAAGATACAAAAAATTAGCTGGGCGTGGTGGCACGCACCTGTAATCCCAGCTACTCAGGAGGCTGAGGCAGGAGAATCGCTTAAACCCAGGAGGCGGAGGTTGTAGTGAGCCGAGATCGCACCACTGTACTCCAACCTGGGGAACAGGGAGAAACTCCGCCTCAAAAAAAAAAAAAGCAGTAAACATCTTAATAGATCACCAAGAGGAAGTACTGATCAATTCCAAATTTACTTGTTCTTGTGTATGCAAGGAGGCTAAGTTAGATGCTTTCCTCGGGCTCCCTCAAGCTTGATCATTTTCTCATCAAAGTCTAGTGACATATAACAAAGAGGAAAAATGGAGCTCAGAAGACTATATAAATAATCTGAAATTACCCTGGAATTCAACTGAATTAAGGTTAAAATGAGGCCCAATCTTTTGTCTGAGGCTTTAGGTGAACCTTGCATGAACCAGCACGTATTAGCACTAAGGATCTAAGCAGGGCTGGTCTCTTCACGTAAGCAAGATCAGCACAGCAGCAGCAGCGGTGCACCTACTGGCTCACTTCACTGGCTCCTCACCTTGCCAGTCCCACCCTTCTCTGTTCTGTCCAACCCCACCCAGTCCCTGAAGAGAAGGGTGAGTCCATTAGTCATCAGCCAAACACTGTATTTTCCTCTGGAGTTGGGATGACCCTAGGCTTCCATAAATGAATCCCTGTTCATAGTGGTAGAGGCAGGGCAAAGACAGAGAGAAGGGTTCTGCAACAGGATATTCTACAGGCAAAGGGTAACTAGGTGAAATTTCTGCTCTAAGTTATGCAAACAGAGTATGTGTCAGCTCATTTTTGAGGCCCTGAAACAGCACTTAGAAGGGCCTGGGGCTTACAAATTTGAGCAAAGAATTTCTAATCTATTTTATTTCCTGTTGGTGAAAAACTGGAGAAGCCTCTAAAGAAAGCCACTCAGATATCATTAAAAAGGGATTGGGGCCGGGCACAGTGGCTCACACCTGTAATCCCAGCACTTTGGGAGGCCAAAGTGGAGGACTGCTTGAGCCCAAGAGTTCAAGACCAGCATGGGCAACACAATGAGAGCCCAGCTCTACAAAAAAAATTTAAAAATTAGCCAGGTGTGGTTGCGGTTGGTACACACCCATAGTCCCAGCTATTCAGGAGGCTGAAGTGGGAGGACTACTTGAATCCAGGAGGTCAAGGCTGCAGTGAGCCATGACTGCACCACTGCACTCCAGCCTGGATGACAGAGTGAAATCTTGTCTCAAAAAAAAAAAAAGAAAGAAACTGCTCACTATAAGAGACAGATACACAGATATACGATAAACAGCAAGAGGAATGACTATTTAAAATATCAGCCCCTGGCCATCTGTAACAGATAGACTATTTCACTTATGTCTTTTTAAGAATGTTAAGAAGTGTGAGACACTTAGATGGGCTTCACTTACAATGGCTATGATAACTACTACATACTCACTCTGATGGCTAAAGTGAAAAATACTGACAATAGGATAAATCAACTGTGGTGTATTCAGACAATGGGATATTATTCAGCACTAAAGAGAAATGAGCGATCAAGCCATGAAAAGACATGGAGGAAACTAAAATGCGTATTACTAAGTGAAAAGTCAACATGAAAAGGCTATGTACTATATGATTCCAACTATATGACATTCTGGAAAAGGCAAAACTATGGAAACAGTAAAAAGATCAGTGGTTGCCAAGGGTTGGGGGAGGTACAGTTGAAAAGGCAGTGTACAGTGGATGTTTAGGGCAGTGAAACAACTCTGTATGATACTCTAATGGTTTATTAGAGTATCACTGCCATTACGCATTTGTCCAAACCCATGGAAACCACATCAACAAGAGCAAACCCTAACGTAAACTATGGATTCTGGATGATGATGATGCATTGATGCATCAATGAAGATTCATCAATTCTAACAAATGTCTTTTTAAGAATGCTGTATCTGGTGAGGGATGTTGATAATGGAGGGGCTACACATGTGTGGCAGCAGGGGTATATGAGAAATCTCTGTACCTTCCACTCAATTTTGCTGTGAAACTAAAACTGCTCTAAAAAAAATAGTCCATTAATTTAAAAACAATACCAGCATTGCTAAGCATTATAGAACAAATAGAATTCCCAGATACTGCTAGTGGGAGCGTAAACTAGTACAGCCACTATAGAAAATTGTTTGATGGTAGCATTAATTCATTGTTACTAGTCTTAACATGCCTTGAGACCTTAAGTTGCATTTTTGGGAGTGGAACATAACTAGAAATCCCTTCCGGTCATCTTCCGTAGGACGAAAATATTGCATACAAAAATAACCCCTCCTCACTGTTTCACTAATCCCAGAACACAGTGAGTCACCTCAACACTTTTAAACTGAAGGTCATGACCTATTAGTAGATTGAGAAACTAATTTAGTTGACTTTAAGAAAATTAAATGGGTCAGAAAGACCAGTGTACACTATACATAATAGAAGAAATTACGGTTCTGTGAAATTTTGTCTTATTGGGCATGGACAGGTAGATGGATATTTAATTAATAAATTTACCAAATACACATTTTTTGGCCTAATGCCAAATGACCAAATGCTAAAATTAATATTTGCCAAAGCCAAATGTGGCTTTAACAGAATGAACTACTGGGATACAAGAATAAACCTGAAACCTGGCCGGGCATGGCGGCTCATGCCTGTAATCCCAGCACTTTGGGAGGTGGAGGCGGGCAGATCACTTGAGATCAGGAGTTGGAGAACAGCTGGCCGACACGGTGAAACCTCATCTCTACTAAAAATACAAAAACTAGCCGGGCGTGTTGGCGGGCACCTGTAATCCCAGCTAGTTGGGAGGCTGAGGCAGGAGAATCTCTTGAACACAGCAGGTGGAGGCTGCAGTGAGCCAAGATTGCACTCTAGCCTGGGCAAGAGAGTGAGACTCCACCCAAAAAAAAAAAAAAAAGAATAAACCTGAAATTTTATCCAAAAAAATAATTAAAATTACACTCTTACTAAAATTCCGGTAGACTCACTTTAAAAGTTTGATATAAAAGGGCAGAAATGGTAATTCCTTGGTACTGTTAACTACAGCCTGATGGGACTTCTGTAAAACTAAACAAATCCTCTCTCTAAAACAAGGTCTGTAGAAAAAGCAAGATGTTTTTGCGCTAGCTCTGCCAGAGTCACTGCTGCCGGAAGTGACGCTGCCATCACATTAGTAAGCTATCCTTCCTCCCTGATAGGAACCAACTGAGGTCAAGACTTAATCTCCTCATCACCTGGGCCTGAATATTGCTTAATGATGGTGATATAATGTCACTGAAAGTAGTCCCACAAAGAATACAATGGATTCCCTAAAATTACTAGCAATCACACTCTCTCAACATTAATTCTCAATCTATGCCTGTAATTTTTACTCTTTATATAATAATTTTCATACTTAAAATTCAGACTTATTATCATCATTAATTATTAAAATAATTTACTCCTCCAACAATGAATAATCATTTATACATTCAACTGAGAGAATTTCAATATATTAATATTGAAAATTTTCTTGGGGAAAAATTGAAGAAAATGATTTCAGTCCTGGGAATTAAAAAAAAAAAGTTACCCTGGTCATGCCACCTCCACAAAAGGCAAATCAGACCAATACTAAAAGCACACATTGTAACTGTTACATTTAGAGAACTTACTTGTTTCCAAAGCAAATTTTTTCTTTTTCTTTTTTCTTTTATTTATTTATTTATTTATTTGAGAGAAAGGGTCTCACTGTCACCCAGGTTGGAGTACAGTGGTGCAATCATAGCTCACTGCAGCTTCAACCTCTCAGGCTCAAGAGATCCTCCTGCCTCAGCCTCCTAAGTAGCTGGGATTACAGGTATGCACCACCACACCCAGCTAATTTTTTGTAGAGACGGGAGTCATGTTGCCCAGGCTGATCTCAAACTCGTGGCTTCAAGCAATCCTCCCACCTCGGCCTCCCAAAGTGTAGGGATTACAGGTATGAGCCACCAGGCCCAACCTTCAAAGTGAATATTAAGGTAACAGTAAATCCATATGTCATGCCTTGTTTGCATTACTGATGCTGCTAAAGTGATTAGGCATGAGTGTTACTGATGCACTCTATAATCCTTGCTCAAGCAGAAGTCTTGGTGTGCCAAATAAAGTTGGCATTCCACCATTTGGCCAGTTATCCAAAGCTTAATGGTAGATTTTGGAAGAAATTTGAGTCTAAAGCGAACTTCTGTGTTCCCCTCTGGTCATGTATGTGTGTATTTTTATGTTCTGGGTTATCAAGAAAAATACATATCTTACTGAAGTTCAAGGTCAAAAAATGTTTGGGAGCCATTGCTCCAGACTATCTGATAAAATTAGGAATTGTTACAGGACTCTATAAAGAATATTTTCCTACTTTGTGGATTTCAGCAAGTATATAAAAAACAATGTTCTCCCATTTCCCCCAAAAGCAGATAATTGCAAGCAATCTTAGAGCTCTCAAAATGAAAGAAGAGGAAGAGAATTACTTGATCAAGAGAGAATCATGGAAAATAATACTTTATACATATATCTTTCTCACATCTGTCTAAGAACATGCAGGGAGCATTAATCTTCTTAATTTATACCCTGTGGGTACTAAAAAATAGTGTCATCATCTCTGGCTACTCTCGGGGTAAGAAAAAGTATTAATTATTTCTACGAGGCATATTTGAATTATTCTATTAAATATGCATGATGAAACAGGATGTTTTCTGTTGAAAAACAAAACAGGGGGAGTCCGTGGGATGGTATCCAAGAGTTAAGGCCATCATTTTTTATTCTTGGGGTGACAGAAAACAGCTGTACTCTGTTGAGCCAACACAGGCTCCCCCTCAACCTCTGGCTTTGTGGATTCCAACACCCATAAATGAGGTGATTAGCTCAGAACAGGCCTCCTGGCCCAGATCTCTATTGGCGTCATTCCACAAAAGCCCACTGCTTTTCTTTTTCTTTTTCTTTTTCTTTTTTTTTTTTCCGAGACGGAGTCTTGCTCTGTCGCAATGCTGGTGTGCAGTGGCATAATCTGGGCTCACTGCAACCTCCGCCTCCCAGGTTCAAGTGATTCTCCTACCTCAGCCTCCCAAGTAGCTGGGATTACAGGCACGCAACACCACACCTAGCTAATTTTTGTATTTTTAGTAGAGACGGGGTTTCACCATGTTGGCCAGGATGGTCTTGATCTCTTGACCTTGTGATCCGCCCGCCCCGGCCTCCCAAAGTGCTGGGATTACAGGTGTGAGCCACCGCGCCCGGCACCCACTGCTTTTTTTTTTTTTCTTTTTTTTCGAGATGGAATTTCACTCTTGTTGCCCAAGCTGGAGTGCAATGGCACGACCTCAGCTCACTGCAACCTCCACCTTCCAGGTTCAAGCAATTCTCCTGCCTCAGCCTCCCAAGTAGCTGGGATTACAGGCCCCCACCACCATGTCCAGCTAATTTATGTATTTTTAGTAGAGATGGAGTTTCACCATGTTGGCCAGGCTGATCTTGAACTCCTGACTTCAGGTGATCCGCCTGCCTCAGCCTCTCAAAGTGCTGGGATTACAGGCATGAGCCACTGAGCCCAGCCTAAAAGCCCACTGCTCTTGAAAATAAAAAGAGAGGCTATAATCCTTGGAAAGAAAGTCATACTGTGAGTATAACAATGTCCAATAGTTTCCAATGTAATGAGTAAGTTTCTTCCTGCCTACTTATATTCTTGGATTAATTAAATCAAGTTCAATTAATTGTTTGCACATATACCTTTAAAGAAAAAACTAACAGCAACAACTCTGAACATGACATTTCCATCCCTCCTCTCTCTAACACCACCTCTTCCCCACCACTTCCCCTATCCAATCCAAAAAAGAAATAGAAAAAACCAAAGAATTTGAAAGATGTCTTGATTTCAGCTGCAGGAATAGCGGACTCTTTAAAAACAGTAGCCTGAGTGTTTTCTGACAAGAGGGTTCTGTTTATTAACAGTGTGCCTTTCTAATCCATTTTTTCTTTGCTTATACTTTTCAGTGCCTTTCAGCAAACTTGGTTTACTTTTACATCTTGATGGGCCATACCTACTAGTTAATTTTATTTAGTCTCCATCATATAACATAAAAATCCCAGAGAGCGGGGTTTGAAATTTCAACTGACAAGCTCTTTGCCAACTGTCTTCACTGGGTAAAAAATAGAGAAAGAAAGCAATGGTTCCTAAAAACCCTTCATCTCAGGACAAACTGCTTCCAATGTCAGTCTGAGGAGACCTTGGGAAAAATGGAAGAAAATGATCTCTGTCCTTGGAATTTAAAAAAAAAAGTTACCCTGATCATGCTACCTCTGCAAAAGGCAAGATCAGTCCAAAGGCTCGTCCATGAAGGCAATGCTTGTTTTTGTATGACCTTTAAGCTAAGAACGGTTTTACATGTTTAAACAGATGAGAGAAAAATGAAAAATAGTATTTCAAGATACATGAAAATGATCTGAAATTCAAATGCAGTGTCCATGAATAAAGATTTATTGGAGCACAGCATTCATTTGTTCTTTGTCTGTGGCTGCTTTCACATTATACCATGGCAGAGTTGAGTAGCTGCAAAAGAGCAACATGTGGCCTACGAAGCCTAAAATATTTACTATTTGGCCCTTTATAGATGATGTTTGCAGACCTCTACCTTGTAGTCCTCTTTTTGCAAGTAACAAGTCAGACAAACAGAGCACTGGGCCACAGCATGAAGATCTGCAGCTCCTAACCTGCTTCTCCCCAACCCCAAAACCAATCTGGGTCATGACTTCCTCCCATATGAAATGACTGGTTGGGCAAATGATTACACATATGCAAGATTAAAGACAAAAAATTCCCTAACATCAAAATCTTTAATCCAAAACTAAATTATCCTTCTAAACTCACATTTATGGGACACTTACCATGGGCCAGACACCATGCAAAGTACTAACTCACAGCAATTTATTTAATCCTCAAAACAATCTGGTGATGTAAATATTTTATTAACCCTATTTTATAGCTGGGGAAACTGAGGTTAGAGAGGGTAAGTAACTAGTCCAGGTCCACACAATTAGGGAGTGGCAGCAAAGAGCCTTAAACTCAGGCCCCTCTGGCTCCAGAATCCATGCTCTGAATACTGTTCTTTTAATTCTGGCACCCAGGGACTGAATGACACTGAACAAATACCATGTGTGAAATACTGAGCGCAGTTCCTGATGTGTTGTACGTGCCCATAAATGTTAGCTACTATTAATTACTATACCTTTTTACATTATTCTGGGACTTACTCCTTGTGTTTCTCCTTACTGGCAAGACAGCATTATCGAAATCCTCACCCTGTGTATTAGAAAATTTATCACACATGATATCCCAGCAAGAGATAGTCTAATGCTTTTTTTGTTTGTTTTTAATTTTAGCGACAGCGTCTCACTCTGTCACCCAGGCTGGAGTGTAGTGGCTCTATCACAGCTCTGTATAATCTCCAACTCCTGGGCTCAAGAGATCCTCCTGTCTCAGCTTCCCAAAGTGCTGGGATTACAGCCACCATGCCCGGCTAACTTTTCAAAAATTTTTTTGTAAAGACAGGGTCTTGCTGTTACCCAGGCTGGTCCTGAGCTCCTAGCTTCAAGCAATCCTCTTGCCTTGTCCTTCCAAAGCCCTGGGATTACAGGTGTGAGCCACTGCACCTGGCCATAATGCATTTTTTGTTTGAGACAGGGTCTCACTCAAGTCGCCCTGGCTGGAGTGCAATGCCACAATCACAGCTCACTGCAGCCTTGCCTTCCCAGGCTCAGGCAATCATCCCACCTCAGTCTCCCAAGCAGCTGAGACTACAAGCTTGTGCCACCACACTGGGGCTGGGCTACTTTTTTGTTTGTTTTGTATTTTTAGTAGAGACGGGATTTTACCATGTTGCACAGGTTGCCCTTGAACTCCTGAGTTCAAGCAATCTACCCACCTCGGCCTCCCAAAGTGTGGGATTACAGGCATGAGCCATAACGCCCAGCCCGTAATGCTTGTTTTAAGCAAACAAAGCTCACACCTGTAATCTCAGCATTTTGGGAGGCTGAGGCGGGAGGATTGCTTGAGCCCAAGAGTTTGAGACCAGCCTGGGCAACACAGCAAGACCTTGTCTACAAATAATTTTAAAAAATTAGCTGGGTATGGTGGTGTATGTCTGTGGGTCCCAGCTACTTGGGAGGCTGACGTGACAGAATCTCTTGAACCCAGGCAGTGGAAGCTGCAGTGAGTCAAGACTGTGCTACTGCACTCCAGCCTGGCACTCCGGCACTCCAGCACTCTAGCAACAGAGGGAATTACCATAATTAAAAATAAGAGTTTATCGTGTCCCTTAAAATTTAGCTTCTGGGGTATATACTTATCTTTTGTTGTTATGTAAAAAAGGCTGGTGGTAATATTATATATGCAATCAGCTATGTAAAACAAAAATCTGCATAGAAGAAAAACTGGAAAGAAACAACATCAAAATGCTAACTGTTATCTCTGAGTGGTAGAACTATGAGTCATACTTATTTTCTTCTTTATTTTCTAAATTGTCTACAATGAATAGGTATCCCATATACAATCAGGAAAATGTGTTCTCTTTTAATGCCCTTTTGAAGAATAACTTATAAGGTACCTGTATTTTATTTTATATATTTATTATTTATTTGTGACAGGGTCTTGCTCTGTTGCCCAGGCTATAGTACAGTGACACAGTCATAGCTTGCTGTAATCTTGAACTCCTAAACCTCCTGCCTCAAACTCCTGGGCAGCTGGGACCACAGGCACGTGCCACCACACCCAGCTAATTTTTCTATTTTTTGTAGAGATAGAGTATCATTATGTTGCATGGGCTGGTCTTAAACACCTGGTCTCAAGCAATCAGCCCACCAGGGCCTCCCAAAGTGCTGGGATTATAAGTGTGAGTTTATAATCTGGCCTACTTGTGTTTGATTTATCAGCAATGTATTTACTAATATGAGTCCTCCTTATCCGCTTTCTCTTCCTGACTTCATCATGAAAAAAAATTGCCATGCCTAGTACACCCACAAAACTGAGAACATAGGGACACTTAAATTAACACAGTGAGGAGGCTTTCATGATCAGCGCAGGCTATTGTGGGAGGTGACATCTACTTTAATTTTGGAGATAAAAGTAGTTATTCATTGTGATGCCACTGGAGTAGAAAAAATTTTAAAAAACAAACAGTAGTTACCCATGCAAAAGGGGGCAGGATCAGGCAACCCCAGAATAAAGAGCAGGGTCTGGGGTTCAGGAAGCGGGGTCTAAGAATGTCCAGTCAATCAACATGACTGAAGCCTGGGGTAAAAGATGGCAAGAGATTAAACTGGGGCATGAGCGGATGCTAAAGGTTTTCAAACTTTTTCGAGATCCGTAGGAAGAAATATATTTCATATCAGGACACACACACTCATAAAACATAAAAAAGGTCTTATAAAAATTTCTTATCCTTACTTTGAGTGATTCACTCTGATATTTTTTGTTTGTATTCTATTTTCTTTTCTTCAAGACGCTAGTCATGACTAATTTTACTGACTTTACTACCTACCAATTCACCACTCACAGAGTGAAAAAACACCAGGCCGGAGCATTTCACATATCAATGTGTGCATCCACTGTTTAGAGATGAAATTATAAAAATGCCCTCACTGGCTGGGTGTGGTAGATCACACTTGTAATCCCAGCACTTTGGGAGGCCAAGGTGGGAGGATCACTTGAGGCCAGGAGTTCAGGATCAGCCTGGGCAACACAGCAAGACCCCATCTCTACAAAAAACAAAAATAAACAAAAAATTAGTTGGGACAGTAATGTGCGCCTACAGTAATGTGCGCTACTTGGGAAGCTGAGGCAGGAGGACAGCTTGAGCCCAGGAGGCTGCAGTGAGCTATAATTGTGCCACTGCCCTTCCAGCCTAGGTGACAGAGCAAGAAGCCATCCCTAAAGAAAATAATAATTTAAAAAAATTTTTTAATGGCCTTACTCTTGGCTCTCTATGAAGACACATGCTAGCAAGACAACATGATGATATAAATATGCCCTTTATTTATAGTGCAACCTCTTTCAAACCTGATATAGAGACCAGGATATACACAACATCTAAGAAGACAAAATGGGAATCACTACAGACAGAACTGAGCTTAAGCTAAGAGCTCAATCAAAGCTGACCCAACAGATACACAGGGGCCAAGTTGGTAGCTGAGGGTATTTTACTATTTCTAGCTAATATTAGAACTCTGGTAAAATAATACAAACTTTGGACATAGGAGAAAGATTATAAAACACAAGAGGAAAAAATAAAGAGCAAAGGATTATCAACATCTTTGAAAACGGAGCCCCTCTTTGTTCAGAAAACAGGAGGATTCAAATGTTCTTATGTAGCACGTACAAGAGCCTCCACAAAAGTCCATATCTCAAATTCTAACAGACCCAAAAAGAGGAAAACGAGTTCAGAAAGGTCATCTATGAGAAACTAACAAGCTGTCCAAAGTATCTGTTTCTTCCAAGATCATCTACTCACTAAGACAACAGCCTTTAAACTGAAAATTGTTTCCCTAATTGCATCCTCTCTCAAGTCACAGCAGTGCTACTTCAAAAGGTTGGTGTTGTGTTCCTAAGAGCCACATTCCTATCATAAAAGTGGCTTGCCTGGTGACCTGGAAATGTCTGACCTGACGCCCTGACCTACCTGACCTGACACCCTGACTCCACTCCAGGGCTCCGCCTAGACAGCCCAGGTGGTGAGCCCTTTCTCCAGCTTGGCCCGGTCCTGAGAGTCGAGATTGTTTACGGGAAGGAGGGGCTAGGCATAAGTCAGGAGGATCTGGAAAGACCGAAGGAGTCCAAGTGACTCCCAGAAAGGCCAGGGGAGAATTTTAACCCTAAGAAATGTCAAGGTATTTTCCAAGCCAGCTCAAATTAGGGGTGGAGGAAGGGAAGCACAAGAGAATGGAGTCCTTTAGGATTTCCCCAGAGAACGGGAAGGCCAGGAAGTGAAAAGCTGTGGTTTCTGGGGCTGTAATTAAAATACGGTAAATTACAGGACCATTCTTGCCGAAATCCCCCTTTCTCCTGGAAGGTGGGGGAGAGTTGTGACAATACTTCCACGGTCAAATTCTTACCTTCAGCCACGCCAAGGCCCCGGGTCAGACCTACCCCTGAGGTTGCAGCTGCTCAGAGACTTTTTTTTTTTTTTTGAGACGAGTCTCACTGTGTTGCCCAGGCTGGACTACAGTGGCCTGATATCAGCTCACTGCAACCTCCGCCTCCCAGGTTCAAGAGATTCTCCTCCCTAAGCCTCCAGAGTAGCTGGGATTACAGATATGCGCCACCACAGCCCGGCTAATTTTTGTATTTTTAGTAGAGACAGGGTTTAGCCATGTTGGCCAGGCTGGTCTCAAACTCCTGACCTCAAGTGATCCATCTGCTTCAGCCTCCCAAACTGTTGGGATTACAGGCGTGAGCCACCGCGCCTGGCCTCAGAGACTTTTTTTTTTAAAAACTCTTTTTCACTGATGGATGCCCAGAAGATCATTTTATCTTTTTATGAACATGGGCACATGGACAAGGAGGGAGGAAATGGAGACAATGGAATCTTTTCTTAAACTTCTAGGAATGCCTTGGTCCCCTCCCAAGCCCTTGAGCCTGCAGAACTATTTACTGTTTAAGATGTGGATGGCGTGGCAATGAGAATAACCTCTGCTCACAGAGACAGAAGAAGGAAAAATCAGTGCTCTCTGGGGCAGTGGCTTGCCACCAATATGCAGTGGTCATTTAAATTGTAGGCTTTCAGAATAATCACTAGGAATTTGATATCCTTCTATACCCACTGTCTACATGCAGAAGTAACCTGCTATCTCTTGCTATCTGTCGTAACAAATTGTAGTTCTTTACCTTTGGTTTTAAGATACTTAGTGGAAAACTAACACTTGAGCACTATAATAATTTTCAACTATGAATAGAATGATTTTTGTTTGAATTCTAAAGCCATAGCAACAAAATTTATTCCCATAAGTATAATTCTATGTTCTTAAAATTGCCATTTTGGCCAGATATAGTGGGTCATGCTGGTAATCCCAACACTTTTTTTTTTTCTGAAACAGAGTCTCACACTACTGCCCAGGCTGGAGTGCAATGGCACTATCTCGGCTCACTGCAACCTCCGCCTTCCAGGTTCAGGCGATTCTCCTGCCTCGGCCACCCGAGTAGCTGGGTTTACAGGCGCTCATCACCACACCCGGCTAATTTTTTGTATTTTCAGTAGAGATGGGGTTTCACTATGTTGGCCAGACTGGTCTCGAACTCCTGACCTAAGGTGATCCACCTGCCTTGGCCTCCCAAAGTGCTGGGTTACAGGTGTGAGCCACCACACCCAGCCTAATTCCCAACACTTTGGGAGGCCCAAGTGGGAAGACTGTTTCAGCCCAGGAGGTCCCACTATGGAGACCCCATCAGACCAGCCTGGGCAACACTGTGGGACCCCATCTGTACAAAAAAAAATTTTTTAATAGTTGGGCTTGGCAGCACATGCCTGTAGTCTCAGGTACTCAGGAAGCTGAGGCAGGAGGGTCACTTGAGCCCAGGAGGTTGAGACTGCAGTGAGCCATGCACTCCAGCCTGGGTGACAGAACAAGACCTTTTCTTAATTTAAAAAAAAAAAAAAAAAAAAAGCCATTTATCAGAATCTCTTTAAATATATAAATGTTATTTTCTTTACCCCTGTAATCCCAGCATTTTGGGAGGCCGAGGTGGATGGATTACCTAAGATCAGGAGTTCGAGACCAGCCTGGCCAACATGATGAAACCCCATTTCTACTATAAATACAAAAAATTAGCTGGGCATGGTGGTGCATGCCTGCAATCCCAGCTACTCAGGAGGCTGAGGCAGGAGAATCACTTGAACCCAGGAGGCGGAGGTTGCAGTGAGCCAAGATCGTGCCATTGCACTCCAGCTTGGGCAACAAGAGCGAAACTCCATCTCTAAAATAAATAAGTAAATAAAAAAGAAAAAAAGAGGCTTTTGGTTTCTGCCAGTATAGCTGGCAGAGTGATGGGTAGGGAGAGAATCATTCTCTTAGCAGATTAGTCCTCCCTCTTCTAGAGATAAGCACTGAAAACCCTCCTCTCTGGAATCAAATACAATGATTTCTGTAAAGCAAGGTCTTAATTTAAATCTATGGCTTAAAACTATCACCTCCAAAAGAGATGGGAAAAAATAGCATGAGAGGAGACAAGAGGATCCTGAATGATATTTTGCACAGAGAATTTCTAAAATCTAGTAGAATACGTAGTATTTTCACATCTTGGGTCTACAGAGTTGATGTTATTAACTTATAACCAACTTTACATTTTCCAAACATAAAAAGTCTTCAGTATCTCGATGGCCATTCAAGAACAACCACATTTTGCAAGGGTCTCCTTGGAATCTGTGCATATAAAGCCCCAGACATATTCCTGCAGGGAGACCCCAGTGTTCTCTTTCTCTAGACAGCTACAAGAAAAGAAAAAAAAAAATTCTGCCCTATGTAGCGAGAGCCTAAGTGAATCAGATCAGGCCTAATTATTAGTACATTACGCCCCCTTCCTAACCCTCATCCTATCCTTTTCCACCTCTTTGTTGTTTCTCATGGAAATCTGGACTTATGAAAAGCCTTTGCTTGGTGTGTTTAATTCCTCCATATGTTTCTATCCACATGCTGCTGAGCACTGAGTAGCTGGGAGTTGGGAAGGGGATCATTGAAAATGGCCCAGGAGTCTAGGAGAAGGAGCACGAAATGAAATTAGTCAGAAATGTGAGAAATTATTTGAGAGGCCAGTATGAGGCCATGAAGAAGATTTCAAATCAGATTTAGCATGAGATGAAGAAACTAGCCTGGGCAACAAGGTAAAACTGTGTCTCTACAAAAAATACAAAAATTAGCCAGGCATGGTGATGCACACCTGCAGTCCTAACTCCTGGGAAGGCTAAGGTGGGAGGATCGCTTGAGCCCAGGAAGCAGAGGTTGCAGTAAGCCCAAGATCATCACACCACACTCAGCCTGGGCAACAGAGCCAGACCCTTGCCTCAAAGAGAAAAAAAAAAAAAAAAGAAACTGAGGCATAAAGTAGTCTAGTGACTTATAAAGGTCACCTAGCAAGTTAACTACAAAATTGGTGCTAATGGAGCTGTTGCTTTAAAAAAAAAAAAAAGAGGGGACGGCAGGAGGGCCAGAAGTTCATCCCACTCATAATGAAGCATGTCCAACCCCCACTAGACTTTTACGTTTGGAAAATGTAAAGTTGATTATAACAGTAATACCAACTCTGGAGACCTAAATATGTCTGGGGCTTTATATGCACAGATTCCAATGAGATCCTCAAAAAATGTGGTTGTTCATGAATGGCCATCAAGACACTGAAGACTTGATGTTTGGGAAAATGTAAAGTTGATTATAACTCAGTTTATCATGGTCTGAAGTAGCTTTTCAGGTTAAATCTGGCTGAGGGGAGGGGTCCATTCCATTGGTTGGGGAGCTTAGAGTTTTATTTTTCGTTTACACTTTAGAGCCCCAATATTTAGATACAGAATAGGTTTTCAAGAGTGCAAAGGCCTTAGGCAAGGACCAGAAGCCCTGTCAGATGGGAAGGGTTCCCTGAAAGCGGAAGCAGGCAGTCACCATAGCAGTGACTCCTACCTCACATTTCAGCTTCGGATAGGCCCAGGTTCTAGTGAGCAGTTGCTTGGATGACCTGAATGCAGAGAGATCAAAGAGAATGATTTATTCCCCCAAAGAAAAATGTGGTCGAAAACAATTTTAAGTTTGGTACACCATTCAGAATATTAACTTTGGCAGGAATGGTTTCTGTTGCAAAGTTTCATGGACACTTTCCTTGCCTGAAAAACCGGCAGGAATACCTTCAGATGAAGTCCTCCCAGGGCTAGCATCAGATAAATCTGAGCACTGACTCATCAAAACAATAAGCCCAAAAAAGCAATGAAATAATACATGCTAGCCAGAAAGTCTTGTGAACCTGGGTAGTCAACATTTCAGACATAAGCATAAGAGTTTGGTTTTCAAATAAGGAAGGATGAGACTCCGAGATCCTCCAAATCTTCTGGAGTCTGAGATACCTGCCAACTGTGTCTAAAACCTAGAGGGGCTTCTTTCAGCCAACCCCGTCTAACCCACACTCAGCGAGCTAAAGTTTGGAAGCATCTTCTCCCCAAATATGGATTTGGTCAGGAAGTTCCTCGAAGACACACAGACATTCCAAGATAACCTCCAGGTTGTAGTCATTTCTTTGTCTCATGGGAGTAAGTCCTGGCTGGGAAGCCGGGAATCCTAAAATAGAATCCATGAGTTTCTCAGAACCAAGCAAAATTCCTGGAGTGTAGGGATGCCAGGGAGACCCTTGTAAAGGGCCTGAGACAGTCCCTCTAGCATGAGTATAAACTGAGTTGGTTAGAGGGTCTCCCTTAATTTGAATTCAAATTGCCCTCAGGCTCCCTGGAAATTGGGAGCACCCAGCAGAAAAGATCCACATTAGATGCATTCTTCGGTCCCAAGAATATAAAACCAAAATAGCTTATCAAATTATAAGGGATGCTAAAGACTTTTAAATTCCATGCCAATCAAAATGCACAAATATAAAACCATCCCCCAACTCTAATCCCAAATGTAAGCTGAGAAATTTGCCTTGTGGCTTTCTAAAAATCCTACACATGCACAGACATAAAGTGGTAAATGACTGGAAGAATAAAAAGGAGGGGGCATGTCCGGGCGCGGTGGCTCACGCCTGTAATCCCAGCACTTTAGGAGGCCGAGGCGGGTGGATCACGGAGGTCAGGAGATCGAGACCATTCTGGCTAACATGGTGAAACCCTGACTCTACTAAAAATACCAAAAATTAGCCAGGCGTGGTGGCGGGCGCCTGTAAGTCCCAGCCACTCTGGAGGCTGAGGCAGGAGAATGGCGTGAACCCGGGAGGCGGAGGTTGCAGTGAGCCGAAATCGCGCCACTGCACTCCAGCCTGGGCGACAGAGCGAGACTCCATCTCAAAAAAAAAAAAAAAAAAGAGGGGGCCACAGCAGTCACACCAGTAACTTGTTTAATTGATTTGCAGTTGCTAAATCTCTTTAACTCCTTGCCCTAAACTAAACACCTACAGCAACTGTTAGCACTCTGAGAAACAGATAAGCAATCTGTGAAGAGGGCTGACGTGTGCATTTAAATTCTTGCTTTCTGTGTGGAGCAATACCATTTTTCACAAACTGTTACACTGGGTAAACGGCCTTCTCTTTATTCAGAGAAAATTATCTGGTTCACAGTTCTCCGTGCACATACCAAATTTCCTTGACTTCTCTGAAACAAGCTTAGCCCTGATTTAGTTAGACAAATGTGGACAGGAGGATGCATTATTTCCTTTCTGCCTGAATCAAATGACTTTTCCCCCTTTGCTGCCCAGCAAACTCTTACTCAGCATTGGGAACTCTGCTTAGATTACTCCTCTTCCGTGACATCTTCTCAACTGCCTCAAGCTCCTTGCCCCGTTCTTCCCAGCCCTCTGACCACACTTTGATAACATCTCCTATCACAAGCACTGAGATTTTTCTGTTTAAGACATGGTCGTACATTTTTGGTAGAGAAGTAAACTGGTACGACCTCTTTGAAAAGCGATTTGGAAATTTCTACGAAAACAGCAGTGCACTTACCCTCTGAAACAACAAATCCCACTGCCAGGACTTTATCCTGTGGATTTACATGTGTAAGCAACAACAATACTATTGGGAGACTATTTGTTATAACAAACGATTGAAAACAATCCAGAAGTACGTTAATTAGGGTCTGGTTAAATGAGCTCAGCAGAATACTACGTAGTTATTTAAAAGAACCAGGAAGTTCTCCTGGTTCTAATATTTGTGTTGTATTGTTTGTTTGTTTATTTGAGACAGGGTCTCGCTCTGTCACCCAGGCTGGAGTGCAGTGGCACGATCTTGGCCTCCCAGGCTCAAGTGATCCTCCCACCTCAGTCTCCTAAGTAGCAGGGACTACAAACACGCACCACCAAGCCCAGCCAATTTTTTTCATATTTGTTGTACAGAAAAGGTTTCACCATGTTGCCCAGGCTGGTCTCAAACTCCTAGGCTCAAGCAATCTGCCTGCCTGGGCCTCCCAAAGTGCCAGGATTACACGTGTGAACCACTGTGCCTGGCCTGTACATTTTTCTGAAACTCCTTTAATTTGATAGAGAATCTTGACACCTCACTCATATCAGCCCACTGAAAGGTGTCCCTGTATCATTTTTTTTTTTTTAATGTAGTCTTTCCCTGTCCATTAAGCAAGTGAGGACAACTTTGGCAATGGGTTCTGTTATGCCCTGAGGTATAAGGTGTGTATTAGAAAATCTCACTGCACTAGTCACGTAAGTCAAATTGTGGGAATGCTGAAACGCCAAGGGAGGGGACCCCAGTATTTCCAGAAGGGAGGAATGCTTATCAGAAGCACATAACCTCCAGCCTTTGCTACTTTGTAGTAAAGCTACAAGAAAAGCCCAATCACAGTCTCTGAGTCCACCCCCACCTTCTTTCAGGAAAAAAAAAAAAAAAAAAAAAAACCACCTTTTTTTTGTATCAAAGCGTTTTACATTATCTGTCATTCATAACGATTTAGTGGCTGTGCAGTTACAAAGAAATAAAAGACTGTTCCACTCTCAAAAAGTGCATAGTTTAATGCTCTAATACGGATCCATTGAAAGAGGGCAGTTACACAAACCAAATACCAATAATACAACTGCATAAGCTAATAAAATGACTGTCCAACAAAAGCAGGTCCAACCCAATAACATCTCTGGCAGGTTTCTCTGCTCATATGCATGGACTCAATTAAAGCTTCTGTTCCACTTCCAGGTCATACCAACCACTCACTAGCTTTGAGATCTTAGATAGTTTACTTGACCTCATTAAGTACTACTTCATCCATAAAACAGGGATATGAGGACCCACCCACCTGATAGGAAAGTCAGAATAATTAAAGGAGACAGAGCATACACAGTGCTGGGTGCAGTGCCTGACATATGGGGCCAAATATATGTTAACCATTCCCATTATCATCATCATTGTGAAATTTTCAAGATGTTTCTCAGGCTTTATTCTGCCAACGGGTATAAAAAGTATCAAGTTTATAAAAGAAGACTATTCACGTGCATATTTCACCTCACTTTTGATTAATTCCTTTGTTGGGGTAAAAAATACATAAAAATTAAGTTCATTTTAGATAAAAACCTTTTTTTCTCAAAAATGTTATTTAAGCAGCATGCGTGTGATGTCTTTTAAGTTTTATGATGTTTTTACTCTGAATAACAAAAAAACCTGAAACACTGACATTTGCTTCTTCAAAGTTCCATGAATTTATTTTCACAAGGCACATGAAATATTTATGCTTTACTTTCACCAGCAAAATCAATAAGCCATTTGGAAAAAATGGCCAAGGTCAGACACCAGGTTTCCAACTACAATAGAGAGTTACCAAACCTGCTTAGAATGAGATGATTCTACAGCCCAAATCTCATTCAGTATCCTTTGGCCCATTCTTATTCTCAGAATGAAATATTTTTAAAAAGATTTTACGAGAACAAAAGTTCTGTTTTCTACAAGCCAGACAGATTCACGCTCATTGAACTGCAAGGCTTCTGAGAGTGGCTGAAAACAACATAAATGCTATACGTGTAAAACTAAGAGGTTGTACTCATTCAGAAAAAGGAAAGGAGGGTCCCAGCCAGGTTTGGTGGTGAGCACCTATAATTCCAGATACTCTGGAAGCTCAGGAAGGAAGACTGCTTGAGCACAGGAGAGCAAGACCAGCCTGGTCAACATAGCAAAATCCCATCTCCAAAAAAAAAAAAAAAAAAAAAGAAAGAAAAGAGAGAGAGAGAAAGAAAGAGGGTATCATAAAGAATGAGCTGAAGACCACGAAATTGCAACACATCTTAGTAGAGTACCATGGTGGCACAGATAACAGTTAAGGGAGAAAGTTTCAATGACAGACCTTGTGTGGCCAAAAGTGATTCTATAGAAACAAAATCAGTAAGCAAGGAAAGGTCAAACTGCGACAGAATTGATTTTTCAAGCAGAATGCAGGCAATACCATATAGCCTTTTGGAAACATATGCCAACCAACAGCAAGACATTTCAAACGGAAGCTGAGATGCTGTTCTGAGGGTAATTGTTTTTATTTTCTTTTTTGAAATGAAATGGATGTGAAGAAGAAAGAAACCTGAAAGAATATTCAACCAAATGTAAATAGTGATTATCAGTAGATGACAGGGATGATTTCTATATTTTAGTTATATATTTATTGTTTACCTTTTTCTAAATTTTCTAAAAATAAAAAAATTATATTTTTACTTACAAGCTTTTTTAAAAAAAACAAAATGAATGAGATCAGCCATCCACTTGTAAATATGGGATACTCTAGGTAATATGTGTAGATACATACGTCTTCCCCATTAGACTCAGGACCCTCGTGAATGACACCATAGATTATTGTTCCTTGGAACCCCAGTGTCTAGCACAGGGCCTAAAATATGAGCTACATTTATTAAGAAACATTTGTTTAGCAAATGAATTCTGGATATGGCCAAAAACCCAAACAAGGTAACCCTGATCTATCCTCCAGATGGTACAAAAATGGCCAGGGTCTCCCACTAGCATCTGCCCGGGACTTCCCTGGGCAGCCTCCTTCCACAAACCGGCCCCCTGTTGGGGATGTGCTGATCAGCCGGAAAGATGCTATTAGCCTGCATTATAGCTTAATGTCCCTTGTTTTTAATATCTTCCAGCAAGTCCTTTGTCCTTACTCACCTAGCTCCTTTCCTTTTAGTATTGTCTACTGAATTGAGCCATGCTGTTTTGCCCAGATCTTGCTCTGAAAGAAGCTATAAGAAACATGGCTAGGATGTTCTGTCTTGTATTTCTGCTAGAGATATCCAGGCCACTCCAATACTTTAAGAGAACCCACAGGAAAATCTGTCTCAGATCTCAATGCCATTAAAATAACTACTTTTCAGAGCAAGTGACACATTTTAATTTTATGAGCACTATGAATCTTGAGATTTTTCTCTCTGCTTGCAGCTGAGAGCCAAATCTACAGTGACCTTACTACACATGCAGGTCTGTCTGTAAGCTAACTTTTCCTCTTGTTTCATCTTACTATTCTTCCCTTCCTCTAGATGACCATGCTTTATCTTTACTTTTTCCTCTCTCTCAGATCATGTGTATTTTTAGAAGTCCTTTTGGAATGAGGCAAGGTTTAAACAAACCAAAAAATTAAATACAACCCCAAAGCCCCCAATCCCATGCTGTCTTTGGAGATTTTTATCCATGCAGCTTGCCTGCAGGACAAGAAAGTAAAGCTCCACACCACTCTCCTTGCTGTCAACCAGGGGCTGACCTTTATGTGCATTTGTGACAAGAAAGTCTGTAGACCAGAGGCCCCTCCCTTTCGACTTCCTGACCACCAGCTCTAAAATACACATTTGATCGCCAGTGTGAATGGAGCACTATGACTTAAGGCAGAATAGCAAATGGTTAAGAGTGCAGACTTTGGCCAGGCACAGTGATCCCACACTTTGGGAAGCCGAGGAGGGTGGATCACAAGGTCAGGAGTTCAAGACCAGCCTGGATCCTGTCTCTACTAAAAATACAAAAAAAAAAATTAGCCGGGCATGGTGGCGGGCTGCCTGTAATCCCAGCTGCTCGGGAGGCTGAGGCAGAGAATTGCTTGATCCCGAGAGGCAGAGGTTGCAGTGAGCCGAGATTGCGCCACTGCACTCCAGCCTGGGCAACAGAGCGAGAGTCTGTCTCAAAAAAAAAAAAAAAAAAGAGTGCAGACTTCAAAGCCAGACTACCTGGGTTTTAATCCTGCCTGCTACATCCCCCACTCTAACTGTTGACTTTAGACAAGTTAAATAACATTTCTGCGCATCTTTATTTCCCCATCTGTGCAACAGGAACAATATAATGGTACTGATCTCAAAAGATTGTTGAGAGCAGCAAATAAAGTGACTATACCATTGCCTAACACACAGTAAATGTGGGACAGTACTACAATAGGACATTTCTGTTTTTGTTTTTTGTACTCTGTTGAGACGGGGTCTTGCTATGTTGCCCAGGCTAGTCTCAAACTCCTAGCCTCAAGCAGTCCTCCCACCTCAGCCTCATAAAGTGCTAGGATTACAGGCATGGCCCACTGCTCCTGGCCATCGCTTTTTTTTTTTTTTCTTCAACTAAGCTAGCCCACACAAAGTTTCAACTCTGATTGGCAGTAATGTTTCTCACTGTAAATTACTAAACTGGCAAACCCATTTCTATGGTAACTTTGTGTCTGGATCTCATTTGTAAATTAATGTTGATTCAAAATTCCCTTTATCCTGAATCAAGGACCAGATAAAACAAATTAAAATAAAATAAAATGCAAAGTTCCCTCTAAACACCTGTCATGTTTAACCATAAGCTTTCTGATGTGAAGGAGAAAGGAGGTTCCTGGGAATGTATCCACAATTAGTAACAGGATGACCCTTAAACCCCCAAGTGTGAATGAACCCACATGTATACATTACTGTGTACACACACACACACACACACCTGTCAATGTCCCTCCATTTGCAATATAGACAGCATTTAATACGCCTGAAGAGATTTTTAAAAAGGGCATTCTTTAACGTATTTCAACTGGCAGCAGGTGATCAGAAAAAAATAAGATAAATAAAATATTGTTTGGCTATCAAAGAACAACTCTGCACTGTTAGATACTTAAGGTCCTGATTTGCAACTGAATTTAGAAAGCTACCTCATACATATGCACTTAAAATGGAAATTTCTCATCAGATTCCACATCTAATGCAATGCAGAACCCAACTCTAGCTGTGCCCCATCTTTGCCCAGGGCAGAGCCAGTCTCAGCAACTTCCTTCACACTCAGCCCACCAAGATGTCAGTCCTCAGTGAAGCACTATTCCACATACGTACGTACATGATTATCAAATAAAGGGACTTCATACTCCAACTGCAGGAACGCAAAGAAACAAAACTAGATAAGTATGAAAGCTATAGGGTTTAGGAAAATCAAGGAAAAACGTAATCACTGAAACTCATCTCTTGCAACGAAAGTTACTTCAAAATTTGATGTAAATGGATTAAATTTCAGCATTTCGCTATACCGAAATTACACTATGGGAAGAAAAAACCCAAGAATACATCGGAGCCATTTATCTTCCATTTCCTGTATTTCCCTTAATTACCTACCCAAATGAATGCACGTAAGAGTTGTTAAAGTATTGAAATACGTCAGTCCTTTCTAATTACCTACCCAAATGAATGAGCGGAACAGTATGTTACAACTTTTAATTAAAATACGTCAGTTTCTTTTACAATTATCTTATTTCTGCATATCACAGAAAATATTCTAAGAACAGAGCAAAAATGAACAGGACAATCCGCCCAGAAAACTGCTTTGAGGAATTTAGTAATCTCAGCCCTCTCAGGTTTAGCACGCCAACGTCTTTGGGAGAGCAAAGGCAAAGGAGATGATAAAATGACACTTCCAAATAGCAACAGCTGAGATCACTGCCGCATCCTAGATTCTTTCCACCAGGAGCGCGAGTATAGGGTTTTTTTCTAAACGCTCTTCCCAAGATCCCGAGGTCAATTTCAAACGCTGCTCCACGCTTAAGGCCCGAGGGAGGCTCGCTCGCCCACCCCACCCTGCAGGCATTGCACTTCCCGTTCGCTCTGGCCCGTCAGGAACCCTAACTTGACAGTGACAAACACTGAGAAAAGAGGAAGTGGCTAAAGATCATTTCATGACATTTTTTAAAGGGAGATCAATGGCCCTGTCTTTCCGGAAAACTTCGATGGGACGTTGCCATCACACCCTCTGAAAGTTTCAGCGAATGACAACGTAGCAAAAGTGAGGACTACTCCCCTTTAAATATATATATATATATATATATATATATATATATATATAAATCCTCGAAATCCTCTTGCTATCAAAATCGATCCCTCCTCCGTAACAGCGAACGCAAAACTAAGAGCGCCCATCCCGGTGGGGCCGATCTCGGAAGCCAGGCTCGGGGCCGGGTGCGCGCCGGGTCCTCCCTGCCAAGCTGCAGAGGAGGCGCCGGCACCGCGGCGGTCGCAGGACCTGGCAAGCGCCTACCTTACCTCCCTCACCTGGTTTGACTGGTTTGGGTGGCGGCTTCGACATCTCGCTTCCTGGAGCTGCAAATCCTAAAGACCCCGCCGAAAAGCCCACCGCTTGCCCGCCACCTGGCACTCCGGGCACCCCAGTTCTTTTTGTCTGGCTTACAACCGTGCGCCTCCTAGGACTGGCGCCCACCCTTGGATGCGGGAAGAGCGGACGCAGGCAGAGTGGCTCCGCCGAGTGCCCCGCCCCGCCCCGCGGCCGCCGGAGCAGTCCAGAGCGCGCGCCGGGCCGACGAGGAAGTGGACCCCGCCTAGCCGAGCGCTAATTGGCTCCCGGGCTGGCAGCTTCGCCGCAGCAGGAGCGCGGGCGGCGCGCACGGCGGCGGAACCAGCCGGAGCCGAGCGAGGGCGAAGCGGGCGTGCGCCAGTGCCGCGGGCCGCGCGCGCTCCCGATAGGGAAGGGCCGGAGCTGGGCAGGGGCGCGCGGAAGAGGCCAAGCTAGCCGAAGCCCCGCCCCGCCCCGCCCCGCCCCGCCCCAACGGGGGCTGGAACCGGGCGCCGAGAGTAGAGAAAAGGGGCCTTTGGTGACCGCCCCTACCTGGCATCCCTCTAACCCAGGAGGAGCGTGGGGAAAGGGGCTGTGGGCCTCTCGGGGAGCGAGCTGCGGGTAGCGGCGCACTGGGTACAGGCGCGCGCTTTGCTGTCGCCTCTGCCGCTGTGTTTGGGAGGACTCGAACTGGCGCCAGGTGAGTGCGTACCTGCTCGCCCCTGCCGCGCCGCGCCGCCTTGCTGGGGCCTGGAGGTGTTTCCAGAGGGTTTCTGTGCTGGAGCCCGGGACTTGGTTGCGCCCTGAAAGCCTTGCCTGGACTCTTGCCACCCTCACAGAGCTGATAGGTGGCCTGCCGAGGAGGACGTGTACTCATGGTGGCGTCGTGCTCTAGCGCCCCGGAATAATCCTGAAAATGGGAACGCTGCCTCCAAGAGACCGCGCAGCCTGGAGAAGTCGCCAGGGACAGGGTCAGGACTTGATCCTCGCGGGTCGACATGGTCTCATTCCTCTAGCGTTGGGGTGATGACCTACTGCCCGCCTGCTGCCTGTTACTGTAAGGCCTGCTAAGAATTTTTTTTTTTTTTACTTTTTTTAATGACTGAAAAGAAATAAAAAGAAATATAATACTTTGTGACACGTGAAAATTACATGAAATTACGATTTCAGTGTCCGTAAAATTTACTGGAACACGGTCACGCTCATTTGCATCTGTGTTGTCTGTGGTCGCTTTCGCATTACCCAGCAGGGTTGAGTAGCAGCTGGCAAAGCCCAAAGCATTTCCTATCTGGCACTTCACAGAAAAAGTTTTCCTACCCCTGATCTATCGGATTGAATCTTCGGTGGGAGGAAAGAACTGGAGCACACAAGGAAGCCAATAGCATAAGTTCAAAATAACAGTCAATATTGTAAATTAATTGTATATTTGGGGAAAGAAAAAACTGTTTACTTAAGAACCTACATAAATGAAACCAATGGGGGAGGGGCATGAATTGCGTTTTCAAAACCCCCAGCCCTTCACGTCTGTAATCCCAGCACTTTGGGAGGGCAAGGCGGGTGGATCACGAGGTCAAGAGATAAAGACCATCTTGGCCAACATGGTGAAACCCGATCTCTACTAAAACTGCAAAAAATTAGCCGGGCGTGGTGGCAGACGCCTGTAGTCCCAGCTACTCGGGAGGCTGGGGCAGGAGAATCACTTGAACCCAGAAGGCGGAGGTTGCAGTAAGCCGAGATTGCGCCACTGCACTCCAGCCTGGCAACAAAGCGAGACTCTGTCTAAAAAAAAAAAAAAAAAAAAAAAAAAGCCCAGCCTTGAGGGATTTGTTTACCAAAAGGGAGCAAAGTTTAAACAATAGTAGGAAAAGACTGCCCTATCTCCTGGAAGAAGAGAATCAAAATAGCTGTTGGATAGAATACAGAGTAAGAAGTCCTGGAAACATTTTTCTCTTTTTAAAATATCAGACTGTCCTGTAGATACATTTGAAGAGCACATTTAGCTTTGTCAACTGTCTTTCAGATCATTTGCGTTAGAGAGTTGCGTTAGAGAGTTCGTACAATCTGCTGATTCTGCACATGCCGCTTCTGACCATTCTGCAGTTTAGAATCCAAAAGGCAAGTGTTTAGTAGTGAAATGAATTAAGCATAATAAACACACCTGAATTATTTTTAAAAACCCAACATTTTACTTAGGGTTAAAAAAAAGTGTAAAAAATAAAAATTAGTCATTTCAGGTTTGCTCTTGACTATCCTAGTTTGTTCTCCTGCTATGCAAAAGCTCTCCGCTGTTGAGGAAAGCTTTGCACGCACTGGGAAAATAAACTACACAGATATTCCATGAGATTGAAGGTGGTGTGGATTCTAGTGATAGACGTGCCCTGAAATGATGACTCTTTGGACACATCACATGATTTACAGTTTGTATGAAGCTTGCATTTACTTCATGAAGCCTGGCAACTCAATTGCGAGCTTTTTAAATTTGATTTTTTGTTTTGTTTTTGGTTTTATGGGAGGCAGTTTTTGGGTTGTTTTTTGGATGTTTGTTTTGGTTTTTTTCAAGATAGAGTCTCGCTGTGTCACCAAGGCTGCAATGCAGTGGCGCAGTCATGGCTCACTGCAGCCTTGGTGATTTTTAATAGTTTTTATAGGGGCAACAGGCAATGAAATGGTAGAACGTGATGTGGAGGTGGACAGTGCCAGGCCTGAACTTGGAGCTCCCCTAAAGCTGCCCTGTGCATCCACACTGTTTTTGAAATAAATGGCTTCAGGGATTGCTAGGCCCACCCCCCACCCCACCCTAGTCACTTAGCCCAGTTGCCTCTCTTGTCGCTGCATGTTCCAGTTACCCACCCTTCCCATCGCATTGTCACTTGCTCATAGCTGATAGGGTATGCCCAGCATTTACCCAAACACTGGCTTGGGCAGGCCCAGACTGCTAACTAATGTAGAACTGGGAGTTCCTGTTTTGGTTAAAAAAAAAAAAAAAAAAAAAAAAACTTACATTTGACTGTATCTGAGAGATTTTATAAGTAGGTTTTTTATGCCATCTTACTCCTGGTTCCTGAATGCAAGTGATCCCCTCAAGCTTATTTCCCATGCCACAACCATGCTCACTTGTTATTTACATGCCATGTAATTGGTGCAATGGTCACACGTGTAACCACAGATGTGGCAGTTAGGACGGGGACCAGTAGTCCTTTCCATTCTGTGTGCACAGCAAATAGATGCCCCATCAATAATACATCAGTAAGAATGACATCAATTATACATCAGAGCCTGACAATTAAGCTAGCACATACCTAACACCCTTTCTTTGCTGTTAGTAATAAAGTGCTTTTTAGCAGCTTGGAGTGATAGAGAGAAGTCAGCTCAACTGGTTTAGTTTAATATCTGGCTTTTCCACTTACTGTCTGTGTGACCTTAGGCAAATTGCTCTATTGTCTGAGCCAGTTTCCACTTATGCAAAATGAAGGGGTAGACCAAGTAATCTCTAAAGCTATACTTCTCCAAGTTTGAGAATTTATGCTTCAGCGAGCTATCCAAAATAATGGGGGCAAGGAATGACAAAGTTTTATGAATTTTTATTTTATTTGGTAAAGTGAGGATATCATTCTACTAACATCTTCTGACAACATAGTTTTGTAAGAGAAAGAACATTTATCACCACAAAAGTGAGATAAAGAGCAGCCTCTCCCTTCCCAAAAAAAGGCTAATTGGCAGCATTGCACCGACATACCAAAAAAATAAGAATAGGGTAAAATGAAATTCAAAAGCAGAAAAATTACAACATAAAAATGTATTTTACAATATTCATTGTATGCAGTCATTCTCACGATACATCTTGTAAATTTGGATGGAGATGTGTATTCAACAACATAACTCTGGATGAAACTTAAATATGCAACTTGTCTGCTATTTTATTTTATTTTTTAAGACAGGGTCTCACTCTGCCACCCAGGCTGGAGTGCAGCGGCTCAATCTCCACTCACTGCTACCCCCACCCTTAGGCTCAAGCAATCCTCCCACCTCAGCCTCCGAAGTAGCTGGGACTACAGGAGCATGCCACCATGCCTGGATAATCTTTTGTATTTTTGGTAGAGACAGCGTTTTGCCATGTTGCCCAGGCTGGTCTCAAACTCCTGAGCTCAAGCAATCCGCCTGCCTTGGCCTCCCAAAGTGCTGGGATTATAGGCATGAGCCACAGTGCCCTGCTGCTATTTTATCACAGTCATTATTGATTCTTGTCTCACATAGACTTGTTAATGGAAGTGGACCCCAGTCTTAAGCAATTGTACTCAATGTGGGATATTTAGATAAGCCAAGAAGTCAGACAACAATAGCCCTCTCCCCACCAGGCTTTTTTCTGCATAACCCCTCCCCAGGGAGAGTGTGGACACAGATCATAGAAACTGGAGCATTGCTGGGAGCCTCCAGCTTGGCAGGCAGCCGCTTGCCCCTGGCTACACGGCCTAGGTCCCTGGCAACCCCCCTGAGCAGATAGGAAGGAAGAACAGTGGCCGTCAGGGATGACCTTCAGGAGCCACTATTCTAAGATTCCCTCCAGCTGTGCTTCACCTTTTCACTTAGTGAGAAAAATGGCCCATTATAATAACCAAGGACTACTTTAGTGAACGTTAGGGAGGCATGTATGAAACTGCCCTCCATCCCCTAAACCAAAAGTCCACAAAACAGTGGCCGGTGGCTTAACTTGGCCCTCTGCCTGAACATTTGCAGTTTCATGTAGAAAGCACTACAGAAATCCAATTAAGGGAAATGATAGCCCAATAAAAGGGAATTTCATTCTTGTCATTAGTAGACCTGTTAAAAAAAATTATGATTATATGTTTAATTTCATCAAAAAAAATTGTGAAAATGTTTTTTCTCTTGTTATATAAGTCCATACATAACACCCTAGATTTTGCCTCTTGGCCCACATAGTGTCAAATATTTACTATCTGGCCTGTTTCCAAAAAAATGTACCTAGCCAGGCCCAAGACCTAGGCTTTTGGATGAAGAAATAGTGTCTTTAAACGGCATTAGCTTCATTTTGCCTCTGGCCGGCAGTAACTTTCTTCTTGTCTCATAAGGGCAGTATCTTTAAATGGCATTAGCTTCTTTTTGCCTCTGGTCAGCAGTGACTTTTTTCTTGTCTCATGAGGGGAGAAAGAGGCCAGCCCACAGGGGTCCCTCCCTCACTGATAATGAGTCATACCCAGGCGACTGAATCGTGCAGGTGGAAAGCAACCTGGCTAAGGAGAGGATGAAACTTCATATACCACGCTGTGGCCTAGCAATTCTTCCACGCCCAGAAAACAGACGTTCAAGGGGGAGTGCTCCGGCAGCTCACTTGACGTTGAACTGTTTGACAGGCCCTGAGCACGCCCCAGTGGTTGGCACTCAGTGGTAGCAGGGGAAGCCAGTGCGGCGGGAATGTGGATAATGCGGGGCTGGGCTGAAAGGTCACTGTCATCCTCCCCTCTCAGCTGGTGCTCCTAATTTAGGATTCTTTCTTTTATCTCCCTAGACATCGAAATGAAATGCATTTGATTTGTTTTTTTTTTTTTTTTTTTTTTTTACTTTTAGGAAATATTAGGAAGCTGTGATTTTCAAAGCTAATTATGAAAACATTTATCATCGGAATCAGTGGGTGAGTAATTTTGCTACGAACAGCTCTTTAAGATACTGAGGATGTCCAAATAGTGTTTCTGTGTGGATGGAGTGGGGGACGGAGAAGCAGTGAGGATTCCAGAGTCCTGGGGAAGAGCAGACCACTGTGGAATATCAGTGGAGCACTGGCTTCATAAATGCCAACAAGAGATGGAAGAGTTTTCTATAAACAGAGAAACAGAAGAGTCAGTCAACCACATTTACCCACTTTCCCATTTATTTTGTGGAGCTAACACCAGAGACAAGGTCTCATTGGGCACTGCTTTCATTCAGGATGATTTATCATTCCCCATATCATTCTCCTTCATCACAATGGAGGAGAAAACTTAGTTTCTTTCCAGCTGTGCCCAGCTTCAGACATTTGGTATACAGAACACCTTCACCTCCATTCCTTTCCCCCATGTTTTGGGTGGCCTTATGTCCCATGTTGCCCAAGCTAATCCTTGTGGCCCTGGATGCACCTCTCTTTCTCTCAAACATGTTCTAAATTATATGGTCATCCTACCTGTGGTACCATAGGCAGACATGCAAATAAAACATCAACATCAACTGAAAATGACATTATTTGTTTTGCTACCATATTATGTTCACCTTTACTCTAAGTATATTCACATTGTTTGTGACCCAATTAATAAAATATCTGAGACTACTTTGTTTGTAATTTTGGGGAAATCATTGTGTTATGGTATTACATTACCATAGTAAGTCATCAATCAGAAGTAAAATTGAGTGAACTAAATGTCAGAACTCTGCTTTGCCTCCCGTCTAACCAGAAGAAAAGTTCAGTTTTTCTCTGCAGTACTTCTGTTGTGTTTCTCTTCCTTCTCACCCTCACTGCCACCATCCTGATATAGGCTGTCATTCCCTAATCCCCATCTTTCCCTTCTAATCTTTCCTACACACCTCTATCAGTTTAATCTTCATACAGAACATTTTGATTATCTGCCTGATGAGTGATATTCAGTGGTTCCGAGTTACTGAGAATTAAATCTGAATATCATGGTGTATGAAGGCCATCTGTAAGTAATAAAGGAAATGTATTAGCCTCAGGGGTAGCAGGCTGCAGGAAAAATTTGATACAGGAGCTCAGTGGTATCACCAAAGGCAGTTTTTCTCTCTTTTATGTGTCTTTCATTTGGGTTCATCTTAGAATTGGCTTATCCTTTTGGTCACAAAGATCTACTAGGAGCCCTGTGACTTGTTTCTTCATAGCCTGTCACTGGGCAGAAGGGGAAATGCTTCTCTTCCCCTAGGTCATAGATCTCCCTTTGCTGGACAAGCCTGGTCCACATACACTCAGCCACCGTGGTAAAAGAGGTGGGATTACACTGATTGGTTTAGGTCAGTAGGTTCTGTTCTGGAATTGAGAGTGGGAGCAGTCCCAACCGGACCTAGAAAACAGACATGGAACCTGGAGAGGCAACTACAAAGTCCACTACAGGATCCAATCCAGCCTTCATCTGGCATCTCTGTAAATAAGATTTCCCTCTTCTCAATGTCCCAATACAGGGCCGTATACCTAGAAACCTACCTCCTGTCTTGTCCTGTGTACTAGGTACTATCCATAACTTCCTAAGAAAGCCTTCTTTCCACTGTCTTTTATTTAGCAAGTGCCATGATTTCTTCTTTTTTTCTTTTAAGAAACAGGGTCTCACTATGTTATCCAGGTTGGTCTTGAACTCCTGACCTCAAACAATCTTCCCATCTGGGCCTCCCAAAGTGCTGGGATTACAAGGATGAGCCACTGCTCCTGGCCAAGTGCCTCAGTTTCATTTTAGTGCTGCTGCATCTGTGAAGCCCATGCCGGATTCAGTTAAGGCGACTTTTGTTCCTGCCTTGCATCGTATGAACTTAGCCACTTGCTTCCCTAGGAAGTAATTGTCCAATAAGCCTCAATCGAATAATTACTTCATAGGGAAGTAATAACTTAGTAATTATTCAATTGCAAATAACAGGGGTTCTGAAGGAATTCAGGGGGCATCCATGAACCTCCTGGAAATTTAACACAAATGTAAAGACAGTCATTTTTCTGGGTGTGTTAAGTCCATTTGTCTTGCTATAAAGGAATGCCTGAAGCTTAGTAATTTATAAAGAAAAGGAGGTTTATTTGGCTCACTGTTCTGCAGCCTCTACAAGAAACATGGTGGTGATATGTGCTTCTGATGAGGGCCTCAGGAAGCTTACAGTCATTGTGGAAGATGAAGGGGATCCAGCACGTCACATGGCAGAAGAAGGAGCAAGGGAGAGTGAGAGGGAGGTCTCAGACTTTTTAAACAACCAGCTCTCACGTGAACCAACAGAGCAAGAACTCACTCATTACCATGGGGATGGCACCAAACCCTTCATGAGCGATCTGCCCTCATGAGCCAAACACCTGCCAGCAGGCCCCACCTCCAGCTTGGGGATCACATTTCTTTTTTGAGACAGAGTCTTGCTTGCCCAGGCTGCAGTGCAGTGGTGCAGTCTCGGCTCACTGCAGCCTCCGCCTCCTGGGTTCAAGTGATTCTCCTGCCTCAGCCTCCCAAGTTGCTGGGACTACAGGCATGCACCACCACGCCCAGCTAATTTTTGTATTTTTAATAGAGGTGGGGTTTCACCATGTTGACCAGGCTGGTCTTGAACTCCTGACCTCAGGTGATCCGCCCACCTTGGCCTCCCAAAGTACTGGGATTACAGGTGTGAGTCACCGTGCCTGGCCAGGGATCACATTTCAATATGAGATCTGGAGGGGACCAACATCCAAACTCAGTCACTGGGGAAAGAGATGATAACCTTCATTGGATTCTCTCAGAGTCCCACAACATAAAAAAGTTTAAATCCATCCTGGCATTAGACTTTCCCATCTCCATTACTTAACATGGACTAGTTTTATTAGTATACAACTTCTCAATCCTTAGTTTCCTCAACTGGAAAATTGGAATATTAACATCTACCTGTTGCAGAATGTATTCTCCACGTGTTTGAGTAATTACAGACAGCCTTTTAACTTCTCCCCAGCCCACTGTTATGTCCAAATACAATGAGCCCTCTTGTTACCTGGCACATAAAAAATAAATGGGCCAGGAGTTGTGCATTTATTTGGGTGTTGTGAGCAAAGAAGGGAGTGGCACCAAGTAGTCACCCTTTTTCCTTCCTCAGATCCTAGGACAGAATACATGCTGGGCACGCTTCTCCTCAGGTTGGGTAGCACACGCAAGCAAGGCTGTGAGTGTGCTACACGTGGTGGTTGTGGGCGTGCCATAGGAAAATGTTCCTATTCCTTTCCCACATGTTTTGGGTGGCCTTCCTATTCCTTTCCCCCATTCCTTTCCCCCATCCTATTCCCCCATTCCTATCCCTTTCCCCCATCCTATTCCCTTCCCCAAGGAAGGTTCCTATTCCTTTCCGCCATGTTTTGGGTGGCCTGAGCTGTCACCTGACCAGGATGTCTGCAGTCTGAGTGTGGATCTTAGGTGCAGGCTTGTTTAAATACTTTTTCTCCCCTCTCCTCTCCATATCTCAGACTGTCTTCTAGCCGATCTGTCTCCTCCAAGGCTTGTGCAAAAATGGGGTGTGTATTTCTCATTAGGTTTAGCTAAGTCAGTGAGAAAGGATCTAATTACTACTGTTGGTTTGACTGCGTGATCTTAACAGAGATAAGTCTAAAAAATGACAGATTTTTCTAGCCAGATTGTTCATATTGTAATAAAGTCACCCCTGTTCACTATCTCATTTAAACCAAAACTTAATACCTAAACTATGGACATTTGGTATGGTTTACAGACATTTTTGTTAAAGAAGGGGAAAAGTCATAATACGTTCTCGATACATAGGGTAGCACCCACTCACTTTTCATCGTTTTCAAAGAGATGGCCCATGTCCTACCCAATTGTCTATCGTAAGGTTACATGAGAAATCTTGTGAATCAGGTTCCTTCTACCTTGAGGTATAAGGTAGTAATTGAGTTATATACAAGCCATTTTGATGAATGGATATTAGTTCATTTTCCCTTTTCTAGATTATAAGTATTTGTGGATTGATCTCATCTGGGATTAAGCAAAGTTTCTTACAAATAGATGTGTAGTCAGGAAGTTTTTGTGCTGTGAACATTTTGGTGGTATGGTGAAATCTTGACCTCAGAGTAATAGTTTTAAGTGTACAAAATAAAATGCAGGAATACAAAAGAAATTGGTTATATTGAAATAAAGTTATAAAAATATTTTTAAAAACAAATTAGTGATATTGTGATATATACTCTTCTATGTTAATATATTAAATAACAATATCCAGAGGTGGGTCTAAACAATGCCATAAATCAGAAACAATAATGAACATCGATGATACTTCAAGATATCCACCCCAACTGCAACATAACATGAAAACATCTGTGATTTCTCTTGGTGAATGTCAGAGGTACTTATATCACTTATATTTATAATTAAAGGAGATGCTAAATTTCTGTCAGAATTCAATGAAAATAAAGGTATAATTTTTTTCTCATTCAAGTTCACAAATGCCCTGACTTATGTTCACAGACATGAGCCCCAGGTTAAAACACTCTTTCAATAAATGACTGAATCGAGAAGTGCCTCCCTCCCGTGTGATCTCCTCGATGCTGCAAAACTAGATCTAAAGAGGAGTAACTCAGTGCCCCTTCTCCTGGACTTCACAGTCCGGTCAGAAGAGACAAATAACTGGCCTGTTGTGATAAGCTACAACAGACCTCCCAGCTGGCCCCCAGGTGGAGAGAGATGGGGAAAAGGAGGCATCGCAGAGGAAATGTGATTTCATGGTAGGTGGACTTGTAATAAGCCACTCGTCTGTTTTTTCCACTGTGCCTTGAGGCAAAATCACAGTGACCATATGCAGTTTTATACACTTGCGCTAAAATGTGCTACTCATATTCTCTGTGTTGCGTATGAACCATGTGAATATTTTGACATAGGCAAAAAAAATTTTGCTTCCAACACAGTGTCTGTATTTTTAAGTGTTAGTGTTACTCAGTTCACTTACTTGGTAGTTACCTTTCTCCTTCATCTTTCCCAGCTTATTTCTTATTATTAAGTACATCAGATCTACCAGTGCCTGTGGTTTAAGGCACTATCTATGAAAGAAATCATTTTTTTCTTAAATAGTAAATATTGCTTTAGATACCCTCTTAAAAAGTTATTTTAAAGTGTTTAATTTGGGGCCAGGCCTGGTGGCTCACTCCCAAGCACTTTGGGAGGCCAAGGCGGGTGGATCACCTGAGGTCAGGAGTTTCAGACCAGCCTGTCTAACATGGCGAAACCCCATCTCTACTAAAAATACAAAAATTAGCCGGGCGTGGTGGTGGGCACCTGTAATCCCAGCTCCTCGGGAGGGTGAGGCAGGAGAATCACTTGAACCCATGAATCGGAGGTTGCAGTGAGCCACGATTGCACCACTGCACTCCAGCCTTGGTGACACAGCGAGACCCTGTCTCTCAAAAAAAAAAAAAAGTGTTTAATGATTTTTAATGCATTTTCCTTCTTGGTACTTTCTTTTTTCTTTGCTTCAGTGTGACAAACGGTGGGAAAACAACACTGGCTAAGAATTTGCAGAAACACCTGCCAAATTGCAGTGTCATATCTCAGGATGATTTCTTCAAGGTATCTATAAAACTTCTTAAATTATTTATTTAATACAAAAATGTTTAACCACCAAGTTAATTGAATTACATCCAAGAAGTCTTTGGCTAGAGATTTACGTTTTGTATTGAAATTAGGCTCAGTGCAATGGTGTTACTTATCCACTAGATGGCACTGTCTATCAGTGCTGATCTTTCTTTGATCATCCAAAGCATTTATTAAAGACTTCTCTCCTCTTTAGTCTATAATTGTATTATTTCTTTCCTACACACTGTTTTGATGGGTACTTTATTATTTTTCCAGCCAGAGTCTGAGATAGAGACAGATAAAAATGGATTTTTGCAGTATGATGGTAAGTAGATTTACTTGTCAAATATTATATGCTTATGTTCATTTTCTTTTTCAAACCCAAAGAACTTCACTATGTTGAAGTTGATGGTTCTGTGGAACAAAAATTTAAAAAAAGAACTTCGCTATATCTGTGAAGGCAGTCTTAAAATGTGTTTAAATATATTGTACTTTAAGCCTGCATTTGTAGGTTTCTGATTTATGTTGAACTATTTAAATAAGTTAAAACCTTTTTCCAGTTTTATATTTAAAACTGAAAACATTGGGGCCAGGCTTGGAGGCTCACACCTGTAATGCCAGCACTTTTGGAAGGCCGAGGCAGGCAGATCACTTGAGCTCAGGAGTTTCAGACCAGCCTGAGCAACATAGGGAGATTCCATCTCTACCCAAAAAAATACAAAAATTAGCCAGGTGTGGTGGTGCATGCCTGTAGTCACAGCTCCTTTGGAGGCTAAGATGGGAGGATCACTTTGCCCAGGAGACTGAGTCTGCAGTGAACCGAGATCGCACCACTGTACTCCACCCTGGGTGACAGAGTGAGACCCTGTCTCAAAAATACATATTTTTTAAAATGAAATAATAAAACTGAAAACACTGAAATGATAGATTTTTCTTCTTTTTAATTGAGGTAAAATATGCCTATATAATTTACTATCTTTACCAATCTTAAGTGTACAGTTCATTGGTAATAAATACTTTTTTTTTCTCCCTTCATTCCCCCAACCTGCCTCCCCTTCCGGGTCTCTGGTAACCACCAGTCTACTCTCTATCTTCATGAAATCCACTTGTTTTAGCTCCCACATATGCATGAGGACATGAGATATTTGTCTTTCTGTGCCTGACTTATTTCATTTAACATAATGGCCTCCAGTTCCATCCATGTTGCTGCAAATGACAGGACTTCATTCTTTTTAAGGCTGCATGATATTCCATTACATATACACACCATACTTTCTTTGTTCATTTATTCATCGATGGGTATTTAGGTTCATTTCATATTCTGGCTATTTGTGAATAGTGCTGCAATAAACATGGGAGTGCAGATATTTCTTGGATATATTGATTTCTTTTATTTTGGATATATACCTGGTAATAGAATTGCTGGATCATGTGGTAGTTCTATTTTTAATTTTTTGAGGAATCTCTGTACTTCTCCATAGTGGCTGTACTAATTTACATTCCTTCCAATAGTATATGATGGTTCCCCTTTCTCCACATGGAATCACAGGGTTTTCTTCTGAAGCAAGTTAGGCTTGCTGTCCCTCTTCCCATTCCTGTTCTGAAGATGTATAAGTAGCTACATTGGCCACCCTCAACCACCCATGAGAGAATTTTGCCTGGAGCAAACTATATTCTCTCATTCTTTCAGCTTTCCTTCTTGGTGGCCAAAGTACTAGGCCACTGTGGTTTGGTTTTGTTTTTTTCTCTGTTCAGAAAGGTTTGTGAATATATTTTAGATGGATTCTCCTCATTCCTTACTCCAAGCTCACAGTTTTGAAGCCAAAGGATTACAGCCTATCATAAAACATTTTCTGTAGAGAATATCATGCTAATAGGTAGTTTAATATTTGATCATCTTATTAACTTTTATAATTAAAAAGATGATCATTGAGTACTTACACAAACTAGTGACAGAGGGAGCTCTCTTTAAAAAGTCATAAAGTTCTCTATTTTTAACTGATAACCTTTTAGGAAAAGTGTTATCGATCAGTTCTTACAGACACATAATAGTTTTATGAGAGGCAAAATTCTTGACTCTCTGCTCTTGCATCTTGAGTTGCAGCCAGGATTATTTTTTTTTTCTTCTCTTCCTCTCGTCCAGAGGTTAGTGAGAAAAATCATTACAAAGTAAGGGTGAAAAACAAGGAAAAACAGTTTTCAACAATTGGAAAAGAATTACTATTTCTAATTTTTAATGAATTCTTACAAACTGATAAGAAAAACTAATATCCCAGTAGGAAAAGGGCCTAAGGATGTGAATAAGCTCTTCATAGAAGCAGTCAGTTATTGGATTAGTAAATGTACAATAAAAGTCAACCTTAAAGAACTGCAAATTACTTTTTTTCCCACTTACCAAGTAAACGAAGATGTTTAAAGCAATGATAATTATCCAGTGATAGCATGGGCTCAGTAAAACAAAGGCCCTAATATACTTTAGATGGAAGTATATAGATAAATTGGTACAGTCTTTCTGGAAAGGAGGTTGAGCATGTGTCCCAAACTTAGCATGTTCATGCCATGACTTCAAGCATCTCACATCAGGAATCTATCTTAAGGAAAAACTTGAACATTTTAGGTAAATGTACAAATTTAAGGTAAATCAAAGTACTAGTCAAGGCTTTCTGAGCACAAACAGGATAGTTTTAAAATGTGGAACTACCAAGTTTGTAGAGGAAATAATTCATTTTCAATGGAATATAGTTGATTAATATGAAAGAAGTCAAAACAAAAATTAAAAATCAAGGGATGGCCGGGTGTGGTGGCTCACACCTGTAAGCCCAGCTCTATGGGAGGCCAAGGTGGGTAGATTACTTGAGTCCAAGGGGTTCGAGACCAGCCTGAGCAACATGGCAAAACCCTGTCTCTACAAAGAATACAAAAATTAGCCAGGTGTGCTGGTGCGCACCTGTGGTCCCAGCTACCAAGGAGACTGAGGCGAGAGGCTCACTTGAGCCCGGGAGGCAAAGGCTATAGTGAGCCGAGATATGCCACTGCACTCCAGCTTAGGTGACAGAGTGAGACTGTCTCAAAAAAATCAATCAATCCATCAAAAGATGGTGGAAAAATAGAAAATAATAGTAAGATGATAGATTTAAGCCCAAATATACCAGTAGCCACATTAAGTGAAAGGAACTAAAATACTCCAAAAATTGTCAGACTGGTATTTTTTTTTTTAAGCCAACAATAAGCTCCTTAAAAGAGAAAGACTTAATGGCCAGGTGCGGTAACTCACGCCTATAGTCCCAGCTACTCAGGAAGCCGAAGCGGGAGAATCACTTGAACCTGGGAGGCTGAGGTTGCAGTGAGCCAAGGTTGTGCCACTGCACTCCAGTCTGGGCAACAGAGCAAGACTCTGTCTCAAAAAAGAAAAAAAAGAAAAAGGATATGTATAAGGACATAGAAATATAGGCCGTAAAAGGCTAGAAAAAGATCCATGATGGAAACACCTACTGAAAGAACTGTTATAACTCTAGCAACTATACTAATACCAAACGAAGTAAACTTTAAGGCTGAGTATTACTGAGAGAGAGAGAAATGAGTTACTTCGACAGGAAGATAAAACAACCTAAAATTTTTATCTACCTAATACCATAACATTAAAATGCATTAAGTAAACACTGACAGAGCTAAGAGGAGAGAAAGACACAAATCCACAATTGGTGTGGGAGTTTTTTGTTTGTTTGTTTATTTTTTATTGAGATGGAGTCTCACTCTGTCACCCAGGCTAGAGTGCAGTGGTGTGATCTTGGCTCACTGCAACCTCTGCTGCCCAGGTTCAAACAATTCTCATGCCTCAGCCTCCTGAGTAGCTGGGACTACAGCCACACACCACCACGCCTGACTAATTTTTTTTTTTTTAAAGTAGCTTTGGGGTTTCGCCATGTTGGCCAGGCTGGTCTCGAACTCCTGACCTCAGGTGATCTGCCCACCTCAGCCTCCCAAAGTGCTGGGATACAGGTGTGAGCCACGACGCCCAGCTGATGAGGGGGATTTTAACACAACTTCCTTTGTGTATTAGTTTGCTAGGGCAACGTAACAAAGTACCACAGAATGCCTTAAACAACAGAAAATTATTGTCTCACAATTCAAGAGGCCAGAAGTCTGAGATCCAGGTGTCAGCAGGGTGGGTTCCCTCTGAGGCTGTGAGGGAGACTCTTTTCAGTGCCCCTCTCCTGGCTTCTGGTGTTTGCTGAAATCTCCGGCAGCCTTGGCTTCGGCTGCATCACCCCAGTCCCTGACTACATCTCCACATGGTGCTCTCCCCGTGTGTGTCTGAATTTCCTCCTTCTGTAACCAGTCATATTGCATCAGGTGCCCACCCTACTCCAGTGTGACCTCACCTTAACCGATTGTATCTGTAATGACCATATTTCCAAATAAAATCACATTCTGGAGAACTGGGCATTAGGACTTTAACATAGGGGGACGCATTCAACTCGTAACAGCCACTAATGAGACTCGCAGACAAAAATTGCTAATGATATAACAGATTTGAACAATACAATTAACTAACTTGACCAAAAACTGACATGTACAGAACATGCACCTAATAACAGCAGAATACATATTTTTTTTTCTTGAGTACATGGAATATATTACCCCAAACAGTCCATATATGCAAGGGCATGGAGTAAGTCCTAATACATTTTATGGATTGAAGAAATATAAAGATACTCTATAATCACCATGAAGTAAATTAAAAATCAATAACCAAATGTTTGAAAAGTAAGCATTACCCTTTTTTCTGATTTTCAAAAACTTTTTCTAATGGAAAATTTCAAACATATGCAGAAGTCAGCAGAAAAGTATAATGAACTCTCTCATGAGTTCGCCATCCAGTTTTAATAATGATGAAATTTTGACCAATTATATTTCATCTATACCCTCACCCACTCTATTCACCTATATTGTTTTGAAGCAAATCCCAAACATCATTGTATTTTATCTGAAGCAAAACACTTACCTATTCCTTGGGTCAAAAGCTAAATCACAATGAAAATTAGAAAATATTTTTAACTGAATGATAACAAAAATATATCAAAAGTAGTAAGACTGCTGGTTCCAGCCAAGATGGATTAGTCCTATTGCTCACTGGTCCTCCTCCTGCAATGAAAAACCCTAGACATAATGCAACAAACAGACAAAGGAAGACTGAAAGGAAAAAAGAAAGCATGCTGGCTAAAGATTCCAGGACAGGAGGAATGACATGGCTATGGGATCCATGGGTTTTCTTTTTGCCTCCTACATATACAGGAGAAGTATATAACATGGAACCATCCATAGGCACAGGCTAAAAAAGGGACAAGGAAAAGGGTGGCCTACCAGAATAGAAAAACTTTTTGATAATATCCACCCTACCCTAGCCAGACACAAAAGGCAAAACTGTCCTCCCCTCATGGTGTTAGCTGGGTGCGGAGCTAGACTTCCAGAAGATCCATTCAGCATTAGCAAGGCAGGGTGAGTCACCCCTCCATGTCACCCATGGGGGTTGGATCAGTGGAACCAAACAGGAAGCTGCACTTTCGCCTCCACCTGGCAGTACTCAGGTGGAAAGAGGCAGTGTGCAGTGGAGCAGGTTGGCACTTCACCTTCCTTACTCAGGGGGTGTCAGCTCCTGTCAGCAGAACCCAGTGGAAAGCTGAACTTCTACCCACAACTAGCAGCAATGAAACTTAACCAGCACTCTCCTTGACGCCCTCTTCTCACAATGGACCAACTTCCCCCACAACACAGCATCAGCAGGGCCTAGCAGGAAGCAGAGCATCCACCCCCACCTGAACCTGCAAGCTATACCAGAACAGAGTGACTGCCTGCAAAAGAAGATTAAATAGGATCTACAGCCTCATAACACAGGATCTAAAATGTCCTGGACACAACTGAGAATCACTTATTATACCAAGAACCAGAAAAGTCTCAACTTGACTAAGAAAAACAAATCAACAGACACCAATACCATGATGACACAGATGTTGAAATTATCTGACAAAGAATTGAAAGCAGCATTATTAAAAGGCTGTAAACATAATATTGCAAACAGGCTTGAAACAAGTGAAAAACTAGACTGCCTCAGTAAAGAAATAGAAGATTTGAAAAAAGAACCAGATGGAAATTTTAGAGTGGAAAAAATACATTAATCAAAATTTGAAAAATCACTGGATTGGCTCATTAGCAGAGTAACTATGACAGAGAAAATAATTAGTGAACTTAAAGACAGAACAATACAAATTACTCAATCTGAACAACAGAGAATAGACTGAAATGAATAAAAATGTGGAACAATAATGAAAGATCTAATATTCATATCATTGGAGTCTCAGACAGGAGAAAGTGTGGGACTAAAAAAGTATTCAAAGAAGTAATGGTTTAAAAAAAAAAACTTCTCAAATTTGGTTTAAGACATAAAACTTCAAGAATCTGAGCAATCCCCAGATTAAATAAGTCTGATAAAAAAAAAAAATAGAGAAGGAACAGTTTACAAATACCAAAAGCAAAAAAGGTAATATCACTGTAGATCCTACAGACATTAAAGAGATAGAAGGATATTATGAACACTCTTACTATACAAATAAATTTGAAAAGTTAGGTGAAATTGACAATTTCCTAGAAAGACATCGCTTACCAAAACTAACACCAGAACAAAGAAAAAAATCTTAATAGTCCTATGTCTATTAAATAAATTAATCCATCATTTAAAAACCTTCCACTAAAAAACACTCTTAAGTGCTGTTGGCTCAATTCAGTAGTTCTGGAGTGGAGCTGAGAATTTGCATTTCTGACAAGTTCCCAGGTGATGCTAATACTACTGGTTTAAGTACCATACTTTTAAAAGCTATAGGCTACTTTTCTAAAATCACAATTAGCTCGAGAAGTATGTACATTTTTAGAGTGTGACAATGACATATTTGTGTTCTTTACAAATAGTCTGACTTTTAGTTATTTATCTAGAAGAGCTCTTTGGTATATTAAATATCTTAACTCTTTGCCAAAGACATTACAGATATTTCCCTCCATGTGTCATGTATCTTTCAAACTTATCTGTAGATATTTCATCTTCTAAAAATTTTAAAATTTTGTGTAGTCAGGAGAGAATCGAAGTTATAAGTAAAGCAAGGTTAGCCATGGGTTTCTGATTATCAGAGCTGGTAATAGGGATGTAGGAGTTCACTGTACTTTACTTTTTTGTATGTTTGAAATTTTCCATAATAAAAATGTTTCACTCTGGTTTGTCAGCATTAGAGTTTCCACATGTTATCTAAATTATTTATTAGGAGTTTTGAAGGGAAATAAAATGGTGGTGTATATATTTACAGAATCCTGGATATACTCATCACAAAAAGTCACATCACAAAATTTTTTGCTATATTGATTGCATATTTTTGTGTGTTTGTTTGAAGTGCTTGAAGCACTTAACATGGAAAAAATGATGTCAGCCATTTCCTGCTGGATGGAAAGTGCAAGACACTCTGTGGTATCAACAGACCAGGAAAGTGCTGAGGAAATTCCCATTTTAATCATCGAAGGTTTTCTTCTTTTTAATTATAAGTAAGCATCTCCACCCTAATATTGTCTCTGAGTGAATGGGGGGATAAAAACCCTTGTGAACTAAGTATGCTGTTATTTTAGGCCCCTTGACACTATATGGAATAGAAGCTATTTCCTGACTATTCCATATGAAGAATGTAAAAGGAGGAGGAGGTAAGTTTTGAAGCCATCTTTGTCAGTTGTAATTCAAAACAAAAAATGTAGAAGAAAAATGAGGACAGCAACATTATTGAGCAATGTGTATAGGTCATTTTTCAGAGACAGGAAGCCTTAACTCTTTTACAAGAGGAGCAAAACTCTTTTCCATAAATGGTCATCCGCATGGAGTAATGCAAATTACTTTCTAAGAAAAGGGCCTTATATCAAGCTTTTGGCTCATTTCTCCTAAATCCTCAAACAAAGCAAGCCCATGGTGATTATGATTTTAATGTAAGTGAGCCTGTTCTGCCACAGCTACAAAGAACACCAATTAGTTCAAAGCTTAATCTAACATAGTGGTCTCTCCATTGTTATTTACACAATTTGTCTCTTAGTTCTCTTATAAAGCACTAGAAGGAAAAAGGATAATTAAGAATGATAGTCAGTGGATTACAAAGTTAATTTTAATATCAAAGAACTAAATCCATGTTACTGTCGTTCTAACTGCCATTGAGTTAAAACATGTAGTACATGTAGTCCTAATCCTGTTTAGATTCAGCCTCTGAGTGATTTCCCCATTATCCTGACCATTCGTATTTTACTTTATCAATTGTGTGTTTCTGTCAACATAAAGTTTCCTACGTGTTTTGATAGTACAAGGGTCTATCAGCCTCCAGACTCTCCGGGATACTTTGATGGCCATGTGTGGCCCATGTATCTAAAGTACAGACAAGAAATGCAGGACATCACATGGGAAGTTGGTAAGTGCCTTTTCTCCTTCTGTTCAAGGCCTTTTACTTGTCATTTGCCTCAAAGTATAGAAAAGAAAGGACTCATAGAAAAGTATAAAGGGATGCTTAAGCAAGAACACTCTGGGCTTCTCCTTTTCCATAGCTGGTTCTCCTGGTTTCTGTTTCTCTCTGTGGCTCTTGTCAGCTTCTGGATGGTTATTCATTCAACCAGTATTGAATGAATGCCTTCCAGTGCTGCCCTGGAGATGGTGAGGGGAATGAGGCAGGCCCAGCCCCTGCTCTTATGCAGGTAACATTCTATCATGGAAACAGGTGCTAGAGATACCAGCGGCCCAAGCCTGTCCTTTCCAGCTGCTGTAAGTTCTGCGACACCAAGTTCTAGGGGACTGCCGAGATCCCGGTAGCCAGGAAAGGCTTCCTTGAGGAAGTCACATTTAACCAAACTTCAATGAGTTTAACTGAACAAAGGAGATGGGTTGGGGAGATAGAAGATTACCCCAGAAAGTGGGTGTGGCACACGAAAGGGCCAGGGGACAGGAAGGAATGAGAAACCCCTGAAAGAAAGCTGGTGTTGAGAAAGCTTTCTAGTAAAGAAAACCAGGGGAGTGGATTGATGCTAGTGATACAGGCAGGGTCCAGACCCTATAAGGCCAATAATCTAGGTAAGGACTTTGATCATTGTTCTCAGAGAAGTAGGAAGCTCTCTAGAGAGAAGTTTTAAACAAGGGCATGATTGATAAAAATTCTTGTTTTAGTTAAGACCCCTCTGGCTGTGTGGAGAATGGAGGAGGATAGATTTATAGGGTGTGATGTCAGACGCCCGCACTCAGTAGAACTGGGTGATAGAACAGCTATGGAGGGGGCGGGAAGATGACAGATGCTTCAGCAACTGACGGATGTTAGAAAAAAGTGAAGGCATTGCAGACCTGTAAGGGAGGAATGCATGTCTGTTTTGCACATAATGAGGTTGAGGTGCCTGGGAGACATATGTAGCAATTTGGAGGTAAGCATCCGGATCTGTGGGCTTGAGCTAAGAACAGATCACTGGAATAGGGCACTCAATGCAGGGAAGATGGCAGAAGGCTGTTGGATAAGGCAAAGGAGTTAGAACTGACGTATGCTTTTCACAATAAAGGGGACTTGTCTGTGTTGTGAGAAGCCTGTTGGCCTCCAGGATAGGCAGCTATGTCAGAGCCATGCGGAATGCACACAGAGTGTACCCCCAGGGCCAATGCTGAGATTCTGGCTGCACCACGTCCAACTTGGACCATTGGTTGCAAGAACATCCTCTTGCTTCCCTTCTCTCCCTTTTACCTAAAATGCAAATCTAATCAGGCTCCTGCCCTGCTGAATACCTTGAGTCATCTCCAGATCTTTGAGATACAATCCAAACAGCCAGACATCAAGGCCTCTAACGACTGAGGTACTGAGGTACACCCTTGCTCTAAAATCTCATCTCACGCTGTTCCTGGAGCTTCCCCATATTCTAGCCATTCCAAAGGGTGCATCAGTGCTCTTGCCTCTCCCTACTCATGCTGTTTTCTGACCAGAAGGCCCTTTCCTTCCTTTAACCTAGACAACTTCTACTTTTTCTCCAAAGCTGCTTATGCCAGTTTTATTTAAAATACGTCTTTTCTCTGATAGCAGAAAACACACACACACACACACAAACATACACACACACACAATACATATTTTCTGAGCCTGGTGAATTCTGAGTTCGTACATATGTTGCAGATCCCAGACCACTGCATTGTTTAAGAAGCTTCCCAGGTGATCCTGATGTATAAGTATGTTGAAGAATTACTCCTTAAGTGACCCTTTTGGGTGAACACCTTCAGTGCACCTAAAGTGCCGTATGCACAACACCACTTTCTTTCTTCTGTTTCTTTCCTCCTCTCTTCTTTCTCTTCTCTTTTAATTAAATAATTTTCACATAAGCCAGTGTGGATTTATCTGTAACAATCCAATATTTTTGACCTATTATACCTGGCTAGCATCTATTTCTTTCTTTAATCACTATTAATTTCCTTTTAAGTTATGGTCCTGGGTGCCTTGGTTAAACCTATTGGCATTTACAAGAGATGTTGGGTGCCAAAGTAAACATTGTATATTAATAAGCCTGTTAGCATTTGAACCGCTCTCTTTTCCCCTTCGTAGTGTACCTGGATGGAACAAAACCTGAACAGGACCTCTTTTTGCAAGTATATGAAGATCTAATACAAGAACTAGCAAAGCAAAAGTGTAAGTATTGTGCTAACAAAGTGGATGGTAGAGGAGAAACAGCCAGGAAAATCATTCATTACATATGAAAGAATGGAATACCAGAATGCTAACGTAGGAGTGATTGTGCTCATCCATTCTTTGCTTTGAGGATAATTCAAAATCAGAAATTCTGGGGGGTTTGGAGACTCAATTATTTTGTCTGTTTTTAGAGGTAAAACCATGTACCCTTTGTTACATCTCTTAATGCTATTTATGTGATTTACTTTAAAATTTTTAGTAGATGGCTGTACCAAATGGGACTGGAAGTATCCTTTGGGCACAGTATAATTTAAATGCTGATGATTTTTTTTAGTATGTCCAGAGCTCCCCTTTTCTTTTATTCCCTTAAAGACTTTCTGTAAAATTTCTACTTTCCAAATACCTCAAAGATAAACAAAAGATTTTAAAAAGTATTATGAAGTGTTTGCTTAAGGTTTTCATATTGGACGGCACTGTTTGCAAGTGACAGAGATCTGCCTAAATATGGCTACAGCAGAAAGACAGTACAGGGGTAATGGTGGCTTCAGGCTCAGCTGGATTAACTCATTTATGCCTAGTGTTCCATTGTTGGAACTCTAAGCTTGTAGGAGTTATTTATATCCTACTGCTCAAGGTCATCACCAAGGTCTGGTTTTTCACAAAAATAATTTGCAACCTCCAACATTAATGGGTTAAGGAACTCAAATAAGGTCCTCAGGACTCTGCTTCTATTCTACTTTCTATTTAGGGTTTATTTTGAAGTCAGGCTCTCCACTGACCTGATGTCTGTTGACAACAACATCCTCCTAGGTCCATCAGTCCCAGGGTAAAAAGATATCTTTTTCAAGATTTGACAACGAGTTGATAAATGTTGGAGCTGGGTATTGAGTACAAGGAGGTTCATATTTATTCTCACTTCTTTTGCATAAATTTGAAATTCTTTATCTTAAATAGTTTTCTAAAAAGCAATGTTCTGTTGTAGCCCAGATGATTGGTCCTGCTGGATCACATGACTTGCCAAACCAACCACTATGGCCAGGGAGATGGCATACTCTGATTGGCCAGGCCTACATCACATAACCCATCTTGTAATTGAATACCCCACCTAACACCTTCTGATTTTAAAAATTTCTCTGGCCAGTTGCAATGGCTCACGTTTGTAATCCCAGCACTTTGGGAGGCTAAATTGGGGGGCTTGCTTGGGGCCAGGAGTTCAAGACCAGCCTGAGCAACATAGTGAGAGGGACTCCATTTCTACAAAAATTAAAATTTTTTAAAAATTAGCTACCAGGCACAGTGGCTCACATCTGTAATCCCAGCACTTTGGGAGGCCGAGGCAGACAGATCATGAGGTCAGGAGATCCAGACCATCCTGGCCAACGTGGTGAAACCCCGTCTCTACGAAAATACAAAAAATTAGCCAGGTGTGGTGGCGCGCGCCTGCAGTCCCAGCTACCCGGGAGGCTGAGGCAGGGGAATCTCTTGAACTCCGGGGGCAGACATTGCAGTGAGCTAAGATTGCACGCCACTGCACTCCAGTCTGGTGACAGAGTGAGACTCTGTCTCAAAAAAATAAAAATAAAAAATTAGCTGGGCATAGTGGCACGTGCCTATAATCTCAGCTACTCAGGGTATTGAGGTGGGAGGATGGCTTTAGCCTAGGAAGTCAAGGCTGCAGTGAGCCATGAATGTGCCATTGCACTCCACCCTGGGAGACAGACAGCCCTATTTCTAAAAATTAAAAAATCAAAAATTTCCCAAAGAGAAAGCAGGGCAGGAGGTAGAAACCAGAAGAAGAAAGTCGAAAAAACATGCTTAAGGGACAAAACTGTAGATGTAGCTGTTGTTATATTTGAACTATTTGAATTAAAAGAACTTCCATGGCTAACACCAGCAAAATGCAATCATCAGCTGGCTCAGAGAAGACAGTATGACTCACTCCAGCAGTGAAGAATATTATATGTTTTTTTTGGTGAGAAGCAATTGCCCTAGTCCAAATGTTGTCCTTCCTCAGTAAGAATTAGATTTCCTACCTACATCCTCAATAAATTCCTCTTTGACTAGGAGACTGAGCCCAACTAGGCAGCTCATTGATCCTAAACATTGTTGATTTCAGGATCGGCCCATCATATAGGCATGAACCCATTTGAAGGAATTTCAGGACCATTTTAAATTTTCTTCTTGCAAGTAGAATTTAGAATCCTTGCCAGATATGCCCGCCCACTCCTGCCATCTGTTACTTTGATGAAAGTCAGGCCTTCCATAATGAATCTCAGAGCACCAACATGAGTGGATATAGAGGGTGTGGGGTGAAGGGAGGGGCTCAGCCTTCATAAATGATAGCACATGAGCCAGAGCCACTTCTCTGAGAGTTATTAGCTCCCCTTTCTGTCCCTAATGAGGCACTTCCAGGAGTGTTTCAGCTGTTGGACACCTATAGCTCTTTGTCTTCTCAGCAATGGCCAGTGCTTGGGTCCAGCTTTCCTTTATGACTAAGTGATACACTGGAGTTTGGCCTTATGATCTACCTACTGATAAAGATGAAAGTAGCCTTTGTCATGTAGCTCAGGTAAATTGCAACCAGCTCCATTCCAAATTCAGTCTTCACCATCTGTTCCAAAGCCCAAGAACAGCTGACATGTTTTGACAGGTGCTGCTAACTCACAAGAAAGTGCATTTCCCTGTGTTGTGACGCCCCTCCTTCCTTCCCTACATCCTAGAGGCAGGCAGGAAAGTATTTAGCTATGCCATTTGAGGCTTCTAGATATTAGATAAAGTTTAAAAAAAAAACTTAAAAGAGGGATAAAAACAGAAATACATCAGCTTTTCTTACCTCCAACATTTATGTTGGTTTTTCTCAGTTACATAAATAAGTTACTGTTTTATTTCTAGTAACCTATCACCTTTCCTATTTCTTCCATCCACAGTATCCTGGCAAAGCTTTCCTGAAGGTACCCTCAGCATAGCCTGGTTTAACCCTGAGTATGACACACACTGAGCTAGCTGGGGAGGCCTTTCAGTGTTTCTAGTGACTAATCTTAAGGGTTTTTTTTCTCACATCTCATAAACTTGTTTAGCTAATTTTTCAGTCTTAAGTACATAAAATCATAATTATGATAAGGTAATAATAATGAAGGGGAAACAAGAAAGACTGAATTTAATTGTTAATGAAACAATAAATTATCCAGCAGAGTAAGAGAATGGAGTTACACATTTAATTTAATCCTTATTTAAATCCAAAGTATGAGGCAAAATTTAATTATTTCCTTATTCTTACTAAAACAAAGTAGTCTAGCCACCAGGAACATTCAAACTCCCTTTAAAAACATTTATTTTCACCTCATTATAAAAACATATTATTTTTAAGGTTTTTTATTTTTTGTTTTATTTATTTTTATTTTTTATTTTTCTCATATGGAGTCTTTTTTTTTCTTTCTTTTTTTTTTTTTTTTGAGACGGAGTTTCGCTCTGTCGCCCAGGCTGGAGTGCAGTGGCACAATTTCGGCTCACTGCAAGCTCCGCCTCCTGGGTTCACACCATTCTCCTGCCTCAGCCTCCCGAGTAACTGAGACCACAGGTGCCAGCCATCACACCTGGCTAATTTTTTATATTTTTTTAGTAGAGACGGGGTTTCACCATGTTAGCCAGGGTGGTCTCAATCTCCTGACCTCCGCCCGCCTCGGCCTCCCAAAATGCTGGGATTACAGGTGTAAACCACTGTGCCCAGCCAATATGGAGTTGTTCTGTCGCCCAGGCTGGAGTGCAGTGGCACGATCTCAGCTCACTGCAACCTCCACCTTCTGGGTTCAGGTGATCTCCTACCTCAGCCTCCCGAGTAGTTGGGATTACAGGTACGCACTACCACGCCCTGCTAATTTTTGTATTTTTAGTCAAGACGGGGTTTTGCTATGTTGATCAGGCTGGTCTCAAACTCCTGACCTCAGGTAATCCGCCTGCCTTGGCCTCCCATAGTGCTGGGATTACAGGCATCAGCCACCATGCTCAGCCTTTTTAAATGTTTAATATAAAGCAAAAGGGAGGAAGTAATTACCTGTGTTCCCTCCAATCATTAGTGTTAACATTTTAATGAGTACACATCCAGTCTTTTTGCTGTTCACATCAATCTGTCTTTTACAAGACTTCAAGGACAGTGTAGTTAATCAGCCATGCTTATCTCTGTTTTTAAATTAGTATTTAATATTTATGCAGCTTTATAGATTTCATTATATAATGAAACTAAGTAGCTCTTCCAGTTAAAAAAAAAATCAAGGCTGAGTTCTGTTTTGTACACTGAAGAGAAATGTAAGACTTGACATTGACCCTTTAGTACAGAAGAAACATGTCACATGTCTAGTTCCAAATCAAAGGAATAAGAAGTTGCAAAATAAAATTTAATTATCAGATGTTTGTATTTTTCTCATTAAATATAAAATATAATCTCATTATAAAATTATAGTATAATTATCTGATACAGTAGTCCAAATTAACATAAGATCACTTAACCATTTCCCAATTGTTGGATATTTACTGTTGTTACAAGTGTTTCACATGGATATATCACATGCCATAAAAAATATCTACACCTACTCTTTGTTGGTTTTCTTCTTTTTGAATTATATCCCTGGAGTAAATTCCCAGAAGTGTCACTTATGTAGTCAAAGGATGTAATCATTTTTACATTTTACATATTTCAAAAATGAAATACTACCCAAAAAATGTGTGCTTTGCAACATCAGCTGTGTAATAAGAATGTGGTAGGTTTATCATTGAATTTCTATGCCAAATCAAGTATTCCACTGGGCTTCCTTCGTTTAAGAAAAGAGATTAAAGGTAGCAATACTTTCCCCACATCAAGGATAACACTCCAAAACAAGGATTATACTGCAGACAACTACCCTTTGTGGTTTTATTCTAGTCTTCAAACTATATCATTCTCTGAAGTCAAGGATTACTATACGAACTACAAGTGATATTGGATATCTATCTGATATTTTAAGGTATGCTTCAAATTTAATGCAGGGATTAAAAGAATGGGACTTGGACTCAATTTAGTTCTTTACAGGAAACCAGCATTTTTGGCTCCAGAATCCCTCTAATTTAAACATCCTTAGATTTACTTGTTGATGTAAAGATTTAATAAAATGAGAATTGGAATTCTCCGTTAATTTCTTTTTATGTTTATTCCCAAGGTTTGCAAGTGACAGCATAAAGACGGAACACAACAAATTCTTCCTGAAGTGAATTAGGAAACTCCAAGGAGTAATTTAAGAACCTTAACCAAGATACAATGTATACTGTGGTACAATGACAGCCATTGTTTCATATGTTTGATTTTTATTGCACATGGTTTTCCCAACATGTGGAACAATAAATATCCATGCCAATGGACAGGACTGTACCTTAGCAAGTTGCTCCCTCTCCAGGGAGCGCATAGATACAGCAGAGCTCACAGTGAGTCAGAAGGTCTCCACTTTCTGAACATAGCTCTATAACAATGATTGTCAAACTTTTCTAACTGGAGCTCAGAGTAAGAAATAAAGATTACATCACAATCCAATATCTGTGGAATTCATTGTGTATGTTTGTGTATTTGTGTGTAGGTGCGTGTGTGTGTGTGTGATACATACATACATCAAGTATCACAAGACATTGACCTTATATATTATGCACTGTGATGTTTTTCCGTCTTTAATTTTAAAAAACCTATTGATCACAACCACAATTTGGAAAATGTTGCTCCATACCATCCCATACCAACACTCACCACCTGCAAATAATGGCATTACTAGGAGCTGCAGTCACAATGAATAAATCAACAATTCGCTACAAGATCTAGGATTATTTGTGTATTTTGTTGAGTGTGTGTGTGTGTGTGTGTGTGTGTGTGTGTTTTGGCATGTATCTAATACCATTGTATCTCATTGTTGAGACTTTGTTACAAATAGGGTTTCTGGTTTCTTTCTCCCCCCTCGTGGTTCATTTTGTTTTTGTCAAACCAGTGGTCTAAAATCACAGAAATAAGCAATTACTTCAATCATGTGGAATCCAGGGGACCTATCTTTGGAAAGCACAGAAGGAGATCTGAATTGTGTGATCTCTTGAGGCTGCTTTCAATGCTGGAATTTAAATTATGTACTGAACAATCTTTTGCTTATTAATAAAAAGATTACACACAACCATCTCAATCTTTTTTTTATATATACTTTAAGTTCTAGGGTACATGTGCACCACGTGCAGGTTTGATACATAGTTATACATGTGCCATGTTGGTTTGCTGCACCCATCAACTCATCATTTGCATTAGGTATTTCTCCTAATGCTATCCCTCCCCCAGCCCCCCACCCCCGACAGACCCTGGTGTGTGATGTTCCCAGCCCTGTATCCAAGTGATCTCATTGTTCAATTCCCACCTATGAGTGAGAACATTCAATGTTTGGTTTTCTGTCTTTGTGATAGTTTGCTGAGAATGATGGTTTCCAGCTTCATCCATGTCCCTGTAAACGACATGAACTCATCCTTTTTTATGGCTGCATAGTATTCCATTGTGTATATGTGCCACATTTTCTTAATCCAGTCTATCATTGATGGACATTTGGGTTGGTTCCAAGTCTTTACTATTGTGAATAGTGCCGCAATAAGCATAAATGTGCACGTGTCTTTATAGTAGCATGATTTATAATCCTTTTGGTATATACCCAGTAATGGGATCACTGGGTCAAATGGTATTTCTAGTTCTAGATCCTTGAGGAATCACCACACTGTCTTCCACAATAGTTGAACTAGTTTACAGTCCCACCAACAGTGTAAAAGTGTTCCTATTTCTCCATATCCTATCCAGCATCTATTGTTTCCTGACTTTTTAATGATCACCATTCTAACTGGTGTGAGATGGTATCTCATTGTGGTTTTGATTTGCATTTCTCTGATGACCAGTGATAATGAGCATTTTTTCATGTGTCTGTTGGCTGCATAGAAGTCTTCTTTTGAGAAGTGTCTGTTCATATCCTTTGCCCACTTTTTGATGGGGTTGTTTGTTTTTCTCTTGTAAATTTGTTTGAGTTCTTTGTAGATTCTGGATATTAGCCCTTTGTCAGATGAGTAGATCGCAAAAATTTTCTCCCATTCTGTAGGTTGCCTGTTCACTCTGATGGTAGTTTCTTTTGCCATGCAGAAGCTCTTTAGTTTAATTAGATCCCATTTGTCTATTTTGGCTTTTGTTGCCATTGCTTTTGATGTTTTAGTCATGAAGTCCTTGCCCATGCCTATGTCCTGAATGGTATTGCCTAGGTTTTCTTCTAGGATTTTTGTGGTTTTAGGTCTAACATTTAAGTCTTTAATCCATCTTGAATTAATTTTTGTATAAGGTGTAAGGAAGAGGTCTAGTTTCAGCATTCTACATATGGCTAGCCACTTTTCCCAGCACCATTTATAAATGGGGAATCCTTTCCCCATTGCTTGTTTTTGTCAGGTTTGTCAAAGATCAGATGGTTGTAGATGTGTGGTGTTATTTCTGAGGCCTCTGTTTTGTTCCATTGGTCTATATATCTGTTTTGGTACCAGTACCATGCTGTTTTGGTTACTGTAGCTTTGTAGAATAGTTTGAAGTCAGGTGGCGTGCTGCCTCCAGCTTTTTTCCTTTTGCTTAGGATTGTCTTGGCAATGCGGGCTCTTTTTTGGTTCCATATGAACTTTAAAGTAGTTTTTTCCAATTCTGTGAAGAAAGTCATTGGTAGCTTAATGGGGATAGCATTGAATCTATAAATTATCTTGGGCAGTATGGCCATTTTCACTATATTGATTCTTCCTATCAATGAGCATGGAATATTCTTCCATTTGTTTGTGTCCTCTTTTATTTTGTTAAGCAGTGGTTTGTAGTTCTCCTTGAAGAGGTCCTTCACATCCCTTGTAAGTTGGATTCCTAGGTATTTTATTCTCTTTGTAGCAAGTGTGAATGGGAGTTCACACATGATTTGGCTCTGTGTTTGTCTGTTATTGGTGTATAGGAATGCTTGTGATTTTTGCACATTGATTTTATATCCTGAGACTTTGCTGAAGTTTCTTAACAGCTTAAGGAGATTTTGGGCTGAGACAATGGGGTTTTCTAAGTATACAATCATGTCATCTGCAAACAGGGACAATTTGACTTCCTCATTTTCTAATCGAATATCCTTTATTTCTTTCTCTTGCCTGATTGCCCTGGCCAGAACTTCCAACACTATGTTGAATAGGAGCGGTGAGAGAGGGCATCCTTGTCTTGTGCAGGTATTCAAAGGGAATGCTTCCAGTTTTTGCCCATTCAGTATGATATTGGCTGTGGGTTTGTCATAAATAGCTCTTATGTTGAGATACGTTCCATCAATACCTAGTTTATTGAGAGTTTTTAGCATGAAGGGCTGTTGAATTTTGTCGAAGGCCTTTTCTGCATCTATTGAGATAATCATGTGGTTTTTGTCATTGGTTGTGTTTATGTGATGGATTATGTTCATTGATTTGCATATGTTGAACCAGCCTTGCATCCCAGGGATGTAGCCAACTTTGAGACAGTCTCACTCTGTTGCCAGGCTGGAGTGCAGTGGTGCGATCTCGGTCACCGCAGTCTCGGCCTCCCGGGTTCAAGCGATTCTCCACTCAGCCTCCTGAGTAGCTGGAACTACAGGCGCATGCTACCATGCCCAGTTAGTCTTTGCATTTTTGGTAGAGACAGGGTTTCAGGATAGTCTTGATCTCCTGACCTAGTGATCCGCCAGCCTTGGCCTCCCAAAGTGCTGGAATTAGAGGCGTGAGCCACCATGCCCAGCCAACTATCTCAATCTTTAAAATATATTGTTACATTAACCATTCTCTACAGACTCAGTCAACTCTCATTATTTATTTATTTCTAACTAGCTTGCACTCACTTGGTGATGACCAGACAGTTCTTTGGATCCCACACACTACAAAAAATACAGAAACAAAACCCAGGCTCAAATTATAGTTCATCTGCTCAGTAGCTATGAGTTCAATCAAGCTATTTAAAGTTTTGGTTTTCTCTTTTTAAGATAAGGGATATCAACAGTATTTAGAATGGGTGTAGGGTAGAATAAGGATAAAGTTCAAATCTTTTAATGTGGCCTCCAAGGCTTTCTGTGATCTGGCTTCTGTGTACCTCTCTATCCTCATTTCCCATCAGAATTGGGTCATATAGTCACTTCTCTCTGCAAGGGAGGCTGGGAAGATGTCATGATAGTTTCAGACCAATTGTGATTCTGCCTTGGGATGTTGCCACTGATCAACATCAAGGATCTTTTAGTGAGGAAATAGGAAAGCCACTGAAGATGCCTACCACGGCCTTTTTCTGCATACCTTCCCTGGCCATGATTTTATCAAGTTTGGGTTGCTGTAATTTGTGTTATTAATACATTAGGAGAATTTTGTTTTGTTTTATTAGGATAAAAATAGAGTATAGATATGATTATTAAACTTCACTTCTAAGAATTTCTGAGATGCCCTCTTCTCCCCCTTCCCACTGCAGAGGCACGGCCCTGCTAATTGAGAATCATCAGTTTTCTCCCCATTTCAGCATATGAAGGTCAGAGAAAATACATCTTGCGAGAAAAAAATGCATCAAAAAGGAAAACATTCCAGTAATTTTGGGAAGAAATAAGTATATTTTTGCTCACTAGTATCAGTGAGAAATAAATAGGAATTTGAAATAAGAATACCAGTGCTTCATTTCTGTATGCACTGATTCACATTACAGTTACTCTTTATTACAGGAGTTAATGGTGGTACTGTTATCTATTTAGAAAGATACAATACATATTTGACAAGGAGCACATGTGCTGAAGTCTTCACTTTCTGTGCATAAATAACCCCAGTCCCTTTAAGATGAGTTTGCTGTAGGAAGGCTTCATTGTGTTTAGTATTAAATTAAACATGAGTTCGATTTCAAAGGTTTGAAAGATGCACAGACCATTACACTAAAGGATGAGATTCAAGCCAAATGGTTTATCTTTTAAGTATATGCTTGTGATATATGACAGTCACAAAATGTTGAGGTATTAGTCCAACACTATATCTTAGTATTGAAATTGAAACTAAAGCTGTCCAACACCATGCAACTACCTGGTGACAGGACAAGTCCACAATCCTGACATCATACAAGCATGCACACATACATTTTTCATTTTAGACAAAGTGCCGAGACGAGCTCAGTCGGGGAGACCCTAACCCAGCGGTGCTAGAGGAATTAAAGACACACATACAGAAATATAGAGGTGTGCAGTGGGAAATCAGAGGTCTCACAGCCTTCAGAGCTGAGAGCCATGAACAGGAATTTACCCACGTATTTATTAACAGCAAGCCAGTCATCAGCATTGTTCATATAGATATTAAATTAACTAAAAGTATCCCTTATGGGGAACAAAGGGATGGGCCGAATTAAAGGAATAGGTTGGGCTAGTTAACTGCAGCAGGAGCATGTCCTTAAGGCACAGATCGCTCATGCTATTGTTTGTGGCTTAAGAATGCCTTTAAGCGGTTTTCTGCCCTGGGTGGGCCAGGTGTTCCTTGCCCTCATTCCTGTAAACCCACAACCTTCCAGTGTGCGCTTTATGGCCATCATGAACATGTCACGGTGCTCCAGAGATTTTGTTTATGGCCAGTTTTGGGGCCAGTTTATGGCCAGATTTCAGGGGACTTGTTCCCAACACAAAGAATGGCAGAAAAATAGCCTGCTAGAATACATCATCTCTCTTTCCCTATTTTAAGGGAGCAAATCAAGGAGCCTGGAAAGGCAAGAGCTCTGTCAGGGCAAAATGAAGCTTTCTGTTCCACACTTTTGGAGCCTAGTCAAGGATGCAAGCCATTTCATCAGGTTATCCATGGGGTAAGGAACAGTGGTGAGGTCCTGGAGCTCCATGCCACCATCTGGCTGTGTTGACCTGTGGTTTGTGGCTCTAGCTGTTCTTTCAATATGCCATCAATGGTGGGGAGTTCAGAAAAAGCAGGCTGGCTGTAGTGGCTCTTGCCTGTAATCCCAGCACTTGGGAGGCTGAGGTAGGTGGATCACCTGAGGTCAGGAGTTCAAGACCAGCCTGCCCAATATGGTGAAACTCCATCTCTACTAAATATACAAAAATTAGCCAGGCTTGACAGCATGTACCTGTAGTCCCAGCTACTCAGGAGGCTGAGACAGGAGAATCTCAGAACCTGGGAGGCAGAGGTTGCAGTGAGCAGAGATCGTGCCACTGCACTCCAGCCTGGGCAACAGAGTGAGATACTGTCTCAAAAAAAAAAAAAAAAAACAGCTATGGTAGAAGTGAGCTATGTGACTTCTTAGGCCAGGTCATAAAAGGTGATATAGCTGAAAAGATATGGACAAGGCAAAAAAGGCATTACTCTCCAGTGCCCACACAGAAATAGATGAAAATTGCAATGCAGCTTTTGGGTCCTAATCAGGGTAGCATGACATGCAGATAAGAGAACATCAAAAGCAAAACTTCTTACCACAGTGAGCATATCTGATGCATTCATGCTCCTGAGTCCAGAAATGCAAAAGTAGAGACAAAGTAATACGTTCCACTTCCAGATCCTAGAAAAGTTAGGTTGTCCTCTTCAAGATTAGAAATAAAGACAAGGCTGGGTGTGCAGGAAGCTGAGATGAGAGAATTGCTTGAACCCAGGAGGTCAAGGCTGCAGTGAGCTGTGCTTGTGCCACTGCACTCCAGCCTGGGTGACAGAGCAAGACCTTGTCTCAAAAATGAAAAAAAAAAAAAAGAAAAATAGAGACTAGGCTGCTGGTGGTGGCTCATGCCTGTAATTCCAGGGTTTGGGAGGTGGTGGTGGGAGGATCACTTGAGGCTAGGAGTTTGAGACTAGCCTGGCAATATAGTGAGACCCTGTCTCTACAAAAAAAGTAAAAATTAGCTACACACGGTGCCTTGTGTCTGTAGTCCTAGCTACATGGGAGGCTGAGGCAGGAGGATCACTGGAGCCCAGGAATTTGAGGCTGCAGTGAGCTACGACTGTGCCATTGCACTCCAACCTGGGTGACAGTGACCTTGTCTCTGAAAAAAAAAAAGAAAAAAAAAAAAGAAAGAGAGAAACTAAAACTCATACAAAGAAATCCTATTGACTCTTCCTGTCAAGCTTGCACAAGCAGATTCCTGGAACTTCCCGCATATGGCAGTGGTTTCCAAACCTTAGCATGTGTCAGAATCACTTGGAGAGCTTATTAAAACATAGATTGCTAGTCCCCAATGCCAGAGTTTCTGATTCAGTAGGTTTGGGATAGGGCCCTAAAATTTGCATTTCTAGCATGTTTCTAGCTAGATGCTGATATTCATTACCCACGGACCACACTTTCAGAATTCCGGCTCTATAGTGGACAAATAGCAGCTTCCAGGCTCTGAAGGGGCCACACTGAATTGTTATTTGGATACTAAAAGCCTGAAATTATCAGTATTATCAGCCCCTAAAATATTGCAGAATCGCTCTTATACCAGTTATTGATTTTACTGACATTTAGTTCCAAATTCTCCCTTTTTGCCTCATCTGTGAAAATGAATCTGGGCCCTTTAAATATTTTTTCTTTTGCCAAGTGGCATAATGTTGAGCATTGTCAGTAGAAGGCTCTGGAGACACACTGCAGGAGGAAAAGGTTTTGCCTTTTGGTTCCTGTGTGCTTGCTTGCCAGGTGACTGCAGCAAGCATGACTTCCCCAGCTTTCAGTTCCTGCAGTGCAGGGCAGAGAGCAGCACCCCAGGGCCAGCCGCTGCAGTGGAGCACCTATAGAGAAACACCTCCCCATGAGCAGCTTTTCCACGGCGCCCCAGAGGGCAGATTTCCCCAAAATTCCAGAGAATAGATTTCCAGCAAATTATGCCAACATGGCACCAGAGCTACTTTCTTTAGTGCCCTCTCCAACAAGGTCTGGCTCTCCTTCCTACCAAGGCTCTTCCTTCGGTGGCTGTTACGTTTTTTTTGGAGACAGAGTCATCACTCTGTCAGCCCAGCTGGAGTGCAATAGCGCAATCTTGGCTCACTGCAATCTCCGCCTCCCAGGTTCAAGCGATTCTCCTGCCTCAGCCTCCCAAGTAGCTGGGATTACAGGCATATGCCACCACACCCAGCTAATTTTGGTATTTTTAGTAGAGATGAGGTTTCACCATGTTGGCCGGGCTGGTCTTGAACTCCTGGTCTGAACTCCTGACCTCAGGTAATCCACCCGCCTCGACCTCCCAACGTGCTAGGATTACAGGCGTGAGCCACTGCACCCAGCCAGCTGTTCTTTTATCTCTTCTTAGAGTTCCCTCTTTACTTTTTACTAGCCAATCCTTTGTTTATATTTTACATAATATCTAATTATATTTATTAAATTGTTTATGTGTATCTATATATTGTATTTTTATGTTTTATATTTTTCTACAGCTCTTTTTAAAGCATGAATGCTTTGTATTTTACCTATTTAAGTAGATTTAAATAAATCTACTTGAAATATATTTTACACATTTACATATAATTTATTATCTGTTTATTATTAAATTTATATAAACACATTTATTAGAGTTTTAAAAATAATTATATTTATTTCATAGAAAGAATTTATATCATTATTTTTATTGTTGTTGTTTGGTTTTTTGACGCAGAATCTCCCTCTTGTCACTCAGGCTGGAGTGTAGTGGCACAATCTCAGCTCACTGCAACCTCTGCCTCTCGGGCTCAAGTGATTCTCATGTCTCAGCCTCCAGGTTAGCTGGGATTACAGGTGTGCGCCACCACGCATGGCTAATTTTTGTATTTTGAATAGAGACAGGGTTTTGCCATGTTGGCCAGGCTGGTCTCAGACTCCTGACCTCAAGTGATCCACCCACCTCGGCTTCCCAACGTGCTGGGATTACAGCTGTGAGCCACCTTGCCCGGCCTATATAATTCTTTATATTAAACCTCCTGTTCGCATTATTATTGAGTGACTTTTCTCTCCTGATTGGACCCAGACTAAGACAACTACTGGGTGTACTATCCAACTGATTTATCAAAGATGGACTTGGGCAACTGTGTGGCTGTCCTTTCCTTTAAAAAAAAAAACTTTTGCCACCTCTTATTTCTCAGATTCAATGCACATACCATTTGCCCATAGAATAAAAACATTTTGGCCAATCACAAGTGCCACAGACTGCGGTCCTGAAATTTTACCTTACCATACTTGTTCTGCATCAGACAGTCAACGGGTTTCCTAAGGATACGTTGGATACCCTCAATTTGAGGGTACAGTTTCTCAGGCAGAAAGAGGGGCTTGGTTTTTTTGAGTCCAGGATTTCAAGATAATTTTAAAATATGGCTTGCTTTTTAGACATGATCTACCATCTGTTAGTCTGAAGGTTATACTGAAGGACTTTCTTAAAACCTCAAAGTAACTATGATGGAATAATCTAACAAAAATAATTTCCGACAGTGCTATGGCCACTGTAGTGCTCTTCACAGACTCCAGTCTAATAATGTGCTTATTTTATTGAATGGAAATTTGGCCTTCTACCTAGTGGCCTGTAAATTTACAGTAATAACTAACATTTACTCAGCACCTATCATGGACTAGGTGACTACTGTGTCAAGTGCTGTTAAGAACATTTTCTAAAACTTGGGGTCTGACGTGGTGGCTCACGCTTGTAATCCCAGCACTTTGGGAGGCCAAGGCAGGCAGATCACTTGAGGTGAGGAGTTCAAGACCAGCCTGGCCAACAGGAGAAACCCCATCTCTACTAAAAATACAGAAAAAATTAGCTGGGTGTGGTAGCGGGTGCCTATAATCTCAGGTACTCAGAAGGCTGAGGCAGCAGAATGTCTTGAACCTACGAGGCGGAGGTTGCAGTGAGCTGAGATGGTGGCACTGTACTTCAGCCTGGGTGACAGAGCAAGACTCCATCTCAAAAAAAAAGAAAAAAGAAAACTTTCTAAAAACTTGGAAATAAGCAAAAGAGGTCCTTTCAGGGTTATCTGAGCATTGTCTAACCAACCTGCCCAGTGGTTATCAAATTCTTCATGAGTGTGTACCTTTCACTTGGTGTTTTTTCTTAATTAGCATATTTTAAATCTCATAAAGGTAGATATTAACTTGCAGAAGCTGACAGCCTGGGTTTCTCAACCTCAGCACTGTTGGCATTTGGGGCTGGATAGTTCTTTTGTGGGAGGCTGTCCTGTGCATCAAAGGATGTTTAGTATCATCCTTGTTCTCTACCCACTAGATGCTAGTAGCACCCGCCTCCCCTACCTCCAACAGAGTTGTGACAATCAAAAATAACTTCAAACATTGCCAACTGTCCCCTGGAGGGCAAAATCGTCCCCACTTGAGAACTGTTGATTGTGATAGAAATTAAATTTGTCCAGTAGAGATGCAAATGATTTTTTTGGTAGAAAAGATCATCCTAAAAGTTACTGTTATAGTGCTCTATACATTAACAAGTTTTATATCAAATTGATGATCTTATTCAAACACTCTTCTTTCAGCCACCACGAATACTTTGCTGCCTCCAATTCTCTTTGAACAAGATTTACCATCTTGCCAGGCTAAGTGAATAAATCTTTGAGTCATGTTCTCTTTATATTGGTATGAGAGTCATATTTTCAACTTTTGGAAAGTATATTTTGACAATAGTTTACATACATTATTTAATCATTATAACAACCATATAAACATGAAGCTTTGAGTAGTAAAGTAACTACCCAAAATGTCATGGCTTACAAGTTTCAGAGCCAGATTTGGAACCCAAGTTTGCATGGCCCAAATAGTGAGTTCTTAACCACCATGCTATACTGTATTATGAAGCTAGCCCCAAAACTCTATGACCTAGCTTGCCACTATCATGCATGTAGCTTGCAATTCCACCTCTGTTATCTTGGCTACCCACACTACGTTCTATGAAGAGGCTTCACAGTTCAGAATCCAAGAACCAATCAAAGAAGCCCTTTAACTTTGGAACATGCTGTGCTCACTTAATTGTATTATCACAGGAGGCTGATTGAGGAGTACCTGGAATCTGTAGCTACTCAATTCAAGACACTCCTTGAACTTATCTCCATGAGTGAGTTGCTGCTTTCTCCAGGCAAAAGAGAGACCCAGCAGGAACTCTGCAGAGACTCGCTTATCCTGATACTCACATTTTTGTCCCTCTTCCTATTTTACAAATGGTGGATGGATATGGTAGAATAAAGCACAAAGGCATCAAAGATTGATGATATCAGTACTTAATGCTATTTGGTTTAGGTCTATGCTGATCTTCATGTCTTCTCCATCTATGCTGCTTTTTTTTTTTTTTTTTTTTTTGAGACAGTGTCGCTCTGTTGCCCAGGCTGGAGTGCCATGGCCCAATCTCAGCTCACTGCAACCTCTGCCTCCTGGGTTCAAGCAATTCTTGTGCCTCAGCCTCCCAAGTAGCTGGGACTACAGGTTTATGCCACCACACCCGGCTAACTTTTGTATTTTTAGTAGAGATGGGGTTTCGCCATGTTGGCCAGGCTTGTCTCGAACTCCTGGCCTCGAGTGATCTACTCACCTCGGCGTCCCAAAGTTCTGGGATTACAGGCATGAGCCACCACACCCGGCCTGTGAATGCTTATTAGACTTTCTACTTAAACAGCCATTTACCTAAGTCTTGAAGTTCTGAGGAGGTAACTCAGATTACACTTCAAGTAGCTATATCTCAAGTTATACCTCAAATAGCTATAACTTGTAGAGTGCTTATCACATACCAGCCACCATTCTAAGCTCCCTACATAGATCTCATTTAATACTCATAAAATTCTATTAGGATCGTGCCACTGCACTCCAGCCTGTGCAACAGAGTGAGACTCCATCTCAAAAACAAAACAAAACAAAACAAAAAACAAAAACAAAACAAACAAACAAAAACCTCTATTAGGAGATATTTTTACTTTTCAGATGAGGAAAATGAGGCACAAAGATGTTAAGTAACTTGACCAAGGCCACACAAGTATTGGCAGAGCCAAATTCAAATTTGACTTCAGAGTCCGTGCTCTTAACCACTGGACTCTATTGGCGGAAGTGATTGTCTATCAGATTGGCAGGAGTAAAATGATAGTGTCAGAAGAATAAGATTTTGTTGTGAGTGAAAGCCAACTATGGGGTTGGTGGTGTGGGTGGTAAGAAGAATTTACCAAGACAGTTATAGATAAAGAAAGGTAGATTTATTAGAGAAACTATGAAAATACGTTGCAAGGAAGTAATGGGCAAGTCAGCAAGAAAGGAGCTGACTGCAAGGAGACAAAGGCTTGCTGGGGATTTTATAGGATAGTACTTGTGCTGGAGAGAGTTACATGCAGTACCGATAATGCCAAGGCTGCAGTGAGCTAACTTGCATTTTTCTATCAGCCAAGGGTCTGGCCACAGGAAGATTGTGAGTTATTTGCGCAGGAGGGTTATGTGTCCTGGATTGTGAAGAAAGGCAGACTTAGAGATTATCTGCTTTTTCTTTTTGCCTTCCTCTGCTCCCACTAGCTTGACTCCTTTTCCCTAATTAGGGCTCCACAGACTTCACTGAGGATATGACTAGCTGACTGTTTGGGAGTCCTAGATAGCTGGAGCATGTAAGATGACAGCTCCTCAAGACCTCTATTTTTATGTGGTCCTTACTGTCCTGCAGAGGTGTTGCAAGGCTCAGAAAAGAAGGTCCCTTGTTCTCGCCTATGATCACCCTGATAATACTGGATTTAGGATGTGTTGTTCAGCTGGTCTACAGCTGCTAGAAATAGCAGATTCATTTGGTGGGAAAGTTGAAAGTTGACATCTATATTGGATAATCTCAGGTATTATTATTATTACTTTTTTTTTTCTTTTTGAGTTGAAGTTTCACTCTGTTGCCCAGGCTGGAATGCAGTGGTGCGATCTCAGCTCACTGCAACCTCCACCTCCCGGGCTCAAGAGATTCTTGTGCCTCAGCCTCCCGAGTAGCTGGGACTACAGGCACCCCCTGCCACCCCCAGCTAATTTTGTATTTTTAGTAGGAATGGGGTTTCACCATGTTGGCCAGGCTGGTCTCAAACTCCTAACCTCAAGTGATTCACCCACCTTGACCTCCCAAAATGCTGGCATTACAGGCGTGAGCCACCATGCCCAGCTATTACTATTATTGCTTTTAGTAAGCCACAAACCATGTGAAGAAGTAATGTTTACTTCTTGCAATTGGAAACTTTGACTCAAATCACATTTAAGCATATTTGTAAGGTAAAAGAGTGATTAAAAATCTTGAGACATTAGTAATAGAGATAATATAAACTGCCTGAAAATGATTTATTTCACCCAAATACCTATAGGAACACAAAGCGCTTTCCACCATTCATGCCACCTATTCTACTATATCCATGAAAGGTAGGGCAACCCTAAGAAGTGTTACTACACTTGACAACAAAGGAAAATGAGGCATCAAGAAGTTATTTGAGGCCACTCAAGTAGTCAGTGTTAGAGCCAGACTTGTTTGGTTTATTTCAGTATAAATTGTGAACTACTTATCCTTTCCAATCCAATATACTTCCTTCTCTCTCTCTCTCTCTCTTTTTTCTTTCCAATAGGCTTGCAATAAAGCAGTTACCAAAACAAAAGGAAAAAAACTTTTTAGGGCATAAGTCTGGACCTGTGTGGAGGCCAAAGCAATTCCATCTTCAATGTCTAATCCACCATGTTGGCTTCTGATTAACCCCAGGTCCAAGAAGGCCTCTAAGATTTTCAGTTTATCTACTGTCCCTATGTAAGAGCAGGTACATACCATAGATCCTGCCCTTAGATCAAACAATCTTGGTGTTGTCATACTTCGATTGTCCTACACATCCCTTCTGAACCACTCTTTCCCTAGGGAATATGAGCTCTGGGTCTGGGGGGTAATTGCACAGGGATCCACCATCTTGTTTTGCCTCTGTCCAAGACACAGACATGCCTTCTGTTCCTAAGTCCTTAATAAATACATTTTTTTCATTTTTTTTTTTTTTTGAGACGGAATTTTGCTCATGTTGCCCAGGCTGGAGTGCAATGGCGCGATCTCGGTTCACTGCAACCTCTGCCTCCGGGTTCAAGCGATTCTACTGCCTCAGCCTCCTGAGTAGCTGGGATTACAGGCCCCCGCCATCACACCCAGCTAATTTTCTGTATTTTTAGTTGAAAGGAGGTTTCACCATGTTGGTCAGGCTGGTCTTGAACCCCTGACCTCAGGTGATCCACCCGCCTCAGCCTCCCAAAGAGTTGGGATTACAGGCGTGAGCCACCGCGCCCGGCCTAGATGTTTTTTTTCTAAGAAACGGAATTCGTCAGCCTATTCCTTTGGCCTCCCAACTTCCTTGGACTTTGGCAGCAAACTTGCATAGAGGTGCCCACCATGGAACAGTCTACATTTGTAGGGTCCTCTGTCTTTTGGGGAGTCCTTTGCTGCCAGAAGAGGAAGAGGAAGTCAGGGATGGAGCATAAGGGAAGTGACAGCAATGGCTGGTCATGCTGAAAAATGAAGCAGCTGAGTTGAAAGCACATGGGACTGGGAAAGCTGGGTTCTCAGCCCGACTCCAATGCTTGGCCATGAGCATGTCATTTAACCTCCCCAAGCCTAAGGAAGCTGAGCTTCCCTCAAAATTAAAATTATTCATTTCTGCTTCATGGTATTTTATTTAAAGAGTTCATGAATATAGAGCATCTAGCCAAGTGCCTGGCACCTGGTGGGCGTTCACTATTATTAGCTCCATCTTTCAATCCCAACTCTCCTCATTCCATCCTACAAACCTAAGATTTGTTCTTAAATTCAAATAACAAGTTATGAAATTACCTGAGAAACTCTAAAGGGTTCTGCAAATATTAAAGATGTTAAAGGTTAAAAGACAGAGCTAAGTCTATCACTGTGGCTAAAGGAGGTCATCCATAACCTTGGAGTTTTAAAAAGTATTATTCTTTCCTCTTCAAGGCTTCCCTTGATATTCATTTTAATTATTTAATTATTTTCACCTTATTAAAAAACAAATGGGTACAGTGGAACATGTGGTATATTTTCTCTTAGTACCTAAAACTCCATATAAGGGTGGCCCTCAGCCTTTGCAGCATTAGATCATCCAACCTATGCATACCACCCACCTTCTCCTACTCGAGGACCCCTGAATCCCAGCTGTAAAATTGTATTGAGCTGCTTTGCCTTGCTCTCTTGGATTGTTTGCTCTGGGAAAAACCAGCCAACCCATTGTGAGAATACTCAAGCTATTCTGCGCAAAAACCCATATGGCAAAACAGCAGGACCACCTGCCAAGAGCCAGCACCAGCTTGCCAGCCATGTGACAGGCACCATCTCAGAAGTAGGTCCTCCAACTCCAGTCAAGCCTTCAGATGACTGAAGCTCAGCTGACACCTTGATTTCAACTTTGTGAGAGACTCAGAGGTAGAATCACCAGCTAAGTCACTCCCAAACTCCTGACCAAAGAAACAGTACAAGGTGACTGTGTTATAAGCTGCTAAGCTTTGGGTAACCTGTCAGGCAGCATTAGATAACTAATACACAACTCCCTTCCAATTGTTGGCTGAGGCTGATTTGAATTGCTCTCTGCCACTCCTAACCAAAGAAATTCTGAATAACACACCTACTGTATCAGAATTGCTTGGGATGGGTCCTGGGCACCTGTATGGTTTAAAAGCTCTGCAGATGATTCTGATATGCAGCCCCATGTTAAAAACCTGTTTTATTTGGGGATGTAGATATTTAACATGTAATGATAACCCACTGCTTTCAAATGCTAAATTTCCTTCTTACTTTCATGATACATTGTTAGTGTTAGGTCCAGTTTTTAGGTCAATGGGAGCTCAGGTAGGCTTCTCCAAAATTAGGGAAATTTAAGCGTTTTATTTCCCCTCTATTTCTAACAGAGAAATGAGCAAAAAAGATTAATTTTCATTACTTTACTCTTGAATATCCATCTTGGCTTCAGTGTTCCAGGGGAACACCAGAGGTAATTTATGTGTAAGACTCCTTGGCTCTGGAACAATTTACAACTGCTCCCATGACATTCTGTTGCCAGCCCCTGACTCAGATGTACTAATTCTTTCATACAACATTCAACTTATATATATATATATATATAATATATATATATATATATATATATTTTTTTTTTTTTTTTGAGATGGAGTCTCGCTCTGTCGCCCAGGCTGGAGTACAGTGGCACGATCTCGGCTCACTGCAATCTCCGCCTCCCGGGTTCACGCCATTCTCCTGCCTCAGCCTCCCGAGTAGCTGGGACTACAGGCGCTCAACAAATATTTTTAAAGTACATGTCAAGTTATCTTTTACCCAGAGAAAATGAGGGCAATGATGAGATGCTGGTACTTGTGCCTGGTCCTCACTCATAGATATAAACCAAAGATACTTAATTTCCAAACCTGGAACTTGAAAACAGAATCAATAAATTGCTCAGCATCTCTTCCCCATCCCCTCTCTTTATCACAAACATGGAGGCAGTCACACATTAGCAAATTATTTTAAAATCTTACTAAGGAATCTAAATTACAAAGATCTTGGCCACCAATTGACAATGGAGTCAACCATCTACTTAATATCCTAGTAATTACCCTCACTTCCTCTCTCTCTTCACTCCACTTATGGAAACAGCCCCCAGATCCTATTATTTTTACTTCAGAAATCTCATATTCAGACTTTCATTTGTCTCTGCAACTACAGCCTTTGTTCAGAGCACCTTTGCTCATTCCCTGTCTAGTTTATTACAACAGCCTCTTAACTGGTGGCTTTGACAGTAATCTTCCTCTCTCCAGCCTACCCTGCACATAGCTGCCTGAGTTGTCTTTTTATTTTAAATTGTGAATTGTATCGTGCCACTCATTTGACTAAAAATATGCCATTTCTGTCATGTACCCCCTAATGTGTACACTGGGAAAGGTACGCTACTTTTATAGTATTGTTGCTGAAAATGTGTACCCTTGATCTAATTATGAGAAAACAGCACATACACCCAAATTAAGAAACATTCTATGAAACAAATATCCAGCACTCTTCCAAAGTGTCAAGGTCATGAAAGAAAAAGACTGAAGAACTGTCACAGACTGGAGAAGACTAAGTAGGCACAACAACTAAAGGCAATGCCAGATCCTGGACTGGATTCTGGAACAGTAAATGAACCTTAGTGAGAAAACTGGTGAAGTGCAAATAAATTCTGTAGTAGTGCTATGGTACCAATGTTTTAGTTTTGATCATTGTATATCATCAAGCAAAATGTTGACAGAGGAAGCTGGGTGAAAATGATATGAAGACCCTCTGTACTGCTCTTAGAAAATCCTAAAGTCCGAAATTATTTCACAAGGTGATGGAAAAGAAAGCAGGGAAAAAAAAGTGTATCCCATTGCATCAAATTCTAATCAACTATATAGGCTTAGAGGAAAGAGAGAGAGAGAGAGTGAGAAAGAGAGACAGATAGAGGGGTGGGGAGCGTTGGAGAGAATATGAATGCATGTCTAGCAGGTACATGAGATGAGATGTGAATTTACAGGACAAACCATCAGCTCCCCCAAATGCACATATAGTATGAACATCCCACTGTGCTAAATGTGGTTTAACTCTTGAGAGAATGTGATGCCTAATTGCAAGTCAGTTACTTTATCTGGCACTCAACTGAAGAAACAGTGGTCTGTTCCAGCACTACAGGAAAAAATGATTGTGCTAATTTATTGGATGTGGCAGAGAAGCCCTCCCAATTTCCATCTGCCCCTTCTTCTTTAGCAATAAAAATCCTGGTTTTCAGATTAGAACATTGTCTCCCTGAGAAAAGAAATTTCAGTATTTCTCTGTGTATTTGGAAAAGGGTATAATGTAATAATAAAATGCAGAACTTTGGTGTCCATCATTTAGAACAGAATCAAATCTGGCTGTGTGATTTCAAGAAGCTAAGTCTTGAGACTTAGTCACCTTGTCTATAAAACAGAGATAATGACAAACTTGCTTTATAAAGTTGCTTTGAAGATTAAATTTTTTAACCTACACTTTACATTTATCACAGTAATCTGGCATAGGACACATGGCCTTTACATATTAGTTATTATTATTTAAAGATGTAAACAAAAGTCTAAAATTTGTAGCAGTGGAAGGCTAAGGGTAAGACATTCAAGTACAGCTGTTGGCTTATAGTTCTTTGGATATTGCGCTAATGTGTGTTCCAGTAATCCAGTAATCAACAGTTTTGAAATTGTGAGCTGGCATTCAGCTTTCCTTTTTCATTGTAGACTTTACTTCTTTGCTCACTCCTACATTCTCTACATTCTATCCACCAAATCATCTAATCACTCTAGTTTCCTAAAATGAAGAATCTATCCTTCTAATCTAGTGCCCAGAGAAGGGAAACTAGGAAGGAAAGATGAATATATTTGTCCAAGTGCCAATGCCAGCCCTCTCCCAGTCTGAAGACATCTTTACCTGATGCACTTTTCATCTTTCATTTTCTCTCTCTTCTCTTCCTTTTGCCTCTATATAATTGATATCCCTATCAAATAGTTTAATTACTAAAATTAGGTAGACATATGTGTGTGGGGGGCAGGCAGGCTGTCACTCTGTCATCCAGGCTGGAGTACAGTGGTGTGATCTTGGCTCCCTGCCACCTCTGCCTTCCAGGTTCAAGCAATTCTCCTGCCTCAGCCTCCCTAGTAGCTGGGATTACAGACGAGCACCACCATGCCTGGCTAATTTTTGTATTTTTAGTAGAGATGGGATTTCACTAAGTTGGTCAAGCTGGTCTCGAACTCCTGACCTCAAGTGATCTACTCACCTCAGCCTCCCAAAGTGCTGGGATTACAGGCATGAGCCACTGCACTCTACCTAGATAGATACACCCTTTTTTTTTTTTTTTTTTGAGACAGAGTCTTGCTCTGTTGCCAGGCTGGAGTGCAGTAGCACAATCTCAGCGCACTGCAACCTCCGCCTCCCAGGTTCAAGTGATTCTCTTGCCTCAGCCTCCTGAGTAGCTGGGACTACAGGTGTGCACCACCATGCCCAGCTAATTTTTGTATTTTTAGTAGAGACGGGGTTTCACCCTGTTGGCCAGGTTGGTCTCAATCTCTTGACCTCGTGATCTGCCTGCCTCAGCCACCCAAAGTGCTGGGATTACAGGTGTTAGCCACCACGCCCAGCCTAGATACACTTTTTTACCAGCCAGAAGTTATAAATAATTTCAGCCATAGGCTGGACATGGTGGCTCATGCCTGTAATCCCAGCAGTTTGGGAGGCCAAGGCAGATGGATGGCTTGAGCCCAGGAGTTCAAGACTAAAAACATTAGAAATTAGCTAGGTGTGGTGGTGTGTGCCTGTAGTACACTGGGAGGCTACTCAGGAGGCTGAGGTGGGAGGATCACCTGAACTTGGGAAGTCGAGGCTAGAGTGAGCCATGATTGCACCACTGTACTCCAGCCTGGGTGATGGGAGTGAGACCCTGTCTCAAAAAAAAAAAAATTCTGTAGTATTCAAGCACCATTTTAAAAGTTGCCTTAAAACACACACACACACACACACACACACACACAGAGAGAGAGAGAGAGAGAGAGAGAGAGAGAGAGAGAGAGAGAGAACATCTATAGTCCAAAAACATGTTTCCAACCTGTGAGTGAAAAATTATGACAATAAAAGTAGTGATGAGGCCGGGCACAGTGGCTCACGGCTGTAATTTCATCACTTTGGGAGGCCAAGGCAGGTGGATCACCTGAGGTCAGAAGTTTGAGACCAGCCTGGCCAACATTGTGAAAACCTGTCTCTACTAAAAATACAAAAACTAGCCAGGTATGGTGGCACCCACCTGTAGTCCCAGCTACTCGGGAGGCTGAGGCAGGAGAATCACTTGAATCTGGGAGGTGGAGGTTGCACTGAGCCGAGATCACACCACTGCACTCCAGCCTGGGCAACAGAGTGAGACTGTGTCTCAAAAAAAAAAAAAAAAGGTAATGGCCAGGCATGGTGGCTCACGCCTGTAATCCCAGCACTTTGGGAGGCCGAGGCGGGCGGATCACCTGAGATCGAGAGTTCAAGACCAGCCTGACCAACATGGAGAAACCCCATCTCTACTAAAAATACAAAATTAGCCAGGCATGGTGGCACATGCCTGTAATCCCAGCTACTCGGGAGGCCGAAGCAGGAGAATCGCTTGAACCCAGGAGGCGGAGGTTGCAGTGAACCAAGATCGTGCCATTGCACTCAGCCTGGGCAACAAGAGTGAAACTCTGTCTCAAAAAAAAAAGTGGTGATGGATTACCTAAATTAGGGTATCAGCAGCAAGTCAATTTCTAGTTAGAAAAAAATTATAAAATGTCATATATGCAACTGTAAGCAAAGCATCATGGTAGCATCATGTGAGAAATCATGCCTGTTGGACTTCCTTGACCATTTAGTTGTTGTTGTGGTTGTTGTTGTTTTTAGAGGCAGAATCTCACTCTGTCACCCAGGCTGGAGTACAGGGTTGCCATCAGAACTCACTGCAACCTCAAACTCCTGGGCTTAAGGGATGCTGCCACCTCAGTCTCCCAAGTAGCTGGGATTACAGATGCATGTCACAGTGCCTGGCTAATTTTTTAAACTTTTTGTGGAGATGAGATCTTGCTATGTTGTTCAGGCTGGTCTTGAACTTCTCAGTTCAAGCGATCCTCTCACCTCAGTCTCCCAAAGGTTTGGGAATATAGCCATGAGGCACCACGCCGGGCCTGACAATTAGTATTTTTATTTGGAATCACATACAGTGATGGAGGTGGGAGGTCATAATCTTTCAGTCATTAGAACCCCCAGCAGTCTTAATTCAGTCTGCTAGATTTGATAGAAATCAGAGGATAAGAGAGCAGGCCTGTGGGGCAGAAGGCATCAGAAGAAGGGGAAACCTACTTCCCTTATAAATTTCTAATAGTAATGCCTTTGTAACTCTAGCTATAGCCTCCAGCATCTCTTTTGATTTTTCCCCTTATTCTTCCCCTATATTCAACTCTGTCTTTTCTTTGAAAATATTATCTGGATTTTTGCTTTAATCTCTTCCCTTTGCTATTATTGTGTAGCCTAAACTTTTATCATGCCATTTCCGGATTCTTTAAACAATTTTCTCATCTGGTCTTCTTGATGACAGTTAATCCCCTGGCTCTTGTCTAATGAATCATTCTATACTACTACTTTCATCATATGACTCTAGTGCTTTAGAATCTAAAAAACAATCTCCATTGCTTAGTGATTTATCCAAACTTTTGGTCTGACTTGTAAAGTTCCTAATAGTTTTATACCACCTGAATTATTGAATGTGGTTTCTCCTGCTTCTTAACATGGTTTGTAATCAGACAGGTCTTTACTTTCCTTTACTCCTTGCTCATGTCATTGTTCTTCCACTACACCAAAGATGGTTGTATTTTGCTGTCCAGAATCAGTTTTACCTTTTGGTAATATTTCTCAGAATTTTTGGGGGAACCATCAGACCCTTACTTAGAGTCCATAAATTTGGATATGGCTGACTCCACAGCCAGCTCTAGGGTAGCATGTGACCCAAACCTGGCCAATCAGAGCACCTCAGTCCCTTGGTTACAGCACTTGAGTGAAGGGCACAAGATGCAACTTGGTCCAATCCAGCCCTGCCTAGAGCTTCTGTTAGAATTTTTAGGAAAGAATAGTGTTTGGGAAAGCCAAGAAATAGCAAGGGAGAAGTTCCTGATGATGATATAATTTGAGCCTCTAGATCTATCTATGCCTGATCTTTTTAGTTACAAACAAGAAATCCTTTTGCCTTTTGGCTTAAACCTACTTGAATTGGCTTGCAAGGAGTACTCCTGCCTCTTTGCTTCTTTGAGTTAAATTCACTCTTTGAGATCTAGCTGTCATGCCCCTTTCAAACTGTTCTTTCCTTTCCTTAATTCCCACTACACCCTCCTTAATCCATATTGTTTTAACACTAAATTGTCTCAACTGTCTAACATTTTCTAGTTTTGCTTTCCCAATGGGCCATAAGTTTACTGAGGGCTTGGACCATGAATTACATTTCTCTTAGTTCCCAAAGCTTAAGAATGTTTCATACTTAAGATGCAGATTGATAAATTCTTAAGATAAGTTACTTCTCTTTAAGAAATCAGTAGTAAGAATCTCAAAAACAAATGAAAACTGGGCAAATTATTGCTAATCAGGACCTAGATATTTAGGTAATTCTGTTCCATCTTCCTGATTTCAAAAGAAACACATCAGGAACGAAGGGAAAAACGATATTTGTTGGGCCTTTGGAGGGGCCCAGTAACAACTGTTTGTTTTAAAATGTAGATGTTATTATTTAGGTACGGTGAGGCCAGCAGATGATGAGATGACTGCCAATGAAGAGATAGCTTGTGACTCACAGTTCCCAAGAGGGAAGGGGCACAACATGCCACACAGGGCCACATGGGGAAGCACCAGTGTCGGTCAGGAGGCAGAAGAAGCAAGAGGAAACCATGGGCATGAGCCTTTATCATCGTTTCTACAGGAAAGAGAAGGGGAGGGGAGGGCAAGGGAGGAGAGGGAAGGGAAGGGGAAGAGAGGGAAGAGGAAGGGAAGGGAAGGGAGGGAAGGGGAGGGGAGGGGCAAGGCAAGGAAGGAGCAAGGCAAGAAAAAAGGCAAGGCAAGGAAGATGTAGGATTGCTTAGTTTTAATAATTTCAGCAGTCTCTGGGGTGTAGGGACTGTCCTGAGTTGCGTGGTACCTGACCCTAGGTTGATTAGGGCAGGGGAAAGTTGGCTTGTGTATAAGAGTTCAATAAAGGAGGTGGTTGGGGAATATGAGTTCTGGACTGTTCAATTTGCCAATGAAAGGCACAGAGGAGTTGTTGACTATCTCTAGGAACTAGCTAGTCTGGGGAGAGTCAATCTCTCCCTGGCCAGTGAGGCTGCAGATGCCAGGGAATCAAGAATACTGAATATAAGAAGATATCTTTATACACTCCCCTCTTTCCCACTCGGCTCAGAAGAGATTAAACAATAAGACGAAGAAGAAACTGATGGTGGCCAAAATGTCTGCTCAATCACAGGCAATAAAGCTACACTGGAAGAAATATGTTAATGTGAGAGTAAAATGAGCCTCCTAACTCTATCCAGAAATAGTCAGGCTTACTCACATCATGATAGGCAGTACTAAATGAGGACAACTAGGAAGAATTTTATGGAATGAGTAACAGAGAAGAAATTGTGCTTGATGTAAGCAAATGTAATCCTAGGAGGAAAAAATAAGGTCAGGGGCTGAGCCAAGTAAGCCCAGTTTATTCTTTCCAGATGTACCAATCAGACAACTTGCTCTACCTTTCCCAAACAGGATGAGTAAAGAATAGAGGAAGCCAAGGACTGTCGCTTGACTGAACTCCCTTTCTGTGGAAACCTCAAACATGAGAAAGAAATATCACTGCCCACCCCCCTCCACCAACACCAAGAAACGCTGACTTTTCTAGAGATTTTCGGAAGATAAAATTCTGACACATTCCTAGTTATGGTTCCAGCTTCAAGGTTTTACATTTTAAATCCAGAGTTTTAACTAATTGACGTTCAGAAGAAGAGAAATGATTCAACCCACATAGGGGTCCATAGGTGGGTTCCTACACTATAAAATTTAGGGTGAACTTTCAGACTCTCTGGTATGTGGGAAATATCCTGCTATGGCTCTTGGTTGCATACTCTCCTACTTAGACTTTTTTTGAAAGAGCGAGGGGAAGGGCCTATAGGCCCAGACACTGGGGAACTATCATCTGGCAGATATGTTAGTAATGAATGACCTAGACATGATGTTTGAGGCCTAGAAAGGCCTCAAGGTGGTATGGGAAAACAGGAGAAAGTCATTTACAGTAGCATTCATGTTTACTGTCAACATTTATTCATCTATGTTAGGGTCAGCAAATTATGTCCTATTGGCCAAATCCAACCAGTCACCTGTTTTGTTTTGTTTTTTAAGTTTTATTGGCCGGGCACTATGGCTCATGCCTGTAATTCCAGCACTTTGGGAGGCAGAGGCAAGCAGATCACTTGAGTCTAGGAGTTCAAGACCAACCGTGGCAACCTGGCAAAACCTCATCTTTATAAAAAATACGCAAAATTAGCTGGGCATGGTGGTGCATGCCTGTGGTCCCTGCTACTCAGGAGGCTGAGTAGGAGGATTGCCTGGGCCTGGGAGGTTGAGGCTCCAGTAAGCCAGTATCACGCCATTGTACTCCAGCCTGTGTGAGTACAATGTGAGTAACACAGTGAGAACCTATCTAAAAAAAAAACAAAAAACAAAAAAAAAAACTTTTTTTGAAACGCAGTCACATCACTCCTTTTTGTGTTCTTTGTGATTGTTTGCATGCTATAACAGCAGAGTTGAGTAGTTGTAAGGGTCTCGTGGCCTGCAAAGCTGAAAATATTTATGCACTGATTCTCTGTAGAACAGTGGTTACCAAGTTTTTGGCATCAGGGACTTGTTTCGTGAAAGACAATTTTTCCACAGACCCCGGGTTGCAGAGGGATGGTTTTGGGAGGATTCAAGTGCATTACATTTATTGTGCACTTCATTTCTATTATTATTACATTGTAATATATAATGAAATAATTATTCAGCTCACTATAATGTAGAATCAATGGGAGCCCTGAGCTTGTTTTCCTGCAACTAGACAGTCCCATCTGGGGGTGATGGGAGACAGTGGCAGATCATCAGGCATTAGATTCTCATAAGGAGCACACAACCTAGATCCCTCACATGAGCAGTACACAATAGGGTCCATGCTCCTATGAGAATGTAATGCCAAAGCTGATCTGAGAGGAGGTGGAGCTCAGGAGGCAATGTGAACGATGAGAAGTGGCTGTAAATTCAGATGAAGCTTCACTTGCTTGCCTGCCACTTACCTCCTGTGTGGCCTATTTCCTAACAGGCCACCGAATGATATTGGTCCATGGCCTGGGGGTTAGGGATCCCTGTTATAGAAGTTTGTCAATGCCTGCTGTATATATGTTCATTGTATGTTTACAGATTGCCCTCACTGTGCAAGGGACAGTGCTATGAACAGGGACAACCTATGCCTTAAATGAGTTCACATTCTACTGGGAAACCAGATATTTTAGCAGTGTGAGAAACTTAGTAACTGAGGAAGGAGTGACTCTTTGGGGGATGGTAAGGTAAGGGGTTGAGAGGGAAGTCATGGGATTGACTGGAAAGATGGCCTGTGGCCCACATGGGAAGGACATTATATGTTATGTGAGGGAACGTAAGACTCTGTCCAATAAATAGTGGAACACCATTGAGGGATTTGAATCAGAAGAGTAACATAATCAATTCACATTGGACAAAAAAAGTTATTTATTGAAAAAAGAATAATCTGAAGTCACTCTATATCTAGTGGCACTGGAGGAAAGTCTGGAGGCTGGCAGATTAGTTAAAAAGTGTTGGCCCAATGACTGTACTATGCCAAGCCCCGCCCCAAATAATTTTTATGTAAGCATATTGATTAGCAAGTAAAGCACACACTAGCATTTCGTTTGGCATACAGCATAGAACACAATAAAGTAAACTGAAGCCAAACATTAATTAAATACACGTATTTAGCTAGTTATTCTTATAGTGTGGGTATATATTAAATCAGAGAGAATGCATTCTTGAAGAAGATTTAGTTGGGTTTTTTTCTTTTTAAACATGAAGATAAAGTTATTTTCACTTGTCTTCTTAGAAGCAAACTCTCCCATCTCTACCCCACTGTTCGCCTTTCTTCTTTCATTTTTTAATTTTTTATTAAAGACAGGGTCTCTCTCTGTTGCCTAGGTTGGAGTGCAGCAGTACAATCATAGCTCACTGCACCCTTGAACTCTTGGGCTCAAGTAATCCTCCTGCCTCAAGCCTCCAGAGTAGTTAGGGCTAATTTTTTAATTTCTTGCATGTTGCCCAGGCTGGTCTCAAACTGCTGACCCCGAGCAATCCTCCCACCTCAGACTTCCAAAGTGCTAGGATTACAGGTGTGAGACACTGTGCCCAGCCCACCCTTTTTTTTTTTTTTTGAGACGGAGTCTCGCTCTTTCACCCAGGCCGGACTGCAGTGGTGCGATCTCGGCTCACTGCAAGCTCCGCCTCCCGGGTTCACGCCATTCTTCTGCCTCAGCCTCCTGAGTAGCTGGGACTATGGGTACCTGCCACCACGCCTGGCTAATTTTTTTTTCTATTTTTAGTAGAGACAGGGTTTCACTGTGTTAGCCAGGATGGGCTCCATCTGACCTCGTGATCCGCCCACCTCGGCCTCCGAAAGTGCTGGGATTACAGTCGTGAGCCACCGCGCCTGGCCCATATGAGGGTTTAATCTATCAGTAAAAGGATTGAGATGTATATGTTCTGTTTTGTTTCTGGAGCAGTGCTTTTCAAAACTTTAACATGACTGTGAATCACCTGGGGATCTTGTTTAAATGCAGATTCAGATTCAGTAGGTGAGGTCTGAGATACTGCATTCCTAACAGTATCCCAGGAGATATAAATGAGCTGGTCCATACTTTTGAGTAGCAAATGTGGACTGCAGGTATCATCCATTAAGCGTTGGGTAGAGGGGAACCTTCCAGAGACTGAAAGGATTTTAAATGGAGAGACAGGAGTCACGATAGGGCGTTAGAGTGATTCTGCTAATTCAAATATGATAGCCCAATCTTACCCTTTATTAATAATTTCAGAAAACATCAGGGCCAGATGATAAAAACAGGCCAAGATCTTGGAGACTGGCTTCGCAGTGAAGATGGAAGTAGAAAGTATCTTTCTTACTTGTGTGAGGGTCTCAGACAAAACACAAATCTTTTTGCTCTGAACATCCTGTGGTACTCCCATCTTTGCCACTAAAAGTAACTTAAAATAACAAAAATAATCTGTAAGATAAATATGAGGAAGTCCAACCAAATTCTGATATTTCCCCCCATGATTACTATTTTGATGCTACTTGGGGAAGTAATAAATACATAATTCAGCCAAGCACAGTGGCTCACACCTTTAATCTCAGCATTTTGGGAGGCTAAGATAGGAGGATCACTTGAGCCCAGGAATTGGAGACCAGCCTGGGCAACATAGTGAGACCTTGCCTCTACAAAAAATAAATACAATTAGCAGGGCATCATGTTGCATGCCTGTGGTCCCAGCTACTTGGGAGGCTGAGGCTGGAGGATGGCTTGAACCCAGGAGGTAAAGGCTGCAATGAGCCATATTCATGCCACTGCACTCCAGGCTGGGCAACAGAGCAAGACCTGGTCTCAAATACATACATAAATACATATATACATATATACATACATACATACATATCTTCCCAAAATGTTTTATTTGGGTGCAGTTGTTTGGCTAATACCCTAAGCATGCATGAGAAAGCATTGAATAACGTCAGTTCAGTGTATTCTTTTAACTTGAAATGTTCCCCAACAACAACAAAAAGATTTAAAGGTTATGGGATGGGAAGATATCTTTGTAGGGACCATTATAGGATCCCTAGAAAGAGAGACTTATTCCTAGCAGTACATACCCTGTGATGTTTTTCTGTAAACTAACTTAGCACTAATCAGTTACACAAACTCCATTTCACTTCACTTTTTAACCACCCCCTCAAAAATTAACAACAATAATAGAATTTTCATTCCAAGTTTGAGAATAACCATTGAGAGCATTAAAACTACGTGCATACAAACACTGCAACTGGGTTCCGGTTCCTGTGATTAAGAAAGAATATAAAAATTCACTAAAGGTGTTCTGTGAGTTACTAGGAGTAATAAGACAAAAAACAATTTAATTATCGTACAAAATATTTAAATAAAAAAACTCACCAAAGGCACGAAGTGACCATTTATAGGAATCATATCCCTAGCTCCATAGTGGAGAGCATTCTTATTATTTTAAGAGCAAATTATAATATCCTTCATGTGGATCCAGGGACTAGAACAAAGAATACAAAGACAAAACTAGCTAGTTCTAAGTCAAAGACGGTTTTGCATAAAGAACAGAATTAATAGAGGAATCCCAAGAGTAAAAATAATAAATCCTAGAATGACGATGAGAATTATAAGGGAGCCCTTGTATTAAGTGAAAAAAGCCCCTACTTGCCTTTGCCTTTTTCCTTGAGGTTTTAGCTCAACAGCAGTTTGAGTCATTGTTGATATATAAACCAGATTTTTAACATAAAGCGTAAGAAATTGTTCATTTTCTCTATAAACATACTCTGTGGGCAATCTAGTCTTTCAGTTTTGGTCAGCAAAATATATATTTTCTTACTCAACTAAAATGCTAAATCACTGCAAACAATTATTTACAAATTAATAAGATTTCCAAAAGTAAAACAACTTCATGAAACTTATTTAAAGATAGACAAGACCAACTTCAGCAGAGGCAGTAGATCCAGTGGTTAATCATTTCCTGGGCTTGATTTCAAATTGAGGCTTTACTTATTAACAGCTGTATGACTTTGAGCAAGGTACTTAATTATAGTGTGCTCATTGGTTTTTTAAAAAGTGTGTGTCAGGGGGGTCCCAGCTATTCCAACCTGGGCAACACAGCAAGTCCTTGTTTAAAAACAAAAAAGATGATACTATTGTATTAAGTTATATGTAATGATATATTACAGGGTTTAGTGCAGTGTCTGGCACTTGTAAATTCATTTATTCATTTCAAAAAGTGGTTATAGAAAAATCTCACTTTGTTAGATGCTGGGGATACAGGCATGAACAAAACAGATATGCCTTCTGCCCTCAGACATACAGTCTACTAGGCAAGGCAGTTAAAAGGTCAGTTAAAACCAACATAATATATATTACAAACTTTCAATGAGGCATTTAACTGGGAAATATGAGGCTAATAAAAATATATTTAGTAGCTGCTAAACGTTAATGTTTAAAAATATGTATATATACTTAGGATTAATAGATGAGAAGACTTGCACATTTCAAAGCCCTTATTTACAAACATTTATTGATTATGAAACATCCTTGAAAATAATGAGGGAGTAACTTCATTGGTATGACTGGGAAAACAAGTTGAGTCTTCCTGGTTCAGACAATAGAGCATGGAGTTTAGTGAGTTAACATTGATATAACTAATGGACTTATTTGAAATTCACCAGATGGATGAATTTGTGAGTGGTATTCACTTGCGTGTGGGTGGGTGTGTATATTAATTTTTAAATTTTATTTTATATTTTGTGGGGCGGTCTCCTGAGCCAAAGTAGGCTGAGAGAAACGCCCTAATTTTTATGCAATTGTATCTCGTGTGTAGATTTGTGTGACCACTGCTATAGTCAAGATACAGGACAGTTCTACTACAAGTTTCCCTTGAGCTACCCTTTCATAAACACAGACACCGCCCTTACTCCCCACCACCGCCAACCCCAAGCGACTAATCATCTGTTCTCCATCCCTATAATTTTGTCATTTTGAAAATGCTACATAAATGTAATCATATTACTTGAAGCCAGGAGTTCAAAACAAGCCTGGGCAACCAAGCAAGGGCCCGTCTCACAAAAGAAAAAAAAAATCAGCCAGGTGTGGTGGTGCACATCTGTAGTCCCAGCTACTCACAGAGGCTGTGACAGGAACATCGCTTGAACCAGGAGCTCAAGACTGCACTGGGCCACTGTCACACCACTGCATTTCAGCCTGGGTGAAACAGTGAGACCCTGTCTCTAAAAAAAATAAAAATAAAGTAAAATAAATACAATCATACAGTATATAACCCTTTGAGATTGCCCTTTTTTTCCATTCAGCATAATCCCTTTGAGATTCTTCCAAATTATTACATATATCAAGAGTTCATTACTTTGTATTGCTGAGTAGCTACAGTTTGTTTAACCATTCATCTGTTGAAGGACATTTGGGTTGTTTTCAATTTCTGGCTTTTACAAATAAAGCTGCTATGAACTTTTATGTACAGGTTTTTGTGTATACATGTTTTCATTTATCTGAGATAAATGTCTAAGAGCGTAATTGCTGGGTTGTATGGTAAGTGCACGTTCAGTTTTGTAAAAAAAAAATCACTATACTCTTTGCATGACAGTTCCCAGTGGCCTTGGACTGATCAACTTCTCCCCAGTTTCTCACTTGTATTAATAGTTCTCAAGAATAACTGTAGAATGTGCTAGGAATGCAATATCCTGAGATAAGGAGGGACTGGCTGAAACAGCCCAGGCTCTGTTCCAGTCCCTCCTAGAAACAGGATGTCCTTCATCATTTTAGCCCAACATGTCATGTTGCCTCCAGAATATAAAACCCAAGATGGTCTGCTTTCCAGGGTCACTCAGCTGTGGTACAAATGGGGTACACACAAATGAGACTCCATCCTTCCAGGGCAACTTTCCTGAGTCTCGGGAGATTGGCTCACAGTGAATCCTATGCTTCGGTTTTCCCTTGTTGCCTAGCTGTAAATAATAAATTCACTTCATGTAACTTGTACACATGGGTGTTCTGTCTCACCAGACTCAGTTGGTAACCAGTGCACAGCAAACCTGCTTTGCACTCTTTTCCAGAGTGGCTGCACCGTGTTACATTTCCAGCAGCAGTGTGCAAATGTATGTAAGCAGTTTAAGTGCTTAACCAACAGTTCTTCAGAATAACTAACAAAAGCACGATGGTGCTTTTTACTTATTAATTCCTGGAGATTAATTGGTCTCCTTCTGATAAAAACATTCCAAATCTTTCAGCTCAAATCACTGTATGGTTTGGGAAGATATCAGTGGAAGAAACTCACTGCAAAGAAGTTAAGTCAAAGAAGTCCTAAGAAAAGTGTTTTAAAACAAGGCTAAAACTTTATTCTAAAGACAACTGAGAGTAGGGAAGGTAACTAAGATTTATTGAGCCTATATACCAGGCATTTTTCAGTCTTTATCTCATGCATTCCTCCCAATGACCCTGTAAAAAGGGTAATATGTCTATTTTATAAATATTACAATTGCCGAACTTGGTGGCCCATGCCTGTAATCCTAGTACTTTGGAGGCCAAGGCAGAAATATCGCTTGAGCTCAGGAGTTCAAGATCAGCCTGGGCAAAATAATGAGACCTCATCTCTATTAAAAATTTAAAAAAACATTAGCTAGGAGTGGTGGCGCATGCCTGTTGTCCCAGCTACTCAGGAGGCTGAGGTGGGAGGATCACGTAAGGCCAGGAAGTCAAGGCTTCAGTAAGCCATGATCACATCACTGCCCTCCAGCCTGGGTGACAGAGCCAGACTCTGTACCCCACCCCACTCAAAAAAAGTAAGAAAGAAAAGAAAAAGAAATATAAGAAATATTGCAATTGAAGCTTTACATAATGTTTCGTACAGGTCATGGAATTACTAGGTGGTGAAGTGAGAGTGAGAGGCCCATACTTGTAGCTTCTGCTGCCTTCAGCTCAGGGCAAAGAAACATAGAAGGCAATCAACATGTTTGTTGAAAAAAAAAAAAGAATAAATGAATGAGCGACTTAACTTCAGCTCTGCTATTTATGTGTCCCTGGGCAGGAAAATTAATTTCTTTGAGTCTATTTCTTCATTTCTTATAGCAAGATAATAATGACATCTAGTTCACAGAGCTAAGGGACAAATAAGGTGATAAACTGGGAAAACAATTTGAAAAATATTAATTAAACAAATGTTAGCTAGCATAATATTTAAAAAGTACAGTCACAGTCATAAACAAATATTGATAAATATAGGTATGAGAGGCGGGTGGGTGTATGAAGATCACTTAATATCTCTGATTCCCTGGTTTCCTCACCTGTAAGATCACAATTGAGTTTAAAGCTGAGCACCTTCATGACACAGACTCTAAGACTCACCAAGTTAGGAGACAGAGTCAAGGAAGCCTCTGCACATAATTTTAATTTGAAATTGTTTATTCTACCTCCGAGGATATTTCAAAGTATGGAGCTGATTATCTTTATCCATGACATTCTGGCCTTTATCAATTAGGTCATTCAGACCTATATCAATACATTTAATGAATTACAACATGTAAAACTTCTGTGCATGTGTACATGAGAACAGTATTAGAAACAGCTACTACTATGAGTGTTTATACATAACTTCCGAACAATTAGTGTTTGGAAAAATAGACATTAGATAGAAAATCTGGAAGAATGGGCAAGGAATTGGTATATTGTGTCTGGAGAGGAACATAGCTGGCTAGGGACAGGTAAAACAATTATTCACAGTTGGCCGAGCGTGGCGGCTCACGCCTGTAATCCCAGCACTTTGGGAGGCCCAGGCAGGTGGATTGCCTGAGTTCAGGGAGACTAACCTGGGCAACATGGTGAAACCCCGTCTCTACTTTAGTATTTTCAAATACAAAAAATTAGCCAGGTGTGGTGGCGCATGCCTGTAATCCCAGCTACTCGGGATGCTGAGGCAGGAGAATCGCTTGAGCCTGGAAGGCCGGGAGCTTGCAGTGAGCTGAGATCGTGCCACTGCACTCCAGCCTGGGCAGCAGAGCGAGACTGTCTCCAATTCATATTTGTAATCCTTTGCACTTTCTTTTTGAATTTTGAAACATGTATTACTGCATTACTATTAATAGACTCACGTTTTAGAAAACTTTTATATAAAAATGTTAAGTCATTTTAAGCATTACCTTTATTTCAACTATTAATTTAAATTATGAAAATATGAAGCCACTTCACTTTCAATATGATTGTAACTTTTTAACAGACTTTGTGGTCACTGGGCATATTTAACCCCTCGAATAAAGCAATCTTTCCCATTTATCATTACTTTGTAAGACTCATTTGCTGGGTGGTGGATTAAATTGAACAGAATAAGTTATTTCTTTTTCTTTTCTTTCTTTCTTTCTTTTTTTTTTTTTTGAGACGTTGTCTCGCTCTCTCGCCCAGGCTGGAGTACAGTAGCACGATCTCGGCTCACTGCAAGCTCCGCCTCCCGGGTTCACGCCATTCTCCTGCCTCAGTCTCCGGAGTAGCTGCGACTACAGGCGCCAGCCACCAAGCCCGGCTAATTTTTTGTGTTTTTAGTAGAGACGGGGTTTCACCATGTAAGCCAGGATGGTCTTGATCTCCTGACCTCGTCATCCGCCCACCTAGGCCTTCCAAAGTGCTGGGATTACAAGCGTGATCCACCGCGCCCGGCCCCAGAATAAGTTATTTCCCAAGAGCCACCCTTAGATGCTGGTAGGTGTCATGGTCTTCCCAAGACCAGGTGCTGGATAGAAGGTCCTAGCATTTTCCTCATCTGTTGCCATCCTCAGTAAAGGAGGAATTAGAACTGCCGCAAGCCCCTAAAGACTGGAAAGATGGGACGGGCGCGATGGCTCACGCCTGTAATCCCAGCAATTTGGGAGGCCGAGGAGGGTGGATCGCCTGAGGCCAGGAATTCCAGACCAGCTGGCCAACATGGTGAAACCCCATCTCTACTAAAAATACTAAAATTAGCCGGGCGTGGTGGCGCGCGCCTGTAATCCCAGCCACTCGGGAGGCAGAAGCAGGAGAATCGCTTGAACCCAGGAAGCAGAGGTTGCAATGAGCCGAGATCGCACCACTGCACTCCAGCCTGGGCGACAGAGTGGGGGGAAAAAAAAAAAGTGAAAAGATGATGGCGCCCACTTCCGACCCCCTTAAGTAATTAAAAATAGGAATTCATTTAGGAAGTGAATTAAAACTTAAATTAGGGTGGATACAAGACGTTCCTTCTAGACTTTCTGAAATAAAAATTCCGAATAAAATCATCAAAGCCGAACTTTTCCTTTTTGCCTTTCCCTTCCTTGCTAGTGCCTGGGACCGCGTTCAGCCTCCAGCTCAACAATCCGGCACTCGCAGGTTCTTAAGTCCCACCCACGCGGCAGCGCACAGGTAACCGCAGTGCCAGTCCCACCCCACCTACGAGCTCCTCCTCCGCCTCCCACCAAGGGGCCTTGGCCCCGCCCTTGGAAGCGTGGTTGTGACGTCAGCGCGCTGTCTCCGAAGCCCGGCAGCAAATGAGCGCAGACCGCACGGGCCCTCCGCGTACCAAGGCATACGCATGCGCATTGGTTCTGAGAGCCCTGAAGACCGGGCGGAGCCCAGCGCGGATGGAGGCCTGAGGGTGGCGGGGGCGGAGCGCGCCGCGAGCTGGGGGCATGTCCGCGGCGGGCGCCGTCTAGAGGAAGGCCAAGCAGCCGCCACCACGCTGTCGGTCGCGGAGAGACGCAAGCGAGCCAGGCCGAGGGCCGCGGCGGCGATGCAGCGACGGCGTCGCCCTCCGCCGCCCACCTCCCGGCTGCCCGAGGGCTGCGGGGGAGGAGGCGGTGGCAGCGAGGAGGTGGAAGTGCAGTTTTCCGCCGGGCGTTGGGGCTCGGCCGCGGCGGTTTCGGCGGCAGCGGCGGCGGCCACGCGTAGCACTGAGGAGGAGGAGGAGAGGCTTGAGCGTGAGCACTTCTGGAAGATCATTAATGCCTTCCGCTACTACGGGTAAGGAGCCCGTGGCGGACCCCGGCCCAGACCGTCGGGGCGCCCACTGGTGGCGGCGGACCCGCCGGAACGGGGGCGCTCGCCGTCCCGCCGCCACGCCTCCGAGGCGTCGGGACCCGGCTGCTGCAGCTGACCTCCGGGCCCCGAGTCACCTCGCACCACCCCAGCCCCTCCCGGCCCTGCACACCCGCGTGTCCGCCGCGCCGTCTGCTGCACAGCCTCGTGTCTTCTGACCTCAGGATCAGATTAGCTCTCCTGCCTCCGTCCTCGTAAAGGTTTGGCTTTGAGGCCGATGGGGGTGACCGGAGAAGCGCTGTAACAATTTCAGATAGAAGACGATGGTGGTACAATCGTCCACTGCTGGGCTGATTGGTGTGTGTGGTCGATGTCCTCCAAACTGAACACACGGAGAGCCCAAGTTCACCTACGCGTGGGATGCTGTAGGACGTATTTTCCCAAACTGTTACCAGTGCTTGTAAGAGCAGTTTAAGATTTCCACCCACCCCTCTTTGGCGCTGTGAACGCACTTGCACTTTTGTGTGAGCGATTGAATGATGCTGCTCAGTGTCTTTAACTGGTGGGTGATTAAGGGCGGAAGTGGTCCGGATATTCTAAAATTTGCTAATTATTAGGAGAGAAATGAGAGAAGTCACAATAAGAGCTGCCTTTACGTTCTTTTTTTCTGCAAATCTGTATCTAATTCTCCCTGGTGTGCTAGGCACTGTGGTAGGACCTTTATGCTCCTCATTCATAAAAACAGCTCCCTAACTTCCACGTTTCTTCTAGATAGATGTTAAAGTAGCTTAATCACAAAGTTATAATTCCAAGAGCTGAAAGGGACTTAAATCAACTGGATTTTCAGGTGAAGAATAACACTTTTATTCACGTAAGAGATATGAGTCCACCGGTGACTATGTTCTGAGGCTGCAGTTGGAATCAGACAGACATGACCTCCTACGCAGGTAAACCTGTTCCCATAGGTGGGTTCCTGCTGTGCTTTATGCAAAGTTTTTTTATATTGTTCATCTTATGTATTATAGTTGTTTTTATAAATCTCTTGCTTTGCTGTGACCTCCTCAAGGGCAGGGGCTGAGTCTTTTTTATTTTTATGTCACTAGTGCTTGGCATATGTTGTTTAAGCTCTATTTTTAACAAAACAAATAGTAGCAAAGAAATACATTTCTCATTCCCAAATAGTCTGTCAAGTTTTTGACTGATAGTTAAATTAGTTTACTAGTCTGAATTTAGAAGCTTGCTTAGTGAAAGCTTAAAGTTATTTGGAATCTGATTGTATATGTGATAGGAACTTTTGAACTTCGAAGATCTTGATGAAATAATTTAATGATTAAACCCAGAAATAGGGACCAGGGACAGCATTACTTTACGGAGCCCAAAAGAGTAGTTTGGATATTTTATTTCTCCAGATTTAGTAGTAACAGAGGGAGCAAGGCAGACCATCAGAGAATTGAATTTGATGCAGGAATTGTGACGGAAAGAACCATAAAGTTAGGAAAGGCAGCTAACATCAGATAGCTAAGAGTGGGAGATACAGAAAAGTCTGATACATTTTGCTCTTGAAAAATCTAGAAAGAATATTGGGAAATGTCTTGGGAATATGGTGGACCCATTTAGTTAAGTGCGTAGTTGTACTTACTTTTAATATATTAGGACCAATTTAAAATTGATATTTATGGGTAAGTATGGGATGGGACTTTGTTGGGGTAGGGGTTGATCAGGAACTGAAGTGTGGCAATATAGAGAAGAGATCTTGTGTGAATATTCTAGTGGTTGTGATACTATTTCCTATACTCTCTTCTTTACCAGCGTAATGTTGGATTCAGGACATTTCATTTTTTAAAAAAAATAGTTTTATTTGTATATACTCTCTTGAAACACTTCAAATACTTGGGCTGAAAATAGTATAACATCAAAAATATGCTTTTTAAAATGTCACTTAAAGCCTGGGGTACAGAAAGTTTATGTAGCAGAGAACAGTGGATTGTTACATTCTAATATTTTGTGATCTTCTAGACTTAAACTGTAGCCACTAATCATATCTGGATAAATTTAAGCTAAAATTAATTAGTATTTAATAAGCTTTAAAATTTAGTTGCTCAGTTTCACTACCCATATTTCAGGTGCTCAATAGCTACATGTGGCTAGAGTCTGCTGTACTGGACAGTGCAAATAAAAGCTTTTCCATTATCGAAGTAGGTTGTGATGGACAATCCGGTTCTACACATTTAGCAAGTACAGTGGACCCTTAAACAATATGGATCTGAACTGCACGGGTCCACGTATACACAAATTTTTTGAAATAAACATATTGGAAAATTGTTTTGAGATTTGCAACAATTTGAAAAACTTAGCAAACTTGCATAGCCTAGAAATAGTGAAAAAATTAAGAAAAAATTATGCCATGAATGCATATGTGTAGATACTAGTTTATTATTTACTACCATAAAATATACACAAATCTATTATAAAAAGTTAAAATTTATCAAAACTTACACAAACACAGATCTTACATGGAGCTATTTGCAATTGAGATAAATGTAAACAAGCAAAGATGTAGCATTAAATCTTAGTTGCATAAAATTATCTGTAGTAGATACTGTACTACTGTAATAATTTTGTAGCCACTTCCTGTTGCTTTTGCAGTAAGCTCAAATGTTACCAGTATCTTCTTAAAATAATCACTCTGCTTTTGTCTGTCAAGTAAATTGCATATAGCAGTAAACAGATTTTATCAAATTTAATGCAATACCATAAACCTTAAATAATACCATGGGTCCCATATGACGTGCCACTGGTGATGCTGCAGGTGCTCCCAAGAAGCAGAGAAAAAAGACATTACAAGAAAAAGTTGATTTGTTTGATATGTACTGTAGATAGAGGTCTGCAGTTGGAGGTTGCCCCCCAACCCCATTTCAGACAGAGGATTCATCTTGTAATCAAATTATGTAAACTTATAGTATTGATAAATGCAGTGCAGTAGTGTAAATGTATTTTCCCTTTCCTACGACTTTCTTAATATTTTCTTTAGCTTTATTGTAAGAATGTAGTACGTAATATATTAACATACAACATATCTGTCAGTTGTTTATGTTATTGGTACGGCTTTCGGTCAGTAGTAGGCTATTAGTAGTTAAGTTTTTGGTGAATCAAAGTTAGGTGTGGGTTTTCGACTGCACAGGGGGTTGGTGCCCCAACCCAAGTATTGTTCAAGGGTCAGCTGTACGTCCAGATTTTGCAGGCTTCAATTTTACTGCAAAATGTCTTTTAGTTAATACGTAGGAGATTTAGATAAAAGGTCATAAAGCAAGGAATGTCTTTTGATTAATATTTTCTCTTTCTAATGAGTTTCAATTTTGTGATTCCCACAGATTTTGCTTAGATGACATTCTCATTAAGGTAAAAATGGATATAGCTCATTTGTATTGAATAGCAAAAGTGTTAGTTTTATAACCCAGTCTTGTTATGAATGAAGCACCTCAGCACATAGAAAACACTAGAGTTGAAAAGCTGAAAGTCTTTTCAGAAACTTCTTACTTTTAGAAATAACGGGGTGAGATTTTTTAATATTGAGATTTAGAACTGATTTTTACAGGTGAGGATGTGGATAGACACAAAGCGGTAAGCAACTTGCTCAGGGTTACACAATCCAGTTGTGGTAGAATCTGACCTAAAATCCAAAATCGTTACCTAAAATTTTACTGTGCATTAATGAGGAGTTATACTAGTAACACAAATTTAATGTTAGGTATTTAATAAAGATTTAAAATGAATCAAGACAGGCCAGGCTTTGTTTCTGACAAGTTATGTTTTTTTCTATTTGGATTTCCTAGAGTAGTTCAACTAGGTGCAGAGGAATGGGCCTGTGACCATGGCCTTTAGATCAGACCTGGTATGGGTTCACCCTGATGACAGGTGACTAAATCAGAGTTGAGGTCACTGCTGACACCAGGTTTCTAGAGAGAGTTAGAGGTAGAGATACCACCATTGGGGAAAAATGGCTACTAAGTTTACTTTCTCCTCTTATCAGCAAGAGGATGTCACCTCCTGATGCTGACTTAGTTCAGAACCAAGGAGAGTCTGATTTTTGTAAAATACTCCTTCAAAGCAGGTTTGGCAGAGTTTCTTAAAAGGGCCAGGCAGTAAATATTTTAAGCTCTGAAGGCCAAGTGGTCTCTTGTTACAACTCATCAACTCTGCCCTTGAATGGAAGGAGCCTTAGGCTTTGTGTAATCAAATAGTGTGGCTTTGTACCAATAAGACTGTACAAAAACCAGGTAACCAATGGGCCCCTGGCTTAAAGCAATTCTGATAGGGTAAGCATGTGCAGGATAGTGAAGTTAGCCCCAGTTATAAGGGTATAATAGGGATTGGACTGTATTCTCAACTTTAGTAAGATCCCACCTATTTTAAGAGTCACTGGTGGATGTATGTTATGGCAGCTTTGCACACCATTAAGTAACCAGGGGTTTAAGGATCTCATCCTGCTCTGTGTAGTTACTTCTGTATCAAAAATTGACAGCTCTTGTAACCAATCTATAACTCATCTCAACTCACCCTTGCAACCTTGATATTACTTGGTGATAAGTAGTCTCCATGGAAAACCAAAAGTGGCACCCGTGGGAATATAACTGAACATTTATTGCTTTTTACATATGCTGAAATACGGAGATATTGAATAATGACCAAGATGACACTTGTGTTTTAGAATAATTCTTCTGATTAGAGGTGGGGCAGGAAGGGCAGGGGAGGAGTTAGGAAGTAGAATTGAAAAGTATCCTGGGTTTATTGATTGTGGGACTAGGAGAAGAGGCATTTAGGATGACTCCTTAATTTCTTTTTTTTTTTTTTGGGTCTCGCTCTGTCACCCAGGCTGGAGTGCAGTGGCAGAATCTCAACTCACTGCAACCTCTGCCTCCCAGGTTCAAGCGATTCTCCTGCCTCAGCCTCCCAAGTAGCTGGGATTACAGGCGCATGCCACCATGCCTGGCTAATTTTTTGTATTTTTAGTAGAGACAGGGTTTCACTGTGTTAGCCAGGATGTTCTTGATCTCAAACTCCTGACCTGAAGTGATCTGCCCACCTCAGCCTCTCAAAGTGCTGGGATTACAGGCGTGAGCCACCATGCCCGGCTGATGACTCCTTTAATTTCTAACTTGGGTGCATTTGTTAATCTTAGCCATGAAGGAAGGAGGGCAGGTTTTTGTGGGGCATGTGCTAAGTTCACTTTGGATATGAGTTTTGAGTATGGTGAGAGGGAAGTTGTGGGGCATCCAGAGCCCGGGAGTAAACACTAGGAAGAAAGCTCTGTGAGGCTGTTCAACTGTTGAAGCTCTGCTGTTTGCCTAACTTGATGTGGCCATTTTAGTTCCTTTAATGTCATACTCTGCTGTTAGGAATGTAAATTTATGGAGTCTTTTTGCACATCATTTTATATCAAGAGCCTTAAAAATACTAACTCCTGGCCAGGTGTAGGGGCTCACGCCTATAATCCCAGTATTTTGGGAGACCAAGGTTGGCAGATCACTTCAGGTCAGTTCAAGATCAGCCTGACCAACATGGTGAAACCCCATCTCTACTAAAAATATAAAAATTAGCCGGGCATGGTGGTGTGCACCTGTAGTCCCAGCTACTTGGGAGACTGAACCAGAAGAATCGCTTGAAGCTGGGAGGCAGAGCTGGCAGTGAGCTGAGATCATGCCACTGTACTCCAGCCTAGGTGACAGAGTGAGACTCCATCTCCAAAAAAAAAAAAAGTATTCCTTCTCACCTGGTAATTCTGGTTTTGAGAGTTTATGCTAATTTTTTCCCTAAATTATAGACAGATTTTGAACCCAAAATGTTCATCATAAAAACAAGTGAGTGTCTAAATGCCCAGTAGTTGGGAAATAGCTAAGTCACTGATGGTTACCTAAGATGGAATGATGAACATCCACTTTGTACCCCACAAATATAGACAATTATAATTTGTCAATATTCACCTTAAAAAAAGTAAGATGCTAGATGACTTTTTTTTTTCTTCTCTTTTTTGGAGACAGGGTTTTTTGCTCTGTTACGCAGCCTGTAGTGCAGTGACACAATCATAGCTCACTGCCCCCTTGACTTTCTGGGCTAAAGCAATTCTCCTACCTCAGCCTCCCAAGTAGGTGAGACTACAGGCATGCACCACCACGCCTGGCTCCTTTTGTTTTTTTATTTTTTTGTAGAGAGGAAGGTCTTGCTATATTGCCCAGGCCGGTTTGGAACACCTGGCCTCAAACAGGCTTCCCACCTTGGCCTCCCAAAATACAGGGATTACTGGCATGAGCCACTGCAACTTTGTATTAAGCAAAACGGAAATGTGCCAAAAGGTTAGAAGTGGTTCCCTCTAGAAGAGGAATTATTAGGCCTTCTTTCCTGAGTACTTCTAATTTCTACATTGTTCATGCTTTGAACATTTTAGTAATATAAATGAGATATACCTACTCCTTTTTTGAACAGTAGAGATATATATAGTATATATATTTATCCTATATATACTATTTATATTATATATACTATTTATACTATATATAGTATATATAGTATATATACTGTATATAGTAGATATATACTATGTATATTATATATGGTATGTATAGTATATATATACTATATATAATATATATGGTATGTATATAGTAGTATATATACTATGTATATACTATGTATATATACATATATACACTATGTATATACTATGTATATATACATATATGCTATGTATATAGTATATATATACTCTATATAGTATATTGAACAGTAGGTATATATATAGTATATATATTTTGAGTGCTTGCTGTATTTTCAGCTGTTGGGCTAAATCTTTTGAGTACGTTATTTTTCCAATGAAACCCTGTCTGCTAGGCAGAGGAAGGTAATGCTACCTACCTAATTATGAAGATCTTTCAGAATAATCCGTATTAACTGACTTGGTTTAGTCCCTGGTATTTATTAAATCTCAATAAATGGTAGCTTCCATGATCATCATCATTGTTCATTCTTATCTTGCTTCTGTATATGAGAGAGTTGGACAAAGGAAGGCGGTAATTTGCCTGGTGTCATGTGGCAAATAGGTGTCGTAACCTGGATTTCATCCCTGATCTTTCTGACTTCAAAGCTCATTATTATACTCTCCCCAGAGGGGGATGTCAGTAGAGCTTCTGACAACTTGATCTCTTCACCTTATCCCTAAGGGCCCCCCACACCAAGCCACCAAACACAAGCTTGTAAAAACGCGACCAGCCAGGTTTTTGCTTGTTTGTCAGGAGCTTCTTCTGAAGTTCATTACTGTTCGGCAGTTGGAATAATTTGGCAGAGGTTAAAAATAAGAAAATTGTTTGGATGAATAAAGATTTAAGAAACCAAATGACAAAGATATTGAAAATGAAAGTGAAATTGAAAATGAAAATGAAGGCTGGGTGTGGTGGCTCACGCCTGTAATCCCAGCACTTTGGAAGGCGGAGGCAGGCAGATCACGAGGTCAAGAGATCGAGACCATCCTGGACAGTATGGTGAAACCCCGTCTCTACTAAAAATACAAAAATCAGCTGGGCATGGTGGCGCGCACCTGTAGTCCCAGCTACTCGGGAGGCTGAGGCAGGAGAGTCGCTTGAACCTGGGAGGGGGAGGTTGCAGTGAGCTGAAATCGCGCTACTGCACTCCAGCCTGGGCAACAGAGCAAGACTCCATCTCAAAAAAAAAAAAAAGAAAAAGAAAAATGAAATAGAAAATGAAAAATACTTCCATTTTCATTTAATATTGAATTAATACCAAAGAACATTTAAACATATACACATACATACATAGATATAAAATGTAAGGAATATTACAGTGAACACTTATAAATCACCTAGTTTTTAAAACACATTATCCTGTCTCTTTCACCCTCAGAATCATTAATCTGAATTTTTACTTCTTTGCTTTCTTTGTAGTTTTTCCACATATGCTCAGTCCCTAAATAATATTTAGTTTTCTATGAAATGCAATTGTACATTATGTATTTTCCTGCAATTGTTTTCAACAAATGTATATGTTCTTGAGGTTATCCAGATGGTGATGGGAGTAACCAATTTCTGCCAAAATATATTTAGAGGTTTGTTCTGGGCCAATATGATAGTGACTGCAGCCTGTGGTTACACGATCTCAAACAACCCTGACAAAGTGCGCCCCAGGTGGTCAGGTTACAGCTTGGTTTTATACATTTTAGATACAGGAATTACATGCAAGGTATACATTGATCTCACTCAAAAGGTAGAACATCTTAAAGAGGGGGTTACAAGTCATAGGTGGGTTTTAAGGATTCTTCAGTTGGTAGTTGGTTGATAGAGGTAAGCTATGGTAAGTAGAAAGGAATGCTTGAGTTAAGGGGCTTGTGAAGGCCAAGGTTCTTGTTAAGTTAATTGAAGCCTCCTAGGTAGCAGCCCTCAGAGGGAAGAGATACTAAATGTCACTTTTTAGACTTTAATGTTATCAGGCTCTCAGTTAATCTCTCCTGGATCCAGGAAAGGCCTAGAAGGGAAGGCCTGGTTGCATTAATGGAGATTCTTGACAGGTGCATATTTCCCCTAGGAAACATGGCTTTGTGGGGCCATTGAAATCCGTTGGCCATGTGGCAGCCATTTCAAAATGTCAAATATATTTTGGGGTAAAATATTCTGATTTCCTTCTGAGTCTGCTATTTGTCATAAGATGCCATACCACAGTCAGGTTGGAAAGTAAGTCATATTATATAGGGTTAATAAAAACCTGTCCAGTGAGATTTCATAATTTGTAAAGCATGACTCCCCAGGCCTCTTAGTGAGGAACTTGGAGAAGAGAGAAAAAATAAAAAAGATCAGCGTTTAGTCCTCACATATTATTGTATGAGCTGTAATTTACTCATTTCACTGCATTCCACTGTATAACTATACTGTAATTTCTTCATTCTACAGTAACTATATGATAATTTCTGATAGTAGACCTTTGGGTTGTTTCCAGATATTTTATTCCTTTCTTTTTTTTTTTTTTTTATGAGATGGAGTCTCACTCTGTCGCCCAGGCTGGAACGCAGTGGTGCAGTCTCGGCTCACTGCAGCCTCTGCCTCCTGCGTTCAAGCGATTCTCCTGCCTCAGCCTTCCAAGTAGCTGGGATTACTGGTGGGCGCCACCATGCCCAGCTAATTTTTATATTTTAGTAGAGATGGGGTTTCACCGTGTTGGCCAGGCTGGTCTTGAACTTCTGACCTCAAGTGATCCGCCCACATTGGCCTCCCAAAGTGCCAAGGGATTACAGGGATGAGCCACTGCGCCCACCTGTTTCTTATCTCTAACAGTGCTATGACAAAGATTGTTCATGTTTCATGGGGCCCATTTGCAAGAGTTTCTAGGATATAATTGCTAGGTCATAAGGCAAGTACCATGCTAAGTTGTACTAGGTAATGCTCTAAATTTAATTTTCCAAAGTGGTTGCACTGATGTATGCACTTACCATTAGTGTGTAAATGTCCTAATTACACCATATTTTCACCAATCACCAAAATTTGATATAGTCAGGATTTTAAATTTTGGCCATCTTGTCAATATAAAAATGATATACTGTGAGTATATATTTAACTTTAAAAAATGATGTTTTTATGGCCAGGCATGGTGGCTCATGTCTGTAATCCCAGTACTTTGGGTGACCAGGGCAGGCAGATTCCTTGAGCCCCGGAGTTTGAGACCAGCCTGGGCAGCATGATGAAACCCATCTCTACAAAAAAATACAAAAATATTAGCCAAGTGTGGTGGCACATGACTGTAGTCCCAGTTACTTGGGAGGCTGAGGTGGGAGGATGGCTTGAACCTGGGAGACAGAGGTTGCAGTGAGCCGAGACTGTGCCACTGCATTCCAGCCTGGGCGACAAGAGCGAAAATCCCTCTCAAAAATAATAATAGTAAGTAAATATAAGTAAAAATTATGTTCTATTTTCTGGTTTTATGAATAAGTAGTCCCCAAAGTGACCTTTGGGTTCGTTTTTGGAATGCAAATTGTGGTTATTGTTAAGTAAAACACTATAGAATTTTAATTTTTTATTTGCTTAGTAATTTGTAGTATATAAGATCTTCTATGATATTTAAAAAAAATCAACCTGGTTAGCTTTTAGTTAATTTCAGGACATATTTTGTGTGTATTATAATTTCATAGCAGTATTTATTTTGCTACTTAAAGATGGAAAAATCTAAAGCTGGTTTTGCTGAAAATTTTAAGTTTAAAACACAAAAATAAATTAATTGTACATTAATCTTCTTTTTCCTCTTCTAATTGGTGCATATGTTTACTTTTACTAGTGATAAACCATTTGTATTTTGGTTGCTTAGAGAAGGATTTGTAATAAAGTAAAAACATTTACAACTTTATAAGTTAATGCCTTTTTAAAGCCAAGAGATTGTAAATGATAGGACAGTATCCAGCATAATAAGGAAATAATTGTACAGAAAGACAACCTTAAAGTAAGATTGGCCTCTGGTGAGAATTCTTCTGTGAATTTAAAAAACACCTTTTATGTTTTAGCACCAGTATGCATGAGCGGGTGAACCGAACAGAAAGACAGTTTCGATCACTTCCAGCTAACCAACAGAAACTACTTCCTCAGTTTCTTCTTCACTTGGACAAGATCCGGAAATGCATTGATCATAATCAAGAAATACTACTGACCATTGTGAATGATTGCATACATATGTTTGAAAATAAAGAATATGGAGAAGATGTATGTCAAAGTTTGTTCTATTTCTGTTTATTTTAGGGTCAACCTCTGTATTTTGAGGTCTTTTATTTTCTGGATTTCATTTTTATAATCTGGCACAGGCTATTTGCTCTACTCAGAAAGTTTTAACTTAAATGTTCAGTCATTTGATTAGGCTTAATAGCCAGAGACTGGATCTGTTCACTTGTTTTCCTTTTTTAAGTACTAATATAACTGTTGAGATTTTGATGCATTTTGACATAATGTTCTGTTTTGGGATACAGGGTTAGTGACTTAAATTTTTAAAAGCAACTTTACTAGCTAGAAATTAATTTCCCTTGCTTAACTCATATTTTTTCAGTGTCTTGTATCTATTGCTGTTCATCTTTTATTGTAAGAAATTGTTTTCACTTATAAATCTCAAGGGACTGGCAGTACATAGAAACTGAAGTCCTCTTTTTGTATCCACAGGATGGATACAGTTGGGCCACTCCAGTGTGAGCCTCTCCATGCTGCCCCATCAATGACCTGGAGGGACTTTCTTCCCTCTCTTAGAGAGGATGTTCGGTCTCCATAGCAGCTCAGTTTGGTCCTCTCCTGAGTAAAGACTGCTTAATTATATGGTGGTTTTATGATTAATGGACCTTAATCTTTTGAGGGTAGCAGTGAGACCACCAAACTCTTTTCATTTAGGATCTCAAGCTGCACTTGAACCCCAGTTGAGGTGAGAGGCTAGTGATTTATCCACTAAACCACCTATATAGCCCCTTAGTAGCATGTCTATTTAACCATAATATAAGTGGATTACTCTCTCAGAAGCTAATTGATGTCTGTTTTTTAAACAGGGGAATGGAAAGATTATGCCAGCATCTACATTTGACATGGATAAGTTAAAATCCACGCTGAAACAGTTTGTGAGAGACTGGAGTGAAACTGGGAAAGCAGAAAGGGATGCCTGTTACCAGCCAATCATTAAAGAAATTTTAAAAAATTTTCCAAAAGAGAGATGGTAAATAGTACCTCGTTTTTAACCAAGTTTTTAAAGTGTATGAACACTTGAGTTTCTTGATAAAATGTTTCACAGTCTCGCTTCATTGTTATAGTTGCTGTGTGCCTGTATGTTTTACATGTGTAAGTGTTAACATTTGTTATTGGATGCTCTGTGTGAGATTACAGTTATTATTTTGAATAATTTTTGTGCTGGTGCTTAGGGGAAATTACTTAGAAATTAAATAATAAGGTTAGATCGAAAATTATCAATGATGTGTATCTTTTTATAATTTGCTTTATGGCAAAGCAAAAAAACTAAACTTTTAATTCCCCTCATTATGACATAGTTGTAAACAAGTGAGGGATCTGTACCTCTGAGCAAGCAGAGATTCTTAACTTTTTTATGCCTTGGAACCATTGTTCAGTCTGAAGCCCATGGTCTGCTTTTCAGAATAATTTTTTTTTAAATTTTATTTATTTATTTATTTTTTTTTTTGAGACAGTCTCACTCTCTTGACCAGGCTGGAGTGCAGTGGTGTGGTCTTGGTTCACTGCGACCTCTGCCTCCTGGGTTCAAGTGATTCTCATGCCTCAGACTCCGAAGTAGCTGGGACTGCAGGCTTACACCACCACGCCTGGCTAATTTGTGTGTTTTTGGTAGAGACATGGGCTCACCATGTTGGCCAGGCTGGTCTCGAACTCCTGACCTCAAGTGATCTGCCTGTGTCTTCCTCCCAAAGTGCTGGGATTACAGGTGTGAGCTACCTCACCTGGCCCAGAATAACAATTTTAAGTGAATAAATTTAAGTGCATATGATTACAAAGAAAACTGATTTTGAAATACAGTTATCAAAATATTTAAAATTTGTGATGCATGTTTTTTTAAATCATATATCACTTTAAATAGAATTTAGCTGCAAGTATAATTACTGTATTATGAAAATGCTGAATGGGATATACACTGTTTTGAGAACTTCAGCTAATGTGAAGTGAAAATATGTGTGATTTCTCTTCGTGATAAAGTCATAGGTATTGCTAAAACTATTGTTTGTTGCCTGCATCCGTAATTGAGGGAAAAAAATCAGTTTCTGAAATTAAAATGTAATTTTTTCCCATTCCCTTCAGAGACTCAGTGAATTCTATCCACAGACCTCTTGATGGATAGAATTTAATCCACCTAACCTCTGTCCCAGGTTAGGAACCCCTGATTTAGGGGTATATATTTAACGAAAGCTATTGGATGGAATTCAGTCTTATTTAAAGATCTTTTAGAGAGACCCCTTTTCCTCCTCTCCTTTGCCTCCATATTGATTGACAACTTTACGTTTGAGTATTTGCTTTCAGAAATTTCAATACATATGTGTCTCTTCTCTCTCTTTATTTTTTGTTAGGACATTTTATTTTATTGATTATTTATTTATTTATTATTTTTATTTTTCACTCTGTTGCCCAGGCTGGGGTGCAGTGGCGCTGCTTACTGCAACCTCCGCCTCCTGGGCTCAAGTGATTCTCGTTCCTCAGCCTCCCGAGTAGCTGGGATTACAGACACCTACCACTATGCCTGGCTATTTTAACTATTTTGAAATAACTTTAAAATTACAGATAAATTGCATGAATTATATGGAGACCTCCTGAATTCACTTATACTTTTTACCTGAATTCACCAGTTTTTAACATTTTGCCACATTTGCTTTTATTGTTTCCTCTTCCTTCTTCCCTCCCTCCCTCTTTCCCTTGCATTATGTATGTGTGTGTCTGAAACCATTGAGAAAATTTAACCCTGAATACTGTTAGGTAATTTACAGTCTATATTCAAGTTTCATAGTTTACTGTGGTTCATACTGATAACTCTTAATTCCAGTCCCAACTCTATAGGGTTATCCTTGGTTTTCCCTCTTTTCTGTATCTGTTTACCTCACTTCCAACAACATCAATACGTTTACTTATTCGCCCAGTTGTCTACAGTACACACAGAATGGTTTCAGAATTGCTTCATCCATACCTCTGTGAAAAAGAAACCTACTAAAAGGAGTTCGGGATTTGCTAATAGTTATTTTTCCCTTAGACTAAGGTTGTATAGTGAATTTATTCTTTGCAGTTTACCCAAATTAGCTCTCCCTTTAATCTTCAGCCTCCTGGTGTTTTATTCCCTCCCTTTATTCTATACCCCATTTGGATAATCAGTATCATTGGCATCTTGTTTATTCATCCTTTTATTCTTAGGGTTTTTTTTGTTTTGTTTTTTTTTAAGTAAGTGGATGTGGTTTTTTTTTTTCTCTCTCTCTCTCTTTTTTTTTGGACACAAAGTGTTGCTCTGTCATCCAGGCTGTAGTGCAGTGGTGTTATCGTAGCTCACTGTAGCCTTAAACTCCTGGGCTCAAGTACTCCTCCCACCTCAACCTCCCAGCTAATTTTTTAGTATTTTTTGTAGAGACAGGGGTCTAGCTATGTTGAACAGGCTGGTCTTGAACTCCCGGCCTCAAGTGATCCTCCTGCCTCTGCCTCCCAAAATGTTGGGATTACAGGCATAAACCACTGTGCCTGGCCTTTTTGTTTTTCTTTATAATTACCCTCTTTGGTCATCCACAAAAGATAATATAGCATACATGTATTCTGTACCTTGCTTTTTTCACTTAGTGTATCCTGGAAATAGCTATGCTGTCATTTCACAGAGATCTTCAGTCATTTTTTTTTTTCCCAGCTGAAGATTACTCTGTTATTTGGATGTATCATAGTTTATTCAACCAACTTTCTCCTACATTAGGCTATTTAGGTAGTTGGCAGTATCTAGCAATTATACATAATGCTAAAATTAATAACTTTATGCATATGTATTTTTATATAATTGGAGGTATAACTTTAATTTTTATTTAAAAATAACTTTATTTGATAATCTTTTAAAAAATCCATAATATAATTTCAGAAGTAATTTCTCCTGATTTCCCCTTCCCACATTTTAGAATATAAATAATGCAGAAGGATCTGTTTATTTTTCTTTGCAGCAGTTCCTGACCAGTCCATGGTGAGAAATATCAGTTGGCACTTAATTGCATCATAATAAATTATACCCAGTAAGGATGATTTTTCAGGTCTCCGTGCATGGGTTATGGAAATTTTCCATCATGCATTTTTTTCTGCTGCAATTATAGGGCCTGTATATACTTATGAGAATTGGAGCTAATATCAAAGACAAAAAATTGTGGGGCCCTTTCCCCGACAGTCCACCAAGTTTTGAGGAAAAGAAGTATCAGTTGAAATAGCTCTGAAGAATTTATCTTCCTGGTTCTGATAAGTAGATCTCATGGTCTCTGATTTAACAGTACATATAGATAAGATTTTTTTTTTTTTTTTTTTTTTTTTTTTGAGGCGGAGTCTTGCTCAGTCGCCCAGGCTGGAGTGCAGTGGCACGATCTCGGCTCACTGCAACCTCCGCCTCCCGGGTTCACGCCATTCTGCTGCCTCAGCCTCCCGAGTAGCTAGGACTACAGACACCCGCCATGATGCCCGGCTAATTTTTTTTTTTTGTATTTTTAGTAGAGACGGGGTAGATAAGATTTTTTAAAAACACAGTGTAACAACTTGAACTTTGCCATGCAAACTCTGTAACCCACTGTCAACATGGTTCTGTATTTGGGCATGGATCATTCTGAAGAAAAATGGAGCTCAAATTTTTAAAAAATTCTTAAAACTTGAAGACCTGTCCAGGCGTGGTGGCTCACGCCTGTAATCCCAGCACTTAGGCTGAGCTGGATGGATCACTTGAGGTCAAGAGTTCAAGATCAGCCTGGCTAACATGGCGAAACCCCGTCTCTACTAAAAATACAAAAATTAGCTGGGCATGGTGGTGCACACCTGTAATTCTAGCTACTCAGGAGTCTGAGGCAGGAGAATTGTCTGAACCCGGGAGGCAGAGGTTGCAGTGAGTCAAGATCATGCCACTGAACTCCAGCCTGGCCAGTAGAGCAAGGCTATCTCAAAGAAAAAAAAAAACAAAACCGAAAACTTGAAGACCCTCAGTACCTGGGCTCTTAACTGACCCAACATATTAATGTACATTCAGAGCTCAGATATAAGTGATATTCAGTCACATCTCAAATGGTCAAGGATATATAGTGTTTGGCATCAAGACCTTGAAGCTCACATTTGCTAGCAGAAAAATCTCAGTTCCTTTCATCGGGTATGTGTGCAGGAGAGTATCTTTAATTTAAATTCTTAGAAGTGGGATTGCTGCATAACACATTGATTTCAGTTGCTATGGGTCAGGAGTCTGGGCTTGGCTTAACTGGTTCTTCTGTGTAGGAGCTTACAAGGCAGGAGTCCACGTGTCTGCCGGGCTGTGTTTTCACCTGGAGACTTGACTGGGGAAGAATCTGTCACTCATATTTCATTTTGTTTAATTGCAGTTGTAGTACTGAGGCAGAATTGTTTTCACTGTGGCTGTAGGACTGAGGGTCTTAGCTGCTCTCTGTTTGTCAGTTGGAAGCCTGCCTCATCTCCTAGAGGCAACCCACAGTTCCTTGTCTTTCCCAAAAGGACCACTTCATCAAGCCAGCAAGGAGGGTGTCTAGATCAAGCAAGCTGTCAACCGTCTTACAGTGTTGAACAGTCACAGAGCTGGGTGTCAAGGCTCATGTCTATAATCCCAGTACTTTGAGAGACTGAGATGGGAGAATCACTTGAGGCCAGGAATTCAAGACCAACTTGGGCAATGTAGTGAGACCTCATCTCTACTAAAAATTTGAATATTAGGTGAGGTGGCATGCACTTGTATAGTCCTGGCTACTCTGGAGGTGGATGCCAGGCAAGGGGATCATTTGAGCCCAGGAATTCAAAGTTGCAGTGATAAGATTACTGCATTCCAGCCTGGGCAACAGAGCAAGACCCTGTCTCAATAATAATAATAATGACAATCACAGGAGGGACATCTCATCACCTTTGCCATATTCTGTTGGGTAGAAACAAGACATGGGGACCAGGAGGTAGGGAGCGTGGGAGCACCACTACAGGGTCTGTCTGCCACAGTCATTACTATGTTCTTCTATAAGGGTTGCACTGTTTTGTCTGTCTACTGGCAGTGTATCAAAGTGCCTGTTTATGCACAGCCCTGACAAATACTGTAGTTTTAAGCCTTTGACCTTTTGCCAACCTGATGGGTGGGAAATTATATGTTGGCATAGTCTTAATTTGCATTTCTCTTATGATGAGTGAAACTGAACATCTTCATATGTTAAAGGGTCATGTTACATGTTTTTTTTTTTTGAGAATTATATATTTATGTCTTTTGCCCTCAGTTTTTTATTGAGGTGAATTGCATATAACAAAAGTAATCATTTTAAATTCAGGGACATTCAGTACTTCACAGTATTGTACATCTGTCACCACTGTGTAGATCCAAAACATTTCATCAACCCAGAATAAAACCTCATACCCATTAAGCAGTTACTCCCCATTCTCCCCACCATTCTCCCCACCCTGCCTCCACCTTTATTATTTAGCAGTTTGACTGTGAGGTGTCTTAAATGTGGTTTCCTTTGTATTTATCTTGGTTAAGATTTGCTAATGTCTTGGGGTTTAGGTAGATCTATATCATCAATTCAGAAATTCTTTGCTATGTCTCTTCACATTATTTCTCTGTCATTTCCTCTACTTCTTTCTCTTCTGGTACTCCAGTTACATGTATATTAAGTATTAAACCATTTCATGTCATCTCTTAGGTTTCACATGACTCTTTCCACACACTCCTTCTCCTCCCAGCCCTTTATAGTATAGTTTGGATAATTTCTGTTAACCTAACTTCAACTTCACTGATTATTTACTATGCTAATCTGCTGATAAGTCCTTTGAAAGAGTTCTTGGCCTGGGGTGATAGCTCACACCTGTAAACCCAGCACTTTGGGAGGCTGAGGTGAGTGGATCACTTGAGGTCAGGAGTTCAAGACCAGCCTGGCCAACATGGTGAAACCCTGTCTCTACTGAAAATACAAAAAATTAGCTGGGTGTGGTGGTGGGCACCTATAATCCCATATACTTGGAAGGCTGAGGCAGGAGAATCCCTTGAACTCAAGAGGCAGAGGTTGCAGTGAGCTGAGATCATGCCATTCTAGCCTGGGCAGCAAGAGCGAAACTCCGTCTCAGAAAAAAAAAAAAAAAAGAATTTCTTTCTTTTTTTATAAGAGAGAAAGAGTTTTTTTTATCTCTTATACTCATTTTTTGATTTTTTAAAAAATTTCTAGCACTTACATATACATGCACACCCCTACACATATACTCTGTCTGTACCCAAATTCCCTATCTCTTTGTATACATGATCTACCTTTTGCACTACATGCTTTAACGTACTTTTCATGGTTATTTTAAAATCCCTACCTAATGATTCTTACATTCTGTTTGTGCAACTGTTTTCTTGAAGGCTTCCTTATAACAATGAGTTCCACATTTTCTTGCTTCTTTGCATGTTTCTTAATTTTTTTTATTGAATGCCAGGCATTGTATGTAAAGGAATAGTAGACAATAAAGTAATATTAATGACCAGAAAAAAATCATTTCTCCTTAGTCTTATTAGGCCACTAGTGGGCTGGGGGGTGGGGAGAAGGGTGGTGCTGACTGAATCATTTAAGTGATTTTAATTTCTAATATATTTGCATGTATTAGCTGCTTCTACTAATCACTTATTTGTCCATAAGCCTTGCATCTAGAAATATGGCAATATAGGAATATTACTGCTTTCTGAAGTTTCATATGCTTCTCACCTTTTATTTTATGTTTGATGATTTTAATATTTTTCCTGCGTCAGAGTAGTAGGAATATCTTTGCAACATTAAGAAATACTTGGTATGGGTTACTTACTTACACCAAAAAGAAAAAAAAAAATACTTGGGTTGGGCATGGTGGCAAACACCAGTAGTCCCTGAGTCAGGAGGACTGCTTGAGCCCAGGAGTTCAGGGGTGTAGTGTGCTGTGTGCTGTGATTGCACCTCTAATAATAGCCACTGCACCCCAGCCTGGGCAACATTGCAAAGACTTACCTCTAAAGTTAAAAAGAAAAAAAATTTTTTAATAAAATTTTTATAGTTTTAATTCCTAAGTTTAGGTCTTTGATCCATTTTGAGTTAATTTTTATATGTGGGTAAGGTAATAATCCAACTTTATTCTTTTGCATATGGATATCCAGTTTTCCCAATACATTTGTTAAAAAAAAAAAAAAAGACTGTCCTTTCCCGATTGAATGGTCTTGGTAGACTCGTTGAAAATTAGTGGACCATATATGTGGGTTTTTTCTGGACTCTATATTCTGTTTCATTGGTCTGTGTGTTTGTCCTTATGCCATAACATACTATTTTAATTGCCGTAGTTTTATAAATTTCAAAGTCAGGAAGTGTGAGTCCTCGTTTGTTGTTTTTCAAGATTATTTTGGGGGCCTCTTGTAATTCTTGTGAATTTCAGGTTTTTTCATTTCTGCAAAAAAGTTTGTTGGAATTTTCATTAAGGATTGTGCTGAATATATAGATTGCTTTGGGTAGTACTGAGGTCTTGACAATGTTAAATCTTACACATTATCACAGTATGTCTTTCCATCTATTTAGAGCTTTAATTTCTCTCAGCAGTGTTTTGTAGTTTTCAGTGTATAGGTCTTTCACTTTGGTTAGATTTATTCATATGTGGCCAGGCGTGGTGGCTCATGCCTGTAATCCCAGCACTTTGGGGGGCCGAGGCAGGTGGATCACGAGATCAGGAGTTCAAGACCAGCCTGGCCAACATGGTGAAACCCTGTCTCTACTAAAATACAAAATGTAGCTGGGCGTGGTGGCGTGCACCTGTAATTCCAGCTACTTGGAAGGCTGAGGCAGGAGAATTGCTTGAACTCAGGAGGCAGAGGTTGCAGTGAGCTGAGATTGTGCCATTGCACTCCAGCCTGAGCAACAGAGTGAGACTCTGTCTCAAGAAAAAAAAATTCATAAAGATTTATTTGTATGTATTTAATTCTTTTAAATCAAGCTTGTCCAACCCATGGCCAGTGGGCTGCATGCGGCCCAGGACAGCTTTGAATGTGGCCCAGCACAAAGTCATAAACTTTCTTAAAACATTATGAGGGGTTTTTTTTGTTGTTTTTTTTTAAGCTCATCAGCTGTTTTTAGTGTTATTTTATGTGTGGCCCAAGACAGTTCTTCCAGTGTGGCCCAGGGAAGCCAAAAGATTTGACATCCCTGTGTTAGATGCTATTATAAATAGAATTGCTTTCTTAATTTACTTTTCAGAATTTTTGTTGCTAATGTAGTAGAAGCACAACTGAATTTTGTGTGTTGATCTTGTACCCTGCAATCTTGCTTTATTAGCTCTGTTAGCTTTCTTAGGGATACTTTGTGGATCACATTATGCAAAAAGAGAGTTTTTACCTTTTCTTTTCCAATTTGAATGCCTTTTGTTTCCTTGTTTCTGTTCTTAGGGAGAAAGCTTTCAGTCTTTCACCATTGAGTAGCTGTGGGACTTTCGTAAATACCCTTTATCGTGTTGAAGAATTTTCTTAGTTTTTTTTTTTTTTTTTTTGAGACAGGGTCTCGCTCTGTCACCCAGGCTGGAGTGCAGTGGCATGATCTTGGCTCTCTGCAACCTCTGCCTCCTAGGTTCAAGTGATTCTCCTGCCTCAGCCTCCCGAGTAGCTGGGATTACAGGCGCCCACCACCACACCTGGCTAATTTTTGTATTTTCAGTAGAGACGGGGTTTCACCATGTTGGTCAGGCTGATCTCAAACTCTTGACCTCAATTGATCCACCCACCTTGGCCTCTCAAAGTGCTGGGATTACAGGTGTGAGCCACCACGCCCAGCCAAATTTTCTTAAAGTTTTCTAAAGGTTTTTCTGATAGAGTGCTGAATTTTGTCAAATATATTTTTTGCATCAGTTGAGATGATATATATGTTTTTTCTTCCATTAATGTGATATATTTCATCAATTGATTTTCTTGTGTTGAACCACCCTTGCATTCCTGGGATAAATACCACTTGGTCATGGTAAATAATTGTTTAAATAAACATTGTTGTTTCCAAAAAGATGTTATATTCTTAAAGTTTCTAGCTGGTATTCTCTCTCAATATATTCAGTGCCCTGCTTTATAAAGTAATAGATACAAGTTTAATACTTTCTATAAAGTCCAGGTATAACTCAAAATTCAAAATATCTGTTGCTGAAATATCTGTAGGTTTTAATTGATAAGGCTTTTAATAGAAATGTACCAAAGTTTGAGTGAATGTTGGAGGCTGAATGTGAAATGTTTATATCAACATCATTTCTGGCACTTAAAACATGACTTGGTTTATACTCAGTGATTATAGAATCATGTATGATACCATTCATTAGTATAACAGTGTCAGCAATACTAAAAGGGCATGGCATTATTAGATAATTATAAGATAATTAGTGAACTAGCACACACTGTTACTTTTCCATTGTTATTATTACTTGACAAAATGTAAACTGGTGAGGAAAGGATGAGTTAACTCTAAATGGTACTAATAGGTTATTTTTTAAATAAAAATAATTTAAAACCGTTCTGAATAACTAAAACATTTTGCAGGATTTAAAACTTAAAAGGTTTCAAGGGATATATAGTCTCCTTTCCATAACTGTTCCTCATAACTGTTCCTCAGTTACCCAGTTTCCTTTCCTGAAAGTAATTGTTATAAAAGTGGATAGGTATATATGAACTTTAAATGAAGTACACTGAAATGTAATATCTATTACACTGTTTTTTGTTACATTTCTTCCTATGTTATTTGTTTTACTTACTTGATTTAGATTGATTTCCTTATAGTAGATAAGGTGAGCTATCAAAAAAACCTAAACAGGAAACCTAATAAAACACAGTAAAGGCTGCATCAATATTAAAATCATAGCTTTGTCAGAATAAATTAAACCCTAGAGCCTGGAAAAGGGGCATTAGGCCAGCTGTGGTGGCTCATGCCTGTAATCCCAGCACTTTGGGAGGCTGAGGTGGGTGGATCACTTGCAGTCAGGAGTTCAAGACCACCCTGGCCAACATGGTGAGGCCCCGTCTCTACTAAAAATACAAAAATTTGCTGGGCGTGGTGGCGTGCACTTGTAATCCCAGCTACCTGGGAGGCCAAGGCAGGAGAATCGCTTGAACCCGGGAGGTGGAGGTTGCAGTGAGCCGAGATCGAGCCACTGCACTCCAGCCTGAGCAACAGAGCGAGACTCTGTCACAAAAAAAAAAGAAAAGGAAGAAAAGGGTCATTAATTGTAGCCCTTCAGAATCCAGGTTGATTCTAGATAAATTCTGGTCAACTTTGTGTCTTTCAGGTAAATTTCTAGGACTCTGTTTATGCCACAGTAAGTACATGGGGAATTTAATGTCTTTATACTCAGGCTGGAGTTAACACAAATTTATGTCAGCTAGCCTTTTATTGTGTGTGTGTGTGTGTGTGTGTGTGTGTTTTAATTTCACTGAAGGCCTTTTCTAATTGTACTGCCTATAGAAGATCATATACTTGCCGGGCTCAGTGGCTCACGCCTGTAATCCCAGCACTTTGGGAGGCGGAGGTGGGTGGATCACGAGGTCAGGAGATCGAGATCATCCTGGCTAACACGGTGAAACCCTGTCTCTACTAAAAATACAAAAAAATTAGCCGGGCGTGGTGACAGGTGCCTGTAGTCCCAGCTACTCAGGAGGCTGAGGCAGGAGAATGGTGTGAACCCGGGAGGCGGAGCTTGCAGTGAGCCGAGATTGCACCACTGCACTCCAGCCTGGGCGACAGCGAGACTCCGTCTCAAAAAAAAAAAAAAAAAAAAGATCATATACTTAATGAAATATGTGTAAAATTAACTATATTTGTGGTCATTAAGATATTTTTCCTAAGGAAACACATATATCAGTTTCTCCAATCTGTCTATGTTTCAAGTTTTTAATATGCCTGAGTTTGCAAGCACAAGCAGTTTGGAGCCACAGATCGACTTGCTTTTGTATAGAGTCTGTTTGTTAATTAAGGAAATGCTGTTTTCGTATCCTCTGGTTTTTGTTTTAAATAGTATTTGAACACTACTCTAGTGAGCAGTTGCTCATTGAAATTTATGATATATATGTTTTTAATTTAAAGAATGAGCTTAGGGTTTAAACCTTTTTCTCACGTATGAACATAAACATAATGTAATAACTCTTCTTAATTGATGGTCAGACCTGTATGTATTGAAATTTAAAAAAAAATTTTTCCAAGTGAATGTCTAATCATTTAAATATAAGAATTCAGTGCTGTAAAGCTTATAGTAGGTAAGGAAATATAGATTCTTAAGTTTGCATCCTATCTGGAAGGAAGGCTAACATGTAAAATCACATTTTTTGAGTCTAAAAGTTGCTGGACTATATTTTTTAGATCTTAATTTCATTAGCCCATTCAATTTTAGAAGACTTTGAAGTGATTTGTGGGGGAAAATCTGTTATGTCTTTGCATTTTAATATATATACACAAACACTCCAAAAAGATACTGATGCACTACTGACTGGTTGAATTCGTTTTTTCTTTTATATAGTTGGGCATTAGGAAAAAAATACTCTGAGCTTTAACGAAGCATTTTTTTTCCACTTAAGATAAAATAAGTAATGTAAATTATAGTTCATGAAAAGATTCTTTTAGCTAGGAGAACTCATTTTTAAAAAGAAAATGGAGGAAATTGGAGAAAATGTAGACTGCCAAATAGTGCAGGTGGTAGTTCAGAGACTAAAGACAGATTTCTCCCTCATCCTGAAAGCTCTCCTAGACCAAAGACAGGTATGTGTTTCATATTTCTTTCAAGTCAAGATTTCAAGTGCTTACAGATCTAGAAGAATAACACAGTAGAAAAACCACTCAGCATTCATAACCCAGTAGACAAATCCTGTAAATAGATCACAGAAAAAGAAATACAGGACACTCAATCTCATAAGGAAATGCAAATGTAAAAACCACGTTAAGATGCCATTTTTTACTTATTTTATTGCAAAGATTTAAAAGATAACTATTAGTGCAGGTGTGAGGAAACATAAATATGTTGCTGGTGGAAGAATAAATTAGCAAAAAATTATGTAGAACAATGTGGCTTATTTGTCAAAATTCAAATGCATATCTTGGCCAGGCGCCGTGGCTCACTCCTGTAATCCCAACACTTTGGGAGGCTGAAGTAGGTGGATCACCTGAGGTCAGGAGTTCAAGACCAGCCTTGCTAACATGGTGAAACCTGTCTCTACTAAAAATACAAAAATTAGCTGGGTGTGGTGGCACAGGCCTGTAGTCCCAGCAATTTGGGAGGCTGAGGCAGGAGAATTGCTTTAACCCTGGAGGCGGAGGTTGCAGTGAGTCAAGATTGTGCCACTGCACTCTAGCCTGGGCGACAGAGCGAGACTCCGTCTCATAGCAAAACAGAACAAAACAAAACAAAAAACAAATGCATATCTTGATTCTTGAAGTTCAATTTAAGGGAAGGTGTTCTACATATATATTTCTGCATGTGAAAGTTATTTATGCCACTACATTAGTGTAGTGTGGGAAGTAAAATTTTTCAAAATAAAAAGTTATTCATGCTAAGGGTATTCGTTTTAACATTATGATAGTGAAAGATTGGAAACAATATAAATGTCCTTAATTAGGAGATTTTGATAAATTATGTTACAGTCATGCAGTGAGTTAAGGAAGCTCTGTGTACTGCTGTGAAGGAGATTCAGGGGTATTGTATTAGATCAGGGGTTGGCAAATGTTTTCTTGAAGTGCCAAACAGTAAATGTTTTAGGCTTTGCCAGCAATGTCGTCTCTGTTGAGACTGCTTAGCGCCTTGTTGCAGGAATGCAGCCATAAACAATTCTTAGATGAGTGAGTATGGCTGCGTTTTAGTAAAACTTCATTTACAATGACAGGTGACTGGCCTGCAAGCCATAGTTGCTGTACCTGTGTTAAGTGAATGACGCGAAGTGAAGAACCTTGGTATGTAAACTATAATAGAACTGTGAATGAATTATTGAAAGCATAGAGAAGAGAGTTCAGGGAACTTTGCCTGGGATATTTAGGAAATATAGATGAAGTGATAATTTATAATAATAAGGTAATTGAGTTTCTGTGGGTAAGAGCTCTAAAGAAAGTCTTCTGGGATCAGTGAGAAGTTGTCTGGCTGAAATGAGTTCTTTGTTGGGAGTTGATGAAGAGGTAAGTTAGGAGATGCTAAACACTCCTGATTTATAGTCAATTTTCTATGATGAATAAAAAAATTTTTGGCTGGGTGTGGTGGCTCATGCCTATAATCCCAGCACTTTGGGAGGCCAAGGTGGGTAGGTTACTTAAGCCCAGGAGTTCAAGACCAGCCTGGGCAACACGGCGAAACCCCATCTCTAAAAATACAAAAATTAGCTGAGCATGGTGGCACACACCTGTAGTCCCAGCCACTTGGGAGGCTGAGGCAGGAGGATCGTCTGAGCCTGAGAGGCAGAGGTTGCAGTGACCTGAGATGGCACTATTGCACTCCAGCCTGGGCAACAGAGCAAGACTGTCTCAAATTTAAAAAAAAGAAATTCAATACTAGCTCTGTTAAACCTTGACATTTTGCCATATTTGCTTTAGATCTCTTTTTCATATTAAAAAAAATTTTTTTGACTGCCTCTGCAGAGCAGGGCTACGCCACAGGCAGTGTGCTCAGGGCAGCCATATTTTTTAAAAGAAGCAATTTTATTTTTATTTTGAAAATTTCAATGTAATAAAAGATTATTAATGAGATGTTTTTCATTCCTTTTTGTACTGTCTTTAAATTTGGTGTTCATTTTACACTTACAGCACGTCTCAATTTGCAATAGCCACATTTTAAGTGTTCAGTAGCCACATGTAGTTAGTGGCTTTTACTGTACTGTACTGTGATTCAAAGAGAACCACTGTAGGTACTTAAAAGTTGTATTTACTTCTACCACTAGGGGTCAGCCAAGTGTCATAATGACCCAACAAGACAGCATTTTGTGTTGGAGTTTTAAAATTTACAACTGCAGTGCAAAGATCGTTCTGTGTGCAACAAAGGAAACCTCTGTCAAGAGTAATGTTTACTGCTGGTGAAAAAGCTGGAGCAGAAAGGGTGATGGAAGTGTGATCTATGGCCTCTTTAGACACATGGGCTCTATGTCCTTACAGATGTATCCCTTCTCCGTTCCTGTTTGTCTTGAATAAACTGTTGAAACTTTTCCTCCTGTTATTAGGGAGGTCACACTGTAGTAAATGTACTGCTTCTCCACATTTGGGCCTTATTAACTAGGTAAACTTGTTGGCTTGCTTGTTTTCACTAAGAATCTCAAGTAGGCACCATTTGATTACTGAGCCACATATTGTATGCCTTTCTATTCCGGCTTTAAAAAAAATTTCAGCCTGGTTTAAGGTTGTCTCACCATTAAGGTCTGTATTAGATTTGTGTTTCTTTTTCTCCACAGAAATGACCTCATAGAAATGCCCTAGACTTCATACGGATTCATAGCAGAAATTCCCACTTAGAGTGAGTTAGTTTCATACACATCACAGTTAGAGGAACTTTTCATTATGCTGTTAATATCCCTTGTGTAAAGACCAAATGAAGAAAATCTAGCTAAGAACAAAGATTTAGGGAAAAATTTTCTCCATCTTACCCATTCATTGCATAGTTCCTGATCATTTTTTCAGTTCTAGAGGGTTTGTTTTAATGCATTTCTTACATGTCCACTTCCTCTTTGTCATAATGCCAGTAATTTACATCTATATTAGTGTCTGTTAACTCTTAAGATAGGACTTTGATATATTCTTCATTCTGTGACTTGATGGGTAGCCTTTCAATAGCAGTTTTAATACAAGGTACTGTTAATATATTTTCTGCCATTAGGTTGAGGTAGAGAGTTCTATGGTTCTGTTTAGTTAAGGAGAATTTGATAAAAGCAGTCATTAAGTTAACTTTCTGTAAGTTAGCAAAATAATTGTTGTTAACATTATGTCACAGCTTTCCCTTCAGGGTAGCATAATTTCTAACTCCTGCATGGTAATATTTTACTGGGGTCATCAGCCATTTGGAAATCGATTGCTGGTTATTTTTATATAAAGATTTAAATACTATATGAATTTACTTCCAAATCCTTTTGCTTTCTGTTGCATGAGTTTAATCAGATAATTTTTTTAAAAATTCTAAACTGAGAACAGCCACTTGCTGGGGTAAGGGTAGAAATGCATGTTATGATTGGACAGATGGGAACTGAGAAAAGAAAGGTAATTCTCCAGAGTAGGGGTTTCGGTGGGTCTGGTAGGGAGTGAGAAATGAGAGAGCGTTAGGTCTGAGTAGGATGCCATCATGGCAGTTCCCTTATATAAGGAATAGCACAGAGTCCTAGAGCTATGAGTTTTCAAAAGCCCCATAGTGTTCTTTCTTATTTTGAAGTGGGACATGCAAAGGTTATATGGGCTACTAGTAAAGTGCCCTGTTGCTGCTTGGAGCATGCCAAACTTAAAGGCCACATAGTTAAAGATAAAAAAATCATTAGTAGGAGTAGATTTGGAAATTGGATTTGATTTGTGAACCAAATTTAGGAAATACAATAGTGAAGTTTCTTTTTACTTGTTGACATGATATTAGCTGATTGTATACATTTTCCTTTGGCTTCTTATAAGACTACAATTTTAGTTTCCTCGGGATTATATTGATTTGCCAAAATTCCTGAGAAAAAGCCTTGTTTTGGTAAAACTTTTAGTGGTTTGAAAGTGGAATGATGGATCTTACGTGAAGGAAATATGTAATGGCAGTGTGGTGCTAGTAGGTAGAGATCAGTTTGATTGTGAAACTCTGGTTTGGTGTAATATATTTGTTATCATGTATGTTTAATTAGAGGGCCGTTTCCCATTTTCCCCATAAAAATATCCCCTCCCCCAAATTCTTCTGTCAACTAAAATATATAGGGATTTAGAGATATACCTGACACATTAAACTCTACATCTGTTTAATCTAACATAAACAATTGGGTTACATATAAAATTTAGAAATAAAGTTATGTTGTATTTATTGTCCCATATGATGAAGTACTTTTGTTCAAACTCTTCATATTTAATTGGGATCCCTTTGGAATAATTTGTCTTTCTAAGATAGTTGTTCAGGGTGACAGCTATTAGGAATATGAGTGACTTTATAAGTCTTCAGATGTAAGGGGACTCCTTTTTTCTGAAAAATAATTTTTGAGGGCTAAAACCCTCATCTGATATCGGAACATACATAATAATTCCTTATACCTTTTATTTTTGATATTTAGAAGTATTTCTTGATTGTGAGAAGTCAGAGTCTTAGCTTATTCTTATTGAGTAAATGAGTAAGTTTTTAGTTGTTAATGTGGATTTTGTCTTTTCCTTTTTTTCTTTGAGGGGTTGGACATAATTGCCTTATTTCATTTCAGGGATCCTTCTAAAGTAAATATTCTGGTACCTGGTGCTGGACTAGGAAGACTGGCCTGGGAAATAGCTATGCTAGGTTATGCTTGTCAAGGAAATGAATGGAGTTTTTTTATGCTCTTTTCTTCCAACTTTGTACTCAACAGGTATTTAATTTATTTTTTGCTGGAAATAGTAATTTCTCAGAATCAGATTGACTTACCTATTTTCTTGAACAATTTTGAATTTGAAGATAAGTACATAGCATTTGATTATTATATATATCACAAATGTGTCTTATGTTAAAATCAAAGTACTTACACAAATTATCACTTGAACCAATTGCCTAGTTATTAGAGTGTTGAAACAAGATGGGTAAGTGACTTTATAGAAAGTGACTGGGCATTCCATGAAATGATTTCTGTACAAAATCTTCAGGACTAAGTATGAACCAGGAAGGAGTATTTCTAAATTTATTCCTTAAGCTTCTTTACTTCCTTGTTTCTTTAGTTAAATAAGAGTTTAGTTTAGCAATTATAACTTTTTCTCCTTAATCAAGTTCTTATAAAATGGCCAAGTATGCTCTCATGACTGAGTTGGAAAGATCTCTCAGAACTTCTGTGGCCTCTTTTGGAAGGCAGTGGAAAACAATTGTTATTTTTAAAGCCAGAAGATGTACATTGAGTAGCTGCCTTGTTTAAATAATACGTTGTCTCGGATGGCAGTATGAGTTTTAGGGGGTTGGTGAAAAAGGGAAAAAAGAAGAGGGTTATACAAAAAATAGCAAACTGTTTTAGTTGAAACCAGTACCATTTTAAAAAACCTCGTTGGACTGTTTTACTTGGTTTTGAAGTTTCGAAATACATTTTTAAAAATCTGAATGAACAGCACATTTATATCTCTGAATTTACTTTTTTTTTCTGTCTTTAATCCATTGGTTGCTCATCTACATGTATATGTACATTTTCAGATAATTAGGGAAGCTGTAATAGTGACTCTTTAAATATTAATTATATATGCAAATCTTCAATTAAACAGTATATTTTTAGTATTTAAAGTGGATTTTCTTGGTAAAATATTTAGTTAACACCTGATTTTATACTCATATTTTGCAGATGTTCTGAAATTAATAAATATAAACTTTATCCTTGGATCCATCAGTTTAGCAATAACCGGAGATCAGCTGATCAGATTCGACCCATCTTTTTCCCTGATGTTGACCCCCACAGTCTTCCTCCTGGTTCTAACTTTTCTATGACAGCAGGAGATTTTCAAGAGATTTATTCAGAATGCAGTAAGTCCAAATCAATTGTTTAAAAAGTCGTGTCCTTTATTCTAAATTTAATGAGCTAGTTTTATCCTAAGCCAAGGTTTAGATCATTCATTTTCATGGTAGAACATAAGGCATATGTCAGTGTCAATTTAGAATGTTTTCAAGGTCATGTACAAGGCAGTGATAGGAAATAAGAAGTGTAAGATATCTACAGTCAAGAAATTTAGAATCTGTTGGGCCCATTAATACTAAGAGACACCATGTAAACAAAGGTTAAATGAGTAATGAATACCAAAAAAATGAAAGGTTATTAGTGTAAGAAGGAAGCTGTTCATAGTGAGGCTATGACTTGAAGGTTGAGAGAATAGCATTTGAGGCAGACAGAAGTACAAAGATATGAACAAGGTGATTGGGGATGGCAGCACAGCTGTACTGGCAGGGAAAGAAAAGATTTAATGGGAGATATAATGAGATTTAATGGGAGCTATTGCTAGAAAAGTAAATTTGTTCCAGATCATGGAGGACTTGTATAGTCAGGCTGCACAGTTGACTTCAGCCTGGCAAACTGTTGAAGAAATCTGAGCTAGGCAGGAGAGAAAGGGAGATGGTAATAGGGAAAGAGGAGAGGGAGATTGGCACTAAAAGGAAAGCAAAATAGAATACCGAGGGTTCAGCAAGATCATTGAGTCAATAGGTATTTGTTGAGCACCTACTAAGTACTAGGTATTTTTCTAGGTGTCAAAAGAGAACAGTGAACAAAACAAAATCCCTGTCCACAGAGAACTTCCAATAGAGAAAGTGAGGCAATAACAAATATAATATTGTAAGGAAGAAAAAATAAGGCAGGGAAGAGGGGTTACAGAGTGACTGGGGAGAGGCTGCTGCTTTATATAGAGTTGTCAGGGAAAGCCTTTCTAAGAGTAGAAACTAAAAAAAAAAATGTCTAGTAGAGAACCTTGAAAGAGTACACAGACAAACCACTGAGATATTTGAAGGCAAAATTTTGCAGATGGGGAATGGCAAGGGAAGAGGATCAGGGAGTAGAGCGAGTGCTTGCTCTGCTCAAAGAGGAGCTAGGCTGTAGTAAGCAATGGGTACAGTGGTGAGAGGTCAGCCTTGAGAGGGTTTGATGAGGCAAACTTGTTGGCAGGCCATAGCAAGGACTTGGAATTGTACTCAGAGAAACAGGAAGCCACTGGAGGGCTTAAAGCAGGGATAGCAACAACATAGATTGTTTTTATTTATTTATTTATTTTACAACATAGAAAGTTTCTGTTTATTTTTCTCTGAACTCTGAGATTGGGACAACCTGTACTCTGAAGGAAGAAAGGGAGAGATGGAAGATGTTAGGTGTTGTGGATAAGGAATGAAATAATGTAAAACATCACTTAGGCAAGTAAAAGTCCCCTTTTTCTGGAGCAAGGTTTGAGAGAACAGATGATGAAGGTAGTCCTCCATGGGATCAAGTGCCTTTATTGCACCAGCATTTGTATAGACACCATACCTCCTACAGGCAAACGGTGTTCTCTGCTGGGTTCCCACCCACTGCTTCTGCCTGCCCCTGGCTCCCCTTTTTCCCTGGTAATTATTCGAAGTTGTGGTAGATGTTGAAGTATTTGGATGTCATTCATTTCTCAGTTGGCAACCGGTGCCTGCAGTCTTTCTGAAACCTGCCAGAATTGGTGGTTAACACTAGTTTAAATTTGAATGACTATTATTTTGTTTTAAGTGATTTTAAATGAAGGCTAGAAGTTGAATAGAGGATAAACAAAACTCTAACAAATACCATTTGGTAATAATATGTAGAGATTAGATTATAATATTAGTGTTATTGGGGATGATTTCCAAATTGATTACTTAATCAGATTATTGATATCAGTATTTCCCATAAATGACTGTTGGTTACTGTAATTATAATGTTGATCAGAAGTTTAGCTTCTGTATCTCTGTCAAATATTAATACTCTGTAAAAGGTAACTGGCAGATTTAAATAATTAATTAAAAGAAAAAAGCAAAATAACATAACAGATGCAGTAATTTGATTTTTCTTCATTAGATACCTGGGACTGTATTGCTACCTGTTTCTTCATAGACACAGCTCACAATGTAATTGATTATATTGATACAATATGGAAAATACTCAAGCCAGGTGGAATTTGGATAAATCTAGGTAAGTTTTTTAGTATTTACTAAAATTTTGTATATTAATCTGAGTACTTACAGCTGTATTACATTTAACTTCACAGTCTCAAATGTGCATGAACATTAGAATTAAGTTGTAAATGTTTTAAAACCACTACAGTTTCCTTTAGACTGCATCCTGGTGGTGATCCCTCCAAAGGCAGTGGAAGCTCAGAAGTTGTATATTCACACTTAGGTCAGTCTCACAGTCATTGTAATTTCAGTGTATACTAATTGTTGATCTGATGGTAGGTAATCATTCCCTCATTATCACCATCCCACATGCTGAGACAGTGGTCCGTTCTGTTAGGAAGAGAGTGTTCTCTTTTTCTTTCTATAATGAAGCATGGGGGGGGATTTTACCTCTTCCATGGAATCTTCCTCCCTAGTACATCCATATACTGGGAAGGGTGTAGGTGTGATAACTTCTGTGATTACCTTGAGTTTAAGAAAGAATAGAAACACAATTTTTTTATGCAAAAAATTTTTTTACTGCATTCTACTTACTACTCGATGTTAGAAATTAAATGTTGACTATAACATGGTCCCTCCAGTCCAGAATCTAAAGGAAATTGCCACTTTACTCCTTTTTAAAATAAAGGGGGTATAATGATAGTATTCAGGTAGATATACATGTATTCTTTCGTGATATATAATCTGTGTTCAGAAAGACATCACGACTAGAACATAAAGGTTTTCAAGATAAGGATTATTATACTACATAAAAGGACATAACGTACATGGTCTTGAGCCCTTGACCTTCCGGGTGGGTCTAGTTTTGTGACTGATTTCTGACACCTACTCTCTTTTTAATTTTAATTTACCAGAAATTTTGCCATTTGGGACTAAGCCCTGGAGGTAGTAGTAAGTCTTTTGCAAACTTCTCTTAAGAATTCCTTAGGACCAGATGAAAGCAGCTGTACAATGCAATCATAATAAAATAAATATCCCAAACTGTAAGTCTTCTTTAAAAGTAGTTACCTTGGGAAATTTTTCCCAAGGAAAAATGGAAAGATATTACCTACTGGGTATTTGCTTACTATGGGTTAGGTACTGTGTTGGTCCCTTATAAATACCTTGTGGAATCTCAAAGCAGCCCTATATTGAAATGGCACTATGTTATAGTTGAAGAGACTTAGAGTCTTGGGTTAAATAACTAGCAGAACAGTCCTGTAGCTTACATGTGACAAAGACAGGCTTGAAGCCCAGAGCCAATTTCTTGATCACCCTCAGTTAATTTGTAAGTTAGCATTAACATGACCCTGTGTTTACATAATTAAATTTTTTGACCCCCATTACTGAGTTATGGTAAGGTTTTATGTATTTCCAGAGCATGTGACTTTCATAGAAACAGCTTTTTTTAACATTTGTTTTATTGGTTTATGAATATTTTATTAAGTTATATAATACAATAATTGTAACTACCTGAAGCACATAAAGTTGGCTCCTGATAAGTATACTGTTTGATAAGAGTAGATGTACTATAGTGTGACTTATGATCTGTCATGGGCATCAGAAGTAATGGAGCATGTTGGTTAACAGGAAGTCAATTAGGAGAGCTAATTCCATTATGGAGTCTCAAAACAATTTTGAAAATTGTAATAATGGAGAAACACAGTCCTTAAAAATAGTTATTTGGAAGGTTAGTACTTTATAAAGTATTAACTTATACATCTTTTGCATGTATAAGTTAAAGAATGTTAAAAAAAAATCTCAGAATCAGCTTTCTTTTAAATGTTATTGTGTTCTGGGCATCTAATCTGTGTTTTTCATTTTTTATGCCATGTACTCATTTTTGACTCTATATTCCTCCTACCTATTCTCATGGCTTTTCCTACTTTTTCGATTCCCAATCTGTATCTCTGGTCCAAACATCTCTCTTGTGCTCCAAGCCAGTATGTCCAACTTGGGTGTACCACAGATACTTCAAAATCTTTGTGTCTCAAGACCAGCCTGGGCAACATGCCCCGAGACCCCATCTCAAAAAAAAGCCAAAACAAAACAGAAAATGATTCCATGCCTCCCAATATCTTTTCTATTAATCATCTACTCAGGTTACCCCAAAGAAAAATACTGGGAGCCTTTCGTTACCCCTTTTATTAGGTCACTCAGGCTACCATAACAATACCACAGATTGGGTGGCTTAAATAACAAGTTTATTTTCTCACAGTTCTGATGACTGGAATTCCAGGTGCTCACCAGGTTGGTGTCTAGTGAGGGCTCTTCCTTTGATTTGCAGGGGTTACCCTCTTGCTGTGTATTCACATAGCCTTTCTTTGGTTATGCATAGAGGGAGAAGGAGTGAATGAGAGCATGAGTGAGCTCTTTGGTGTGTCTCTTCTTATAAGGACACTAATCCTATTGGATGAGGACCCCACCCTTACGACCTCATTTACCTTAATTACTTCCTTAGAAGTCCTACCTTCAAATACAGCCACACTGGGGATTAGGGCTTCAACATGTGAATTTGGAGGCAGGGGGACACAGTCAATAGGACCTCTCTTTTTCCTCACTGTTTGTCTCTAGTCAGTCTAAAAGTTGTATCTCCTAAAGCTACTTAATCGCTCTTGAATATCCTTCTATTCCAGGGTTTCTCGATTGTGGTTTTGACATTTGGGCTGGATCATTCTTCAGTGGGAGTGGGGAGGGAAGTGGGGGTCTGACCTGTATAGTGTAGGATGGTTAACAGCCTTCCTGGCCTCTAAGACTCCAGTAGTACCTCCCAGTTTTGACAACCAAAATGTCTTTAGATATTGAAAAATGTTGCCCTCTGGGGGTGGAGGGTGTTGGCAAAGTCATCCCCAGTTGAGAACCATTGCTCCAATTTCATGGTTTCTTGCCTGGATTAGCATTAGGATTACTGTAGTAATTTCCTTAAGGACCCCCCTGCCTTCAAGTTGTCTTCAGCCCTTTTCATTTCTCCACATAATCATCAGTGACCTTCCTAACATGCAAATCTGTTCCTGTAAGACTCCCTGCATGAAATTCTAGCTTTCTGGAAAACCTAAACTCTTCAGGATTATGTTTTTTACCTTCAGGATTGTTTTTTACCACCCCTTCTCTGACCTCAAGTGCCAGTCCTTTGACTTAGCCCTTTCTTTCTCTTCTGTTTTCCCTTGGTTAGCCCTTATGTGTTCTTAAACACTTAGCTCAGGTGATCCTTTCGGGTTGGGTTAAGTATTCTGTATTTCTTATGTTCTAAGAGACTCTGCTGTAACATATACTTCAGTTTGGTATTAGCACCCATATGCTTTTGTTTCCACTGCTAGTCTCTAAGCTCCATAAGGGCAAAGATCTAATGCTTCCTAGTCACCTGGTACAAAGCCTGGCAAACAGTGGGTATTAATGACTGTTACATGTATGTATGAATGTATTGTTTCAAAATTTGAAAAAGGGAACATACTAAGATGTCTTGAAGACATGATGAAGTGCCATCTATATTGGTAAATTCATAACATTCTTATGGTTTTGGCTTTAATTATATAGACCTGGAGGCTTAATTTACCCTGTAAACTGAGAGATCAACCTCTTGGGGATGATTTTACCCTAACCCTGCTTAGGTAGACTAGAACATCAATATATTCATATATAATGGGAAATGTAATGGCCAGCCATTCTGGAACAAATGACATTGGAGGTAAAATTATATATGAAAATGTTGCCCAAACTGCATGAAATCAGATTTGGTGGGGATCATTAATTTACAAATGCTTTAATTAAGGAGGATTTGATGGACTCTTTAACACTACCCAGTTTAAGGAAAGCTAGTAGGCCTTTTAAGGGAACTATTATGCATATGCCCTTTGGGTAAGGCTATGATTTTGGCAAAGAACAAAAGAATGCCTGTGAATTCCCTTTTTCAGTTTTTCATCCTGACCAGCACTCCTTAAACACATTTATTTATAATTTCTTCTAAAAAGAAAGTGTGTGTGTATGTATCCACTGATAAATTTGGGAGTCAGGTAGTGGAGGGCAGGCATTTAGCTACATCTGGAAGAATTAATAAAATGAATCTAACTACATCTGAAGAATTAAAATGTAACTACATCTGGTAAAAGTAGCAAAGGAGATCTTTGTAAAGTGTACTGAAAGATAGGTCTTATCAGATTTTAGAGCATTATGAAGCTACAGAATTTTTTTTTTCTTTTTTTTTTCTTTTTTTTTTTAGACGGAGTCTCACTCTGTCACCCAGGCTGGAGTGCAGTGGTACCATCTCGGCTCACTGCAACCTCTGTCTCCTGGGTTCAAGCGATTCTCATGCCTCAGCCTCTCAAGTAGCTGGGGTTACAGGCGTGTGCCACCACACCTGGCTGTTTTTTGTATTTTAAGTGGAGATGGGGTTTCACCATGTTGGCCAGGCTGGTCTTGAACTCCCGACCTCAGGTGATCCACCTGCCTCAGCCTCCCAAAGTGCTGGGATTACAAGCGTGAGCCACTGTGCCCGGCCTAGAATTTTTTAAAACGAGATTCCCTTTAAAAGATAGATGACTGAACACATACAGCCTTTCCTCATTATAGTAGTAGTAAAAATATAAAAAGATATAAAACACATGGACAAAGAATGGCAGGCATGTTATTGGGGGACAAAATAATGTGCCAGTTTTTAGAAGTTGGGGTAGATAGGTAAGTTTTGTGAAGAAAAACACATGTGAGAGCCACCTTACCCGAATAACTCTGGAAAACGAGGTGCTGTATGGAAAAACCTAACTTGAAAATCTGTATATATTTAACAGTTGACTCCTCTATAATCAAGATGCCTACCTTATATGCCCATTTCCACTCCATGCTCAGGTGAGAGACCATAAGTTTAATTCCCTAGAAAAAGTAAATAGGAAAGGAGCAGGATTTAGGAAAGCGTGTCCTCATATAGAATGGGGGCAAAATGTAGGGCAGAAAAGAAGGGGATTAATTAAAAACTTTGGAAAATGCTCAAGCAGTGAACATCAGCCCAAGCCATCTCCAACCCCTACCCTGCCTATAAAACGTACCAAGGTTTGGCCGGGCATGGTGGCTCACACCTGTAATCCCAGCACTTTGGGAGGTGAGGCAGGCAGATCATGAGGTCAAGAAATTGAGACCATCCTGGCCAACATGGTGAAACCCCGTCTCTACTAAAAATACAAAAATTAGCTGAGTGTGGTGGCGCACACCTGTAGTCACAGCTACTCGGGAGGCTGAGGCAGGAGAATTGCTTGAACTTGGGAGGCAGAGGTTGCAGTGATCTGAGATTGTGCCACTTCACTCCAGCCTGGCGACAGAGCGAGACTCCCTCTGGAAAAAAAAAAAAGAAAAAAAAACTTACCAAGGTTTGAATTCCAGATGTTTTGCACAGATGCAAGTCACATTTCTTGGAGTGGGCATGTCAATATCGCTATATGAGCTTATTTTAAAATTAATAACTGTTTCTTGTATCTTTTTCTGTTTCTTAAATCTTTATGCCTAACTTTTTAGATTTTTCAGCCTTTTTGTGGCAATCTTTATGTTTTAGGTGTGTCTCTTACAAACAGCATACAGTACATTTTTACTATCCAGTCAAACAATCTTTATCTCTTAGCCAGAACTTTTAGAGCCTTACAGGTGTAAATGGTTTAAATCCGCCTGTCACAGATTTGGCAAGTGGTTTGGCAACCCCCTTTAAGCTAGTTCCTGTTCTTTCGACATATCCCTGTCACTGTTTGGTACCTCCTTTGTGAAACAACCAGATATTCCAAGCCCATCTTGTACTTTCTCTGACCAGCCATTATTTCCAAGGATTCCTAGTTCCTTTTAATGGGGAATGGTTTGTAGAAATGGAAAATCTAGTTCCTACCACCGAAGTGGTATTTTGTCTAGGCCTTTTTGGCAAACAGGGTGGGAAATATATGTATATGTCCGTCTGTAAAAATCATGTATATGCGTGTATGTAAAAATCATCAAAGGAGGGCCCTTAAGAAAAACTAAACACACACACATACATACATACACACAAACATACAGACAAAATCGTAAGTTCATACTGATAACTTTAGTTCCAATGCAACACTCAGTATAAAATACTAAGGTGGCAGGTAGCTTTCAACACTTAGAATATATCACACTCAGTGGCCTCTAGCTTCCGTCTTTGCTGTTGAGAATTCAGCTTTTTAAAATGTTGCTCCTCTGAAGGTATTCTGTTTTTTTAAGATTTTTACCTTGTAGTTTTATCAGGTCTAATATTACATCTAGGTGTGGAGTTCTCTTTTTAATACTGTGCACAGTTTGTTAGGCTTCTTAAGTCTATGAATTGACCTTATCAGTTGTGAAAAATTCTCAGCTTTGCGGGGGGATCCCCTCTTACCAATCATAGGTTTAGCATTAAAATATGTAACAATAGCCATTATTTCTTCACATACTACCTCTGCCTCATTCTTTTTCTCTGTTTCTTCTGGAAATGCAATCAAATATATTTTAGAACTTCTCATGGTAGCTTTCATATATCTCAACCACTTCTCTTGCTATCTTTCTCGCCATGCTGCACTCTGGATAGTTTCTTCTGACCGATAGTCTTTTATTTGAAAATACTGAGCATATTATTTCTGATAATTCTGACATCTCAAGTCTTTGCAGGTCATTTTCTGCTTTCTCTTGCTTTTCTTGGTTCTTGTTCATGATTCCTTGTTTCTCTGTGCTGTTGACTTTGAGTGTTTATTGGGGATTGTTCATAAGAAATCACACTTTGGATTTCTTAAGGCCTGGGTTGAAGTGTTTTTCCCCAGAGGAATTTGCATTTGCCACTTTTAAAGCATCAGATCTTGCAAGAACTCAGTATCCTGAGAACAGCATGGGGGGAACCACCCCCATGATCCAGTCACCTCCCACCAGGTCCCTCCCTCCACGTGGGATTATAATTTGAGATGAGATTTGGGTGGAGGCACAAAGGCAAACCATATCAGCAGTAAACTATATTTTTAGATTAAAAAAATTCTTTAAAGGGGGAACAAAGAGAAAACTACCCAGCAATGAAATAGGCTGTACAACATAAATATGCAAGTTATTTTAATAATAAAAAAACTAGATGACGTAGCTCATGCCTGTAATCCTGACAACTCCTGAGGTCAAGCCAGGCAGATCACTTGAGGCCAGGATTTCTAGACCAGCCTGGGCAACACAGCAAGACCCTTCATCTCTAAAAAAAAGAGTTTAAAAATTAGCCAGGTGTAGTGGCCTGTGCGTGTAGTCCCAGCTACTTGGGACCTGAGGTGGGAGGATCACTGGAGCCCAGAAATTCAAGGCTGCAGTGAACTATGCCTATGCCATTGTACTTCAACCTGGGTGACAGAGCAAAACTCCAACACTCAGTAAAAAAATGAAAAAAAGAATAAATGTAAAAAACCTATATACAGAAAAAAATGTTCATTCTCACTGTTAAGTAAATAAACATAAATGTGCTACCATTTTTCACCTATCATATTCACTAAGTTTTTAAATTTGCTTACTTAAAGCTTAGGTAAGTACAGTGAGATGGGATATGCTCTTGTTCTGTTAGTGGGGATGTAAAATGATATGACTTTCTTCTAGAAAAACAGTAACATGTTATAAAATAGTGTGTGGGAAAACCTTAAATATTCATACAATTAGTCAGGGGTTGGCAAACTACAGCCCAATTTGGCCTGTAGCCTATTTTTGTATGGCCCTACCACTACAAGTATTTCTTACATTCTTAAAGGGTAATGGGGAAAAACACAAATAAGAATATATGCTAGACACTGTAAGTGGGACACAAAGCCTCAACTATTTGCCATCTGTCCTGTTACATAATTAATTCACTATTACCTATATTTATTAGATTAATTATACTTCTAGAAGTCTGTCAGAGGCAAATAATCAGATATGGGCGGACTAAAGACTGATGAAATGGACAGACATACTCAGCAAGAACTTAGAGTGAACTTATATTTCTAACAGTAATGGAGTGGAGAGTCATAAGACATTCATACAGTAAAACTATTTTCTAGAAATAATGAAATAGAGAAATGTTCCTAATGAAGTATAAGATGTAAAACTGTATATGGAATATACTGTACATCGAGGAAAGACTGCAAGGAGATAAATATTCAAGTGCTTACTCTGAATGTTAGACTTATAGGTGATTTTTTAATTTTTTAATGCTTTTTCATGTTATCTCAGCTTCCTAGTTTTGATCTTATAATCAAGGAAAAAAACATATCTTTGCTCCTTCTGTTATGGCCACTAAAAGAATATGAAGAAAGCTGCGTGTGGTGTTGCATGCCTGTAGTCCCAGCTATTTGGGAGACTGAGGCAAGAGGATTGCTTGAGCCCAGGAATTCTAATCCAGCTTGGGTAATATAACAAGACACTGTCTCTAAACAAAAAAGTTAAATAATTAAAAATTAAAAAAGAAAAAAAGAACGAAGAGACATGAGAGTTGAGAAAATAAAGAACCCTTTGAGGAATGTGTCTCTGTTATTCATCTTCATATATATCCAGTGCCAGACATTAGCTAGGTGCTTGGTAAACATTTGTTTAAAGAATGGGCAACTAGGTCGTAAATATGAAAAACTGCTCAGCCTCAAAGAGGTGCAAATTCAAATTATATATAATTTTCCCCATATCAAATTAGCAAATATTTTGTTTAATAAAAATTCTTGTTGTGTTTTTTTTTAAGTTGGATTTTTTTGGAGATATAATTGACATATAATAAAATTCACCCTTTTTACAAATGTACAGTTTGATGCATTTTGAAAACTGGATAATTGTGTAACCATGGCCACTATCAAGACCGGGAATCTTCCCATTTCCATCACCCCAAAATGTCCCCTTGTACTCCATTCTCTCCTCTTACTCCTAATACCATGCTGTCACTACTTTGGATTCTGTTACTATAGTTTTCCCTTTTCTAGAATGTCATATAAATAGAATCATACAGTATGCTGCTTTTTGTCTCTGGCTTTCTTAGCATAACACTTTTGAGATTCATCATTTTGTTGCATGTACTATTGTGGTGGTCTTTTTTTATTGTTGAGTAGTTTTCCATTTGATATATTACATTTTGTTTATCCATTCACTGGTTGGTGGACGTTTGGGTTATTCCCAAATTATTATGATTAAGAATAAAGTTGCATTAAATATGAGTATAAATCTTTGTGTGGCTACAAATTTCCATTTATCCTGCGTAAATATGTACCTAACAGAATTGCTGGGTCACATATGGTGAGTGTATCTATAACTTAGAAACTGGCAAGGTGTTTTCCAAAGTGACTGTACTATTGCATTCCCACAACTTAATATAAGATGCTGAAATAAGTACTTATTGCAATTGTGAGTGAAAACTTATAACTCTTTGGGAAAGCATTTTTGGCAGTCTGAATCAGGTCAGTAAAGATGTTTATTCTCTGGCCTTCAAGAAACATCTTTGTAAGGGATAATCTAAAATATGCACAAGGATATTTGTCAAAGTACCATTGTATTAGAAGACTAAAAATATACACTCCAGCTGTTGTCTTTGGTAAAATTTATAAATTCAGCACTAAGCTAGGCATTGTGGTGGGTTCAAAAGCAACTTAAGATGTGTTCCTTGACTTACATAACTTGTAATCTAGTGAGAAAACTGCTAATTGCCTGAAAAATTTTCACTGAGCAATGCAACACAGCATTAAATGAGTGTTAAAATATGCCACATTAAGAAGAATGAGCAGTAGGGATGAAGACTTGGATGGATTTCAGCAAGGTTTTGAAGCACGGCTAAAGCTTGAGTTGGAGGGTTGGAGCTTTCTAGGTGGAACACACCATGACTAGAGGTAAAAATGGTCTAAGTATGTAAAAATCATTGGAATGTATGTATGTATGTAGAGATAATAAAACTATGTTATTGGAGGCTCTTAAAATAATGGAACAGGAACAGCATAATCTTTAAAAGCTGGAAAGACTCTGCTGTGAGGCTCTGCATTCTTATAAAAGCTTTGGGTAGTCTAGGAACAGCAGTGCTCAGGAAATGGTAGAAAACAATCATTTTTACTAGTACTAATGTAACAAATTTCAGCTTGATAGAGTAGTTTGATAAGGAACCATTGTTATCTTTTGTAAGTAGCACTAACATATACATTATATTCATGGTCATTTTTTCTAGCCGTTTATGTAGGATACAGAAAGGAGAGAGAAAGAAAAACTTTTTTACCCTGTGATCCACAGAATGTTAAGCCTCTTGGTAGCAGAACCTTTGTCTTGTTATTAAATACTTCTGTCTTCCATGATTAGCACATTGTATGGGGAGTAGGAGTAGAGAGCTGGTTGCAGGATTTATAATTAACCCAATGAAAGGTGTAAAGAGAAGATTGTCTAGATTAGCCTGAGGTATATATAACTGTGTTAAGTGATAATGGTTCCTGGATGAGGTTGATGGATTGGGCAAAATGATAGATTGAAAGATTTGAAAATCATGCTTTAAATCATATGTGCATTTCTTGAATGTATAGAATGAGCAAATGGTAAAGGGAGGATGTCATATAAACAGTGTAATACCTGTCATTTACTTAGTGCCTTGTTTATGACAGGTGTAATACATATTATCTCACATTAAAGTCATACTACAGGGCACACACGGTGGCTCACGCCTGTAATCGCAACACTTTGGGAGGCCAAGGCTGGTGGATCACTTGAGGTCAGGAGTTCAAGACCAGCCTGGCCAACATGGTGAAACCCTGTCTCTACTAAAAATATAAAAATTAGCCTGGCGTGGCGACAGGTTCCTGTAATCTCAGCTATTCAGGAGGCTGAGGCAGGAAAATCACTTGAACCTGGGAGGTGGAGGTTGCAGTAAGCCCAGATCGTGCCACTGCACCCCACCCATCCTGGGCAACAGAGTGAGATTGTCTCAAAAAAAAAAAAAAAAAAAACTCATATTGTAGATGAAGTGGAGTTATTGAATTGCCCACAGACACACAATTATTAGATGTTAGAGCTGGGATATGAACAGTGCACTTAAAAAAACAAAAGCCAGCTCTAATGTTACTTCTTCCTTTCAGGAAACCTTCCATATAACTCCTGTCCACCTTTTACTACCTAGGTTAACTTGAGGCTCCTCCTTTGTTTTCATATGATATACAGTTGGTAACTGCAGTTTTGCATTTGCTTATGGAATTATAATTGCAGAATACATTTGGAATTTGAGGACTTAGCATTCTCTGATTCATCTACTCCTTCAGTAACTTGCAAGTTAAAGGTGAAGGCCCATGGTGTGAATCACAGTGCAAGGCAGGTATACCAGAGGGACTCACTCCTCATGAGTGTAGGCCCAACTCTTGAGGGTGTCAGATACTAGGCCAAATTTTCAGAGGTCTGGGCATTTTCAGCAAATGCCCAGACTTTTTATGTTTGTCTCATCCAGTACCTAACTTACTCAACTTGGAATTCAGTGTAACACAGCTATGAGTGTATGTTTATATTCAAGTAATTCATAGTATCTTTAAACCATAGGTCCTCTGCTGTACCACTTTGAAAATCTGGCAAATGAACTTTCCATAGAATTGAGCTATGAGGATATAAAAAACGTTGTTCTGCAGTATGGATTCAAGGTAGAGGTAAGAATGGAATAAAATATTGCCAAAGTTTAACTCCCAAAGCACCTCAACAGAAGTGTTGATATCATGGCTGTTAGTGACTATTTGAATTCTGTGTTTTCTTATCTATAAAGGGAAGATAATACAGGTTGAGTATCCCTTATTCAAAATGCTTGGGACCAGAAATGTTTGGGATTTTGGATTTTTTTCCAATTTTGCAATATATGCATATACGTGACATATCTTGGGAGGGGACTGAAGTCTAAATGTGAAATTCATTTATGTTTTATATATGCCTTATAAGCGTAGCCCGAAGGTAATTTGATACAATATTTTAAAATTTTGACCACCTGCCACATGAAGTCAGATGTGGAATTTGTCACTTGTGGCATTATGTAGGCGCTCAAAACATTTTGGATTTTGAAGCGTTTCAGATTTTCAGATTAGGGATGCTTGACCTGTGTTCCTTAGCTTTCAGAATTATAAGGATTTGGGATAATGTGTACATAAAGGGAAAACTACTTTCTGGTGAAATAGCCTTTCAATAAATGGTAGCCGATCATTATAATACTGGTCTTACAGACTCTCACTGATAGAAAGTAGAGTAGGCTCTGGGGAAAACAAAAGGGGGTCGGAGGGCAGGTATAAGAGGGATATTCACAATATGTCCTTGTGTACTGCTTCATCTTTTTTTAATCATGTGCATTACTATAAAGTTCTGTGATATTTTGGCTATTGTGTTTCAGTTCATTTATTTAGAAGCATTCCATTTTAGAAACAATAGGTTTGTTTTTAAGAATGACGAGAAGCAACATATTATAGTAGTTCAGAGCTCAAGACTGCCTGAGTTTGAATCTCAGTTCCACCACTTACTAGTGTGACTGTTCTTTGTAAAGTGAGACTACTAATATTAATAGTACCTCTCTTATGGGGGTAGTTGTATGTAATAAATGAATATGCTTAAAATAGTGCCTGCCACTGATACATATGTGCTCAGAATTTGTTAGTGGTGTGGTCATCATGACTGTCATAGTATTATGATTATTGTTTGCATTGCAGGTGGAAAAAGAATCTGTATTGTCAACATATACTGTGAATGATCTCTCTATGATGAAATACTACTATGAATGTGTCTTGTTTGTGGTCCGTAAGCCACAATAATGGTCTCAAGTGATACCACCTGGAAAAAAGTTTAGTAAGAACAAATGCTGAAATCAACGACTCAAAATCAACTATCAGTGATGACAGGACACAACCTCAAATCAGTGGTGCCTTCTTATTCCTAACGAAATTTAGAAATAGTGTCTATTTTCTTAATATGTCTATTGCTTTTTCAGAAATATACTATGCCATGCAGATTTGTACTACACAAGTAAAAATGGAGGAAATGTCTTGAAGTATACTTTTTCCTTGAAGCCCAGAATTGTGTTTCAGTAGGAAAAAAAACCTAATCTCCAGTGTCTTCATGATGCTGTCCATTGCAAGTCTGCCGAATTAATGACTAATAGTATTGAAGTACATAATAATCTTCCTTTTTTTGTTGTTTTGTATGCATTGCACATGTAACTTTTAGAAGAGTCTAAGGATCCTCAGTCATATTCAACATCTGGAGTTGGGACTTTGTTCACTTTCAATCTAAGAAAACTATGCGTAAAATGTGTCTTTTTTTTTTTTTTTTCTTCAGAGACAGGATCCCGCTCTGTCTCCCAGGCCGGAGTGCAGTGGCACGATCATAGCTCACTGTAACCTCAAACTCCTGGACTCAAGCGATCTTCCTGCCTTAGCCTCCTGAGTAGCTAGGACTATAGGCATGTACCACCGCGCCTGGCCTGTGTCTATTCTTTTATCATTCAGATTAATTTAATTTTGTATTTTCTGGCTCAGATGAACTTAAAGAAGCATCAAACATTTCTTTTTTATGAAATGTTAAATTTAATAGCATCACAGGCCGGTAAAATATATTCAAGTAACAGAAATATCAAAGTCTTTTGGCCACAATAAACTGAACACTTTATGAAAGCATACTCATCATGGATCACTTTGAAATATACGAGATCTCAACATTCAAAGTGAGAAATAAAAAGCCTTTATTAAAAGTAGTGCTAGGAAACAGAGAAAATAAGAATAAAATTTACCCATTTGAAATATGTGATTTTCAGACTCTAAATGAATACAGAGTTTGACAGTGTGATGTTTACAATAATGTCTTTTCTTTAGATTATCTGGATTATGAAAGCAAGCACTTTTTTCATTAAAAAAATTATATACTAGGAAAAACTGTCATAATAGTATTAATGTGGGGAATTTTGATTATGAAATTCAGGGATAAATTACTGCCCGTGGTCTGTGTCTTCAATATTGTAAGCAGCAGCCATCATGTAATTTCAGATTAATACCAATTTTGTTCCCTGATAGATGGAGCTTAAACAGTATATGCTGCTTTAAATTTCTACCTCTAGCAGATCTTTATTGGAGGGAGTTTTCCTTTGTATTTTTTAATGTATGATATTCTGTTTCCAGTAGCTTGGAAAGTAGAGATGACTAATGTTTTAGCCTTTTCTTGGAGAAAAGGAAGAACTCTTCTTGAATATTTTCACAGATGATTGTGATTGCTTTAAATGACCTCTGTGGCAATTTAAATTAGATGGATTTAATCTCAGTAATGTGCTGGTCGCATAAATGTCATGTTTTAATAGGAAAAGTTACTTGTAAATCTTTAGACCTTTGTTGTCACTTAGGCTGGGGAGTCACTACTCTATTTGGCATCTTACTAGTTGGGGGGACCTTTTCCGTGTACAGTGATGGGACTTTTGTGACCTTTACTCTCACTATGCAATAGAGGGTTTCATGTAGTTAATCTGACATGTCAAAATTGGGAAGACTGTAACCTTTTTTTTTTTTTTTTAAAGATTTCTCTTTTTTGTGTCCCTCAATACTTAGCAGATGTTCATTTGGTGGAAATTCTTATTACTTACATGAATGAGTTTGAATTTAGTGGCAAGGAAGAAAAAAAAAACTCAAATTATTGTTTTAAAAGAAGAAAACTTGCAAAGTACATAAGTATTTTTTAAAAATCAATTGAACAGAAAGGAATGCATGCTGTTTTTCAATGGCTTAGACATGCTTTTTATTCACTGACTAGTATTCACTTTTTTACAACTTGTATCAAAACAAATGATCTTTGTTTTTGTCACAGGCAAAAACAGGTTGACACTGGTGGGTTGGCTTTATTAATTAATTTTTTTCTATTAGGTTTTCTTTAATAATGTTAAATTTCTAAATTATAGCATATGTTTTAGTTAATTCTGAAATCAGTTACTTCATTTGTTAATTTATCCCTCATATCATGAATATTGTTTTTTAAATGTTCTATACAAATTTGCATCACTTTTTTTCTTACAGCTTTTGCAGTTAATCTAAACTTGAAAATGTGGTATCAATCAATAATAGAAGTATCACTGGAGGATTTATTTAACTTTGTATTTCTTAATTTTAGTCCTAGCTACTAAAGTATGTAAGCCTTAAAGTTTAAAATGTTTTTCTTAAATTAGCTTTATACACAAACATTTTCATTTACTTTATGAAATGGGAGGAGATAGTCCACTGTGCTTATGTTTTTTTGTTTAATTTCTATATTCTGAAGCAGTGCAGATATAGGGTATGCTAATCAAGTGAGCAAGGTGGAATATGTACAATATAAGGAGAAGCTGTAAAAATCACAGTATAAAATTATGAAGTTTGGTAACTGTAAAATGTACTGTATTTATATGTAACTCTCATTCTAAAAGTTGCCACAAAAGCTGAATTGGAAGCTTCATGTCTGCATGAAATTTCCTATATTTTTAATGTGTATGATGAAATTAATTTTTCTTGAATATTAAAGTCTGCCAATTGCTATGAAACGATAGTTGCTTGGTTTTCATCTAAGTTAATGTAACTATAGATGTGGGGATTTTAATGAGTTGAGCATATATACTTTTGAACTCTTGGATTAGCCTATTTTTATATGCTTCTAAGAAGTCAGTAACATGAATACTTCGCCTTATAATATGCCAGGCCTTATACTAACTATTTTCACTTTGTTTCATTCAAGTTCACTGTAATAAAGTTAGAATCCATTGAGGAAAATGAATAATCTTGATTTTCAGTTTTGTTAAATAATGGAAAAAGAACTATAAAAGGAACTAGTAGAAGACAGTTCTAGGACCAGCCATCAGTGGGATGAGCACTTAGATCTTCTGGGTTCATTTTCCTGAATGATTGTGATCTCAGGCAAGCCACTCTTGGCTTGTTTCCTCATCTGTAAGAGAGGATTAATACCATCTATTTCAGATGGTTTATTAGGTCATATGAGCTTTTATATATATTTTTGTGTGTATGAAAGCACATGATAGACGATTACCATAAATGTAATTTCAGTCTGTGTTGACTGCTATATAGTGATGGAAAAAATGAGGATTGTTAACAGGACATTAGTTTTAATTATCATACAGTGACCCTTTGAAAAAGATTTCCGTGGAATCCTGGGGAAAACAGTAAAAAATGGTGGGTACAGATACAGATTCCAAAAGTTTGTTGGGAATTATAATGAAGTATAATAGTAGGTAATGGGTGAGGGCATAAGTAAAATTTAATGGCATGTTACTCCCACTTTTATTAACCTGCTAGCACATCCCTCTTATATATGTTTGATTCTTTCTCTTTGATACCTATTTAGATGTGGGATCTTTCAGTCAGTGTGTATGTGCATTTTCAGTGAAAAGTTGCCTTTCAGAAGGACTGCACCAATTTACATGCCAGGAACAGTGTTTACAAGTAACGTATATCCATTCTGTGGCCAGTACTGGATATTGCTGAGCTTTTCATTTTTGTCAGTACAGACATACCTCATTTTATTCTACTTTGCTTTATTGCACCTTGCAGATACTGTATTTTTTTTTAATTTTTTTATTTTTTACAAATTGAAGGTTTGTGGCGACCCTGCATCAAACAAGTCTGTATTGGTGTCATTTTCCAACAGCATGTGCTCATGTCATGTCTCTGTGTCAGCATTTTTTTGCAATCACGTATTTTTAAATTAAGTATGTACATTGTTTTAGACAAAATGTTATTGCACATTTAATACGCTACAGTGTAGTATAAACATACTTTCATATGCACTGGGAAACCTCAAAATGTGTGTGACTCACTTTATCATGATGGTCTGGAACTGAGTCTGCAGTATCTCCAAGGTATGCCTGTATAAGAAGTGTTATCTAATTTGAATATTCATTTACTTAATTATTGGGAAAGTTAAGCAATTTCTCTGAGTTTAATGGCCAAAGAGAAGTGTTTTTAATCTGACAGTCTATATGATTTCATGTGGCAGACCTGATAGGCCATTGGCAATAGCTCCAAACGTAATTAAAACATAGTGAGGTTCATCAGGGAGAGTATTGGCCAGAGCCATGAGGACTGCCTTGAGTTTTAGTAATTGAGAGGAGCAACCACATCTGCTTTTGGATTTACATAGCTGGCACTGAAGCTGAACAGCAGCAGCAGCTCCTCATTGGACTCCATTATGTTTCATTGTAGCCAAACAATTCATGAAGTAGACCCAGAAATTTAGGGGAAACTAAGTCAAGGGCCCCATTGAACCAATGGGATTGCTTTATGCAGTGGAGTTGGCCGTACAGTTTACCTCCAAAAGGATAGCTGCCATTTTTTCATGTAGGACCAAAAAGCTGCTAGGGCCAGGCCAGCTATGCTATTTCTCTTTGACTAGCAAGGCTTGTTAGATACTTTTCACCTTTTTAGTCATCAAGTCGAAGTTGACCCATCCCAAAATGGGGATGTCAAGCCAAAGAGTCAGAAGACCCATGTTAAGTCACATTAAGTTTCAACAAAAGCTTAGCAGATTAATAGCTGCCTTCTTTTGTTAACATATAAAGATGTACGTGGTGGCTGGGTCAGGCAGCTGTTGCGATTGTTAGTATTGAGCTGTTGCCTCTCTGAGTACTCAGGCAGCCATAAGTCTTTGAAACTTCTCCTCTTGGAGGCCTATATTACTATACTGGACCACCTGGGGAGGGAGGTCAGTCTGTGCCGTATTCCTTGAAAGTGAGATGGAATGAGATATAGACCAAGAAGTGCAGGCATAAAATCCACAAATTCTATTATACATATATTGAATATGTCCAAAGAACCATGGTGACATTATTTTTGAGGGGTCCAGCTCCTCATCAAAAACTTGGGGGCTGGGATAGGACAGAAGAGAGTTGGCACTTTCTCTAGTTTAACCTCTTGCTATTTCAGTAAGTGATTAAAGCTTTGACTGTTCGACCTGCCTGCTCAGCTCTCCCTGGCCCCTAACAATTTCAGTTTTCCTTCCCCACTCCAAGCCCTGTCCAAACCCTGTCAGTTGAATTAAAGTGCCTTTTTTCCTGTAGGAACACAGACCAAGAAGTTTAACATGTGCATCAGGTGCTACAGCACAGATTCCAAAAGATCAGGTTATCCCCCAGTTGGGAGTTCCAGGTGGCAGAGGAAGCTAGTCTACAATGACAGTAGGAGCAATGGTGGTGGGGCATACAGTTCATCTGCTCATAATTGTTATATCCACACAATTGTCATTAGTATGCCTGAGTGTTTATGCTTGCAAAAAAATGTTATTGCCTATTTCAATGTGTGGAGTGGCCTGCAAAGTGTTCTCTGGTGTTTTTATGTTTCTCAATGGTGGTGGGAAAGAAATTTGATTCTCAGCATTTTTTTTCCATTGACCACTGTCTCCAGGTTCAGTACCTGAGCACTGCTGCTACTTCTTCCCCCATCTATCTCCAGCATCCAATGAGTGTCCAGCTTCCAAGACCCCTTACTTTAGTGCTGATCATAATCTCAAAATACATAATTCTGAATGTTGAAATCCTGAAATACCAAAATCCTTAAGGTCTAAAGTCCCTAACATCTAAAATTTCAATGGATTAAAATCTTTGAAATCCCATGAGACAAATTCTGGGGAAGGGATTAATGTGTTTTCAGTTGTATGCAGTGTACTTGCATCATGACAGGCAGAACTATTACCTTGTTATTGTCTCTACTAGGAAATTACAGTTTAAGGGGATTCATATAGGTGCCAAATTGACAAGAAGTGGACTTATGGACATAGTTTTAGGTGTCACCTTGTCTGGATTAAGGAATACCTAGAAACCTAGTAAGGCATTATTTTCAGTGTATCTGTGAGAGTCCTTCTAGGGGAGACGTGTATGTGAGTCTCAGTGGACTAAGTGGGAAAGATCTGTCCTCAGTGTTGGCAGGAGCCATCCAATCAGCCAGGGGCCTATAGAGAACAGAGAAGGCAAATTAGTCCCTCTCAGAGCTGGGACAAATTTTCTGCTGCTGCCTTGGACATCAGAAATTTGACACCACAAACTACATTATCACAGCATTAACCATGTGTAAGCATTATGCATGTATGTAAAAATGTAGAAACTTCCTCAGTAAAGGAAGAGATGTCCTCTTTGTACATCTGCATTTGTCAAAGATAAAATTTCTGAAAATCTTGGCTCTTTGGGCTAATGTGTATGTGGTGGTGACCCACTGAAGGTTTTTGGTTTTTTTGTTTGTTTTTTCAAGACAGAGTCTTGCTCTGTCGCCCAGGCTGGAGTGCAGTGGCACCATCTCAGCTCACTGCAACCTCCGCCCCCTGGGTTCAAGCGATTCTCCTGCATCAGCCTCTCAAGTAGCTGGGACTACAGGCGCCCACCACCGCGCCTGGCTAATTTTTGTATTTTTGTAGAGACAGGGTTTCACCATATTGGCCAGGCTGGTCTTGAACTCCTGACTCCAGGTGATCCGCCCATGTTGGCCTCCCAAAGTGCTGGAATTGCAGACGTGAGCCACCATGCCCAGCCAAGTTTTGTTTTTTGTTTTTTGTTTTTTGTTTTTTTGTTGTTGTTTCCTTTTGAGATGGAGTCTTGCTCTGTTGCCCCAGCTTAAGTGCAGTGGCGTGATCTGGACTCACTGTAATCACCTACTGGATTCAAGCAATTCTCCTGCCTCAGCCTCCTGAGTAGCTGGGATCATAGATGCCTGCCACCACACCCGACTAATTTTTGTATATTTGGTAGAGACAGGGTTTCACCATGTTGGTCAGGCTGGTCTCGAACTCCTGATCTGAAGTGATCTGCCCGCCTCGGCCTCCCAAAGTGCTGGGATTACAGGCATGAGCCACCACGCCCGCCCCCCCATTGAAGTTTTTGATTGATCTCGTCAGGAGACTTAGGTTGTCTATCACTGTATTTCAGATGACTGCAGTTATAAAGCTGGGTGTATGCTTTTATATATTTAGCTTTTTCACCCATTTCTTTATGAATACAGTTTATCTGCTCATAATTGTTACATCCACGCAATTGTCATTAGTATGCCTGAGTGTTTATGCTTGCAAAAAATATGTTATTGCCTATTTCATTGTGTGAAGTGGTCTACACAGTGTTCTCTAGTGTTTTTATGTTTCTCAAATAAATCCCCTTTTTAAAATGTAAATAAATGCTTTTTAAATAACTTTTAAGATATTTTTCCCTACATTATATTTTCAAGATTTTGAAATTTTGGGATTGCAATTTTCTGGATTTTTAGACTTCAGGGACTTTGATCTTTCAGTATTTCAATATTTGAGATTATGGCATTCAGAATTGTTTTTCAGGATTATGATCCTAACTTCCTTTCTGTCCATGCTCACCCCACTGTGTTCTGCCCTGCAGTCTTTCAACCTTGGCTGCCCTGGCACCCAGAGCCCTGTCCTCATTATAAGCCAGGTTGGACTGTTGACAGGAACCAGGTGTTTGCCTTTATACTATTAGGCAAGGTGTTTCCTTCACTCACTTTTAAGTGGCCACCCATGCTCAATTCAACCAAATTAACTTCTGTCTTCAGGTCACTCAAAGCTCTATATTAAATAGCAAAGCCTTCATTGCTGACACATTAATTTACCTTTGAGGACTCTCCATCTCAGCAGTCACAGCCGTACCGCCTTTTAGCTAGGACCATGGGACTTGCTGCTCTGTTGTCATAACATTTCTTCTTTCTGCCTGGAAGAGAGTGAGCAACAATGAAGTTATTATTTGGGTGACTTCTTTCAGTCCTGCTTCTAGCAGCTCAGCATATAAACGGGAAGAAGTAGGGTCTCCTGCCAATTGGGCAATGGTATTCATTACTGGATCTTGGGAGTCTTATTTTCTTGAATCGGCCTGCAGAGCCTTGTCCTTCCTAATCCAGAAATCCATGTCTATCAGCATCCTTCCTTTCTCAACAAAATTGCTAAGTCTGCTATTTGAGTTTACCCTATTTACAATCTAATAAGTTAGTCTGTTACAGTTTCCTAGATGCTAGTAAAGACATGAGAAATTACACAAATAATACAGAGAGTTCTGTGTACTCTCACCCAGCTTCCCCCAAAGATAGCATTTTAAGTAACCATATTATTAAAACCTTGAAGTTGACATTGGTACAATACTATTACTAAACTACTGACAGACCTTGTTTGGAGTTTACCAGTATTTGCATGCACTGTTGTTTTTTTCCCTTATTTTTTCACTTTTAACTACCTTAATATTTAAAATGGGTTTCTTATTAACAGCACATACCTTGGTCTTGCTTTTTAAATTTTAATTAATGCATAGTATTTGTACATATTTATATAGGGCACATGTGATATTGTTACATGTATAGAATGTGTGATAATCAATTTAGGGTATTTGGGGTATCCATCACCTTGAATATTTATTTCTATATATTAGGAACATTCCAAGTCCTCTTTTCTAGTTATTTTGAAATATACATTGTTGTTAACTATTAACTATAGTCACCCAACTTTGTAACAAACATTAGAACTTACTCTATCTAACTGTATGTTTGTACCCATTAACCAACCTCTCTTCATAGCCACTCCCACCCATATGCCCTTCCCATCCTCTGATGGCTATCATTCTACTCACTACCTCCATGAGATCAACTTTCTTAGCTCCCACATATGAGTGAGAACATGCAGTATTTGTCTTTCTCTGCCTGGCTTATTTAACTTAATGTCCTCCAGATCCATCAATGTTGCCGTAAATGACATGATTTCACTCTCTTTTATGACTGAATAGTACTCCATTGTGTATGTAGACCACATTTCCTTTGTCTGTTGATGGACACTTAGGTTGATTCCTTATCTTTGCTGTCAGTAGAGCTGTCAAAAACATGGGAGTGCATGTATCCTTCTGGTATACTGATTTCCTTTGGATAAATGCCCAGTAGAAGAATTGCTAGGTGGTATTGTAGTTCTATTTTTAGTTTTTTTCTCTATTGTTTTCCATAGTGGCTGAACTAATTTACATTTCCACCAACAGTTTGAGTTCCCTTTTCTGTACATTCTCACCAGCATCTGTAATTTTTTTTTTGCTTTTTAATAATACGTATTCTAATGTAAAGTGAGACCTCATTATGATTTATTATTATTGCATCAGTCAACCTTTAATGTCCAAAGGAGGCATGGATGCAGAGCATAGGAGATGTGGCAGGGTCTCAGGCCTTGCTCCGGAAATGAGGGAGAGACGAACACAAACCAGACACTTTCAACTGACCACACAGTCTGGGAGGGCAGGGAGAAACACAGATTTGCACATTCATGAAAAAAATAAAACCTGAAATCAAGCACTCCCATTTTGTGCCCATTGAAGGGTTTGATATAGGAAACTCAGTCACCACCCTGGAGACTGGAGGGGAGGTTCCCCCTCCACTGCCAACATCAAAAAGCAAGCTCAGCACACACTAAGGGCTTAGGGAGGGGCATTCTGCCTCCCCACCAGCTCCAAGAATGGACTTGAAAATAAAAGAATAAGCTGGATCCCCTACCCCCAACATTGTCAACCCTACACATGAGAGTTTTGAAGACCAGCCAACTAACAACAGGGGCTGCTCCAAGATAACTCCAGAGGAATGAGAAAACGGAGGGCTAAGCAGGGAGCAGACAGGAGAAGAGTGTAATGAAAAAAAAAAATTCAAGCTAATCCTACCCCCAACATCCTCCTTACATGATCTCTGGCAGGAAGAACAAAAGAAGGTAATCCACAAAGACACAGCCCTTAGAATTTCTGACAAAGACAGCAAGACAAGTCTGCTCCCCACTCCCACACACCACACACACTATATATATATTATATAATCTATATTATAAATAATGTAATCTAGATAGTATATTATATATTATAATCTATATTATATATAATTATATATATTATATATAATATAGATTATATAATATAGATTAATATAGATTATATAATATAGATTATAATTATAGATTATATAATATAGATTATAATTTGTAGATTATAATATAGATTATAACTATTATAGATTATATATAATATAGATTATATATATTACATAGCTTATATAAAATATATTGCATATTATATAAAAAATATATATATTTTTTGAGACAGAGTCTCACTTTGTTGCCCAGGCCGGAGTGCAGTGGTGTGACCTCAGCCCACTGCAACCTCCACCTCCTGGGGTTCAAGCGATTCTCCTGCCTCAGCCTCCTGCGTAGCTGGGATTACAGGCACCACGCCACCACACCCAGCTAATTATTTGTGTAATTTTAGTAGAGATGGGGGTTCACCATGTTGGTCAGGCTGGTCTCAAACTCCTGACCTTGTGATCCGCCCGCATTGGCCTCCCAAAGTGCTGGGATTACAGGCTTGAGCCACCGTGCCCAGCCCCTCATTATGATTTTGATTTTCCTCTGATGATTACTGATGTTGAACATTTCCTGTTGATCGTTTGTATGTCTTCTTTTAAGAAATGTCTATTCATAGACATCTACAGAACTCTCCACCCCAAATGAACAGAATATACATTCTTCTCAGCACCACATTGCACTTATTCTAAAATTGACCACATAATTGGAAGTAAAGCACTCCTCAGCAAATGTAAAAGAACAGAAATCACAACAAACTGTCTCTCAGACCACAGTGCAATCAAATTAGAACTCAGGATTAAGAAACTCACTCAAAACCGCACAACTACATGGAAACTGAACAACTTGCTCCTGAATGAGTACTGGGTAAATAACAAAATGAAGGCAGAAATAAAGATGTTCTTTGAAACCAATGAGAACAAAGAACATATCAGAATCTCTGGGACACATTTAAAGCAGTGTGTAGAGGGAAATTTATAGCACTAAATGCCCACAAGAGAAAGCAGGAAAGATCTGAAATTGACACCCTAACATCACAATTAAAAGAACTAGAGAAGCAAGAGCAAACACAATCAAAAGCTAGCAGAAGGCAAGAAATAACTAAGCAGAACTGAAAGAGACATAAAAAACCCTTCAAAAATATCAGTGAGTCTCAGAGCTAGTTTTTTGAAAAGATCAACAAAATTGATAGACCGCTAGCAAGACTAATAAAGGCGAAAAGAGAAGAATCAGATAGACACAATAAAAAATGATAAAGGGGATATCACCACCAATCCCACAGAAATACAAACTACCATCAGAGAATACTATAAACACCTCTATGCAAATAAACTAGAAAATCTAGAAGAAATGGATAAATTTCTGGACACATACACCCTCCCAAAACTAAACCAGGAAGAAGTTGAATCTCTGAATAGACCAATAACAGGCTCTGAAATTGAGGCAATAATTAATAGCCTACCAACCAAAAAAAGTCCAGGAACAGACGGATTCACAGCCGAATTCTACCAGTGGCACAAAGAGGAGCTGGTACCATTCCTTCTGAAACTATTCCAATCAATAGAAAAAGAGGGAATCCTCCCTAACTCATGAGGCAAACTTCATCCTGATACCAAGGCCTGGCAGAGACAACAACAAAAAAAGGGAATTTTAGACCAATATCCCTGATGAACATCCATGCAAAAATCCTCGATAAAATACTGGCAAACTGAATCTAGCAGCACATCAAAAAGCTTATCCACCACCATCAAGTCGGCTTCATCCCTGGTATGCAAGTCTGGTTCAACATACACAAATCAATAAACGTAATCCATCACATAACAGAACCAGTGACAAAAACCACATGATTATCTCAATAGATGCAGAAAAGGCCTTTGGCAAAATTCAGCCCTTCATGCTAAAAACTCAATAGGTATTGATGGAACATATCTCAACATAATAAGGGCTATTTATGACAAACCCACAGCCAATATCATACTGAATGGGCAAAAACTGGAAGCATTCCCTTTGAAAACTGGCACAAGACAAGGATGCCCTCTCTCACTACTGCTATTCAACATAGTGTTGGAAGTACTGGCCAGGGCAGTCAGGCAAGAGAAAGAAATAAAGGGTGTTTAATTAGGAAATGAGGAAGTCAAATTGTCCCTGTTTGCAGATGACATGTTTGTATATTTAGAAAACCCCGTTGTCTCAGCCCAAAATCTCCTTAAGCTGATAAGCAACTTCAGCAACGTCTCAGGATACAAAATGAATGTGCAAAAATCACAAGCATTCCTATACACCATTAACAGCCAAATCATGAGTGAACTCCTATTCACAATTGCTACAAAGAGAATAAAATACCTAGGAATCCAACTTACAAGGAACATGAAGGACCTCTTCAAGGAGAACTACAGACCACTGCTCAACGAAATAAAAGAGGACACAAACAAATGGAAGAATATTCTATGCTCATGGATAGGAAGAATCAATATCGTGAAAATGCCCATACTGCCCAAGATAATTTGCAGATTCAGTTCCATCCCCATCAAGCTACCAATGACTTTCTTCACAGAATTGGAAAAAACTAAAGTTCACATGGAACCAAAAAAGAGCCTGCATTGCCAAGACAATCCTAAGCAAAAAGAGCAAAGCTGAAGGCATCACACTACCTGACTTCAAACTATACTGCAAGGCGACAGTAACCAAAACAGCATGGTACTGGTACCAAAACAGATATATAGACAATGGAAAAGAACAGAGGCCTCAGAAATAGTGCCACAAATCTACAATCATCTGATCTTTGATAAACCTGAACAAGAAATGGGGGAAGGATTCCCTATTTAATAAATGGTGCTGGGAAAACTGGCTAGCCATATGTAGAAACCTGAAACTGGCTCCCTTCCTTACACCTTATACAAAAATTAATTCAAGATGGATTAAAGATTTAAATGTTAGACCTGAAACTATAAAAACCCTAGAAGAAAACCTAGGCAATACCATTCAGGACATAGGCATGGGCAAGGACTTCATGACTAAAACACCAAAAGCAATAGCAACGAAAGCCAAAATAGACAAATGGGATCTAATTAAACTAAAGAGCTTCTGCACGGCAAAAGAAACTACCATCAGAGTGAACAGGCAACCTACAGAATGGGAGAAAATTTTTGCAATCTACCCATCTGACAAAGGGATAATATGCAGAATCTACAATGAACTCAAACACATCTACAAGAAAAAAACAGCCCCATCAAAAAGTGGGCAAAGGATATGAACAGACACTTCTCAAAAGAAGACATCTATGCAGCCAACAGACACATGAAAAAATGCTCATCATCACTGGTCATCAGAGAAATGCAAATCAAAACCACAATGAGATGCCATCTCACGCCAGTTAGAATGGCAGTCATTAAAAAGTCAGGAAATGATAGATGCTGGAGAGGATGTGGAGAAATAGGAAAGCTTTTACACTGTTGGTGGGAGTGTAAATTAGTTCAACCATTGTGGAAGATAGTGTGGCGATTCCTCAAGGATCTAGAACTAGAATTACCATTTGACCCAGCAATCCCATTACTGGGTATATACCTAAAGCATTATAAATCATACTACTATAAAGGCACATGCACATGTATGTTTATTGTAGCACTATTCACAATAGCAAAGACTTGGAACCAACCCAAATGTCCATCAATGATAGACTGGATTAAGAAAATGTGGCACATATCCACCATGGAATACTATGCCGCCATAAAAAAGGATGAGTTCATGTCCTTTGTAGGGACATAGATGAAGCTGGAAACCATCATTCTCAGCAAACTATCACAAGGACAGAAAACCAAACACCACATGTTCTTACTCATAGGTGGGAATTGAACAATGAGATCACTTGGACACAGGGTGGGGAACATAACACACTAGGGCCTGTCGGGGGTTGGGGGGCTGGGGGAGGCATAGCATTAGGAGAAATATCTAATGTAAATGATGAGTTGATCCGTGCAGCAAACCAACATGGCACATGTATACCTATGTATCAAACCTGCACGTTGTGCACATTTACCCTAGAACTTAAAGTACAATAATAATAAAAAAAGAAATATTTACATACATATGAAGACACAGAAAAAGGAAAGGGAGTCACATAGAAAATAAAGAGGCCAGTAACTGCACACACTTTCTTCCCAACTCAGTGCCTTGGCTATATTAATTTACCTTCTATGTTATTAAACAATTATCATTATGTAGTATGTGTCCTATCTACTATGTTTGTATTTTAAATAAAATCAGAAATGTAAAAAAAAAAAAGAAATGTCTATTCATGTTCTTTGCCCACTTTTTAATGAGATTATTTGTTGTTGTTTTACTGTTCTTGGACTTCCTATATATTCTGGTTATTAGTCCTTTATCAGAGAAATAGTTTGCAGATATTTTCTCCCATTCAACAGGCTATCTCTTCAGTCTGTTTATTGTTTCCTTTGCTGTGCAGAAGCTTTTTAATTTAGTATGGTCCCACTCATCTAATTTTATTTTTGTTGCCTGTGCTTTTGAGGTCCTAGCCATAAAATCTTTGCCTAGATCAATGTCCTGGTGTTTCTCATATGTTTTCTTCTAGTAGTTCTATAGTTTCAGGACTTACGTCAAGTATTTACTCCATCTTGAACTGGTTTTTGGTTGTGGTGAGAGGTAGGGGGTCTTCTTTCATTCTTCTGCAAATGTATATCCAGTTTTCCTAGCACAGTTTATTGAAGAGGGTGTTCTTCACCCAATGTATGTTCTTCACACCTTTGTCAAAAATCAGTCAGCTGTAAATACATGGATTTCTTTCTGTGTTCTTTGTTTCGCTCCACTGGTCTGTGTTTCTGTTTTTAAACTAATGCCATGCTGTCTTGGTTACTATAGGCTTGTAATATATTTTGAAGTCAAGTAGTATGATGCCTCAAGCTCTTTTCTTTTTGCTCTGGATTCCTTTGGCTATTTGGGCTTTTTTTGGTTCCATATGAATTTTAGGAGTGTTTTTTCCTATTTATGTGAAAAATTGCATTGGTATTTTGATACAGGTTGTATTCAGTCTGTAGAATGCTTTGGGCAGTATAGTCATTTTAATAATATTAATTCTTCTGATCCACATGCTTGGGATGTCTTTCCATTTGTTTGTGTCCTTTTCAGTTTCTTTTATCAATGTTTGGCAGTTTTCCTTGTAGAGGTCTTTCACTTCCTTGGTTAAATTTATTCCTAGGTATTTAAATTTTTTTGTAACTATTTTAAGTGGGATTGCCTTCTTGATTTCTTTCTCAGCTAGTGTATTATTGGTGTGTAGAAACACTACCGATTTTTGAGGCTGGGCACTGTGGCTCATGCCTGTAATCCCAGCACTTTGGGAGGCCAAGATGGGGGGATCACTTGAGCCCAGGAGTCCAAGACCAGCCTAGGTAGGCAACATAGCGAGACCCCATCTCTAGTTTAAAAAACCAAAACACTACTGATTTTTGTATGCTGATTTTGTATCTTACAACTTTACCAAATTTATTCATCGGATCTAATAATTTTTTTGGTGGAGTCTTTAGGTTCTTCTAGATACAAGATTATATCATCTGCAAAGAGGTACAATTTGACCTCCCCTTTTTCAATGTGGATTGCTTTTATTTATTTATTTAAAGTTTTTAAAAAGTTTAATGGATCCAATAAGGCATATAAATTGCCAATAAGGCTGGATGTGTTTTATTTCTTTCATTCGCTTGATTGCTGTGGCTGGGATTTCCAGTACTGTGTTGACTAGGAGTGCTGAAAGTAGTCATCCCTGTCTTGTTCCAATTCTTAGTGGAAAAGCGTTCAGCTGTTCCTCATTCTGTATGATGTTAACTGTGTGTTATATATGACCTTTACTATGTTGACACACATTTCTTCTATGTCTAGTTGAGAATTTTTATCATGAAGCGATGTTGAATTTTATTAAATCCTTTTTCTGCATCTATTGAGATGGTCATACAGTATTTGTCCTTCATTCTGTTGATGTGATGTAGCACGTTTATTGATTTGCATATGGTGAATCATCCTTGAATCCCTGGGATAAATCTTAGTTGATCATGGTTGGTATGCTGTTGGATTGATATGCTGTTGGATTGGGTTTCCTAGTATTTGTTGAGGAGTTTGTTTGTTTGTTTGTTTGTTTTGAGATGGAGTCTCTCTCTTTCACCCAGGATGGAGTGCAGTGGTGCAATCTTGGCTCACTGCAACCTCCACCTCCCGGCTTCAAGTGATTCTCCTGCCTCAGCCTCCTGAGTAGCTGGGACTACAGGTGCTAATTTTTGTTTTTTTAGTAGAGACGTGGTTTCATCATATTGGCCAAGATGGTCCTGATCTCCTAACCTCATGATCCACTCGCCTCGGCCTCCCAAAGTGCTGGGATTACAGGTGTGAGCCACCCGCCCAGCCTTATTGAGTTTTGTGTGCATGTTCTTCAGAGATGTTGGCCTGTACTTTTTTGTTGAGTCTCTGTCTGGTTTTAGTATCAAGGTAATGCTGGCCTTATAAAATGAGTTATGGAGAATTCCTTCTTTAATTTTTTGGAATAGTTTGAGGAGAATTGGTGTTAGTTCTTAGAAAGTTTGGTAGAATTTGGCAATTAAGCCATCCAGTCTTGCACATTTCTTTGTTGGAAGATTTTTAAAATTACTGTTTCAGCTTCATTACTTGTTACTGGTCTGTTCAGGTTTTCTATGTCTTTTTTATTCAATCTTGGTAGGTTGTATATTTTCAGGAATTTATTCATTTCCACTAGGTTTTTCAGTTTATTAGTGTTTACTTGTTAATAATATCTGATAATCTTTTATATTTCTGTGGTATCAGTTGTAATGTCTCCTTTTTCATTTCTTATTCTATTTAGGTTGTCTCTTTTTTTCTTGGTTAGTCTAGCTAACAGTATCCATTTTGTTTATCCTCTTTTAAAAGCCAACTTTTCTTTATTTCAATAGTTTTTGGGGTACGGGTGGTTTTTGGTTACATGGAAAAGTAACCAAAAGTATCCATGGTTACATGGATAAGTTCTTCAGTGGTGATTTCTGAGATTTTGGCACACCCATCACCCAAGCAATGTACACTGCTTTTATCCCAATATGTAGTCTTTTATCCCTCACCACCCCCTCCAAATCACCAAAGTGCATTATATCATTCTTCTGCTTTGCATCCTCATAGCTTAGCTCCCACTTATAAGTGAGAACATGCCATATTTGGTTTTCCATTCCTGATTACCTCACTTAGAATAATGGCCTCCGGCTCCATTCAACTTGCTGCAAAAGACATTATTTTTTTCCTTTCTGTGGCTGAGTAGTATTCCATGGTGTATATATACCACATTTTCTTTATCCACTTGTTGGTTGGTGGGTTACTTAGGTTGGTTCCATTATCTTTGCAATTGTGAACTGTGCTACTATAAACATGCATGTATGTGCACGTGTCTTTTTCATATAATAACTTCTTTTCCTTTGGGTAGATACCAAGTAGTGGGATTGCTGGATCAGATGGTAATTCTACCTTTAGGAATCTCCATACTGTTTTCCATAGTAGTTGTACTAGTTTACATTCCTACCAGTAGTGTAAAAATATGCCCTTTTCACCAAATCCACACCAATATCTATTGTTTTTTGACTTTTTAATTACGACTATTTTTGCAGGAGTAAGGTGGTATCATTGTGGTTTTAATTTGCATTCCTCTGATAATTAATGATGTTGAGCATTTTTCATATGTTTGTTGGCCGTGTATCTTCTGTTGAAAATTGTCTATTTGTGTCCTTTGCCCACTTTTTGATGGGATTATTTGTTTTTTTTTTTTTTTTCTTGCTGATTTGTTCAAATTTGTTCAAATATCCAAATGTAGATTCTGGATATTAGTCCTTTTTCAGATGTATAGTTTGCAAATATTTTCTCCCACTGTGTGTTATCTCTGCTATTTCTTTTGCTGTGCAGAAGCTTTTTAGTTTAATTAGGTCCCATTTATTTATTTTTATTTTTGTTGCATTTGCTTTTGGGGCCTTAGTCATGAGTGTTGGCCTAAGCTAATGTCCAGAACAGTTTTTCTGATGTTCTAGAATTTTTATGGTTTCAGGTCTTAGATTTAAGTCTTTGATCCATCTTAAGTTGATTTTTGTATAAGGTGAGAGATGAGGATCCAGTTTCATTCTTCTACATGTGGCTTGCCAATTTTTCCAGTACCAGTTATTGAATAGGGTATCCCTTCCGCAATTTATGTTTTTGTATGCTTCATCAACGATCAGGTAGGTGTAAGTATTTCGTTTTATTTCTGTGCTCTCTATTCTGTTGCATTGGTCTACGTGCCTGTTTTTATACTGGTCTCATGCTATTTTGGTAGCTATAGCCTTATAGTACAGTCAAAGTTGGGTAATGTGATGCCTTCAGATTTGTTCTTTTTGCTTAGTATTGCTTTGGCTGCACAGGCTCATTTTGGATTCCATATAAATTTTAGGAATTTTTTCTCATTCTGTGAAGAATGATGATGATATTTTTATGGGAATTGCATTGAATCTGTAGAATGCTTTAGGCAGTGTAGTCATTTTCACAATATTGATTCTACCCATCCATGATCATGGAATGTGTTTCCATTTGTGTCATCTATTATTTCTTTCAGCAGTGTTTTGTAGTCTTCCTTATAAAGCTCTTTCACCTCCTTGGTTAAGTATATTCCTAGGTATTTTATTTTATTTTTTGCAGCTATTGTAAAAGGGATTGAGTTCTTGATTTGATTCTCAGCTCGATCGTTGTTGGCATATAGCAGTGCTACGGATTGGTGTACATTGATTTTGTATCCTGAGACTTTACTGAGTTTGTTTATCAGATCTAGGAGCTTTTTGGGTGAGTCTTTAGGGTTTTCTAGGTATACAATCATATCATCAGTGAACGTCGACGGTTTGACTTTCTCTTTTCCAATTTCAATGCCCTTTACTTCTTTCTCTTGTCTGATTACTCTGGCCAGGTTTGTTTGTTTTGTTTTGTTTTTTAAGATGGGGTCTTGCTATGTTACCCAGGCTGGTCTCAAACTCCTGAGTGAAAACAATCCTCCCTCCTCAGCCTCCAGATTAGCTGGTATACAGGCTTGCACCACTGTGCCTTACTCTTTTATCTGCTTGTTTAGTTCTCCTCTGACCTTTATTATTTCTTAACTTCTACTAATTTGGGGTTTGGTTTGTTGCCTTCCTGGTTCCTTGAAGTGCATCAATAGATTGTTCGAAATCTTTCTACTTTTTTGATGTAAGTGTTTACTGCTATAAACTCCCTTCTTAGCATTGTTTTTGCTGTATCTCATAGGTTTTTGTATGTTGCTGTTTTAGAGACAGGGACTTGCTCTATCACTCTGGCTGGAGTGCAGTCGTGTGATTGTAGCTCACTTTAACCTTGAACTCCCGCCTCAGCCTCCCAAGTAGCTAGGACTACAGGTGCACACCACCATGCCCAGCTAATTTAAAAAATGTTGTTTGTAGAGATGTAGTCTTGCTATGTTGCATAGGCTGATCTTAAACTACTGACCTCAAGTGATCCTCTGCCTCAGCCTCCCAAAGAACTGGGATTACAGGCATGAGCCACTGTGTCCAGCCAATATGTTGTGTTTTAATTTTTATTTGTTTCGAGAGACTTTTTGGCCATGTGTGGTGGCTCACGCCTATAGTCCTAGCACTTTGGGAAGCTGAGGCAAGAGGATCACTTGAGCCCAGGAGCCGAGACCAGGCTGAGCAACATGGCAACACCCCATCTCTACAAAAAATTAAAAATTAGCTGGGCATAGTGACACACAGCTGTGGTCCCAGCTACTAAGGAGGTTGATGCTGGAGAAACACTTGATCCTGGGAGGTTGAGGCTGCGGTGAGCTATGTTCGTACTACTGCTCTGCAGCCTAGGCAACAGAACGAGATCCTGTTGCAAAAAAAAGTTTTCTTTTTAATTTCCTCATTAACTCCTTCCTTGCCCAGTGGTCATTCAGGAACATATTATTTAATATCTGCGTATTTGTACAGTTTCCGAAGTTCCTCATGCTACTTCTTTTTTTTTTTTTTCTTTTTTTTTTCTGAGACAGAGTCTCACTCTGTCGCCTATGCTGGAGTGCAGTGGCACCATCTCAGCTCACTGCAACCTCTGCCTCCTGGGTTCAAGCAATTCTCCTGCCTCAGCCTCCCGAGTGGCTGGGATTACAGGTGCACGCCACCATGCCCGGCCAATTTTTTGTATTTTTAGTAGAGACGGGGTTTCACCATGCCGACCAGGCTGGTCTCGAACTCCTGACCTCAGGTGATCCGCCTGCTTCAGCCTCCCAAAGTGCTGAGATTACAGGCATGAGCCACCACGCCCAGCCCATGCTACTTATTTATTGTTTTATCCCATTGTGGTCCGCGAAGATAATTGATATGATTTCTATTTTAAAAATTTGTTGAGACTTGTTTTGTGGCTTAACATATGGTCTGTGCTGGAAAATGCTTCGTGTGCTGATTAGGAGAAAGTGTATTCTATAGCTGTAGGATGAAATGTTCTGTTTAGGTCCATTAGGTCTAAAGTGCAGTGTAAATGTTTGTTAATTTTCCATCTAGTTGGTCTAATTCTGAAAGTGGTATGTTGAAGTCCCAAACTCTATGTTACAGTCCATCTCTCCCTTTAGATCTAATATTTGCTTTATATATCTGGGTGCTCTAATGTTGGGTACATATTTATTTATAATTGTTATATCTTCTTGCTCTATTAATCCACTTATCATTATATAGTGACCTTCTTTGTCTCTTTTAACAGTTTTTGACTTAAAGTCTGTTTTATCTAACATTAGTATAGCTACCCCTGCTTTTTTTTGATTACCATTTGATTGGAATCTCTTTTTCCATGTCTTTCATTTGTCTGTATATGTTCCTACAAGTGAGACGAGTTTCTTTTAGGCAGCTTATGGGTGGGCCATGTTTTTTTTTTAAATCCATTTGGCCAGCCTGTAACTTTCAAGTGGAAAGTTTAATCTGTTTACATTCAAGGTTATTATTGATATGTAAGAGCTAATTCCTGTCATTTTATTACTTGATAGCTACTTGTTTTATATATCCCTTGTTCCTCCCTTTCTCTCTTATTTATTATTGTGATTTGGTGGTTTTCTGTAGTGGTAATGTTTGAGTCCTTTCTCATTTGTGTCTTTGCTCTACCAGTGGGGTTTGTAATTTTGTGTTTTTGTGGTGGTGTGTATCATTGTTTTCCTTCCAGGACTCTCTTAAACATTTCTTGTAGGGCTCACCTAGTGTGATGAATTCCCTCAACTGTTGCTTGTCTGGGAAAGACTACTTCTCATTCATTTATGATGGATAACTTTGCTGGGTGTAGCGTCCTTGGCTGGCAGTTTTTTCTCTCAGCTCATTGTCTATACCATCCCATTCTTTCCTGGCCTGTAGGGTTTCCATTGAGAATTCTGCTTAGTCAGTTGGGGGATCCCTTATAAGTGACTAGACACTATTCTCTTGCTGTTTTTGGAATTCTCTGTCTTTGAAATTTGACGACCATGTGTCGTGAAGACCTCTTTGAATTGCATCTGTTTGGGGATCTCTAAACTTCCTGTATTGGATCTTTAAATCTCTTACTAGACCAGGGAAGTTTTCAGCTACTGTTTCATTAAATGGATTTTCTATCCCTTTTCTCTTTGCATTCTGGAACACCAAAAATTTGAATATTGGTCATTTTATGGTGTCCCATATGTCATGTAGGCTTTGTTCATTCTTTTTTCTTTATTTTTGTCTGACTGGGTTATTTCAAAAGACCTGTCTGCAAGTTCTGCAATTCTTTGTTCTGCTTGATCTATTTTTGAAGCTTTTAAATGTATATTGTATTTCATTCAGTGAATTCATCAGTTCCAAAATTTGGTGGTTTTTTTTTTTTTTTTTCATGATCGTTGCGTCTTTGGTAAATTTCTCATTATTTTTTGTATTTGTTGTGTGCTCTTCTTTCTCACTGAGCTTCTTTAATATCATTATTTTGAATTCTTTTTCTGGTACTTCATAAATTTCTTTTTCATTGGAATCTGTTGCTGGAGAATTATTGTGTGCCCTTGAAGGTGTTATATTTCCCTGCTTTTTCATGTTTGTTGTGTCCTTACATTTTTCTCGGCACATCTGTTCTAACAGTAACTTCTTCGAATTTTTTTGGATTTGCTTTCATAGTGGAGGACTTTTTCCTGAAGATGTATATGTGGTGTTGGTTGGGTAGGGCACTGTGGCCTTGATTCTCAGTGTGTGCAGTAGTGTAGTCTCTGTATGTTTTCTTTAGGTATAAATAGTGTCAATGGTGTCTGTGATTTTCTCAGTGGCTTAGGGTCCATTTAGTGGAGGCTGTGGTGAAGTTTTGCTGCGGACAGGGACATAGGTGGGCCAGTCCTCAATTCTCAGTGATGGCAGGAGTGGGCTGAGCATGCCTGTCCTTGGGCCCCCGGGTGGGGTATGCTGTCACTGGTATATTAGCAGGTTCAGATGGGCAGATTCTTGGCCCTCCAGTTGGCTTGCTTGGGTGCTGGGTAGTGACAATGGTGGGCTGAGCAGGTAGGCAGTTTGTCAGGCCCCTGGATAGTCAGCATGGCATAAGCCAAGGCAGTAGCACTGGTGGGACAGTTCTCTGGTTCCCGAGTGGTCCATGCTAGCATTGGCAGTGGCTGTGACAGGCTGGGAGGGCCAGTCCCTAGGCTCACAGGGTGGCATATACAGGTGGGTGACATCTGTGATGGTAGTGGCAGGTTGGATGGGCCTGATGACCTCAGGATCCTGGGAGGAGTGCTCAGGCGTCAATGGCGGTGGGCTGAGCTGGGCAATCCCCAGGGTCACTGACAGTGTGCTCGGGGACTAGGGGGTACAGAGCCAGTCTAGGCAAACCTGTCCCCAGGCTGCCTGGTGGCACATGGAGGTGCTGGCTCTCAAAATGGGACCTTGCTGTAGCTGCTTAGAACTCAGGGTATGCAAGACTCAGCCTTAGCTCCCTTTCTGGAGCAATACCATCAGATGGTCTTCCAGCAGCTCCCTATGTTAGTCTCAGGGCCCACAAGGATTGAGGGGGCTCTCCTGTGGTTAGGATTGTAGGAGTCTGCAATAAAAATGTGGACTGCTGGGGGGTCTATCCCGTACCCTTTCCCTTCATTGGGAAGTCTCTACAGGCTCCCAGCCAATCCCAGCTGAGCAGGCTGCCTCACTTCCCTCTCCTTCCTTGTTTTAGGTGTTTCCTGTTCACTTCTCTGTTGAATTTTAGTGTTCTCTCCTAGATAATCTATTCGAACTGTGATTATCTATTCACTATTTTGGTTCTTTATGGAGAAGGTGAGTACCAGATGCTTCTAATCAGCCATCTTGAAGACCGATGGGTCTTGTTTTTTAATTCAATCTGCTGTCTTTTAATTGGAAATTAGTTTACAGTAATAATGGATGTGGTTGAATGTAATCTCGCCATTTTGCTATTTTCTACTTGTCCCATTTTCTTTTTTCTCACTTTCTTTTGGATTGAGTATTTTCTTGATTTTATCTCCATTATTGGCTTATTAGTTACAGCTCTTTATTTAAAAAAAGGTTTCAGTGGCTTCTCCAGGTTTTAAAATACGCATGTTCAACTTATACAAACCTCAAATGGTGTACCACTTCATGTATAGTTAGAAGAACCTTACAACAATATACTTCCAATTTCTCTTGCATCATTTATGCTATTGTCATACATCTTAATTTTATGTGTGTAATAAACCCCAGAATACAGTGGTAATATTTTTGCTTTAGACTAAATTCTTTAACAAAAAAATATCTTTTATATTTATCATGATTTTTGAATAGTTTCTGGTGTGGGTTGCTTTAAAAATATGTCCACAAATTCTTCGATACTCCTACCTTGGGAATAGCCTAATTCCCGTTCCCTTGATTGTGGGCTGTACTAATTTACTAAATGAATAGAATGTCGTAGAAATGTGTGATTCCAAGGCTAGGTCATAAAGGACATTGCACCTTCCATTTTCTCTCAGATCTCTGGCACTGGGGGAAGTCAGATGACATGTCATGAAGATACTGAAATACCCCTATGGAGAATCCCACTTGGTGAAGAAGTTAGGCCTCCTCCAAAGAGTCATATGAATTGAATGAGCTTGGAAGTGGATCCTCCACCCCAGGCAAGCCTTCCTATAATCACACACCCAGCCAACCACATAATTGTAACCACATGAGCGACACTGTAACACCCAGCCAAACTGATGGTGAATTTCTAACCCACAGACTTGAGAAAATGTTGTTTTAACTCACTTAAGTTTGGGGATAACTTGTTATAAAGCACTAGTCATTTCTTTGTACGCATCCAAGTTTCTATCTGCCATCACACTTCTGCCTAGAGAACTTACTTTATATCATAGTCTGCTGACAGTGAATTCTTTCAGCTTTTGTCTAAAAAGTCTTTATTTCTCTTTTATTTTTCAAAGATTTATTCACAGAATACAAAATTGGGGGTTGATTGATTTATTTAAATGTCACTGTTGTTTTGATGAGTACTCCACTATAATTCTTAACTTTGTCCTTCTGTTTCTTTTTTCCTCTGGCTGCTTTAATTGGTTTTGGTATTTATCCTGTTTGGGGTTCTCTAAACTGGTTAGATCTGTGGTTTGATGTTTTGTTATTATTTCTGAAAAATTCCTTGCCATTATCTCCTAAAATATTCTTTCCTGTTTTCTCTTCTCCTTCTGAGACTTTTATTACATGTATGTTAGACTGCTTGTTATTATTCCATAGCTCCTGGGCACTGTTTTTATTGTTTGTTTTTGTTTGTTTTGGAAGCGGAGTTTCACTCTTGTCACCCAGGCTGGAGCGCAATGGCGGGATCTCAGCTCACTGCAACCTCCGCCTCCTGGGTTCAAGCAATTCTCCTGCCTCAGCCTCCCAAGTAGCTGGGATTCCCAGCACCTGCCACCATGCCCGGCTCATTTTTGTATTTTTAGTAGAGATGGGGTTTTGCCATGTTGGCCAGGCTGGTCTCCAACTCCTGACCTCAAGTGATCTGCCCGTCTTGCTCCCGCAAAGTGCTGGGATTACAGGTGTGAGCCACCACACTGGGCTTTTTTTTTTTTGTAATTTTTTTCTCAGTGTTTCAGAATGACTTTTTAAATGTATCTTCCAATACACTGAATCTTTCCTCAGCTATCTCCATTCTACTAATGAACCTGTTGAAGGGATTTTCATCTCTGATATCATGCTTTTTATTTCTAGCATTTCCATTTATTTTTTATAGTTTTCATCTCTGCTAAAACACCCTGCGTCAATGTGTTGTCCACCTATTTCACTATATCCTTCAATATAGTATATTAATGTTAGTCCTTAACTGATAATTCAAATTTTATCTGAGTCACCTCCAAGTCTTGTTCTATTAATTGCTTTATCTCTTGACAAGGTGTTTTTTTTTCTTTACTTTTTTTCCCTTGAGTCTTATAATATTGAATTTCATTTATCGTGTGTAGAAAAAAACAGAAACTGAGGTAAACAGTATTTATGTCTGGCTATAAATACATGCCTGTTAGGCTGGTATGGGAGGTTGAGTCAGTATTGTAAGAAACTGAGTTTATGTTTTCTTACTGTTATCTGCAGCACATCACAGATTTCAAATTCGTCTAGCAGTGAGCTTTTCCTGTGCGCTTAAAGGACAGGATGCCAGAGGGTATTTTCCTCAATGTTTCAGCTCCCTCTCCACCTTCCAGCTGTCTCTGTATGCCTTTGCTCCCAAGACATTCTCTCTCCATGCTCTTGCCCCTCCCTCAGAGGTAGACTGAATTTTCTTGTTAGTCTGTGCTAGGCTCATGGTAGAGACAATAAGGAATCTTTGTTGTCTTAGCTGAGCCTCAGTCTTAGGCAGGCTTTGCACACCTGGCCTCAGAATTGTGTCCTTCTTAGCATTCCTATCCCTGTATTTATGACTGGTCTTCAGCAGGAATTTCCTACTCCTCTCCCAGTAGTATCAGTGGAGGATGCTAGGCCCCAAACTATTTTCTGTCTCTCTCCTCTAAACTAAGATTTGTGCTTCTACTTTTTCTCCTTAAATGAAAGATCTTTGCCTTTGTCCTTCCTTCTGAGGCAGAGACGTTTTGCCTCTGTTCCTCCCACAAAAGCATTTTCTGCCCTGAGAAAATGTCTGTTAACCCTCCATCAGTGGCTTAAGGCTTCCGTTTTCGGCAGAAAATGAACCAGGGAAACAGGTGGGTTTTTGTGCCTATCCCCACCTCAGGGGCAGCTATACTATATATCTTTGCTTTACAGGGGGGATCGCAGCAGACTCCTGCTATGTATGCCCCCACCCTTCTTGAGCACCCAATGGAATGACATGAAAAAAGCTTATGAGTGAAGATATGACTGGACTGCTACAATCTTATGGTAAAACTTGAAAGGTGAAGAGTGGCTTCTTATAGTTAAGCAAAGAAATTCTTGATGGAATCTATTCCTGATAAAGATGCTGTGAACACTATTGACATAACAACAAATAATTTAGAATAAATGTAGTCAATAAAGCAGTGGTAGGGTTTGAAGACTGACTACTGTTTTGAAAAAGTTCTTCTATGGGTAGAATGCTATCAAACAGCATCAGATACTTCTGTGAAAGGATGAATCAATTGATGCAGCAAACTTCATTGTTGTCTTAAGAAATTGCACAACCACTCCAACCTTCAGCAGCCACCACCCTGATGAGTCAACAGCTATCAACATTGAGGCAACATCTTCCATGAGCAAAAAGATTATGGCTCACTGCAGGTTCAGATAACTGTTAGCATCTTGTAGCAATAAGTTACTTGTAAGTTACAGTATATACTTTTTTTGATATGCTATTATACGCTTAATAGACTATAGTATAGTGTAAGCATCACTTTTTATTTTTTGAGACAGGATTTTGCTCTAGCGCCCAGGCTGGAGTGCAGTGGCACCATCTCGGCTCACTGCAGTCTCTACCTCCTGGGTTAAAGCGATCCTCCTGCCTCAGCCTCCTGAGTAGCTGAAATTACAGGTGTGCACCACCAAGCCCAGCTAATTTTTGTGTTTTTTTGTTTTGTTTTGTTTTGTTTGAGATGGAGTCTTGCTCTGTCACCTAGGCTGGAGTGCAATGGCACAATCTCGGCTCACTGCAACCTCCGCCTCCTGGGTTCAAGGAATTCTCCTGTCTCAGCCTCCTGAGTAGTTGGGATTACAGGCGCACACTGCCATGCCCGACTTTTTTTTTTTTTTTTTTTTTTTTTTTTTTGTATTTTAGTAGAGACAGGATTTCACCGTGTTGCCCAGGCTGGTCTCAAACTCCTGAGCTCAACTGATCCACCCACCTCAGCCTCCCTTATGCTGGGATTACAGGCATAAGCTACTGTACCCGGCCAGCATAACTTTTATTTGCACTGGGAAACCAAAAAATTTGTGAGACTCACTTTATTATGATAATTGCTTTATTGTGTTGGTCTGGAACTGAACATGCAGTATCTCTGAGAAATGCCTATATATTTGTGACCAATAGAGTCTACTGTGCACCTTTTTTGTTACATTTTGACAATTATTCTATACCCATAAATACAAATTTACTTCAGTTAAAAAGCACAGGCTGGGCATGGTGGCTCACGCCTGTAATCCCAACAATTTAGGAGGCCGAGGCAGTCAGATCACCTGAGGTCAGGAGTTCGAGACCAGCCTGGCCAACATGGTGAAACCCATCTCTACTAAAAATACAAAAATTAGGCGTGGAGGTGCATGCCTGTAATCCCAGCTATTTGGGAAGCTGAGGCAGGAGAATTGCTTGAACCCAGGAGGCAGAGGTTGCAGTGAACCGAGATCGCGCGCCACTGCACTCCAGCCTGGGTGACAGAGCAAGACTCTGACTCAAAAAAAAAAAAAAAAAAGCATTCCATTATACATAAAATCCATATTATATGTATTATACTAATATTATTAATATAATACATAATATAGGCCATACTTTAATAAGTAACATTCGGTTGTTTTCAATCTTTTGCTATGTAGCATTATGCCACAATGTAATAATCCTGTACGTAGTTGTTTATGTCTATTGTCAGTAGTATATCTGGAGTATAAGTTCCTAGAGTTACAGTTTCAGAATGTGTGTGTGTATTTTTTAATTTTCACAGATATTGTCAGATTGCTCTTTTTTTTTTTTTTTGAGACGGAATTTCGCTCTTGTTGCTGCCCAGGCTGTAGTGGCAATGGTGCGATCTTGGCTTACTGCAACCTCCGCCTCCCGGGTTCAAGCAATTCTCCTGCCTCAGTCTCCCAAGTAGCTGGGATTACAGCCGCATGCCCCCACGCCTGGCTATTTTGTATTTTTTAGTAGAGATGGGGTTTCACCACATCGGTCAGACTGGTCTCAAACTCCTGACCTCAAGTGATCCACCCAGCTTGGCCTCCCAAAGTGCTGGGATTACAGGCATGAGCCACCACACCCTGCCCAGATTGCTCTCTTAAAAGGTTATACTAACTTACACTTTAAAACAAAGAGAGCATCTGTTTCTGCATATCCTTATCCACACAATCACTTATTAAAATTTTAATAACCAATATGATACAAACATTGGTAGCTGCACATAGAACACTGGAGATATGAGGACAGTGCCCCTTGAGTAATCTTCAGAGTACTACTGATCAGTGCATGTGTGAGAAAACAAACCATGGCCAGAGAAAAAAAGCACCTGAAGTATCAGAACAGTAGCCAGGGCCCACACAGGACCAGAGTGTTTGTTCTCACACCCAGACTATAAAACCTCAAAATGTGTAGGGCACTAGGTGTGGTACAGAGAAGTCTTGCCTTGGTAATGTGGAGTCATTAGCCCTAGATTTAAAAAGCTCAGGTCCCACTTGACAAATCTTGTAAGCAAGATCCAAATGGGTCAAACTATGTCTATGTACTTAACAGCATCCTAGAATAAATCTCAAGAATACTTATTGAAATACAAAAATAGTTAGCACCCAACAAAGTAAAAAAATATCTGGTGTCTGATCAGAAACTACCAGGTATGCTGACAAACACAATACCAGGTATGCTGGATAACACGACCCATAGAGAGGAGAAAGATCAGGTGAACCCAAACCAGACCTGACACAGATGTCAGAATTAGCAGAGAGCATTAAAACAGAATAACTGTATTCCATATGTTCAAAAAGTTACCTAGATTTGGAAGATAGAAAAAAAGACCGAAATGGAACTAGAGATGAAAAGTACATCGTGTAGGATGAAAAAATAGTGTGTGGGGTTAACAGCAGATAAGGTACAAGAGAACGAACTAGTGAACTTGAAGAAACAGACACTACCCAAAACAAAACACTGAGGAAAAGGCAGCACTGGGTTTTTGTTTTGTTTTGTTTTTGTTTTTTTGCCATCCTTTGCTCATGCTTTTGCTATTTTACACTTTTGGACATTCATACTTGCTATTACATCTGACTAGGATCACATGATTTTCCCCCCCTCACTTTCCTCAGGTCTTGGCCCAGAAGTCTTGTCAGAGATGCCCATCTTGACCTTTTATCCTGCCTTATTTTTATTTTTCCTCAGCACCACCTGATAGATGTGCTTATTTATTGTCTGTCTCCCCCAAGATTCCTTGGACAGTCATGGGGTAGGGATTTTTGTTTTACTGTTGTAACCCAGTGCCTGGTCTGTAGCAGATGCTTAAAATATGTATTCAAAGAATAAATTGAGTGAATGTGATTATGAAAGAATACAGTTATATTTCTGGTATGGGTACCTGTATAGATGACTGATGACACTGGAGGATGGAATACGAGATGCCTACAGAACACCCAGATGGAAATAATGGACACTCATTCAGGCAACGAATATTTACTGAGCACCTACCATGCTAGTCACTTTGAGTATATGACTGGGGACAAAACCCAAAAAACAAACTGGAACCCTACCTTCAACAAGCTTACTTTCTAGAAAGGGAGACAATAAGAGTAATAAGTAAGTGAAATATATAATAGATTAGAAAGTAATCATGCTATGGGAAAAGAGGGGAATCAAGAGTCAGGAGAAATGTAGAGTGAGTTGCAATTTTAAATAAGGTGGTTAAGGTAGACTCATGAGAAGTCACATGGATCTGATGCTCAGAGGAGAGGTTTATCTGTTATACTGGCAATAATCTGCCCCAAAGTTTTTGGGATCAAATGAGATATGTAAAAGTTCTGGCAATTAAAAAATTTTAAACTACTTCCCCACCCTACACTGCTGTGAGGCTTCAGTTAGTCTGAAACACACAAGTTTAAAGATAAGCAGAATAAGTTTGTGTGTATTCCTTTTTCAGTAAGAAGAAAAAAAGTTTCCCTTCTTTGTTGTAACTAATGACTTCTGAGTTATTATCCACAAAATTATGGGATATGTAGAATAGGTAGAAGATCCTATTACATCAATAAAAAATGCATTTGGATAGGGCAGGGGGAGGGGTGCAAGGTATTTATGTTTTACATAAAGTGGTACAATGTTAGCTCGAACTAGACTGTGAAAAAATAAAGATGTATATGAACAGTCCTTATGGCAACCACATTATTAATTCAAAGAGGTATAGCTAAGTAAATACCAATAGGTTAACTTAAAATGAAATTCATAACGATAGGAAGGAGGTAGAGTAACAAGAAAGGAAATTTTGAAAGTATTTCAAACTGAAAGATAATAAAAACACAACATACCAAAATTTGTAGGATGTAGCCAAAGCAGTGCTACAGGGAAAGTTACAGCTTTAAGTGTTTATTTTAGAAACTAACAAAGACAGCTGGGCGCGGTGGCTCACGCCTGTAATCCCAGCACTTTGGGAGGCCGAGGTGGGTGGATCACCTGAAGTCAGGAGTTTGAGACCAAGCTGGCTAGCATGGTGAAACCCCATCTCTACTAAAAATGCAAAAATTAGCCAGGTGCGGTGGCATGCACCTGTAGTCCCAGCTACTCGGGAGGCTGAGGCAGGAGAATCGCTTGAACCTGGGAGGCAGAGGCTGCAGTGAGCCAAGATCGTGCCACTTCACTCCAGCCAGAGTGACTCTGTCTCCAAAAAGAAACTAACAAAGACTACAATCAGTGACCTAGGTTCTATTAGAAGAAGCTAGAGAAAGAAGAGCAAAGTAAATCCAAATTTAGTAGAAGCCAATGAAATGGGAAAAAGACAAACTAAGAAAATATTCCAACAAATGTGATGAATGAAATGGACAAATTCCTTGAACAAGTGGATCTGGTACTACTTACAACTTAGGGTAAACTAATTTCAAATTCTACTTCTGGGGCCTTAAAAAAAAAAGAACCCAGAGCAGCAACAAAAACTCAGAAAATGTTATTTAAAGAGAAAAAGAATATTGTCTACAAAAATTATAAAGTGCCTAGGGATAAACTTAACAAAGATATAAGCTCTTTATGTTGAGAAATATAAAACTTTATTGAAAGATTTTTTAAAACTTAAATAGTTATATTCTTGAAGAGGAAATGAGCTTGGTATTGTAAAGATAATAATTCTTCCCAAATTGATCTATAATCTCAATGCAATTATAACCAAAATTCCAAAAGGGTAACTAAATGTTACAGAGGATGCTATTATGGAAGAACAAAGGGCCAAGTATAGTTGACACACTCCTAAAGAACAAGATGTCAAAGATTGCTCTCAAAACTTTGATCATCTTGATTGTGGTTATGGTTTCACAGGTGTATGAATGTCAAATTGTACGCTTTATATGCACATTATTGTATGTCATTTAGATCTAGGTAAAGCTGTTTTAAAAACAAAAACAAAAACAAAAAAAAAGCCCGGCAAAACAAGCCTGGGCAACATAGTGAGACCTTGTCGCTACTAAAAATAAAAAATTAGCTGGGTGTGGTGGCACAAGCCATGGGCCCAGCTACTTGGGAGGCTGAGGCAGGAGGATTGCTTGAGGCCAGGAAGTTGAAGCTGCAGTGAGCAGTGATCATGCCACTACATTCCAGCCTGGGCAACAGAGCAAGACCTGGTCTCAGAAAATATATTAAGCTGGTTGTGGTGGCTCATGCCTGTAATCCCAACACTTTGGGAGGCCAGGGCAGGCAGACTGTTTGAGTTCAGGACTTTGAGACAAGTCTGGGCAACGTGGCAAAACCCTGGCTCTACAAAAAAATTTTAAAAATTAGCTGGGTGTGGTGATGTACACCTGTAGTCTCAGCTACTCAGGAGGCTGAGGTGGGAGGACTGCTTGCCCCTGAGAGGTCAGGGCTGCAGTGAGCTGTAATCATATCACTGCTCTCCAGCCGGGGCAACAGAGCAAGCCCCGTCTCAAAAAAAAAAAAAAAAAAGTTATTTAGCAATATACATACAGACATACAAATGGAAGAGTTAAAAAGCAAAGGAATGATTAACTCAACATGTAAAACAGTAATTACCGGGAGTGAGGGAAAGGGAAGGGTATGTGCCAGTGGGGAAGGGGCGCATAGGGAGCTTGTCATGTTCTAGTATAGGTAGTATTCTATTTCTGAAACAGAATGCTGTATGTCTATCATTCTTTTAACTACATGTGTATTTTATACAACCTTTTGCATATATAAGTTTCACAATTTTGAAAAAATGAGCGTTTGTAAAGAGGAACACAAAAGAACCAACCATTAGCTAAACTTATTATTTTGGGGGTACTCAAAACCTTTCAAACAGCACTTGATGACTACGATTAAGATCTTTCCTGCTGATTTAAAAATGGCAAAACTCTTCCTCTGTTTGAGACAGACGGGTTTTCAATTTTTTTTTTTTTTTTTTTGGAGACAGGGTCTCACACTGTCACCCAGGCTGGAAGTACAGTGGTGCAGTCTTGGCCTCTGCCTCCAGGGTTCAAGCGATCCTCCCACCTCAGCCTCCCTGGGACTACAGGTGCAAGGCACCACCTCTGGCTAATTTTTGTATTTTCTGTAGAGATGGGGTTTCACCATGTTGGCCAGGCTGGTATGGAACTCCTGGGCTCAGGTGATCTGTGCACCTCATCTTCCCAAAAGTGCTGGGATTAAAGACGTGAGCCACCGCACCCGGCCGGTTACCAATTTCAAACAAGAAAAGTAAAAACCAAACAGAAAAGCTATTGCTTACTACCCTAACTTGGTACATTTCTGTGCTTGTTAATAACTAATAATTAACTTGTCCTCTCACAACCACCTTGAGATGCAGGGGTACAGGGTAATTAGTAGAGATAGTACCTAGCACTAAAATAGAATTATCTTTCTTGCACACTTTTTCTACAGAGGATGATAGTTTTTCCCTTCAAAGCACTGGTAATAGTCTTATTTTCTTCCTTCCATTTCTGCTTACTTGGTTACTGTCTTTATCAAACTATTAAAGTAGTAAATACGACCAGATGCGGTGGCTCACACCTATAAACCAAGCACTTTGGGAGGTCCAGACAGGAGATCGCTTGAGCTCAGTGGGGCCCAGCTGCAGTGAGCCGTGATGGCACCACTGCACTCCCGCCTAGGTGGCCGAGAGAGACCCTGTCTCAAACAAAATAAAAAATAAAAATAATAAAATAGTAAATATACTGCAATTGTCTCCACCTCACTTCACCTGACAACACTATTTTGCTGTAATGGCCATAGAATCTTGATCTGACCACCGCCCATAGTAAGCAGGGAACTCAGCCTTCCAACATTAATTTAAGAGCCCAACAATTTTAGGTTTCAGTTAGAAAGGACAGCTGCGCTTCAGGCTTGGTTCTTGCCAACTACTCAGCTATTCTGGATAAGCTGCACATTTTGTCTGTAACTTCCTCCCTAAGTTTTTAATCAAGAGATCTTCCAGGAATGTAGGGCCTGCTTCACCTTCCACAGCAGCTGCGCAAAACATGCAAAACATACACTTCGATTTGTGTTTTCTGTTAGCTTTAGCTACTTCCCTCAGCCCAGACTCCCCTTCAGTCTTTTGTTTTGAATAACAACCTACTGTGAAGCTTCTTAAACACTAGTTTTATTTAAACCTTGTATTATCCTTTTCCTTTTTTTTTTTTTTTTTTTTTTTTTGAGACGGAGTCTCGCTCTGTTGCCCAGGCTGCAGTGTAGTGGTGCGATCTCTGGCTCACTACAGCCTCCACCTCCCGGGCTCAAGTGAATCTTCCTCCTCAGCCTCCCGAGTAGCTGGGACCACAGGGGCAGGCCAACAAGCCTGGCCTATTTTTGTATTTTTTGTAGAGACGAGGTCTTGCTATGTTGCCCAGGATAGTCTGGAACTCTATTATAATCTTTGTCTTAATCTCATGGAGACGCCCCCGTGGTCACTGACTGGAGGAAGGAAATACACATTTTAAAGGTTTTAAATTTCCTATAGAAGGGTCTAGAACGTACCGCGCTATAACGAACATAGTAGTAAGACCACCGCCACGCTCCTGAGGAAACAAGGTCACGCCCCTCTGCGGGCCGCTTGATCGGGTCTTTAATTAATCCCGCCGCCGCCTTCCCGCCTACCCCCGAGCGCGCACTTCCGGTCGCGAGGGCGCTCGGGAGCGCGCCCCGCGAGCCTCCACCAACCAGCGGCTCCGCCTGGCCAGACAGAGTGCGCGCGCGCACGTTGTGCGCAGGTTCGAATCTCCGCCGCTTCGCGGTTGCTTCTCAACGTCCGGGCCGCATCTCGGCGGCGGCGAGGGCTGAGCGCGGGAGCTGCCTCCGAGCCGGAGCCCCAGCCCTAGCTCCTGCGCAAGCCGCCCCGCCCTACCCCCTCCAGCGTCCTGTCGCCTCCTCGCCCGACTTCGGCCTGTCCCTCTCTCACGCGCTCAGTCCTCGCTCTTCGCCCCCCGCAGCTATCGGCACTCGGTCTCCCGCGCCTGGCGGGCTCCGCCCGAGCCTCTGGGCCCATGGCCAAGCGGCGTGCGGCCGAGCCGGTGACGTTCCACGTGCCTTGGAAGCGGCTCCTGCTTTGCGACTTCGCTGAGCAGCCGCCGCCACCGCCTCTCTGGATCCGGCCGCCCGGGGTCGCGCATGCTGGGCAGCTCCTTGGCGTCCCAGAGCAGCACCGAAAGCGCAAAATCGACGCAGGGACCATGGCAGAGCCCTCGGCTTCGCCCAGCAAGCGCCGTGACAGCGGGGACAACAGCGCCCCGAGCGGCCAGGAGCGTGAGGACCACGGTCTGGAGACGGGCGATCCGCCGCTGCCGCCGCTGCCGCCGCCGCCCGTACTGCCGGGGCCGGGGGAGGAGCTCCCGGGCGCCCGGCCCCCGGGGGGCGGTGGCGACGACGGGGCGGGGCGCCCAGGACCCCCGCGGGGAGACTGGGGGGTCGCATCGCGCCAGGTAGGGGCTGGGGGCGGGTGGGCTGAGGGGCGAAGGGGCTTGCCTTTTCCCCCCACACACAAAACGCCCCGGTTCCCACTCATGACTTGTGTAGGTTAAGACGCCTGAGGGGGGTGAAAGAAGGGGTCACCGCTCCGGGAGAGGACGCCGACCGCCAGAAGCACACCCCGAGAGTCCGATGGGCAGAAAGCACTGGGCTGGGCGAGGGGGAAACAGACCGTGGTCGGGAGCGATAGAAGTGGCCTTGCGGCGTCAGCGCCGCGCTCCGTAAAAGGGAAACGGGACCGTGGGTCGTGGCGGGCTGTGAGCATGGCGAGAACGCAGACCGTCAGGGCATAGGTTCAGCCCAAAGACAAACGACAGATAAAGGTGTAGAGGGCCTTCCTGGGTTTAACGATGATTAGTCTAGAATTCGGGATAGAGTTCTTTTTCTAGAGGGAGACCAGTGTGGTAGCCATTGATTAATTGAACATCCTACAGGCTGGTACAGCTTCTGGAGAAAAGGATGGACCACCGTACCTTGGTCAAAGCTTTGTTTTAACTCATAGTGTTAAATCTGATCCTAGGCAAAAGTATCATTGAAAATTAATTTGGGGGCGGGGCGTGGTGTCTCACGCCTGGAATCCCAGGACTTTGGGAGGCCACGGCGGGTGGATCACCTGAGGTCGGGAGTTCGAGACCAGCCTGGCCAATAGGGTGAAACTCTGTCTCTATTAAAACACAAAAACTAGCTGGGTGTGGTGGTGTATGCCCGTAATCACAGCTACTCGGGAGGCTGAGGCACAAGAATCACTTTAACCTGGGAGATGGAGGTTGCAGTGAGCTGAGATTGGGCCACTGCACTCCAGCCTGGGCAACAGAGTGAGACGCTGTCTCAAAAAAAAAGAAAAGAAAGAAAAAAGAAAATTAATTTGGGCCTTAAGGCGTATATGAGAATCATTGGCGGGTTTCTATTCAAGACATGAGCCTGCCTCATCTCTGCATGTAAGAATCCCGAGAAGATCTAGGCATGCCTCGGTTTGCCTAGATCTCTGCTGCCCGGCCGCTAGCCGGTAAGAACACTTGAAACGTGACTAGTCCAAATGGAAATGTGCTCTAAGTTTAAAATATACACGAAATTTCGTGGATTTAATAAGAAATGAAGATAAAATAGCTCAATTTTATATTGATTACACATGAAATAACTTGGCTATATTGAAGAAAATATATTAAAATTAATACCAGAAGTTTCTTTTACTTTTTAAATACAGCTACTAGAAAATTTTAAATTATGTTTTTGGAGCATTATATATTTATTGGACAGCTTTGGTCTAGACTTAGGAATTCATACTACTTTTTCACAATCCTGAATGACAGGGGACTTGGGAGATGAAGAACCAAGTACAGGTTTCTCAGAATTCACCAAATTCTCTTCAGCTGTCTGATAGCATCCTCCCAACGTTTTTCTATTTTCTCAAGTATCTTATGTCAGGGTTTTCAAATACCTTTCCAAAAAAATAAATGAAATTTCTTAGGCATGACTTGTTCATGTGAAAAATCCAATAAAATAACGAGAGTTTTATAGTTGGGAAAGACTTTTTTTTTTTTTTTTTTTTTTTTTGCCTATGGTTGAAACATGAGCCTTATTTAAACTTTTTCTTCAGATTGCTCTCAGATATTCAAAATCAACTGAAAACAGATGGATAGTCTTCTAAACCATCCATCCATAATGGATATGGAGATTAGGGACTGTGTAGTTTGAAAACTTTTTGAAAGCTCTTCAGACCATTTTAGTACTCCACTCATGCATAGGCTTGTCTCCTACCAGAATACACTGTCTATAGTATGCCACACAGTGATAAGAGGGAAATATGGAAATGGCAGTAGGCAAAGCGTAAGAGTTCTCTAGTAGCCTGAAACGGTGATGCTTGCTTAGAGTCGTAGACTCCACTCTTTTCCCCCACAGCAGTAACTAGATCTGGCAGCTCTCTACTTCCTATAGTCGCTGCAAGCACATGACAGGGAAAAAGGTTGGCTCCAGGGGTTCTTTCTTCACCAAGACTACCCTTGTTCTCTTTGTTGTTTTTTAAAAAAGGGTCTTGGGGTCTCGCTCCCATGCCCAGGCTGGAGTGCAGTGGCACCATCCCAGCTCACTGCAACCTTAGCTTCCTGAATAGTTGGGACTGCAGGTGCACACCACCACGCTGGACTAATTTTTTTTTTTTTTTTTTTTTTTTTTTTTTTTGTGGAGATGGGGTTTTGCCATGTTACCCAGGCTGGGCTCAAGTGATCCTCCCGCCTCTGCCTACCAAATAGCTGGGATTACAGGCGTGAGCCACTGTCAGGCCCTCTTTTAAGGAAAGCCCAGTAACACTCCTATTCCTTCTTTTTGTTAGATTTGTTCTGGAGGCGCTTCTCTTTTACAATCATGCTCTCTCCAGCTTCTGTTTTTCCTTCCTGCCTCCAAAGACACAGGCTTTTTGTTTTAAGGATTTTATACCTGATTACCAAGGGAAAATTGAATATAACAAAAAGAAGTAAACAGTTCAATACAGTAAATGCCTGGTTTCTTTTGTGCTCAGAATAGGGCTTAAGTCCCAGCCCTCACCCTTGGGACTTCATTTAGGAAATACTACCTCAAATACCTTTTTTTCTACATTGAGAATACAATCTAGGCAGGATAATGTTACGTCATTTCTGTCCCGGAACTTCAGGGTATTTCCTGTTTCAGATGTTTTTTGACTACAGAAATAAAATCAGGTATTCATTAAATATTCATGTATTTTTTTCATGTTAGTGTCACTATGTAGATTCACTGCTCTGTCAGTGTTAACTGTTAGTTTTTTGTTTATTTGTTTGTTTTTCATAAATTGAGATGGAGTCTTGCTTTGTTGCCAGGGCTGGTCCCAAACTCTGGGGCTCAAGCGATCCTTCTGCCTCCCAAAGTGCTGGGATTACAGGTGTAATCATGCCCAGCCAACTGTTAGATATTCTTAACAGAAAGTAAGCAGAAATGCTCTAAGGAGACAGTGATTAATGATTCATAGGCTCATTGGGATATAATACCTAGCAATATTGAGCAATTACTATGCCAAGCCTGAATTTTTACAACAGTCCTCCATTTTATCAATAAGGTCAAGATCAGAGTTAGTGGGCGGTGGAGTTATCTTGCAAACCCAGGTCTGTCTGGTGGCAAAGTTTATGTGCCCTTAGTCACTATGTTTTACTAACATAATTAAAAGACCTTTTTTTGGTCCATGTTTATAAGTAGATAATTTGTACAGTAGATTTTCCAAAATATTAAAGTGAAATTTTTCTTAATATCTTTTGACTTATTGTGTGTTTATCCCAATATTAAGAAATTCCCCCAAAACTTAATTCTTTAAGGCTCAGCATAGAAGACAGTGAACTTCCTAATGAGACTTTCTTACAGACCTGTGCTGTCCACCACAGTAGCCACTAGGTCATGTGGCTACTGAGCATTGATTTTTTTTTTATCTTTAATAAAATGATCAGTTTAACATTTTCTTGCTATTCATCATGTTTATAACCTAATACTTTTTGGAAGATTTCAAAATATTTTGGCCTATGTAAAGTAAATCTCCTAAAATACCAGACCTTAAGAACAAGACCAAAAGTAAGTTATAAGGAGTGTGTCTGTGTTTGTATTTTTAAAATAAATTCTTATTTTCCTTATTGAAAGATAAAAAATTTTAAGACTTTTTAGATAATTTTCTTTAGGTGAAAAATGGGAGATAAACTGTGGAAAGAGATGCTCTTGGAGGAAATTCCTTTAAATTTAACAAATACTTTCACAAATTGTAAATATTAAAATGCACAGATTTCCTCGAGTACATGAAGTACTTAGATGAGACAAAATTTAAAATGTATATTTGTTAAAAATACAAAATAGAAGACTACAAAATCTTATATGAGTTTGCCTTTAAAACAAATTTGTTTTCTGAAAAAAACTTAATTTTTTCTAAGCTATTGATGCTCTTTGATCTCTCTTTTTTCTCTAAAGCACAATGAAGAATTTTGGCAGTATAATACCTTCCAGTACTGGAGGAATCCTTTGCCTCCTATTGATCTGGCAGACATTGAAGATTTAAGTGAAGACACCCTGACAGAAGCAACACTTCAGGGCAGGAATGAAGGGGCTGAGGTTGACATGGAGTCCTGATGTAAGGAGCCGAAGCAGTGGGATTGGCTGATTTGAGGAGATGTCTCTAAGTGAATTCTCGTATTCTTAAGGGAAAAGTTATTTTCCATACTTGAAGTTATATTTCCAAACCTGAGAAATGCAGAAAGATTGTTCTGACATTAAATACCTACAGTTACTACTGAACCTCTTAATAAGGATTTGTCAAGGATAGAGTACAGTTGTAGGGGAAGTATTTTATGTATGCATTCTTAGAGCAAAAAGTTTTGTTTAAATTCTAGAATTGAAGGTACTGATCTTATAAAAAGAAATTCTAGCAGTTTTAGAAATAGGTGGGAAAAACTCAAATATTCCTCCTATCTGCACCAAAAAGTTTATTTGTGGTATATAAAATGAATATTGTTTTATAATAACTTGTTAATAAAGTACTTTCTAATACATTCTATTGACTCTGTTAGTTGAACAAATAGCTGACTTGAACATCTATGCAAACTTAAGATGGGCGGGATTGTTGTAAAAGCTATTGTTTTAAAAGAGCTTTCTAAATGTAAAGTAGTGATAATTTCAATTTGGGTAGCGTGTTTGCAAAGCTTCCAATATTTGATGTTGGTTAAGCTCTACTATGGGCAACTGAAGATGGATAAAGAAAAATGAAAACTGAATCGGTGCCTGCTTCCCCCTGTTTTCCCAGGATTAGAGGAAAAAATTTATTGTATGATCAGCTTCTTGGTTTTGAATTGCTTCGAGGCATGGTTTTATTCCTTATTACTTTAGACCTGTAGTTTTCAACACTGACAGCACTTTAAAAATCTTTGCCTGGGCCTCACTCTTGAGAGATTCTCATTTAATAGTTCTGAGGTGGGTCTTGGATATAACTATTTTTTTAAACACCCGTCCTGTTTCCCTCCATTCCTCTCATGTGCAGACAGGGTTGAGAACCAGTAGACTAATGGTCGTTTTTCCTGTTTAAAGGAGATAACTAATTTGAGCTGAAGCAATGCTTCTTAATTAGCTTTGTTTTTGTTTTGCTCTGTTGGTGGCTTTGTTACAACTGAATTATTGTGTTATTACTATTTCATTGTTAAAGAAATAAAGTAAGCAATTTGTGATGTGAGTATCAGTGATTAAGTTAACTAACTTTTGTACTGCATCCAGAATGTTGGTTTTGTAATTGAATAACTGGTTCTTGCTTGCATTTTTTGTTGTTGATGACATTAGATCCAAAATTCAAGACAAATGGTAAATGCCATTGAGAGGGAAAGAGAAAAACTTGATTTTTTGTGTGTAATGAAGGATTTAAGAATGGGTTGACATTAATAAGAATGCTTTAGAACAGAAGACAAACTGTATAGCATTGTGGTCAGACATGGTTCAAAGTCTTGTACTGCCACTTCCTACCTATGTATCTTTAAGCCAGTTATTTTTCATCTCCAAGCCTCAAATTTCTCACCTGTAAAATGAGAAATAATAAATAGTATCTACCTCAGAGAGACTGTTTATTGTCAAGCAATGTTATAAGTACTTTACTTGCATCATCTTGTTTAGTTCTCATAATAACCTTAAGGTAGGTTAAAAAAAATCATTAGAATAAACATGCTGCGTATAGTTAAAGTTTTAACTGCCTCTAGAAGTTTCAGGATAGAAATTGGAATTGAAACTTTCAGCTTATGATATTTTCAACTTATGATGGGTTTATCAGGACATAACCCCATGGTTAGTTAAATGTACTAAATTTATATCACTTTCACACTGTGGTAAAGCTGAAAAATCCTGTCAAACCATCAAGTCAGGGGCAGTCTATATATAGAAAACAGAAAGAGTTAAAATAATTCCGTCCTTTAAAAAAGTTGTTTACTAAGTAAACTTGAGGTAACAGCAAAATTTCATTGTGGATAAATTGAGGTAAAATGTGGGTTTTTAAATGTGTTATAACCCTTCACCCCAATTCCCTAATGTAACATCTTAAATTACCACAGTACACTTATGAAAATCAGGAAATTAACATTGATAAAATTCTCTTGTGTGATTTTGAGGACATGGAAAGAATGACTTCAGACAACTCTTAGAGGATATATGTCAAAAACCTAAAACAAGTATAAAATTTATAGACTATTCGACTTTCACCATTGTCCTATTCTTTTTCTAGCCCAGCGTCAAATTCAGGTTCACATGTTATATTTAGTTATAATATCTCCTTGGTCGTCTTTAATCTAAAAACAGAATTTCTTTGCTTTTCATGACCTAGGTACCTTTTGAAGAGCACTGCTCAGGTATTTCATAGGATAGCCCTCGATTTTGGTTTGTCTGATGTTTCTTAAAAATATGCCTTTTGGTAAGAACTCCATGGAAGTGATGTTGATGTATCAGTGCATCATGTCAACAGGCACAAGAATCTCAGCTTGTCTGATCAGTAATCATAACATTGATTACTTGGTTAAGATGGTGTCTGCCAGGTTTCTCTTTTGTAAAGTTACTGTTTTCCCTTTTGTAATTAATTATTACCTTCTGGGAAAATATTTTGAGACAGTAAATACTCCATTTCTTATACTCTGCCCACAAATTTTAGGATTGATGAGTCTTGCCTTACTGCCTTACTGCTCTGGTATATGTCAAATGGTAATTTTCTATTTTTTTTTAATTTAGAAAAATAGCTTACTTAAAAATTATATAACTACCTGACAGATCTCTATAATGCTTTCTCTCCTTACCTATTTTGGCTGATTACTCTCTAATTATCTTTTCATAGGATGATAATTTTGTAATATCTTTGTCTATAGGAGTATAGAAAGATACTCTATTCTGGCCGGGTGTGGTGGCTCATGCCTGTAATCCCAGCACTTTGGGAGGCTGAGGCGGGTGGATCGCCTGAGGTCAGGAGTTTGAGACCAGCCTGACTAATATGGTGAAACCCCGTTTCTACTAAAAACTCAAAAATTAGCCAGATGTGGTGGTGTGTGCCTGTAGTCTCAGCCACTTGGGAGGCTGAGGCAGGAGAATTGCTTGAACCCGGGAGGTAGAGGTTGCAGTGAGCTGAGATTGTGCCACTGCACCTCAACATCGGCGACAGAGCAACAGTCCATCTCAAAAAAAAAAGAGAAAAGAAAGATACTCTATTCTTCTTGCATGCTGGTAAAAAAAATTTTTTTTTAACTTTTAATTGCAGGGGTACATGTGCAGGATATGCAGGTTTGTTACATAGGTAAACACGGGTCATAGGGGTTTGTTGTACAGAATTACTTCATTTCACCCAGGTATTAAGCCTAGTATCCAGGAGCTGGAGGCTACTATCCTTAGCAAACTAACACAGGAACAGAAAACCAAACACCACGTGTTCTTACTTATAAGTGGGAGCTAAATGATGAGAATACATGGACACAGAGGGGAATGATGCACAGAGGTGTATCGGAAGGTGGAGGGTGGGAGGAGGGAGGAAATCAGGAAAAATTTTTTATTTTTATTATGACTTCTACATTAATTGGAATTCTGTAAAGCAGTGGTCTACAACCTTTCTGGCACCAGAGACCAGTTTCATGGAAGACAATTTTTCCACAGACCTGGGGGTGGGGGATGGTTTTGGGATGATTCAAGTGCATTATATTTATTTTGCACTTTATTATTATTACATTGTAATATATAATGAAAAAATTATACAACTCACTATAACGTAGAATCAGTGGGAGCCCTGAGCTTGTTTTCCTGCAACTAGATGGTCCCATCTAGGGGTGATGGGAGACAGTGACAGATAATCAGGCATTAGATACTCATAAGGAGCCTGCAACCTAGATCCCTTGCATGCACAGTTCACAGTAGGGTTAGCAATCCTATGAGAACGTAAGGCTGCTGCTAATCTGACAGGAAGCAGAGCTCAGGCAGTAATGCAAGCGATGGAGAGCGGCTATAAATACAGATGAAGCTTTGATCACTTGCCCACCACTCACCTCCTGCTGTGCAACCCGGGTTCTAACAGGCCATGGACTAGTAGTGACCTGTGGCCCAGGGGTTCGGGACCCCTGCTATAAAGGAAGAGCTTTCCTTTCACCCATTTCTTTATTCAGGTATTTATTGATACCAATATAGACTAATGGGCAATAATTTATTCTGAGTTATCCATTGCTATCATTTTGTGGCACAGATCCCAGATTTAGCTGTTGGAGGCCCTTCAAGTTGCCTCTTGTTCCTCCTTGCCCCACTTTTCAATATATTTTATTATTTATTGTGTGAATACTGGTTAACGTTGACAGTGGACTTTACATGTTTCATGGCTGGAAATCAGTATTGGCTGTGCAACACTGTCATTCACTAAACAATTTGAGCCTCGGAATTCTCAGAAAATGAGGACACTGATACCCATCTTAGAAGCAGAATGGGGATGGAATGACCTGATGGCTGTTGGGAACTCAGTGGACACTAAATAACATTTCAGGCCCCTCTTCCTTCTCTGTAGTACTTGGAATGTATGTATTTGCTATATCTCTGATAGATGTATGATTGACAGATAACTATTAGTGATGTCTGGCAAAACCTGACGTGAACCGAGGCAAACATTCTGATTAAGGTCACTTTTAAAGAAGTTTAGCTATTGGAGTCTCTTGAGTCCACAGACCTAAACAATAATACTCTAGCAATTTATATGTATTGATTGTTGTATCTTGTGTCTTTCTGATGTGACCCTGTAGTGGCAGAATCCTAAGATCGTCCCTAAGGGATGATTCCCTTTCCCTGGTGTAACATCCACTTATTTAATCAAATGCTAGTTGAGGCATTACTGTGAAGAATTTTGCAGATGTAATTAAAGTCCCTGATACTGTTTGGATCTGTGTCCCCACCCAAATCTCGTGTTGAAATATAATCTCCAATGCTGGAGGTGGGGCCTGGTGGGAGGTAATTAAATCATGGGGGTGGTTTCATGGTTTAACACCATCCCCCTTGGAGCTGTCATGATAGTGAGTTCTCATGAGATCTGGTTGTTTAAAAGTGTGTGGCACCTCCCACCCCACTTCCTTCTGCTCCTGTCATGTGAAATGACTCACTCCCCCTTTGCCTTCCACCGTGACTATAAGTTTCCTGAGGCCTCCCCAGTAGCAGAAGCTGCTATGCTTCCTGTATACCCTGTGGAACTGTGAGCCAATTAAACCTCTTTTCCTTATAAATTACCCAGTCTCAGGTATTTCGTTATAGCAGTGCAAGAATGGACTAACTACTGTCCCAAACCAGTTGACCTTCAGATAGGGAGATTATCCAGGTGGATCTAATCTAATCACATGAGCCCTTTCAATAAGGATGGAGTGGTCAGAGACAGGAAGACAGGGAGAGGCACAATGTGCAAGGGATTTGATGTGAAAGTAATTCCCCTGCTGGCCTTGAAGATGGAAGGAGCCAGGGGACAAAAACCTGAGAGTGGTTTCTAGGAGCTGAGAGATTCCTAGCGGCCAGTCAGCAAAGAAACAGGGACTTCAGCCCTACAATTTCAAAGATCTAGATTCAGCCAATAAAATAAATGAACTTGAAAGTGTATTCTTCTCAAGAGGCTCCAGAAAAGAACACAAACTAGCTGGTGCTTTAATTTCAGCTTTGTGACTTTTTTTCCTTAAGAGACAGAGTCTGGCCAACTCAAGGGAAATCAAAAACAAAAACAGTTTCACTCTGCCACCTAAGCTCGAGTGCAGTGGTCCCATCATAACTCACTGCAGCTGGAACTCCTGGGCTCAAGCCATCCTCCTGCCTCAGCCTCCTGAGTAGCCACAGGACCACAGGTATGCACCACCATGCCCGGCTATGTTTTTTTTTTTTTCTGTAGACAGGCCCAGGTTGGTCTCAAACTCCTGACCTCAAGTAATCCTCCTGCCTCAGCCTCCCCAAACACTGAGATTACAGGCATAAACCACTGAACCCAGCCCATCTTTGTGATCTTTGAACTAGTAATTCTGTATCCAAAAATATATGTTAAATAATCAGAAAACAAGATGCAAATTTATGTCACAGTGTTATATATAATAGTAATATATTAGAAGTAAACAAAAATAGCTTTTGGGCTGTGCATGGTGGCTCCCTCCTGTAATCCCAGCACTTTGGGAGGCCGAGGTGGGACAACTGCTTGAACCCAGGAGTTTGAAACCAGCCTGAGCAACATAGGGAAACCCCGTCTCTACAAAATAATAATAATAATAAATTAGCTGGGGCATGGTGGCACATGCCTGTGGTCCCAGCTACTGGGGAGGCTGAGGTGGGAGGATCACTTGGGCCTAGAAGGTCAGGGATGCAGTGAGTTGTGATTGTGCCATAGCACTCCAGCCTGGGTGACAGTGTGAGACTGGGTCTCAAAAAAACAAAAACAAACAAAAAACAACAACAACAAAAACGGTTTAAGAGAATCGATGCATAATTAAAATACATATAGTGGAATATAATGAAATGATAAGATGGTATTCTTAAAAATTTTAATGGTATAGAAAAATGCTTAAAAATAAGTGTGAAAAAAGGACTTTCAGTGTTGATCAAGTAAGTTACTATACCCCATGTGTCTCTCCACTTACAAGTAAAAGTGGCCGGGCACAGTGGCTCAAACCTGTAATCCCAGCACTTTGGGAGGCCAGGGTAGGTGGATCACTTGAGGTCAGGAGTTCAACACCAGCCTGGCTAACATGGTGAAACTCTGTCTCTACTAAACTTACAAAAATTAGCCGGGTGTGGTAGCGCAGCTTGTAATCCCAGCTACTTGGGAGGCTGAGGCACGAGAATCACTTGAACCCAGGAGGCAGTGGTTGCAGTGAGCCAAGACTGCACCACTGCACTCTAGCCAGGGCAACAGAGCAAGACTCTGTCTCAATAAAAACAAACAAACAAACAACAACAACAACAACAAAAACAAGTAAAAGCTCTGGCTAGAGTACACCTGTAGTCTCTGAAAAGTAAATGAAAGCATTATTGGATTGGGAATGGAAGTCGAACTGGGCAAAGAAACTCATGTAGAGTTCAGTTTTCTGGTTTCATTTTTTTCCTGTCTCTCCCAGCTCTGAAGCAAGAGTGAGCATCTAGCAGAACTGCAGTGGGCAGTATGAACAGCAGAAATTGATAAAAACCTATCTTTTTTGGCCAGGAGACCAAGAAAGGGGGAACTACTTTGAGCAAGAGAGAGCAGGAGGAATTCTGGAGCAGAGAGGACTGGATTACGGGTCCCATGATTCTGTGTATAAACTGGCAATGGTCCAGCCTCATCCCTGAGGTACAGATACAGGAGACAGATTGAAAGCCACCTAGCGAAGCCTTTGAGAACTAAACTGCAATATAAACTTCTGCCCAAGCTCCATACTAACGCCAGAGGGTGATACATGTGTGGGACAGTCCCAAGGCAGCATAGCCAAGGCTTTGAAAACTTAAGTGACGTTAGAACCGTGTTCACAGAAGAACAGACAGAACTTAAAGCCTGAACCTAACTGGGTTGATTACTCATTTAAAAATCGATATTCTCCAGAGGATTTTAAAAAGACCCAGATTCTCACAACATAATATTCAAAATGTCCAGGACACAATCCAAAATACTTGACACACAAAGAATTAGGAGAATGTGACTAGTTTTCAAGGGAAAAGGCAATCAATAGATGCCAAACTCAAGATGACACAAATGTTAGAATTATCAAAGATTTTAAAGCGATTTATAATCCATAAAGAAAATAAACTTAATGAAAAGATATGATTTTTCAGAAAAATCAACTATAAGAAAAAATCAAATGGAAATTTGAGAAGAAAAAATTACAATAGGTAAAAGATTCAGTACATGCAGTACATGTGCTAAGCAGCAGAATTAGGAAGACAGGAAAAATCGGTGAACTTGAAAATAGGCCAATAGAAATTTTTGAAAACCATTTGAAAAACAGGAAGAAAAAAGATTTAAAAATGAACAGACCCTCATCAACCTTTAAGACAATATCAAAATGTACAATATTCATGTCATTGGTGTCCCAGATATTACAAACAACTTTATTCCTATAAATTTGAGTGGACAAACTTCTTTAAAGGTGTAAACTGCCAAGACTTATTAAAGAAACAAATAGATAACTTGAACAGTCCTATGTTTATTTTAAAAATTGAATTCATAGCTTAAAATCTTCTAACAATAAAACTCCAGACTCATATAATTTCACTGGAAAATTCCACCAAACATTTGAGGAGGAAATGTACTATTTCTCAGAAAAATAGTAGGAATTACTTTCTAGTTCACTTGGGGAAACCAGCATTACTTTGATACCAAATCCAGACAAACATATTACAAGAAGAAGAAAGCGGCCGGGCGCGGTGGCTCACTCCTGTAATCCCAGCACTTTGGGAGGCCGAGGCGGGCGGATCATGAGATCAGAAGTTTGAGACCAGCCTAACCAAAATGGTGAAACCCCGTCTCTAACTAAAAATACAAAAATTAGCTGGGCGTGGTGGCGTGTGCCTGTAATCCCAGCTACTCAGGAGGCTGAGGCAGGAGAATCGCTTGAACCTCGGAGGCGGAGGTTGAGTCAATTGCACTCCAGCTTGGGCGCCATTGCACTCCAGCTTGGGTGACAGAGCGAGACTCTGTCTCAAAAAAAGGAGAAGGAGAAGAAGAGGAAGACTACAGATCAATACAATACCCCTCATGAACATAAACACACAGATCCTCTACAAAATATTGACAAATCTAACAATATATGAAAAGGACAGTATATAAAAATATATGTATCCCTCTCTGGACTACTAGAATAAGTGTAACACATATAAACATTATTATTTTGTCCTTATAATAAGCTAATTCTGTTTTTTGTTTGCCTGCTCATTTTGGTTTTTAGTCCAAGATTTTCTTATTCCTGGACATTTTATTAGAATATTTCTAAGGCTTAATGAGTCTTTTGAACACTTAGAATTTTAAAAATAGTATTGCTTTTAACATTTAGAATTTTAAAAATAGTATTTGAGTACTTAGATCAAGTGGACGAATTTTTTTAAAGGTGGAAACTGCCAAGACATATTAAAGAAACAAATGATAACCTGAACAGTCCTATGTTTAACAATTGAATTCATAGCTTATTCCATCTAGTAGTTCATATTTTTAATCAACTGATTAAAATACATTGGCTTGCTCTTTAAATGAAAGATGGTGACTATCAGAATTACAGAGAGCATTAATACAAAATTCTGTAATGCTTATTAAAAATTGAAGACAATATTTTTATTTTTTATATTTTTACGTTACCAGTATTATGCTTTACCTTGTAAGTTTTTTTTACTACAACCTATGATAAGAAATAATTATATACAGTACATATACACATATATGCTTACACACCAATAATTGCCACAAAAGCTTCACAAACCAATATTTACCTTTATCATGAGCGGTGTATTCTGTTATTTTCTATTCTATTTCATTTTTCAAAAAAATGGTTAACAATTCACTAGTGATTTTGTAACACCCTGTGCTATTAGCCTGGAAACTCTCTCCCTGGTGTCAGGCTCCACGCCACTCAGACCTGCCTTTCCCATCCTCTGCTGTTCTCTTCAAAGACTAGACATTAACAAGAAGTACTGCTATTATTGTTTTTTTGTTTGTTTGTTTAGTGATAGAGTCTCACTCTGTTGCCCAGGCTGGATGGAGTTAGGTACAGTCATGGCTCACTGCAGCTTGGAACCCCTGAGTTCAAGCGATCCTCCCACCTCAGCCTCTTGAGTAGCTAGGACTATAGGTGCACACCACCATACCCAGCTAATTTTTTTTAAAAAAAGTCTTTTAGAAATGGGAGTCTTGCTATGTTGCCAGGCTGGTCTTCAACTCCTAGCCTCAAGCGGTGCTCCTGCATCAGCCTCCCAAAGCACTGAAATTATAGGCATGAGCCACTGCACCCACTATTGCTTTTAGGAATTGTAAGCCAATGGGATGTGGGTTGAATATCTCAGTTTATGATCTCTGAAAATGAGGCCAGGTAAAGATTTAATTTTAACAGAGAGCATCACTGAAACCTCATTCAGCCAACTCCAGATGCATGCTGTTCTGCAGGGCTAAACAAAATGAGTTTGGTGCAACTATGGGAACAAAACAAAGTCCACATGCTTTCTGACACAAAGCAGAGTCTTTTCCTTGTCTCAGTCAAGAGTTGTATAAAGGATTTACCAGCACTATGGTGGCCGTATGAAAATGGAGTGGCCCTCAATTTGGGGCAGATGAAAGTCAGTCTTGGTCCTGGGGACATATTACCTAGTCATGCCAAGACTGCTTTCTCTATGAAAAGTAAAATCTTCAAGTTATCTCAGGTCACTTTAGAAACATATGTCCCTCTCCTTCTCCTCCTTCTCCTTCTTCTTTGACAGAGTCTCGCTCTGTCACCCAGGCTGGAGTGCAGTGGCCTGATCTTGGCTCACTGCAACCTCTGCCTCCTGGGTTCAAGAGATTCTCCTGCCTCAGCCTCCCAAACAGCTGGGATTACAGACGCACACCACCACCACCACGCCTGGCTAATTTTTGTATTTTTGTAGAGATGGGGTTTCAACATGTTGGCCAGGCTGGTCTTGAACTCCTGACCTCAAGTAATCTGCCTCGGCCTCCCAAAGTGTTGGGATTACAGGCGTGAGCCACCACCCAGCCAGAAACATATGATTTTCTATTATTTTCCTGTGCTTTCCGAAAGACAGCATAGGCTTCTTTTTGCCAAACTCCGACTGAAGTCATTGTCTATCGTGTTATATAATATCTTCTATAACAGGACCCATGAAATAACTGACTCCTTAATTTCAGCGCCGGAAAAAATTATTTCTCTTAAGATATTTTTATGTTTTTACTCTGCCCTCCCCCACAACAATAAACAGCAAACAATAAATCCCAGGACGATTTCCTCTTTTAATTACTGGGCCTCTCAAAACAAAACATTCAACTAGATTATTCATTTCAGGTATTTTATAACATTTATTTCTCTGTTCGTGTCAACTATTTGCTTTGACTAATATGTGACAGTATTTATTATCTCATTTGAAACTATGTTGAATGTTGAAAATTACTTCAAATCCTTTCCTGGAAGGAAGTAGAAAAAAAAAATCCTAAGGAAAAATAAGAAATGGTATTTAGGAAAATTGCTTCCAAGTCTAAGGGATGGCCCAAAGAAACAGAGCCTAGGGAATTCTCTGGCTGTATCAGCATCTTCCTAAGAAACCTGATGCACTGTGCTGCTAGATGTAACAAAAGAACAAAATGAGTTGAGCTTTCTCTTTTTTGGATCTGCCATGAATTCAGGTTTTTACACTTAATGTCATCTTGGACACTTAAATACTGAATTTCCCAGGTTACCCCAAAGCTCCAGCAAAAGGAAAGGGGGAACAATACTTGCACAACGCTTCCATCCTTCACATCCTGGGTTCACAGAAACCATACAAGAATTGAAACCATTCCAGAATCCAACACAAAAACCATTTGTTAATTCCTAGCTTCAGGATCTGAGGATGAGTAAAGGTATGTATACCTTTCTAAGGGGTGTCAGCTACACCATAATAAAAACACAGCCAAAATTAAACAGGCTCAGGGGTTACGTTTCAGCATCAAGACTTGAAGACAGACATTCTAACCTGTTTTCTGATAGATTCAGAAGTCTTCATCAAGTTTAAAATATCTTTAATGTTGATGACTATCGACATTAAAGATCCTCTTGCCTCTTTCCGATCTTTTCCAATTTAATAAACATTTAAGTACAAGGCACAGTTCTAGGTATTATGCAAGATACAAAGGTTACCAGGGGCTTGATTTTGACCCTTAAATTGTTATTAAAGGAGAAATGCAAATTGTAGCAGAAAAATTCCCATAAACCCCTTGCAGATGAATAAAAAATACCCCCTTAAACCTTAAGAGGATAAAAAAGCAAGGCCCTCTTCCCCTGCTGCTTTTGGAGTCTATCCTAGTGTGTCATTTCACCGCCCCACGCACAGTTGCCACAGGCTAATAAAGGCTTATCTGTCTGCAGAGTTACAATTTTTTTTTAAATTTGATGAAGAATTTCTAGTTTTTTTTTTTTCTAATGGGTTTTGTGTTGTTGTTTTACAGTTCCATTCTTAGACTGGACTTAATACTAGTCCTCTTTTTCAGTTTCCTTAGACCAATAACTAAATCTTTTATAAACTATATTTTCATGTTTTATTGCCTGTATTTTGTTTTTATATGTATCATTAATTCTTAAAAATTAAGATTTTGAATCCCTTTGAATATTTATTATGCTTCAAAGATCTTGATGAAGAAGTCTGAGTTGACTGCCATTTCTCTTATGTTGGTGGTAAGGCTGGGGTGCAAACGCACACTGGTTTAGCGTGGGCAATGATCACTAAGCACAAGAGCCGCGGCCACCCCCACTTTACCTCGTTCACAGACAGAACGGGAAGGTTGGTCCTGGATGGCTGCCTGGTCCTGGATGCTTTTAGTGGTCTCTTGATCTGTGGAAAGTCTTGTTTTGGAACAAATGTTTCCGTTGATACAGATAAGAAATGCCTCTTTAATATTTTAATAAACCATTTAGAACCCAATAGATTTGGTTTGTGGGTCACTCTCCTGTGAGTACCAAAGGATTTCCTGATTGGAAGGTGTGCTTTTTCATCTTGGCAACAAGCAGCATTTAATGGAGAGAGCATGCTAGTATTTGATCTTTTTTTTTTTTTTTGGTTCATTTCGAGGATCTGAGATTTATTCAAACCACCAGCTGTTTTATCAGGAAGGAACAAATCCAAGTTTTGACGTATTGTCAGTGTGCTGCATGTGGTATTTTCAAATTCCTTAAGTGGTTTTAACATTAGATGACCAATTCTTCTGCACTGATGTGCTTTTGATAATATACGGTGAGATCTGGCCACGGCTCTGAGAAGTATGGCTGGCATTACCACATCCCAAGCTCTCCGCCTGAAGAGAAGGAAGCGCCAGGGATGCACACTTCCTCAGCAGGACTGCAGGGAAAGAGCCGCAGCACCAGGCTGTCACTACGGCAGCCACCCCCTCTCCTGGAAGGGCGCTCCCTCCAATATTTTTATTTTTATTAACATGATAGGTTTTCTCATTTGAGCCTGTGAAACTGCAGGTGCAAAAGTGTGGGTGTATTCAATAGTGTCTAAAAGCATTCCCACCCTAAGCTTTCTGGGTATTCTTTGATTACTGTGTTCCATTGTTAAACAAGCATTTGTAAAGTCTAGCAGGCAAAGTTGTTAACCTAGTACATAACTCTCTATCTGTACTTAACTAATCTATTTATTAATTTTTTATATAATGAATACTGTTTTTATGATTATTTAAATGATATGTGCCCATTGTGGAAATTTACAAAGGCACAAAACGATATAGAAAAAATCAAAATCTCATTTCCCAGAGACAACCACAGTTATTATTTTGGCTTATTGCTTCTTGCCTACAGTTATACACATATATTTGAATTCATCATTTTTTTTGTTAAATCAAACTAATATTTGAAAATGGCTAAACCTGTATTTATTTTTTTCCAAATTCACATGATTTTTAGAGCACTCCTTTTTTTTTCTTTAATTTTTTTTTTAGATTCAGGGGCTACATGTGCAGGTTACCTGGGTATATTGCATGATGCTGAGATCTGGGGTGCAAATGAGTCCATCACCCAGGTACTGAACATATAACCCAACAGTTATTCAACTCTTGCCCCTTGCCCCTTGCCTCCCCTCCCCCAAGAAGTCCTCAGTTTCCACTGTGCCATCTTTATATCCCTAAGTACCCAGTGTTTAGCTCCCACTTATAAGTGAAAACATGGTATTTGGTTTTCTGTTCCTGCATTAATTCCCTTAGAATAATGGCCTCCAGCTGCATCCATCTTGCTGAAAAGGATATGATTTAATTCTTTTTTATGGCTGCATGGTATTCCATGGTGTATATGTACCACATTTTCTTTATCCAAGTCACTATTGATGGGCACCTAGGTTGATTCTGTGTCTTTGCTATTGTGAATAGTCCTGCAAAGAACATGCAAGTGTATGTGTCTGTTTGGTAGACAGATTTGTTTTCTTTTGGATATATACCCTAATGAGATTGCTCGGCTGATTGGTAGTTTCGAGTTCTTTGAGAAATCTCCAAATTGCTTTCTACACTGGCTGAACTAATTTACATTCCCACCAGCAATGTATATGTGTTCCTTTTTCTTTGCAGCCTTGCCAAGCATCTGTTGTTTTTTGACTTTGTGTGTGTGTGTGTGTGTGTGTGTGTGTGTGTAGACAGAGTCTCGCTCTGTCTGTCGCCCAGGCTGGAGTGCAGTGGCACGATCTCAGCTCACTGTAACCTCCCAGGTTCAAGCAGTTCTTGTGCCTCAGCCTCCCGAGTAGCTGGGACTACAGGCATGTGCCACTATGCCTGCCTAATTTTTTGTATTTTTAGTAGAGACAGGGTTTCGCCATGTTGCCCAGGCTAGTCTCAAACTCCTGAGCTCAGGCAATCCACCCACCTTGGCCTCCTGAAGTGCTAGGATTACAGGCGTGAGCCACTGCGCCAGGTCGTTTTTTGACTTTTTTTTTTTTTTTTTTTTTTTGAGACGGAGTCTCTGTGTCGCCAGGCTGGAGTACAGTGGTGTGCTCTCGGCTCACTGCAACCTGTGCCTCCCAGCTTCAAGTGATTCTCCTGCCTCAGCCTCCCAAGTAGCTGGGACTACAGCTGCGTGCCACCACACCCAGCTAATTTTTGTATTTTTAGTAGAGACAGGGTTTCACCATGTTGGCCAGGATGGTCTCGATCTCTTGACCTCGTGATCCACCTGCCTTGGCCTCCCAAAGTGCTGGGACTACAGGTGTGAGCCACTGAACTTGACCTTGACTTTTTAATAGTAGCCATACTGACTGGCATGAGATGGTATCTCATTGTGGTTTTGATTTGAATTTCTCTGATGATTAGTGATGTGGAGCATTTTTTCATGTTTGTTGGCCACTTGTGTGTCTTCTTTTGAGAAACGTCTGTTCATGTCTTTTGCACATTTTTAAATGGGTTTATTTGTTTTTTGTTTGTTCAATTAAGTTCCTTATAGATTCTGGATATTACACCTCTGTTGGATGCATAGTTTGTGAATATTTTGTCCCATTCAGTAGGTTGTCTGTTTACTCTGTTGATAGCTTCTTTTGCTCTGCAGAAGCTCTTTAGTTTAATTAGGTTCCACCTGTCAATTTTTGTTTTTGTTGCAATTGCTTTTGAAGACTTAGTCACCATAAATTCTTTCCCAAGGCTGATGTCTAGAATGGTGTTTCCTATGTTTTTTTCTAGGATTCTTATAGTTTGAGGTCTTACATTTAAATCTTAATCTATCTTGAGTTAATTTTTGTATATGGTAAAAGGTAGGGGTCCAGTTTCATTCTGCATGTAGCTAGCCCACTATCCCAGCACCATTTATTAAATAGGAAGTCCTTTCCCCGTTGCTTATTTTGGTCAGCTTTATCAAAGATCCAATGTTGTGGCTTTATTTCTAGGTTTTCTATGCTGTTCAATTGGTCTATGTGTCTGTTTTTGTACCAGTACCACGCTGTTTTGTTTACCTAATCCTTATAGTGTACTTTGAAGATGGGTAATGTGATGCCTCCAGCTTTGTTCTTTTTGCTTAGGATTGCTATGGTTATTTGGGGACTTTTTTGGTTCCTTGTGAATTTGAGAATAGTTTTTTCTAGTTCTGCAAAAAGACGTTGGTAGTTTGACAGGAATAGTGTTGAATTTGTAGATTGCTCTGGGCAATACAGCTATTTTAATGATACTAATTCTTCCAATTCATTAGAAATGAAGTGTTTTTCCATTTGTTTATGCCACGTTTTACATCTTTCAGCAGTGTTTTCTAGTTCTCCTTGGAGAGATCTTTCACCTCCTTGGTTAGATGTGTCCCTAGGTATTTTATTTTGTGCCTGTGGCTATTTTAAATGGGATTGCATTCTTCCTCTTGCTCTCAGCTTGAATGTAACTGGTATATAGAAATGCTATTTATTTTGTACATTGATTTTGTATCCTGAAACTTTACTGAAGTTTTTTTCAGTTCCAGGAGCCTTTTGGCAGAATCTTCAGGATTTTCTAGTTATAGGATCACATTTTCCATAAAGAGAGATGGTTTGACTTCTTTTCCTATTTGAATGCCTTTTATCTTTCTCTTGCCTTATTGCTCTGGCTAGCACTTCTAGTACTACTTGAAATAGGAGTGATGAGAGTGGGCATCCTTGCCTTGTTCCAGTTCTCAGGTGGAATGCTTCCAGTTTTTGCCTGTTCAGTATGACGTTGTTTAGAACACTCTTGTATTGTTTTAACATACTCTTGTGACCTTTTGTGAGCTTGAAATCTCTTAATATTTTAAAATAAAATGGCTTTGACTTTACTGAAAAGAAACATACTTGTAAAAATTTAAGCAACACAGATAAATACAAAAAAGAATTTTATGATATCACTGTAATTTAGAAGTAATGTTTAGTAACACTAGATGAGCATCACATCTAGAACTTCTTGATGGACAGAGGGATTGGTGAATTGAAATATATAGATGCATAGAGGAAAGGTACATAGAAAGAATTTTGTAAAATGCTTATTGGCTTATCATGCAATAAGCCACTTAAAATAAAAGGTATTACATGCAATTTTACTTGAATTTAATAGAAGGTAAGAAATTGAAATAAAATAGAAGAAACTGCTAAACCTCAAGATGTTTCTCTTTTAAATTTGTATTTATTTCTTATTTTCCAATGCCCTCTAGTGTTCCAAGGATGTTTCTTTTTTTTTGTGTGTGTATAGTGTCATTCTTTATTGATGATTGTAAGTTTTTTTTTTAATTTATTTATTTTTATTGATCATTCTTGGGTGTTTCTCACAGGGGGGGATTTGGCAGGGTCATAGGACAATAGTGGAGGGAGGGTCAGCAGATAAACAAGTGAACAAAGGTCTCTGGTTTTCCTATGCAGAGGACCCTGCGGCCTTCCGTAGTGTTTGTGTCCCTGGGTACTTGAGATTAGGGAGTGGTGATGACTCTTAACGAGCATGCTGCCTTCAAGCATTTGTTTAACAAAGCACATCTTGCACCACCCTTAATCCATTTAACCCTGAGTGGACACAGCACATGTTTCAGAGAGCACAGAGTTGGGGGTAAGGTCACCGATCAACAGGATCACAAGGCAGAAGAATTTTTCCTAGTACAGAACAAAATGAAAAGTCTCCCGTGTCTACCTCCCTCTACACAGACATGGCAACCATCCGATCTCTCAATCCCTTCCCCGCCTTTCCCGCCTTTCTATTCCACAAAACCGCCATTGTCATCATGGCCCATTCCCAGTGAGCTGCCGGGTACACCTCCCAGACGGGGCGGTGGCCGGGCAGAGGGGCTCCTCACTTCCCAGTAGGGGCGGCCGGGCAGAGGCGCCCCTCATCTCCCGGACCGGGCGGCTGGCCGGGCGGAGGGCTGACCCCCCCACCTCCCTCCCAGACAGGGCGGCTGGCCAGGCAGAGGGGCTCCTCACTTCCCAGTAGGGGCGGCCGGGCAGAGGCGCCCCTCACCTCCCAGACGGGGCGGCTGGCCGGGCGGGGGGCTGACCCCCCCACCTCCCTCCTGGACAGGGCGGCTGGCCAGGCGGGGGGCTGACCCCCCCATCTCCCTCCCGGATGGGGCGGCTGGCCGGGCGGGGGGCTGACCCCCCACCTCCCTCCTGGACCGGGCGGCTGGCCGGGCAGAGGGGCTCCTCACTTCCCAGTAGGGGCGGCCGGGCAGAGGCGCCCCTCACCTCCCGGATGGGGCGGCTGGCCGGGTGGGGGGCTGACCCCCCCACCTCCCTCCCGGTCGGGGCGGTTGCCCTGGCGGGGGGCTGACGCCCCCACCTCCCTCCCGGACAGGGCAGCGGGCCAGGCGGGGGGCTGATCCCCCCACCTCCCTCCCGGATGGGGCGGCTGGCCGGGCGGGGGGCTGACCCCCCCACCTCCTTCCCGGACGGGGCGGCTGGCCGGGCAGAGGGCCTCCTCACTTCCCAGTAGGGGCGGCCAGGCAGAGGCGCCCCTCACCTCCCGGATGGGGCGGCTGGCCGGGCAGGGGGCTGACCCCCCCACCTCCCTCCCGGATGGGGCGGCTGGCCGGGCAGAGGGGCTCCTCACTTCCCAGTAGGGGCGGCCGGGCAGAGGCGCCCCTCACCTCCCGGACGGGGCGGCTGGCCTGGCGGGGGACTGACTCCCCCACCTCCCTCCCGGATGGGGCGGCTGGCCAGGTGGGGGGCTGACCCCCCCACCTCCCTCCCGGACGGGGTGGCTGGCCGGGCGGGGGGCTGACCCCCCCCACCTCCTTCCCGGATGGGGCGGCTGGCTGGGCAGAGGGGCTCCTCACTTCCCAGTAGGGGCGGCCGGGCAGAGGCGCCCCTCACCTCCCAGACGGGGCGGCTGGCCGGGCAGGGGGCTGACCCCCCCCACCTCTCTCCCAGATGGGGCGGCTGGCCAGGTGGGGGGCTGACCCCCCCACCTCCCTCCCGGACGGGGCGGCTGGCCGGGCGGGGGGCTGACCCCCCCCACCTCCCTCCCGGACGGGGCGGCTGGCCTGGTGGGGGCTCACCCCCACCTCCCTCCTGGATGGGGTGGCTGCCGGGCAGAGACGCTCCTCACTTCCCAGACGGGGTGGCTGCCGGGCGGAGGGGCTCCTCACTTCTCATATGGGGTGGTTGCCAGGCGGAGGGTCTCCTCACTTCTCAGACGGGGCGGCTGGGCAGAGATGCTCCTTACCTCTCAGACGGAGTTGCGGCCGGGCAGAGGCGCTCCTCACTTCCCAGACGGGGCGGCGGGGCAGAGGCGCTCCCCACATCTCAGACGATGGGCGGCTGGGCAGAGACGCTCCTCACCTCCTAGATGGGATGGTGGCCGGGAAGAGGCGCTCCTCACTTCCTAGATGGGATGGCGGCCGGGCAGAGACGCTCCTCACTTTCCAGACTGGGTAGCCAGGCAGAGGGGCTCTTCACGTCCCAGATGATGGGCGGCCAGGCAGAGACGCTCCTCACTTCCCAGACTGGGTGGCGGCAGGGCAGAGGCTGCAATCTCGGCACTTTGGGAGGCCAAGGCAGGCGGCATGCTTCGCCGGGTGGTCAGAGCTATTTGCCCATAGTCCGTAGCCCGGAGCCGGGGCTGCTCGGGTCTCTGTCCCGGGGGGCCGGGGCCGGGCTGGAGGCGTGCGAGCCTCTCACCGCCGCCTCCCAGCGCAGCCACCCGAGCCGCCGCCGCCGCCGCCGCCGCCGCCGCCTCCCTCCATGGCTGCGGCCTAGATTGTTCATTAACATTTGACAAGGATGTTTCTTTTTTAAACACCTTTTTTTTTTTTTTTTTTTTTTTTTTGAGACAGAGTCTTACTCTGTCGCCCAGGCTGGAGTGCAGCGGTGTGATCTTGGCTCACTGCAACCTCCTCCTCCTGGGTTCAAATCATTCTCCTGCCTCAGCCTCCCGAGTAGCTGGGATTACAGGCATGCACCACCATGCCTGACTAATTTTGTATTTTTAGTAAAGATGGGATTTCTCCATGTTGGTCAGACTGGTCTCAAACTCCTGATCTCAGATGATCCACCCACCTTGGCCTCCCAAAGTGCTGGGATTACAGGCGTGAGCCACCACACCCGGCCCACAATTTTAAAAAATTCATCTCCTGGCTGGCTGATTTCATTGCTGTGTAGTTTTTTTTTGTTTGTTTGTTTTTTGAGACGGAGTCTCACTCTGTCACCAGGCTGGAGTGCAGTGGTGCAATCTTGGCTCACTGCAATCTCTGCCTCCCGGGTTCAAGTGATTCTCCTGCCTCAGCTTCCCGAGTAGCTGGGACTACAGGCACTTGCCACCACGCCCGGCTAATTTTTGTGTTTTCAGTAGAGACGGGGTTTCACCATTTTGGCCAGGATGGTCTCAATCTCTTGACCTCGTGATCCACTTGCCTCAGCCTCCCAAAGTGCTGGGATTACAGGCGTGAGCCACTGCACCCGGCCCACTGTTATTTTTTAAAGTTCATTTTTATATGTGTTGCTTGGCTTGTTCAAGGTTCAATTCCTTCAGCTGATTATTTTATTTTATGGCTCTATATCCCTCAATAACATGTTTTTATTGTTATTTCTTGGTTAGCTTTAGGTATTTTGTTTTGATAACTCACCATGGAAGCTGAGAATTTAGCTCCTTTTGCCACCCCCACCACACATACGCACACATACATTTCTCCATATAGATATATTGTAGCCTTGGCTAGTTCCGTATTCAGGATTTTCAGTATTATGAAAATGCTACTCACAGGAGAATATGTAGTATACTAAGATTCCTTATCTGCACAGAATAGGAAATTGTAATATACTATGTGTATTAGTCTGTTATCATGCTGTTACAGACATACCTGAGGCTGGGTAATTTATAAAAGAAAGAGGTTTAATTGACTCACAGTTCCACAGAGCTGGGGAGGTCTCAGGAAACTCACTATCATGGTGGAAGGGAAGCAAACATGTCCTTCTTCACATGGTGGCAGCAAGAAGTGCCAAGCAAAAGAGGGGAAAACCCTTATAAAACCATCAGATCTTGTGAGAACCCACTCACTCTCACAAGAACACCATGGAGGTAACCGACCCCGTAATTCAATTATCTCCCACTGTGTCCCTCCCACGATATGTGGGGATTATGGGAACTACAATTCAAGATGAGATTTGGGTGGGGACACAGCCAATCCATATCACCATGATTATTCCTTTCCTGGAATTAGTTTTTTTTTTTTAACTTGCTTAGTTGTCTATGTATTTTCTAGTATTTCAAGCCCAATCTCCCCCCATCCCGATTAGTAAATTATTTTCAACATGTTCTAGGTATTTTATCATTTGCAACTTATTGAAGAAAATCTCCCCACATTCTCCATGCCTGCTCAATTCTGTCTAGTTGCTCATTGCACCTACTGCACAGCCCTTGTTTTGGGGCCTCCTTTCCCTCTCACCCTGTGGATTCTTTTTACTTTTTCTCATATTGGCTCCCCTGTTCCCTGAACACCATACTTTCCATTTTCAGTTTATTCCATTGTTTTTGTGGAGCCAGTCCTCTAGTAGCTCTTAAGAGGTGAGCATGTTAGGAAAATCTCAGGTTCTGAACACCTGAAAATATTTTTATTCACTTTTGCATTTTATTGTCTAGCTGAATGTGTTACTCTACATTGGAAATAATTTTTCCTCAAACTTTTGATGCCACTGGACCATTGTCTCCTAGTTTCCAATGTTGCCATTGAGTTATCCAATACTTTTCTGATTCTTCAGTTTTGTATGACATTTTTATCACAAAAGCTTATAGGGGCTTTTATTTTTTTCCCACTGTTGTAGACTTTCACAATAATTTGAATTCCTTTTCATCCATTGTGATGGATGCTCAATTTAGAATTTAGACTTATATGCTGGGAAATTTTCTTGAATCAATTTACTGATAATATCCTTGACTCTGTTTTTTCCCTTCTCTCTATCTTAGGACTCTTGGGCTGGTCTACAAGTTTTCATAGCTTTTCCATTTATTTTTCAAATTATTGTCTTTTGCCCTACTTTCTGGAAGATTTTTCTGGAAGATTAATTAATTAAATTAATTAATTTTTTTTTAAGACAGGGTCATGCCATCACCCAGGCTAAAGTGCAATGGCACAATCATAGCTCACGGCAACCTTGAACTCCTGGACTCAAGCAGTCCTCCTGCCTCAGCCTGCTGAGTAGCTAGGACTACAGGTGCAAACCACCATGTCTGGCTAATTTTTTCATTATCTGTGGAGACAGGAGTCTCGCTATGTTGCCCAGGCTAGTCTCGAATTCCTGGCCTCAAGTAAGCCTTTCACCTTGGCCTCCCAAAGCACTGGGAATACAGGTGCAAGCCACTGTGCAGCTCACAGAACTTAAACACTGCAATTACTTTTGCACCAGCCTAATATGTATATATGTTTTCATCCACAGTTTCTGGCTCATAACTCCCATAGCCCTTGTTACAGTCTTTTGTTAAGACTCAGAAGTAGGCCTCAAGTGACAGAATCACTCCCTCTGACCTTCTCCTGCCCTCTTTTCATTAGAGTCCCAAGGCAGCACTCGAATCTGATTGTGGGTCGTAAGACCCTCATTCCAGATACGGTCTTGCTGCATACTCTGGAGGAAGGAATGCTGCACGGAGAGCAAGAAGAATCTGAACTGAACAGACAGACCTTGCTGGGTTTAGATCACACCCTTTTTGTGCAATCAATTATTTTTATTTTTTAATTTTTTTTTTTTTTTAGACGAAATCTTGCTTTGTTGCTGGGCTGGAGTGCAGTGGCGTGGTCTCAGCTCACTACAACCTCTGCTTCCCGGGTTCAAGCGATTCTCCTGCCTCAGCCTCCCGAGTAGCTGGGATTACAGGCGCCAGCCACTATGCCCAGCTAATTTTTATATTTTTAGTTGAGACAGGGTTTCACCATGTTAGGCCAGTTTCAAACTACTCACCTCAAGCAATCCACCCGCCTCGGCCTCACAAAGTGCTGGGATTACAGGCCTGAGCCACCGCGCCCGGCTATCCAATCACATTTCGCCACGATTGTTCGTGCTTCAACCATGAACAACCAATGAAGTCTCCGTAATAGGCCCAAACGAGGGAGTTCAGAGAGCTTCCGAGGAACTGAACACTTGGAGGCCAACAGGAAGGTGAAGAAGAACTCATTCGTGTGCTGGGAGGGTGGCACACCCCAACTCCACAGGGACAGAAGCTCTTGCACTCAGGACCCTTTCAGAGCTGGCCCTGTGTATGTCGTTATCTGGCTGTTTATTTGTATCTTTTAAAATCTACTTTGTAATAAACTGGTGAAGGTAAGTGTTTCCCTGAGTTCTGTGAGTCGCTCTAGCAAATTAACCCAAAGAGGGACTCATAGGAACTCCAACTTGAAGCTAGTCAGTCAGAAGTTCCGAAGGCCCGGACTTGTAACTGGAGGGAAGGAGGGGACGGACAGTCTTGCGGGGAGAGCCCTCAACCTGTGGGATCTGACGCTATCTCCAGGAAGACCGTGTCAGAACTCAACTGGGGGACACCCAGCTGGTGTCTGCTGCTGAAATGATTGCTTGCTTGCTTGCTTGCTTCCTTGCTTGCTTGCTTGCTTGCAGGTGGGGAGAAATCTCCGCATGTTTTGGGGTCACAGAACTCGTCTGTGTTGATCGTTGTCGGGGGAGAGCAGAGGGAAAACCGGTTCGGGAGTGTTTTCAAAACAATCGACATCACCCTATTTCCAGTCTACCTCCTCTGCCCCTGGGAACCACCGTTCTACTCTGTGTTTCTATGTATTCAACTCTTTTAAGATTCCACACAGGCTGAGCACTTGGCTCATGCCTCCAATCCTAACACGTTGGGATGCAGAAGTGAGAAGATCCCTTGAGGACGGGAGTTTGAAACAAGCCTGGGCAACATAGTGAGATCGAGTCTCTACAAAACTACTTAAAAATTTACATTTTTACATTTTTATGTAAAATGTAAAAATTTACATTTTTACAGTTTACATTCTTATCAACAGTGTGGAAGCGGTCCCTTACTTCCTCATCCTCACCAACACTTGTTATCTTTTGCCTTTTTGGTAATGACCATCTTAACAGGTGTGAAGTGATATCTCATTGTGGTTTTGATTTGCATTTTCCTACCTGTTGGACATTTTTACGTCTTCATTGGAGAAATGTCTATTCAGGTCTTTGCCCATTTTTAAATTAGGTTATGATTATTATTATTTTGCTATTGAGTTGTGTGGGTTCCTTATATATTTTGGATATTAACTCATCAGATATATGGTTCACACATATTTTCTCCTGATCAATAGGTTACCTTTTCATTTTGTTGATTGTTTCCTTTGCTCTGCAGAAGCTTTTTGTTTGATGTAGTCTCACAGGAATGATGTATTTTTTGACAATTTTTTCCTCCCTGCTTTGTTTTCTTTACTTCATATTAAATTTTTTCTAAAATATCCAGTAGCCTTTGGCTATCTGAGCATGTTTAAGATTTGCACATTAAAAAGCAAATTATTTGGAAGGCCAAGGTGGGTGGATCACTTGAGGCCAGGAGTTCGAGACCAGCCTGGCCAACATTGCAAAACCCCGTCTCTACTAAAAATACAAAAAAAAAAAAAAAAAAATTAGCCCGGTGTGGTGGTGCATTCCTATAGTCCTAGCTACTCCGGAGGCTGAGGCACAAGACTCACCTGGACCTGGGAGACAGAGGTTGCATTAAGCTGAGATCACCCCACTCAAGCACTCCAGCCTGGGCAACAGAGTGAGTCTGTGTCAAAAAAGCAAAAACAGAAAACAAAAAACAAAAGCTAATTAATGCTGTGTGCATGTGTGAGGCTTGTCAGCTGGAGCCTTCATTACAGAGTGATCTGCTAAGCCTTATGTTGGAGAACTCCTCTCCTAATATCAAGTCTTTTTATTTTTTTTTTTGAGACAGAGTCTTGCTCTTGTTGCCCAGGCTGGAGTGCAATGGCGCGATCTCAGCTCACTGCAACCTCTGCCTCCTGGGTTCAAGCAATTCTCCTGTCTCAGCCTCCCGAGTAGCTGGGATTATAGGTGCCTGCCACCATGCCTGACTAATGTTTGTATTTTTAGTAGAGATGGGGTTTCACCATGTTGGCTGAGTTGGTCTCAAACTCCTGACCTCAGGTGATCCGCCCACCTCGGCCTCCCAAAGCGCTGGGATTACAGGTGTGAGCCACAGCGCCTGACCGTAATATCAAGTCTTTTTTCCTAGTTTGTCAAAGTCTCCAGAGAAGAATCACCTAACCTGTCTGGAGGGGAAAGCCCTGGCTGACTAAGTTCTGGGATTCAAGTAAAAGGAAGCCTGGGCCGGGCGCGGTGGCTCACGCCTGTAATCCCTGCACTTTGGGAGGCTGAGGCGGGCAGATCACGAGGTCAGGAAATCAAGACCATCCTGACTAACATGGTGAAACCTCGTCTCCACTAAAAATACAAAAAATTAGCTGGGCGTAATGGCATGCGCCTGTGTCCCAGCTACTCGGGAGGCTGAAGCAGGAGGATCTCTTGAACCCAGGAGGCGGAGGTTGCAGTGAGCCAAGATTGCACCGCTGCACCCCAGCCTGGGTAACAGGGTGAGACTCCATTTAAAGAAAAAAAAAAAAAGGAAGACTGGTAGTTTTGACATTTATTACATAAACTTTCAATTAATTTCTCTCTCCTCAATTATGCTTAGTGCTTCCTAGCATAAAGACCATTTTCTCATTTTTAAAGAAAACATTTTAATTGAAATATAATGTATACACAAAAAGCATACAAATCATGGGTATATAATTCAATGAATTCTTAAGCAGTGAAAATGTTGTGTAAGCACCACCCAGATTAAGTAATTGAACATTTGAGCACCCCAGATGCCGGCTTCGTGCATTCTCTCACTCTCCTCCCACCTACAAAGGTAATTAATATTCTGATGTCCATTGGTCTAGATTAGTTTTTGTGTGTTAAATATATACATATACTCATACACACACACAAATATATATATATAATTTTATTTTGCATTGCTTCTTTTACCCAACATTATGTTACTGAGATGTATCCATATTAATTCACATAAATATTTATTTCCACGGCTTCATAGAATTCTACAGTATGAATTTACCACAATGTATTCATCCATCTTATTATTGAAAAATAACTAAATTAGAATCAAATAATTTTGGTGCTTTATTTAAAGTACTGTGTTAAATGCTTTATGTGTGCTATCTTATTATCCTCATAATAATCATTTGAGGTAGGTATTATTCTTCATTTATTTCTCAGTTAACAAACATTTATTTATGTACCAGGCACTTTTCTAGTTCTTGAGGGATCAGCTAAATAAAACAAATGGAAATGTATGAATAACTAAATGAAACAAGAATCTGTGCCCTCCTGGAGCTTACATTCTCTAAGCAAAATATTTGCTATATTGGATATGGATAAATGTTACCGAGAAAAATAAAGCAAGGAAGAGGATGTGAGGACCTGGTGGTGAAGGAGGGATGTTTGCAGTTTTAGATAGCATGGCTAAGGAAGATATGACTGAGAAAATGACCTTCAAGTCCAAGTTTAAAGAAAGTGAGGGAGCATACCATGCAACTATCTGGAGGAAGAGCATTTTAGACATAATAAAAGGCAAGAGGAAACCCTAAAGGAAGAAGCTTGTTGTTGTTTTAAAAACAGCAAAGAAGGCAGTGAGGGTGGAGTGGAATAAGCAAGAAGGAGGATGTTAGGAGTTGCAGTCAGGGAGGTAAAGGATAGATCAGATCGTATAGGCCTTGCAGGCCAAAGTACTTCGCTTTACTTGAGTGAGAATGAAGGCACTGGGAGTCTTTGATCAGAGGAGGGACATGACCAGACTTACACATTAACAAAATCATTCTATCTGCTATATTGAGAATAGATTGAATGACAGCAAAGGTGAGGGCAAGAGGCCTGTTATCAGCTATTGTTCTCCCCATTTGATAGATGAGGAAAACGAGACTTGAACATGACCAAGGTCATAAATCTTCAACACGTGGCCCATAACCAGCAGTAGCAACATCACCCCCACCCCCCACCCCCATGGAGCTGGGAATGCAGACCCTCAGGACTCACCACAGGCCAGTGGAATCCCAATCTGCATTTTAGGAAGAGCCCCAGCTGACTTGTATCCGTGTTAAAATGTGAGAAGCCCCAGTCTAAACCTTTATGATAATACTGTCGTTGAAGCTTATGGATCAGAGGAAGGATACTATCAAAGTGGTGCTCTAAGGAAATTGCATTTGGTAACAACAAACAAACAAAAAAAATAGAGAAAAGCAAAGGATGCCATCTACGAGAAAATAATGGTAACCCAGAAATTTTGGGCTGAATGGCAGAAGTAGGATAACTAGAATAGGAATGAAAAAAAAAATGAAAATGAAGGAATGCAAGAAAAGCCTTTTTTTTTTCTTTTCTTTTTGTTTCTCCTTCTCCTTCTCCTTTGGCAGGGTCTCTTGTCACTCGGGCTGGAGTGCAGTGGTGCAATCTTGGCTCACTGTAACCTCCGCCTCCCAGGCTTAAGTGTTCCTCGTGTCTCAGCCTCCCCACTAGCTGGGACCACGGGCACATAACACCATGCTCTGCTAATTTTTTAAGGTTTTTGTGGAGACAAGGTCTCACTATATTGCCCAGGCTGTATCTTGAACTCCTGGGCTCAAGAGATCCTCCTGCTTCTCCCTCCCAAAGTGCTGGGATTACAGGTGTGAATCACCATGCCTGGCAAGAAAAGGCTTTCTAATGCAGGAAAAAAAAACATTGAAGTTTGGCAATGATTATTAGTAGATATACTAGGAAGGGTGTGATGGCTCTCACCTGTAATCCCAGCACTTTGGGAGGTCAAGGCTGGCGGATCACCTGAGGTCAGGAGTTCGAGACCAGCCTGACCAACATGGCGAAAACCCATCTCTACTAAAAACATAAAAATTAGCCAGGTGTGGTGGTGGGCGCCTGTAATTCCACCTACTCGGGAGGCTGAGGCAGGGGAATCGCTTGAACCTGGGAGGTGGAGGTTACAGTGAGCTGAGATCGTGCCATTGCACTCCAGCCTGGGCGACAGCGTGAGACTCCGTCTAAAAAAAAAAAAAGATATGCTAGTGATTGGGAAGGGGCCATGACACAGAGAGTTGAATAAAATATGATATTGAAGTTTCAAGTTTTGGTAAGATGGTGGGTAATTGGATCATTACTAGAAATAGGGACACGAGAATGGGAAGATAATTTGGTGAGAATAATCATAGGCAAGCTTAGAATTATTGAACTGGACTCAGTGGTTGTTGCAAATGTTTAGCACATAGGACTCTCAGGCTGGAGAAGTCTTGGGGCTGAAATAATATATTTATTTTAGAGTTATTAGCCTGGACATGTCCACTGAAGCAAGGGGAGTTTTTGAGTTATTAAAGGAGAAGAGAGAAAGAAAACTATTATCACATACCTAGGACCAATACCTCATTTAAGTTACAGAAATGGTAGGAGGCAGAAGAGTGGTCAGAGAGGAAAGAAGAGAGGGCAGCATCTCTAAAACCAAGGTGCGGGGGTGCAGGGGGAGAATTTCTACTTGGACACATGTCATAGAGGTCAAGAGAAATCAAGGAAGATTGGAAAGATTTGTCCTAGCAAAAGTCAAATTAAGTTATTGATTTTAAGAATGACTTTTCTGTATTTCAATAATGATTTTTTCTTTTTTCTTTATTTGTTTTTATTGGCTTATTTCTCCAAGAAAAAAAGGAATGATTTTTTTTTTTTTTTTTTTTTTTCTAGAATGAAAGCCAGAGGTTCATAGAGATAGGTGATCAGGAAACAGAATCCTCACTCTTAGGTATGTCTCAACCACCGATTCATATTCGTTTTTGTGTTTAACCCATCAACATATTATATTGATATATGCATGGTTCTAAGATTTGAAAATTCTAGAGAAAAGTCAAACTTGAGACCAGATATAGTCCTATTTGTTTTTTTCACAAAATATTATGAGAATTTTATTTGTCACATTTTCTCTGACCTGTGCACAATGTTGCTATGGATCTTGTTTTATTATTTTAATTGCTGGTCATTAAGTGTAAGAGAATTTTTTTAAAGCTCATCTTTGCTGTTTATCAAGTGTTACTCCGCCTATGACTCCATTACTGTGGAGTACTGATAGTGCTATGAAACAAACTATCCCTCAGAAAATGGCCATCACATGACAGTGTTTATGGCCTCATTGGACCAAATGTCACTCAGTGATGCCAAGTCATAAGAAGGCTTCTAGAGCAGTCTTCCTGGCAGGAAAAATCACTCATGTGTTACAGTCAGCCATAATCACAATCATAGTAGATTTAAGTTATTCTAAGTAAGTAGTTGACAACATTCAATGTGTTCTAAAGATTAAACATGCCAAAACACATTTTCCCTTTTAAAAACCTGAAAATTTGACTGAAAATATGAATGAAGCATGAGTATTAGAGTGTTCTCAATCCCAGTTTTTTGTATTAAGCTACAGAAGTGTTTGTTTTTGTCTACTCCAACCCCTTGCAGCAGTGGTGAGGCCTCTAGGCTGGCTCACCTTATGCTTCAGTGGCTCTGTGTGGAGGATGAGGATGAATTGGATGTACATGATGGAGGATAGAAGACCAGGTAGGCACAGTCTAGTAGTTCAGAAGTGAAGAAATAAAGATTTACACCAAAGGAGGATAAATAAGAACTTATAGATGAGTCATTAAGATTGACTCATAAAAATTACAGAGCTCTAGTGTAGTTCTCTTCAAACTGCACTACTTTTGAGCCTGAGAAGATACAGCCTATTAAATGGGAATAATCATAGTGCCTACCTTATAGTGTTGTTGTGAGGATTAAATAAGAAAACGAAGGTAAAGCAAGTGCCCCATGTTTACTAGCTGCTCAATAAATGATGGTGATTAGGCTCTTCATACAGATTCTCCCCTTTGCAACATGTGCTGGGGAGGACCACACCTGCTTTCTTTTCTGTTGGAGGAATTTTGGGTGTGTGCAGGTAGGTGGAAGCTGATAAACCTGATGGAGTCTCTCTAGGAAGGGAGGGAGGACATGAGAGAAGAAACACTCCCTACCCTCTTCCAGACACCCCGTTCCACAAGGATCTGTGGTTACCCAGCCACTGTAGGGGTACATGGAGCAGTGTTTGTTCTAGCACAAGACATTCCCTGCTTAAGTTTTGTCTGCCAGCTCCAGGCCTCCATTCCCTGTCCTGATGTTCTGCCCTCCCTGGATAATCTTTTGGACCCGGAAGGAATTCCTTCCTCTCCTTAAATACCAGGTATATAGAGTTCTTTTCTTTGGGACTTCTCTGCTCCCTGACACCAATTTCCCTGTCTGGGTGAGGACAACATCATCTTAGGTAGGACTGTTGGCATTAGGGTTACCTGCAGCTATTACAAAAATTAAAGTATGAAGAGCGATATCTGATTCGACCATGTAAAAGTAACAGAGGTTTCAGGCATTTACATTTTATTATCCTCTCTGTCTAATTACCTTGTAACACTGTGAGTGTGGCTATCATTAATTGACTCTGATTCAGTTAAACATGCACCACGATCATCTGTTCATGTGTGTTTATTATGCTATAACACTAGTCACCTTATAATGTTTGTAATTGGAAAAAAAAAAAAACAGGCCATGCGCGGTGGCTCACGCCTGTAATCCCCAGCACTTTGGGAGGCCGAGGCGGCCAGATCACCTGAGGTCAGGAGTTCAAGACCAGCCTGACCAACGTGGTGAAACTCTGTCTCTACTAAAAATACAAAATTAGCCGGGCTTGGTGGCACAAGCCTGTAATCCCAGCTATTCCGGAGGCTGAGGCAGGAGAATCGCTTGAATCCTGGAGGCAGAGGTTGCAGTGAGCCGAGATCGCGCCATTGCACTCCGGCCTAGGCAGCAAGAGTGAAACTCCATCTCAAAACAAAACAAAACAAAACAAAAAGCAGAAGAGTAATATTGCACTCAAAATAGTTAATATTGATCTTTGCCATATTATGGAGATAATATATAATCTTTCCCTGAAAGTTGCAATCCAAGTCTAGAGTGTACTTCCCAAGCTTATCCCCAGGGACTACATAATTTTTTAAAATTTAAAAAAAATTTTTTTTTCTTGAGACGGAGTCTCGCTCTGTCACCCAGGCTGGAGTGCAGTGGCTCAATCTCAGCTCACTGTAACCTCCACCTCCCGGGTTCCAGACATTCTTCTGCCTCAGCCTCCCAAGTAGCTGGGACTACAGGCTTGCACCACCACATCCAGCTAATTTTTATATTTTTAGTAGAGACAGGGTTTCACCATGTTGGCCAGGCTGATCTGGAACTCCTGGCCTCAAGTGATCTGCCCACCTCGGCCTCCGAAAGTGTTGGGATTACAGGTGTGAGCCACCGCACTTGGCCACAAGCACATATTTTACATACAATTTCAGGGTGTTCACAGAACCCTTGGTCCCCTTAAAATCTAGATTGAAAACTCCCTTTCCAGAAAATTTTATTTTTTTGCTTTTTTTCATGTGCTTATGTAGACACCAACCTTTAGATAACTGAATAATTAAATTGGCCCTCCGTATCCACAGGATCCTTGTTCATAGATTCAACCAATCACAGATTGAAAATGTTAAAAAAAGAAAAAATAAGACAAAAAATAGTACAGATAACACAGTATAACAACTACTACATAGCACTTACATTGTATTAAGTATTATAAGTAATCTAGAGATAATTTAAAGTATATGGGCAAATGTGCATGGATTTTATGCAAACACAATGCCGTTTTATATAGGGGACCTTAGCATAAAAGGATTTTGGTATCCGTGGGAGTTCCTGTAACTTATCCCTTGTAGATTTGGAGGGACAACTGTAATGGAAACTGATTATTCAGTGCCTACAATGTGCCAGACACTTATAACGTTGAACAATGAGGTTGACTTAAAGCTCCTGTGTGTGTGTGTGTGTGTGTGACTTTTCTCAAACTTTTTAGCTAATTGACGTAGCCCAACAAAAAGAAATGAGAACATAGTTACATGTATAAAGTACCCCCGTTTTTATTGATACATAATAATTGTACATATTTTGGGGTCCATATGATATTTTGATACATGCATCTGATGTGTATTGCTCAAACCAGAGTAATTAGGATATACATCACCTCAAACATCTATTACTTTTTTTGTATTAGGAACATTTCAAATATTTTTTCTTGTTCTATTAATATACACAAGAAATTACTTTCGTCATCTTACTGTGTTAACAAATGCCAGAATGTATTTCTTCTATTTAACCGTATTTTTGTACCCATTAACCAACTTCCCCCTCTCTCTCTCTTTTTTTTTTTTTTTTTTGTTTCTTTTTTGTTTGAGACAGGGTCTCTCTCTGTCGCCCAGGGTGGAGTGCAGTGGCGCCATCTTGGCTCACTGGAACCTCCACCTCCTGGGCTCAAGTGATTATCTTACCTCAGCCTGCCAAGTAGCCGGGATTACAGGTACACACCACCATGCCAAGCTAATTTTTGTATTTTTTTGTAGACATAGGGTTTTGCCATGTTGTCTAGGCTGGTCTCAAACTGCTGAGCTCAAGTGATCCACCCACCTTGGTCTCAAAAAGTGCTGGGATTACAGGCGTGAGCCACTGCTTCCAGCCAACCAGCCTCTCTTCACCCTCTCCCCACCTACCTTTCCAAGCCTCTGATAACCACCATTCTACTCTCTATCTCCATGAGATCAGCTTTTTAATGAAATTGATGTGAGTGAGAACATGTGATATTTGCCTAGCTTATTTCACTATATAATGACCTCTGATTCCATCCACGTTGTGGCAAATGACAGGATTTCATTTTTGCGAATTAATTCATGACTGAATTAATCTGTCGATGGACACTTAGTTTGATTTGGCTATTGTGAATGGTGCTGCAATAAACATGGTTGTGCAGATATCTCTTCAATATACTGATTTCCGTTCTTTTGGATATAACCCAGTAGTGGATTGCTAGATCATGTAATAGATTTATTGTCAGGTTTTTTTTTTTTGTTTTTTTTTTTTTTCCGAGACTGAGTCTTGCTCTATCGCCCAGGCTGGAGTCCGGTGGTGCGATCTTGGCTCACTGCAACCTCCCGCCTCCCAGGTTCAAGTGATTCCCCTGCCTCAGCCTCCTGAGTAGCTGGGATCACAGGCATGCACCACCACACCCAGCTAACTTTTTTTTTTTTTCTATATTTAGTAGAGACAAGGTTTCACCATGTTGGCCAGGCTGGTGTCGAACTCCCGACCTCAGATGATCTGCCTGCCTCTGCCTCCCAGAGTGCTGGGATTACAGGCATAAGCCATCGCCCCCGGCCCTATTTTTAGTTTTTTGGGGAACCTCCATACTATTTTCCATAGTGGCTATACTAATTTATCTTCCCATCAGCAGTGAATGGGGGTTCCCCTTTCTCTGCAGTATTTATTTTTTGTCATTTTTGTTTGGTTTTAGTTTATTTATTTAGATATTGCAGTGAAATGCATACTTTTTGTCTTTTTGATGATAGCTATTTTAACTGGAGTGAGATAATATCTCATTGTGGTTTTGATTTGCATTTCCCTGATGATTATTGATGTTGAGCATTTTTTCATAGGCCTATTGGCCATTTGTATGTCTTTTGAGAAATGTCTGTTGAGATCATTTGCCCATTAATTTTTTTTAATTTTAAAAATTTATTTAAAAGACAGGGTCTCGCTCTGTTGCCTAGGTTGGAGTGCAGTGGTGTGATCATGGCTCACTGCAACCTCGAACTCATTGGCTCAAGTGATCCTGCCACCTCAGCCTCCTGAGTAGTTGGGACTACAGGCACTTGCCACCATGCCTGACTAATTTTTTAATTTTAATTTTTAGTAGAGACAAAGCCTCATTATGTTGCCCTAGGCTGGTCTCAAACCCCTGGGCTCAAGCAGTCTTCCCTCTTTGGCCTCCCAAATTCTTGGGATCACAGGTGTGAGCCAGTGAGACTGACCTTTTGCCTGTTTTTAAATTGAATTGTTTTCCTAATGAGTTGAGTTCTTTATATTTTCTGGTTATTAATCCCCTGTTGGATAGATAGTTTACATACATTTTCTCCCATTCTGTAGGTTGTCTCTTCACTCTCCTTTGTGGTGCATAAGCTTTTTAGCCTGATGTAATCCCATTTGTCTATTTTTGCTTTTGTTGCCATGCTTTTCAGCTATTACCCAAAAATCTTTGCCCAGATCAAAGTCTTGAAGCATTTCCTTGATGTTTTCTTCTAGTAGTTTCACAGTTTCAGGTCTTACATATAAGTGTTTTATTTCATTTTTGTATATGGTGAGAGATAGGAATCTAGTTTCATTTTTCTGCATATGGCCATCCAGTTTTCCTGGCACCATTTATTGAAGAAACTATCCCTTACCACTGAATGTTCTTGGCACCTTTGTCGAAAATCAGTTGGCTGTAAATATGTGAATTTATTTATGTGTCTTTTATCTTGTTCCACTGGTCTATGTGTCTGTTTTTATGCCAGTAAGATGCTGTTTTGGCTACTATGCCTTTCTCATGTATTTTGAAGTCAAGTAGTGTGATGCTCCCAGATTTGTTCTTTTGCTCAGTATTTCTTTGGCTGTTCAGGGGTCTTCTATAATTCCATTTGAATTTCAGGATTTTTTTTTATATTCTTGTGAAGAATATCACTGATATTTTGATAGGAATTACATTGAATCCATAGATTGCTTTTGGTAGTATGGTCACTTTCATAACATTAATTATTTCAAGCTATGAACATGGAACATCTTCATTTTTTTGTGAACTCTTCAATTTCTTTCATCAGTGTCTTATAGTTTTCCTCATAGAGATTTTTCACCTCCTTGGTTAAATTTATTCCAAGGTATTTTTTTTTAAGCTATCACAAATGGGATTGCTTTCTTGATTTATTTTTCCAGTAGTTCATTGTTGATGTATAAATATGCTACTGATTTTTCAATTTGTTTGTAGAGATGTGATCTCATTATGTTGCCCAGCCTGGTCTCAAACTTCTGGCCTCAAGTGATCCTCCTCCTTTGGCCTCCCAAAGTACTGGGGTTACATAAGTAAGCCACTGTGCCCAGCCAGATGCTACTAATTTTTGCATGTTTATTTTGTACCCTGAAACTTTACTAAATTTCTTTATCAGTTCTAAGAGTTTTTTGATGGTGCTTTTAGAGTTTTCTACATATAAGAGCATGCCATATGCAAATAGGGACATATGCAAATACGACTTCTTCCTATCCAATTTGGAGCCCCTTTTTTTCTTTCTCTTGCCTAATTACTCTGGCTAGAACTTCCAGTACTATGTTGAATAAAAGCGGTGGAAGTGGGCATCCTTCTCTTGTTCCAGTTCTTAGAGGAAAAGCTTTTAGCTTTCCCACATTTAGTATAATGCTAGCTAGCTGAGGGTTTGTCCTACATGGCTTTTATTGTGTTGAGGTATGTTCCTTCTATACCTAGTTGGTGAAGACATTTTATCATGAAGGTATGTTGAATTGTATCAAATGCTTTTTCTGTGTTTGTTGACATGATCATGTGGTTTTTGTCCTTCGTTCTGTTGTTGTGATGTATCACATTTTTTGATTTGTGTGTGTTATACCATTCTTGCATCTCTGAGATAAATCCCACTTGACCATGGTGAGTGATCTTTTTAATGTGCTGCTGGATTTGATTTGCTAGTATGTTTTTGTGGATTTTTTTTTCAATCTATGTTCACCAGGAATATTGACCTATAGATTTCTCTTTTTGTTATGTCCTTATCTGGTTTTGGTATCAGGGTTATGCTGGCCTTGTAGAATGAGTATAGAAGAATTCCCGCCGGGTGTGGTGGCTCATGCCTGTAATCCCAGCACTCTGGGAGGCCGAGGCGGGCGGATCACGAGGCCAAGAGATCGAGACCATCCTGGCTAACACGGTGAAACCCCATCTCTACTAAAAATATTTAAAAATTAGCCGGGCGTGGTGGCTGGCGCCTGTAGTCCTAGCTACCCAGGAGGCTGAGGCAGGAGAATGGCGTGAACCCGGGAGGCGGAGCTTGCAGTGAGCCGAGATCGCGCCATTGCACTCCAGCCTGGGCGAGAGAGCAAGACTCTCTCTCAGAAAAAAGAATCCTCTCTTCTTCAATTTCCTGGGAGAGTTTGAGACTAATTGGTATTAATAGTTATTTTTAAAATGTTTGGCAGTTAAACCATCAGGTCCTGGGTTTTAAAAAAAAATTATGGGAGACTTTTCATTACTGATTCAATTTTTTTACTCATTATTTGTCTGTTCTGGTTTTCTACTTTTTCTTGGCTCAATCTTGGTAGGTTGTATATGTCTGGGAATTTATCTATTACCACTAAGTTTTCCAATTTGTTGGCATATAGTTGTTCGTAATAGTCTCTAATGAATCTTTGTATGTCTGTGGTATCAGTTGCAATGTCTACTTTTTCATATCTGATTTTATTTACTCGGATTTTTTTCTTGGTTAGTCCAGCTAATGGTTTGTTTTGATTATCTTTTCAAAAAACTAACTTTTCATTTCATTGTTTTTTTTCTGCTCTTATCTTTATTATTTCTTTCCTTTTACTGATTTTGGGTTTGATTTGTTCTTGCTTTCCTAGTTCCTTGAGATGCATTTTTATGTTGCTTATTTGAAATCTTTTTTTTTTTTGAGATGGAGTTTCACTCTTGTTGCCCACGCTGGAGTACAGTGGTGTGATCTCAGCTCACTGCAACCTCCGCCTCCAGGGTTCAAGCGATTCTCCTGCCTCAGCCTCCCGAGTAGCTGGGATTACAGGCATGTGCTACCACCCCCGACTAATTTTTGTATTTTTAGTAGAGACAGGGTTTCTTCGTGTTGGTCAGGCTGGGAACTCCTGACCTCAGGAGATCCGCCCGCCTTTGTCTCCCAAAGTGCTGGGATTACGGGTGTAAGCCACCACGCCCAGACTTGAATATTTTTCATGTAGGTATTTATTGCTGTAAACTTCTCTCTAATACTGCTTTTGCTGTATCCCATAACTTTTGGTAGGCTGTGTTTCTATTTTCGTTTAAGAAATTTTTAAATCTCCTTCTTATTTTTATTTTTGAGTCAGAGGTGCACCCTGTCGCCCATGCTGGAGTGCTGTGGCATGATCAGGGTTCACTGTGGCCTCAACCTCCTAGGCTCAAGTGATCCTCCCACTTCAGCCCTTCAAGTAGCTGGGACCACAGGCTTGCACCACCACACTTGGCTAAATTTTTTTGAATTTTAGTACAGATGAGGTCTCATTATGTTTCCCAGGCTATTCTCGAACGTCTGAGCTCAAGCAATTTTCTTGCCTTGGCCTCCCAAAGTGCTGGGATTACAAGTGTGAGCCACCACACCTGGCCAAAATTTCCTTCTTAATGTTTTCATTGATTCATTGGTTGTTCAAAAACATGATGTTTAATTTTTATGTGTTTGTACCATTTCAAAACTTTTTCTTGTTGTTTATTTCTAGTATTATTCCAGTAAGAATAAGAATTCCTTTCTAGTCAGAAAAAATACTTGATGTGATATTAATTATATTAAATTTGATGAGTCTTATTTTGTGGCCTAACATGATCTATCCCAGAGAATGTCTCATGTGCTACTGAAAAGAATATGTATTCTGCAGCTGTCAGATGAAATGTTCTATAAATGTTTGTTAGGTCAATTTGTTCTAAAGTGCAGTTTAAATCCAATGGTTTTTGCTGATTTTTCTGTCTAGATAATCTGTTAAATGTTGAGAGTAGGGTGTTAAAGTGTCCAACTATTGGTGTATTGGAGTCTATACTTCCCTTTAAATATAATAATATTGGCTTTTCTATATGTGGGTGCTCCAACGTTGGGTCATATATGTTTACAATTGTTATATCCTATTGCTGAATTTATGCCTTTATCATTATAATGGCCTTATTTGTCTCTTTTTACAATTTTTGACTTAAAGTCTGTTTTATCTGATATAAATATAGTTATTCCTGCTTGCTTTTGGTTTCTGTTTGTGTGGAATTTCTTTTTCCCATCCCTCCACTTTCAGTCTATATGTCTTTAAAAGTGAAAAATTAGTTTCTTGTAGACAGCAAGTAGTTGGGTTATTTAAAAAAAAATCTATTCAGCCAGTCTATATCTTTTTATTAAATTAATTAATTGATTGATTAATTTGGAGACAGGATCTTGCTATGTTGCCCAAGCTGGCCTCAAACTCCTGGGCTCAAGAAATCCTCCTGCCTCAGTCTCCCAAGTAGCTGGGACTACAGGCATGCAACACTGTACCTTGATTAGGCTATATCTTTTAAATGGAGAATCTAATCCACTTCCATTCAAAGTTGTTTATTATTATTATTATTTTGAGATGGGATCTCAGTCTGCCACTCAGGCTGAAGTGCAGTGGTGCAGTCTTGGCTTACTGCAACCTCTGCATCTCAGGCTCAATCGATCCTCCCATTTCAGCCTCCTGTGTAGCTGGGACTACAGGCACACACTACCACATCTGGCTAATTTTTGTATTTTTAGTAGAAATGGGGTTTTGCCATGTTTCCAGGCTGGTTTCAAACTCTTAGGCTCAAGCAATTCACCCACCTTGGCTTCCCAAAGTGCTGGGATTACAGGCGTGAGCCACTGCACCTGGCCCAAGGTTATTATTGAGAGGTAAATACTTATTTCATTTTGTTAATTGTTTTCTAGTTGTTTTGTATATTCTTTGTTTCTTTCTTCCTCTCTTAATTTTTATAATTTCAGTTTGGTAGTTTTCTACAGTGATAAGGTTTGATTCTTTTCTCTTTCTCCTTTGTGTATTGACTCTACCAGTGAGTTTTATACTTTTTCACATTTTTATGATGGTTATTATCTTTTTACTTCTAGATGCAGGCCTCCCTTGAACATTTGTCGTAAGTCCAATCTAGTGGTGATGAATTCTCTCAGTTCTTGCTTATGTGGGAAAGAGTATTTCTCCCCAATTTCTGAAGAGTAGCTTTGCTGGGTATAGTATTCATGACTAGCAAAGTTTTTCTTTCAATACTTTGAATATCTCTCTTTTTTGCCTGGCCTGAAGGTTTCTGCTGAGAATTCTGCTGTTAGTTGAATGGGAATTCTCTCATATGTGATTTAACACTTTCCTATTGCTGTTTTTAGAATTACCTCCTTGTCTTTGACTTTTAACCACTGACTATTAATATGTCTGAAGTTGGGGGACCCTTTGAGTTGAATTTATTTGAGACTTTTTAGATTTCTGGATGTAGACATCCATATTGTTCCCTAGACTTGGGAAGTGTTCAGCTATTAATTCTTTAAATTGGTTTTCTATGGCTTTTCCCATATTTTCTCCCTCTGGAATACACAAAATTTGAATATTTGTTCACTTAATAATAGTGTCCTATAAGTCCTATAAGTAGCCTTTCTTCACTCTCTTTTTCTCTTATTTCTTTTTTGATTCTCTAACTGGATAATTTTATTTTATTTATTTATTTTTTAGAGATGAGGTCTCATTATATTGCCCAGGCTGATCTTGAACTCCTGGGCTCAAGCAATCCTCTCACCTTGGTCTCCCAAAGTGCCGGTATTACAGGTGTGAACCACTGCGCCCAGTAATTTTAAACAACCCATCTTCAAATTCAGAGATTCTTTCTTCTCCTTGATTAGGTCTGCTATTGGAGCTCTGTATTGTATTTTTATTTCATTCATTGAATTCTTCAGTTACAGGATTTCTGAGGTTTTTTTTTTTAATGATATCTATCTCTTTGCTGAATTTCTCATTCATACCCATGAATTGTTTTCCAGATTTCATTGAATTGTCTATCTGTATTTCCTTGTATTACATTGATTTTCCTCAAGACCATTACTTTGAGTTCCTTTTGTAGCAATTTATTGATTTCCATTTCATTGGGATCTGTAACTAGAGAGTTATTATGTTCCCTTGGTAGTGTCACATTTCCTTGCTTTTTTATGTTTCTTGTGTTCCTGAATCGATGGCTGTGCATCTGGTGGAAGAATTACTTCTTCCCAACTTTCCAGAGTGGCTTTTGTAGGGGAAGAGTTTCACCTGCAATTGGGTCTCAGTGTGTCAGTTGGGAAGGGTGTGGTGACTCTGTTTATGGGTAGGTGCAGTGGTATAGTCTCCATGCAGATTTTCAGCTGCATTCAATGTCACTAACAACTGTGGGTGCCTCTGAAGACTAGGCTGCAGAAGTTTTTGTAGGGTAATCATTATCATCACTATAGGTAGTTAATGTCCTTGGTGGCAAGGACTTTTGGGATTCTCCTATTCTCATTTTCCCCACAATAGGGAGATTTAGCTAAGGCGATCCCTCTTGGTATTAGGTCTGCCATTGTTTACAAGCAGCTGCTGTGGCGCTCTGTTCTAGGTGCAAGGTGCTTAGGGTGGCTGTGGGGTCCTAGACTCAGGGTCTCATGAACCTATTGTGTCACCTGGGTCTTGGTAGGTTTGTGTTCTGTGCAGGGTTGGATGTAGGTAAACAGCACCAGGATCTATGTCTTTGAGGCACATCCCCTTGTTGGGCATCCCAACAAGGAAAACTGTAGGTATCCAAGATATTGGTGAGAGCTACTGGGATCCTCTTGCCTCCCTTTTTGCTTTAGGGAGAAGTTCCTCCTGATTCCTGGCTGATCCTGGCTGGAGAATGGGGTGGTGGGGTCCAGTGCATCCTTCCATTCTCTATGTGGATATCATGAGCTTCTATGCTCTCCAAGGTTTCTCTTGCTGTTTTGACATATTCCAGCACGCTCCTTTGATTATTTTTCTTAAAATGTAGTTGTTTATTTGTTGTTTTGTCTCTCTTTGTGGAAGGGATGAATGCTAGGGGCTTCTAGTCAGTCATATCACTCAGTTTCTCCTTCTAGTGCCCACCATTTTAGGCACTGCATAGAACATTGGAAACTGACCCAGAACACTTGTTGTATTTTACAGACAAAAGCAGTATGTGGGTGTAGAGAGAGGAACTAGCTGATTTACTTAGAATAGTTTTACAACACTAAAATAGTTAAAATTTGTTTTCTTTGATGAGGGGAGGTGAGGTAGGGAAGGAAAGATCCATTGATTTTTTTCTTTTTCTTCTTTTTTTTGGGGGGAGACAGAATCTTGCTCTATTGCACAGGCTGGAGTGCAGTGGCGTGATCTCAGCTCACTGCAACCTCCGCCTTCCAGGTTCAAGCGATTCTCATGTCTCAGCCTCCTGAGTAGTTGGGATTAAAGGCACATACCACCATGCCCAGCTAATTTTTGTATTTTTAGTTGAGACGGGGTTTCACCATGTTGGCCAGGATAGTCTTGAACTTCTGGCCTCAAGTGATTTGCCTGCATTGGCCTCCCAAAGTGCCCCAAAGTGCTGGGAATACAGGCATGAGCCACCGCACCTGCCACACATTGATTTCTTAAAATTAACTTGGCAATTCATGGTGAATATCTCAGGAAGGATGATAAGAACTCTGAATCATCAATCTACTTCTAAACTAGCAATCTAAGGGCGATCAGGAAAGTGATGTTTAAAAGTTTATAGCATAATAAACACAACTGACAACTAGCTCTTAAGTTCTTTTTACAGCACAGTATTTTAGACCTAGTTTTGACTCTCATTGGCTGCTTGGCAGGAAATGCACAATCCACTTCACCCTATTGGTGGCGTGGAACGCCACGGTATGTCCTAAGATAAGCCATGTATTTACAATATCATCTCAAGCTCCTGTTCACAGGGTGCTAGACAGAAATTTATCTAAATACAATAAATCTGCCATTCCTCTGTCCTGGGTGAGTTTTCTTTTCTTTGAGATGCATTTATGAAGAACTGATGGTGTAGTATAATAATTGCTATTCATAACAACCATTTAAAGAAAAAATAATAATCCTTTGATGACTTTTTAGTGCCTCCAAGTTATGTATACCCATTAATTTGTCCTTCCCCTTTTTTTCATACCCTTGGTCTGCAGAAGAGTACTTACTCGCAATTCAAAAGAGCATTGAAGTTTTTAGAAATGAGCATAGTTGGGAAGACAAAGAAGGCTGAGGGAACACAGAGATCCTGCTAATATTACTTATAAACCTCTGGAATTTTAAGAAAGTGTGTAAGTGATAATCCATCTTTTAATGTGAGGCTCAGAAGTGAAAGGTAAAAATAGAACATTTTATGACAAAATATTCTGCAACACATGAGCCCCACATGAGGTGAAGGTGTTGTTTGGTGAAATGGGAATTGTTCCTGCTTGGCAGGGATGGATACTGACATTCAAGAAGGTTAGGAATGTGCTAAAGGTTGCATGAATCCTAAAGTCAGTTCTCAAATTCAGATCTTGATTTGTTTATTTATTTATTTATTTGAGATGGAGTCTCACTCTGTTGCTCAGGCTGGAATGCAGTGGCACAATCTTGGCTCACTGCAACCTCCACCTCGTGGGTTCAAGTGATTCTCGTGCTTCAGCCTCCCGAATAGCTGGGACTACAGGTGCGCACCACCACCCCCGGCTAATTTTTTTGGTATTTTTAGTAGAGATGGAGTTTCACCATGTTGGCCAGGCTGGTCTCAAACTCCTGACCTCAGGAGAGGTGGCTCACGCCTGTAATCCTGGGCGCGGTGGCTCACGCCTGTAATCCCAGCACTTTGCAAGGCAGATGGATCATCTGAGGTGAGGAGTTCGAGACCAGCCTGGCCAACATGGTGAAACCCTGTCTCTACTTTTTGCAACATGTTCCCTCCCTTTTCTTTCTTTTTTCTTTCTTTGTCTCGTTTTTTTTTTTTTTTTTTTTTTTTGAGGCAGAGTCTCCCTCTGTCGCCCAGGCTGGAGTGCAGTGGCGCAATCTCGGCTCACTGTAACCTCACCTCCCAGGTTCAAGTGATTCTCTTGTCTCAGCCTCTTGAGTAGCTGGGATTACAGGCACCCGCCACCATGCCTGCCTAATGTTTCTATTTTTAGTAGAGACGAGGTTTCACCATGTTGGCCAGTCTGGTCTCGAACTCCTAACCTCAGGTGATCCACCCGCCTCGGCCTCCCAAAGTGCTGGGATTACAGTTGTGAGCCACTGAGCTTGGCCCATCCACTTTTTTTAGACATGGAATCAATGCTGCCTCGGACGATTTTGAAATGTTTCCTGGATTAATGCTTTGCATCCACCGTTACATTGTAGGTTCCCAGAAATAGGGATCATAAGACATTTCCTTCATATCCTCTTAGTCCCCAGAATAATACTTTATGTACACTTAATATTTGAGTAAACACTTAAGCACTTATTGAATAAATGAATGAATGAGTCAGATGAATAAAATGTTATAAGATTGAAAACACTGCTGAAAAAGGAAGTCAGAAAATGGAAAATAAATAGAGAAGATGCTAATAGGACAGGGAAGATAATTTTCACTTTGCAGTTAGAGATATTCCAAAAAGTTAAGTTTTAAGGAAAATATTTAAAGTAGGAACTCAGATGTGGACAAGTGAGTTAACTACTTCTGAGTTTAGGGCACTTCATGTTCATTGATCTTTGCAATTTATCTTCTTGATCTTTGCAATTTATCTTCTTGTTTTTATTTGTGTATCTTTTTGTTCATTTGTTTATAAAATCCTCTTTATCTTTATTCTCTATTGTCATTCCTTCTTATTCCCACAGCAACCATTCTAATGTGGTTAATGTGCATCCTCTTCGTGTATGTGGTTTTGTAAAATCTGTAGCTTTGTTTTTTTAGCAGGTATTGTACAATTTGTATAAATATGTTCATATGTTATAGATCTTAATCTGCTTTTTACTTTTTTCACTAAACATTAAGGATTTTAGGATCTATATATATTGCTGTGGTATAGATCTATTATTTTGAATTGCTACATAATGTATACACTCCACGGTGTGAATTCATTCATTGTACCTATTTACACCTCCAGTGATAGAAATTAATATTACCTCCACTTCCCTGTACTACAAACTATGATGAACTTCCTCATACTGTCTCTTCATAGATCTAGTGTGAGAATTTATTTGGACTCTAGATCCAGGAATGGCATTGCTGGATCACAGAGCATATGTTTGTTTACTATGAGTAAGAGGTACCATGTTCCTCTGCTGAATGGAAGTGCTAGTCTACACACATATTTTACTTCTCTGCTCCCCAACCCCTGCAACCAACCAAAAAGTGCCTATAAACTACAATCACCAACGATCACAGGCTGAATGTTATTATCATCTATTTGGGACACAGCAGAAGGAAGCAATGGGGTGTCAGGTGGACTGAGAACAGGAGAGACTCAAAGGGGCCAACAGGTGGCTAGCTCCTCCTGCACCCTGGAGTGGAATCTGAGAGCCTGGAGGCTCTGGCTTTGCAAGGTAAGGGTGGGCCAGGGCTGGGCAGCAGGAGACCCCAGACCTGACCATGGGAGCTTACCTGAGCCGTGGCTCAGACACCCAACAGGTGTGCTTTCCTCACTGCCTGCACTTACCAGTGCTGACCCGGCCGCCTTCCAGGGTATCCTGCCACCCAGCGGCTGCCTCCTGCTCTTCTTATCCATGTTGGCCTAGTGGGGCCCTCCTGTCTCCAGGTCCCTTTGTCTCCCTTACACCGCTCCTCCCCTAACCTGGTGACACAGAGACTACCAGAATTTGAATAGATTGCAAGGAAACTGGAGGGAAGTCCAGGCAGGGCCACCTCCCCAGATTCTCCATGGGGCACCATCTTGCCCCCATTTCGGAATCTGTTCACTCCCAGCCTGCATCCAACCCCAGCTCAGACCCTTGTGCTCAGCCCCACGCACTTCTCCAGCTCTCTGGGTCCTGGGGCAGCCCTCTTTGTCACTGGCATCCAGAACCAGGCCAGGTCTTCTGGTAAGACCCTAAGGCTGGTGACCTGTTGACCTCGCTTGTCCTTTATTGCTGAGAACTGAGCTCTTGACTGTGACAATGTCATGGCGCCATATTCTTTGACCTCTGAGAAGTCCTTGCCACAGTGACTCTCTCCATGCTCCCTTGAGGGGAGTTGCTCTGCCATTCGGGATGGCAAGAGGCACCATCAGGTTGTATTCCTGAGACCTCAGTACCACTGGGCCTCCAGGGCCAGCCACTTCGCCCAGCCTCAGAAGACAATTTGAAAAGGCTCCCACTGACCAGAGATGGGACAAATCACATTTCAATAACAATGAGAATTGCAACAGACTGTCAATTAGTTATCTATTGCTGTATAACAAATTACCACAGGGCTTTGCTTAAAGCCAGCAACACGTTTATTGTATTACACAGTTTCTGAGAATCAGGAACCTAGGAGCAGCTTAACTGGTGGTTCTGTCTCAAGGTCTCTAATGACACTGTAGTTAGGCTGCCAGCTGGGGATACATTAATCTGAATCTGGGTCTGAAAGATCTGCTTTCAAACTCACTTATGTAGCTTTTGGCAGGAGACTTTGGTTCCTTATGATGTGTGCTTCTTCACATGGCTGTTTATAACATGGTTCCCCGCAGAGTGGGTATACAGAGAAAGTGGGAGTTGTCCAGCGAGTGCGCACCTAATCTCAGAAGTGACACGCCATCATTTCTGCTATATTTTACTGGTTATACAGACCAATGCTTGTACAATGTGGGAGGGAACTCTATAACTGTGAATATTATAAGACAGGGGTCACTGGGGACCATCTTGGAAACTGACTCTCACAGTCCGAAACCCTTCAGATATGCTTTAATCTATGAGTTCACAATAATATTTAAAACAAACAGCTGGGCACGGTGGCCAGCGCCTATAGTCCCAGCTATTCAGGAGGTTGAGGAAGGAGGATTCTTTGAGCCCAGGGGTTTGGGGCTGTAGTGTGCTATGATGGTGCCTGTAAATAGCCATTGCACTCCTGCCTGGGCAATATAGCAGACTCCATCTCTAAAAACAAACAAACAAACAAACAAGCAAAGTTGTTCTTCTAACGATGACAGAGAACCATATGTTATCTTAAAAACTGGGGAAATAGTGCGGTGGCTCACGCCTGTAATCCCAGCACTTTGGGAGGCCGAGGCGGGCGGATCACGAGGTCAGGAGAATGAGACCATCCTAGCTAACACGGTGAAACCCCGTCTCTACTAAAAATACAAAAATATTAGCCAGGCGTGGTGGTGGGCGCCTGTAATCCCAGCTACTCGGGAGGCTGAGGCAGGAGAATGGCGTGAATCCGGGAGGCAGAGCTTGCAGTGAGCTGAGATCGTGCCACCGCACTCCAGCCTGGGAGACTGAGCAAGACTCCGTCTCAAACAAACAAACAAACAAACAAAAAACCTGGGGAAATAGGCTGGGCGCAGCTTACGCCTGTAATCTCAGCACTTTGGGCAGGCAGATCATGAGGTCAGGAGTTCAAGACCAGCCTGACCAACATGGTGAAATCCCATCTGTAGTAAAGATACAAAAAATTAGCCAGGCATGATGGTGCGCACCTGTGATCCCAGCTCCTCGGGAGGCTGAGGCAAGAGAATCGCTTGAACCCGGGAGGCGGAGGTTGCAGTGAGCCGAGATTGTGCCATTGCACTCCAGCCTGGGCAACGGAGTGAGACTTCGTCTCAAAAAAACAAAAACAAAAAAAACCAACAACAGCAAAAACCAAAGAATAGATGAGTAAAAGTTTCTCTTGGTAAAATTATTTCAGCTAGGCTGGGCACGGTGGCTCACACCTGTAATCTCAGCACTTTGGGAGGCCGAGGTGGGTAGATCACGAGGTCAGGAGATGGAGACCATCCTGGCTAACACGCTGAAACCCTGTCTCTACTAAAAATACAAAAAATGAGCTGGGCATGGTGGCATGCACCTGTAGTCCCAGCTACCCAGGAGGCTGAGGCAGGAGAATCGCTTGAACCTGGGAGGCGGAGGTTGCAGTGAGCCAAAATTGTGCCATTGCACTCCAGCCTGGGCAACAGAGTGAGACTTTATCTCAAAAAAACAAAAAACAAAACAACAACAGCAAAAACCAAATAATAGATGAGTAAACGTTTCTCTTTATAAAATTATCTCAGCTGGGCCAGGCATGGTGGCTCACGCCTGTAATCTCAGCACTTTGGGAGGCCGAGGTGGGCAGATCACAAGGTAAGGAGATTGAGATCATCCTGGCTAACACGGTGAAACCCCATCTCTACTTAAAAAAAAATACAAAAACAAAACAAAACAAAAAATTAGCTGGGCATGGTGGCATGCACCTGCAGTCCCAGCTACCTGGGAGGCTGAGGCAGGAGAATCGCTTGAACCCGGGAGGCAGAGGTTGCAGTGAGCCGAGATTGCACCACTGCACTCCAGCCTGGGTGACAGAGTGAGATTCCATCTCAAAAAAAAAAAAAAAAAAAAAAAAAAAAAAAAAAAAAGGCTGTCCTCGTTAGTATGGTGGTGAGTATCCCTGCCTGTCACGCGGGAGACCGGGGTTCGATTCCCCAACGGGGAGGCTAATAATGTTTGGCCAGGTACGGTGGCTCACGCCTGTAATCCCAGCACTTTGGGAGGCTGAGGTGGGTGGATCACGAGGTCAGGAGATCGAGACCATCCTGGCTAACACGGTGAAACCCCTGTCTCTACTAAAAATACAAAAAAATTAGCTGGGCCTGGTGGCAGGCGCCTGTAGTCCCAGTTACTTGGGAGACTGAGGCAGGAGAATGGTGTGAACCCGGGAGGCGGAGCTTGCAGTGAGCCGAGATCGCGCCACTGCACTCCAGCCTGGGTGACAGAGCAAGACTCCGTCTCAAAAAAAAAAAAAAAAAAATTATTTCAGCTAATGAAAATTAAATAACAGTATTAGAATTTCCTATTACAAGCCACCTATAAATTAATGAATCTAGGTACTAAGCATCAAATGTTGTTGATAATGATAAGGAACAGAAACCAGACATTAAGTGCCATCTGATGAAAGAACAGATCACCCACTAGATCCTGCCAAACAGACTGAACTTGTCTGATGAAGCCTCTGGATTCAGTTGTCAACTTGCAGGAAGAGAGGTAGGAGGAACGTATTGCACTATTCCCCAAATGTGCAATCAGCAAAATCCATACTGGAGAGAATCTCTATAGGCCAAATGGCTTGGGTTATTCAATAGAAAAAGTGTAAGGATGGAGGGAACCCGGACATTAAAAGAAACAGAAAAGACCAATTTTTTTCTTTTCTTTTTTTTTTTCTTTTTAGATGGAGTCTCACTCTATTGCCCAGGCTGGAGTGCAGTGGCGCTATCTCGGCTCACTGCAACCTCTGCTGCCGGGGTTCAAGCAATTCTCCTGCCTCAGCCTCCTGGGTAGCCCGGATTACAGGCGCTTGCCACTGCGCGTGGCTAATTTTTGCAGTTCTTAGCAAAGACAGGGTTTCACCATCTTGGCCAGGCTGGTCTTGAACTCCTGAACTCGTGATCCACCTGCCTCGGCTTCCCAAAGTGCTGGGATTACAGGCGTGAACCACTGCGCCTGGCCCCAATTAAAAAAAAAAAATAGTCAAGACTAATTCCAGAAGCGAGGAGTGTACACTTGGTTGATACAATCATAAAGAAATGCAAGGAAGGTATAAAAGTCTGAATAGTGGAAGGAAATTATTTCTATAAAAGTCAAGATCATGGTTACTTTTTGAGGGATGGACAAGACAGTGATTGAGATGTGGCACATGGAGAGAGGCTTCTGGGTGGCTGGCAGTTTTATTTCTCGGCCTGGTAGATAGTTACAAGAGTGTTTACCTGGCAATAATTCACTAAGACGTTAATTAGAATTATGGGATTTTTCTGGATCTGTGTTTTAGTTTTACAATAAAAAATAAAAAACAACATATCTGAAGATAATACATGAATGTAGTAAAATATTCAAGGTGTGTGTGTATAAAATTCCCTCTCTCATTTCAAAAGCATGAATGGTAGAATTACAATACCATGCATATAGTCTGTTCTTTGCTTATTTTACTGAATATTTTATTTTGTAGATCATTCTGTACCAAATAGGGCCAAATGGGATAAGAATTCAGTCTCAATTTCTAGGTTAAAACCAATATATTTTAACTTACATCTAACAGTTTAAATAAGTGGGTACTTTTTCCTAAGAATATATTCCATTAAATCAGAAGATGTCTCAATATAGAGATAGCATGCACGTTCATTTTGAAGGTACCCATTTCTCATAAAATTTAAAATTTACCTGTTCTTTTTCCTCCCCAAGTTCTCAGCTTAAACAAACCTGCTCACACTTTGATTCAGACAAGATTACCTGGGGGAAGGGTGGATGGTAGAGTTAGTAAACTGCTTTTTCAGCATTTCCCTGGATGAACTCTTAGAGATATTTTATGGCAAGTGTTAAAACAACACACTGGTGACTAACCTTTGTGCTTCTTTGTTGATAATGGCCTGTTTCTGATAATAATTAGGATTAAAGGAGACACATGTACAGGCTTCTACAGCCTTTAAACTGTAATCTTGGGCCAGTAAATATTTTCTAGGCACCAGATTATATTGAGTTTTTTTAAAAAACCAACTTGGCCAAGTGTTTTAACTATCTCTTTATTTCCTTTAATATTGCTTACTTTTTCAGGTACCTGAATAGTATTTTCTGAGTACCTACCAGGAGTTAGCAATGCTCAGTGCCCTGGGATACAAAGGAAGGAAGTACAAAGATTTAGTGCTTACAGTCTTAGGAGATTCAACATATGTACCCATATCACACAGTTAGAAAACAAGACAGTATTATATATGTCTGTGGGTTTAAGTCACAATGTATGTAGAACATATATTGACTGGGGGTGAGGGATAAAAGACTACCAGTCGGGTTAAGTGTATACTGCTTGTGTGATGGGTGCACCAAAACCTCACAAATCACCACTAAAGAACTTACTCAGCTGGGCACGATGGCTCACATCTGTAATCCCAGCACTTTGGGAGGCCGAGGCAGGCAGATCACCTGATGTTGGGAGTTTGAGACCAGCCTGACCAATATGGAGAAACTCCGTCTCTACTAAAAATACAAAATTAGCTGGGCATGGTGGCACATGCCTGTAATCCCAGCTCCTCGGGAGGCTGAGGGAGGAGAATCGCTTGAACCTGGGAGGTGGAAGTTGTGGTGAGCCGAGATTGCGCCATTGCACTCCAGCGTGGGCAACAAGAGTGAAACTCTCTGTCTCAAAAAAAAAAAGAAAAGAAAGAAAGAACTTACTTGTGTAACCAAATACCACCTGTTCCCCGAAAAGCCTATGGAAAAAACAACAACAACATTTATTGACATATGCAATATATATATATAAATACACCAGCCGTGGCGAGACCTCCCGTGCCTTTAATCCCAGCTACTCGGGAGGCTGAGGCAGGAGAATTGCTTGAACCCAGGAGGCAGAGGCTGTAGTGAACCAAGACCATGCCACTGCACTCCAGCCTGAGTGACAGAGACTCTGTTTCAAAAACAAACAAACAAAAAACCCAAAAAATAAAGTGACTTTCCTTGTAAAGTTAAAGCAGAAGAAACATCCTTATCATGCCCACTAAAATTGGCTTGTTTGGGGATTTGGCTATTATCTTTCACTGTCCTAATTTCTTGGAAGGAAGGATAAACAACTTAGTTTCAGCTTGGTGGTATGGAACTTTAGCATGAGTGACTCGATTTTGGTTTGGTCTATTAGGTCTAGTGCAGGAGCTCAGTCCAAACCAATGGCCTCCTATACATTTCATTTAACATCACAAAATAAAATTTCTCCCAATTAAAGCATTTACATATTTAACTATCAATTCTATTAAAAACATGACATTAAAAGTGCAAGACAGGGAACCGATGAGAAGTGGGCAAAGAAATACTGAAAAGAGAGCTTCTAGAAGGAAATACACTAGAATAATGACAGTTGTTATCTGGAAGAGGCAGAATTACCAGTGATTCACTTTCTCTCTCTCTCCCTCTGTGGTGGGAGGCCACTCTTTCTCCCTTTCCCGTGTACCCTTTTGAATTTCCCCAGTTCTCTACAACCAAGGTGTACTTATTTATTTATTCTTTTAGAGACAGAGTCTTGCTTTGTTGTCCAGGCTGGTGTGCAGTGCCATGATTATAGCTCACTGCAGCCTCAAACTCTTGGGCTCCTGAAATCCTCCTGCCGCATCCTCCTGAGTAGCTAGGACTAGAGGTGCGTACCACCATTCCAGCTTTTTTTTTTTTTTTTTTTTTTTTTTTTTTTTTGCAGAGATGGGAGTCTTGCTATGTTGCCCAGGCTGAACTGTTGCCCTGGTCTTGAACTCCTGGCCTCAAGCAATCCTCCTGCCTTAGCCTCGTAAACTGTTGGCATTACAGGCATGATCTACCACGTGGGGGCATTTTGCTTTTTTTTTTTTTTTTTGAGATGGAGTTTCACTCTTGTTACTTTTTGCTTTTTGCTGGTCCATTTTGCTTTTATAATCAGAAAAATAAGAATGCTGGCTGGGAGTGGTGGCTCACGCTTGTAATGCCAGCACTTTGGGAGACTGAGGCAGGCGGATCACCTGAAGTCAGGAGTTCGAGACCAGCCTGGCCGACATGGTGAAACCCCTTCTCTACTAAACATAGAAAAATTAGCCCGGCGTAGTGGCAGCCCCCTGTAATCCCAGGTACCTGGGAGGCTGAGGCAGGAGAATTGCTTGAACCTCCTAGGAGGTGGAGGTTGCAGTGAGCTGAGATGACGCCACTGCACTCCAGCCTGGGTGACAGAGTGAGACTGTGTCTCAAAACAAACAAACAAAGAAATAAAAAACAAAAAAAGAAAAATAAGAATGCTTCTGGAATGACGGAGACACATGCAACTTTGCAACTTTTTGGAAGCAGTTTCTAGTACTAGTTGAAGGCGGGGAGGTGGAATATGGAGCAATGTGCTCCTTCACAGTAGAGGTGAGGTTGTTGCTAGGTCCAGCAGCATCATAGGAGAACCTTCTGAGTGCAGCAGACACACACGCACACATTCAGAACTTCACAGAGAAGGAGTATCTATGTAGCGACAGAACCAATTCTGCCCTTTGCTTGTTTCCCGCAAAGTCACCACTGACACCCTCAGACAGTGTCTTGCCAGAGTCAAAAAAAGAACCCAATTCCTTATGGACCACAAATCCTTTAAACTCTTGGATTATATTACTATTCCAGAAGAAGTTATACTGAAAACTTTGCCCTCTGTTAAGGGAATGATGACAAATATCCAGTTCTCCTCCTTCTTGAACCAGACCTGATATTAAATGCTCATTCTCAACAAGGGGAAAAAGAAGGGAAGTATCCGGATATCTCTGAATAATGTCTTCCTGAAATACATTTGCTTTCCTAGTGGTACTGATTGTGAACTTGGTCCTATGATCATAGTCACAGAACCATTTCCATTTCTGTCCTGAGCTTGACACAGCAGTGACTTGGTTTCCTGGGTCCTGTGTTGTTCTAGGTGGGACTTTAAGACTATAAATACTTACAAATACTTACTCTGTGTCATTTAGATAGCGTTTACAGCCCAAATAAGAGTGTTTGTCTTCTAATCTCTGCTTATCTTGATCATGAGTTGCATTATTTGCAGTAATCATTTTCTCCTTTTGTGGTTTTTGATTTTCCCATGCTATACAACTTTGTAAAATACTTTAGAGAAATTTGATACGAATCCATGTGCAATATGTCCTTTTTCTCCCTGTAGATACAATCATGCTGGCCTAAGTGTACTAATGCCATAGAAAACTACAATGCTTCAGATTGCTTATTCTTCATGCTTTTTTTTTTTTTTTAAATAAGAATTTCTGGCAGGGCATGGTGGCTCATGCCTGTATCCCAGCACTTTGGGAGGCTGAGGTGAGAGGATCATTTGAGCATAGGAGTTCTAGACCAGACTGGGCAACATGGAGACACCCCTCATCTCTACAAAAAATTAAAGAAAAATTAGCCAGCCATGGTGGTGAGTGCCTGTAGTACCAGCTACTTGGGAGCCTGAGGTGGGGGGATCATATGAGCCCAGGAAGCTGAAGCTGCCATGACCCGTGTTCACACCTCTGCACTCCAGCCTTGGTGACAGAGCGAGACCTTGTTTCAAAATAAATAAATAAATAAATTCCTGAGCTCTATTAAATATAAATGCTTAGCACTTTGCCTCCATTTTTGGTAACTTTTTTTTTTAATTTTAATTTTTTTTTGAGATGGAGTCTTGCTCTGTCACCCAGGCTGGAGTGCAGTGGCATGATCTCAGCTCACTGCAACCTCTGCCTCCCAGGTTCAAGTGATTCTTCTGCCTCAGCCTCCTGAGTAGCTGGGACTACAGGCGAGCACCACCACACCTGGCTAATTTTTGTATTATTATTATTTTTTTTTAGTAGAGATGGGGTTTCACCATATTGGCCAGGCTGGTCTTGAACTCCTGACCTCATGATCTGCCCGCCTTGGCCTCCCAAACTGCTGGGATTACAGGCATAAGCCACCATGCCCGACCCATTTTTGGTAACTTTTAAAGTAAGAGATTATAATTTTGAACAGGTATGATAGTTCGTTAAAGATAAAGATATCAAGGTTTTTAGAATTTGGGGAGAAAAATGTAAAGATAATAAGGCTACTACTTCAATTTAATTGGGCTTAGTAAACATTTCTTGCATGCTGGACCTTGTAAATGCTGGGTAAGGCAAAAATGGGAAATGGAAGGAAGGCTGAAGCTGCAGGGGCTGCCTGAGGTTTAGGCTCAGAAACTTAAACCATGTCACTTTTGCCAGTTTTATTGGCCACAAATCCAGCTGAGGCTCAAGTGAGTGAATAGAAACTCTGCCTTTGCATGGGAGGGCTGTTGCAAATTGGTGTGCCAACTGGCATGGGAAAAGTTTGTGGCCATTAAACAATCTACATTGTCAATTTTGATTTAAAAGAGCTGAAGAAGATGGTTATCTATCAGCTTGTCTAGCGCTTTGTTGGTGGCAGTTATCTAATTTTAATGACCCTCCTTTCTGCCCTTTAGGAATCATTCAAAGCTGAATATGGGCTGGGCACAGTGGCTCACGCCTGTAATCCCAGCAGTTTGGGAGGCTGAGGCAGGGGAATTGCTTGAACCTGGGAGGCGAAGTTTGCGGTGAGCCGAGATCACGCCACTGCACTCCAGCCTGGCTGACAGAGCGAGACTCCATTTCAAAAAATAAATAAATAAATAAATAAATAAATAAAATAAAGAAGCTTAGGTTTGGTGTCAAAGCAAAGCACCCACAGCTGTCTGAAGCTACCAATCTAGGCTTGCATAACAATCTTGTGTGACCGGGATGTGAAATTTGGGGCTGGATTAAAAAAAAAAAAGACAAGATGCTCCGTTAAATTTGAATTGCAGATAAGCAACAAATAATGTATTTATTATAAGTATGTCTTCCCTTGTTAACAGTTCAATTCTGCATATTTTCTTCTACAACCTTCCTGTGAATATTCCATCCTACATATGTAAATTTTTAAAAATGGGATTGTATTTACTTTTACTAGTTGCTATTTTCCCCTTTCCATGTCAGTAAATTTCAATCTAACTCATTTATCTCTGCTGTGATCTTTATTATTTCTTTTCTTCTACTAATTTCGGGTTTGGTTTGCTCTTACTTTTCTAGTTCTTTAGATGCATCATCAGGCTGTTTATGTGAAGTGTTTCTCTTTTCTGATACAGAAGCTTATAGCTATAAACTTCCCTCTTAGTACCTCTTTTGCTGTATCCCATAGGTTTTGGTATGTTATGTTTCCATGATCATTTGTTTCAAGAAATTTTTCAATTGTTTTTCTTAATGTTTTCATTGACTCACTAGTCATTCAGGAGCATATTGTTTAATCTCCATGTGTTTGTATAGTTTCCAAAATTCCTCGTTTATTGATTTCTAGTTTTATTCCACTGTGGCCAGAGAAGATGCTTAATTCAGTTTTTTGAATGTTTGAAGACTTGCTTTGTGACCGAACATATGATCTATCCCTGAGAATAATCCATATGCTGAAGAAAAGAATGTGTATTGTGTAGCTGTTGGATGAAATGTTCTGTAAATATCTACTAGGTCCATTTGGTTTATACTGTGGATTAAGTCTGATGTTTCCTTGATGAATTTCTGTCTGGAATATCTTTCCAGTGCTGAAAGTGGGGTGTTAAAGTCTCCAGCTATTATTGTATTGGAGTCTAAGTCTTTCATTAGCTCTAATAATATTTGCTTTATGTATCTGGATGCTCCAGTGTTGAGTGCATATATATTTACAACTGTTATATCCTCTTGCTGAGTTGACTCTTTTATTATTATATAATGACTTTCTTTGTATCTTCTTGTAGTTTCTTTCTTGAAGTCTATTTGTTCTAATATAAGTATAGCTACTCTTGCTCTTTTTTTGTATCCATTGGCGTGGGATATTTTCAGTCTATGTGTGTCTTTATGGGTGAAGTTTGCTTCTTGGAGGCAACAAATCCTTGAGTCTTTTTGTTTTATCCATTCAGCCACTCTAAGTCTTTTAATGGGGGAGTTTAGTTCATTTACAGCCAATGTGATTGTTGATATGTAAGGACTTACTCCTTCCATTTTGTTATTTATTTTCTGGTCTTCTTTTCTTTCCTTCCTGTCCTCCTTTTAGTGAAGGTGATTTTCTCTGGTGGTATAATTTAATTTCTTGCTTTTTGTTTTTTGTGTACCATATACACACACATATATATATGTACACTTTTTTTTTTTTTTTTTGAGACATAGTCTCACTCTGTTGCCAAGGCTGGAGTGCAATGGTGCAATCGTGGCTTACTGCAACCTCCATCTCCCAGATTCAAGCAATTCTCATGGCTCAGCCTTCCAAGTAGCTGGGATTACAGGCATGTGCCACCATGTCTGGCTAATTTTTGTATTTTTGTAGAGATTGGAGATTGGGTTTCGCTATGTTCGCCAGGCTGGTCTCGTACTTCTGACCTCAGGAGATCCACCCACCTTGGCCTCCCAAAGCGCTGGGATTACAGGCGTGCGCCACCATGCCTGGCCTGCTTTTACACTTTTTGTTGTTTCTGTTTATATGTTATTGTACTGACTATGTCTTGAAAAGTTGTTGTAGTTAATATTTTGAATGGGTTCACTTTCAGTGTTTCTACTTAAGAAAGGGTAGTTTGTACACCACAATTACAGTAATACAATATTCTGTGTTTTTCTGTATACTTTCTATTGCCAATGAGTTTTGTACCTTCAGATGATGTCTTATTGCACGTTAATGTCCTTTTCTTTCTGATTGAAGTACTCCTTTTACCATTTCTTGTAGGACAAACCTGATGTTGATGAAATTCCTCTGCTATTGTTTGGGAATGTCTTCATTTCTCCTTTTTGCTAGATATACTATCATAGAGTAAAAGTTTTTTCCTTCAGCACTTTCAATATGTCATGACTCTCTTTCCCAATCTCTAAGGTTTCCACTGAAAAGTCTACTGCCCGATGTATTGGAGCTCCATAGTATGTTATTTGTTTCTTTTCTCTGGCTGCTTTTAGGATCCTTTCTTTATCTTTCACTTTTGGGAGCTTGCTTATTAAATGCCTTGTGGTAGTCTTGTTTGGGTTAAATCTGCTTGGTGCTCTATAACCTTCTTGTACTTGGATACTGATATCTTTCTCTAGGTTTGGGAAGTTCTCTAATATTATTCCTTTTAATAAACTTTTTACCCACATCTCTTTCTCTACCTTCTCTTCACGTCAAATAACTCTTAGATTTACCCTTCTGAGGCTATTTTCTAGATCTTGTAGGCATGCTTCATTGTTTTTTATTCTTATTTCTTTTGTCTTCTCTGACTGTATTTTCAAGTAGTCTGTCTTCAAGCTCACTAATTTTTCTGCTTAATCAGTTCTGCTATTAAGTGATTTTCGTGCATTCTTCAGTATGTCAATTGCATTTTCAACTTCACAATTTCTGCTTTTTTTTGAGACAAGGTGTCATGTTGTCATTCAGGCTGGAGTGCAGTGGTATGATCGCAGCTCACTGCAGCCTTGACTTCCCAGGCTCAGGCAATCTCCCACCTCAGCCTCCTGGGTAGCTGGGACTACAGGCATGCACACTATGCCTGGCTAATTTCTTGCATTTATTGTAGAGACAGGGTTTTGTTATGTTGCCCAGGCTAGTCTCGAACTCCTGAGCTCAAGCAATATGTCCATCTTGGCCTCTCAAAGTGCTAGAATTACAGGCATGAGCTACTGCAGTCAGTGATTTTTTAAAAATTATTTCAATCTCTTTGTTAAATTTATCTGACAGAATTCTAAATTACTTCTGTGTGTTATCTTGAATTTCTTTGAGTTTCCCAGAATAGCTATTTTGAATTCTCTGTCTGAAAACTCACATATCTCTGTTTTCCCAGGATTGGTTGTTGGTGCCTTAGTTAATTTGGTGAGGTCATGTTTTCCTGGATGGTCTTGATGCCTGTGGATGATATTCGTCAGTGTCTGGGCATTGAAGAGTTAAGTATTTATTGTAGTCTTCACAGTCTGGGCTTGTTTGTATTTGTCCTTGGGAAGGCTTTCCAGGAATTCAAAAGGATTTGGGTGTTATAATCTAAGCTGTATTTGCATTAGGGGGCACTCAAGGCCCAGTAATGCTGTGGTTCTTGCAGACTCCTAACAGTACTGCCTTGGTGGTCTTGGATAAGATCTGGAAGAATTCTCTGGATTACCAGGTAGAGACTCCTGTTAGCTTCTCTTACTTTCTCCCAAAGAAATGGAGTCTCTCTATCTCTGTGCTGAGCTACCTGGAGCTGGGTATGGAGTGATGTAAGCACCCTTGTGGCCACCACCACTGGGACTGCTCTGGGTCAGACCAGAAGCCAGCACAGCACTGGGTCTTGCCCGAGTCCCACTGTAACCACTACCTGGCTACTGCTTATGTTTACTCATGATCCTAGGGCTGTGCAATCAGCAGGTGATGAAGCCAGCCAGGGTTGTGTCCTTCCTTTCAGGGTGGTGAATTCCCCCAGGCCTTGGGTGGGTCCAGAGATGCTGACTGGCAGCTAGAGACTAGAGTCGAAAACCTTAGAAGTTTACCTGGTGTTCTATTCTACTGTGGCTAAGCTGGGCCTCAAACCATGAGACACAGTCCTTCTCATTCTTCCTTCACCTTGCCACAGGCAGAGGAGCTTCATCCCATGGCCACCACCACCGCAAGCCCATGAGGAGTATTGCCAGGTTACTGCTGATGTTCACTTAAGGCCCAAGGTCTCTGAAGTCAGCTTGTGGTGAATGCTGCCAGGCCTGGGACTCATACTTCAGGGCAGTGGGCTCTCCTCTGGTCCAGGGCAGGTCCAGAAATGCTGTCCAAGAGCCAAGGTCTGGAATTAGGGACCCCAAGAGCCTGCCTGGTGCTCTACCCTACTGTGGCTAGCTGGTGCCTAAGGTGCAAGACAAAGTCCCCTTTACTTTTCCCTCTGCTTTTCTCAAGTAGATGGAGTCTCTCACTGTAGCCACCAGAGCTGGGAATGTGCTGGATCTCACCTGAAGCCAGCACCTCTCAGAGTCTCACCCAAGGTCCATGGCATACTGCCTAGGTATCATTGCTGGCTACTCAGGACCCAAACACTCTTTAGCCAGCAGGTGATGGTTCCTGCCAGGATTGGGTCCCTCCCTTCAAGGGAGTAGGTTCCTTTCTGGCCCAGGGTGTGTCTGGAAATGTCATCTGGGACCTAGGGCCCGGAATGGGGGCCTCATGACTCTGACCAGTGCCCTGTCTTACTGTGGTTGAGCTGGTATCCAAGGTGCAAGACAAAGCCCTCTTTACTCTTCCTTCTCCTCTCCTCAAGTGGAAGAAGGAGGTCTCTTTTGGCAGGAGCTGTGTTGCCTGGGGATGGGGGAGGGGTGGCGCAAGCACCCCCTTAGCTGTCCTAGCTTGTGTCTCAGTAGGTAACACGCCCCCCAAGTCCACTTGGTCTGAGCCTAGCTCAGCACTAGGATTTACAGTTCCCGTGGCCTAAACTGCCTTTCAAGAATATTTAGAGCCTCAGAGCACTCCAGTCTGTGGTGTGGCGAGGCTTGCTGGAACTTGAGTTCTGACTGCTGAGATGGATGATTCCTCTCTATCTAGAGCTGGTCTAAATGTTCTCTCAGTGGGCAGGCGTTGGCTGAGTTCAGCCTGGTTTTGCTTTCTGCTGTGACAAGGCAGCACTGAGTTCAATGCAAAGCCTCACAACCGCTGCTTTCTCCCTCTCCCAATCACACAGATTTCTCCATGCCAAGTGGCTGCTGTGGATGGGTGGGGAAGGGGTAGCATCCACAATTCAATACTGTCTTTCCTCTTATAGACTGTTGGTAGGAGTGTAAATTAGTTCAGCCATTGTGGAAAGCAGTGTGGTGGTTCCTCAAAGAGCTAAAAACAGAACAATCACTAAACCCAGCAATCCCATTACTGGGTATATATCCAAAGAAACATAAATTGTTGTGCCATAAAGACACAAGCACACGTATGTTCACTCCAGCATTATTCACAATAGCAAAGACATAGAATCAACCTAAATCTCATCAATGGCAGATTGGATTTAAAAAGTGTGGTACATATACACCAGGGAATACCATACAGCCATAAAAAAGAACAAGATCATATATTTTGCAAGAAATGGATGGAGCTGGAGGCCATTATCCTTAGCAAATGCAGGAACAGAAAACCAGATATGGCATGTTCTCACTTACAAGCTCACTGTGAGCTAAATGATGAGAACACATGGACACAAAGAGGGAAGAACAGACCCTAGGGCCTCCTTGAGAGTGGAGGGTGGGATGAGGGAGAGGATCAGAAAAAATAACTATTGGCTATTGTTATGACATGACTTTACCTATAAAACAAACCTGCACTGTACCCCTGAACCTGAAATAAAAGTTAAAAATAAAAAAGACTCTCTTTCCTACCTCTTCAGTGCCTCTTCCAGTAATATGAAGTTAAAACCAGTTACTGTGAGTGCTCACCTGATTTTTGGTTCTTAGAAAGGTGCTTTTTTTGTGCGTACATAGTTGTTGAATTTGGTTTTCCTACAGAGGGGATGATCGGGGCCTTCTATTCCACCTTCTTGCTCCACCTCTTCCCAGTTTCATTTTTTATTGTTCATCTTCCTCTTATAAACTTGAGCTACTTGTAGACTGGACAATGTCTTATTCATCTTTGTTTTCCTGGTGCCCAGCATGATGCCTGACAAACAGTCTATGTTCAGGAAATATTTGTTGGCCTGAATCAAACCACACTAGACTACTAATGAATATTTTAAAATTTAATTTTCACAGCTACCCTGGGCATAGGTATGTTTGTGCCCAGAATAGTTTTCTTTTTATTTATTTATTTTTTGAGATATGTTCTTACTCTGTTGCCCAATCTGGAGTGCAGTGGTGCCATTATAGCTCACTGCAGCCCCGACCTCCTGGGCTCAAGCAATCCTCTCACCTCAGCCATCCAAGTAGCTGGCACCACAAGTGTAAGCCACCACGCCTGGCTAATTTTTGTATTTTTTTTTGTACAGATGGGGTTTTGCCATGTTGACCAGGCTGGTCTCGAAATCATGAGTTCAAGTGATTCTCCTGCCTCGGCCTCCCTAAATGCTGGGATTACAGGCATGAGCCACCATGCCCGGACAAGAAGTTTTATATACAAGTTTGACAACTGATTAAAGTGCTTGTGAAAGATACAGATTCCTGGGCCCCACCCTATAAATCCTGATATAAGAGATCTGGGTAGGGTGGTTGGTGCCTGGGAATCTGCACTTTTGACAAATGCCTCAGGTGTTTCTGATACAGCTTGGGAACCAAAGGCAGCTTGTAAACTAGTGCATTCAATGCTTTAAGCACTTCACATTGCCCTTGTATTTCAGGCTCTAAATGCCTTGAAGCTTGATCTGAAAAGAATATATGATCATCCTAACATGTAGGTTTACCAAAGATGGTAAACTAGAAGATGGTAGACTTCTTACAAATCTTGGGTTCCAAATGGCTACTCTTCTTGGTGGGTCTGAAGATTTCTGAGAACTCTCTGACCCAGTCACTGTAAGAGACCTAACAAAGAAATTGTATGGAAGACAGAGATCGAGAAGGATTTACTTGCCTTAGAAGAGCTTTCAGAACCTGTTAACTGTTTACAGATTAACGCTTTAAAGAAGATGGGTTAAGGAGAGGAAAGGAGATTAAATGTGTTTATAGAAGAACAACAAATGCCTAGCACTTAGGGAGGCTGAAGTGGGTGGATTGCTTGAGTTCAGAAGATCGAGACCAGCCTGGGCAACATGGTGAAACTCCGTATCTACAAAAATTACAAAAATTAGCCAGGTGTAGTGGCTTGCACATGTAGTCCTAGCTACTTGCGGGGGCTGAGGCTGGAGGATTGCTTGAGCCCAGGAGGTGGAGGTTGCAGTGAGCCGACATAGTGCCACTGCACTCCAGCCTGGGTGACAGAGCGAGACCCTGGCTCAACAACAACAGCAACAACAACAAAAAGAAAAACAACAAAATGCCAATACACATATGAGAGATTACAATTTTCCAATAAACAAAGAAATGCTCATTAAAACCACATTGAGAAATGAGGGGAAAAAACCTGTAAACTGTCTGCAAATGTGAATTCACCAGGCAAAAATTCATAATAAACTAAATGAGTAGGTGTCCCTAATTTTAAGTCGGTTGTCAGGGATGAATGACTAGCATTGTTAATTACACTTGTAATAATGTGAGCATCATTTTGCCTGTGTGCTTTGTGCCACCTCTGCCAACACCCTGGGATCCACCCCAAATCACTGACCACAACCTTAATCAAGACTGCCTAGGCCGGGCATGGTGGCTCACGCCTGTAATCCTAGCACTCTGGAAGGCTAAGGCATGAAGATCGCTTGAGTCCAGAGTTTGAGACCAGCCTGGGCAACATAGTGAGACCCCATTTCTAAAATAAATAAATAAATAAATAAATAAAATTAGCCAGGCACTGTGGTGTGTGCCTGTAGTCCCAACTACTCTCTGGAGCCTGAAGTGGAAGGATCACTTGAGCCTGGGAGGTCAAGGATGCAGTGAGCCATGATCCTGCCACTGCACTCCAGCCTGGGCAACAGAGCAAGACTCCATCTCTAAAAAAAGAAGAAAGAAAGAAAGAAAGAAAAAAAAAAGATGCCTATCCAGAGGAATCCACCAAAACAAAACAAAACAAACAAAAAAATGAAAAAAAACCCAGAAATAACAAAACATTTATATTGTATGTTACACATGAAGCACATTAAGTGATTTCCTTTGTTCATTGTAACCTTGTGAGGGAACTGGATTTTTGTCCCTATTATTCCCATTGCATAGATAAATAAACTGAGGCTTGACATGCCCAATAAGTCACAGGTAGTAAAAGCAGTGCGTTAGCTTAAATCTCTGATCTCCTCACGCCCCACACTGACTCAACAGTAACAATACATTACTACAAAGGATGTCTGTGATGACAGTGGCCATCCCATTTGATCCTCGTTATTCTTCTTTTATCGAAGGAACGTGGGAGTCACCTTCTTTTCTAGGCAGTTAGGTAACTGAAGCCGAAAGGTATTGTGACAGATCCACTGGGCTGTAAAAGGCAGCGTGTGGAGGTGGAGCCCAGAGTTTCTGCCTCCACAGTTAAAAGCTCAGACAGGGCTTTGGGAGCAGGGCCTGCAAATCAAAGATGAAAGAACAACCTGTCTTGGAGCGCTTGCAGGTAAGCTCAGGCTGCTCGACTGGCGGGGAACAAGGACCTTAGGCGATTCGCTAGATCTGCGCCCCAGGCCTTAGATAGAAGTGGGTGGGGCCAGGGACACTACATCTAACGAGGATCTAGAATAGCTAGGATTTATGAAACACCGGCTTTCAAGTTCTCTGGTCTCCACCCAAAGATGATTATCCTATCTAAGGTAGTGTACGCTACTACAGGGCAGGTCCCGCAGCCCCCGTTTCAAGAGCTGGGATGCGGCCATAGCGGAGGTGGTGTCAGAGCGGAAACCTAGCGGGGGTCGGGGGTTCAGCTCGGGGCAGTGGGAAACACCCCGGGAGAGGAGGCAGCTCTGTGGTTCCGCTCCGGGCCGGAGGGAGAGGAGTTCGGAGGTGGCTTGAGCTGAGAATCCGGAGGAGAGAAGGCGCATTTTGAGCTGCCACGGGCACAGATCTCAGACCCAGACGCTGACTAGCCGGGGGTCGCGGCTTTCCGAGGCGGCTGGAGAAGTGCCCAGACGGCCGTCCCTCCGCGCCCCTGCGCGTCCCCGTGCGCCCAGTGTTCCCCGTGCCGGAGTCCCGGAGCGATGACAGCGCCGGTTACGGTAAACGCCCGCCCCGCCGCAGTCCGCTTCCTTCCCCAACGCGGCGCCGCCCGGACTTGCAACCTCAGGAGTCCCCGCTGGCTCCTCTCCACCGCTGGCATATGGCGCAACAGGAAGTTCTGGGGGCTTGGAGAGGGAGGGTGCTCCTGGCTGTTGGGAGAGCACTGGAGACGCTTGGGAGAGTAGTGGAGATCCTGGTAATTTCTTGGTCTCGCCTATTTTGTCTGGACTTTCTCACACTGTGTATGAAAAATAAGTATCATTGAGCACATTGTATTTCAGGAATAGTCCAGGCAGCTTAGCAAACGTTAGCTCATTTCAGCCTGCTCTGATAAGAACATATGTTCTGGAGCCAGGTAGCCTGAATTAGCATCCCAGCTGCATCACTACCTGTGATTTTGGGCGAGTTAACATCTGTTCTTCGGCTTTCTCATCTGGAAAATGGGATAATACGATTTGTAGTTTCAAGATGAAATGAAATGCTACATGCCATTTGCACTTAGAATAATGCCTGACGTATTTAGCAGGTTGTAAGAGTTTGGGATTCTTAACTATTTCATCCTGGCAGTAATCCTATAAAGTCCAAGTATCCTGTCTCTCCCATCCCCACCGGTTTACAGGTGAGGAAAATGAAACCAAAGGAGAAAAGCAGATTTGAGATTTGAACTCAGGTCAGTGCTTTAAGACACGGAGAACATAAAAAAGAAAAAAAAAGACACTGAGAACATAGATGTTCTAGTCATACACATCATTTGTGATTATTTGTTCTAGGGAGAAATGATCACCTTTAATTGTTAAAGTGGGAAACGAGTTATTCAATTTCTTTCCCCCTGTATACCGATTTTGATGTTTCACTGTCATCTGCTTTGGGTTCTTACAGGACTGATAAAGCGTTAGCTATTTTGGCCAGACTGGAATCTGGGCTTGACTTTAAGAATCTGGTTGTTTCTTATGTTTCCCACCAGGAGTGGTAACCATCTAGGGTAGGAGTTAGCATGAGTTTTGTTTTTTGGGCCAAAACTGGAGACTAGTACCCTTTGGTAGTGTTAAACTTGTCTTGATAGACAAGGGCATGAATAGCATTTGAGATCATTATACCAGAGATGAAGGGAAAGAATCGTGCAATATGTTGCAATTTGTCACAAATTTTGGTCTTATCTTGCCTGTTTACAATTATCTATCATAGTTAATTTTTTGGATAGGACATCTATGCCAAAACTATCAAGCATTTGGTAAATACTGTGCCTGAAATATGGCTTCTCTCTTTTTCCTTCTTTTTCAAATTTCTCACTTTTTATTTTATTTTATTTTTTTGAGACAGAGTCTCGCTGTGTTGCCCAGACTGGTCTTGAACTCCTGGGCTCAAGCAATCCTCTTTGGCCTCCCAAAGTGCCAAGATTACAGGCCTGAGCCACTGTGCCTGGCCTCACTGTGTTTTAAATCATGAGTTTTCAGTATAAACAGCCCAAATAATCTGAGTGATTTTCATTATACTTCTGGTAGAATCAATACCATGCTGGAACTGAAAGTGACCATCCTACCTATAACTCAGTTATTCCTTTGTGACACATCAGAAGTCTACATGGCAACTATTTTCTGTAAAATCCATCACTGTTAGGTAAGATATTATGATGTGAGTCTCACTAGTGCCTTTTTTCTTTACTTCTTAGTTTTATTGAAGTTTTACGTTCTCATTGTTCAGAATCAATTAATTCCATAGGGTTAATATCTATGGAATTATTAACAGTAGAACCCTCCATCACTTCCTGCTTTTTAAGAGAAGTAATCATGTTCATCTCTTTTAACTAGTTACTATTTGTCTGTATCTGTAGATATTCCTTATAATTGCTCCTTCTTGGTTTTTGAGGTTTAGTCATCATGCATTGACTTTCCTGCAAGAAATGTGTGGATTTAACTCTTTTCTGTTTTCCTGCCACTACCACTTACATGCATCCTACCTATTCCTTCCATAGATCCTCTGAATATAGTTATCTCATAATTTTTGGTTAGGTCAATATTTAGTTAGGTCAACATTATTATGCCTCCCTACATGCTATTAAAAGCTTTCTTCCTTGTTTTTTTCCAGAGTTGTCTCTCTGTGTTTGCAAAGTTTTCACCAATTTAACCACAAGTTCTTTGCTAGTTGTCTAAATCTTCCCTCAAGATGTCCAATGCAACAGCTATTTGAATCAATTTTATTTCTATCACAGCTTTCTTACCTGCTTTGCCAGTCCAGACTGGTTGCTCTTGATGTTTGATGCACAGCTATTACCTTGGGCTCTCTCTTCACCATCATTTGGGGACTGATTCACTTTGCATCTCTGTTATGCTGGCTCCTGTTTCCTATATCCCACACCTTAGTCTTTTTTGATTTCTTCTATCATTTTGATGGAGCACATTCTCCAGTAGCTTTCTAAGAAAAGGTACATGTAAGGTAAACAGAATTGAATATGTTTTTTTCCTTGATTGTGTATCACAGAAAATAATTCTCCAGATGTTTTTCCCTTAAAAACTTTGTCACTAACAATATAAAAATAATTTCTTGTTGTAAATAATTCAAATACTACAAATAGAAATCCAAATAGAAAGTTCCCTTTCTACCCCTCAACTACTCCCCCTCTGACCCAGAGGTAATCAAACTGTTGATTTGGAGCATATTATTTAGATGTGCTTTTATATACGTATGTATGTATGTATGTATGTATGTATGTATGTATTTATTTATTTATTTTTGAGACAGAGTCTCGCTCTGTCTCCCAGGCTGGAGTGCAGTGGCACGATCTCAGCTCACTGCAAGCTCCGCCTGCCGGGTTCACACCATTCTCCTGCCTCAGCCTCCCGAGTAGCTGGGACTACAGGCACCCGCCACCATGCCCAGCTCATTTTTTGTATTTTTAGTAGAGACGGGGTTTCACCGTGTTATGCAGGATGGTCTTGATTTCTTGACCTCATGATCTGCCCGCCTCAGCCTCCCAGAGTGCTGGGATTATAGGCGTGAGCCACTGTGCCTGGCCATACATATGTATTTATTATTTTGATTTGTGCATTTATTTATTTATGTACTTTATTTTTTGAGATGGAGTTTTGCTCTTGTTGCCCAGGCTGGAGTGCAATGGCACAATCTTGGCTCACCACAACCTCTGCGTCCCAGGTTCAAGCGATTCTCCTGCCTCAGCCTCCCAAGTAGCTGGGATTACAGGCATGTGCCACCATGCCCAGCTAATTTTGTACTTTTAGTAGAGACAGGGTTTCTCCATGTTGGTGAGGATGGTCTCGAACTCCCGACCTCAGGTGATCCACCCACCTCGGCCTTCCAAAGTGCTGGGATTACAGGCATGAGCCACTGCACCCGATCTATTTATTTTAATTTAATTTTATTTTATTGAGATGGAATCTTACTATGTTGCCCACGCTAGTCTTGAACTCCTGAGCTCAAAGGATCCTCTTACCTCAACCTCTCAAGTATCTGGGATTACAGGCACATGACACCGTGCCTGGCTTTGCATGTGTTTTTAAATAAATTGAATCATATTGTATATATTGAACTGTAACTTGTTTCACTTAACAGTTGTTCCCGTAGATTTTTCCATGTCAATACACATTAGTGCCTTCTTGAATAGTATGTTCAGATGAACTGGAGTGATCAAGATCATAGGTATAGCATTTTCTCTTCACAATCAGTCACAAATACTGACCGAGTGTTATGTGCCAAACTGTGTTCCAGAATCTGGGAATATACAGTGAATAAAACTTTTATTTTTGAGATAGAAAGGGATAGTGAGATGCTTCTCGATGAAACTGAGCTCAGTTTCAGCTTTAGTTTGGTTTTCCTTTCCTAGAGTGCAAATATACAATCACATCTCTTTTTCTCTTGGTATAAAATCACAATCATTAAAAATTGAGCTAAATACCTGTTGTGCCACCAGACCAACAGAACAGTACCACTGACGTAGAAATAGATTTTCTGGATGGATAAACAAAATATGGCATATATACACAAGGGAATATTATTCAGCCTTAAAATGGAGGGAAATTCTGACACATGCTACAACATGGATGAACCTTGAGGACATAATGCTAAGTAAAATAAACCAGTCACAAAAAGATAAATACTGTATGATTCCACTTATGAGGCATCTATAGAAATCAAATTCATACAAACAAAAAGTGGAATTATGGTTGGCAGGGCTAGGGGAGGGGAAATGTTTAGTTGTTTAATGGGTATAGAGTTTCAGTTTTTCAAGATGAAAAAGTTCTGGAGATCGGCCGCACAACAATGTGAATATACTTAGCAAAACTGAGCTACACACTTAAAAATGGTTAGGATGGTAAATTTTACATTATATATTTTACCACAATTAAAACAAAAATGGAAAAAGAGATTCTCACACAGACTCCTTTGTAGTGGGCTTTGTCTTATACTTTGAATAGGTGGTTGAATCTGCTTTCAGCTGGATGAATACTCAGTAGTGGGATTGCAGAATTGAATGGTAATTCCATTTTTAGTTTTTGGAGGAACCTCCATTACTGTTTTCCATAATGGCTGTACTAAATTACATTCCTATCAACAGTGTACGAGGGTCTCCTTTCTCTGCATCCTTGCCAGTATTTGTTAATTTTTGTCTTCTTTATGATAACCATTTTAACTGGAGCGAGATGATATCTCACTGTGGTTTTGATTTGCATTTTACTGCTGATTAGTGATGTTGAGCATATTTTCATATGCATGTTGGCTGTTTGTATGTATTCGTTTGAGAAACGTTGATTCATGTCCTTTGCCCACTCTTCAGTGGGCTTATTTGTTTTGTGTTTACTGTTGAGTTGTTTGAGTTCTTTTAATATTCTGGAGATTAGTCCCCTGTCAAATAAATAGTTTGCAGATATTTTCTCCAACTCAACAGATTGTCTCTTCATTTTATGGATTGTTTCCTTCACTGTGCAGAAACTTTTTAGTTTAACATGGTCTCATTTGTGTATTTTTGTTTCTCTTTTTTCTTTTTAACCAACCAAGAAGCACTGAATCAGTTGTGTACTTTTGTTTTTGTTGTCTGTGCTTATGAGGTCTTAGCTGCAAAATCTTTGCTTAGATCAATGTCCTGAAGTGTTTCCGTTATATTTTCTTCTAGTATCTTTATCTTTATAGTTGAAGTCTTGCATTTATGTCTTTAATGCATCTTGAGTTGATTTTTGTATATGGTGAGAGATAGGAGTTCAGTTTCATTCTGCTGCATATAAATATCCAGTTTTCCCAGCATGATTTATTGAAGATGATGTCCTGTAACCAATGTATGTTCTTGATACCTTTGTCAAAATTCAGTTAGCTGTAAAAATGTGGAATTACTTCTGTGTTCTCTATTTTGTTCAATGGTCTATGTGTCTTTTTATACCAATAGCATGCTGTTTTGGTTACTATAGCTATAAGAATACTTTTGTACAGTTTCCAAAGTTCCTCTTATTATTGATTTCTAGTTTTACTTTATCTTGTGGTCTGAGAAGATACATGATATGATTTTGATTTTTAAAAATTAGTTGAGATGTGTTTTGTGTTTTACCATATAGTCTATTCTGGAGAATGTTCCACATGCTGATAAAAATGTGTATTCTGGAACTGTTGGATGAGATGTTCTGTCAATATTTATTAGGTCCATTTGGTCTAAAGTACAATTTAAATATTATTTTAATTTTCTGTTTAGATAATCTGTGTAATGCTGAGAGTGGGGTGTTGAAGTCCCCAACCGTTACTGTATTGGAGTCTATTTGTCCTGTTTGATCGAATAATATTTGCTTTATATATTGGGGTGCATGCTTTGTTAGGTGCATATATGTTTAGAATTGTTATACTTTCTTGCTGAATTGATTGCCTTATATAATTATAATTATATAATTACATTTTTTGTCTCTTTTAACTTTTTTTTTACTTAAAGTTTGTTTCATCTGATATAAGTATAGTTATTTATGCTTGCGTTTGGTTTCTGTTTGCATGGAATATCTTTTTCCATTCCTTTACTTTCAGTCTATATCTGTCTTTATAGGTGAGATGAGTTTCTTACAGGTAGCATATAGTTGGGTCTTTTTTTTTAATTAAAAAAATTTTTTTATAGAGATGGGATCTCGCTGCGTTGACCAGGCTGGTCTTGAACTCCTGGCCTCAAGTGTTCCTCCCATTTGGGCCTCCCAAAGTGCTAGGATTACAGGTGCAAGCTACCACGCCCGGCCAGGGTCATTGTTTTTTTCCAATCCATTCAGCCAATCTATATGTTTTAAGTAGAAAATTTAATCCATTTAGTTTCACGGTTATTATTGATCTGGGAGCACTTATTCTTGCCATTTTATTAATTGATGTCTGGTTGTTTTGTATATCCTTGGTTCTTTTCTTTCTCTCTTATTGTTTATCATTGTGGTTTGGTGGTATTCTGTAGTGGTAACATTTAAGCACTTTTACTTCCTTATTTTTGTGTTTGTCCTATTAGTGGGTTTTATACTTTTGTGTATTTTCATGATGGTAGATACTGTCTTTTTGCTTCTATGTGCAGGACTTGCTGAAACATTTCTTATAGGACTGGTTTAGTGGTGATGAATTTCTTCAGCTTTTGCTTCTCTGGGAAAGACTTCACTTCTCATTTATTTATGAAGGATAACATTGCTAGGAATAGTATCCTTGGATGGCAGTGCTTTTTTTTTTCGGTATTTTGAATATATCATTGCATTCTCTCCTGGCTTGTAAAGTTTCTGTTGAGAAATTTGCTGTTAGTCTGACGGAGGTTCCTGTATAAATCACTGGACATTTTTCTTTTGCTGTTTTTAGAATTTAGAATTCTTTCAGTTTGACTATAATGTGCTCTGGAAAAGATCTTTTTGAATTGTATCTTTCTGGCAATCTCTGAGCTTCCTGTTTCCGGATGTCTACATCTCTTGCTAGACCTGGGAGGTTTTCAGTTATTATTTCATTAAATAGGTTTTCTGTTCCTTTTGTTTTCTCTTCACCTTCCAGAGCACCAAAATTTTGAATATTTGGCTTCTTTATGGTGCCTCATATGTCACGTAGACTTTATTCTTTAAATTATTTTTTCTTTATTTTTGTCTGTGTCAGGAAAAATCCTCATTTCTCCTCTACTTTTACACCACAACAATCAGCACAGAGGACTCCTGTGACAAATATGTGTGTGGGAGTTTTCCCATCACATCAAGCAGCGGATGCCAGGTAGGTGTCTTCCAATTCAGTTCTGACACTATCTACCTGAAGATAGTGCCAGATCACACAAGTTGGGGACTCATTCCCCAAGACTACACCTGCCTCCTTCAGATGGAACTTCTAACTGACTGGCTTCAAGTTGGGGTTCCCATGACCTCCTCTTTGGATTTCATTAATTTTGCTGGGGCGGCTCACAGAACTTAGGGAAACACATTTGCTGGTTAATTATAAAGGATACTACAAAGGATATAGATGAAGAGATGCACAGGGCTAGGTATGGGGGAAGGGTTGCACAGCTTCCATGCCTCCCTGGGCATATCACCCTTCAGGAACCTCTATGTGTTCAGCTATCCAGGAACTCACCAAACCTGGTCCTCTTGGATTTTTATGGAAGCTTCATGATGTCAGAATTTCTTCTCCCAGGGTATAGGGTGGGACCCTCTCTGGGAAGGGACTTAAGGCCCACAATCAGAAAGGAGCAGAAAGATTAGAATCCTGCATTGGGCCAGGTATAAGAAAGGCAGGAGACAAATTCTGTTTCCTCAGAACTTCCCCTGAGGCCTAACACACCTGACATTATAACAAAAGACTCAAAGAAAGGATATGGGAGTTATTAACAAGGAACCATGGGTAAAACCCTATATATATCCATGGTTCCTTTATATATATAAAATGGTTCCTTGTTATATATATATATGTATATATGTATATAAATCATATATATATAAATCATATACAAATATATGTATTTAAATCATTACACCACATTGACTGGGTTATTTCATCACACTTGTTTTCAAGTTCTCAAATTCTTTCTGCTTGATTGAGTCTATTGTTGAAGCTTTCTAATATATTTTGTATTTCATTCAGAGAATTCTTTAATTCTAGAATTTCTTTTGGTTCTTTTTTAATGATATTTATGTCTTTTGTCAATTTTTCATTTGTATCCTGAATTTTCTGATTTCTTTGTATTGTATTTTCAAGTTCTCTTGTATCTCACTGAGCTTTTTAAATAAAACTTTTTTAAAATTAAAAAGAAATTTTTTTTGAGATGAGGTTTCACTCTGTTGCCAAGGCTGGATTCCAGTGGTACAATCATAGCTCAATGGCAGATTGAACTCCTGAACTCCTGAGGTTGAGTGGTCCTCCTGCATCAGCTTCTCAAGTAACTAAGATTACAGGAATGAGCCACCACACCTGGCTGAGCTTCTTTAATGTCATTAGTTTGATTTCTTTTTTCTGGGTTTTATGAATTTCTTCATTGAAATCTATTGCTGGAGAATTATTATGTTCCTTTGGAGGTATCATATTTCCTTGCTTTTTCATGTTTCTCGTGTCCTTACATTGATATCTGTGCATGTGGCATAACCATTGCTTCTTCCAATCTTTTGAATTTGCTTGCACGGGCGGGATTGTATTCTGAAGACGTTTATGTGGCGGTGTTTAGGTAGGGCACTTTGGCTTTGATTCTGGGTGTGTGCAGTAGTATAGTCTCGTTATGATTTCTTCAGCTATAAACAGTGTCAGTAGTGTCTGAGATTTGCTCAGTGGCTTCAGGTGTGATTGTTAGTGGAGGCTTTGGTGAGGTTTTGCTGGGGATGGGGACATAAGATGGGCCAGTCCTTGGGCCCTAGTGGTGATAGCAGTGAGCTGAATGTGCCAGTCTTTGGGCCCTTGGGTGGCATATGCTGACACTGGTGTTAGTAGGGCCAGGTGAGCTGATTCTTGGGCCTGCAGGTGACTTTCTTGGGTGCTGTCAGTGGCAATGGTGGGAAGGGCAGGCAGGTGTGTCCTTGAGCCCCTGGACAGTGGGTGTGGTGTGAATGATGACAGTAGCAGTGGTGAGACAATCCTCTGGTTCCCAAGTGATCCATGCTGGTGTTGAAATTGGCTGTGATGGACTAGGTGGTTCAGTCCCCAGGCCTGCAGGTGGTGTGCGTGTGGGTGCCAGCTGTGGTGTTGGTGGCAGGTTGGGTGAGCCCATTCTCAGGTTTCTGGGAGGAGTGCTCAGGTGCCAACTGTGGTGGGTGGGGCAGGTGATCCCTAGGCCCCTGGATGGTGTGCTCCAGCACTGGGTGGGATGGAGTTGGACAGGGTGGGCTTCTCCTCAGGCCTCTCATGGTGCATGTAGCCACTGGCTGTGGTAGGAGGGGTGAGGTGATCCCCAGGCCCCTGGTGGAATGCCTGAGTTGGAGTGGCAGCGGCTGCATTGTGGCCCTGCTGCTGGGGAGGGCAGAGTTGTTTCAGTGGCAGAAGCTGTAAACAGGCAGCAGGGGAAAGCTAGCTTGGCTCCAGCTGGTGGCTTTAAATGAGGCTGCCTTTCCTCAGGGCATTTTTAAATGTGTGGTGACCCCAATATGGAGCACGGTGGGGTCACTGCCAATGGCTCATGGTTTGGCCCTGTAGGCAGCAGCAAACAGTGGAGGTGGGCTGTGGGCAGGGGATATCAATGGGACTCCAGGGATATGGAGATGTGGGGCTGTTGGGTCCCAGGATAGGATGCAGTCTGGTGGGGGCTGGGCTCTAAAAATGGCACCTTGCTGTAGCTGCTTAGAATTCATAGTGTGCGTGGAACTCAGTGTGAGCTCCCTCCCTGGAGCAATGCCATCACATGGTCTCCAGGGAGCTCCCTGTTAGTCTCAGGGCCCACTGGAGTCCAGGTGCTTTTTTCCTGTGGCTGCATTGTATATTATTTGTCCATTAATCAGTTGATGGATATTTGTGTTGTTTCTACTTTTTGACAATTATGAATAATGCTGGTATGAACATTTGTATACAAGTTTTTGTATAGACATATGTTTTCATTTCTTTTGGGGCGATACCTAGGAGTGGAATTTCTGGGTCATATGATAACTCTTGTGTTTGTCCTTTTGAGGAACTGCCAGAATTTGTTTCAAAGCAACTGTATCATTTTACATAATCACCAGCAATCCATGATAATTCCAGTTTCTCCCTATTTTTTTATTGTCTGACTTTTTGATTGCAGCCATCCTAGCGGGTATGAAGACTGCATGGTTTTGCATTTCCCTTATGACTAATGATTTTGAGCATCTTTTCATGGGTTTATTCGACATTTGTTCTTTGGAGGACTATTTAGATCCTTTGTGTGGCACTTATTTTTGATCCAGTGCTTCAGATTTTCTTCCGGAAAATGTGCACATCCACACAAAAGTTAGTATACAGTTTCTAAGGGTTCATGACCCTCCCAGTATCTGTAAGGGCCTGAGGCTTCTCACATGCTATGTGGCAGATGTTTTTCAGGGTGTTTTATATGCTTAGTCTCACCCATAATTATTATGTACCAGATTTGTGTGATGATCAGATATTCAGGAAAGTGACTGGCCAGCCCTAAAACACTATAGTGCTTCAGGGATTGGTATAAGCACAAGTGTTGTGGGTAAGCGATAGTAAAGTGAAGTTGCTAAGGGAATGAACTCAAGTCAGACTGCCTGTATATGAATCCTAGTGTCACTTTTATGAGCTGTTGTGTTCCTTAGGGAAATGACTCAGCCTCTCTAAGATTCAGTATCCTCTTTCATAAAATGAGTTTAATAACTGCACCCAGGTACTCTTGAGCAATTTAAGTGAGTTAATAAACAAAATGTTTTGCATTGTCCAGGTGGGCACACAGAAAGTGCTGAATAAATTGTTACCCTGGCTGGGTGCGGTGGCTCACACCTGTAATCCCAGCACTTGGGAGGCTGAGGTGGGTGGATCACGTGAGGTCAGGAGTTTGAGACCAGCCTGACCAGCATGATGAAACCCCGTCTCTACTAAAAATATGAAATTTGACCAGGCATGGTGGCGCATGCCTGTAATTCCAACTACTTGGGAAGCTGAGGCAAGAGAATTGCTTGAACCTGAGAGGTGGAGGTTGCAGTGAGCTGTGATCATGCCATTGCATTCCAGCCTGGGCGACAAGAGCGAAAATCCATCTCCAAAAATAAGTAAATAAATAAATTGTTACCCTGCAGTTAATATTATATGACAGACCAGGTTGACCTTTGAATATGAAAACATCTTTCTTTTCTTGGGGGATGTAGATATCTTCTATTGATCTTTAAAAGGGCCAAGAAGTTTCTGCAAATTGAATCTTGTAATCTTCTCAGGAAAGAGAATTATCTTCTTAGATAAGCTTAAGTTTACAGGGTACTTTACAGATCCTTGGCCTGTTTAAGTTAATCCTTTCTAACCTTTGTCACCACTGTTAGTGTCTGCTTTAGAGGGATTTTAAAACAAAAGAAAACATATTTTAGCCTTTGTCCTTATCTGGCCCAGAGAAACAACCTTCCAAATAGGCAGTTTTTGCTCTTTCACCCCAAGGTCAAGCAAGGGGAGAGAATGGGGTCCAAAGTCCTCAAATTTTAAAATCTTTCTAAAATTAACTATCATTTTTAGGACAGCCTTAAGAAAGGCAAACTAGGAGGGAATAATGAATTGACATAAGGCTTTATAGACTGCATCTTTATTATTATTATTATTTTTTTAAATTTTTTGAGGTGGAGTCAAGCTCTGTCGCCCAGGCTGGAGTGCAGTGGCACGATCTTGGCTCACTGCAACCTCCACTTCCCAGGTTTGAGCAATTCTCCTGCCTCAGCCTCCTGAGTAGTTGTAACTATAGGCGTGCGCCACCACGTCTGGCTAATTTTTGTATTTTTAGTAGAGACAGGGTTTTACCTTGTTGGCCAGGCTGGTCTCGAACTCCTGACCTGAGGCGATCCACCCACCTCGGTCTCCCAAACTGCTGGGATTATAGGCGTGAGTCACCACACCCAGCCCTCCTTCAAGTTTAATGGAATGGAAGAGTTGCTGTAAGGTGCAGGCCAACATCTCTGAATTCCAGTGTTTTATCAGTTTTGTTGTCTGACCTGCAGATGATGATGGTGGTTTTAAAAATTATTTACTTATTTGGTGGCCTGGGTTTGCAACTGGAAGAGGCTAAGATAAAATATTCCTTCTTATAATACAATTACAGGCCAGGCATGGTGGCTTATGCCTGTAATCCCAGCATTTTGGGAGGCTGAGGTGGGCAGATCACCTGAGGTCAGGAGTTTGAGACCAGCCTGGCCAATATGGCAAAACTTGTCTCTACTAAAAGTAGCAAAAAAAAAAAAAAATTAGCTGGGCATGGTGGTGCATGCCTGTAATCCCAGCTACTCTGGAGGCTGAGGCAGGAGAATCACTTGAACTCGGGAGGTGGAGGTTGCAGTGAGCTAAGATTGCACCACTACACTCTGGCCTGGGTGACACAGTGAGACATTGTCTCAAAAAAAAAAAAAAAATACAATTACAAAATGTTATGAGCATTTGAGTGACACATTCTTAAAAAAAAAAGAAAAAGAAAAACTGCTTTGCTTTTGTTTAATCCCTCTTTTATGATTGCCTTTTTGGGTCATTTCAAAGTCTCTTTCTATGGATAAAATATATTTCTTCTCACTTTACAATATCAGAAGAAATTAAATACTGAAGAAACATCTTCAGCATCAAAACCCAGTGAAAATGGAAACCTGTTCCGGAGTTGCGGTCCTCAGTGACTTAAAGAAAGGCATTATATGGGTAACTGTGCTCTCCTTTCCTTCCTGAATTGCACTGAAAGTACAGGCAGTCTCTAAACAACAACGCTGGAACTTTTAATATCATGTGTTCCAGCAAGAAAGAGAAGTTGGGAAATTTCAGCCTAGCAAATGATAGTGTCCTATCTGCCAACCTCTGTTAACTCGTAAGATTCTTGGTATCCCACTGACAGACTTCTGAGTCTCAATTTCCTGGACAACTCTAATTCTTGTTTTTTTTTTTTTTGTTTTTAAGACAGATTCTCACTCTGTCACCCAGGCTGGAGTGCAGTGGCACAATCTCAGCTAATGGCAATCTCTGCCTCCTAGGTTCAAGTGATTCTTCTCACTCAGCCTTCTGAGTAGCTGGAATTACAGGCATATACCACCATGCCCGGCTAATTTTTGTATTTTTAGTAGAGGCAGGGTTTCTCCATGTTGTCCAGGCTGGTCTTGAACCCCTGACCTCAGGTGATCTGCCTGCCCCAGCCTCCCAACGTGCTAGCATTACAGTTGTGAGCCACCATGCCCAGCCTGGACTGCCCTAATTCTATTAAAACATCTTTTTCCTCCTAAAAATTTTAGGGGAATCAGTTATTTTGAATGTGAGGGTTTTTTTTTTTTCTGAATAAAAAACTTGTCTGTACCCTACCCTAAATCTTTAAGTTACAGTAAAAGTCTCAAAGATTTTTAAGATCTTTTAAATTAAAAGATTTTTTTCTGTTAAAAAGTTAAAAATTCTAAATGTTAAGGTAAAAAATCTTTATAATTTAAGATGAGTCCCTCAAAGATTAAAATAAGAATCTTAAGGTAAATGATTTAGGGGAGGGGATATTCTTAATTGATAATTGTTGGAAATCTCTTAGAAAAGAGTCTCCCGAAATTGCATCCTGTGGAAACAAGTCTGTAATATCCTCAGAGAAAATTCTTGATCAAATATATTTTGGGAAACAGACAGTGTTTCCCTTCTGGACAATCATAATTCTCGTATGTGCTTATACAGCCACAAAACATTTTCCTTTCCAATTTTAGTATATGTGCTGCCCAGGAAAGCACATTTTGTTTTTCTTCCATGAAATACAGTATCTTCTTCAGGCTGTACTTCAGACAGTTCCCTGTCTTTGGAGACATAGAGTACAGTGGGTCTAACTAGGTCATGATAGTACAGTGCAGGGGATAAGCACAGAAGGCTCAGGCTGAGAGAGCATGGGGAAGGAGGTCCTCATTCAGACTTGAGAGTTTCCAGAAGTTTTCTAGGAGGCATGATGTCTAAGTTGGCGGAGAAAGGAAGGGAGTGGAGAGTATTCTAGGTGGAGAGAACAGTGTGTAGAGAATACCTGTAGGTGAATTCAGACAATTCAAAATTGCTCAGTATATTTAGAATGTAGAGATGGAGGCAGGGAGGGGCAAGAGATCAGGTAGGAGCTGGAGCACCCAAGATGTGGCAGGCAATGCTCTGTAAAGCATGTGAAGGACTTTACAACTTTATCTTGAGGATAATGACGAGCCCTTGGAAGGTTTTATGTGATAATGACTTGTTCAGTTTATTTATTTTAAAAGATTATAAGCTTTATTATAGAGAATGGATTGAAGAGAAAATTAGAGGTAGAAAGGCCTGGGAGGCAATGTAGGCAAAAGTTTATGGTGACTTTAACTAGGGCAGTGGCAATATAGATGCAGAGAGGTAGGCAGATACAAGAGATGTTTAAGAGATAGAATCAGGTTCCGCGCAGTGGCTCACGCCTGTAATTCCAGCACTTTGAGAGGCTGAGGCTGGCGGATCACTTGAGGTCAGGAGTTTGAAATCAGCCTGGCCAACACAGGGAAACCCTGTCTCTGCAAAACATGTACACACGTGCGCGCATGCATGCACACACACACACACACACACAAAATTTGCTGGGCGCGGTGGTGTGCACCTGTGGTCCCAGCTACTTGGGAGGATAAGGCAGGAGAATTGCTTGAGCATTGCGAGGCGGAGGTTGCAGTAAGCCAAGATTGTGCCACTGCACTCCAGCTTGGGCACAGGAATGAGAAACCCTGTCTCAAAAAGAGCTCACAGGCATGGCAGCTCATGCCTGCAACCCCAGCTACTTGGGAGGCTGCAGTGGGAGGATTGCTTGAGGCCAGGGGTTTGAGAACAGCCTGGCCAACAAAGCAAGATCCCATCTCAGTGTATTCCTTAATGCTTAAAAACTGCTACTGTTGGCTGAGTGTGGTGGCTCATGCCTGTAATTCCAGCACTTTGGGAGGACAAGGCAGGATGATTGCTTGAGGCCAGGAGTTCAAGGCTACCCTGGCCAACATAACAAGACTCTGTCACTATTTTTAAAAAGTTGCAGCCAGGCATGGTGGCTGACACCTGTAATCCTAGCACTTTAGGAGGCCAGGGCAGGTGGATCACTTGAGGTCAGGAGTTTGAGATCAGCCTGGCCAACATAGTGAAACTCTGTCTCTACTAAAAATACAAAAATTAGCTGGGCATGGTGGCGCACACCAGTAATCCCAGCTACTCAGGAGGCTGAGGCAGGAGAATTGCTGGAACCCAGGAGGCAGAGGTTGCAGTGAGCCGAGATTGTGCCACTTCACTCCAGTCTGGGCAAAAGAGCAAAACTCTGTCTCAAAAAAAAAAAAAAAAGTTACTACTGAGTTGGGTATGGTCGCACATGCTTGTAATCCCAGATACTCGGGAGGTGAGGGTGGGAGGGCTGCTTGAGCCCAAGAGTTCAAGGCCAACCTGGGCAATATAGTGAGACCCCCTCTCAAAAAAAAAGTTGCTCGTAAGTCATCTATTGTGCTTATAAATTGGTACCTCTCTATGGAGGGGAATGTGGAAATCTGAGTTGACTTAGAAATTTTACTTGCAGGTGTATATTCTGAAGATCTACATGAACATGAAAGCTATGCTGTATGTATGTTGTGTAAGATGAAAAAATAACATATATATACATGACCAGGTGCTTAGCTAAGTCAATTATGGGACTTCCATATTAGGGAATACTGGTCAGCCTCATAAAATGAAGCAATTCTATATATAAGGTTATTACATATCATTATTAATCAGAATAAAAACAAGGTGCAGAACAGCATGTATAATTTCCCTATATCTATGTAAGAATTTTTTGGGGGATATACCTGTAAACACATTGACTATCTTTAGAGGAATGCACAACAAACTGTAATAGAGGTTAACTTTTGAGAGGGAAACTGGATGGCTGGGGAACAGGGGTGGGAGGGAAATTTAACTTTTCCCTGTATCACCTGATGTACTTCCCGGATTTTATACCATTTGCAATATTATCTATTAGAAAAAAATTGCCAGGAGCTGGTTTAGCATATCCCATGGATGATACAGTGAGGACCTAGATAAGAACTAAGTGCAGCTTTGTCACAGTTATAACATTGTAACTATCTGTTTTGGTTGTTTTTTGCTATTTGGCAATTTAGGCACACAGTTATAGAGGGTTTACTTGAAGCTATTGTAATTATTATTATTTTTTAAAAATAGAAGTGGAATGCCTATTTCTTTTCTTTTCTTTTTCTTTTTCTTTTTTTTTTTTTTTGAGATGGAGTATCTCTCTGTCACCTAGGCTGGAGTGCCGTGGCACGATCTTGGCTCACTGCAACCTCCCAAATTCAAGCCTCCCGAATTCAAGCAAGTCTCCTGCCTCAGCCTCCTGAGTAGCTGGGATTACAGGCACACACCACCACACCCAGCTAATTTTTGTATTTTTAGTAGAGATGGGGTTTCACCATGTTGGCCAGGCTTGTCTTGAACTCCTGACCTCAGGTGATCCACCCACCTCGGCCTCCCAAAGTGCAGGAATTACAGGCGTGAGCCACTGCGCCCCGCCCGTGGAGTGCCTATTTCTAAGTGCAGCTAAAGGAATGTTCATGAAACTTTATAGCTGGACAGCTGGAAATTAACAATTCCTGGGGTCACTCACCCAGGGAGAACAAGATTTCTCTAGTTTGCTGGTAGAGATTACCTACAGGCTACAGAAGAAAACAGTGTTATCTTGTTTTTCCTCCCTTTCTTTTTTCCTTTCATTATAGCTTGACATGATTTATTGAATGCCCATGATCCCCAGTTACATTTACTCTTATCCTTTATCCCAAACTCCTATTCCCTTAGTGTAGATGTCTGCAGACCCACGTATTCAAAGGTACATGTTTTTAGGTTATTAGCTTATTAGGGAAATTCCTGCAATGTTGTGTTTTAGGAATATTATATTCCCCATGGGGCATCCAATGAGATACTATAGGTGTATCCTAGGTATTTAATTGAATTCATTATTTTTTTCAACTATTTTAAATTTAGCAGATACTTTGGTGAGAGAGGATTTCATATGCTTTGTGATCCGTAGAACCTACTTTGGGAAATGTCCTATACTGTGCTGCTATACTGAGAAGTGTGGGTAATAAAAAGGGGGTCTGTGAATGCACATGGGTGTTTCCTACCATCCTTTCTCTCTGGGTAAGAGGGGCAAAAATAAATGCTGAAGTTGGCAACCTCCAGAGCTAAACGGGCTATCAGTTTCTATAGAACATGGATAATAAGGTCTTGGGCAAAATTACCAAGAAGGAAAATTTGTCATTCTTTCTGATATCTATCAGAGATATAAGATTACTTCAAGGCAGAGCCTTCCTCTTCAGCTGTCCATACCATTTCCTTCCTTCCTTCCCTCCCCACCGCTCTCCGAGATCTCTACAGTCATTTCCATTCGCTCATTGCATCTTCATTCTCTCTCTTTTTGTTGACTTCTCCCTTAGTCTACAAAGTCCTGTTTTCTCAACATAAAATAAATTGTGCCTATAAAACGTCATGTAAAAGATCTCTGGCACTAGCATTAGAACCTGCTCCTTCTCGGTGAAGAGGGAATAAATAGTACTGTGATGAGCCACAGAATTGTGAATATTGCTTTAGCTAAAGCACCTAAGACATTTAGCCCTCCCAGCCTTTGGCAGATACGACAGACTACTTTAGTGTTGGCTTTTGCTTTATATCGTCCATTTATGACAGTTTTTTTTTTTTTTTTGAGATGGAGTCTCACTCTGTTGCCCAGGCTGGAGTGCAGTGGCGTTATCTCGGTTCACTGCAACCTCTGCCTCCTGGGTTCAAGTGATTCTCCTGCCTCAGCCTCCCGAGTAGCTGGGACTACAGGTGCGTGCCACCACACCTGGCTAATTTTTTGTATTTTTAGTAGTGACGGGGTTTCACCATGTTAGTCAGGATGGTCTCGATCTCCTGACCTTGTGATCTGCCTGCCTTGGCCTCCCAAAGTGCTGGGATTACAGGCCGGCCCTGACTGTTGTTTTTAGTATTGCCTCTCTGAAGAGAATCTTACACTAACTACCTATCTCCTCTGTTTTACAACCTTTTTCCTGAATCTCTTGAAATTGATTTGTTCATCGTGGACAAAATTGCCATTCTTCTTATCTTCTTTTTAGTATTAAGTATGTCTTATCAGTTTGTCTCTGAAATTTTCTACTTTGGTAATGATGCAAACATTTTACTAAACTGAGAAACTTTCTCCCTTCCCTAATTCAGGTATCAAACCACCATCCTGGCTAGTAAGTCTCTATTCTCTATCCCCCAAACTCTTTCTTCTGCATCCTTGTTTAGATGTTTCTGAAAGTTCTTGACCCTTTGATCGTCTCTATTATCTGTCCTTCAGTGACCTCATGGCTTTTGTCATCACCTTAAAGTGAACCTCTTCTAAATTTTCCTCTAGGCTGAAATCTCCACATTTCTAACCACCATGGACACCCTCGCCACCTTTTAAAACCTTTGTTGTCTTTCAAGAACTTTCATAAATTCCATGTCTTCCATGAAAACATCTCAAGTATCTACAGGCAGAAGGAATTTCTCCTTCACTAGTGTCCTGTTGCCTACGATTGTGACATTTATGACCCACTTCCTTACTTAGTATCCATTTGTTAACATAAGTGCTTCTCATTTGCTGGTGGCATTTGGGACACTTTTTATTTTATTTTATTTTATTTTATTTTTTGAGATGGAGTCTCGCTCTGTCAACCAGGCTGGAGTGCAGTGGCATGATCTCAGCTCACTGCAACCTCCACCTCCTGGGTTCAAATGATTCTTCTGCCTCAGCCTCCCGAGTAGCTGGGATTACAGGCATGCACCACCATGCCCAGCTAATTTTTGTATTTTCAGTAGAGATGGGGTTTCATCATGTTGACCAGGCTGGTCTCAAACTCCTGACCTCAGGTGATCCACCTGCCTCGGCCTCCCTAAGTGTTGGGATTACAGGCGTGAGCCACCACACCCGGCGGGACACTTTTTTGTTTTATTTATTTTAATTAGAATAACATGAGGTGTCAAAGTTTTTTTTTTTTTTTTGTGGAGTCTCGCTCTGTCAGGCTGGAGTACAGGGGCGCAATCTCAGCCTACTGCAACCTCTGTCTCCCGGATTCAAGTGATTCTCCTGCCTCAGCCTCCTGAGTAGCTGGGATTACAGGCCTGTGCCACCATGCCCAGCTAATTTTTTTTTGTTTTTAATAGAGTTGGGGTTTCGCCATGTTGGCCAGGCTGGTCTGGAACTCCTGACCTCACGTGACCCTGTGCATCGGCCTCCCAAAGTGCTGGGATTACAGGCGTGAGCCACTGCATCTGGCCATCAAAGTATTTTATTTTTAAATGAATGAATAAACCTATTATTCTTAGAGGTATCAATTTTTCTTTTCATTTGTTTCTTCCTTTCGAGGTTTCAATGTTTTAAAAGAGGTGGATAAACTGATAGGATGTATCCTGCCTATGGATTGTAAAAGGCTGGTTCCACACTTCGCAAGCTTCCCAAGGTCACTGAATTTAACGACATCTTCCGGAGGGTGGGTGTGGTAGGCATTAAAGTTGGCTGTAAGTTTAGAAATTGAATGCATTCCAAACTACCCTTGAAAAGTCCCTTTCATTGAGCATAAAATACAGTACATGAAGATTTTATCTTGTGTTGGAACTTTCTTCAGTTGAGTACCAGATTAAACAGGGGATCTAGAATCTACTCATTAAGATGAGGTATGCAGACTAAGATATGCATGTGGGAACTGAGACCATCTGGGGAATGGTATATTCTTGCTCTCACAGACTCCACTCTAGTGTCTACACACAGTCACTTGTGTGCAGTAGTTCTCTGTATGTGGTCCAAGGACTCCTAGAGGTCTCTAAGACCTTTTCAGAGGGTCCTCAGAGTCAAAATTATTTTCATAATGGTACTAAGATGCTATTTGCCCTTTTGACATATTCTCTCATGAGTGTACAGTGGAGTTTTCCCAAAGGTACATGATGAATACACAATGATCTAAAAAGGCCATTAAAATACTCTCCCTTTTCAACTACATGTCTCTGTGAGGCAGATTTTCTTTGTATACTTCAAGCAAAACCACTTATTGCAAAGGATTGAGTGCAGAAGCAAACATGAGAATCTAGCCATCTTTAGCCAGACATGAAAGAGATTTGCAAAAACATAAGACAGTGCTCTGTTTATGAACTTTTTTGGAAAATTTTTGTGTTAGCATGTAACAGGTTAAAATGAACTAATGAGTAAATATTTTTAAATGTCTCAGTTTTAATTTCATATGTGGTAAATATTGGTAGACATAATTTAAATAAACAAAATACTTTTTGGAGTACTTGGTAGTTTTTATGATTATGAAAGGATCCTAAGCTCAAGAAGTTTCAGAACTGCTGCTTTTGGAAATAAGATACTCCTGAGGCTGGATGCGGTGGCTCACGCCTGTAATCCCTGCACTTTGGGAGACTGAGGTGGGTGTATCACCTGAGGTCAGGAGTTCAAGACCAGCCTGGCCAACATGGTAAAACCCTGTCTCTACTGAAAATACAAAATTAGCCGGGTGTGGTGGGGCATGCCTGTAATCCCAGCTACTCAAGAGGCTGAGGCAGGAGAATCGCTTGAATCTGGGAGGTTGAGGTTGCAGTGAGCCGAGATCACGCCATTGCACTCTAGCCTGGGCAACAAGAGTGAAACTCTGTCTCAAAAACAAAAAAACAAAAAACCCCCCCAAAAAAATCAAACCTACTGATAGTGGAATGACAGTGAAAGTGCCCACACTATTAAAACTGTTTTTCTCTCTGTCTTATTTTTCACCTTCTAGCCTTCTCTCATTCTTTTAGCAAAGCTTTTGAATTTGTCTAAGTTACACATGCGGTATGAGTGTCCACCAAATTTTAAGGAGCAAAATCCAGTTGTGTCTTCTTTGTGCTGTGCTATACTGAAAAAAATAAGACAAATAATCTCCATTGTCTATATAAACCTTACTATGAATGTCATAAATAAAATTTAACCTGTAACTTCTTTTTAAAAATGTTTCTATTTTTTATATTATTGGACGTAGACACGGAGTCTCGATATGTTGCCCAGGCTGGCCTTGATCTCCTGGGCTCAATGATTCTCTAGCCATGGCCTCCCAAAGTGCTGGGATTCTAGGCATGAGCCACCATGCCTGGCCAAACATGTAACTTCTAATAAAGGCTTTATTGTCTGAGAGGTTGGTAAGTTTCCTAAAAGTCAATTATTTAACAGTATATTTTCCCCAGTCATGGTGGTACATATCTGTAGTCCCAGATTCTCAGGGGGCTGAGGCAGGAGTATCACTTGATCCTAGGAGTTCAAGGCCACAGTGTGCTGTGATTACGCCTGTGAATAGCCACTGCACTTCAGCCTGGGCAACATAGCAAGACTCTGTATTAAAACAAAAATAAAAGCATAGTTTCATGAGCCACTCCAAAAAAGACTTTATTTTAGGTCATGTAGTTCATTTGCATGTAGTACTAGTAAAGTTTTGGATAATTTAACAAGATATTTGGAGCATAAATGAAGACCATCTGTGTACATAGATAACAAATTTGTGAGCATTTTGGAGCTTGGAAATTGGAGAGAATTGAGTGCATGTAGGTGGAAAATCTAACCAGATTAGAGTGGTTGTACTACAAATAGGCCCAGCATTTGGTTAAATCTCTGTATTTTACTATCGAGGGACAGTTGTAAAGTACACTCATAAAGGAGGCTTCCATTTCCTCTTCCCTTTTTATCAGAATGATTTAACAAGATCTGAAATTACAAATGTTTCATTTGCATGTTTTATTCCCCAGGAGACTGGTTAAACCCTGAAGCGTGAGTGACAACTGAGGAAAAGGATGTCTTTTGCTGCTATTTTGAAATTGGGTTTTGGGGCTGAAATAATGAGGGCTTCAACCAATTTGGAAAGAGGAAGGAAGGGGTATGATATCACTTCACTTTTCACCTTTCTGATGCACTTTACTTGGAAGGTTACTGTTGAGTTCCTCTAATCCCCTATTTGGCTCCAGGAAGATTTATAAATGTTTTACTCCTTTACTCTTGAGTTTATATAATCTAGAAATTCATTCTGACGTTCCATTTTTTTTTTTTTTTGAGAGGGAATTTCTCTCTCGTTGCCCAGGCTGGAGTGCAGTGGCACGATCTCAGCCCACTGCAACTTCCACCTCCTGGGTTCAAGCGATTCTCTTGCCTCAGCCTCCTGAGTAGTGGGATTACAGGCGCCCACCACTGCGCGTGGCTAATTTTTTGTATTTTTAGTAGAGACAGGGTTTCATCATGTTGGCCAGGCTGGTCTCGAACTCCTGACCTCAGGTGATCCACCCACCTCGGCCTCCCAAAGTACAGGGATTCAGGCATGAGCCACTGCACCAGGCCTCATTCCAAGGTTCTAAATGCCTTTGCTTAGCAAAGCACTATGTGAAAATGTTAGTAAAATTTCTCAACTACTCAGGAGAAATGGCGTTTTAGGGAATTGTGAATTATTTAGTTGACATTCAATTTTTAGAGATGTTACCAAAAATAAATTACTACCAGCTAAATAGTGCTCACCTTTTACCACCAAAGTGAGATGAAGGTGTAAGGTTACTTTGTGTTCTCTGCCTCCTGGACAGAGTATTTAGTGGAAAATCAGTCAACACACTTTCTGGTAGTGTTGGTGGAACAGGAACTTGGTTTTTAGATATTTTTAGCTTGGATGCTGTTTTTCTGAGACTGCCCCTCTTGGATCAAGTGTCAGGTAGGTATCCTTGCAGAATTTGGACAGAACCTGATAGAAGGCCCTGAGCTGACACTTGAAAGTGGATGGGCTGGCTTTGCACTGATGGATTCCCTGAGCCAACAGATTGATTGATGGTACATCCTGATGTCCATCTACCTGGCACTTTGAAGGGATTCTTGCTTCAAGGGAGGCACTCTGAAGAAAAAATAACAAATGTTGATCTGGAGTCTGAAAATATTGTCTATTTGACCCATTCTAGTGTTGTGAATTCCAAGATAAATAAAATAATGCCCTCTTTTGAAGTGGATTACAATAAGGTTAAGAGAGAGAGAGAGATGGTCCAGTGAATGCAAGCAAACATTATTAGTGCTGTGATGTGTGTAAGAGAGAATGCAGGAAATCAAAATGGGAGTCAGTTATCAGTTCCACTGAAGAAGTAGTTGTTAGATGATAGATTTTTTTTAAGGTGCAAAAAAGTTGTAGAAAGAAAACAAATGACCTGTTATCTTTGTCTCCCTTTACCTCCAATCATGCAAACTTGTGGATGTTTTTAAAAAAAAAAAAAGGTTGCCGGGCGCGGTGGCTCATGCCTGTAATCCCAGCACTTTGGGAGGCCGAGGTGGGCGGATCACAAGGTCAGGAGTTCGAGACCACCCTGGCTAACACGGTGAAACCCCATCTCTACCAAAAATACAAAAAAAAATTAGCCGGGCGTAGGTGGTGCATGCCTGTAGTCCCAGCTACTCGGGAGGCTGAGGCAGGAGAATGGCGTAAAACCCGGGAGGCGGAGCTCGCAGTGAGCCGAGATCGCGCCATTGCACTCCAGCCTGGGAGACAGAGCGAGACTCCGTCTCAAAAAAAAAAGTCACTTTTTTGAAGATTAAGGAACATCTGTGAAATTATGCCTTCTCAGAGAGTACCCCAAGATAATTTATCTGGGAACCCTAAAAAGCCATAAAGCGGAAATACAGTTTGAACATCCCCAATCTGAAAATCTGAAATGTGAAATGCTCTAAAATCTGAAACTTTTTGAGTGCCATGAGTGGGAAATTTCACATCTGACTTCATGTGGCAGGTGGCAGTTGAAATGCAGTTAAAACTTTGTTTCAGTCATGCACAGTGGCTCACACCTGTAATCCTAGCACTTTGGGAGGCCGAGGCGGGTGGATCACTTGAGGTCAGGAGTTTGAGACCAGCCTGGCCAACATGGTGAAACCCCATCTCTACTAAAAATACAAAAATTAGCTCGATGTGATGGCAGGAACCTGTAATCCCAGCTACCTGGGAGACTGAGGCAGGAGAATCACTTGAACCTGGGAGGCAGAGGTTGCAGTGAGCCGAGATCGTGCCATTGCACTCCAGTCTGGGTAACGAGAGAAACTCCGTCTCAAAAAAACAAAACAAAACCAAACAAAAAACAAAACAAAACAAAAAAACTTTGTTTCACACATAAAACTATTTATTTATTTATTTAGAGACAGAGTCCTGTTCTGTCACCCAGGCTGGAGTGCAGTGGCATGATCTCGGCTCACTGCAACCTCTGCCTCCTGGGTTCAAGTGATTCTCATGCCTCAGCCTCCTGAGTAACTGGGACTATAGGCGCCCGCCACCACGTCAGCTAATTTTTGTATCTTTAGTAGAGATGGGGTTTTGCCATGTTGTCCGGGCTGGTCTCGAACTCCTGACCTCAAGTGACTTGCTCGCCTTGGCCTCCCAAAGTGCTGGGATTATAGGCGTTAGCCACCACACCCGGACAATTTTATGTATAAATTTTTAAAAAATATTGTGTAAAATTACCTTTTGTCTGTGCATATAAGATGTATATGAAACATAAATGAATTTCACATTCAGACTTGGATCCCTCCCCAAGATATCTCACTATGTTAGTCTGTGAACATTTCTTTGCAATTCCCCAGCCTGACCTCAGGCCAAAGATTAGATATAAAATCTGATTATGTTTTAGGATGACACAAATTGAGACCAACACACCATTTCCCTTCTTTCTCCTTTGCCTTTCCCTCCCCTAAATCACAACAATTAAAAAGCAAAAAACATCCAGTCGATGAAGACTGCCATGATAGCTGCAGAAATGTCAAAATCCTTACTCTCAACTACCACGACCACAACAAATTTGCTGCTCTAGTGGCAGAAGCTAGCACACTTGGTGTTTGTCCTATCAGAACCAACAAACATTTGGTTCTCTGTTGAACTGAACATGGAGGCCTCTCGGAAGTGTGCTGGAGAGTATATTGCAAAGGAACTATTACGAGGTTGGCAGGGTGGGAAGTAAAGTTCTAAATTGAGAATTATTTGAAACATTTTCAAGCTAAAGGCTGCTTTTTTTTTTTTTTTTTTTTTTCTGGTAGTTTTGAGATAAGATAACCGGAGTTGAAGGAGGAAAGTTTCCACATTCTTGTTATGACACGGGCTTCCTGTTTACACCTTTGGAGGGAAAATGGTATACATGGGTTCCTGAAGTTCTATTTTCAGCATGTTTGTTGCTCATTCAACAATCATTGGGTTAGGCCCTGGGGCAATAGAAATGACTGGCATGGGGCCTATAGGAGTTGGAGTCCAGGGAAGATGTGAGCCTGTAAAGGTCATTAAATCATAGTATGAGAGGAACTGTGAGGGAAATTTGGAGGTCAGGAGGCATTATTCTATGAAAAAAAAAAAAAAACATCAAAGTTAAGTTCCCAGACCATTAACCCAAAGCCAGTTTTTACTTTTAATATTGCTAGTAATAATACCTGAGCTTTATTCAGACTTAATAAGTCCCAGGAAGAATTCTAAACCTTTATCTAATCCTTTCAATAGTTCTATGAGGTACTATTATTATCCCCATTTTGATAGACAAACAGGCATGAAGAAATCGAATAATTTGTTCAGGTAGTCCTACTACAAAGCTGCCATTCAGCATTTTGAAAGAAGTGAATGGTTGAGCACAGCTTGCCTATTTTGTCTATACAGGCTTCTACATTAGATACCCTTTTAGCATCTGTTTTTAATAGTTAATTGGCCTTGAACTTGTCTCAGAGGCATGAAAAATACAAAAAATTAAAAAAATAGTTAATTGGTGCACATAAAGTTTAATGATATCAGTTTCTTATCTGTTTCCTCCTTTTTATTCTAACTTCCTTGAGAGCAGGAACTTTGTCTCGTTTGCAATAGAAGTCCCAGCATGCAGCGTGGGGGCCTATTCAAAATATTTGTTGAATGAATTCATAGATTCAGGTATTTTGAAATTCAGAATGAAGAATTCTTTGAGGACATACTGACTTTTTGTAACATGTTTGTCAGTGCTTTGCAAAAATTAGGTATTTAATAAATGTTTGGAGAATGAATAAATGAAATTGTTAACGTTTTTGAATAGGGGACAGGGCTGACTGATTCAAAAAGACAGTGTCATTTCTTTCTTTCTTTCTTTTTTTTGTGACAAGGTCTCACTCTGTCGCCCAGGCTAGAGTGCAGTGGCACAATCATGGCTCACTGCAGCCTCGACTTCCCTGGGCTTAAGCAATCCTCCCACCTCAGCCTTCTGGGTTGCTGGGAATTATAGGCACATGCCACCATGCACGGCTGTTTTTATTCCTGTATTTTGCAGAGACAGGGTTTCACCATGTTGCCCAGGCTGGTCTGGAAGTCCTGGGCTCAAGTGATCCACCTGCCTCGGCCTCACAAAGTGCTGGGATTACAGGTGTGGGCCACTGCGCTCAGCCAGATTGTGTCATTTCTTATTGAAATATAGATTTTGAATTCCCTGTTCATTTAGTTCCTTTTAAATTCTATGATTCTGGGTTGGGTGTGGTGGCTCATGCCTGTTATCCCAGCACTTTGGGAGGCCAAGGCAAGCAGACAACTTGAGTTCAGGAGTTTGAGACCAGTCTGACCAACGTGGTGAAACCCTGTTGCTACTAAAAATACAAAAATTAGCCAGGCATGCTGGTGCACGCCTATCATCCCACCTACTCAGAAGGCTGAGGCAGGAGAATCGCTTGAAACCTAGAGGCAGTGGTTTCAGTGAGCTGAGATTGCGCCAGATTGCAGTGAGCCAGGCTGGAATGCCTGGGCAACAGAGCAAGACTCCGTCTCAAAAAAAATTAAAAAAAAATAATAAATAAATAAATAATTAAATTGTATGATTCTGGGTTTTCCCAAGTTTTTTAGTGTTTTGCCAATTTAGTGAATGTCTTTTAATACATAGAAAATGCTGCTGAGCATGCAAAAAGAATAAGAGAGTAAAATGATTTAAGATGACTCTGGCCTTGATCTGGGAAGTTTTCCTTGTTTATAGATAAGATTTAAATACACAGGAACCCATCAACTAATCTCTGTTTTTCTCCTTTCTATTTTACTTAAAAAAGTCTGGACTTCCATTATCTACAGTTCTGTTCAGTGATGAACACTTACGTTTAGGATTGGTGCATGTTGGACAAGATCCACTGAGCTTTTTTTGAGGATAGTGTGATAATGAGGTACCACAGCTGGATTTGTAGCATATTTTCTGGCCCAGTGCATTTCCTTCCACAGTAGAATGGGAGTAGATATAAGAGTGAGGTGGGGACTGCACTGATGTGGAGTTTGAAAAAGCTCCCTTTTAGAAAGCCTTCCTTTCATCTCTGTTCTAATATCTATGTGTGTATAAAGTAATATGGACACATATTCTTTTTTTTTTTTTTTTTTTGAGACAGAGTCTCGCTCTGCCACCCAGGCCAGAGTGCAGTGGTGCAATCTCGGCTCACTGCAATCTCTGCCTGCCAGGTTCAAGCGATTCTCATGCCTCAGCCTCCTGAGTAGCTGGGATTATAGTTGCCTGCCACCATGCCCAGCTAATTTTTTGTATTTTTAGTAGAGACGGGGTTTCACTATGTTGGCCAGGCTGGTCTCGAACTCCTGACTTCAAGTGGTCCACCCGCCTTGGCCTCCCAAAGTGTTGGGATTTACAGGCATGAGCCACCGCGCCCGGCTAGGACACGTATTCTTATACCATTTACAGCCAAAATATTTTTATATTAGAACTACTCACAAGTAGCTGGGATGTATAGTCCATCCAGTGTCCTCTGCCACTGGACTTGTAACATAGCTTATGGAGGAGCTTGGCTATGATATGGATTCTGTAGAATGGGAGAGAGTTTATTAGGAGGAAGAGTGAGTATCAACATCTCACTTGGATTTAGGGACAGTTCTAGGCTGTGCAACCTGAAACAACACACCCAGTGGTAAAACTATGCTTGCAGAATGTGTATCGAATCTTGCTGAGTCACATCTCTTCTCTGACACTCTTTCCAGCTTCCTGTGAAATCTTGTCAAAATGGGACTTGATGGGTAAAAATTTTGAAGTTTTGGTAGCTTGGTATTTATTCCATAGGATTATGGTACAAGATATAAAAGTGACTTTTGGCAGATTTAAGAGGATATATCAGTTACATCTTTACTTCCTTGCTAGGGGTTTGTTCATGTAGGGCTTTTGTTACTCAAAGTGAGATTATGGGCATATTCACTTTGCGTGTTGTTTAATGTTCACATTTGGCTTATTTGTGCCTATGTTATCTGTAATAGAAACTGGTAAATGCTTAGCCTGTGTGGGGTTGGTCTTGGCATTTTAATTAGCATTTATGATACTTGAGTATTTCCTACCTGCGGGAACTACTATGGTTACATCGTTTTGTCACATAATTAGAGTATAAAATAATGACACTTTCTTTTTAGTCCCAGAAATCCTGGATTAAAGGAGTATTTGACAAGAGAGAATGTAGCACAATCATACCCAGCTCAAAAAATCCTCACAGGTAAAATTTTCAATTACATTCTTCTTTTAAAAGCAACACTACCTGATGGACTATTTATAGAAACTTAGAAATATGACTTGTTTCGAAGTTTTGATCATATCTATAAAGTTAGAATTTTCAATGTTTATTTCTTTCACTTTATAAAAATAATACATGATTATTGTAGAAAATCTGGGAAGAACAGGGACCTTGTCAATTTTTACCTTACTCTTACTCCAGTGTCTGTGACAGTGCCTGCCACATAGTAGGCTCTTGATAAATATCTGTGTTTTTGTTTTTGTTTTTTTTTGTTTTTTTGAGACGAAGTCTCGCTCTTGTCCTCCAGGCTGGAGTGCAATGGCGCAATCTCAGCTCACTGCAACCTCCACCTCCTGGGTTCAAGCGATTCTCCTGCCTCAGCCTCCCGAGTAGCTGGGATTACAGGCACCTGCCACCACGTCCTTCTAATTTTAGTATTTTTAGTAGAGACAGGGTTTCACCGTGTTAGCCAGGATGGTCTCAATCTCCTGACCTCGTGATCCACCCACCTCGGCCTCCCAAAGTGCTGGGATTACAGGCGTGAGCCACCGAGCGATAAACATCTGTTTAAGGAATTTAATGAAGTATAAAGAAGTTATTCTTAATGCCGTCACTGTTAATATTGTCGTGGATTTCATTCTACTTGATTCTTCTGTTCCTCTTGATGGGGGGATAGACGTTACAGAAATATCTAGTGTTACATCCATTTCACTGGGTTGGAATCAATAAATTACATTTTCTGAATACTGAATATTCAAAATATTGTGAATGTTTCTCATCCCCAACTAAAGTATCTGTGGAAAATAGTGACTGGTATATTTCAGTACACTGTGCCCAGATTAGATGAACAGGTAATTTCAGTTCCGTTTTCCTTCCATAGACTTTATTTTTATGGAATGCTTTATGAATTTGCATGTCATCCTTGAGCAGGGGCCATGCTAATCTTCTCTGTATCATTCCAATTTTAGTATGTGTGCTGCCGAAGCGAGCGCCCATAGGCTTTTGGATTGAGCAGATAATCGGTAGCAGAATGGAATAATTTGAGTTTGACTACTGAGTTCTTGACAATGCTTTGAAAGCTCTACTTGTAAAACAAAGGTCAAAAAAGCAACTAGTGAAAGATAGGGGAAGAAAGGGCTACGGAAAATTCCTCTGGGTAATCAGGTCTGTGAAATTAAGATTGACATTGCCCTTGGAAAAATAAATTAAAAGGAAAATAGTAGAGTAATATTTTAAGTAAAGGAACCAACCTATTTTTAGATTTTTTTGGGCATTTGTCCTTATATGCCTTTAAGGTTTAGAACTCATAACTATGTGTTATGAAGGGTAGCATGGTAAGGTTTTTGAAATTCTAGTTCTTTGGAGATGACTGAAATAGTGTTCCTTGCCTTTGTTAAATATTTACTAGTCCCACCCTTATTGAATTACCTATGATTTGTAAGTCTTGTGATTGGAAATTCTCTTTTTACCTGCTTAAGAAAGGTTTATAGTATGCCAAGATAACCTTGTTTTTCCCCTTCATTTTTTATGACATCATGTGGTGGTGACTGCAATGGAATGCAAGTTGATTCAGGTGGCTCATTTTGTGTCTGTGAATAAAAAAATCATTTTTACAATAATCTTGAATCTCAAAAAAAAGTGATGAAATTACTGAGTCTTTTACTAGCCCATAGACTCAAGAAGAGTATCAACGATTGTAATTCCATGAATGTTCCAAGGCATGATGTACTTTTAGCAAGTGAAAAAACTGTCTCTATATTGTGGGATTGTAGATAAAAGTTAATGTATGATTATGGCTATTTCTTCTAGCCAGCCTTTTTTTTAGATCCTAGTAAAATTCTCAGAATTGAGGCTTTTTTGCAGTTTTCTTCATTATTGGTGCACAGGAAGTGGGTGATAATTCACTTTTTAAAATATCGATAAAAGTTTGTTTTATTATTTTTGTAGCTCCCAATAAGAAACAAATCTGATACACTTGATTATAACATCTTTTTCCTTCTCATTTTCAATTTACTGTTGAAGGAAAGCTTCTGAGAAAAGGCATTCCCAAAAGGCTGGGACAGGAAGAAATAAAAGTCCTGAATATTAGTTTCTGAATAACTTAGAGCGGCCCTTATTTTAGGAACATTACCTTTTCTTCCATTATTTTAACCAGACTTCCCTGTTAATACTTCTTCACACACACACACACACACACAGACACACATACACACACATATTTTGAGACAGGATCTTGCTGTGTCTCCCACGTTGCCGTACAGTGGCATGATCTTGGCTTACTGAAGCCTCGACCTCCTGGACTCAAACAACCCTCCCATCTTAGCCTCCCAAGTAGCTGGGACCACAGGCACATATCAGCACACAGGGCTAATTTTTTGAATTTTTATAAGAGTCAAGGTCTCATTATGTTGCCCAGGCTAGTCTTGGACTCCTGAACTCAAGCAATCCTCTCACCTCAGCCTCACAAAGTGCTGGGATTACAGGCATAAGCCACTGTGCCTGGCCCAAAAATATAATTGATGACAACAGTGCTAACCCCTAAATCTATAAGGTTCTTCTGAATAATAAAAAAGAAAGATTAATAAAGGATAATTTGTAATTATACCAAATGTCCCTTATTTGATAGTGCTTTATGGTTTTAAAGTGGTTTACATATATCTATTTTCTTGATTCTCAAGAAATCTGTGTTATCTTCATAGTTTAATAATAATAGTAGCTACCATTATTGTACACACTGTCTTTACCAGGTACCATAAGACACATTACATATTATTATCTCTGATAATTATTTTAATAACCTTATGAAGCAGATATTATTTTCAGATATAAAAACTGGGGCTTAGAGTAATTGTTAAATCAATGAGATTTAAATTGAGGTATTTTGGTTCTAAACTGAATGTTGTATTAATTAGATCACAGTTTCTGCAGTAATTATATGTGGTAAATGCCATAATGGAATATTTGGAACATGATATATGAATTTCAGCAAACCTTGATTTCTAGATCACGGAAAATAATAGATATTTACTGTACAAGCATTAAATGTATTTTCAGATACACCAACAAACTAACAGAGGTTTTATTTCTTTAATTTAGATGTACTCCAGTATGCCAAGTCTGCCAGAATTTAATCAGGTAAGACTTAGATAAGCAAGATTCCTTTTAGCTTTTAGGCACCCTATTTAAAATTCACTGGGACAGTTTCCTCATATCTTGAATGTACTCAGTAAATGGTGCATGCCATTTACCTTTCCAAGGGAAGTTTTAAAAAGATGTTTTTGATGGAGAGTAAGTATTCGAACGTAATAGACTACTTGAATTACTGAGACATGTAAATTGGCTAAGGGCCTTCGACAAGAATTTCTACCAAGGGAAACACTTGTAAAGCATTACATTTTAGTTTTATGATCACATTTGGATAATGAAGACGCTGCATGTGCATACGGGACTGTAATTGATGTATGACTTGCAGGTACCTTGTATGCATACTAAGCTTATGGGCAAAAAGCTGTTTAGTGCAATACAAATTTTAACAGTGATTTGCATTTTAAACTATGTGACCGTTTTTACCTTTCTCTTTTGTAAGTAGAAGGAAATGAAATTTTCTTAATTCTGATCATAGCCTGAAGTTTATATAATGGATTGAACCAAAGTTAAATTTATTCTTGGAAAAAAACATTTGGGACTAGGCACGGTCACTCACACCTGTTATCCCAGGATTCTGGGAGGCCAAGGCGGATGGACTGCTTGAGCTCTGATTTGAGACCAGTTTGGACAACATGGTAAAACCCTGTCTCGACGTACAAAAGCAAAAACAAAACCCCAAAAATTGTAGCGGGACTTGTTGGTGTGTGCCTGTATACTCAGCTACTCGGAAAGCTGAGGTGAGAGGATTGCTTGAACTTGGGAGGTCAAGGCTTCAGTGAGCTGTGATTACGCCACTGCACTCCCACCTGGGTGGCAGAGTAGGACCCTGTCTCAAATAAAAAATAAAATAAAATAAAAAATTGGAACCCTCAGTTTAGCAAATCATGGGGAGAGGAAACCAGCATCCACAGATATGGAACGAGAAGAAGGAGGAGGTTGCTGGAGGAAGAGTTTCTACTTGGCTGACCTCTCACTTTTTCCTCAATTTTTTTCTTTCCTTTTAGTAATTATTTAAAATTTTGCTCTTAGCTTGGTGCAAACGTAATTGCGGTGTTTGCTACTGAAAGTAATGGTGAAGACCACAATTAATTTTGCATAAACCTAATAAAATGCAAAGCAAAATAAGAATATAATGAAAAGACCTCATATATTCTACCTAGTTTCTACTATATTCTTTAGAAACTCTCCTTCTCAATGTCCTCCAAAATCTTAACCCCACAACCTTCAGAGACAACTAACGTGAACATATTGGAAAAGCATCTACTTTTATACCTCTCAGAAATTAAAAATGGTTAAAAACTAGTCATTTTTGCACATAGATGAGACTAGTTTTATTTTTTTGATAGGGAGAGCCAAATGTCCTAATACGAGTTACTGAGCAGTCTCTCCTAGTCTCACTCATTTCTGATGCTGTCTGTGTTATATACCACATTTCCATCCATCTATAGCTTTGTTTCTGAGCTTTCTTTTCAGTATTTTGATCTACTTCTATGCTTGTCAAATGCCACTCTGTTTCATTATTATAGTTTTGTAATATATGTCTTGATATCTGATAGGGTAAGTTTCCTATACTTTATTTATCTTTTAAAAATTGTTTTTACTTTTCAAAACACTTTTATGCATTTATTTTATTTTATTTATTTTATTTTTTTTAGTATTTATTGATCATTCTTGGGTGTTTCTCGGAGAGGGGGATTTGGCAGGGTCATAGGACAATAGTGGAGGGAAGCTCAGCAGATAAACATGTGAACAAGGGTCTCTGGTTTTCCTAGGCAGAGGACCCTGCGGCCTTCCGCAGTGTTTGTGTCCCTGGGTACTTGAGATTAGGGAGTGGTGATGACTCTTAACGAGCATACTGCCTTCAAGCATCTGTTTAACAAAGCACATCTTGCACCGCCCTTAATCCATTTAACCCTGAGTGGACACAGCACATGTTTCAGAGAGCACGGGGTTGGGGGTAAGGTTATAGATTAACAGCATCCCAAGGCAGAAGAATTTTTCTTAGTACAGAACAAAATGGAGTCTCCTATGTCTACTTATTTCCGCACAGACACGGTAACAATCTGATTTCTCTTCCTTTTCCCCACATTTCCCCCTTTTTCTATTTGACAAAACCGCCATCGTCATCATGGCCCGCCCTCAATGAGCTGTTGGGTACGCCTCCCAGACGGGGTGGCGGCTGGGCAGAGGCGCCCCCCACCTCCCGGACGGGGCGGCTGCCAGGCGGAGATGCTCCTCACTTCCCGGACGGGGCGGCTGCCGGGCGGAGGGGCTCCTCACTTCCCCGACAGGGCGGCCGGGCAGAGACGCTGCTCACCTCCCAGATGGGGTGGCGGTCGAGCAGAGACACTCCTCAGTTCCCAGACGGGGTCGCGGCGGGGCAGAGGCGCTCCTCACATCCCAGACGGGGTGGCGGGGCAGAGGCGCTCCCCACATCTCAGACGACGGGTGGCCAGGCAGAGACGCTCCTCACTTCCCAGACTGGGCCGCCGGGCAGAGGGGCTTCTCACATCCCAGATGATGGGCGGCCAGGCAGAGACGCTCCTCACTTCCCAGACGGGGTGGCGGCTGGGCAGAGGCTGCAATCTCGGCACTTTGGGAGGCCAAGGCAGGCGGCTGGGAGGTGGAGGTTGTAGCGAGCCGAGATCACGCCACTGCACTCCAGCCTGGGCAACGTTGAGCACTGAGTGAGCGAGACTCCGTCTGCAATCCCGGCACCTCGGGAGGCCGAGGCGGGCAGATCACTCACGGTCAGGAGCTGGAGACAAGTCCGGCCAACACTGCGAAACCCCGTCTCCACCAAAAAATACAAAAACCAGTCAGGCTTGGCGGCGCGCACCTGCAATCCCAGGCACTCGGCAGGCTGAGGCAGGAGAATCAGGCAGGGAGGTTGCAGTGAGCCGAGATGGCGGCGGCACAGTCCAGCCTTGGCTAGGCATCAGAGGGAGACCGTGGAGAGAGGGGGAGAGGGAGACCGTGGAGACGGAGAGGGAGTGGGAGAGGGAGGAGGGGGAGCGGGAGCGGGAGAGGGAGCGGGACACTTTTATGCATTTATACAAGTTTTTTTTTTTTTTAATTGAAAGAAAATTTTAGCCAAGTGTGGTGGGCACATGCTTGTAGTCCTAGCTACTCAGGAGATTGAGGATGGGGGATAGCTTGCGCCAAGGAGTTCACATTCAGCCTGGGCAACGCAGCAAGATCCTGCTCAAAAAGAAAAAGAAAAAGTAAACATTTTCTTTAAAATAGTATGTTTTAAAAAGTAGTTCCGCTACATTGCAATGCTATCATTAAAAAAAAAAATTCTAATTTTTAAAGGCAAGGTCTTGCTCCTTCTCCCAGGCTGAAGTGCGGTGGTACAGTCATAGCTCATTGCAACCTCAAACTCTTGGATTCAAGTGATCCCCACTCTTCAGCCTCCTGAGTAGCTACCCCCCTCCTGGCATGTACCACTGTGTCTGGCTGATTTTTTTTGTTTTTTATTTTTTATAGAGATGGGTTCTTGCTATGTTGCCCAGGCTGTTCTAGAACTCCTGGCCTTGAGTGATCCTCCTGCCTCGGCCTCCCAAAGTGCTGGGAGCCACCGCACCTGGACTGTATTGCAATACTTAAAAATAATCCTAAATCTCCTTGTCAATAAGTGACTGTAATATATATATAATATATATATGTATTATATATATAATACATATATATATATTTTTGAGACAGAGTCTAGCTCTGTCACCCAAGCTGGAGCGCAGTGGCGCAATCTTGGCTCACCACAACCTCCACCTCCCAGGTTCAAGCGATTCTCGTGCCTCAGCCTCCCGAGTAGCTGGGATTACAGGCGCCCACCACCACGCCTGGCTAATTTGTTGTATTTTTAGCAGAGATGGGGTTTCACCATGTTGGTCAGTGTGATTTTGAACTCCCGACCTTAAATGTTCCGCCCTCCTCGGCCTCCCAAAGTGCTGGGATTACAGGCGTGAACCACCGTGCCCGGCCGATTTAATATAAATTTTAGAATCACATTGTCGTGTTCCCTGAAATATATTTTGAGATTTTGATTTTTTTTTCTTTTTAAATTTATTTTATTCTTTGTTTCTAACATGGCTGTGAAATGCTCTGAGTGATGGGTATTTTACTGAATTTATAAAACAATTTGAGAGGGAATTGACATTTTTTTAACCCCCCTGCTGGAATTGACATTTATATAAAGTGAGCTTTTAGTACTTGTTAGTGATATGTTCTTTGAGACTTCAAAAGTTGTAATTAAAGAGACAAACATGAATATATATTTTTTAATTTTGGAGGTCTGTTTCTTCTATGGGACCTTGCTACAATTTAATGAACTAGAAAAAAAAAGAATAAAATGTCAACTCAAATCAAATAGATAATCAGAATAGAAATATACTTAAGCTGAACGTTGGTTTGCACTAAAGAACTGCCTTATAAAAGCATAATGAGTTATCTCTCCAGATGAGGTTACCTCAATTTATGTTCTGTGTAGAAAAAGCCAGGCAGATGAATCATTATTTGTCTTGTGTTTGAATAGATGCTGCTTCATTTTGAAGGGTGACCCTTGTTCCAAAAGATGATCAGATGTCACCATTCTAACTAGTAGATCCTGATTATGTATATTTGGTACATTTGGGATTACTGTGCCTCCCTTTACATTAAGAACCTTTCCATATGGAACCCCAATATTCTTACTTTGTCTTTTTTTTGTTTGTTTTTTTGTTTTTTTTTGAGACGAAGTTTTGCTCTTGTTACCCAGGGTGAAGTGCAATGGTGTGATCTCGGCTCACAGTAACCTCTGCCTTCTAGGTTCAAGCAATTCTCCTTCCTCAGCCTCCCGAGAAGCTGGGATTACAGGCACTTGCCACCACACCTGGATAATTTTTGTATTTTTAGTGGAGACAGGGTTTCACCATGTTGGCCAGGCTGGTCTTGAACTCCCGACCTCATGTGATCCACCCACCTCAGCCTCCCAAAGTGGTGGGAATACAGGCGTGAGCCACCGCGCCCGGCCTTACGTTGGTTTTTACATACACAGAAGTTTTCATCACCTGCGCTTGTTCTGGTTATCTTTTTTTTTGAGACAGAGTCTCCCTCTGTCGCCCAGGCTGGAGCGCAATGGCTCAATCTCGCCTCACTATAACTTCCGCTTCCCGGGTTCAAGCGATTCTCGTGCTTCAGCCTCCTGAGTAACTGAGATTACAGGCACGTGCCACCACGCTCAGCTGATTTTTGTATTTTTAGTAGAGATGGGGTTTCACCATGTTGGCCAGGCTGGTCTTGAATGCCTGACCTCAAGTGATCCGCCCGCCTTGGCCTCCCAAAGTGCTGGCATTACAGGCGTGAGCCACCGCGCCCAGCCCTGTTCTAGTTCTCTGAAGAGATTGTAAGTTGTAGACACTTCTGTTTCCCCTGTAACTTCTCACCATGTGCTACCTGACATGCTGCTCAATACAGTAGATGCACAATAAGTATCCTTAGCCCACTGATCACCTCTTTCAGAGCAGGGTCCTGCAACACTGAGCATTGCTACAGGTTCTCAGTTACACAATGAAAGGAAATGGAAGGCATTAGAGACCACCTTGTCCAACCAATCCTTACATTACTGCAGTTGAAGAAATAGAGGCTTTGGGAGAGTAGAGATTTGCATGGCGTTGGCCATCTCCTGGTCCAGTGCTTTTGCTCCAGGACACATCACTTCCTAGATGCTTCCTGTTTATGGCCTAGGCTGCCTGCACTTCAGCTCTTGTTTTTGGTTCCCCTGCTTGTCAGGTACAATCCACTGTTCTATAGCCAGGATTTTAGTCATCTAGAGCTACCATAACAAAATACCACAAACTAGGTGGCTTAAACAACAGAAATGAACTTTTCACAGTTCTGGAGGTCAGAAATCCAAGACCAAGTTGTTTGCAGGGTTGGTTTCTCTTGTGATCTCTCCTTGGCTTGCAGATGGCCACCTTCTTATTGTGTCTTCAGATGGTTTTTCTCTGTGTGCACACATCCTGGGGATCTCTCCTTCTTCTAAGGACATCATTTCTATCAAATTAATCCTTCATCCTTATGACTTAATTTAACTTTTTTTTTTTTTTTTTTTTTGAGATGAAGTTTCACTCTTATTTCCCAGGCTGGAGTGCAATGGTGCAATCTCAGTTCACTGCAACCTCCGCCTCCTGGGTTCAAGCGATTCTCCTGTGTTAGCCTCCCGAGTAGCTGGGATTACAGGCACCTGCCACCACACCTGGCTAATTTTTTGTATTTTTAGTAGAGATGAGGTTTCACCATGTTGGCCAGGCTGGTCTCGAACTCCTGACCTCAGGTGATCTGCCCACCTCGGCCTCCCGAAGTGCTGGGATGAAAGGCGTGAGACACTGTGCCCTGCTGAATTTAACTAAACTTTAAGGAGGTAATTAATGCAGTCACATTAGGGGTCAGAGCTTCAGCATATGAATTTTGTCGGAAAACAATTCAGTCCATAACAGCTAGCCACATTTCTCCACCATGTACTCAAATGTATTTGTCTCTATTGTCTCTTTGGAACATTTTGGAAATTGAGCTCTGGCCCTGTCTAGATTTCTTTACGTTTTTTTCTTCTCACTGTATGTATTTGTCATCAGATAAGCAGATATATAGAAGTTAAATATAACATTTACTAATGTATACTGCACCTTACGTAGTCCATGGAATTAATTGTGCATCAGAATATAGACACAGAAATTTAGAATGAAAAGCTGTCAAGAAGAATATTGACTCTTTCAGGCGGGGCATTGCAGGCATTACTATCTAGCTGGAGGCAGGGCAGTTGAGGAAAACTGTGGACCAGGATGCAATTTTTAATTAAAGAAGGTTTAGAAATTTGGAAGGAGTAGTCCCCCCTTTTCTGCCATTTTACCTTCCATTGTTTCAGTTTCTCATGGGCCAAAAAGATGAAATAGAAAATCCCAGAAAAAAAGCAATTTATGGGTTTAAAATTGCGTGCCATTCAGAGTGGCATGATAAAATCTCTTGCCATTTGCTTTGTCCAACCTAGGACATGAATCATTCCTTTGTCCAGCCTAGCCATGCTACAGACGCTCCCCACCCGTTAGTGGCTTAGTAGCTGTCAGGGTTATCTGATTGACTGTCTTGGTATTGCAGTACTTGAATCCAAGTAACCCTTCATAATGGCTCCAAAGTGCAAGAGTAGTGATGCAGGCAATTTGGACATGCCAAAGAGCCATAAAGTGCTTTCTTTAAGTGAAAAGGTGAAAGTTCTCAGCTTAATAAGCTAAGAATAAAAGTTAGCTGAGGTTGCTAAGATCTGTGGTACAAATCCATCTTCTATCCATGAAATTGTGAAGAAAGAAAAAGAAATTCATGCCAGTTTTACTGCTGTACCTTCAGTTGCAAAATTATGGCCACAGGGCCATAATTTTGATAAATGCTTAGTTAAAATGAAACAGTCGTTGCATTCGTGGGTGGAAGACATGAACAGAAACCTGTTCTGACTGACAGCAATTAGGTTTGGTACTATCTGCGGTTTTGGGCACCCGCTGGAGGTCTTGGAACATATGCCCTGAAGGTAAGGGAGAACTACTGCTACATATATATTTTTTCTTGAGACGGGCTTCATAACTTCATTATTTATCTATTTTTCAGAATTCCTGAGTGTAGGCTTCATAACTTTAATCAGAGACACAAAGTTACTTATGGGTCTTAAAATCAAGAATGACAATGGTTTAGAGTATACTTTGTCTTTGACTATATATGACTATATATATATAACTTTGACTATATATGACTATATATATGACTATATATATGACTATATATGACTATATATGACTGTATATGACTATACATATGACTGTATATATGACTATATATATATTAAAGCCAGTCAAATTTAGCAGTGGGGGGTTGTATACCAACTTTAGTGACACTAATGTTAGTAAGTTGTGATAACCTACTACCATCAGAGCAGCCTGCCTTTGGCAATATTGAATGCAAATTAACATCTTAAAATAATGATTAAAAATCCCAGCACTTTAGGAGACTGAGGGAGAAGGATTGCTGGAGCCCAGGAGTTCAAGACCAGCTTGGGCAACATGGCAAAACCCCAAATTAGCCGGACGTGATAGTCGTTGCCTGTAATTCCAGCTGCATGGGAGGCTGAGGTGGGAGAATTGATTGAGCACGGGAAGTTGAGGCTGCAGTGAGCCATGGTCACACCACTGCACTCCAGCCTGGGTGACAGAGTAAGACCTTATCTCAAACTAAACAGTGAAAAAAGTGAGAATGTTATAATAATTTAAAAAAATTTTTTTACAAAGGAAATGTGTCCTTGCTAGTACTTGACATTGTCAGCCATTTTCAGTTAAAACTTGATGGTGTGTGAATAGCAGCACCTAATTGTGAAAAGACCATTGTTGGCTTGCAGAACACCTCGTCTGTGTACTCAAGGTAGCAAAGGAATAACGTCATGGTGGATTAGTGCATGGAGCCATGTGTGGTTTGTAGACTCATAGGACTGATGACTAGGCTTTTTGGAACGTGTAAACAAACCCAAGTCTGAAGATTTTAATAGATGAAGATAATTTCTTAAAAGTGTGCATTTTAGAAAAATATTGTAAAATAGCCGGGAGCAGTGGCTCACGACTGTAATCCCAGCACGTTGGAAGGCCGAAGTGGGTGGATCACCTGAGGTCAGCAGTTCAAGGCCAGCCTGGGCAACATGGTGAAACCCTGTCTCTACTAAAAATACAAACAAGTTATCCAGGCGTGGTGACACACCCCTGTAATCCCAGCTACTTGGGAGGCTGAGGCAGGAGAATTGCTTGAATCCAGGAGGTGGAGGTGGCAGTGAGCAGAGATCGTGTCACACTGCATTCCAGCCTGGGCAACACAGAGAGAGACTCTGTTTCAAAAAAAAAAAAAAAAAAAAAAAAAAATTCTAAAATATCGATAAGAAAAATGTTTTCAGTTTTTAAAGTTCCTGCTATACCTATCTAATTCTCATATAAAATGTGTCACTGAAGTTCATACCAGAAAACAATATAATTGTTTTAAATGAGAATTAGGTATAGCAAGAACTTTAAAATAATATGATAGGGCCCTTCTTGCAAAGGAGGTACATAAATGTAGAAATATGAATTTCCCTTTAAGAAGAGAATAAGCTTTAATTATAGGGGAAAAAAAGAAGCAAACAATTTGCGCCTTAAATGTCTGTTCATGTACTGGGCCATAAATTGACTTGTTTGTATTGACAAGAAATCTAAAGAAAACAGAAATTTAATATCTAGGCAGCTAAGCAGAATCAACTTACCTGATCAACTTATCTGTTGATTAATCAAGGTTAGGTGAAAGTCACAGTAGGAACTGTACTCAATTATTTATAATAAATGACAAATTTTCTCTGCTTCTTGATATTCATTTTGAAGAGATAAGAACTCTCTTGATGTCAAATTGATTTCCTAGGGAGGATCTTTTTGTTTATTTTTTACGTAAATTTTTTTAAAATCATCCATCCCAAAATGTCAGAGAGGCTCTTATTACTCATCTAAATTATAACTCTTTCCCTCTACATTTGTATTTTTGTTAATTTTATTCAACATGTTGTAGATAATGCATAAAATGATAAATTATTCTTACTTTTTGTTTTGTTTTGAGACAGAGTTTTGCTTTGTTGCCCAGGCTGGAGTGCAGTGATGTAATTTCGGCTCACTGCAGCCTCTGCCTCCCAGGCTCAAGTGATTTTCCTGCCTCCCTAGTAGCTGAGATTACAGACTTGCTCCACCACACGGGGCTAATTTTTATATTTTTTTGTAGAGACAGGGTTTTGCTATGTTGCCCAGGCTGGTCATGAACTCTTGGCCTCAAGCGATTCTCCCACCTCACCCTCCCAATGTGCTGGAATTACGGGCGTGAGCCACTACCCTTGGCCTGTTTATCTTTTTGTGATTGGCTTCTTTTAATTAGCATAATGTCTTCAATGTTTTTCCATGTTATAGCATATGTCAGAATTTTCTTCCTTTTTAAGGCTGAATCATATACCATGGTATTTATATACCACATTTTGTTTGTCCACTTCTCCACTGATGCACATTTGGGTTGCTTCCACTTTGTGGATATTCAGAATAATGCTGCTATGAACATGAGTATGCAAGAGATTTTTAGTACAGGCATACCTCATGTGTGTTACTTTATTGTGCTTTACTGATACTGCATTTTTTATAATGTGGAGGTTTGTGGGAACCTTGCATTAAGCAAGTCTGTCAGTGCCATTTTTCCAGTGGCACATGTTCATTTCTTGTCTCTGCATCACATTTTAATAATTCTCGCAATATTTCAAACTTTTTTATTTTATCATTATTGTATCTGTTATGACAATCTTTAATCGGCGATCTTTGATGTCACTATTGTAATTGTTTTGGAGTGTCATGAACTGCACCCATATAAGATGGGGCAAACCAATTAGATAAATGTTATATATGTTCTGACTATTCCACTGACCGATCCTGTCTCTCTCCCTCTCCTTGTGCCTCCCTCTACCTTGAGATGCCACAGTGTTGAAATTAGGCCAATTAATAATCCTATAATGGCCACTTAGTGAAACAAAATGAAATAAAGAGTCTTGCATATCTCAGTTTAAATCAAAAGCTAGAAATAATTAAGCTTAGTGAGGAAGGCATGTTGAAAGCTGAGATAGGTTGAAAGCTAGGCCTCTTGTGCCAAACAGTTAGCCAAATTGTGAATGCAAAGGAAAGGTGCTTGATGGAAATTATAAGTGCTACTCCAGTGAACACACAAATGATAAAAAAAGAAACAGCTTTATTGCTGATATGAAGAAAGTTTGAGTGGTCTGGATAGAAGATCAAACCAGCCACAGCATTCCCCTAAATGAAAGACTAATCCAGAATAAGGTCCTAACTCTTTTCAATTATATGAAGTCTGAGAGAGGTGAGAAAGCTTCAGAAGAAAAGTTTGAACCTAGCAGATGTTGGTTCATGAGGTTTAAAGAAAGAAGCAGTCTCTGTAATATAAAAGTTCAGGGTGAAGCAATAAATGCTAACAGAGGAGCTGCAGCAAGTTATTTAGAAGATCTAGCTAAGATTATTGATGAGGTACCTACACTAAACAAAGATTTTCAATGTAGACCAACAGCCTTATGTTGGAAGAAGATGCCATCTGAGACTTTCATAGCTAGAGAGAAGTCAATGTCTGGCTTCAAAACTTCAAAGGACAGGCTGACTCTCTTGTTAGGAGACAGTTGGAGGTTTGTGGGAACCTTGGATCGAGCAAGTCTATCAGTATCTGTGCTGGTGACTTTGTGTTAAAGCCAGCCCTCATTTACCATGCCAAAATTTTAGGTCCCTTAATAATTATGCTAAATGTACTCCACTTGTGCTCTATAAATAGAACAACAAAGCCTGAATCTCAGTACATTTGTCTTTAGTATGGTTTACTGAATATTTTAAGCCCACTGTTGAGATCTACTGCTTTAAAAAAGAAAGATTCCTTTAAACTTATTTCTGCTCATTGACCACACACCTGGTCACCCAAGAGCTCTTATGGAAATATTACAAGGAGATGAATGTTGTTTTCATGCCTGCTAACACAACATCCATTCTGCAGCCCCAGCCCATGGATCAAGAAATAACTTTAAATTTCAACTCTTTTTTTTTTTTTTTTTTTGAGACGAAGTCTTGCTTTGTCGCCCAGGCTGAAGTGCAGTGGCGCTATCTCGGCTCACTGCAAGCTCCACCTCCTGAGTTCATGCCATTTTCCCGCCTCAGCCTCCCAAGTAGCTGGGATTACAGGCGCCTGCCACCATGCCCGGCTAATTTTTTTTTTTTGTATTTTTTAGTAGAGACGGGGTTTCACCATGTTAGCCAGGATGGTCTCGATCTCCTGACCTCATGATCCACCCACCTCGGCCTCCCAAAGTGCTGGGATTACAGGCGTGAGCCACCGCACCTGGCCTTCAACTCTTATTATTTAAGAAATACATTTGGTATGACTTTAGCTGCTGTAGGTAGTGATTCCTCTGATGGATCTGGACAAAGTAAACTGAAAACTTTCTGGAAAGGATTCACCATTCTAGATGCCATTAAGAACATTCATGATTCATGGGAGGAGGTCAAAATGCAACATTAATGAGAGTTTTAGAGACGCTGATCCCAACTTTCATGGATGACTTTGAGGGGTTCAAGACTTCAGTGGAGGAAGTCACTGTAGAAGGTGCTGGAAATAGCAAGACATCTAGGATTAAAACTGGAGCTTGAAGGGTGTGACTGAATCTCATTAAAAAACTTGATTAGATGAGGAGGTGCTTCTTATGGATGAATAAAGAAAATGGTTCATTGAAATGGAATCTACTGGTGAAGATAGACCATTATAGAAATGACAACAAAGGATTTAGAATATGACATAAACCTAGTTGATAAAACAGTGGCAGAGTTTGAGAGGATTGACTCCAGTTTTGAAAGTAGTTCTACTGTGGGTAAAATGCTATCAAATAGCATCACATGCTACAGAGAAATCTCTTGTGAAACGAAGAGTTAATCAATGTGGCAAACTTCATCATTGTCTTATTTTAAGACATAGCCCCAGCCACCTTAACCTTCAGCAACCACCATTCTGATCAGTTAGCAACCATCAACATTGAGAGAAGACCCTTCACCAGCACATAGATTACAACTCACTGAAGGCTCAGATGGTTGGTAGCGTTTTTTAGCAATAAATTATTTTAATTAAGTTATGTACGTTGTTTTTTAGATGTAATGCTATTGAACACTTAATACACTTAATAGTGTCAGCATAACTACTATATGCATTAGGAAACCAAACTATTTGTGTGACTAGCTTTATTGCCATATTCACTTTATTGTAGTGGACTGGAACCAAACTTTCAATGTCTCCAAGGTATTCCTGCCTTTAAAGAAAAAATATTCTCCAAATTATCCTAATGTGCAGCCAAGAGAGAGAACCACTAATAGTGTTTCTAAACTTAGAAGACAGTCCTATGTTAGAAATTTAATATAAACCTTAATGTGAAGTTTTAAGAAATAGTATATGGCATCTATACATTACTTTAGAAAAAGGTAGACATATTGCACCTATTTTCTATTTTGAAGTTGAGTTTTTTTTTGGTCTTGAATTTAAGGTGTTACTGTGGCCGACTGATTGGAGACCATGCTGGGATAGATTATTCCTGGACCATCTCAGCTGCCAAGGGTAAAGAAAGTGAACAATGGTCTGTTGAAAAGCACACAACGAAAAGCCCAACAGATACTTTTGGCACGATTAATTTCCAAGATGGAGAGCACACCCATCATGCCAAGGTTTGCTAGTAACCCAAATTGTTTTGCTGGTTTCTTTCTTTTTTTTTTTTTTTGAGACGGGGTTTTGCTCTTGTTGCCCAGGCTGGAGTGCAATGGCACAATCTCGGCGCACTGCAACCTCTGCCTCCCGGGTTCAAGTGATTCTCCTGCCTCAACCTCCTGAGTAGCTGGGACTACAGGCATGGGCCACCACTCCTGGCTAATTTTGTATTTTTAGTAGAGACGGGGTTTCTACTAACAGGTTTCTGCCTGTTTGAAGTATTTGTGCCTTCACATTTTTCAATAGCTGCACCGTTCCTGATGTTCAGAAATTTTAATATTTTAATTTTGGAATAAAGGAATTATGTATCAAGAAGTTCAGGCTGGGCACGTTGGCTCACACCTGTAACCCCAGAACTCTGGGAGGCCAAGGCAGGTGGATCACCTGAGGTCAGGAGTTTGAGACCAGCCTGGCCAACATGGCGAAACCCCATCTCTACTAAAAAATACAAAATTTAGCTGGTGTGGTGGCACAGGCCTGTAATCCCAGCTACTTGGGAGGCTGAGGCTGGAGAATCACTTGAACCTGGGAGGCAGAGGTTGCAGTGAGCCAAGATTGCACCACTGCACTCCAGCCTGGGCGACAGCATAAGACTTCATCTCAAAAAGAAAAAAAAAAAGAAGTTCAAAGATGAATTGGAAATTGTTTTAAATTACTGTCATGTTCTGGAGGATCATGTGTTAACTCCTATTTGCATGTATGGAGATCTTTGCCTGTGGTTTTGTTTCATAATTCATGGTTTCTTATTGTCCTTACTTCTTCCTATAAATCCGGCTTATTCTTGCTGTTGGTTCGCGTAAGTTTGAGGGAGGCAAATTCATCTCAATATCCTTTGAGTGATCTGCATTTGCTGGAAAAAGCCAGCCAGCTGTGCAATACAATATTAGGTAAAATAAAAAATGATTCTGGGGCTACCTGCTGGCTTTGATTTCCCTCATCTTTTCTTTTGCTTACATTGACGATTAAAGAGATGACTGTTTTTGTGAAAAGTATTTGTTTCAGAACAAAAGTGTTTTCAGAGGGATAATGGTTAGAAGGTAAAATTTACAATTTTAATTAGAAGGTAAAATTTACAATAAATTAAATGTCCATGCTCTAGAATCTTAATTTAAATTATGCAAATCTGTGAAATGATTAAGTAAACAGAAAGCCATAGCATTTATGAAAAATCCCATTTCACCTATTTGTTATAGCTTCTGATGAAAAGGTTTGCTGACATAGTGATTTTGGCCAGTTGTTCGAAATATTTCTTTTTCTTTTCTTTTTTTTTTTTCTTTCTTTCTTTCTTTTTCTTTTTTTTTTTGAGACAGAGTCCTGCTCTGTCACCCAGGCTGGAGTGCAGTGGCGTGAGTGGAGTGAATGATCTCAGCTCACTGCAACCTCCGCCTCCTGGGCTCAAGCAATTCTCCTGCCTCAGTCACCTGGGTAGCTGGGATTACAGACGTGTGCCACCATGCCTGGCTAATTTTTTTGTATTTTTAGTAGAGATGGGGTTTCACCATGTTGGCCAGGCTGGTCTTGAACTCCTGACCTCAGGTGTTCCGCCCGCCTCGGCCTCCCGAAGTGCTGGAATTACAGGCGTGAGCCACCGCACCCTGCCTGTTTGAAGTATTTCTGCCTCACCCCAGGTTCTCTGGAGAGCATTGGTGGGCCAGCCTTGAAAACCAGAGGAAGCTTTCCTACAGTGACTTGTAATTCCCAGAAGGAACTTAATGGGAGTGTGGAATCTTTTAAAAGTAAATATTTCCATTACATGAAGATGAACTTTAAAGAGATCCCACATACTTCCTTTTAGATTTTGGCCATTTTAGTTGCCCTGCTGTGTGCTCATTGTTTCTGTGCCTGGCATAACTTTTTTACAATGTTCTATTCACCTACATGTGCTTTTCTTGCAGTATATTAGAACTTCTTATGATACAAAACTGGATCATCTGTTACATTTAATGTTGAAAGAGTGGAAAATGGAACTGCCCAAGCTTGTGATCTCAGTCCATGGGGGCATCCAGAACTTTACTATGCCCTCTAAATTTAAAGAGATTTTCAGCCAAGGTTTGGTTAAAGCTGCAGAGACAACAGGAGCGTGGATAATAACTGAAGGCATCAATACAGGTAAAGCTCCCTCCCTCCGTTTCTCCCACCCTCTCTTCCACCCTCCCTCTCTCCCTCTTTTCTTTTTTCCTTTCTCTTTCTTTTCTTTTCTTTCCCTCCCTCCCTCTCTCCCTCCCTCCTTCCTTCCTTCCTTCCTTCCTCTCTCTCTTCTCTTTTTCTTTTTTCTTTCTAACTGTGAATCAGGTAGTGTGCCACATAATCTCTGCTCTGTAGCATTCCTAGGATATGTGGTGCTGTGAGGAAGAAAGATGAAAATCCTAGTGACTAGAAAATAAACCCAGAAGAATCATAGGTTTTTCCTGGAATGTGTTTTTACCATTGTCAGAATATACTATTTTAATGTAACTTCAGATAAACCTCTGGAAAAGAAAATAGTCTTTCCTGAGCTCCCAACTACAGCAAGGCTAGAAGGGACATCGAATCCATGCAAGTGCGTAGTGTGTGTGGGCCTGGACTTTCACTAAACTCATATAATCATTGTCAGATTCTCAGATTTGGGAAATCAGTGATGTGGGTAAAACTTGCATTGCGTGTTTTGGGCATGAGTAGATACTTTTTTTTTTTTAACTACATGATTGCCAAAACACTCACCGTCTCAATCACTGACTCTTCTACACTTCTTAAAATCTGAAATTCCAGAATTGTATATGGTGGGCTCTGACCTTATTTCTTTGCTTCAGTGTTTGTGAACTGTCTGCACATAAGGACAACCTGGGGAGCTTTTAAAATACAAATGTACAGGCTCTTCCCCAGATGAATTAGAAGCTTTTAGTCCGGAGCTTCTGAAGTATGTCAGCCAGGATTGAGAACTAGTGATTCCATAAACTCTTGTCTCTTACCAGTTTGTTACTAACCTGTGGTTTTCTTTTTCTTTTTCTTTTTTTTTTTTTGAGATGAAGTCTCGCTCTTGTCACCCAGGCTGGAGTGCAATGGTGCAATCTTGGCTCACTGCGACCTCCGCCTCCCAGGTTCAAGCGATTCTCCTGCCTCAGCCTCCCAAGTAGCTGGGATTACAGGTGCCTGTCACCACACCTGGCTAATTTTTGTATTTTTAGTAGAGACCGGGTTTCACCATATTGGCCAGGCTGGCCTCGAACTCCTGACCTCAGGCGATCTGCCCACCTTGGCCTCCCAAAGTGCTGGGATTACAGGCATGAGCCACCGTGTCTGGCCTAACCTGTGGTTTTCTATCTTCCCTTTACTTTTCTCTCTTTTGATTTGGCATGCCCTGCCCAGTGTCTCCTATCAAATTTTGCCCATGTTTTAAGATCTACACGAGATGCCAACGCACTCATCAAACAGCTTCTTGAATATCTCAACTAGAGCTACTCACTTTTGTCTTTTAATTTCTACAGCATTTACTGCCTGTAGCACTTGTAGAATGTTGGTATTTTGCCTTACAGGCTAGGATGAGTCAGTGTGTTAGCTCTCCTTCTGGTTGTGTACTAGAGGCAAGGGCCTGAGCATCTGCCTAAGCATTTAGCACCTTGTACTGACATAACAAAGTTCCTTTTGACTGAAAAGGAATGAAGGAAGTGAATGACTGAAAAAACAAAGTAAAATAAAACCAAGGGATTTGGCCCATCACAAATAGGTAACGCACACTTTATCATACATATTTTATAGAGATTGTTTCACATTCTTGGAAGAAACTGAAGTTGGCAGAGTTCTAAGTCCATTGTATAGTTCTTATTTGATTTCCAGTGAAGTGGGTGGGTAGGGAAGTTTCACATCATTCATTGAAAAGACAGGCTTGGGCAAGGCTTTTTCTTTGAATAACTAACTGCATGTCATGCTTCATTTTACTTAATGCCTTAAAAAGATCACTGAGTTTATGGCCAGTTAACCTAAAGAAACACAAATAGAGTAGTGTGGAGATGATTGAAATACTTCATATAAACAAAAGAAATGGGACATGAGAAATACTTGGATCTCCACTAAACAACAGTCAGGCCAGATGCAGTGGTTCATGCCTATAATCCCAGGCTTTCGGGAAGCTGAGGGCTGGTGAATTGCCTGAGCTCAGGAGTTCGAGACCACCCTGGGCAATGTGGCAAAACCCTATCTCTAAAAAATTGCAGAAATTAGCTGGATGTGGTGGTGTGCACCTGTAGACCCAGCTACTGGGGAGGCTGAGGTGGGAGGTTTACTTGAGCCTGGGAGGTCAAGGCTGCAATGAGCTATGATCATGTCACTCTACCCAGCCTGGGTGGCAAAGCAAGACCCTGTCTTAAAAAAAAAAAAAAAAAGGGCCGGGCGTGGTGGCTCACGCCTGTAATCCCAACACTTTGGGAGCCCGAGGTGGGTGGATCACAAGGTCAGGAGATCGAGACCAACCTGGCCAACACGGTGAAACCCCGTCTCTACTAAAAATACAAAAAATTAGCTGGGTGTGGTGGCGGGCACCTGTAGTCCCAGCTTCTTGGGAGGCTGAGGCAGGAGAATGGCATGAACCCAGGAGGCGGAGGTTGCAGCGAGCCGAGATCGTGCCACTGCACTCCAGCCTGGGCTACGAGCGAGACTCCGTCTCAAAAAAAAAAAAAGAAAACAACAACAACATAAAACAATCAGGCTAACCTGATTCAACCACAGCTCCTCTATGGCCTGGCTACTTAAGGATTAGTCCCTGGACCAGCAGCATCAGCATCAGCTGAGAGCTTGCTGAAAGTGCCTATTTCAGGCCCCACCCCAGACCTGCAGAATCAGAACCTGCATTTTAACAACATCCCCAGATGATTCCCGTGCACATTTAAATTTGAACTCTGCTTATGAGCTCCCGTCTATTCTTGACAGGCTTCTCAACCATAGTTGAATATAATTTCGCATGAATCTTTGACATTTACTTAAATTGAATGCCACAAGCCTTAAGAATCTACTATGTGAAAAGCATTTGGATAGGTGTTAGGAATGAAAGAGGAGTAACACGGACCCTGAATTTAGTGATGGGTTGGGCTGTGACAGACAAAAAGCAACTAGTGAGAAATTGATGCTGAGTGGGTTATAGTTGAGATTCAAAGGAAGTGTTTTGAGAATACAAGGAAGAGGGACATGAATTCTAGTTTCAACTGAGGGCACCTTGGAAGTCTTGGGAAGGATATAGCACTTGGCATTGGTGTTGTGGTAAAGGTAGGAAGCGGCATTAGTAAGAAGTGGCAGCTCAGGGTTAGGCACACAGCTAGAGGTGAAGGCATGTGTAGAAAGAAGTGATAAAGCTCCTGGCTGGAGTGTGTGCCATGTGGCAGGGGACAGGGACTGCAAAGGAGACTGGAGCCAGATTGGGTGCCATGCTGAAGTCTTATTCTCTACATAGCAAGGAGCCCTGAAAGGAATTTGAACAGCAGGATGAATAGGGGAATAACATGGTCAAATTGGGTTTTACGGAGAGTCTCAAACAACGATATGTGTTAGGATCACATGTAAGGTGCTTAAAACAACAACAGTGTTGGCACACCATGCCAAACCATGGAATCAGAATCTCTACTGGGGTGGATGGCTCCACACTTGATATTGATGTGTGCCTGTGATCCAGATCCCAGGTTCTAGAGATGGCTCTGGGAGAGGGTCAGAAAATGAGTTGGAAGGGAAGATGCCAGGAACGAGGAAGTGATTTAGCTGCTAAGCCTCAGATCCATGCCATATGCAGGTTATTTTTCCTTCTGTGCTAATGACACATATAAGGTCAGTACCACACATAGGAAGAATAGGAAGAATAAGTCTTACAATGCAGTATTGTGATTTAAAGGTCAGATCAAGCCAATCTCAAAGGCTACTTACTGTATGATTCCAACTACAGTATATGACATTCTGGATAAGGCAAATCTATGGAGACAGTAGAAAGATCAGCAGTTGCCAGGAGCTGAGGGGAGAGAGGGATGAGTAGGCAGAGCACAGAATATTTTCAGGGCAGTGATACTAACATGGTGGATATACATCATTGTATCTTTGTCAAAACTCATAGAATGTACAGCAGCAAGAGTGAACCCTAATGTAAACTGATGTAAACTGTGGACTATGGAGAATAGTGATATTCTATTGTCATGACCCTATAATGTAGGGTCATCAATTGTAACAGATGTACCAGTCTCCTGGGGGATGCTGATAGTCGGGGAGGCTGTGTTTGTGTGGGAGCAGGGCATGGCGTGGGAACTTTCTGTACTTTTCATTCAATTTTGCTGTGAACCCAAAACTACTCTAAAAAATAAAGTCTATTCTTGAAAAAGGTCAAATTGCCTAAATTGGAATCCAATCTCTACAAAATCCAAGCTCTAAATAAATTGTCCAAAGCTCTACAAACCTTGGACAATTTATTTAAACTCCCAGTGCCACAATTTTTTGCCTATAAAGTGGACTAAAAACATTCCTACTTAAAGTGTAAATACATACAAAGGTAGCCAACACTTACTGAAATCTTACTGTAGGCCAGTAAGTGTTGGCTACTGTACTAATTACTAGTATTAATTCCAGAAGGGCGAACATTAACATATTACTCCTCAATGTATTAGCTTTGAAATATTTGTGCATATAAAGCTATTAAATTAGTTTGCCTTAATGAGCAAGGGACATATCTGCAGGATGTTGTGCTGGGACATTGGGTAAGATTAGGGATAAAAAAAACATTCATAATAGGAGAAAATTTTTGCAGTCTACCCATCTGTCAAAGGGCTAATATCCAAACTCTACAAAGAACTTAAACAAATTTACAAGAAGAAATCAAACAACCCCATCAAAAAGTGGGCAAAGTATGAACAGACACTTTTCATTAGAAGACATTTATGCAGCCAACAGACACATGAAAAAATGCTCATCAGCACTGGCCATCAGAGAAATGCAAATCAAAACCACAATGAGATACCATCTCATACCAGTTAGAATGGTGATTATTAAAAAGTCAGGAAACAAGTGCTGGAGAGGACGTGGAGAAATAGGAACACTTTTACACTGTTGGTGGGACTGTAAACTAGTTCAACCATTGTGGAAGACAGTGTGGCGATTCCTCAAGGATCTAGTACTGGAAATACCATTTGACCCAGCAATCCTATTACTGGGTATATACCCAAAGGATTATAAATCATGCTACTATAAAGACACATGCACACGTACGTTTATTGCGGCACTATTCACAATAGCAAAGACTTGGAACCAACCCAAATGTCCATCAGGGATAGATTGGATTAAGAAAATGTGGCACATATACACCATGGAATACTATGCAGCCATAAAAGGGATGAGTTCATGTCCCTTGTAGGGACATAGATGAGCAAACTATCGCAAGGACAGAAAACCAGACACCGCATGTTCTCACTCATAGGTGGGAATTGAACAATGAGAACACTTGGACATAGGGTGGGGAACATCACACACCAGGGCCTGTCAGGGGGTGGGGGGCTGGGGGAGGGCTAACATTAGGAGAAATACCTAAAGGAGGAGTTAATGGGTGCAGCAAACCAACATGGCACATGTATACATATGTAACAAACCCACTCATTGTGCGCATGTACCCTAGAACTTAAAGTATAATAATAATAAGCATTCATAATGTTAGGGCTGGGCTTGCTGAGGAAGGACAGTGCACAGCATTTTGCTTAGGCAAGAGTAGGATCGGATCTGAAGTTGTAGGCAGAAATTGCCCAAAGGGCTCAGAGGAACATTGTTCAGGTAGAGAGAGGTAATGATAAGAGGAAGATGTGTCTAGAAAGAATAGAGGAAGCCAAGGTATCAGAAACTAATTCGACTGTGCCAGCAACTCTCCCTAAGAATAGCCCTTGCATATGCTTGCCTATTTATTTGTCTGTTTCTGGCAGTCTCTTTGTTTTGCACGATTTGTGAATTAAAGTTTGACTTCTAAACTGGTTGTTCATAGGAGTGTCCAAGCATGTTGGGGATGCCTTGAAATCCCATTCCTCTCATTCCTTGAGAAAAATCTGGACAGTTGGAATCCCTCCTTGGGGTGTCATTGAGAACCAGAGAGACCTTATTGGAAAAGATGTAAGTAGACAATCCTTTCATAACAAAAGCAAATGAACACGTGTGCAAATTGCCAGCTTAACACTGTACCTGGATGTCTAATGAATGAACATTACAGATGTAATATATTCACTACCAAATCCTGACTCTCTGCTGCTTCCCTCACCCTGTCTTAGAAGATGACAGTCCCACCCTTGCAGTTGCTCAAGTCAAAAGCCTTGGACTAATCCTGGAATGATCTCTTTGTCTCACACTCAAACTTGATCTATCAGTTCCACTTTAAAAATATATCTAAAATCTGATTTCTTCTTCTCACTGCCCTTACTGTTACTGAGTGAATCCGAGCCACCATTATCTGTTGCCTGAATGATTGCAATAGCCATCTTTACTCTTACCTTTGTCTCCTAACAGCATAGTCTCAACATAGTAGCCAGAATGATTCTTTAAAAATATACAAATCAGATCATGCCATTCCTCTGTGTAAAACACTTCAAGGACTTCTGTCTCACTTAAGGTAGTAGCCAAGGTTCTTGAAGTGGTTTGCCCGTAGTGAAACAAGGGACATTCTTAATTTGGCCCTCCTAGTTCTCATCTGTTATCTTGTATTACTCTGCTTCATTCCTTCTTGTGTATTGATTCTTTGTTCTTATGTATTCTTTCAAAGGGAACGGACTTGTCTCAGTCTCTTTGTAAGACTAATATAATTTTTTGGTAAAATATTAGATATAAGAAAATGTTCTAAAGAAGAAAGATGACTACTGTTAATATTTCTGTCAGGATCATTTCAGAATTTTTTCTATGTATGTGTGTATATGTACAGCAAAAAAAGTGTGTATTTTAAAATAGTAACAGAACTGATTGCTATAAATGTGCTTTTTTTCAGCTTACCTATTTGCCGTAGTTATTTCTCCATGTCGATTAATACAGACATGATTATGGGTTGTTTAAAATTTTTTTTTTTTCCTGAGACGGAGTCTCGCTCTCTTGCCCAGGCTGGTGTGTAGTGGCGCAGTCTCGGCTCACTGCAATCTCCACCTCCTGGGTTCAAGCAATTCTCTTGCCTTAGCCTCCCAAGTAGCTGGGATTACAGGCACCCACCACCAGGCCCGGCAAATTTTTGTATTTTTAGTAGAGACAGGGTTTCACCATGTTGGCTAGGCTGGTCTCAAACTCCTGACCTCAGATGATCTGCCTGCCTCGGCTTCCCAAAGTGCTGGGATTACAGGCGTGAGCCACTGCACCCAGCCTGTTTTAACTTTGATTTTGGAAAACTTGCAACATATTAGGCAGTAGAGAAGTTAGAAAAATGAACTCTTTTCTATGTACCTATCTCCAGCTTCAACAGTTACCAGCTCATAGCCAATTTTGTTTCGCCTCTTCCCTTATCCATTCAGCCGACACCCTCCGTTATTTTGAAGCAAATTTGAGACATCAAATAATTTCATCTATAAATATTTTAGTAGTTCTTTCTAAAATATATGGACAATGAAAATATATAATCACAATGAAGTTATTATATCTAAAAAATTACCAGGAATTTCTGAGTATCACTGACTATCCAGTCTAGTCAAGTTTTTCATTGCCTCATAATGTTTTTTTCAAAAACAGGATTTCTTAAGTCTTCATTATTTAGTGATTTGATTTCATTATCCAAAAAAGTTTCATATATTGTGATGTGTTGTTATATCTCTTGACTTGCTTTTATTTTTGTCACTTTTAATCTATGGATTTTACCTCCATCTCATTTTTTTATGTGTGTGTAATTTATTTATTGAGGAAACTGGGTCATTTGTTCTGAAGAGTTTCCTCCAGCTTGGATTTTCCAGATTTAATCTTTTGTAGTGGTGTTTAGCATGTTTCTTTGCTTCTTTTCTGTAAATTGGTAGTTTGATTGAGAGGTATGATCAGGTTCAGGTTTTCTGTGTAAGTTTATGCCATAGGAGGAGGTATGTCTTTCCCTTGTAATATATGGGGGTCTCTCTTTTTATAATGTTAGCAGTCGTTGCATAGATTCATTATTTCAACAGAGTTCCAACATGATGACATTTAATTATAATGTCCTTTGTTTATTAGTTTACATGCTCTATGTACTTAACACTCTAATACTTAAATACTCCATATAGATAAACGTTTTCTCACCAATCACTTGGTTTACCTTGTGGTACAGTTGTATAGGAAGGGCTGAATAAATGCTTGACTCTTTTCTTTTTATTTGCCAGTTTTCAAAATAATGAAAGGTGAATGATGAGTTTTCTTAACTCATAAATGTAAACATCTTTGTCATATTTCAATCCATTAATCAATACAGTTATTATTCTTAATAATGTTCAAATTATCCCATTTTGGCCGGTGGAGTGTTTTCAAGATGTCTCCTCCTCTTTTCATACAATTCCATTGTCTATCATGACTTCCTTGCTTTTTAGTATGAAAAAATATTCCAGGCTCATTGTGTATATTTTTTGTTTCCCAGAGTAAAGGCTGTTTGCTTTTAGTGGGACATAGCTTTTTATTTTTATTTTTTTCCCAGAGATGGAGTCTTGCTGTGTTGCCCAGGCTGGAGTGTGGTGGCACGATCTCAGCTCACTGCAACCTCCGCCTCCTGGGTTCAAGCGATTCTCCTGCCTCAGCCTCCCAAGTAGCTGGGATAACAGGCACCCGCTACCACACCCAGCTAATTTTTTTATTGTTGGTAAAGATGGGGTTTCACCATATTGGCCGGGCTGGTCTCGAATTCATGACCTTGTGATCCACCCACTTCGGCCTCCCAAAGTGCTGGGATTACAGGCGGGAGCCACTGTGCCTGGTCAGTGGGACATAGTATTAGCAGAGCACATCTGGAGGCCAAGGAAACATTTTGATTTTTCATGTCAGCTAGTATCATACTGTACTGTATTGAATCAATGATTCCTCTATTATTGTCCATTTAGGTCATGTTCTGTTTTTCACTTTTGAGGATAATAATAATAATATTGTGATAAGATATGTAAATCTTTGATACTAGCTTGCTTATTTCCCTAGAATTAATTCTCAAAGTGGAATGCTTGGACCAGTCTGTATAACTGTTTAAAATGTGACACATTGCCTCTGGAAGGGTGGTAACAATTCACATTCTTGGCTGGGCATGGTGGCTCATGCCTATAACCCCAGTACTTTGGGAGGCCGAGGCCGAGGCTGGCGGATTGCTTGAGCTCACGAGTTTGAGACTAGCCTGAGGAACATGGTGAAACCCTTGTCTACAAAAAAAAAAACAAAAACAAAAAAACAAAAATTAGCTGGGCATGGTGGTGCGCGCCTATAGTCTCAGCTACTTGGGGGGCTGAGGTGGAAGGATTGCTTGAACCTGGGAAGTTGAGGTTGTGGTGAGCTGTGATTGCACCACTGCACTCCAGCCTGGGCAACAGAGTGAGACCCTGTCTCAAACAAACAAACCAAACAACAACAAAAACAAAAATAGCCAGCATGGCAGCATGTGCCTGTGATCTTAGCTACTCAGGAGGCTGAGGTGGGAGGATCGCTTGAGCCCGGGAGGCAGAGGTTGCAGTGATCCCAGATGGGCACTACTGTACTCCAGCCTGGGTGACAGAATTAGACCTTGTCTAAAAGAAAAAAACAAAACAAACAAACAAACAAAAAAACCCCAAAACAAAACAATTCATATTATTTTCAATGGGGTATGTGGATGCCCATTGAGTTCTGAGTATTCTGTTTTTTTTTCACGCTATACCCTTCTGTTAAGATATAAAATAATACCTAATTTTTCTTATTTACATTTCCCTGATTGCTAGTGAGGTTCAACATCTCTTCATCTGGTTTTTGTACATTTTCAAGCAGGGATTTTAGACTTCTTAACCTTCAAGTTTTTTTTGTTTTGTTTTGTTTTTTTAAGATAAAATTTGCTCTGTTGCCAAGGCTGAAGTACAATGGCATGATCATAGCTCACTGCAGTCTTGAACTCTTGGGCTCAAGTGATCCTCCCATGTCAGCCTCCAGAGTAGTTGGTACTACATGCATGCACCGCCACACCCAACTAATTCTTAAAAATTTTTTTCTTTTAGAGATGGGGCCTTGCTGTGTTGCTCAGACTGGTCTTGAACCCTTGGCCTCAAGTGATCTTCCTGCCTTGGCCTCCCAAAGTGTTGGGATTATAGGAATGAGCCTCTCTCTGTGCCTAGCCTTGAAAGATCCTATAATTCAGCCTAGTAACAATTTTGTTTGTCAAGTATGCTGCATTTCTCATAGTTTTTATTTTATATTATTTCTTATCTTTTTAAAATAAATACAAAATATGTATTAAATCTCTCAATTATTTTCCTTTTGGTTTCTTGCCTCAGTGTCATGCTTCGAAATTATAAAGGTAACATTTAAAGCCTAATGTTTATAAAGTTCATAGTGCCTTTTGCATCCATTATTTCTTTGAAGCCTCACAACAACCCTCTGAATAAAAATTATCAGTATCATCATCCTTACTTATACCTGAGGAAAATAAGCCTGAGAAAGAAAGCAAGAATTACTCAGAGTTAAGGTTAGTAAGTAGAAGAGCCTTGACTTAAACTTGGGCTTTCTTACTCTAAATATTGTGCTTTTGCCTCTAAAAGCAAATACGAAGTGGAGCAGCTTAAGAAAATGTCCATTAATGTAATAAAGATTTTGATGTTTTATAATGAATGAAATGCTGTTTGGCTGGTTGGCTGTTCCACTGTTTTATTTATTTATTTATTTTTGAGACGGGGTCTCACTATGTCGCCCAGGCTGGAGTGCAGTGGCGAGATCTTGGCTCACTGCAACCTCCACCTCCCAGGTTCAAGTGATTCTTGTGCTTCAGCCTTCTGAGTAGCTGGACTACAGGCGCATGCCACCATGCCTGGCTAATTTTTGTATTTTTGGTAGAGATAGGGTTTTACCATGTTGGCCAGGCTGGTTTCGAACTCCTAACCTCAACTGATCCACTAGCTTCGGCCTCCTAAAGTGCTGGTATTACAGGCGTAACCGCTCCTGGCCAGCTGTTACTCTTTATTTTGTTTGAAATACTAGAGAAAAGTCAGTGTCAAAATATTATTCTGGAATAAATCTATAAAAAGACACTATTTTTGAATAATGGTGTGGTCTATGTACTGGTGCCAGTCCTTGAACTGTTTTTTAATGATTTGAAACAAGGTAAGCACAGAAATGAAAATGAAGGCTGGGCGTGAAACCCCGTCTCTACTAAAAATACAAAAATTAGCCAAGCGTGGAGATGTGTGCCTGTAGTCCCAGCTACTCGGGAGGCTGAAGCAGGAGAATCGCTTGAATTTGGGAGGCTAAGATTGCAGTGAGCTGAGATCATGCCACTGCACTCCAGCCTGGGCAATAGAGCAAGACTCCATCTCAAAAAAAAAAAAAAAAAAGAAAGAAAGGAAAAAAAAATATTTAGAACCACTGCCAGCAATGTGACCATGCTGTGTCATTCAAGCACGTGGAAAGCAGGCTAATCTTGCTGAACAGGGTTTGTTTCAATACTGTTGAACTTGTGTTGTGAATCTCATGTACCACAAGCTGCCTACTAGTTATTCATAGTAGGATCACATATCGGTCCATTAAAACATGGGAAATTTAAAAAATTGATACCACAGATAGTTTGAGAAGCACTGCTCTAAATTGCAAGTAATACTTTTTTTTTTTCTTTTTGAGATGGAGTCTCGTTTTGTTGCACTGGAGTGCAGTGGCGCGATCTCACCTCACTGCAACCTCTGCCTGCCGGGTTCAAGCAATTCTCCTGCCTCAGCCTCCCAAGTAGCTGGGACTACAGGCACCCGCCACCATGCCTGGCCAATTTTTTTGTGTATTTTTAGTAGAGATGGGGTTTCACCGTGTTAGTAAGGATGGTCTCTATCTCCTGACCTTGTGATCCGCCCACCTTGGCTTCCCAAAGTGCTGGGATTACAGGCATGAGCCACCATGCCTGGCCGCAAGTAGTACTTTTTAAACTAGACAGGAACTCTGTTAGCACATAAAGATAGGCCTTTGGAGCAGGTGAGCCTGGGGAAGGATCTAGAGCTCTGACCCTCCCTTGTCCTTGCTGTCTCTCAGGTGGTGTGCCTGTACCAGACTCTGGATAACCCCCTCAGCAAGCTCACAACACTCAACAGCATGCACTCGCACTTCATCCTGTCTGATGACGGGACCGTGGGCAAGTATGGAAATGAAATGAAGCTCAGAAGGAACCTGGAGAAGTACCTCTCTCTGCAGAAAATACACTGCCGTGAGTATCACAGGGGCTCAGTCACCCAGTCTGGTTGCAGGCCTGCTGAGGTCTTTCATGGTCTTCCCTGACCATCAAAGCTCACACCCCTAGTCCCCTCAAGCTAGCCTCCTTAATACTCTTCAGCCACCCCCCTTCCCACATGGGTATCTCCCCTCCTCTCTCCCTCCATGTATCCAATCCAAATGACACTTCGAGGATCCACTAAAGTCTTCATCCTTCCATGATCCCCCCAAAGATTTCTTCCTCTCTCTCAACTGTCATCCACAAGTCTGCACCGTCTGATATCCTGTGTTCTTCCGGCTGTGGGTTCACCGTGGTCAAGGTGCTCACTTATCACCTGCACAGAGTAGAGGCCGAAGTTGGCCCCTGCCTTAGAGCAGCCAGAGGGATTAAGTTAACATAGTGAACCCGAAGCCAGAAGAAAGCAGGATATAAGACCGTGCAGACTTGTGGGTGACAGTTGAGAGAGAGGAAGAAATGTTTGGGGGATGATGGAGGGATGAAGACTTTAGTGGATCCTCAAAGAGTCATTTGGGTTGGATAGATGGAGGGAGAGAGGAGGGGAGATACCCATGTGGGAAGGGGGGTGGCTGAAGAGCATTAAGGAGGCTAGCTTGAGGGGACTAGGGGTGTGAGCTTTGATGGTCAGGGAAGATGACATTTCATGTGTGGGTGGGGTGGCCCTAGGCAGGGAAGGGGTTAAGACCAGACAGGATTTTTAGAAATAGGGACCTTGGGGCTGGGTGTGGTGGCTCACGCCTGTAATCCCAGCACTTTGGGAGGCCGAGGCGGGTGGATCACCTGAAGTCAGGAGTCGAGACCAGCCTGGCCAACATGGTGAAACCCTGTCTCTGCTAAAAATACAAAAATTAGCCAGGTGTGGTGGTGCATGCCTGTAATCCCAGCTACTCAGGAGGCTGAGGCAGGAGAATGACTTGAACCTGGGATGTAGAGGTTACAGTGAGCTGAGATCGCACCACTGCACTTCAGCCCGGGTGACAGAGCAAGACTCTGTCTCAAAAAAAAAAAAAAAAAGAAAAAGAAAAAGAAATAGGGACCTTGGAAAGTGTCAAGTTTGTGTCATGCTCACAGTGGTGCTTCAAGAGGGCCATTTTGGTAGTTTTATCTGGAGGAGGGCAAGGAGAAGGGAGGGCCAGAATCAGCATGCACCACTGGGCAGGGAAGTGTGAATCCTTTACAGAGAGCAGGAGGGCTGAGTGCTGCCTGGAAAACTGTAGACTTTTGGTTCAAGGCAACAGAAAGTCGATCCCTGCCTCTTGTGCCAAATTAAATCTTCCACAAAATACTTCCTTGGGACAAAGCGCCAGGGAGTGGGAATGCCTTCAGGAGGCTCAAGTCCTCTTCAGCCTTTGAGCATTGGGCTGAAAAAATGAAAGACTGGAAGTCCATTTAGTTTTTGGCCTTGATCCCTGGAGGCAGCAGAATGTAGTGAGGTCAGACAGATTGAAGCGCTGTCATTTTGTGCCTGTGACCTTGGCCAGATGGCATTAACATCTGTCAACTGTTTTCTTATTATAAAATGGAAAGAACTATCTACGTCTAACGTTTGTTGTGACAATTAATTGAGAAGATGTATATTAGGGATGTCTAGAATTGTGTTGGGTGCACGGTGTGTCTTTAATAAATGTCTGTTTCTTTCCTTCCTTTTTCCCTCCTTTGGTACAGTGATCATCTCATGGTTGTAGGGTAGGAGGACGGGAGGGACTCTGGGGATTGTGGTCGTTCACTTAACTCTTAGTGTGAATAAGGATTCTAAGGCTTATGCAGGTCAGGAAAAGGGGAGAGAGGATCAGATATGTGGTCTTCTGCAGGGTAGGAATGGCTGGGAGAAGGGAGACCAGCAGAGCAGAGGGAAGGAAGAGAGGTCAGAGAAGGACCTTGAAGAAGAATCCGTATAGAGAGGGATCCATTAGGGGCCTGAAATATTACCTGAAATGTCCTGTTGCCTCTGTTGACCTTCGCCCACCACCTAAATTGCGTGGGGTTCTGTGCAGCGCTATAATGTATGCTCCACGGGAGGTATGAGAGTCTTTGTCTTTCTTATTCCCTGCTGATTGCCCATTTTAGTAAGAATGCAACAACCCTGAGCTTGCTTATAGTAGCAGATGACATTTCTACTTTCAAAGACCTTGAAACCTAGGATTTATCTGGAGGCTTTTGCTGACTATGGAGTCAATTCCAGTGGACTGGTAACATTTATTATTCTAAGGAGAACCCATATAAAAACAGCAAAAACAAGAAGCCACCTATACACACACACACACACACACACACACACGGAAGAAAGAGAAGACATGCCCTCAAGAAACTCAAAATTCTTATGTATCAAGCTGATCTTCATACCTAACATACTTATGAGGGAGGTTGGCTACCATATTTGTATTTGTTGTTGATTTGATCAAAAAGGGATTTATTTTTGATGGCATGAAAATACTTAACTAGTGGTTGATTTATTTGACTTTTTTGTTTTTTCTGGAGACTGAGTCTCACTTTGTCACCCAGGCTGGAGTGCAATGGCGTGATATCAGTTCACTGCAACCTCTGCCTCCCTGGTTCAAACAATTCTCCTGCCCCAGCCTCCTGAGTAGCTGGGATTACAAGCACCTGCCACCACACCCGGCTAATTTTTTTCTATTTTTGGTAGTGACAGGATTTTACCATGTTGGCCAGGCTGGTCTCGAACTCCTGACCTCAAGTAATCCACCTGCCTTGGCCTCCCAAAGTGCTGGAATTACAGGTGTGAGCCACCGTGCCCAGCCTGTGGTTGATTTATTTTATTGCTTTTCAGCCAGTCTTCTTGGCGACTCTGGCAAACCCTTGTTGTTGGCAGAGAATACTTTAAAAAAAAAAAAAAAAAGACTCACATTATAAAGTTGCTGTAGGAATCCTTGGCTTTCAGCCATTTGAAATGTGGCCAATGTCAGCTTCTGTTTTGTAAGACTCTAAGGATGTGATTTCAAGATAGGAAACATAGGCTCTGATGCCTCTGTATCTTTTCGTAATCCAAATCTCAAGGGAGAAGAGTGCTCTTTCCTGGAATGTCTGTTCTAGGAACTTTTAATTTGGAGGTCTAATATTGTATTCCTGCCTCACCCTGGGACCTTACAGTAGAAGCAGATCTCTAGTGAGATTTCTCAGCAAGAATTTTACATTTTTTTCTTTTTAAACCAATTTTTATTAGTGTATCAGTAAGATTTTTTTTTCAGAAAAAGCCATAAATATATTTGATTTTGTGGGAATAAGTTATTATTTCAAGAGAAGTGGGCCAGGTGTGGTGGCTCACCCCTGTAGTCCCAGCACTTTGGGAGGCTGAGGTGGATGGATCACCTGAGGTCAGGAGTTCAAGTCCAGCCTGGCTAACATGGTGAAACCCCGTCTCTACTAAAAATACGAAAAAGCAGCCGGGCATGATGGCACGCACCTGTAATCCCAGCTATTCAGGGGGCTGAGGCAGGAGAATCACTTGAACCCAGGAGGCAGAGGTTGCAATGAGCTAAGATGGTGCCACTGCACTCCAGCCTGGGCAACAAAGTGAGACTCCATAAAAAAAAAAAAAAAAGTGTACCTAACAGAAATTGAATTCTCTTCCTCTTCCACAAAAATGCCCATATTAATTTTTTTTTCTTTTTCGGATGGTAAAAGTATTATATACTTCCACATTCAAGTAATGCAAAGAAAGCATATAACAGAAGAAAGGGACAGTTTTCTGTAATCTCACTATCAAAACTAACCATTCTTAACCTTTTCATATGTATATTTTCACAAATTTTCTACACACACATGCAGACGCACACACACACACACAAGCAACATCTTTTAAGCAAAAACTGGGGTGATTTCATAATGCTTCTTTTGTAGTTTTTCCCCTGCCCCACTAAACACGGTCCTATTTCCATGTCAATGAGTATAACTTAGTACATTTTAATGGCTGAATAACGTTTTATTGCACAAGATACAAAAAATTCACTTACAAGTGTTTTTATTCCAAAATCAATAAAATATTAATCGAAAATTTTCTTCTATTACTTTTGTGCTTTATACTATTTTTGCCGCCTCATTTGGCTTTTATAAGACTATTTAGAGAAACCCTATGTCTATTAGTTGGTACATCATAGATATGCTTTTTAGTGATATGGAGAAAATAATGAGGTGGAGGTGTATGGAAAAGGAGTAGAATGTCAAAGCAACTAAATCGATGGAGTGAAGTTTTTGGATGGTTGCTAACTGACCCATCCCTAACATTTGAGAGCCTGACACAGGATACACATGGAAGACCACATACTATACGTCTAGATATTTAAATGCCTTAAATCTAGATAACTGTATAAAATATGTCCTAGCCTTTTATCTTGACACATATAGCTGGAAGGTCAGACTCGAGTTTGGAAACCTTGGATTTTGGGAAGTACTGAGCAACGTGGTGTTCTTTGGGCATCCTAGTAAGCTGGGGAGGGAGCACAGGCTTCCCTTGACCCTTGACCCTGTAGATGTCTCACCATGAGGGCAGGGTTGTGGCCAGAGGAAGGCCAGTGTGTGCCCCTGAAAACATGGGGCTCAGAGTAAAGTCCTCTTTTGCTCAGGGGTGAGTGTGGCATTGCTTGCCAAATTTTCTTCTTTTGGAAAATAAAATAAAATACAGTGATTTAAATGTAGTATATCAATATATGTGTGGTGTGAAAACATAAAGCAAATAAGAAATCTACAGAATAAATAGACAAGGTCCCTTTTCAACATTTTCCTAAACCTTCCCTTCTCTTTTCCACTGTTCATAGTGTGATGTGTATCCTTCCAGAATTTTCTGATCATTTATATAACATGCTATACATACAGGTATGTGCATATATACATATAAAATATGTATGTATGTATATTTTTAAAAAATATACATAGGATAATACTGTGCATATTATTCTGTAAGCTTTTTTGCTTACATCTTTTTTAAAGGAATGACTCTGCAGTTATTCCTTTCTGTTCTTTCTCCCTTACTTTAAGAAAGTAATATATATATAGGCTTGGGTCACGTAGTCTGCAAGAAAAAAAGGTAATATATAGTCATGATAAAAAATTCAAACAATAAAAAATGAAATAAATGGCAATGCAAAAGTCTTTGAGGGTTGTCATCCTACCTTGTTCCTAGAAATAACCACCATTAAAAGTTTATAGAGTCTAGGTGTGGTGGCTCACACCTGTAATTCCAAGACTTTGGGAGGCTGAGGCAGGAAGATCACTTGAGACCAGGAGCTTGAGATCAACCTGAGCAACATAGGGAGACCCCATCTCTACAAATAACTGAAAAAAAAAAAAAGCTAGGTGTGGTGGTACATACCTGTGGTCCCATCTACTCAGGAGGCTGAGACAGGAGGATTGCGTGAGCCTGGTAAGTCGAGGCTGCAGTGAGCTGTGATCACACCACTGCATTCCAGCCTAGCTGACAGAGTGAGACCTTGTCTTATATAAAATAAATAAATAAGTAATAATTAAAATGTTTGTTGAACTGGTTAAGGTTGTTCATTTTTGGAGATGAGTGATGAACACATTGGGATCTATTACATTGTTCTGTTTACTTTTAGATACTTTGGGAGTTTCCCGTAATGGAATACTTATTTCTTAAGCAATACTTATTTTTTTGAAAAATTATTGAAAGCCTTTTTACCTGGTAAAAGCTTGAAGATGCTGTCACCATATTTATGCCACATTTTATTTGAAGTCCAAGTTTCTGGCTTGGTCTTGATCTAAGCAAACCAGGGTAAAATGAGAGAGGGGCCAGTGCAAGGAATGAACATAGGTGGTAATTGAGAGACTTGTGTCTGGAAGTCAAAACGGCCAACTGGCTGAGCTAGGGATTCTCTAACAGTGTGGTATTGTTTGTGGTCTGGAATAGGCTCAAGACAAGGCGTGCCGGTGGTGGGGCTGGTGGTGGAAGGCGGTCCCAACGTCATCCTGTCAGTGTGGGAGACTGTCAAGGACAAGGACCCAGTGGTGGTGTGTGAGGGCACAGGTAGGGCGGCTGACCTCCTGGCCTTCACACACAAACACCTGGCAGATGAAGGGTGAGTTGTTGGCTCTTCTTTTCTGAAACTATAGGGGCTGTTTATTCCTCCATTTTAGTTCTTTTGGCTGTGCATTTATGTGAGCCAGATATTCTTGGATTATAGAAGTTGAGACTGGATTTCATTTCTCAGTGACTGTGTTTGTTGTTCAACATCAAAATGCCCTTCAGCGATGAGAGTTGCTATTTTCTTAGCTGAAGAATGGCCTGCCTTTAAAGGGAAGCTTGAGTCTTGCTTGAACTTTGGGGAAAAGGTGTTTGCAGGGGGAGTGAGGGAGGTGTGGCTTGAGCAATTGGCCATTACAGCCGTAAGGACCTTGTAAGGGAGGTGGCCAGTGTTGGGCCCAGAGCACCTTCAAATTCATTTGCCCTTAATGGAAATAGCAGAAATTGGGAAGGTCTACATCCTGACATTTTCATAGCATATGTCGTGCTTATTTCAGGCTTTAATTCTTTCCCCTTCTCAAATAAGAAGATAATTTTTCTCTTGCCATCCCTCTAGCCAGTGTGATTCTTCCAATTTCAAAAGCATGATATTTCTACTGTATAAATAAGTACAGTGCCTAAGAACTAAAATGTTGACCCCACTAATTTATTTAGTAAACAGTTATTTGCTGCTTATGCTGTAACAGCTCTGGAGTGCCTTTGCTTATGATTGCTCTCCCTGTTCATTTCTCCTGCCTCCACTTCCGCCCTCTACCATCTCCCTCTGCTTTCACTCCTCTCCCTTTTCTAAAATCATCCTGGATGTGTGGTTATTAAACCTTTTAGGGTTTCAGATCCTTTAGAGAATATAATACCTATAATTTCTGGAGATTCCCAGCCCTCTGGAAATCTACCAGCTTCAGAACTCCACTTCAGAGTATATTCTTTTCAGGATGTGGCAGATCAACCCATTCTCACTTTCTTTCTTCTTTTATAAATGTAAAAATAGAGGCAGGGTCTTGCTATGTTGCCCAGGCTGGCCTCGAACTCCTGGCCTCAAGTGATCCTCCACCTGGGACTCCCAAAGTGCTGGGATTACAGGTGTGAGCCATCATGCCCGGCTCCATTCCCACTTTCAAATTCAGCTTTCTTCTTGAGCTCCTGCTTCCGTTTGCTCCCCCTCATTTGCTCTTCTGGCAGAACTGTCCATAGACACCTTTTCAGTCTGGGGAGCTGATGGGGGTGTTTTCTTGTACTGATGTTGCCGGCTCATTCCCCTCTCTGGGTTGTGTCAAGACCATTTATTTCTCTTCCAGGATGCTGCGACCTCAGGTGAAAGAGGAGATCATCTGCATGATTCAGAACACTTTCAACTTTAGTCTTAAACAGTCCAAGCACCTTTTCCAAATTCTAATGGAGTGTATGGTTCACAGGGATTGTGTGAGTATGACGAGTTGATGATTCAACTGACTTAAGAACTGCTAATTTATAAACACTGTAATATTTATTTTCACAATTAAAAAAAAACATGATGGACACAGGAAGGGGAACAACATACAGGGGCCTGTCAGGGTGGAGGGGGGAGGGAGAAAATCAGGATAAATAGCTAATGCATGGAGATCTTAATACCTAAGTGATGGGTTGATAGGTGCAGCAAACCACCATGGCACACATTTACCTGTGTAACAAACCTGCACATCCTGCACATGTATCCCAGAACTTAAAATAAAGTAAAATTATTTAAAATTAAAATAATAAAAAATAAAAAATGTGGATTTTTCATTTTGATTTTGAGTGTATCTAGCTCTACAGAATTTGATTCTTCGTTGAGTAAACTTGACTTCTTACTGTCACTGCTGTCCGCACTCTCCATGCTTCAAATACTAGACTCTACTACAGAAAAAGCACTTAGTACAACAATGTTCCAGAAAAGTTATCAGATTTAGTGAAAATTACACAGAAGTATTTTCAGAGGGTAAAGGAACAGCTCCATGTCTTCAATGAACACAGCTTCATGGTGCTGAGTTACGTGACTGCCTCACAGCGTCCTGAGTAAATCCTGCAGGAAATCATTGGGAATGTACTGGACAATGGGAAAAGTGAGAATAAACTCTGGGATAAAAAATGGAGCCCACAAACTATGGGCTATTACCATAATGTAGACTCAGGAAAAGTTTTTAGTATTTTAGGGTACTGTGATAAAAAGATTAATTAATTTAATTAATTTATTTGGTAAAGACAAGGTCTTGCTCTTTTGCCCAGGCTGGAATGCAGTGGTGCAGTCATAGCTCACTGCAGCCTTGAATTTCTGGGCTCAAGTGATCCTCTTGCCTTGGTCTCCTAAAGTGCTGGGATTATAGGCATGAGCCACCATGGCCAGCCTATGAACAAAATGACTTGGATGATATGAATTATCAATTCTTTTTTTTTTTTTTTTTTTTGAGACAGGGCCTCACTCTGTCACCTAGGCTGGAGTGCAGTGGCGAGATCTTGGCTCGCTGCAACCTCCACCTCCTAGGCTCAAGTGATTCTCATGCTTCAGCCTCCTGAGTAGCTTGGACTACAGGTGCATGCCACCATGCCTGGCTAATTTTTGTATTTTTTGGTAGAGATGGGGTTTCACCATGTTGGCCAAGCTGGTCTCGAACTCCTGGCCTCAAGCGATCTGCCTGTCTCGGCCTCCCAAAGTGCTGGGATTGCAGGCATAAGCCACTGTGCCCGGCCGAATTATCAATTCATATCAATGACTCAGATGATATCAAGCTGACAATTACAGTAAATATACAGATATGTCATGATTCAAGGTGATCTTTCTAGAATCTGAAGGCTGGACCAAATTGTATAAGAATTTTGGTAATATTTAAGTACCTGGCCTCAAAAAAAAACCAACTGAAATGTTCTGGCTAGAGGAAGCATGACGAAATCTATGTGGAAAACTCTTTGGGGTTTTAGTTGGCCCAATAACAACAATAATAGCAACCATGTTTCTAATTAGCAGCGTGCTTCTAAATGTATTCTTTTCATTTGAAATAGCCCTGTGAGTGAGTTCAGTATGGCAGTGATTATTTCCAGTTTGGAAATGATGAAGCAGAAGGCTAGAGAATTTAAGGGATCTGCAGTCATGCAGTTAAGAAATGACAGATATGCTCGGACACGTTGGCTCACGCCTATAATCCCAGCACTTTGGGAGGCCGAAGTGGGTGGATCACCTGAGATCAGGAGTTCGAGACCAGCCTGGCCAACATGGTGAAACCCTGTCTCTACCAAAAATGCAAAAATTAGCCAGGCATGGTGGCGGGTGCCTATAATCCCAGCTACTTGGGAGGCTTAGGCAGGAGAATCGCTTGAACCCGGGAGGCAGAGGTTGCAGTGCGCCGAAATCGCACCATTGCACTCCAGCCTGGGCAACAAGAGCAAAACCCTGTCTCAAAAAAAAAAAAAAAAAAAAAAAAAAAGAAATGATAGATCTGAAACGTGAGTTTCAGAAGAGTTGAAATCTTCTTAGTCTATTACACTTTCTATTTGCCACAGTAATCAGTAAGTTAAGAAAAGGACAGGTAAAGGGATTGCCCTTATGTTTGCCTCTTCTTGCCATCAAGCAGAATAATTAATAAGCAATGTAATGACCAAGAGGGTCAAGAGAAGGCAGCAAAGGGCTTGCAGGTGATAGGAATTGGGTTGTACAATTGAGGACTGATTTTATTCATGCACATAGAGGGCGTGTCAGGTGAAAGGAAACAATGTGTGAAGTTATAGAAGCATAGTTTTTTATCTTTATGATACCTTAGAGATATTCAACAGGTTCCTCTCATTTTATGGATGAGGAGCCTGAGATTCAGCAGCAGCCTCAAGATATTTACCTAGGACTAGCTTGTTAGTGGCATACTTGGGACTAGGTCTTGCCAATCTTGGCTTTTTCATTAAAATAGCTCCTTCTACTATATGAAATGTATTTTAATTTAAAAAGACTGAGATATAGTCATTAATAACAGGTGACTCCCCCCCCTTTTTTTGAAGCAACAAAAGCAGAGATTTATTGAAAATGAAAGCACACCCCACAGGGTGGGAACGGGTGAGCAAGTGCCTCAAGGGCCCATAGGTGACCCTTTGGAACCATAAGTAACGAACTTACTTGTCTTTAAAAGAGTCAAAGACCGTCTGTGTTGCCCAGGGTACTTGCTCATTGGGTCCACTGTAATTACCTCAGTTATTTTATGACAAACCCTTGAGGATTCATTTCTCGTAAAAAAGCAAGTCTGGCTGGGCGTGGTGACTTGCCTGTAATCCCAGCACTTTGGGAGGCTGAGACCGGAGGATCGCCTGAGCCCAGGAAATTCAAGACCAGCTTGGGCAATATAGTGAGACCTTGTCTCTACAAAAAATTAAGAAAAGAGAAAAAAAAGCAAAAGTCTTAGTTTCCAAGGCTAGGTGAATGAAGGATTTCATTCGTTGTCTCTTTGAAAGGAGACATGATTTTATTTACATCAGAAATTAACATTGAGGTTCTTTTTGTTGTAGCATGTACATAGTAAATTCATGTAATAACATTCCTTCATAAATGTTTCCTCTGGATATGTGGAATTTTTAGTTTTTTTCCCCCCAAGTGCCCATAATTCTTTGTTACCCTATTTAAAAGTTTTCTCTCCTATAAGTAAAAAAAGGTTTTAAAGAAGAATGTTTTCCTCAATTCATTAGCTCCAGTCTGAATTCTGTGGGTACTCTTTGAAAGCATTTATTTGGTAGTTCCCCAAATGTATGGCTCTCTGTTTTTCACTGTTGTAGATTACCGTATTTGATGCTGACTCTGAAGAGCAGCAAGACCTGGACTTAGCAATCCTAACAGCTTTGCTGAAGGGTGAGTATCTGGATGGGGTTGCAATTGTTCCTCATTTACGCTTCTCATGTTCCACAGTACTTTGTGCTTCTTGCGTAGATATCTTGAAAAGAATATATGATTGTTCCTTTCTTTTACCCTAGGCACAAATTTATCAGCGTCAGAGCAATTAAATCTGGCAATGGCTTGGGACAGGGTGGACATTGCCAAGAAACATATCCTAATTTATGAACAACACTGGAAGGTATAGTGAAAATGAAGTTATTCGGAGAAAATATTTTGTGTGATGGTCTGTTAGGAAGGGGCAAAAGAGAAAATGAGAGGAGATATTGATTGGTTTGGTAGAAGTGTGGGGTAGCATCTCTGTAGCTGGGATAGCTAAGACACTTTTCCCATCGACTTTGCCTTCCTGAAAACCGTCTGTTTTTTTTTTTTTTTTCCCCTGGCTCTGCAATCTAACTGAAGCTGAAAAGGGAAGTTGAGTGAAAGACAGAATGGAAGGTTTTTATTTTAATATATTTATGTTATTTTATTTTTAGACACAAGTTCTCACTCTGTTGCCCAGGATGTCATGCAATGGTATGATCATAGCTCACTGTAACCTTTAACTCCTGGGGTCAGGTAATCCTCCCCCATTAGCCTCCTGAGTAGCTGGGACCACAGGCGCATGCCACCATGCCCAACTAATTTCTTTGGAAATTGTATTTTATTTTATTATTTGAGACAACGACTTGTTATATTGCCCAGGCTGGTCTTGAACTCCTGGCCTCAAATGATCTTGCTACCTTGGTCTCCCAAAGTGCCAGAATTACAGGCATGAGCCACTGTGCCTGGCGTACAATTTTTAATTTATTTTTGGGTAGATTTCTATCTTGTTATTTAAAACTCAAAGTTTACTTTTTGCTTTAAAATGTAGTAAGTGCTCACATTAGAAATTAGTGAAAACATAAAAAAGAAGAAAGATTACCCATAATGCTAATGATAATCACTATTAACATTCATTTTAAAAGATTATAGTTGTGGCTGTATTACAGGTATATTATTTTTGGGCCAAGCTAATACATGCACATTGTTTAAAATATCAAATGATATTAAAAGGCAATTTTAAAAGATGGTAGTTCTCTGCCCCGCTAATCACAAGAGCTAGTACTTAAGATGTTTTTTATTTTTCTAACACTTATAAATCTCCATATTTCTAAATAATGTCATATTGCTATATTTTGGTTCATTTAGTTTCAGAAATTTTTCAACACTTCTGTCTTGTGGGCCTCACGGCTGCAATGTGGACCAGTTTCCTTCTCCTCCTGGTGCACAGCTGTCATCCCGGGATGCACCCTCATCATCTTGGGGATTCCCTTGCCTCTTTCCCATGTTAGAGGGCATGTCTTCTATGTCCCTTGTCTTCCTCTTTGTTTACTCATTTATTTTGATGGTATACATGTTTCAATAAGTTCCTGAGAAAGGGAGTATGAGAGATACATATTTTGAGGACTTACATGTTTGGGTGTATTTTAATTCATGATTTAAACTATTTTTTCCTACAGAAATTTGAATGCCTAGTTTCCAGCACCCAGAATTTCTATTGAGAAGTAAACACTTCTTTTTTGTTTTCAGATTCTTTGTCACCATTTTTTTTTCCTATCTGGAAGTTAAAAAAATCTTTCTTTTCCAGTGTTATGCTGTGTGTTGTTGTGAGTCTCTGTATCCATTTTGTTGGGCACATGATTTCAACTTGGCAATCATATGTTTTCATTGCATTCCATTCCGTTCTCTTCCGTAACACCCCCAACCTTTGTTCTCTTTTGTAATTCCTATTATTTGAATATTGGACCTTATGGACTGCTCCTCTAATATTCTTATCTCTTTCCTCCCATGTTCCCTATCTTTCCTTTGGTAGCTTTGCTGGACTTTATTTTTTTATTTTAATTTTAATAATCAATTAACTAATTTATTTATTTTTGAGATAGGGTCTCACTCTGTCACCTATACTGGAGTGCAGTTGCATGATCTCGGCTCACTTCAACCTCCATCTCCCACACCAAGCAATCCTCCCACCTCAGCCTCCTGAGTAGCTGGGACCACAGGTGTGTGCCACTACGCCAGGCTAATTTTTGTATTTTTAGTAGAGACAGGGGTTTGCCATGTTGGCTAAGCTGGTCGAACTCCTAGGCTCAAGCAATCCACCTGCCTCAGCCTCCCAAAGTGCTGGGATTATAGGCTGAGCCTCAACTTTAATTTTCAAGCCTTCTATGAAGCTTTTCTTTTCTGGTAGCATACTATGAATCTATTAATTTCTTCTTTTTTTAGTTTTTAATTTTTGTGTGCTCACAGTGGGTGTATATATTTATGGGGTGTCTGGGATATTTTGATACAGGCGTACAATGTATAATAATCACATCAAAGTAAATGAGGTATCCATCCCCTCAAGCATTTATCCTTTGTTACAAACAATCCAATTATAATCCTTAATTATTTTAAAATGTACAATTAAATTATTATTGACTATAGTCATTCTGTTGTGCTATCAAATACTAGATCTTATTCATTCTTTCTAACTATTTTTTGGTACCTATTAATTATCCCCCTTATCCCCCTCAGTACTCTTCCCAGCTTCTGGTAACCATCCTTCTGCTCTCCATCTCCATGGATTCAAATGTTTTCATTTTCAGCTCCTACGAATTATTGAGCACATGTAAATTTGTCTTTCTATGCCTGGCAGTCTATTAATTTGTGACAGCAAACTTGCTCCCTGATTGCACCCTCCCCTATGTTTTTCATTAGCATCCAGAATCCAATATTTTCTTTTTCTTTGAGATGGAGTCTCACTCTGTGGCCCAGGCTGGAGTGCAGTGGTGCAATCTTGGCTTATTGCAATGTCCACCTCTCAGATTCAAGCAATTCTCCTGCCTCAGCTTCCCGAGTAGCTGGGATTACAGGTTCCTGCCACCACACCTGGCTAATTTTTGTATTTTTAGTAGAGATGGAGTTTCACCATGTTGGCCAGGCTGGTTTCGAACTCCTGACTGCAGGTGATATGCCTGCCTCAGCCTCCCAAAGTGCTGGGATTATAGGCTTGAGCCCCTGTGCCCGGCCCAGAATACAATATCTTCTTTTACCTTTTTGAGGATATGAATGAGAGCTCTTTTGAAGTTTTCTTCTTCTTGGATTGTCTGCTTCCTGCTAGTTGATGTTTTTTGATCTGTTTGTTTTGGTCTTTTTGTTTAAGTGTAGGGGATAAAAAACTCTTTGGAAATTCCGAGCCTGTAGTTGGAGGTTGCCTATAGGTTTGAGTTTCACAGTAGGGTGATCTGACTGCCATTAGTTCAGGGGCCCCCAGATACCAACATATTCATGTCTTTTCTCTTGTATTGGTGACATTACCAGAAAAGAATCCTCTAGTTCCCTGATTGGAAGGTGTAAACCTTGTTGCTAGTGTTATGGGACTCAAAGGGGAAAGATGACTGGAAAGACCCCAACATTAGGGATTCTGCATGTATACATGTGTTTTGTTGCTGTTGGAATTCTGTAGTATAAATCTGTTTGTCTCTTGACATTTTCCACTTCTACTATTTGGTTTTCTGGTGACTGCTCAGTCAATTATGACTTGACCATCTGCTTTCCAGCTTCCAAAATGTTGCATTCTTGTCTCCACTCTTGTCCTCCTTGTCCTTGTAGATTTATTTTGTAACAAAAATCCCTTTACTGTAGTTTTAATGAAGTTTTGAGTGGGAGAAAAATTAGATGAGCATGTTCAACTTGCCATTTGTGCCTAGAAACCAGGTAGAGTTTAAATGGACACATGACAAGTAACAAAAACAAAAGAAGAAGAAGAAACCTTGAATGTCTATCAGAATTGCATTAAGCCTGTACATTCATTCATTTGGGAAGCTTTGAGATCTTTACAATAATCAGTTTTCCCATCCAAGTACATGGAATGTTCTTTGATTTATTCCAGATGTCTTCACTTAAGTCCTGCACATTTCTTAGTAAGACTATTTATTCATTCATTCATTCATTCAAGACAGGGTCTTGCCCTGTTGCCCTGGCTGGAGTGTAGTGATGCATTCATGGCTTACTGCAGCCTTGACCCCTTGGGCTCAATTGGTCCTCCCACCTCAGCCTCCCAATTAGCTGGGACCACAGGTGCATGCCACTATGCCTGGCTAATTTTTGTATTTTTGGTAGAGACAGGGTTTTGCTGTGTTGCCAAGGCTGGTTTGGAACACCTAAACTCAAGCAATCCACCTGCCTCAGCCTCCAAGGGTGCTAGGATTACAGGTGTGCGCCACTGAGCCTGGCCTAGTAAGACTGTATTTAAATTTTTTCCTTTTTTTTTTTCTGTACCCACTGATGGCAGGATTTTATTTTAAAATTATTGTGTTTGTGTAATTTTGAGTTCAAAAACATGTAATTCTTTAGTTATTTCTACTTTCTTAATTGTCTTTACATTTCTTATTTGTGCTTTCTGAAGCCTGATGCCCTGGAACAAGCAATGTCAGATGCTTTAGTGATGGATCGGGTGGATTTTGTGAAGCTCTTAATAGAATATGGAGTGAACCTCCATCGCTTTCTTACCATCCCTCGACTGGAAGAGCTCTACAATACAGTGAGTATGGAACATTTCATCAATCATTTCCCTCCAGATTCGAGAAGAGCAAAGATCATCAAGCAGCCCATGCAGAGGCAAAACTCCTTATCTGAGGAAATTAGAAGTAGCTGGACTTCCCTATTATCTGAAGCTGGATCTAGTTCCAGGCTTCTTTCCCCAACATTTATAAGTAACTAGAATTTCTGTACATCTTCAAAATGCATACATGTTAAAACTCATTGTGCAACCCTTCCTGACATGAAGGCACCAAAATGGCTACAAATGCAATCATTTATCATGACCTACATGGCTAACATGGTTCAAATTACCCTTAAGCTCCCACTTTAAGGTCCATAAATACTCCTGAGGAAAATCCACTGCTGTAAGCTCAGTTCTCTCTTGCTGAAGCTCCCTTCTGCACTCTTCTCCAGCATTCTTTCCTTCTAATAAAACGTTCCTTTTTCAAAACCTATACTGTTGTCAGTAAATTATTCTTACTACCTGCAAGCCAGTCACTTTCCATTGCCGGGGTCTGACACCTTGCCTGGTAATTATTTATTAATCAGCTTAAGACTTATTTATCTCCTTGAATATTCTTGTACAAAGATAGTTTATAGATAGACTCTTCAACCAAAGGAGAAACATTCTTACCAATTCTATTTTATCCTAGTAAAAACATAGTTAAAGACTAAATTGTGAATAAGAACAAATTACCTTTTATTGAGTTATTGGAAGTATCTCAACCTAAGGCCACTATTAAAATACTGTTCCTATACCTTTCCCATGTAAACCCTTTGTTGAAACTAGCCTGACTTACACACTGTGAAAACACCAATTGCTCAAGCCATGGACACTTCTTGAAATAGCCTTCCTTGTCCTTTAAATCTTATTCTTTCTTCAATGATTTATTCAAGTCTTGTCTTCTTGATTACTGAAGTTAGTTCACAGTGATTTGTTCCTAGAGTACCAATTATTTGTAACTCTTTTTGAGCCCACACATATTGTTGGTTATTTTTTAGTGTAAGTAGCCACTCTTTTCTATTATTATAAACACTCCAGGAAAATAGTGCTTATATTTGTCATTGAATCCCTGATTGAATATAGTAAGTTTTCAATAAATATTTGTTGCTGGAATGTGCTCGTGTGATAGGATTTGTAATTGTATGATAAAGGATAGTAATAGATTACCTAAGATTCATTTCTATCTCTTATCACATAAAGTCTTTATTATCTACATATTTGCATCTTGCTTTGAAAAATATTTCATATAAATACATCTTCTCTTGGAAAACACCTTCTTTAGAATTAATTGGCTTAAGCGTTGTTACTAAAAATATTGAACACAATTTTCAGTATTCTGAGTTACTTATGCATTCTGAAGTAAAGGTTTTACCCCCCAGCACATGGTAATTAAAGAGAATAATTCTTCCTTTTGTTCTTTATTTCAGAAACAAGGACCTACTAATACACTCCTGCATCATCTCGTCCAAGATGTGAAACAGGTAACCTAATTAAGAAGGCGTGAACATGTCTTTGTGTATTGCCTTAGCTTTGTGTTGGAGGAGTCACTGAATTTTGCTTTGTAAAATGCAGATTTGGATTGTTTTGTTAATTACCTATCTTCTTTACCTTGATTTGAACAAGTTCATCAACAAACCACATTCGTACACTTTTTTCCTTAATTTACTTTATGTTTTAAAAGACTTGATCCATCAGTTAGGTGATATTTGCTAATAAAAAGCCATGAATCATAGACATGCAATGCTTCTAATCAGAACTTCAGCTTACCCCGATACCGTGGTGGTGCCTATGATGATGATACCAGCTGGAAATAAAGAACTTTGTGGTTGTGTTATCCTTATTGGAGGACTAATATGTGATTTCCATTGTTTTTGATATCAGTGATAGTTCCGGCACTCTTGCTGCTTTTGTGAGTCTGCATTGTTCTAGGCAGTCAGGTGGTTCCCCTCCCTGTTCTATACTCTTGGTCATGTTTTGCTCATGGTGTTCTCACTGAACTGTGAGTTAGGTCAAACTTAAAGTATTTGATTTCCCATTAGTTACCAAAGCCTTCCAACTTTAACAAACTTTTATACCTCAGTTTCTTCTCTTTCCATTACCAGTGACTTTTATCCACATCCCCTGAAAATTGGGAGTACTTTTTATTTATTTGTCACTATGGTTAAAATCCAAGGCACATTTTTAAAATTCTCTTGTTTTTCCAAAGTCTGATATCTTGTTAGAAGGAATGTGAGCTTTCAGTTTATGTTGACGTGGAGAGAGAGAGAGCCAGAGTGAAAGGAAGACATATCCTTGTTTTTTTTTTTTTTTTTTTTTTTGAGATGGAGTTTTGCTCTTGCCCAGGCTGGAGTGCAATGATGCGATCTTGGCTCACTGCAACCTCCGCCTCTTGGTTCAAGCGATTCTCCTGCCTCAGCCTCCTGAATAGCTGGGACTACAGATGCCTGCCACCACACCCGGCTACTTTTCTGTATTTTTGGTAGACATGGGGTTTCACCATGTTGGCCAGGCTGGTCTCGAACTCCTGACCTCAGGTGATCCACCCGCCTTGGTCTCCCAAAGTGCTGGGATTACAGGCATGGGCCATCGTGCTCCACCTATTCCTTGGCAAATTAGCAGTAAGCAAAAGTGTCCGTGCTCATGTAAATTTAGTTTGTATTGATTTATGCAATATAAAAATGATTTTATTTTTTTAAACTGTGCCACAGTAAACTGAAAAAAAGTGATGAACTAGGTTAAATATGTTCTAACTAGCAGCAATAAGAGCATTACTTTTGGCATTCCTTGAAAAAAGTAAATTATGCATGTGAAAAAGAAAAATTAAATTATTTACATTCATTCATATATAACTTTATTTCTTGTTCCAAGCTTTGTGAATATTAGTCACAATCTTCATTTCAGAGACCTTGTTCAACACTCTGTGTGCCTTTAAAAATTTACTATAAATGGGCAGTTCAAAAGTGAACAGTTATGAAGAGGTAGTAAGGTGCAATTTAAGTAGTCAAAATAATTTTCATTTAGACTAAGACCCGCATACTTGGAAATCTACCACTCAGCCCTCCTGCCAACCAATCATAACACTTGTCTTGGCACAGCCTCATGGTTTTGTTTGTTTGTTTGTTTGTTTTGCTTTATTGCAATATTCTCTTTATTGTGGTGGTCTCGAACTGAACCCGCAATATCTCTAAGGTATGCCTGTATGGAGTTTCACATAGTTACTCAGCTTGGCCAAGTGCATATGCTAAACTCTGGGTAGACAAAGACAGACCCTTTCACACAGTCTGTAAAGGAAGACAGACATGCAAGCTGACAGCTTCAATACCCTTGTATTGAATACCTGTGGGATTTTGGACCATAGGGAAAGTGGATTATAGACACAAAGACCCCCAAATATGCCCTGAAATATAGAAAACACTATACTGTCTATACTGGATTAAGTTCAATTCAAGGAAGAACGTGGCTGCATAAGCCTCATGTTTTGGTATCGAATTTGACTTTGTCATTCTATATTCCTTGTTTTCATTTGTTCTACTTCCTCCCATATTCTTGTTTTACATATGATGTAGTCAACGCAGTGCAAAGTGTTATATCCATTTCAACAAAGATAGCTGAAAAGCTAACCCAATGTTAATTTTGGATCACACACATTCAGTGTAGACTTTAAGATTTTACTTCTGTTGGAGTAGCTATATTATTTCTAGTTAAAAAACTCTCTATATACATATTTATTTGTTTGTTTTTCTACTTGTTTAATATTTTTCTCTTCCAATTAGGAACTCAATATGGAATAAAAAATATTTAAATGTATTTTACTCAAACGTGTGTGTATATATGTTTGTGTGCATGATAAGGAGAGTGAGAGCAAGAGTAAGAGAGAGAGAGCACGCATAGATGGAAGCACACATTTAATGTCTATGAAATGAGAAAACATTAAGGCTAAGATATTTTTCCTTCTGAACTAGCAGATTGTATCAATGGCTGGTCACTTAAATTAATCAGTTTGTAAAGATATTTAAAAGGTATGTCTACCTTCTTGCAATTAATTTGATTATGTTCTAATGGCATGGCAAGAGAAATGAAAGAAGATAACTAAAAGTTAAAAGTCGTTGCATGTTTTTGTTGCAGCATACCCTTCTTTCAGGCTACCGAATAACCTTGATTGACATTGGATTAGTAGTAGAATACCTCATTGGTAGAGCATATCGCAGCAACTACACTAGAAAACATTTCAGAGCCCTCTACAACAACCTCTACAGAAAATACAAGGTAGAGTAATTGAAAAGTGCCCAAGTAAAATTGAGAATGATTAGGAATTGTTGTTTTGGAAAAATGGCCTTGGAAGTTCAGACAAAAATAGCTCCTAAAATGGTCATTTTATTTATGGACATTTGTTATCTGCTGTATGTGAAGTATACTGTACTAAGTGTTGCAGTGTTGGCTTGGGATGCGTAAGGATCAGAAGTTTAGAAACTCTTAAACAGATTTATGAGTAACTAGCCATAATACAAAACAGTATATAATACATGCTATAGTGACATAGAAGTAATGTGATGAGGCAGGTTAGAGGGAGACATGACTAGTTCTTTTTTTTCTTTTCTTTTTTTCTTCCGAAAATACTGATATCAAAAGCTTAATCAGATTAGATATGTAAACTCATCCTAGTCCATAGTCTGGAGATAACAAACTTGGTATAAGCATGTAGTGATTATATTGAAAGATGCGTGTAGAATATCCTTAAAAACATAAGTGATACATATTTTATTTTCCATGATAGTTTTGAGAATCTAGGAATGTAAAATTAGAGTTGTTGGTTAGTAGTTAGCAGAGGAAACATTGCCTATTTCTTGAAATTGCCATTATGGATTAGCAACCTGAGGAGACTCATTCTTATTAGAAGATGAGGGGAGGATTAGAAAATGTAGTTTTGGGTATTTTTGTTGAGAGAAGAGAAGGAGCAGTAAAGGGCACAGCCTTTGGATATTCAGGTATGTTTCTGCTGTGACAAGGAGACCTTTGTTGCTGGAGAATCAGTGTCATGTGGTTTTAAGGGAGGAGACTGGAAAGGCAGTTTGGGGTAAGATTCCATAAACAGCCTAGAATATCAAGCTACTTGGGATCCTTTATAAAGAATCAAGTGACGTGAAAGCCCAGCTTGGCTTTCAGAAATGAAAAAGCAAAACAGGAAAGCCAAATCTGACACAGAAAAATGTTCTTTATTAAGATTTCAAAGGCATAAGGATACACTTAAGGAGGTATCAGCTACTTCATTTAAACAGAACAGACATTGCTGTGAGGTTCCCAGTGACAAGTAGGAGGACTGACTGTGGCGCTGGTGCAGCCCAGTGTGGAGCTTGCTAGGGAAGTTCCCTTAGTGCCCTTTCTTTAAATGGCCTGCCAGTACGAAGTCACCCATTTCTTGGATTGTCTTCCAGTGGAGTGCAGAGTTTATTGTGTGTCATATTAAACTAGACTGTAGTAGTTACAAGCACATGATTTTGGAGTCAAGAGACATCTGGCTAGGACTGCCTCCAATTTTGCTCTTTAGTAGCTGTGTAATCTTGAACAATAAGCTTAACTTCTCTGTGCATGTTTCCTCATCTATAAATGGGAATAGTAATGACCCTTTTATAAATTTGTCAGAAGGATTAAATAATATATGAAAAATCCATGTTCCTGGTACACAGAGGGTGCAGAGTCATCGTTAGTAATAATGGTCATTATGATAATTACTATAATGACACTATTAATTCTATATTACAATAGTAATAATAATTTGGGTGTTGCCTTTAAAAAGTCTTCACCTCATCATTTCTATGTTCAATTTTTATCAACAAAACAGAAACTTAAATAAAGCAGTTCAAAGCCTGTAGTTTGGGCTGGGCATGGTGGCTCACGCCTGTAATCCCAAGACTTTGGGAGGCCAAGGCAGGAGGATTGCTTGAGCCCAGGAATTCGAGACCAGCCTGGGCAACACGGTGAGATCCAGTCTCTAAATAAATAAATAAATAAATAAATAAATACAATAAATTTTTAAAAAGCCTATGGTTTTTTTTCTCAGTTGTATTTTTTAATGGAAAATTTTAAACATACAAAAATAGAGAATAGTATAATGAATCCACATGTACCTATCACTCAGTTTCAATAACAGCAACAATGGCCAACCTCCTGCCCCCAGATTATTTAAGATCAAATCTTACATCATATCATTTCATTCATAAATTCTTGTGAATATCTCTAAATGAAATGTACTTAGGAAAATGTAATTATGATGCCATTACCATACATAAAAAATGAATAATTCCTTAATATAATCAATGAATAATTCCTTAATATAATGAAATATCCAATCAACATTCACAATGCTTTCTGATTCAGCTGTGAGGGTTTCAATTTAAGCAGTTCCAGCTTTTCTGAACTGGTCTAACTACTGCTTGCTTGCATTTGACTCTTTGTGTTTTCTGTATTAAGACTTCCAACCTCAAAATAGGCAGGCACTTTTTTTTTTTCCAGTCGTCTTTTCGATACTTAAGAAAAACCAACTAGGGCTCTCCTCACCTCCTCCTCATCCCCAAGTCATTATACCACCCTAATGCCTGCCTGGGGCTCCTGGGCATCCCTGCCACAGTCACCCAGGTATAGTTTGCTTTAAGGACACCAATGATCTTAAACTTCAACTTTCAAATTTTCGTCCAGGTGAAAATGTGAAAAATTCACATTCACAGATAGCACGTATTTGTCACATTCTGAGACATATTACTTAAGCAACATCTCAGTTCTATGGCCTCCTCATTTGGTTCTGGAGTAGCATTGTCTGAAAATTGTTTCTATTTTCTTTATAAGTTTCCTCAGTAATGAGGGAGTAATTTCTGGGATTAGCGGCCAGAGCCACTCTTTACTGAACCTGTGGGCTCTTAGTGTGGGCAGATTATCTAGTGGTAAGCATTCTCCCTCAACAAGTGAAGACATTCCTTTTTAAGAAATTGCATTAGGGAGCATAGGTTTGCGGATGATCTTCCAAATCAATAGCAAGGTGAAAATGAATCTGTATTTCTTCCTAGGAGAATGACTTAAGTATCAAAAACTAAGAGAGGCCTTAGGAAAAATGGAAACATTCATGCCAAAAGCATCCTGTTTGTGGTTTTGCCTCTAAAGTTAACCACAAATTAGGATTGGAGATTTTATCCAATTATGTTAGAAAAATTACTTGATTCAGTCTTTGCTCATTTGAAGGAGTTGTGCTCAGTTGCAATGATCATTTAACCTTTGTTACAGCTAATGTAAAATTAAACTAATTTTAATTAGTCTTTAATTGTTTAAGATGACATTTCAAACAAAATTTTTATTATTTTTCTATTAAAAAGTTCTCCCTCTTTAAACTTTATTTTCCATAAATATTTATAATCATTCATTTGCTATGTGCATATTTTGGGATTTTTTGTGCTTCGGACTTTTCTTTTTTTAGAAACTGATGTTTATTTTACATTAAGCTTATTTCCATGTTGCTTACGAGCCCGTGCAAGGGCAGCTTAAGACCATTCAGTGGTTGCTTCTACCCATTCAGTGGCCTGAGCAGTGGGAGCTGCAGACCGGTCTTCCATGGCAGGCTGAGCGCTCCAGTCTTCAGTAGGGAACTGCTGAATAGTCACAGAGGGCACCTGCATGCCTTCAGACCAGTTTGTAACCTCAGGCTGAGTAGCAGTGAACTCAGGAGCTGAAGCAGTCCATTCACCCTGAAATTCCTCCTTGGTCACCGCGTTTGCAGCAGCAGCCTGCTCTTCTTTTTCAATCTCTTCAGGATCTCTGTAGAAATAGAGATCAGGCAAGCTTATGGTTTTTATCATATTTTATGTTAGTCCCTTTAAGAATGCTTCTTTTTGTTTTTGTATCTCGTTGATGAAAACTTCCTGCTAATGGCAATGAGTTGCGTTGTTACTGGGCCTGGCCACTGGAGTTCCAGTGGAGATATTATATAATACCTGAGAAATTCCATAACTTTCTGACTTAACCTTAACCTTGGAACTGCTTGTGAATGGGAATTTTTTCTTATCAGAACTGTAAATCTTTATTGCCTATTTTGAACTCATTCCAGGGAGAGAACATCCATTCATTCTAATGGAATTTCCACGTAGTGAAGGTATGCAGATATATAATAGGGAACAAAAGAGTGTGTTCTCTAAGATGTTAGGAAATAACAAAATGCACAATGAGATCATTAGAGGCTCTTGTTGGGTGCTAATCATGGATGAGAAACAGAGGCATGGATATTTGGTAGGACACAACATTATATTTGGTTTTCATTATTGTCTAGAAATAAAATATTGTTACCACTATAATCTCCCCTCCTTTTGTTTTATTTTAAAAATAAAATAATAACATGTGCCAGAGAGTGACCAGCTTTGTTCAAAACCTTTCCCAGCACCAGAGACACTCCTCAGGAAATAGAAATGAGTCTGCAGAAAGTACGCTGCACTCCCAGTTCATTAGAACTGCACAGCCATACAAATTCAAGGTACCATTTACTTGTTTTTCGACTTGAAAGGAAAATGTTTTTTGCAGCTCGAGACTGTTTCTTCATTTACATCAAAGAAAGGGAGGTGCAAATAGAGGGACCATTTATAAGTGCCATAAACAGATGGTGCAAGTCAAAAGCATAACACAGCTGTCCGGTAACAACAGTAAGCAAAGGCACAGTGATTCTCTGGACTTGCACTTTAGCCTCTCTTCCTTGCTGCTATCCCTGCTGTGTCTAGGCAGTGACTCAGTCAGGTGATCTATGGGATGGTACTTAAAAAATGTGATCATTAACCCAACACCATACTCTTATGTGCTGTTCCCTAAGGCCAGTTGGATGTGAAGTCTGTTTCCTTCTTTTCCTTCGCTTCTCTGTCGCATTGACTTTTTGCATCTTTTTTTTTAAATTTTTTCCTTTTTGAGGCTTTCTTGAAATTATTATGAATCTAATATTACAGTATGACAATGATGATGAGTGTGTGTGTGTGTGTTTGTGTGTACAACATTGTTATTCCTCCTAGTCTCATACTCCTCCAGTCCCACTTTACTCTGAGAATAAATGCTTTTGCTCAAGAATTTCCATGCAAATGGTTATTATGTTAGCTGAAAGAGGTTTGCTTTCCATAGCTCCTGGTATGAAAGAGGTATTTTATAAAATTACTCTTGGTCATCATCAATGAACATGAATTCCTTTTATTTATAGAAATAGAGGAAATGGATTATAATTTTTTGCTAAGACCTCTCAAATTAAAAGGAGCAATTATTGAATCTTTAGTATTTGCCAGGCATTATACTGAGTGCTTGGTTGAACTTGGAAGGTGGGTGGGGAGGGGAGGATATAATTGTGTCCGAGAAATGGTCTCATCTTCCTCAAAGTCATAACCGTAGTGCAGTATGATGAGCCCAGAGATAAAGACACACAAAGTGATGATACAGGATTATGTGAGGAGGTAGAATGGCATGATGAATGGGGATTTATCAGGTGGAGAATGGTATTTCATGATCACCTATTACCTTTGCTGATAAATATAATCAGAATAAAGGAAAAGAAACTTCAAATCAATCTATTTGGATACATGTTGGCTACACTAGGGATGTTTTCCCAAAGGGAAGATAATGAATCTATTTGCTAAGTGAGGTTAGAGCTTTTTAAAAATACATCACTCCCATGTATCCAATACGCTATTTCGACCCATTTCCTTGAGAAACTAAAAGTTGTCATGTAGTCTCTATTTCAGCACTCATCGTACTGCTCTGTGGTTATTACTTTGAGGAAGATGGAACCATTTCTCAGGCATTATTATATCTCCCCCTACCCACCCATCTTTCAAATTCAATTAAGCACTCTGGGTATATCCTAAAGAGGCACTGCTTTAAGTTATGCTAAATGACCTTAAGATATATCAGTTCAGGGACTCTGGATCTGTTAAATGCAACAAGAAGTAGATTACCTTTTATGGTCTAAATTTTGCTTGCTGGCTTGTAAAATCTTATTATTATTTCCATCTCTTTTTTAGTAGTGATTAAAAAAAATCTCTAGGACACCTGCTGTGTTGAATTAGGTAAAACATCATACATCTGAGTATTTGAAAACTCATTTCTATTTTATTTTCCAACAGGAAAAGTCTATAGTCCTTCATAAATCAAGGAAGAAGTCAAAAGAACAAAATGTATCAGATGACCCTGAGTCTACTGGCTTTCTTTACCCTTACAATGACCTGCTGGTTTGGGCTGTGCTGATGAAAAGGCAGAAGATGGCCATGTTCTTCTGGCAGCATGGAGAGGAGGCCACGGTTAAAGCCGTGATTGCGTGTATCCTCTACCGGGCAATGGCCCATGAAGCTAAGGAGAGTCACATGGTGGATGATGCCTCAGAAGAGTTGAAGAATTACTCAAAGTAAGTGTTCTCTCTTCACTTCATACTAAACATCAACACTTCTTAGAATGGTTAGACACTTTTATCTCTCTCATCTTTAAACTTGTAGGACAAATGGACTTACCGCCATGCATTTTATGGACTCTCCTGTTAAAAGGGTCTTCAGGTATTCTAAGGAGCTTTGTGAAGTAAAGAAAAGAGAGGTGACCTTCAAGTCAGGGGACTTGGGTTCTAGTCCAGCTGTTGACTAATTAGACAAGTCAGTTGACCAGATTTCGGGGCTTTAGTTTCCTAACTATGAAATGTTCAATTAATGATTTTGAAAGCTCCCCCTAACTCTAGAAGTCTTTGATGCTAAATTAAATTAAGACATTGTTTTCATTAAGTGTCTCTCAGGTGGGAAAACAAATAAATGCATTGTCTTAAAGAGCCAGAGAGTAATGGTGGAAAATAGAAGTTAAAAATGCTTTTGGTTTTGAAGTTACTAAAGTGTTATAGTAATGAAGAAAGAATGAAAGCTAGAATCAATGGAAACTAATTTATAATTTTGATGTAAAAATTCCCAGGCTGGAGGCAGAGGTTGCAGTGAACTGAGATCGTGCCACTGCACTCCAGCCTGGCGACAGAGTGAGACTCCGTCAATAAAAAAAAAAAAAAAAAAAAAATTCCCAGGCTGGGTGCAGTGGCTCACACCTTTAATCTCAGCACTTTGGGACACCAAGGTGGGAGGATTGATTGAGGCCAGGAGTTCAAGACCAGCCTGGGCAACACAGCAAGACCCTGTCTCTACCAAAAAGACAAATTCCAGAGCATGACAATGTCTACCTTTCAGAGGAAACATTCTCCTCGAAAATCACATGGGGGTGTCTCTAGGTCTAGGTCTATAGCTTTCTTAAGTCATGTAGATATTTTATAAAATCTTAAAAAAACAAGTGACTCCACAGCTTTCCTTACTTGCTAGTTGGGTTCTGAATAGTTTTTTTTGTCAAAAAAACAAAAAACAAAAAACACTTTATTAGGTTTTATCAGGGAGTCCCATACAAACCAAGCTATGTATAAGCCTATGTATAAGTCCCAAACCAAGCTATGTCCAATAGTGTGGAGTGGCTACTCCCTATGAATAGCTCAGGTGTAAATTAAATTCTGTATGCTACAATGTAAACCTCCTAGTTCTGTTCCTTCAGGAAAGGGAGAAAAATCCCTTTCCTGAGCTGTAATTCCTTTCAAATAGTTTCTGGAAACTAAGATTATTAAGTTGCTGTTTGGTGTTGTTGGCTTTTTTTTTTTTTTTTTTAAGGAAGCCTTATGAATTGATATTTTCTGAGCCTCACATCCAATCTTTTACAATGTTTCTAAATGTTCTAAAATGTTTCTAATAATGCAGCTCTCTCACCTGCCTTTGTTTTCTTAATTGGCCACCGTCATGGCAGACAGTTTGGCCAGCTGGCTCTGGACTTGTTGGAGAAGGCATTCAAGCAGAATGAGCGCATGGCCATGACGCTGTTGACGTATGAACTCAGGAACTGGAGCAATTCGACCTGCCTGAAACTGGCCGTGTCGGGAGGATTACGACCCTTTGTTTCACATACTTGTACCCAGATGCTACTGACAGACATGTGGATGGGGAGGCTGAAAATGAGGAAAAACTCTTGGTTAAAGGTAAATTTACTTTACTTGTCTTATGGAGTTTAATGTTAGTCTTGTATAAAATTCTGTACTCGAGTTACATTTTGTTCCAGAATTGTGTCTTCAGGAAAACCAGTTAATATATTTGAGAGCTCATTTGGAGGTTCTAGCAGGGGACTGCAGCTACTCGTATACCCTTGACGGAAGATTGGTCTTCCTCTATCGGGGATGGTCGTCTTCTGCGACTGAGCGACAGAGCACGCAGCTTTGGGAGGGATGCACATGGAGTGGTGAGGGAGGAAGGGGACACCTGCCTAGCCAGCCAGATCAGCTGAATCAACCCTGGCGATCAATGGGGTGACAGATGTCACAGCCAGATCGCCCTCACATCCCAGTTGATATATTTGATTCTCACAGAAGATCTGGGGTCTTCCCAGAGGAATCTGTGAAGATGACTTTTATCTCCCATGGCCACAGTTTCCTTTTGAAAAATGGGTATAATTTTACCTGCCCTGTCCACCACAAAGGTGAGGGTGCTTACACGTTAAAAGCATAGACAAACATGCAAGATTTCATTATTACTAGTTGCTATTGCCTCCAATAATTACAACAAAAGTCAATGAGACTTTTTACTGAATTTTTTTCTCAGTGTAAGAATACTAACAGATAATAAACTAAATAGAATTAATAACTTCTGTTGTTCTGCTCACCCAATGTGTGTGTGTGTATGTGTGTGTGTTTTTTTTTTTTGAGAGAATAAGTGACTGTTTCATAAGGCTGCCCTCCAATACATTTGTTCATATGACTAACCATCTCAAATTTCTCAGCCTCATCTATTATCTTAAATTATCAAGAATAATTTAGTTGACTGCTAAGGACATTTAATCTTTGACATCAAACCTAAGTCTAAAGGCTTTAGGTTATGGACAAGCTTAAGGAGTACATATACTTATGAAACCAAATAAATAAAAGGAGACAAAGAGTGACTATTAAGAACTACATAAGTCTGTATTTTATATTTTAATTTTATTTTTCCTAGAGTTCTTAAAAATATGATGTGTCCCAAACATGACTATTTTTCCACTGATGAAATTATAGAAATAAGAGAAATGTCAACCAAAAAGGATCTCAACATAAATCCTTTTAAAGAAAATATCAGAAACAATAATTGTTTTCAGAAGTTCTCCAATGATTTGCTTTGATTGCACCCTTGGAACTGAGGAATCAGAGATGTGAATGGGTTCACCTCTAGCTACATAAGTTCAATGTTCAGGGAGTGAGATAAGATATAGATAGCTGGTAGTTTGAGAAATAATTTTCCTATGTTTCTGTCCTGTATATACTCTAGTTTACTAGAAATCCTTATTTCTGAGAACTTAATGAATTCTTGTTCTTCATATACTTCATACCAAAAAGGAGACTTGTGAAGTAAGACTAAATGTTTTGCCCCAAAACATAGAGTGAGTTAATAATAAAAAAGGCTGAGTTAGCTACTTAAAGTCTCTAAGCTGCAGTAAACATTCTTCTCCAGTGTTTAGATGCTACTTTATCAGTGCTTGGTTGGTGAGTTTTAGAAACACATTTGCAAATAATTGTGAGATGTCCTGGCTAGGCTAATTCCAAGTAGAAGAATACTGTAGGAAAACCATGTAGAGAGATGTGGATGGGAAAACTCATTGTAATGCTCCATCAAATCCCTTAGAGATGGGATACTGATGTTGTCAAATACTATTTCATAAGCCAGCTGTTCTGCAATGCACAAGGGCAACAGAATGTGGGGCCTCTTCAGGAAGTTGTCTAGAGATTAATTAGTACAATATTACCACTGGGCATGGTAACTGCGATTTTTCCAGACCTAGAAGATTGCATGTATTTTGGGTTGTACATCTGGACAAAAAACAAACGCACAAATAAAATCCTATTAGAACTGGAGAAAGTCCAGAGAATCTTCATAGGAGATCAAGCTTTAAAACAGGATGACAAAAGATAATTTCATCATGAAAAAAAAAAGAAGGTTGACAAGGATATGACTTCGGTTTACCATACTTAATAATGAATGCCAACTAGTCAATTTAAATCTTCTTTTTCATCACTGAATACTAGAATACTAAGGCCTACTTTTAGCTTGAAAGAAGTAGTGTTCATCAAGTTGATATCAGAGCATTTAGTAAATCTTTTAAACTCTTTACCTTGGAAGGCCATACAAGTTGAACTTAAAATTTTTTTTTGAAAAGACTGTTAGTAATTAATGAATAATAGCAATATAATGAAAAAAACTTGTGGATGTCTGGATCTATACCCTCCTTGGGTTTTACTAGTAGAGAAAAGATACGTGTGGGATGGGAGATGGATCTAACAGAAGGTGACGGTATACTTTTAGATTCTTGATTTTATAATATCAACTAATTTTAATGTGTTTTATGTAGTCATAGCTACTTAATGGCTTTAAAATATTATTAAAGCAGTGTGCTCATTGAAAAATAATACCTGTCACTGCCCTGTCCTGCTACTCCTAGAGATAAATAATTACAGTGTAGTATACATATTTTTAAACTTTTAAATGCATATTTATATGCATATAAATAGCTAAGATTTTTAATTTTATTTTTTAACAAAAATGGGATCACTCTATGTTCTTCTATACAGTTGGCTCTTCATATCCATGGGTTCCACATCTGCAGATTTAATCAACTTCAGATAAAAAGTATTTGGAAAAACACCCCCAAATAAATAACAATACAATAAAAGTTATACAAATGAAAAATCAATACAGTACAACTATTTATATAGCATTTACATTGTATTAGGTATTATAAGTAATTTAGAGATGCTTTAAAGTATAGGGTAGGATGTGCATAGGTTATATGGAAATACAACACCATTTTATGTCAGGGACTTGAGCAGCCTCAGATTTTGGTATCCTTGGGGTTGGGGGTCAGGGGTGTCCTGGCTCCAATCCCCTTTGGACACCAAGAGGTAACTGTAATTTGATCTTTTCACTTAACAATATAGCGTGGCTACGTTTTCATTATATTCAACATTGCCTTGGTCTTTTTAATGGTTGCACAGTATTCCACTATTAGGTTATTCCAGACCAGCTGTCCCTCTCTAGATAGACATTTAGGTTGACACCAGTGTTTTGCTTTTCCAAATAGTCCTGCAATGAAGATTCTTATCTGCAAATGCTTGTACTCATGAGTATTTCTGAGAGAAACACTAGAACTGAAGTTGCTGAGTCAAAAAATTATTTATAGAAACGCGATGAAAATTGACTGGGATGGGTCTGGCATTTTATATACACTGAAATTCTTAATTTTGTTATTTGTCTAGTATGTGCTTTTGTAGTCCCTACTACTTTGTTTTGCTTTTTTTTCTTTTACAGATTATTATAAGCATTATTTTACCACCCACCATTTTGACACTGGAATTTAAAAGCAAAGCTGAGATGTCACATGTTCCCCAGTCCCAGGACTTCCAATTTATGTGGTATTACAGTGACCAGAACGCCAGCAGTTCCAAAGAAAGTGCTTCTGTGGTTAGTGCAAAATCATAATGAACTGAATTTTCATTGTATTGACTGCACGCAAATATACACATCCTTAAAGTTTACTTATATAGCCATCTATTAAACAAAAGTTATGTTGCCTGTATTTCAGGCCTGTGATGACATATGGTCCTGGGGTTATACATTATTTTAAAATGCCTCTGACCAATCAAGCATTTAGTTCTCTTAATCTTAATCATATTATGCTATGGTCAGGTATACTATGTACGATAGACCTAATTAAGCCCTGTACACAATTAAGCAAAATATTCTATTTCTACTTCAAAGCCAAAATCAAAGACGTGGTTTGGACATAGCCATATACCAATTTATTAATTCAATGACTCATTTGTGGCCACTTTACATGTGCTAGAGGTTCTGTGGACACTGAATTAATTAAGGCAGATGCAGCCTTTTCAACTGTGGGGCTTATAATCAGACAGAATATCCACAATATCTCACCATTGTTCAATTAAAACAGGTATTGAAAAAGTGTTTCAAGTCTGTTCACTATAAATGGCTTACAATCATAACAACAATCTTTCTTTTGCCTTTGAATTTAACTTAAGCAGTAATTATTAATAAGCTGCTATGTTTTTAGAATTTTCTAGGCATGGTGTAAGGGGTGGAGGCAGCACTTTTGATGGGGTAGATAAGATTTCATAACACTGATTAAGTAATGCAATTTATTAGTTGAGGAACATAATTTGCATTATGTATTGTGGCAGGAAACTGAAGGCAGGTGATACTTAGATGCTCTTTAGAGTGTCACTGTGTTGTCTTCTTGTGGTAATAGTGGGTAATAATGAATATAAAGAAGGCACTTCTGGTAATTAGAGAAGGAAAGCCATTATTCTGGAGCTGAAGCTGTGTAGCATCAAATGCTGCATTTACTCACTGAGGTTTTATAAAACTCCTTACTGAAATTTCTACAGGCAGAATAACTTTGCCATGTGAAATTTAGATCTTTTTAGCTGATAACCTCTTGAAAACATGACCTGTGATGACTTGAGTTTTCTTAGGACTAAATTACAGTAAGATGGCAGAATGGGTTAACCAACAGCAGAAGAAGACTCTTCCCATTAGGAGTCAGTAGGTAAGGATTAGGGGTTAGTGACAGTTTTATGATTGGGTTGGTGTTTGAGCTTGACTTGACGATGTGGTGAGGGAAAAGAGCATATCAGTGAGAAGGAGACTATCAACAGGGTCATGGAGTTGGGAAGTGGCAAGGTATATGTAAAGCATCGCAAGTGGTATGGTTCGGCTGGAATCTAGGTTATGAAGGTTATGTGACAAGCTGGGAGTACTTGTAGGAATGGCTGGAAAGGAGATTGAGGCTAGATCATGTAGAATCTTGTATATCCTGTGAAGGAGTATGATTTTTATTCTGTAGGTTACGGACAGCCAGTGAATGTGTATGCCAGAGTAGTGAGATGATCTGACTATTAGAGAAATTATTCTGCCTCCAGGGCATAGGATGGTTTAGCAAGAAGACTGGCTGGAAGCAGGGTAGGCCAGGGTAGCCATCCAGGTGAGAAACAATAAGTCCTTTAACGAGAGTCAGTAGCAATGGACATGGAGAGGAAGAGGGTCTTTTAAACAAGGCCGTGTTGAAGGGACACAAGGATAACTGGAGAAGGAGTGGGTTCGGAAGGGGAAAGATGAGCTCGGTCTTAGACAGGTCGATAAATCACAGTGAAATAATACTAAGAAAGTTGTATAACAAAATCTATTCTATCAGAGCATAATTAAGTGGGAAAGATGACTGCAAAACAGATATGGGGGGAAGACTTATTGTTGTAGTCATAATTTTAATCTGTGTATCAGATTACAATTAGAAAAAAAGTGTGGGGTGGTCAGGGGGTGTGGGGGGTGAGGGAGCTATATATGTAATAAAAGTTATTCAAGTCATATGTTTTTGTCTTTACCTTCTTCTCAGTAAAAAAAAAAAAATCTGAATTTACGTTCTCAGGTTGTCTTCATCATAGCAATTGGTGTCTTTGAATTCAACTCAGAGACAGGCCCGATCAGCACTTTATAATCCACTCCAAACTGTCAAGAGCAATTAAGAGCTAATGAAACACTCCTAGAAAAATAATAAGAGAAGTTATTTAATAATAAAGTCATTACTTAAATTGCTTTCTGGGGTCTTTCTGATGTGGTGTTGATGTCATTAAAAGCTCATAAATGATGACTTTTCTAATTGGTTTTACACCATTTTAATTCTAGGCTGGTTCAAACCTGCTAGGAACTGGGCCAATTCCTACATTTCTAAGTCAATCCTAACCTCACTGCCCAAAGTGAAATAAATGACTGAATAATTAATTAGGCACTGACGATAACCCATCTAGATGCCCGAGGCCTTAAAAGTCACATTTTTCTGCAATTATATGGACAACTCAAGCAAAATTTGATTCATTCCTTGGCTTAAAAAATTTTGCTAATCTTGCAGGTCTGACATTAAAGAGATAACTTTTGTGGCTACGTTGCAAGAATGGACTAGTTTGAGAGGCAGCAGAGAACATTCTTTTCTTTTAATATTACTTTAAAAAATTAAAAATTACATGTGTTTCCTATTAAAAAACTAAAACCACCTAGAAATCTACACAGTAGAGTGATATCACTTTTGCTTTCCTTTTGCTACCCTTACATTGCTGCTGCTTAAAGGTAGCCAGGCTATAAATGCTTCTTTTCTTGTCTTGTCTTGTCTTTTCTTTTCCTTTTTCTCTTTTCTTTTCTCTTCCTTTCCTTCCTCTTTTCAAAGCTCATGCTGCGTGGGTGTTTGTATAGTCACATTCAGGCAACTCCTGCTCTGCCTTACATATACTCATTGCTAATTCTCTACATGAGTTAATTCCCTTGGACTGACACATACCTTTTTGGTAGTTGATGAAAAATCTGATTCTTTCCCCAGAAAAATGCATGTACAACACAAATACTTGCACATGGTTGCAGGGTGTTCAAGGAACTCTGGAAGCTCAGAGAGCACATGAACTGCAGGCAAACAGACCCTCTGCTATAAATCAGTGGGGATGCTATCGAAGGTCAGAATCCTAAAACTAATGCAGTGCCTGAATTTCCTATGACAAGGAATGGCCATGCATCATCAATGTATGCTCAATTTCTTCTGTGTTAAGGAAATAATTGTATTGTTCATTACTTATTTCACAGGGATTTTAGGAGTATCCTTAGGTTCCAAAATTTAAAAACATACAAAAATTAGCCAGGTGTGGTGGCGGGTGACTGTAAGCCCAGCTACTTGGGAGGCTGAGGTATGAGAATCTCTTGAACCTGGGAGGCGGAGTTTGGTTGCAGGGAGCCGAGACCACGCCATTGCACCCCAGCCTGGGCGACAAGAGCAAGACTTCATCTCAAAAAAAAGGATATTGGGAACAGGGACCAATTTTTAAATCCTTGGAACTATTCTTACTTTGGGTTTGATTACTACAGAGTCAGCTTGCATTTCAGAAATACCTCATGTGTTTTAACTGGTCAATAATTTATACAGTACATGCAGTTTTCTCTCCCTTCAAAGGTAAGATTATAATTTGGCATGTGGGTGCCCAATTATTATTATTATTATTTTTTGAGACAGAGTCTCACTCTGTCACCCAGGCTGGAGTGCGGTGGCATGATATCGGCTCACTGTAACCTCTGCCTCCCGGGTTCAAGCGATTCTTTTGCCTCAGCCTCCCAAGTAGTTGGGATTGCAGATATGTGCCACCACACTCTACTTATTTTTATATTTTTAGTAGAGGCAGGGTTTCTCCATGCTGGCCAGGCTAGTCTCGAACTCCTGACCTCAGATGATCTGCCCACCTTGGCCTCCCAAAGTGCTGGGATTACAGGTGTGAGCCACCGCCCCCAGCCAACTAATTTCTAATATATTATTTATGATATTTTTTGGATGTTCATGCTTGTCACTATTTTAGTTAAGCTGCTGACAAGAAAATGATTATTTGTTTATTTTATAGAAAGAGTATGATTTGGAAAGGGGCCATGATGAGAAACTGGATGAAAATCAGCATTTTGGTTTGGAAAGTGGGCACCAACACCTTCCGTGGACCAGGAAAGTCTATGAGTTCTACAGTGCTCCAATTGTCAAGTTTTGGTTTTATACGGTTGGTCTCATTGCAACAATATATGTCGGATTAATGATGATTGATAGCTAGTGATGATGTTGATAATATGCCTGATTTGCCACTTTGCAATAAAAATGTAGAAACCTAGTTAAAAAAAAAGTGAGGGCATGACAAAGTAGGTAACAAAGAGGACTGGAGGAAGGCAGGGAGAAGTTAGGGTGGAGCTCACCTACTTTTTGGAGTTTGATAACAAGCATTTTCTTCTCTCTTTGAGTGCTAAGAGTTAGCACTGTTATTGTGGGAAGATCTAGCTGGCTTTGCCCTATTGCTTAGCTTTGCTCCTGTCTCTAAAAACTCCTGAGCTAGAAATTTCCACGGAAAGAAACACTGGAATATTCTTTTCTTAACAGTGTGACTGTGGTTAAAACTCTCTCGGCACTCCTATCAGAGTCCCTCAAATATGTTGTTGCACATTCCACAAAAGTGGTAAAACCTCACCATTTGAAGGGAGACAGCATTCAAAGATTTGTGGAACAACCAAATTAATAGCAGTGTTTGTAGAATTAAGCAATAGGTGGGTGGATTCTTCTTAGAAAATCAGCAATTGAGGCCAGGCGTGGTGGCTCACGCCTGTAATTCCAGCACTTTGGGAGGCTGAGGCGGGCGGATCACAAGGTCAGGAGATCGAGACCATCCTGGCTAACATGGTGAAACCCCGTCTCTACTAAAAATACAAAAAAAGTAGCTGGGCGTGATGGCGGGCGCCTGTAGTCCCAGCTACTCAGGAGGCTGAGGCAGGAGAATGGCGAGAACCCCAGGGGGCGGAGCCTGCAGTGAGCCGAGATCGCACCGCTACACTCCAGCCTGGGCAACAGAGCGAGACCCCATCTCAAAAAAAAGAAAATCAGCAATTGAATCAGCTTTTTGTTTGTAGGAATGTGTTATATAGGTAGAAAATGATGCAAGTGTTTGTTTTTTTTTTTGCCTTCAGTAGTATATGTTTATAAATATAGAGAGAAAATGAAAAATGTTAGAAGCTGAACTGTGTGAACAAATACTAAATCTATTATGGATAGTAGAGCTACAGAGAAAGCATGAGCTGTGCTTTAGATGTGTTTGGTGCTTTTCACATTTATTTCATAGAATTTTCTTTTCTTTTTTTTTTAAATATTTTTTTCCGTAACACAGCCCTCAGGAGATCTGAGAACATGTGCTCCCATAGCATTTATTTTTCTAATGCTTATCTATACTTAAATAGCTCATGGCCAAGAGTTTGTATATCTAAAACATTTGAAGTGTGACTATAAAAGGATATTTATCTAAATGTGTTGTATTTCCAAATATTTACCTGGCCAACCACACACTTATTTCCTATACTTATTGAATAAGTACGTAGCTGTGTATGATTTTTATCTGTTTCCAAAAATCACATCTGCTTTCAAACAATGAGGTTTTGCTATTTTTGTAATGCGCAACAACATATACGAAAGACTCTGACAGGAGTGCTGGGAGAGTTTTAACCATAGTCATACCATTGGGAAAAGCGTATTTAGGCATTTCTTCCCTTGGAAATTTCTAGCTCAGGAGCTTTAAGAAACAGGAACAAAGCTAAGCAATAGCACAAAACCAGCCAGATCTGCCCACCATGGTGTTTTTAATAATTGGAAAGAAACAAAAAGAGTCAGAAGCAATACTGCCAATGTCCAGAGTGTTTAGTGCTTAATTTTACCTAGGTGTGAGTACTTTGGTTGCCTGTAGCCTTTATGTGATGCCACTTTGGACTAAAGAGTAAGTGGACTTAACATAGCCTTTAGGAATCCAACCTGTTCTCAAGTAGAGGAATTGTGCTGCTTTCTCAGTCTGAATATCTACTTATCGAATATGTTTGTAGTCTTTCGCTTATAAATCTTCCAGATTCGTATAGTTGTACACTATATAGAAAGAAAGTTATGGCTGAGGGTAACCTAAGATTCAGGTCATTCAATTCGATTTTACTGAGACCTAACTGCTGTCTTTAAGACATAGTATACTAGGCAGCAGAGGGGCGGTGAGAAGAAGACGTTGCCAAACATCAATACTGACCTCAAACAGCTTACAGTTATGTAGGGGAGACCATTAATGTACGTAAATGAGTCCAGTATAAGGAATCAGTATAAGGAGATAACAAAATACAAATAATAAAATATATACAGACAAATGGGCTAAGGTCTGAACCTCAGAGTAAAAGTTAAGGAGTAAATTGTCTAACTATGCTGAAACCAATGACAAAAAAACTTTTAAGTTGCTTGAAAGAACAAATTAACTTAAAGTGTGTCCCTAAGGAGTCATCAAAAAAACTCAGACTTTGAGATATAGACCAAGAGAAGTATAGAATTATTGAAATTTACCTTTACTTTCTTATATGCTTCTCTTCTACACTTCCTTAAATCATAGGCACTAATATCCATTATGACTGCCTAAAAGACCACCTATTGCCAATAATACCATTCTTACATAGTTAGAAATGGTTTAAGCTATTCTCTATGTTATCTGTGCAGAACTAAAGTTAGAAGCAGACTTATCCATTTAGGTAGATAAAAATGTATGAGAAATAGGAATCAAGGTTAAAATAATATGACTTGTGAGAATGAACACACACACACACACACACACACACACATTTTTCTCTCAACTGATTTTCTTTTTTTCTTTTTTTTTTTGAGATGGAGTCTTGCTCTGTCACCCAGGCTGGAGTGCAATAGTGCGATCTCAGCTCACTGCAACCTCGGCCTTCTGGGTTCAAGAGATGCTCCTGCCTCAGCCTCCTGAGTAACTGGGATTACAGGTGCACACCACCATGCCCAGCTAATTTTTTGTATTTTTAGTAGAGACGGGGTTTCACCATGTTGGCCAGGCTGGTCTCGAACTCCTAACCTCAGGTGATCCACCCGCCTTGGCCTCCCAAAGGGCTGGGATTATAGGCATGAGCCACCGCATCCAGCCGATACAAGGTTTTTAAATGCAAGTATTGATCAGTGAGCACTGGGTGTTATCTCTGAGGCTATTTAGAGGACTGCAGTCTCATACATTGTTGATAATAGTGTAATTTGGTAAAGCCCTTCTGTCAGAAAATTTAGTAATATTTGTCACAGTTTTCAATGTGCATGGACAGATATTCTGCTTCTGGGACTATATCTTAAGAAGATAAGAATATTAGGTAAGATTACAAAGCTATTAATCACTATGTACCTATATGTGTGATCACTATGTCTTAATTCTTTCAAGACTTTGGAAATCTAGGCATACATATATATACACAGTAATTAGACAAACATTTATTGAATGTCTATCATGTGTCAAGCAGAGTGCTGAGTGCTGAGTGCTGAAGATATAAATATTGACAAACGGTCCTTAATTAAAAGGGCTCACAGTTGGACACAACTTTTCTATTAAACAGAGTATTTTAATCAACATAAAATAGAACTCCCAGCAGTGGTAAATGCCACAGTTCATTGTATTTGAAAATAAGCATCTATTGCCACTGCGGATCTGGCATGCTTCACACGTTTTCTTTCTGTGTTTAAGATGGAGGGGAAGACCTGTGATTCCTCCTGGGCTTGCTGTTAGCTTGCCAGTGCCCCTGTTGGATGTGCAGGGTCCTGGAAATGCCAGTCACGAGCCAGCAGAAAGACACAATGTGTCCTTCCATGCATCTGAGAACAGTGATTTCATTCCTGCCTCTAAATCCTAGACTAGAACACCATGGATTGTTGTGCTTTCCTTGATAGTAGGTCATCAATAACCCGAAGGTGGTCCTAGTTCTGTGTTCGTGTTATCATGTTGAAGTTCATGCCTGGGTTTCTGCTCCATCTGCGTCTCCTTGGCATGCTCCATGCTTGCTCTCACTCACATCTGGGGAATGTGTGTCCCCCTCACAGATGGCGTATTTGGCATTCCTCATGCTGTTCACTTACACCGTGTTGGTGGAGATGCAGCCCCAGCCCAGCGTGCAGGAGTGGCTTGTTAGCATTTACATCTTCACCAATGCTATTGAGGTGGTCAGGGAGGTGAGTTATGACATCTACCTTTATCTTCTGCATATGTCCTCAGCTTCTGTAGGTGTCCACTGAAAGACTCGTTGGCTCTGGTGATGAAAATGGACATGTCAAGGGTGGGGGAAGACAGGACACACTGACCTTGACTTACATGCTGCATAAAGGTTATTTGGGGGAGAATCCTTGATTCCAGCCCTTTATCCTTGTCAGCTGCTTTCTGCTGGTTGGTGCACTTTGGAAGCAGTTATCTTTGAAGTGGATATCTTGGTGTGTTTACCAATCCTAAAGGATAGATGATGCCATAGAATTGTATTAAACCCTCCAACTATTTGATTTCCCCAAGTTTTTTTGTTTATTTGTTTTTGTTTGGTGGGGTTGATTTTTGTTGCCTAGCATTATTTTCATATTATCAATTTCATCTAATGAGTGGCATAAATGGCTGAAGTTGTGCAATATGTAAGGAATATGTTTATAGTTTTTGAAAGCTCCTACCAAACACTTTGAAAATTGAAGCTGGAAATCTCTCTGAGGCAAATAGTCCAAGAAGCAAAAAACCAAAACTTTTAAAAATTTCTAGTTCGTAATGAGTTACTTTAAAAAAAAAAAAAGGAGGGGGCCAGGCGTGGTGGCTTATGTTTGTAATCCCAGCACTTTGGGAGGCCGAGGCAGGCAGATCATGAGGTCAGGAGATCGAGACCATCTTGGCTAACATGGTGAAACCCCGTCTCTACTAAAAATACAAAAAATTAGCCGGGCATGGTGGCATGCACCTGTAATCCCAGCTACTTGGGAGGCTAAGGCAGGAGAATTGCTTGAATCCAGGAGGTGGAGGTTGCAGTGAGCCAAGATCGCACCACTGCACTCCAGCCTGTGTGACAGAGCGAGACTCCGTCTCAAACAAAAACAAAAACAAAAACAAAAATTAGCATTCCTATCAGTTATAACTGTAATCATAAATATTTGTGACTCAGACTGTTTTAGATGTCAATGTATGCCTCTGTGTCTGTGTATTTACCTATATTTATTTTGTCTTAGAGGTAATATAACCAACATTATATACTTCTTTGTAATTATACCTATGTTGCCTGCTAATTCCTATGTGGAGTTTATAGATTATAGAAAATCAGGAGAGAAACAGATAGTTATCTGAATTGTACCCTTTTTTTTAATGCTTCAGGGAAAATCGATGTACTATTTTACATTTCTGTTTGTCTGACACGGTGTTTCAGGGGTATTTTCTTATCTTAGTGAGTTCCAATATCACATTCTTTTTTTTTCTTTTTTTTTTTCTTTTGAGATAGAGTCTTGCTCTGTCACCCAGGCTGGAGTGCAGTGGTGAGATCTCGGCTCACTGCAACCTCTGCCTCCCAGGTTCAAGCAGTTCTCCTGCCTTAGCCTCCGGAGTAGCTGGGATTACAGGTGCCTGCCACCACACCCAGCTAATTTTTGTATTTTTAGCAGAGACAGGGTTTCACCATGTTGGCCAGGCTGGTCTTGAACTCCTGACCTCAAGTGATCCACCTGCCTCGGCCTCCCAAAGTGTCGGGATTACAGGCGTGAGCCACTGCACCCAGCCTAATTTTTGTATTTTTAGTAGAGACGGGGTTTCATCATGTTGGCCAGGCTGGTCTCGAACTCCTGACCTCAAGTGATCCACCTGCCTCGGCCTCCCAAAGTGTTGGGATTACAGGCGTGAGCCACTGCACCTGGCCCAATATCATATTCTTAGTAGTTTGTCAACAACTCACTAAATAGCAGTAGTCGGACTGGATTACAGGATTCCTTGCTCCATCCAGTGTTCTTTGCACCCTGCTGTGCCTCCTGAAATGAAATCGTAGCTATACAGATCCACAGGAGTATTGAGTTTTATTTATTTATTTATTTATTTTGAGACAGAGCCTCGCTCTGTCACCCAGGCTGGAGTGCGGTGGTGCGATTTCAGCTCACTGCAAGCTCCACCTCCCGGGTTCATGCCATTCTCCTGCCTCAGACTCCCGAGTAGCTGGGACTACAGGCACCCGCAACCACGCCCGGCTAATTTTTTGTATTTTTAGTAGAGATGGGCTTTCACCGTTTTAGCCAGGATGATCTCGATCTCCTGACCTCCGTGATCCACCCGCCTCGGCCTCCCAAAGTGCTGGGATTACAGGCATGAGCCACCGCGCCCAGCCTGCAGTATTGAGTTTTAAAATGTCTTGGTGTTTTCTCATGCTATTTCAGGATTATTGAAAGCTAGAAAAAGTGCTTTCTATTTTTTTGACTTCTAGTTGGAGTTTCAAGTGACAATCTGGCATTATCAAATGACTTAAATTATATCTGTATAGCATTGTTTAAATAATTCATTACTGATGATAACTTAAGTCTCTGAAATCCGCAAGTGATTTAAGGTTTGGCAGGTTTTAGATTACTCTTTCAGTGAATGGTTTGTGTATTTAAGAAGATCATATTGATGGGATTCTTTGGTTGTACCTCCTTTTTAAAGTTTCCTTCTTCCTTCTTTTAGATCTGTATTTCAGAACCTGGGAAGTTTACTCAAAAGGTGAAGGTATGGATTAGTGAGTACTGGAACTTAACAGAAACTGTGGCCATTGGCCTGTTTTCAGTTGGCTTCGTCCTTCGATGGGGTGACCCTCCTTTTCACACAGCGGGAAGACTGATCTACTGCATAGACATCATATTCTGGTTCTCACGGCTCCTGGACTTCTTTGCTGTGAATCAACATGCAGGTCCATATGTGACCATGATTGCAAAAATGGTGAGTACAGTCTAGTTTTATATCCTGGTATTCTTTTTTAAAATTATTTTTAGCCAGGTGTGGTGGCTCACACCTGTAATCCCAGCACTTTGGGAGGCCAAGGCGGGCGGATCACAAGGTCAGGAGATCAAGACCATCCTGGCTAACAGGGTGAAACCCCGTCTCTACTAAAAATACAAAAAATTAGCCGGGCATGGTGGTGGGCACCTGTAGTCCCAGCTACTCAGGAGGCTGAGGTGGGAGAATAGCGCGAACCCGGGAGGTGGAGCTTGCAGTGAGCCGAGATTGTGCCACTGCACTCCAGCCTGAGCGACAGAGCGAGACTCCATCTCAAAAAAAAAAAAAAGTTTTTAAAAGAATTCTTGTGGGTACATAAGTAAGTGTATGTATTTATGGGGTATATGGAATATTTTGATATAGGCATACAATGCATAATAATCACATCAGGGTAAATGGGGTATTCATCACCTCGAGCATTAATCCTTTGTATTACAAACAACTCACTTATACTCTTTTAGTTATTTTTAAATGTACAATTAATTATTATTAACTATAGTCACCCTGTTGTTCTAGTGTTCTTTGTAAAGATGCTATGTTGTGCAGGCTAGATTTGACTGTTGGGCTCAAGGGATCCTCCCATCTCAGTGTCCTGAGTAGCTGGGACTATAGGCATGCACCATCACGCCTGGCTTCTTTTTAATGGTTCTTCATCGTTTATATCCGATAGTTTAACTTTCGAAATTATTATTATTATCATCATCATTATGTGAGACAGGGTCTCGCTCTGTCACCTAGGCTGGAGTGCAGTGGTGCGATCACGGCTCACTGCACCCTCACCCTCCCAGGCTCAAGAAATCCTCAACCACCTGAGTAACTGGGACCACAGGCACACACCATCATGCCAAGCTAATTATTTTTTATTATTTATATAGACAGGGTCCCACTATGTTGCCCAGGCTGGTCTCAAACTCCTGAGCTCAAATGATCCTCCTGCCTCAGCCTCCCAAAATGCTGGGATTACAGGCATGAGCCATTGTGCCTCACTATCTTGGAATTATTTATAGAAGCACAGCGAGCAAGATCATGTCACCACTGCCTTCCATATAACCACAAACTAGTATTAGCAAATGACCTTGGATAGTATATTGCATAGTTAGTTGGTTGGGACACTCAGCTTACCCTTTTGATTAGGACCAGATGGTATGGGATTGAGTCAAATCTGTCTCTGAGCACAGTAATTCCCAAGGACGAGATTCATGTGAGGCTACCACCAATGGTATTTTCTGCTAAAATATCCGTTTATTCTTGTATCACTCACTGACTCTCCCCTACCATCACACTCTTAAATCGTGCTTACTATAGGCCACACACTGGTCTAGGTAATTAGTATGTATTAACTCATTTAATCTTAGTAACAACTTTAGGAGATAGGTAGTGTTATTATACACATTTACATACAAGGAAATGGAGGTTAAGCAAATTCCTCAAAGGAATATATGGGGAGCCAGGATTCAAAATTGGGCCACCTAGCTCCAGTCTGTCACCTGAGCTTGCCGTACAGTTGTGTCAGCTTTTTCTTTTTTTCTTTTTCTTTCTTTCTTTTTTTTTTTCTGAGATGGAGTCTTGCTCTGTTGTCCAGGCTGGAGTGCAGTGGCGCAATCTCTGCTCACTGCAACCTCCACTTCCTGTGTTCAAGCGATTCTCCTGCCTCAGCTTCCTGAGTAGCCTATAATAGGGACTACAGGCGCTTGCCACTATGCCCGGCTAATTTTTTATTTTTTAGTAGAGACGGGGTTTCACCATGTTGGCCAAGCTAGTCTCAAACTCTTGACCTCAAGTGATCCGCTCGCCTCGGCCTCCCAAAGTGCTGGGATTACAGGCATGAGCTACTGAGCCCGGCCGGCTTTTTCCATCTGGCTGTTCACAAGGACCTAAGACCTACGCTTTAATAAGTACAGTGTCTCAAGATCATCTTTGGCTTTTCCTTCTAGGATACTTACTGGCAGGGAAGGGGCAAGTTCTGGAGATTGAAGGGTAGTGCTGAGACAAACAAACAAAGAGGACAGAAAACAGACAACCTCCAGGACTCCAAAGATTTTTCCTATTTGACATTTTTCTCTTAGACCAGAAATGTTTTCTCTTGTCTTGGTGACATTAGTCTTTATGAGATAGGCTATGCCGAGATAACCAATATATTTCAATGACTTAGCACAAGGGTATTTCTCCCTAATGCAAGGTTTGGTGAGTGCTCATGGGGGCTGTCCTCTATGCAGTGACTCAGGAATCTGGGATCCCTTTGTCTTGTGACATAGCTATGTGAACATTTAGCTCCTAAGGTCTATGGTAGGGAGTGAGAGGGATGGAGAAAGTCTAATGGCTTTTAACTGCTCTGGACAAGAAGTGCCCAAGTCACCATCAAACCACAGCCCACTGGCTTGAATAGGTTTCACAGCCCCAGCCTAATGGAAGGAAAGCTAAGAGATGTAGAGTAGCTCTTGAAATAATGATGGGAATTGTGGTGAGTGCTCTGTCTGTTACAGTAAACTAATGGACTGAGTTGATGTACATTTAGTAGATGGAATTAAACTGGCTTGATCAGTTTCTTAGACTCTAATCAATTCCTGAAGACAATTCTGGGAATAAGGAGCCATTGGACTAATTCAACAATACCCTATTTTTTTTATTTTTATTTTCCTAACCTATGGTCCAACTGGAGGCAAACTTAGATATTAGCTAATCAAAAAGTGTTCACAATTCATTACTGCTTAAACAAAGAAGCACAGATTCTCTCCTCTCAGCACATTTATATTATTCCATAGACCAAGTTGACTTGAAATGCATACTGTGTGAGAAAACAAGAGTTTAGCCAAAGAAAGTCTAGCTGTTCCTGCACAAGGGTGTTTTAGTCAATGACTAGACAATCTTATTATTTGCAGGTATAGTTATGATGGCTGCTGGTGTGTGGTTTCTTTTGAACTTCAAATCTGTGGTAAAATTCTGGTTGTACTATGCTCTTTTGCAGACAGCAAACATGTTCTATATTGTGATCATCATGGCCATAGTCCTGCTGAGCTTTGGAGTGGCACGCAAGGCCATCCTTTCGCCAAAGGAGCCACCATCTTGGAGTCTAGCTCGAGATATTGTATTTGAGCCATACTGGATGATATACGGAGAAGTCTATGCTGGAGAAATAGATGGTGTGTATGGGATTTTACCGTCATGCAGAAATTGTGCCTTCATAGTTAACAAGAGTAAAATAAATCTGAAAAACAATCATCTAAATCTTAAAAATGTTTGAATTTATGGTATTCTGTGCAGTTAATGTGCTAAATGTGTGTCTAGAGTGGCAGGACTGTGATTCATCTTATCTTTCATTCTTTTAAAATTCTTTATTTGTAGTTTGTTCAAGCCAGCCATCCTGCCCTCCTGGTTCTTTTCTTACTCCATTCTTGCAAGCTGTCTACCTCTTCGTGCAATATATCATCATGGTGAACCTGTTGATTGCTTTCTTCAAGTAGGTTATTTCAATTAAATATGATTATTTAAATAACAAATGTGGGCAGATATGTTGAGTAGATTCACATGTACTTTGAGAATGTAACCTTTGATTTTTGTGTGTTCTATGTTTATTATTATTGTTTTGAAATATGCACATAAAACTACTGATAAGAAGGACATGGAGCATGGGAAACGGTGAAATAATAAATGCAGTCATCCATCGTTATCTGTGGAGGACTTGTTCTAGGACCCCCTGCAGATACCAAACTCTATGGATGCTCCAGTCCCTTATAGAAAATGGTGTAGTATTTCATATAACCTAGGCACATCCTCCTGTATACTTTAAAGCATCTCTAAATTCTCTATAATACCTAATATAGTATTAATGCGATGTAAATGGTTGCTATACTGTATTGTTGAGGGAATAATGACAAAGATAAAATGTCTCTGCATGTTCAGCACAGACACAATCATCCTTTTCTTTTCCCCAAATATTTTCAATCTGTGGTTATTTGAATCCACAGATGTAGAACCTGCAGATATGGAGAACTGACTGTGGGGGGAAAGTACAATGTAACAACATCAAAATGCAAGGAGATCTTGAGTTGTGATTAGGCAGTAAGTTCCAATTATGAAAGGATAGCAAGTGATGGAATTGCAAGTTGGTTAAGGAGTTCTTGATATGCTTTCTTCACTTTCTCCCAGCTTCCCCTGTTCTCTGTTTTCTCTCTTTCTCTCTCTCTCTTTCTTCCTCTCCTTTCCTCTCCTCTCCTTTCGTTTCCTTTTCTTTTCTTTTCCTTTCTTTCTTTTTCTTCTTTTTTTTTTTTTTTTTTTTTTGAGATAGAGTCTTGCTCTGTTACCCAGGCTGGAGTGCAGTTGGTGTGACCCCAGCTCACTGCAACCTCTGCCTCCTGGGTTCAAGCAATTCTCCTGCCTCAGCCTCCCAAGTAGATGGGATTACAGGCACCTGCCACCATGCCTGGCTAATTTTTGTATTTTTAGTAGAGACGGGGTTTCACCATGTTGACCAGGCTGGTCTCAAATTCCTGACCTCAAGTGATCCACCTGCCTCTGCCTCCCTAAGTGCTGGGATTATAGGAGTGAGCCACTGCACCAGGCCCTCTGTTTTCTTCTCTGTCGCTTCTCACTACTTCTCAATCTTCTTTTCTGGATCATCTTCTCCCCAACCTTTTAACATTGGAATGTCCCTGAGCCCGGACCTGCCTCTTCCTTTATTTATGCTTTTTGTGATCTCTTTCAGTTTCCTGTATATCCTGAGCACACCCAATTTATATCCCCAGCCCAGTTCTCTTTCTTAAACTCCAGCCATGGAGATCCAACTGGCCCCTTCCTTCACCAGTTAGAAATTTTATAGATTTCTAAAATTTAAAATACCCAAACTCTTCATCTCCCCTCTTTCCCAACATACTTTTATTTATAATATTTAATGTAGTCTTTCCCAAATCTGTGAGGAAGAACACGAGTTTTTGTTGATGTTCCAGCTTTTCAGTTGTTTACACCAAAAACTAAGTAGTCCTTCTTACTTTTTCTCTGCTCTACACCATGATTCTGTACATGGAGTCATTCTTAATGTCTCTTGAACCTCTACCTCTAAACTCTCAGGAACTTCTGTTAACTCAACCTTCAAATAGATAACTGATTTAATGACCTCTCACTACCCCACTGTTACCACAGAGCCTCTAATTTATCTCTCTGCTTCTGTCTTTGACTCCCTATATTCTTTTCTCAACACAGTAGTCCAAATGACCCTTTAAAAGAAGACATCAGAGGATATTACTCTTCTGCTCCAAACTCTTCAGTGCCTCCCATTTTACTTCTGGGTAAAAGTTTAAGTCACTACAATGACTTATATGGCCCCATGTGAGTTGGCTTTTCTGTCACTTCGTTTTTTTTTTTTTTTGAGACGGAGTTTCACTTTTGTCACCCAGGCTAGAGTGCAACGGCACGATCTCAGCTCACTGCAACCTCTGCCTCCCAGGTTCAAGCAGGTGTCCTACCTCAGCCTCCCAAGTGGCTGGGATTGCAGGTGTGTGCCACGCACCTGGCTAATTTTTGTATTTCTAGTAGAGACAGGGTTTCACCCTGTTGGCCAGGCTGGTCTCAAATTCCTGCACCCACCTCGGCCTCCCAAAGTGCTGGGATTACAGGTGTGAGCCACCATGCCTGGCCCCTGTCACTTTTTTTTTTTTTTTTGAGTCTCTCTCTGTTGTCCAGGCTGGACTGCAGTGGTGTTATCTCGGCTCACTGCAACCTTTGCCTCCGGTTTCAAGTGATTCTTCTGCCTCAGCCTCCCAAGTAGCTGGGACTACAGGTGCATGCCACCACACCCGGCTAATTTTTGTATTTTTAGTAGAGACAGAGTTTCACCATATTGGCCAGGCTGGTCTTGAACTCCTGACCTTGTGATCCTCCCACCTTGGCCTCCCAAAGTGCTGGGATTACAGGTGTGAGCCACTGCGCCCAGCCGTCACTTCTTAAATCATGCATCACACTAGTCTTCCCCTGACCCATTCCTCTCCAGCCACATTGGCCCCTCAGTTTTTCAGACCATACAGGTGCCTTTGCACTTGCTATACCCTCTGCCTAGAATGCTCTTCCTGCAGCTACCAGTATGGGCCACTTCCTCACCTCTTCTCGTCTTGCTCAGAAGCAAGCAATTTACCTCAAACACTGAAAAGAGTGCCTGACACATATTTGTTTCCTAGACAAAAGAAACCAAGTGAAGTAATGGGAAGAAACTCATATTTTCTAGATGCCTCTTAACTGTCAGGCACTGTGCTAGGTATTTGATTCCTTGCTTATCTTACTGAAGAGGAAAATATAACAAGTAACAAAAGTAGGGAAGACAGGGGTTGAGAGTCAGCAAAGTAAATCAAAATTCTTTAAAAAAAACAAGTGACTGCTGTGTTGTTACCTAAACATGGGAAGACATACCTTCCTGCTTGTTATATGATAGTCATCATCTCTCTTAGCCCAACCATTTTAGGAACTTGGAATATTTGCTGGTGTTTAGTTATAATAGCTATTTTTATAGATCAGATAATAAAAGGGTCTGAGTTTTTTGTGGGGGCATGGGGAGAGATAGGGATTCACTCTGTCACTCAGGCTGGAGTGGTGCAGTGGTGTGATCTCAGTTCACTGCAACCTCCGCCTCCCTGGTTCAAGCAATCCTCCCACCTCAACCTCCCGAGTAGCTGGGACCACAGGTGCATGCCACTATGTCCAGCTAAATTTTGTATTTTTGGTAGAGACAGGGTTTCACCATGTTGCCCAGGCTGGTAGTCTGAGATTTTTGTTTATTAAAAATGTCCAGTGTCTCACTGCCCGTTTGCTCTCAGGGGAAAGGCTCACACCCCGCATCTTAGCCCCAGGAAGGTAAGTGGGGGCTGTTGATGGGATGGCGTGATGCTCCTGCTGTGGGTGTCACCAGGAGGCTCTTTGGACTCTTTGGGAAGGAGTGTTGCCTGGTGAGGTGGTGCACTCCCAGTCACTAGGGGTGTACACTCGAGGTTGGGTGAACACCTGCTGCTCATGGTACCCAGTGAGTCTTGCCCAAGCAGGCAGCTGGGCAGAGGCCCTTCTGGGTCTTGGAGTCCAAAGAACTGTAGAGCAGCCCAAGGGGTGTGGGTCAATTTTGAGTGGGAGCCAAGTCTGGGAGCCCGTGTGCATCATGTTTGGGTCTGGTTGGCTTGGCCACCACTGAAAGAAGCGATAAGTACGGGCTCCTGGTACCTGCAGATCTCCTGCAAATGGCCCAGAGAACAGCCTTGAAGCCACCTTTCCCCTCCAGGGGACTGACCCTGTCCCTAATGCTGCAGTGGCGTCCAGGGATCAGTGGAACATTGCTTTGAGAACTCTCCTGCCTGTTACGGAGGCAGCACAAAGCTGGTGCCCCCTGAGCCAACATGGCACTGGGATGGCTTTTTAGGACAGAATTCTGTTGGTGACAGTCACATCTCAAACATAATAGCTGATTTTAAAAGCCAGCAGCAGCAAAGCCATATACCTGAGTATAGGTGGCAGTTGCAGAGAGCCATGGGCTGGAGAGGGTCAGATGGGGCCTCCCACAGGGGGATCCTGCGGGGGCTGCAGCTCAGAGTGACTCCCAGCTCTGTCACTAGCAGGGCGACCCCTTCCTTCTGGAGCCTTAGCTCTGAAAAGCCCCTGGTGGGGGTGCCCTTTCAGATGCCCCCTTTCCATTTCAAAGGCTCTGATTCTCGATCTTGAAGCCAAATGCAGCACCGACACTCGGCTTCAGTTTCCACTGGGACAGCTGGAGGTCTCCTTTCTAGCCCCAGCCCAGGCGGCCAAGCCCATCCTGGCATCAGAATATGCTGAGCGCATTTTGTAGGGTGGCACCTTTTTATCCAAGTTGCTAGCTACACATCAGTGTTTAAAGAGAAAAGAGTGACCTTTCATTTTTTTTCTTGAAACTTGAGGAAACAGGATACATAACTACTGATTTGTTTGTTCTTAAAGAAAACTAAATGCACGACTGCAGAGTGCTAGAGGTGTCTATTTTTCATACTGTGGGGGAAAGTATTTGTGCTGCTTTTTGGAGATATACTGGGATGTCTGGTTTCTGTCCCCGGGCCTGGCAGCTACGTCTATTTTCTGTAGAAGGTGCCACAGTGAGACCTGGAGCCACCCCTTCCTGCCCTGGCACTGTTTAGAGCTGGGAGCCTATGGACTCTTGGCCTGTTTCTACCTTCTATTCAACCACTCTGATGTGGGGAGACAAAAAGAAATATAACTTTTTGATAGTGTGGTAGAAACATTGATTTGAACTATTTTAGTAGAAGGAGTAGCAAACAAGACTGTGGTAGTGTATACTTTGAACTAGATAAATAAAGGCCTCTTTGTGAGCCTCCTGGCCAACAACAACAAATGTCCAGTGTCAAAAAAGAAGTTGAGAAATCCTCGCATAGGACAAATTTCTCACGTTAGAGATGAACACACTGAAGACCATACAAAGTGACCAAACCCAGATCTGACTACTTGTCCAGGAGCCGGTTACAGACAATTCTTTATAAAATAATTGAAAAAAACAAAAACAAACCAACCAACCCCCAAAATTTAAATACACTGTTAAGTCGCCACCTGCTGGTGGAAGGCTGTTGTCACGTTGGAGTGAAACTGCTATTAATAGCATGTGCAACCCTAGAGTTTCCCACTCATTGACCAGGCCCCAAAAATGTGCATTTCTGACATGTTCTCAGGTGATGCTGCTGCTGCTGGTTCAGAAAACATGCTTGAGAACTCCTGATATAACCCAGTCATCTATGTTTCAATCACCTTCTTTATGGATTCTGAGAAACTTCTATTCTTACCCAAAGATGGCTTTCTCCAGGATAATCCTGGTTCCTTTTCTTTATCACTGTTCAAGTTTAGGGTTATCTGTGTTTTTATTTGCTAAATTTGGCTGCCTTCCTCCAGTTCTACTCTGCTATCTTTCTCTAAATAAACTAAAATTTTGACACTGCAAGAAGAAGAATTGTTTTAAAAAGAAACTAAATTTTGTTAGTCTATGCAAAATATTAAGATGGACATCTTATTTTGTTCCTCTTATATCATATTATATACTTAAAGTTAAGTAGTTAAGGATGGTATATTGTTTCAGAATAACTGTACCTCCAATCATTACCCCCATGGCAAGTTCTATAATATCAACATTCACCATCCTATCTCCATGTTACAACTACAAAGTGACCTACCAATAAGGAGTTACTTTTATTGTAAAGTTAATGTAAATAATTTGTCTGGATTTTAATAGAAGCTCTGCTTTTTAAGATGAATTGATTCTTCTTCCATTTCTTCACTAACACTGTTCTGTTTGCATATTTTAACTGGGATTTTTCTAGCAGTTCTCACATTTGACATTAGGTAGATGATACAGAGGAACATTAAAGCTGTTTCCCATAAACGATGAATTATGGACTGAAAAAGAGCTTCTTATGTGAGAAGAGATGGTGACTTGAGAATAGTGTTGAGTTCCAGAATGGATTTTCTGTTCATTACACTGAAAATGTTGGCATTTTCTTTTCTCTGATTGTAATGTCTGCCTTCTGCTTGTTATTCTGATTAGCATGTTTCACTGTAGAAGGTAGCTAATATATTTTGTTTGGTGGAAGAAGAATTGTAAACACGTGGATAGTATTTGTATTGGGTAACTGCCGGTAATGTCAGGTGAGCCAATCATAAATGTTGGAAAATATAGACTCTGTTACCTTTCAAGACTTCATATTAAAACATTGTCCCTCTCTTACTTCATCTTACAGCAACGTTTACTTAGATATGGAATCCATTTCAAATAATCTGTGGAAATACAACCGCTATCGCTACATCATGACCTACCACGAGAAGCCCTGGCTGCCCCCACCTCTCATCCTGCTGAGCCACGTGGGCCTTCTCCTCCGCCGCCTGTGCTGTCATCGAGCTCCTCACGACCAAGAAGAGGGTGACGTTGGATTAAGTAAGTTGTTCTATGTGAGGCAGGAGAAAGAGAGCAAAAAGTAGGATTCAAGGCAAAGATGCACTGGAGTATTATAAATTAAGTTCAGGGCACTGTGGGGCTCTGGGAGTTCCCTGACAATAGATTATCAGCTGATGCTCTGGGTCTAAGTAAATATATTGACCTCATTATAAGGTCGCAGTGCCTTTTGCCAAGATGAACGGATACTTAGAAAGGGATAGGTAGGAAGAGAATCTCTGCTTGATTGTGTAAAGGCTTTATGTCACATGGAAAACTTGTGTTTTCTCTGCTGACCGGAGAACTCATCAGAATAACTCCTAGAGTGTGGTCATGTGATGTGTACTGTTCTCCTTGTTGTGGAAGATGGAATTCAGACAGAATGGAGTTACAGAAGGCCTTGGGGTCTAAGAGAAAAGATAAGCAAAGCTGGGCTTTAACCAGAGTCACGATCCTCTGGTTCTCTAATCTACTGAGCATGGAGATGATTCTGAAATGGATGTTTCTTATTTTCAAGAACCTCAACTCAGAAACTGGGTGCGGTAGTGCATGCCTGTAGTCCTAGCTACTCAGGAGGTTGAGGCACAAGAATTGCTTGAGCTCAGAAGTTTAAAGCTGGGGTGCACCATGATCATGCCTGTGAATAGCCACTTCCGCCTGGGCAACACTGTGAGTCAGGATGCGGAAATAGGGGTTCTCACTTGTGTTTTTTCATAAGCTTATATATTTTGAGGTTTTTCTAATTCATCTTGTTTAGCCAGATCTTCACTGCATGATATGACTATCGTACTAATTGTTGTCAGAGAACATTGCGTTTGGTGGTTTTATTCTGTAGTTCCTGTCAAGCAGTTCCACAATTGGTACCAGGCCCATTTCTAGATAGTTCCCAGAAATACAGGAAGCAGGGGGCATAAATGCACAATCCTCTTCCCAATTCCTAAATCTAAAATACCTCTGAAAACTGAAAGCCTTTTTTCTTCACAAATTGGGGAAAGACTCATTTGGCCAAAAAAGGCTGATGAGAATTGATGTGAAGCCATTTATTCTCTTTATTTCTTGTAGTATGAATATTCATTGATGTTGGCTGCAGAAAATAGCAATATGTTTGATTTTAGGGATTGCTTTAATCTTAACTAGGGATTTCACTTCATTTATGACATACTCACTATATTAATTTTCTGAAACTAGAAAAAAACAGTTCTGAATTCTAAAATACTCTGGACTCCAGGAGTTTCAGCTAAGGGGACAGCGGGCTATTTATGTGTTTAGGTAGGTCCTTAGGGGGACAGGTCATCCCCTGCAGTATATTATGGGGTTGACAGGGTGATATGCTTTTGCTGGTGGTAGGTGACTCTGTGAAGTATTTTTTCTCCTCCTAAGTCACTTTAAAGATTTTTTTTTCTTTTTCATACCCTGCTCCCTGACCAAGAGATTCAGCCTTTGTACGAAAGCCAAAGCATACCTGAAGTTAACTTGAAGGCTTATAATTATACTGTAAATTTCAGGCTGCTAATAGAGAGACGTCCCAGGCTTTGGCTGCAGAACCATTGCAACCTAATAGCAGAATGTGAATCGCTTGATAAATCCTGGAATTGACTAGGACTTGCCCAGACTTCCTAGTACCACATGAAAGAACGTTTCCTGGGTTCACCTTGGTCTGTGCTTATAGGATGATTCATATAAAACTCAAGTAAAGTTTAAAATGAATTCACCCTGAGCTTTCTGGAACATTGTTGAATTTTCATAACATTGCTTCTGATCCTTTATATTGAGGATAAAGACATTTACACAAGGGGCAGCAGTGCCACCTTGCGGACAATTACAGGAAAGCACCACATACTGCAAGCTGCGCCTGTCATTGGAATTACTCTGGATTGTTTGCTCTCAGGGATCCACATACGGTTCACATCATGACACCTGTAAAGTTTCTTGCTCATAGGAGATTCTTTAGTGAAAGAAGACATTAGAGTTGGGTAGGGGATGGGAGATACCGAATCTTTTCAGTGTCTGAGAATTTTTTTCCTGCCATTTAAATCAGAAAGCACTGTATACCTGAGTTGTGAATACATTTTACAGCTGAATAATACTTTTAGCCATGTTTTCAATTTAAAATTCAGATTTTTTGTCATTAATTTTAACAGAAAATAATGTAACAATTGCATTTTAAATAAATTCTGGAGAATCGTATTAGTTCTTTTTCTCCTAATGTAAGCAAAACCATTCAAGAAAGAGAACTTTCCAATTTAATCCTTTTAGCAGCATCACTTCATTTATATATTTTCTAAGTATTATAAACTTGCTTAAAAGATGGTATATTATTCTATTAGGCAACAGTGAAAGCCAAGGTAATAGACCAAATGTGAATGCTGGAGTTTGATGAAGAATTGTGTTAGCCTTATAATATCACTTAGTGATGTGTCTTTTTAATGAGTTATTTATAATTGTGTCAGAGAAGGTATACAGCTGTGACTGGCCATTGAATGGTAATAATAACATCTCATTCTTCAGTAGAAGGATTTAGTATGCACAAACTCTGCGTAACAAGGTAAAACTTTCTTATACTTACTGGATTAATTTCAATAGACTGCCTTCTTCTAATCTTGCATTTAACCTATTGGTTATTTACTGTCATTGTAATAGCTAAAAGAGTTGGAAGACAGGTTGATTAATGAGCACAAATATACACTTTGATAGAAGAAATAAGACCTAGTGTTCAATAGATCGGTAGGGTTTTTGTTGTTGTTGTTGTTGTTGTTGTTGTTGTTTGAGATGGAGTCTCGCTCTGTTGCCCAGGCTGGAGTGCAGTGGAGCGATCTCGGCTCACTGTAGCCTCTGCCTCCTGGGTTCAAATGTTTCTCCCACCTCAGCCTCCTGAGTAGCTGGGATTACAGGCATGGACCACCACACCCAGCTAATTTTGTTTGTTTGTTTGTTTTAAGGAGCTGAGAGTTTAATAGGCAAATAAGAAGGAAGAAGCTCCCCGGTACAGAGATAGAGGGAGGGGGGCTCCAAAGCCGAGAGAGGAAACCCCCAATTTTTGTATTTTTACTAGAGGTGGGGTTTCACCATGTTGGCCAGGCTGGTCTTGAACTCCTGATCTCAAGTTATCCACCTGCCTCGGCCTCCCAAAGTGCTGGGATTACAGGTGTGAGCCACCATGCCCTGCCATCAGTAGGTTGACTACAGTTAAAATTAATTGATTATACATTTCAAAATAGCTAGAAGAGAATAATTCAAATGTGTCTATCTTAAAGGACAGGTAAATATTTAAGGTGATCTGCCTCAGCCTCCTGAGTAGCTGTGACTACAGGCTCGTGCCACCAATTACCCTGATGTGATTATATGAATGTATCAAATTATCACATGTATCTCAAAAATATGTACATCTAATATGAATCAATTAAAATTTAATTAATTTTAGAAAGTGTTGGCAGAGAGAAAAGAAGACAGATTCCCCATTTTCATATAAACGCAGTGAATTTTTGTTAAATGTGAAAGCATTCTAACCTGTGAAAATATTGAAGAGAAAGAATTCTATATATGAGTCATTTTCAAAGAATGAGTAGGAGAGACCCAGGCTGGTGTTTCCAGTTCTTTCTTTTCTTTTCCTTTTTTGAGACAGGGTCTCGCTTTTTAGCCCATGCTGGAGTGTAGTGGCGTGATCACAGCTCCTGCAGCCTTGACCTCCCAGGCTCAAGCCATCCTTCTGCCTCAGTTTCCTGCGTAGCTGGGACCACAGGCGCCTAGCTAATATTGAAATTTTTTTTGTAGAGAGAGGGTCTGCCTGTGTTGCCCAGGCTGGTTTCTAATTCCTGAGCTCAAGCGATCCACCCCTGCTCAGCCTCCAAAAGTGTTGGGATTACAAGCGTGAGCCACTGCGCCCAGCTCCTAGTTGTTTACTGGTGCTGTTTCTGCATTAATATTAGAAATAGTTTGACAAGGTGACAAACTTTTATCACAACAGGCTATAGTTTCTCATTTTCAATACAAGTGGAAGAAAAGCCACTCATGCCCTGAGGTGAATAATGATTCTTTCTGTGTTTCATACTTATTTCTATAGAACTCTACCTCAGTAAGGAGGATCTGAAAAAACTTCATGATTTTGAGGAGCAGTGCGTGGAAAAATACTTCCATGAGAAGATGGAAGATGTGAATTGTAGTTGTGAGGAACGAATCCGAGTGACATCAGAAAGGTAAAAGATATAAATCTTTTCCATTCTGAAACCACTAACACAACGTGATTCTGCTAGAATATCTAAAGGTGTAGAAAGATCTACTTTCAAATCCCAGAGGTTTGAGTTCTTTATAATTTGAAACATTTAATAACATATAATATTCATGTAATCAAAGTATATTTATTAAGCATCTACTATATTCCAGGCACTCTTTTAGTTACTAGGAATAAGTGGTTAATAAGACATAAGAATCCTTGTCCTCATGGGACTTACATTCATGCGCGCGCGCGCGTGTGTGTGTGCGCGCATGTGTGTAGGTGGTGAGAGAAATGAAGTGGATGGAGAACAAAACCTAAGTAAGGAACCACAAAAATAGATTTGTAATTGATTATCAGGCAGTAAAAGAGCTATGAAGAAAAATAAAGTAGCTGGAGAGAACAGGAAATGATGGTGGCGTGAAATCTAGCGGAGCTGGGGGTTGAGTGGACTGTTTAGATGGTCTGGTCCTAGAAGTCGCTCTGAGGGCATTGAGTGGAGGCCTGAAGGAAGTGAGGCAGTGGGCGAGGCAGGGGCGTCTGGTGGAATAGCGCCCCTGGCGGAAGGAACAGCAAGCGCAGCCGCCTGAGGCCACATGGTGTGTCTGGCAGCAGCCAGAGGGGAGGAGGAGGTAGATGGAGGGTGCTGGTTGGATGGGGAGTGGGGTTCTCAGGGCGTCTGACCGGCGGTTGTTGTGCAGTGGAGTTGGCGGCTGCTTCACTGAAGTGGGTGAAGACAGAATAGGAGAAGCAGAGACTGCAATTACAGGTGGCTTTTGGGAGAAGTATTACGGTGCAGGGAAGCTTGGTATGGGGACACGGTAAGGTTTTTTTGTTGGATTTTGCTTAATGTGGCAATAAATAAAACAGCATGGTCCTGAAAATGATCCACCAGCAAGGGAGAAACTCAGGAGTGGAGGGAGGAGGCCATTTGCTGAAGAGAAGTCCCTAAGAAGCTGGGAAAATGGAGGGTCTGGCTTTTTCCCCGAAGCAGGGGAACGGGACAGGATATGGCCAGAGTAGACGGGAAGGCAGACAAGGTTGGTGGGGACCCAGGTCTTGAGGCAGAGTCGTCGGCTGGGTGTGCCTGTGTGTGGGATTTTGAGGGAGGCAGGCGGTATGGGGGACATTCAGAGGTTTGAGGAAAGAGGAGGAGACATATTGGAGAGACTGAACATATTAGGAAGCTATAATGTGATCTGAGTTACTGTGGATTTATTACTAATTGTGGGTGCATGGCATCGTGTGAAAATATGGAAGGCTATATGTGATGAAATGCATTTTTTTAAAACATAGAATTGTTCTTGTAAATGGAAGCAAATTGACAGAAGTTAAATGTGTTCCTCTATTTTTGAACATACATGGAACTGACTATGATGTATTATATCTAATTATGCATGTTTTTTTCTGATGTCCAAATATCAGATAGAGAGATATGAATCCTTAAATATGGCTTTACTTAAACTGAATCTCATGAAGAACTTTCTAAATGGTTCACTATAGGCATAAGTCATGTTTATATAAATCTGGACTTCTCTATTGGTACCATATTTATATAAATCTGTGTTTCTGTGCCTGATTGAATTTCAGATTAAATTTAATATGGAGAAAAAATTGAATATCAAAGATTGAGTCCACAAAAATTGATTTCACCTACATAATATCTTTAGTCCATAGTTATATGAATTTCTCTTTCCTTCTTCTACACGTTCTGCGCCCCTTTATAGCTATGCTCATTGAGTCCGACGGGCAAGCTTTGTTCTCCGTTTTGTATGAAGCATAGACTCGTATTAGGAGCTTACGGAGCTGGGATGAAGTCCTGCTTCAGGCACTTACTAGTTATATGGACACAGGCAAATTTACTGAACCTCCTTGGTTTCCTTCCTTCCTCCCTTCCTTCCTTCCTTCCTTCTTTCCTTCCTTCCTTCCTTCCTTCCTTCCTTCCTTCCTTCCTTCCTTCCTTCCTTCCTTCCTTTCTTTCAACGGAGTCTCACTCTGTCACCAGGCTGGAGTGCCACGGCGTGATCTCGGCTCACTGCAACTTCTGCCTCCCGGGTTCAAGCAATTCTCCTGCCTCAGCCTCCCGAGTAGCTGGGATTACAGGTGTGTGCCACCACACCCGGCTAATTTTTTGTATTTTTAGTAGAGACGGGGTTTCACCGTGTTAGCCAGGATGCTCTGGATCTCCTGACCTCATGATCCGCCCCCCTCGACCTCCCACAGTGCTGGTATTACAGGCGTGAGCCACCATGCCAGGCTGTTTTCTTATTTGTAAAATAGACATGGAGGCCGGGCAAGGTGGCTCACTCCTGTAATCCCAACACTTTTGGAGGCTGAGGCAAGTGGATCACTTGACATCAGGAACTCAACACTAGCCTGGCTAACATGGCAAAACCCCGTCTCTACTAAAAATACAAAGAAAATTAGCTGGGAGTGGTGGCACATGCCTGTAGTCCCAGCTACTCAGGATGCTGAGGCAGAAGAATCACATGAACCCAGGAGGCAGAGGTTGCAGTGAGCTGAAATCGCACCACTGCACTCCAGCCTGGGCAAGAGAATGAGACTGCGTCTCAAGCAAACAAACAAACCCCAGAAATAGCCCTACTTCTTAGAGATGCTGTGAGGATTAAATGAGATAATATAGATGAACTGTGTGGCAGAGTGCTGACTCATAGTAAGAGTACAATGAAAGTTATCTATTATTAAGTAAAAATGGGCCCCTCAAAATTGTTAGTATAATTTCTTTTTAAATACAAATTCCCCTCCAACCCTTAAGGAAAGGGGGATGAACAGATGAGATGTGGACAGGATAGCCTCCCTGCCTCCCCAAGATTATGAACTGGGATAAGTTTATGGAGAGCCGTTTACTCTAAACTATAAACTAAGGAAGGATTTTAGGTGGACAAAGATATGGACAGATTTACCTTCAGTAATGGTGTGGATTTGAGGGGGTCAGAATAAGAACCAGGAAGACCATTTGAGAGAATAGTGCAGTGCACTGATGTGTCCACAGCCTCGCCAAGGGTGGTGGTGGTGGGATTGAAAGGAAGGGGTGAATATGACATTTAGAAAGAACAATTCATTAGGCATGTTAAGGATCAGATGTGGAGCTAAGGGAGAGCATAGAGTCCAGCACGACTTTCAGAAAAGAGTGGGGTAATCAGGTGAAAGGTGGCACCACCGAAATAAAGAAGGCACAGTAGGTGTGAGGAGAAAGCAATAAGTTTTAGATTTCTTGACCTTGAGATTCTTGTAGTATATTTAGCCAGAGATGTTCAGGAGGCTTTGGATGTGTGCATCTGAAGCCCCTGGGGAGCATTTGAACTGGTGGAGGAGCTCATCTGCTTATTGGGACAGTCAACTGTAGGAGTCATCTGCCTATTGTAGGAAACTAAAAGTATGACAGAGGAAGCGATTATGCCCAGGAAGCAAGAGTGAGGGAACCTAGTGAGCTGAGAGTTAAATCCTGGGAGGTGCCAACACCTGTAATGGGCAAAGAGAAACTCATGGAGAAGACCATAAATAACCATTCAGAGGAGTATAAAGAGAACTAGAAGAAGGCGGTATCATAAACTAAGGGAACATAGAGTGAAAATTGAGAAGCAGACATTTATAAACAATTCAATGATAAAATCCTAAAAACATTAACCATCATAAAGCATTGTCTTTCTCTTGGATTCTTTTCTTGGGATTTGAGTAGAGGGTTAGAAATTAAATGGATATGTACCGTCTGAAAATTATGGGTACTTCCAAGAGATTTAGAATTTGGTTATGAAGCTCTAATTTATTATTATTATTATTTAGATAGAGTGATCAGAGCTCATGCACCCTTGAAATCCTGGGCTCAAGCGATCCTCTTGCCTCAGCCTTACAAGTAGCTAGGACTACAGGCACATGCTACCATGCTGAGCTAACTTTTAATTTTTCATTTTTATAGAGGCAGGGTCTTGCTAATGTTGCCCAGGCTGGTCTTGAACTCCTGGCCTCAAGCAACCCTTCTGCCTCAGTCTCCCAAAGTGCTGGGATTACAGGCGTGAGTTACCGCATCTGAGCCTGCAGCTCTAATTAAACTTCAAAATAGAATCTATTTTCCCTCTTGATGGAGCTATCTCAGTGGCACTGTTCTTATACTGTCATCTTTGTTGAGGTCATTTATGGGGACCTCATAAATGAGGTATGGGAAAGAGGGGAGAATATTTCCTGAGGTAACTGAGCAATAGTTTGAAGAGGGAAGGGAAAAAGATTCAGAGGATTTTGCACGTTAGCCTACTTCTGAAGAAGAGATTGCTATATCCTTCTCGAATCAAGTGAGTTGTGACAGTGGAAAAAGAGAACATAGCAAGGCTGTTTTAAATCTTACTTTCCCTATTTGGGACTCTAACTTCTTTTTTGATTCTAGTAGTGTAAGTCAGCTTTTCCCTTTCTCTGTTCTGTGGAGTAAGATGCTTTTAGGTGTTTTTCCACATTAAGCATGTTTGGTACATTATATTTCGGAAATGCTGTGGTTTTAAAAAATATTTAACATAATGTGCATTGTAATTCATCAGTACAGTTATAGCTTAAGCAGGTCCCACCACTATTTGACCATGAAACCTTACTGAGGAACATCTGTGACACCTCCCAGCATGAGAATTGTTGTTCATTTAGTACTTCATGGTACTCTAGGAACCCCCAAAAGAAATTGCCTAGATCCTAGGTGAGTTGCTGAGAGGTACCAGAAGGCAGTGGTCAATGCCACTGAATATGGAGTCGGCCTGTCTAGGTTTGATGCCTGACATTTTCATGGGCCATGTGACTCTGGCTATGTGACCTAATCTCTCTTTTTTTTTGAGACGGAGTTTCGCTCTTGTTGCCTAGGCTGGAGTGCAATGGCATGATCTCAGCTCACTGCAACCTCCGCTCCCTGGGTTCAGGTGATTCTCCTACCTCAGCCTCCCCAGTAGCTGGGATTACAGGTGTCTGCCACCACGCCCGGCTATTTTTTTTTTTAGTAGAGATGGAGTTTCACCATATCGGCCCTGCTGGTCTTGATCTCCTGACCTTAGATGATCCACCTGCCTCAGCCTCCCAAAGTGCTGGGATTACAGGCATGAGCCACTGTGCCCGGCTGACCCAGGCTCTTTTCTATGAAAGGATAATAGTAATGCCTACCTTATAGGGTTGTTACATGGATTAAATAAAACAGTACAGGTAGAACCTTTATAAAATGCTTGGCACATAGTGAGCACTCAGTGAATATGGTGATTTTCATGATGATTGTAATTATACTTGCCGTTATCTCATTTTAAGGCATCTTGCCTAAAGGCCCATAATAAAACAATTACCATTCTCATCTTTCTTCCATCCTCGTACCTTGCATGGAGGAAACTAAAATTATAAATTTTATGTGTCAGAATGACTGAAAGGCTAAATTAATGTCGTTGGTGGTCCAGCAATATAATTAAAATATGTTTCATGGGACATCAAGTTTTAGAAAATAAGTCTATAAAAGCAAGGGACCTGATTTGAGGGTGACCAGGTTGTTTGTCTAACAGGTTTCTATTGTAGCATGTTACCTGTGGCTGTGAATAGTTGCTGGTTTCTATTGTATCCATTCGATGTGACTGCTGCTAATGGAACTTAATGAGTCTCCATTACTGGTGTTCAGACTGTACTGTTTTTGAATTAGATGAAACAGTTCACTGGTTGGAGAGGCTCTAATTAAGCATATTTGGAAGGGAATATACATATATTTTGTGCTGTTTCCCACATCATCCTTGCCAGTTCTAATTTTGCAGATTCCAGAAGGTCAGGAAGCATTTGTTAAGCCTCTATTGAGTTATAGAAGTTGAATTCTATAGCAGAAGCAAGAAAGAGAGGGTTCTACTCACATAGAATATAATAAAAATGGAAGGTGCCACTCTTTTTATCTTTAATTTCTATTTACAAAGCTCCCAGAAAGAGGAAGTGGAAGATCTTTCTTTCAATCCCTGTGACTTGAGATGTGTTCTAAAGATGGGAAGTCTAACACTATTTTGGGAAGTGCTTGTTACAGCTGAGTGTTAAACTCTTCATGGCGTAATCACGACTTCTCCCTGCCCCCAGATAAGAGCGGGAATCATGTTTCATTTCTGCAATGGTCATGTCAGTCATGACACAATTGGTTAGGTTCCTTCCCATGCTGTTTCTTTATTTTAATCTTGTTTATTGAAGATTTTCATTATTGAGAAACTGAAACTATACCTCCTCTCCCCCAAATAATAGAACGAAACAAGGGAAGAAAAGAAAGAAAAAACAATGTGATATGCCAGAGTTCACTGTGAAAATTTTGGCTTTTTAAAATTTAGTCTTCCACATATTTCCAGTTAAAATGATACTATTTTGTATCCTGTTTTTTTTTTTTTTTTTGCTCTTAACACATCAAAAATATTTTCTCCAATTAATTACATATACTTTGTAAATATATTTTAACTATTGTTTCTGAACTTAAAATTTTATACCAAATTTGAAAACATAATGCCGAACATAATAGACATCCCCAGCCCTGCCTCTACCACTAGAAATAGCCCAAGAAAATAATTATCAACAATGTATGATTTTTAATGGATGCATAATATTCTATCTCACAATATAACAAACATATCTGTCTGCTTTAGCATAGTAAGATTATGTTTCCTTTATAATATTGTGTCCCTATGTTCCATCCTTGCTACCACTGAGTTGTTTCACTTTTTCTTTTTTTAATTTGCTAGGTTAAAACAAATGCTGTTATGATATAGATGAACTCATTATTATCTTAATTTTCATCTCTGATTACCTAATGAGGTTGACTATTTTACTGGGTTTCCTTACCTTTTGTATTGTATCCTTTCATCTGTTCATGTCCTTGGGAGTCTTTGTAATTTTTTTTCCTCAATAAATTGTGAAAGTTTTTGCTTAATCAAGAGATATCAATGCCTCATCAAATTTATTAGAATACAGTTTTCCAATTTATTTTTGTTTTAAACCTTTGTATTCTATTTTTGCATACAAGTTTCTTTTTATGTAATCAACTCATACATGTTGTAATTTATTCCATCACTCATGAAGTTTAGATAGCTGCATTAGTTTCCCAGGGCTGCTGCAGCAAAATACCAAAAACTATGTGTCTTCTAACAGAACTTTATTGTCTCAGACTTCTGGAAGCTAGAAGTCCAAAATCAAGGTGTTGGCAGGGCCGTGCTTTCTCCGATGTTGCTATCCTTCCTTGCCTCTTCTAGCTTCTGGTGTTTGCTGGCAACCGTGGATGTTCCTTGGCTTGTAGATGCATCATTCTAGTCAATGGCCATTTTGTCCCTGTGTGTCTTCATATCGTCTTCCCTCTGTGTGTGTGTATCAGGATTTCACATTATAAGGACACCAGTCATATTGGATTAGGATTCAGCCTGATGATCACATTTTAACTTGATTACTCTATCAATATCTGATTTCCAAATCAGGTCACATTCTATGGTTCTGGGGTTAAGGCTTCAACATATCCTTTTAGGGGGATACAAAACCAACCTCATCCACATACAGAGATAATTACAAAGAAATGTACAGACAAATAGTAACCATCTCTCAATTAAATTAATTTTTACTTTTTTTTTTTTTTTTTGAGATGGAGTCTTACTCTGTCGCCCAGGCTGGAGTGCAGTGGCGTGATCTTGGCTCACTGCAACCTCCGCCTCAGTCTCCTGAGTAGCAGGGATTACAGGTGCCTGCCACCATGCCCAGCTAATTTTTGTATTTTTTAGTAGAGATGGGGTTTCACCATGTTGGCCAGGTTGGTCACAAACTCTTGACTTCAAGTGATCCACCTGCCTCCCACAGTGCTGGGATTACAGGCCTGAGCCGTTGCACTTGGACTAATTGTTACATTTAATTCAATTTACTTGCAACTTACATTTACATTTGAAAGGTGAACATGTGTTGTGTTGCTTTTACATGAATCAATGACTGAACATCATAATCTTGGGTTAAAGTATTCAAAACAACTTTAAAAATTTGCATTAGGCTTTTTCTGAATATAAGTCTTCTAAAATGGATTTTGTTTGAAACTTGGGAAGCCTGTTTGAACAGTAGAGTTAGAGTTTTTTTTTTTTTTAATTTTAAAGATCTGTGTTTTTTTTCTTTTTCTTAATTACATATTTGATTATTGATTCTGTTTCTGTCATTCTTATTTCTTCCTCAGGATCTCCTACATGCATTAAAATTGTACGGTGCTTGCTGTTAGGAAGTATTCAAGTGTTTGTCATGTAAATGAATAAATATATTAATGAGTAAAAATGGGATGATTGATCACACAATTGAAGGAATCATTAGCTGGAACTGGAAATGTGGTTCTGAAATATTAAAAAGAAATAAGGGCTGGAAATGTAGATATGTAAGTTTTTCCTCTCCTGTGGGTAGTAGTGGGCATTATAGGAATGGATGAGATCACCTGAGTTGAGAGTTATGTATTGGGCAAAGAAGAAGGCAAAAGACAGACTTAACCTAGGGAAGCAGCTGAGGCTCAGGAGCCATTTAAGGATGGAAGTAAGGTAGGAAGAGAGCAAATTCCCACTGGCTTAATGTGCTTGTTGGTTTTCTCCCTTCCTTCACCACTAGGGTTACAGAGATGTACTTCCAGCTGAAAGAAATGAATGAAAAGGTGTCTTTTATAAAGGACTCCTTACTGTCTTTGGACAGCCAGGTGGGACACCTGCAGGATCTCTCTGCCCTGACTGTGGATACCCTAAAAGTCCTTTCTGCTGTTGACACTTTGCAAGAGGATGAGGCTCTCCTGGCCAAGAGAAAGCATTCTACTTGCAAAAAACTTCCCCACAGCTGGAGCAATGTCATCTGTGCAGAGGTTCTAGGCAGCATGGAGATCGCTGGAGAGAAGAAATACCAGTATTATAGCATGCCCTCTTCTTTGCTGAGGAGCCTGGCTGGAGGCCGGCATCCCCCAAGAGTGCAGAGGGGGGCGCTTCTTGAGATTACAAACAGTAAAAGAGAGGCTACAAATGTAAGAAACGACCAGGAAAGGCAAGAAACACAAAGTAGTATAGTGGTTTCTGGGGTGTCTCCTAACAGGCAAGCACACTCAAAGTATGGCCAGTTTCTTCTGGTCCCCTCTAATCTAAAGCGAGTTCCTTTTTCAGCAGAAACTGTCTTGCCTCTGTCCAGACCCTCTGTGCCAGATGTGCTGGCAACTGAACAGGACATCCAGACTGAGGTTCTTGTTCATCTGACTGGGCAGACCCCAATTGTCTCTGACTGGGCATCAGTGGATGAACCCAAGGAAAAGCACGAGCCTATTGCTCACTTACTGGATGGACAAGACAAGGCGGAGCAAGTGCTACCCACTTTGAGTTGCACACCTGAACCCATGACAATGAGCTCCCCTCTTTCCCAAGCCAAGATCATGCAAACTGGAGGTGGATATGTAAACTGGGCATTTTCAGAAGGTGATGAAACTGGTGTGTTTAGCATCAAGAAAAAGTGGCAAACCTGCTTGCCCTCCACTTGTGACAGTGATTCCTCTCGGAGTGAACAGCACCAGAAGCAGGCCCAGGACAGCTCCCTATCTGATAACTCAACAAGATCGGCCCAGAGTAGTGAATGCTCAGAGGTGGGACCATGGCTTCAGCCAAACACATCCTTTTGGATCAATCCTCTCCGCAGATACAGGCCCTTCGCTAGGAGTCATAGTTTTAGATTCCATAAGGAGGAGAAATTGATGAAGATCTGTAAGATTAAAAGTAAGGAATAAACATTTAAAATATCAGCATTAAGTCCTTTGCATTGCTACTGGTTTTGTTTTGTTTTGTTTTTTAAATCTGTGACTCTTAACCACATTGTCATTCTCCCCATTCTCTCAGCTTTTTCTGTAAAACAAAATGTTCCCCACTTACTGTTGTCAACTTTCTCATGTAGACCATTTCCTTGCAGATCTTTCAGGCTCTTCAGAAATAGGGCAGGGAGCATGGGTCAAAGCGAAAATGCTAACCAAAGACAGGAGACTGTCAAAGAAAAAGAAGAATACTCAAGGACTCCAGGTGCCAGTAAGTGTACTGTTATTCTGTCTTTTAGGTTTTGAGCAGTCAAGGTAGTGGCCTATCTTAGTTTGATTTATCTTTACTGTAAAGTGCCATCTACACAAAATAACATTGTGTTGAAAGGATTGAAGATATAATTTGTTCCTCTTTTTAAGAGATGAGGTCTTGCTATGTTGTCCAGGCTGACCTTGAACCTCTGGGCACATGTAGTCCTACCACCTCAGCCTCCCAAGTAGCTGGGACTACAGGCATACACAACCACACCCAGATATAAATTTAAGAGTCATTAGAGTGGATATACTGCAATTTACTTGTCTGCTAACATGTTGAAGGACATTTGGGTTGTTTTCAATTTTTGGCTATTCCAAAAAAGCTGTTATGAACATTTGTGTACAAGTCTTTTTGTGGACATATGTTTTAATTTCTCCTTGGTAAATACTTAGGAACGGAATGTCAGAGTCATATGGTAAGTGTTTTTTAATTTTTGAAGAAACTTCCAAACTGCTTTCCAAGGTAAACGTAACATTTTACATGCCCACCAGTAATTTATGAGCATTTCAGCTGTTCTACATCCTCACTGTCTTAGTTTGTTTTGTGTTGCTATAATAGAAATCTAAGACTGGGTGATTAATAAAGAAAAGAAGTTTATTTCTTACAGTTCTGGAGGCTGGGAAGTCCAGGGTGGAGGGAACATATCTGGTAGGGACTTCTTGCTGGTAGACACTCTCTGCAAAATCCTAGGTGGCACAGGGCATCACATGGCAAGGGAGGCTCCTGAGAGAGCCAAACAGGCTTTCATAACAGATCCACTCTCATGATAAATAACCTATCCCCTCCATAATCCATTAGTCCATTAACTCATGAATGAATTAATCTATTCATGAGCCAGAGCCCTCATGATCCACTCACCTCTTAAAGGCTCCATCTCTTAATATGATTACACTGGGAATTAAGTTTTAACATGAGTTTTGGAAGGAACAAACGTTCAAATCATAGCACTCGCGAATTCAGTATACTCAAATCTTTTAAATTTTAGCCATATTAGTGAATGTGTAGTGGTATCTCATGGTACAATTTCATTTGTATTTCCATAGTGACTAATGCTACTAGGCATCTTTTCATATGTTTATTTGCCCTCTGTACAGTCATGCATTGCTTAATGATGGGGATACTTTCTGAGAAATGTGTCATTAGGTGATTCCATCATGGCACAAACATCATGGAATGTACTTACACAAACCTAGATGGTCTAACCTACCACATGCCTAGTCTGTATGATGTAGCCTGTTGCTCCTAGGCTATAAACTTGTACAGCATGTTACTGTACTGAACACTTTAGGTAATTGTAACACAATGGTATTTGTGTATCTAAGCATATCTAAACATAGAAAGGGTCAGTAAAAGTACAGTATAAAAGATAAAAATTGGTACACCTATATAGGGCACTTACTTGCAGGACTTGGAAGTTGTTCTAGGAGTGTCAGTGAGTGAGCGGTGAGTGAATGCAAAGGCCTAGGACATTACTGTATACTACTGTAGACTTTATAAACACTGTACATTTAGGCTACACTAAATTTATAAAAAACAAAATGTGCTACGATGTTATCACAGCTGTAATGTCACTAGGTGACAGGCATTTTTCAGTTGCATTATAATCTTATGGGACCACCGTTGTATTAGTGGTCTGTCATTGACTGAAATATTGTTATGTGGGGCATGACGGTATTTTTGGTGACATGTTTGTTCAGATCTTTGCCCATTTAAAAAATTGGGTTGTTGTCTTATTATAAAGTTGTGAGCATTTAAAAATATATGTTCGATATAAATCCTTTTTCGAGTAGATGTTTTTGCAAATATTTTGTCTCAGTGGTTTGCCTTTTAATTTTCATAAACGTCCTTTGAAACCATAATTTTTTTGATTAAGTGTTTGATTCTTTTCTTTTATAGTCTATGATTTTTTGTATCACATTTAAAATATTTTTGCCAAGATCACTAAGACTTATTCTCATGTTTTCTTCTAGGAATTTTATAGTTTTAGTTCTTGCTTGTAGGTCTATAATCCATTTTGAGGTAATTTTTGTATATGAAGATAGCTAAGAATTGAGTTTCTTCTGCCCTTCTCTTTCTTTCTTGAATATGAATATCAAAATTTTCTACCATTTTTTGGTTAAAAGATATCTTTTTCAATTCTGTTCTTGACCATATTAACAATAATAGAAGATATCTTTTTTCTGTTGTTGCCTTGACATCTTTGTCAAAAATTAATTGACCATATAGGTCACAATATGTATGGATCAATTTCTATCTCTATGCCAATATTATGTTATCTTGAATACCACTTTATAATAAATTTTTAGCCATATATTAAAGGTCAATTTTCTTTCTTTTTCAAAAAGTGTGGCTATTTTGTGTTCTTTGCATTTCCATATAAATTTAGAATCAGCTTGTCAATTTTTATAGAGAAGTGGACTGGGATTATGAATAGAATTGCCATAGATCTATATGTCGATGTGGGAAAAGTTGACATCTTAACAATAATGAGTCTTCTGATTCACGAACATGATGTATTTCTCCATTTAGGTCTTCTTTGACTTCTTGAAGTAACGTTTTATAGCTTTTAGAGTACTGATCTTGCACATATTTTGTTAAATGCATCCCTATTTCATATTTTTGAATTTTATTATAACTGCCATTAGTTAACAATTTTAATATCCGATTATTTGTTTATGGTATATAGAAATTTTTTAATACTGGTCCTATATTTTGCAACCTTGCTAAACTTCTTTACTTGAGTAGATATTGTGTAGCTTTTTAAGAATTTTCTGTATACATGACCATGTCATCTACAAACATAGATAGTTTTACTTCTTCCTTTCAATCTGGACATGTTGTATTTCCTTTTCTTGCCTGATTACACTCAACAGAACCTCTGGTATAATATTGACTAGAAGTGATAAAAGCAGATATCTTTTCCTGTGTCTGTTCTTAGGGGAAAAGCATTTAATCCTTTACCATTAAGAATGAGGTTAGCTATAGGTTTTTCTATAGATGCCCCTTATCAGGGTGAAAACTTTCCTTCTGTTTTTAGTTTTCAGAGAATTTTTATCATTCATGGATATTAGCCTTTGTCAAATGCTTTTTCTGTATCTACTTAGGTGATCAGATATTTCTCCTTTTGATTTTGTTATTTTACAGTGAATTTCATTCATTAATTTTATAATGTTAGAATTCTTAGAATATTAAATTACCTTACTGGGATAAACCCCACTTGGTCATGATGTATTTTTTTCATATTGTATTCATTTTGCTAAACTTTTCATTAGTTTTTTTGCATCAGAATTATTGAGGGATAGTTGTCTTTAGTTCACTTTTATTGTAATATCTTTGTCTGGTTTTGGTATCAGGATGATGCTTGGTTTATTTAGTGAGTTGGGAAGTATTCCCTCCTCTTCAGTTTTCTGGGTGAATTTGTAAGGAATTGATATTATTTCAGTCTGAAGTATTCGGTAGAATTAACCAATGAAACCATCTTTGTGGGAAAGCTTTTAACTACAAATTCAATTTCTGTAATAGATATAGAGCTATTTAGGTTATGTAATTCTTCTTGAATGAGGTTTTTTTGTGTATGTCAAAGAATTTATTCATTTTGTTTAAGTTGTTTAATTTATTGGCATAATGTTCATAATCTTCTCTTATTATTCATTTATTGTCTTTGAGATCTGTGGTTAGTGACATCACTTCTTTTGTTCCTAACATTTTATTTTATTTATTCATTTATTTATTTTTGAGATGGAGTATCGCTCTGTCGCCTAGGCTGGAGTGCAGTGGCTTGATCTTGGATCACTGCAACCTCTGCCTCCCAGGTTCAAGCGATTCTCCCACCTCAGCCTCCCAAGTAGCTGGGATTACAGGTGCCCACCACCATGCCTGGCTAACTTTTGTATTTTTAATAGAGATGGAGTTTGACCATGTTGACCAGGCTGATCTCGAACTCCTGACCTCAGGTGACCCACTCGCCTTGGTTTCCCGAGTGCTGGGATTACAGGGGTGAGCCACCATGCCCGGCTGGCCTGTTCCTAACATTTTAAATTTGGGTTTTCCCCTTCCCTCCTCTCCTTTTTTTTTTTTTTGACAGGGTCTGTCTCTGTCGCCCAGGCTGGAGTGCAGTGGTGCAATCTCAGCTCACTGCAAACTCTACTTCCCAGGGTCAAGTGATTCTCCTGCCTCAGCCTCCTGAGTAGCTAGGATTACAGGCCTGTGCCACCCCGCCCAGCTGATTTTTGTATTTTTAGTAGAGACAGGTTTTCGACATGTTGGCCAGGCTGGCCTCAATTGATCCGCCTGCCTCAGCCTCCCAAAGTGCTGGGATTACAGGCATGAGCCACCATGCCCAGCCTCTGATTTCTGTTTCATTCATGCTTGCTCCTATCTTTATTATTTCTTTTGTTCTATTTACTTTGGGTTTAACTCTGGTCTTCTCTTTCTAGGTTTTTTTTTGTTAGTTAGTTTGTTTTTTTAGACAAAGTCTTTCTCTGTCGTGTAGGCTGGAGTGCAGTGGCACCATGTTGGCTCATGCATCCTCCGCCTCCCGGGTTCAAGTGATTCTCCTGCCTCAGCCTCCCAAGTAGCTGGGACTATAGGCATACACTACCACACCCAGCTAACTTTTGTATTTTCAGTTTTGGCCAGGCTAGTCTTGAACTCCTGACCTCAGGTGATCTGCCCACCTCACCTCCCAAAGTACTGAGATTACAGGTGTGAACCACCACGCCCAGCCTCTAGTTTGTTAAGGTAGAAACTTTGGTCATTGATTTCAGACTTCCTTCTTAATTTTTTTTTTTTTCTTTTGAGGCAGGGTTTCACTCTGTCACCCAGGCTGGAGTGCAGTTGTCATCTCAGCTTATTGCAACCTCTGTCTCCCAGTCTCAAGTGATCCTCCCACCTCAGCCCCTTGAGTACCTGGGACCACAGGTGTGCCACCACACCTGGCTAATTTTTTTTTTTTTTTTTTTTTTTTTTTTTTTTTTTTTTGTAGAGACGGGGTTTCTTCATGTTGTCCAGGCTGGTTCTTAAACTCCTAAGCTCAAGCTATTCACCTGCCTCAGCCTCCCAAAAGTGCTGGAATTACAAGTGTGAACCACTGTGCCTGGCCTTCTTTTCTAATGTAGTCATTTAGTGCTATCAAATTCCCTCTAACCACTGTTTTAGCTCTTTCCTACAAATTTTGATGTGTTGTTTTTATTTTCATTCAGTGAGTCTTTTTATATTTCGTTTGGAAGTTTTAGATCTCAAGTAGCAATTCTGTAAGAATTCACCTTTCATGATCTTAATGCTCTGCCTTATTTAAAAAATGTTTACACTTATTTTTCCAAATAATAATCTGGATGCATTAAAAAAATACCTCAGCCTTTCTTAGAATGAGAAGCAGAAGCAAAGAAATTAGTATTGAGACAATTATGTAAAAGAACCTTTTAGGGGAGAGATAAGAAAGGCTGTTCTTTCAGGAAAAATGCCATGAGTTTCTGGAATCCCAAGAAATATGCACTTAAGTAGATTTATTTTTGGAATAGTTCAAATGTCCAGAGTTAAACTAGAAATTGCAACTGAGTTCAATAATTCAAGCTTGCATTTATTTATTTATTGCTTTTGAGTTACCAATTTACCGCATTTGTTCTGCAGCTCGGAAGTATATAGGACAGATATTATTGGCTATCTATTATTTTAGTAATGAAGGAAAAGGGGCTCAGAGACATTAAGTGATTTTCCCAAATTCACATGGCTTCTAAATGACAGGGCTAGAATTCCAACACAAATTCTTTGGATTCTAATATTTCCTCAAAATATGATCTCCTATTAGCAGCATGAGCATCACCTGGGAACTTAATAGAGATTCAAATTCTTCCTCCTTCCAGACCTGCTGCATTAGAGATTCCAGAGGTGGGACCCAGTGACCTGTGGCTTAAACCAGCCCCCAAGTCCTTGGTGATTCTGATGTGCACTCAAGATTAAGAACCAAGGTGTGGAGCAGGGGTTCTCAGTCATGACTGCAAAGAGAAATCACATGGATGCTTGTGTCCTGCCAGCCTAAGTGATGGGATTTGTCAGCACTTCCCAGGCAATTGTCATATGCAGCCAGTGTTAACAGACACTGCCCTTCACCGTGGTGCTTCTGTTAGTGTGACTCACAGTGCTTTTGAATTAATGTCACTGTGTTCCAACAAGTGTCTTTCTCTCCAGATCATAACAGTCAATGCCTGCTCTCAGAGTGACCAGTTGAATCCAGAGCCAGGAGAAAACAGCATCTCTGAAGAGGAGTACAGCAAGAACTGGTTCACAGTGTCCAAATTTAGTCACACAGGTATGTAACATCTACAATTTTGGATCCCAAAAACCCTGGTGGGGTTTTCTCAGGGTACAGTCTTTAGACCATTGGCGGTTCCTCCTGTTCTTTCACATGGAGATGAGGGAAAGAGAAGATGGCTACACTCTGTAAGGAAAATAGCATTTTTCTGTTTTTCATTTTTATGAAAGGGACAAAATTTTGTTTGTCTAAAGGACTCCAGAAAAGAAAAATTAAGATTTAGATAGTCTCTTGTATTCAAAGCTGTTGAACCTGACTCAGAGTGTTTTATCGAGACAGCATTCATTTAGTCTGATTTATGGATAGGGGATTGTCTAATTTTATAAATTCTTAAAGTACACATGACACTGATATGGACTGCTACACAGAATTCAGTGGGTTAAGTTATATTTGGTTATTTACTACTGTCTACATTTAGTGTTTATTCTGTGGGCAATTATCTCTTAATAAGCTTAATAATGGTGTTTGTAGAGGAGAGAAGATGGATCAACCAGCTAGGAATGAATACTATGAGCTAGGCCTGGACGGTGAAATAGGTCTGGACAGGTAAGATGAGGGCAGATTGTGAACAGAAAAGATAGCAATGATAGGAACTTTGGGCTTCTTGCATTAGATAAGAGACATTTACCAATTTTTAAACAGAAAGGACTAAGTGATTAAGTAGTCATAAGGTTTTAAAAATATTTAAAATACTAAGTTTAAGGTACAAGTAGACATTGTATTGAAATTTAGGCTGTCAGACTTTTCTAAAAATCTGCTTGTTCATATGGTAAATGGTTCTCAACCAAGGGGTGATTTTACACGTTCCCTTCACTTTCCCCATGGGACACTTGGGAATATCTGGAGATATTTTTGTTGTCATAACTAAAGTGGGGGGAATGCTCTTGCCACCTAGTGAGTAGAGGCCAGGGATGCTGTTAAACATCTTACAATGAACGGGATAGATAGGTCCTCATGACAATTATCCAGCCCAAAATGTCATTGCTAAGGTGGAGAAACCCTGATTTTGTGTTTAAAAATACTCAGTTGTCTGTTAAATCACTGAGAATCAAGTGGTCTCTAAGCTGAAAGAGACATTTAGAGATTAAATTAGTCAGCACCCCCTCAATTTATAGATATAGCGTGAGAGCTTAATTTACCTTGACTTTAATCATACCATTTACTAGAGACCATAAATTTGGATAAATTAAATCCCACACCTAAAGACATGACTCCAGGACCAATTATAAATAGATTGATTTTATTTATAAATGTCATATATTTATATTATATATATTAGGTATTATATTTTTTATAAATAGTATAATTTATGTTTAGGATGTTATATATCATTCTTAAATCATTTAAGTTCTTTCCAATGAATTTCAAACATCGAGAGATACAAGTGGCAGGAGGTTTCTGGGAAAGAATCTCATTAAGTCAGATGATCAGAGGGGGAGGTAAAGCTAGGGAAATAGGTTGATCCGAGTGCCCGGCTAATCTGAGTGAGTAATGAGGCCCACTGTCTTTCTTGAACCACATCCAGAGTTGAGAAGCTTGTTTTTTTGAAACGTGTCTGAGTTAATAATTAATTGAAAAAGAATTAAAAAAATAAAAGTCTGTGAATAGGCAGATGCCCTATCAGGTAGCATTCTCTCTCTCTGTTTTTATTTTAAAGACAGGGTCTGGCTCCATCACCCAAGCTGGAGTATAGTTACGTGATCACAGCTCACTGCAGCCTTGACCTCCTGGGCTCAAGCGATCCTTCCACCTCAGCCTCCCGAGTAGCTGGGACTATAGCATGTGCCACCATGCTTGGCTAATTTTGTTTATTTTTTGTAGAGATGGGGGTCTCACTATGTTACCCAGGCTGGTCTCAAACTCCTGTCCTCAAGTGATGCTCCTGTCTTGGCTTCCTAAAGTGCTAGGATTACAGGCATGAGCCGGCTACTCCACTTGGCCTTCAAATAGTATTTTTTATACTTCTTGTATACTTTTTTTTTCCAGCACAAAATCATTAGGAAAAATGCAACCGTTATCTCCTATTTTTAGTCAGGACTCCTAATAAGTATTATTCTCAGAATTAATCCAACCAAGTATTCACTAAATATTTATTATGCATCTACTATATGTAGTAACTCTGTAGGTACCAGCTACAAAAAGAATAACAGTAATGAACCTCATCATCCTTTTTAATAAAAGGCTAAAAATTAAATCTATTTATTTGATGGCATTCCTTTCTTTTTTTTTTTTTTTTTTTTGAGACAGTCTCACTCTGTCGCTCAGGCTGGAGTGCAGTGGCACAATCTTGGCTCACTGCAACCTCCGCCTTCGGGTTTCAAGCGATTCTCTTGCCTCAGCCTCCTGAGTAGCTGGGATTACAGGTATGCACCACCACACCTGGTTCATTTTTATATTTTTAGTAGAGACAGGGTTTCTCCATGTTGGTCAGGCTGGTTTTGAACTCCTGACCTCAGGTGATCCACCCGCCTTGGCCTCCCAAAGTGTTGGGATTACAGGTGTGAGCCACGGCGCCTGGCCTCTATTATTCTTTTGTTGTTCTTTTTAAGTAGCCTACTATGATGTTTGATGCAGTTGCTAAGGAAGGATTCCTAACTAGACTAGGAATGGAATTAAATTTCACATATTTTAAATAAAGCATGTGCAATAGTGTGCAGGATAAGGTAGATATAAAAAATTGCTAAAGGTGTTGTCTTATAAGAGGACAGTTTATGGATCATTTAATTCTTGACTTCAATAGAGAAGTGTAAGTTGTTATAAATGTGAAAGTAACTATAGAAGAATAGAAATAGAATATATAGTTTTCAACCTCTTGAGAAAAAAAGGATAAAGGAAACTTGGTAAAACTTGCTAAAAACAGAAAGGGAAAACTATATCCAAGTTTAAATGAATGTACTGTGTTCAGATTTTTCTATTTGGGAACTGTGATTTGAATGTAACACATTTTCATGTATTTTCTAATCTTTCTCTTCCTCTTTACAAGGTGTAGAACCTTACATACATCAGAAAATGAAAACTAAAGAAATTGGACAATGTGCTATACAAATCAGTGATTACCTAAAGCAGTCTCAAGAGGTAAAAATATTTTAGGAGTTAAAAAAAAAAGCATTCGAGCATGCAGTGCTACTCTTGACTACGCCCATTTTACCTTTATGTCCCTTAATTGGCTTCTACTTTTTATTGACAGTCTGCTTAATCTTTGTTTTGAAGCTATGCTCAGTTGAATTTCTGTTCTATTTTTTCAATCCCCTCCACATTATTCTTTCTTTGACATTTTTCTTTATGCAATTTACCTATCCACTCAATAATTTATCCTGGGGATGTTCAGCATGAGAGAGAAAGAATTCAGGAGTTTTCAAAACTGTTTTCAAATATATGAAAGTTGTCATGTGGAAGAAAAATAAGCTATTTTCTATACACTTTTAAGAGGTAGATCTAGAATCAACATATAGAAGCTACTGGGAGACAGATTTCAGCCCAATCTGAGGAGAAATTTTTAGCAATTGGAGCTTTCCAAGCATGGAATGATTTATTTCTGGAAGTAGTGAGTCCCTCACTAGTGCGATCAGTCAAGCATAGGCTGAACAAACCTCTTTGCAGGCATGATGGAGGGGATTCAAGCCTTGCAGGGTAAAGACCCTTAGTGTTTCTTCAATGCTGAGATTCTCTGGTTTTGCAGTCTGTTTTTCTTGCTGTCTAAAAATATGGGCCTTGTTTTGTGCCATCCGCCACGTGGGAAGTGTGAATAGTTAGCTTAACCCAAGAAACCTAATTTTAAGTCTTTGTTTGAATATTACCTGTTTGAACTTGAGAACTGTTGAGACATGACCTTTATGGCTAACAACCTCAGATATTCTTGTAGGAATAGCATCTGTGAAAGATTTTCAAAGTAAAGTGTCAGACTACTTGAGGGTGATTGGAAGCAGGGACCTGTGTTCAAATTCTGGCTCTGCCACTTTCTACGTTTCAAAGCTATGTACATCAGTTAACCTACGAGCTTCATTACCTGTATCTCTAAAGTGGGACTAATGCCATCCTTATAAGATTACTGCTAATGGACAGCAAAAATAACAACTATGAAAAGGCCTACCTAGAGTAATGCCTGGAGTATACTAAGTCTCAGGAAATAATTGAATTTGAGTAGGAAATCAAATGAGGTAAATCCAAGGTAATGTTATTTTAAATAATCATCATGACCTGAGATGAGAATCTTTTCATAAGACATAACAATGTGATGATCCGTGTTGTCTGTCAACTTGTACTTTCATTTTTCTCCATGTCATTAGCTGATTGTGTATGTTCAGTCCGGATTAACTGATTGTGTATGTTTAGTCCTGATTTTCTATGTTCAGTCTGTAAAAAATTTCATATATTACATTTTCTGTTTGATATCTCCTTAAAGGTAATTTCATTCTGTTAAAGTCCATCAACACACTGAGTAACTCTGACATTGCTCTAACATTATGCATCTTTCTAGCTTGGGTTTAGTATGGTTTTTAAAAGAAGAATATTCAGGTAGATGAAGAAAAAAGAAGGATTCTCCAAGGAGTGTGTTTGGCAGATCATTCCTAGAAACTTGGGGTGGGACTATGTTGAGCACACACGTAACGGCCTTTCCCTTCTGCTCAGGATCTCAGCAAAAACTCTTTGTGGAATTCCAGGAGCACCAACCTCAATAGGAACTCCCTGTGAGTATTTCTAAATGTTTATGTTTAAGAATCTTTGGCTTCTATTTTTTTAACTTGGTTAGGAACAAAGGTTTAATTTAGTCAGAAAGGGAGAGAAAAGAAGTGTGTGTCAAATGACAATACTTTTGTTAGCAGAATGAAAATGATTTCTTCTCCAAGTTTTCCTGTTTCTGGCAACAAGATCTCACCTGAGTTCCTTTTAAGAATATAACGAAACACATACTCCTACAACAAATTAAACATTTGCCTTTTCAGTGTCAAAACACACATAGAATAATGATTATATCTTTTTGGATAGATAAGATTGTGAATTTGCATAAAAGAGTAGAAATAAGTCTGTCTTGCTTAAAGAAACAGACTTAGACTGAACACCTGATTACGTTTATTCTTTAATTTTAAAAATAATTATTTTTTCCTTTTAGTTTATAAGGCATATCTTTTTTGTTTTTGGTTTCTCAGTAGCATGCTAATCATCAAAGCAATAACTCTGAGAAAGATTGAGACAGAGAGGGAGAGGAAGACGGGTTGGAGAGAGAAAGAAGATAGAGAACTCACTTGAGTATCTTCCTGGAATTTTATTAGTATATATCTAGAGAAATAAAAGTTGTAAATCAACCAAGCAAAGATTATTCTATTTTATTTGTAGTATTTTCTGGACTTTCCTAGTTGCATCATCACATTAACTATTCATACAGGTAGAATTCAAAACCATCTACTCTATGGAAGTGCCAGTTGATACCCAGCAGGTAGAAGGTGACTTTCAGTTTGCAGTCAGCTCTGTTTAGAGATGGTCTTTCTCTAGGGCTCCCATCATGGACCCTGTGCAAGCCTGCCTCCAGACTTAAAGGACACATGACTTTCTTCTCCCAAAGGTTCAGTAGTTTGTGCTCATGCAGAGTAGGGGTTTATTGCAGCATGAAATTGAACAATAATAGTAATTGTACTTTCTTTCTTAAGGACCTTAAATGCTGAAGATATTATTTGAATGTATTTATTCAGACTCGCCTGTGGCCACTTGTGCATTTGAGCAGGGCAAGTAACAGTTTAAAGAGAACTAATTTCAGCCTGTGAACATTTAGCAGCCACGTGGGCTAATGAAACTGATTTGTAGGCTTGTCCAGAGACATTCACAGACTCATTTGTAGGCATCTGCTTTGCATAGTTCAGGAATCCTTTAGTTTAATTGATCCAGAAGAACACAAACACAGTTACATCTTATATATATTGTGTGATCACAAAGCTAATTAAAAAACAACAACTGCTTTTCAATTAGCTTAGGATGTACACAGTAAATGACTTACATACATATCTGGTGCTCATTTTTCTATAAAAACACTTGCAGCGCTGAAAAGTTACTTCTTTATTGATACGATAGGGATTAGATGTAACTAATACTTCTCTTTCAAATATATATACAGTCATGCATCAATTAACGACAGGATACATTCTGAGAAATGTGTCATTAGGTGATTTCATCGTTGTACAAATATCGTAGAGTGCATTTACACACACCTAGATGGTCTAACCTACTACACACCTAGGCTATATGGTTTAGCTTATTGTTCCTAAGCTACAAACCTGTACAGTATGTTACTGTACTGACTACTGTAAGCTATGGTATTTGTGTAACTAAACACAAAAAAAGTACAGTAAAAATACAGTATAAAAGATAAAAAATGGTACACCTGTATAGGATGCTTACAATGAATGGAGCTTGCAGGACTGGAAGCTTGCTCTGGGTGTCAGAGTGAGTGAGTGCTGAAAGAATGTGAAGGCCCAGGACATTACTCTACACGACCGGAGACTTTATGTGTACACTTAGGCTACACTAAATTTCTATAATTTTTTTCTTTTTTAAATAACCAATTAACCTTAGCTTTACCGTAACTTTTTTACTTGATAAACTGTAAAACATTTAAAAATCTTTTTGACTCTTTTACAGTAACACTTAAAACACAAATACATTGTATGGTTGTACAAAAATATGTTCTTTCTTTATATCCTTATTCTAGAAGCCATTTTCTGTTTTTAAATTATTTATTTATTTTCACTTCTTGAACTTTTTAAAAATATGAAGACACAAATACACACATTAGCCTAGACCTACACAGGATCAGGATCATCAATATCACTGTCTCCTGCCTCCTCATCTTGTCCCACTGGAAGGTCTTCAGGGGCAATAACACACATGGAGCTGTCACCTCCTATGATAACAATGCCTTCTTCTGGATACCTCCTGAATGACCTGCCAGAGGCTGTTTACAGTTAACTTAAAAAGAAAACATAAATATAAGGAGTACATGCTAAAAGAATGAAAAAGAGCATAATATAATAAATACATAAACCCGTAACATAGTCATCCATCATGATCATCAAGTATTATGTGCTGTACATAGTTGTATGTACTATATTTTTATATGACTGGCAGCACAGTAGGCTTACTTACACCAGCATAATTACAAACACATAAGTAATGCATTGCGCCGTGACATTATGATGGCTAAGACATCACTAGGTGTTGGGAATTTTTCAGCTCCGTTATAATCTATGGGACCATTGTAATACATGCTGTCTGTCGTTGACCAAAACATTAGGCAGTGCATGACTGTTTATGTATTTCACATGTATATAAAATATATACTTTGTGTTGTTACTGTTCCATGTGCTGTTTCCTTTTTTTTGATAACTGTAAGATTTAAGGCAGCATTATCTAAACAACTTCATTTTTTTTTCAAACAGGCTGAAAAGTTCAATTGGAGTTGACAGTAAGTTTTTCTATTTAAACATTTTATTTTTTATTTTTTCATCTTTTTAATGCTGAGGTTCACTGTCCTGCTGATATTTTTGTCATTCTTGAAATTGTATTTATGATTTTTGTCCATCATGCAATGTAGAAAGTTCAGTAGAAGAGTAGAAAGTTGAATATCTTTCTTCAGACAAATTGGGATTGATGTCTGGTTTAAAACTTTTTGAATGACTGTTTCTGACTGTTATTTCTCCATTTTCTGTGTGAATGAGAGTATAACCACTGAGCTCATTTTGCTCACCAACTCTTACTGTCCTTTTGTTTTTTCACACATTACTCATTAAGAGCCATTTATAAGATTGTTATATGGGTGCCTTTTCCTGTAGGGTTTTAGTAAGATCTGGGGCCCCAAATGGCTAAATAGGATTAGGTCATGTGAGACAGCTCCCTGGTAAAGCCACTATAATTACTCTCAAACTTGACTACAATTTACAAACTCCTTTCCATATTCTTGACTCCTTGATGTAAAGGCACCTTCATCTTCTGTGTTCTTGTTCCATCACACTTTCTTGGGTTTCCAGTACTCCCCAACCTCCTTTGCAGTTGATTCCTTCTCCTCAGCCTACTAACAAATTTAGGTTGTTTCTATACAAAGGAAACAAATAGTCTTTTTCTTGATTTACCTAGCTTTCAAGCTGCCACTCCAACCCTTCACCTCCAAATTAATTGAAAGAGCAATTAACATTTGATCTTTAGCCCATGGGGTGTGCCCCATCACTTTTCTGAAACTCCACTACAACTGCTAACTCACATGACTCTTCTCAGTTCTTGTTGAACTCATGGCATTTGATATTGGCCATTTTTCCTTCATGGCACCCTCTCTTTTCTATGTTTCCTTGAGGCTCTTCTTCTTTGGCTGTTCTACTTCTTTGTCGACTTATTTTGGTCTTTCTGAGAGCCTCTTGTTCCTTCATGCAAGCTGGAAATCTTAAGTCATTTACAATCTCCTTCCCACCCCATTGCTCTTAGCTATTAACCTTGCCTTCTAACTCCGTCCCTCCCCCGCCACTCCCCACCCCCTCATCTTCAGAGTGATCTGTTTGATCTACCCTACTGCTCCTGCCTTAAAGCCACCATTATTTATTTTCCAAAACAAAAGTGTATACTTTCATTTGTCCTTGAGTTTGTCTTAGCAGTCTGATTGGTTTGTCTCCTTTTAAACTTTCCTATGTTTCTATCAGAATTATCTTTATGAATGCTAAATCATCACTCAGGTAGAAGCCTTCAATGGCTCCCTGTTACCCAAAGGTAGACTGCAAACCCCTGAGTTTTTCCTCAATGCTCTTGAAAGCTGGATCTCAATTCAAATTTCCAGGCCCATAGGCATGATCCCTTTTATTCATTATTTCTGCCTTGCAGAATATGACTGACCACATAGTAACACCTCCATGTGGAGGTCTAAAAGGTGTCTCAAACAAAATGTTCCAACACTGTCCTCTCTCATCTCAGGAAATGGCAACTCTATCCTCCCAGTTCCTGAGGCCAAAGTCTTGCAATACTTGTCTTCCATTTTTTCACATCCCTACATCCCATCTATCAGTAAATCTTTCAAAATATATCAAGACTCTGATAATGTTTTGCCATTTCCACATAACACCATTTTTTTTTTTTTTTTTTGAGATGGAGTCTCACTTTGTCGCCCAGGCTGCAGTGCAGTGGCGCGATCTCAGCTCACTGCAAGCTCTGCCTCCTGGGTTCATGCCATTCTCCTGCCTCAGCCTCCTGAGTAGCTGGGACTACAGGCACCCACCACACCCGGCTAATTTTTTGTATCTTTAGTGGAGATGGGGTTTCACCGTGTTAGCCAGGATGGTCTCAATCTTCTGACCTCGTGATCCGCTCGCCTCGGCCTCCCAAAGTGCTGGGATTACAGGCGTGGGCCCCCGCGCCTGGCCATAACACCATTTTTAAGCAATCGTAATCTCTTCCTTGGATTATAGTATGGCCTCCAAACTATTGTTCTCTAGTAGTCTTTTTTCCAGAAACAGCCAGAATAATCCTTTTAAACTGAAAGTTGAACTGAGTCACTCTTGCTCAAATGGCATTCCTCCTCACTTTGCAAAAGCAAAGTCCAAACAGAGTCTACAATACTCTGTTCTGCTTTCCAGCCACCCCTCAACCTCATTTCTGTCAGTGCATTTCACTGTGGCTACACTCTCCTTAAACATGACAAGCATGGACCTGCCCCAGGGCATTCGCACTTGCTGTTACTTATCACTGGAATACTCTTCGTTTATTCATATTGCCGCCCCTCTCTTCCTTCACCTCTGTGCTCAAATTTCACCTTATGAGAGAGGCTTTGCCTAACCACCCTATATAAAACAGCAACTTTCCTTTCCCCATGCTTTCTAACTCTCTTAAGTTGATGCATACACACACACACACACACACACACACACACTATACTGTATGCATTATATATTTATTTTCTATTTCCTTTTACTAGAATGTAACTAGAGACTTTATCTGTTTTGATTACTGCTCTTCCTCTTGAGCATAGACCAGTGCCTGGCACATAGTAGGTACTCAATAAATGTATATTGAATAAATACGAATGTGGTCTCACAGCTGCTTAAGCAGTGAAGCCAGGACTGAAACTCAGTTTTATCAGACTCAGATGCCCATACACTTTAAGCATTTCACACTGTTTATGAAGGCCCTACCTTCCAGGTGGAATTAATGTGTTCCATAAACCTCTGTATATACCTTTATTACGTATATTACTTTAACTGTATTGTGATTATAGTTACCTGTCTCTCTCTCCTAATACATTTGCTTTTCGGTAGGGTGGGAACCACACCTTACCCATATCTCTCATGCCTAGTATGATCCATAGTGGGAGAGGAATACTTTTTGTTTTTATTGATGACTTCAGAAAGAAACAGTCTTTTCTGCTGATCTTACTTTTTGCCAACACTCCCTAAAGGAAGTGATTCTCGTTCCTTTCCTTATCCAGCAACAAAAACCCAGAGAGATCTGCGAAATTGGGCTCATTATGCTGCTTACTCTGCGAGGTATAAAACAGTTGCCATCATGAGACCAAAGTTCTCCACTTTAATTTTGATTTTATGAAATAGCAAAACTGTTGCAAGGGATTTCTCTAGAGCTTTGTAATTTAGGACTGGAGCAGACAGAAGAGAATGAGTTAAACTTGGAAGAGGTGTTCCCAACACATAGTCCTTGTATAACCAAACAAATCTCTTGGTGCTATATTATCCACCCTCTTCTTTGTTTCCAGTATATAGCTTTTAATGTGTTTTCAGCATTTTGTTGTTATTTTAGGTCAGTGAAGTAGTCTGTTAATAACTTGGTATTAATACTGTCTTTCTACGGGTACTGCATCTTGGTAGGGAGCTCAGAGAATCATGCTTCTGGGATGTCGTGAAGTATGATGGGCAGCTGAGTGCCTTCTGCAACCCAGAGGTGTAATTGATTCAGAGGAAATACATCTTTGAGGCTAATATTACCTGCCTTTCTTCAATTCCCTATATAAATATGTTTGGAGATATTACATTGATGATTGGAAGCTGTCAGGATACCATGCGCAATACTGTGGTTAAAAAATATTAGGCAAGCTTTTTCGAATACTGAGAAGCCATTCTGATTAACCTGTTCAATAATAACTTTGAAGGCAATATATTCATAAACATGTATTTATCTCCAGCCACGTAATTAAAATGCCAATCTCCTCTCTAATTTCAGAGATCTCAGCCTCCTTAAAAAGCCCTCAAGAGCCTCACCATCATTATTCAGGTAGGATGCATATGCACATAGACATGTCAGCTGAGCTAAATGTCTGTGCTTCTGCATTTGTAAACAGAAACATTGACAAATTCTGTGTTACTGACATGGCTCGCGACTTGAAAAGTTATTGTTCACTTTGATGGGAAGAACATTCCAATTTCTAACTTTGCCATTGACTTGGGAAAACAAGTTTTCAGAATTTAAGAGAATTTGCATTTTTGCAAAATGTTTGCATTCTCAAGTTCCAGATTGCAAAGTAGAAAGATGACCTTGAGATCTAAAAATTCTTTGCACGCTCAAAGCAGCCCCAAGCCAGAGATCTCAATGTTTTGGACCGGGGAAAAGGCAGACCTGAAAGTAGTTCCTTGAGGGAGGGTTTTGTACCCTCAATGGGGCCTCAGTGAGTATGATCACTGAATGAAGGCCAACCCCACAAAGTGAGTTCAACAAAGATGTTATTAAACAAAGATGTCAAGGGTCTTGACTCTCTTAAGCAACATCACTTCACAGTGCTTCAGTTGTCTTTCTTTCAAAGTGGGAATAATTGTACTTGCCCTTCCTGAGGAACAGTCTGCCAAAGGGCTAGTTGAGAATTAAGAGGAAAACACTTTGAAATGCAAAGCAATATAAAAACCAGCTGGACTTGTGCCATTGGATGGTTTCTTGGGAGTCATTGCTCTCAGCATTGGATGAGATAATACATGGGCAAGCCTTTTACAAATATAAAGCTCAATACATGAGTAAGAGCTTATTGGTGCGATAATTACTGTTATAATTATATGAGGTTGTTTGTTCAGGGTCTAGTAATAGATTGCCTTATCCTGAATTCTCCTTTGTAGTGAATAGAGTTGCAGTGGATTCCAGACTCCTCAACCCAGGCTCTTACAACTGAGTCTTTCAGCTCGGCAGTAATCTATTATTTTGACTCCAGCTGTCAACTTAAGAAAGTCTGTAGTGAGGAATACTGTAACTCATATTGACTCTGATCTGTTAGGCTATAGCTCTTAACAGGAAAATGCAGATCACTCGCTTCTAATTAAAATCGGTCTTCAGCTCTCTCTGGAAAAAGAAGATGAACTGTGCAAAGTGAACAGTAGGTGTCCCCACAGCCCACTGTGCTTTGGATTTGCTTCGGAAAGGAAAACCAAAGTCCACGGATTAAAATGCCATTTAAAAGAAAGTTCCACATATGTATGGATTAGTATGTGATTTGGTATTCAGGAGAGTGGAGGTGATAGTCGTACCTCAGACCATGTGACATAATCTCATATTAAATGCCTCTAAAATTGGGATTTCTTTCCTGTTTAAGGCATAGTTTATTTTTAAGACTGTATTATAGATTATATTTTTGATAATGGCAAAAATAAGAGGTCTTTGAAATTAAATAGCATTATATGAATATATTGATGTGGAGAGGCTTTCTGTAAATTCAGCCACTGATGCATACTTAAAATAGAAAATCTGTTTTTGTTTGCAGCCATTGAAAGGAATAATTTAATGAGGCTTTCTCAGACCATACCATTTACACCAGTCCAACTGTTTGGTGAGTAGCATTTCTACCTTCTTGAGTTTATGCCAGGACAGAGGCATAAAATCTGAGTGAATCAAAGGAGAAACCACATTGCATTATTTTAGTTGAAAATTTTGTTTTGTTGATAGTTGTAGTTTAGTGAGATTCATTTCCTAAAATGGAAATTCTTGTTAACTGTCATGGCCAGCATTCAGTGACAAAAGCTAATACTATGGGAATAAGACCTATAATGAGCAGCAGTTGGGAAGAAAGCAATAATATTGCACCTGGCATTCACTGACTCAAGGCTGGAAGTAAGTAGGAAAGAAAAGAACAAACCAACCATTTATAATAAGCACAGGAGAAAGCGATAAATGTCAATATGGTGAAAGCCAACAGGCATCTGAAGAGAAATGCTTTGTGTATTGTTTTTTGTTTATTTTGTTTTGTGTACACTAATTGCTCTTACCTCAGACTGCAAATGTCATTTTAAAAGTCTGGAGTAGTAAAGAAAAACAATCTCACCCTGGCTAAAGCTACCAAAATTTCTCTGTCTGGCAGGATAAGGCATGAGCAAGTTGACAATATAGCAAGGGTCCCCAAAGTGTCCTTGATCTTGATTCTTCTCACACTGTTCACATGGGGGCAGACCAGGTTGGCTTCTGATTGTTTTTATTTATTTACTTTTTATGTTTTTTTGAGATGGAGTTTCACTCTTGTTGCCCAGGCTGGAGTGCAATGGCGGGATCTTGGCTCACTCTAACCTCTGCCTCCTGGGTTCAAGTGATTCTCCTGCCTCAGCCTCTCATGCAGCTGGGATTAGAGGCGTGCACCACCACGCCCAGCTAATTTTTGTATTTTTAGTAGAGATGGGGTTTCACCATGTTACTAAGGCTGGTCTCAAACTCCTAACCTCAGGTGATCTACCCGCCCCAGACTCCCAAAGTGCTGGGATTACAGAATCACCGCACCGGCCTGGCTTCTGATTGTTAATGCAGATGCCTTCCCCTTCCATTTGGCCCCATGGCTGGCTTTGCAAATCAATAGCTCTGCTCTAAAGCCTCTAGGGATTTAGAACTCCAAAGAGATCTTCAGTGGCATTTATCTGGGCACCAAGAATAAATATTTGAAAGGTTTGAAAAGTTGTTACTGAGCATTACTTAGATGTGTTTATTGGTGAGGAATTAGATGCAAGAGGGAGAGAATGGATTCCTTTCTTGGTAAACCAGTACCGTGTTCATATATATATATATATGCTTCTATATATATATAGAAGCAAAGGTGTAAGGGGGAAATGAAACACCAGCTGGGGCTGGACAGAAGTTGTATATAGATTATGTTGCTCTGTTAAGAAACATTAAACACTGACTTGGTAGCGTTTAGTTCAACAGGAATTTTTCCCTCTTCAACAGCCTAAAAGTGGAATCTATGTAGCAGTTAAGTAGTATTTTGTGTCTAAAATCCTTTAAGTGGGATTGAGTTTGTATCTGAGGTTGTAATTCACTTTAGACATGTTAGCCTATTTAACCTTTACAACAGCCCAATGAGAACAGTATTTTCATCCCCATTTTTCTGATGGGGAAATTGAGGCTTTAAGTAACTTGTCCAAAGACACAAGGGAAGGAAGGAGAGGCTCTGGGATATGACATTGGTACTGTTTGACTCCAGCTGAGTTAAACCATGCATTTTCAATGAAGTAATATCACCCCTAGAAAAAAATAAGTTTTTTTATGATATAAAGCACAGATCTACAGAGTACACATAAACAGATATACAGAATATTTTTAATACAAGTTGAGCTTGTATTAAATTCAAGCTGAAATCCACCTGAAATCCAAAATGCTCCAAAGGCTGAAACTTTTTGAGTGCTAATGTGATGCCACAAGTGGAAAACTCCCACAACTGACCTCATGTGACAGGTCAGAGTCAAGACACTGTCAAAACTTTGTTTTGTGCACAAGATTATTAAAAATATTGTATACAATTACTATGAGGCTATATGTATAAGGTGTATATGAAAAAGATGAATTTTGTGTTTGTGCTTGGGTCCCATCCCCAAGATATGTCATTATGTATATGCACATATTCCAAAAATCTGAAAAAATCTAAAATTTGAAACACTTCTGGTCCTAAGCATTTTGGATAAGGGATATGCAACCTGTATTAATAGGTCGTGAGAAGAACAATTAGAAAAGAATGTCTAATTAGGCTCTTAGGAGGATGATAATAAGCAACACCATCAGGTTAAACCGTCTCTTTAGAAGTATTTGTCTTTAACAAAAGAAGCATATCCTTACCACTTTGTTTTTGTCCAGTTATAGTCTACAGTAAGAACAGCTTAATTCTTTTGTATCCTCTGATATTTGTCCCTTCTCCCCTTCCCCACATCTACTAGACAATAAATAACATGGAAACATGGCCAGCCTGATATATGTCCTTATTCTGTTCTGTTCCCTGCTAGTCCCATTCTCCTCTGGTCATTTGGGTAACTGAACTGATTCTGCATTGATATTTAGGATACTATCCATGTCACAGACATGGCAATCTTATTGAATTCCTAGCCTTCACTTCTCTTTGCAGCAGGAGAAGAAATAACTGTCTACAGGTTGGAGGAGAGTTCCCCTTTAAACCTTGATAAAAGCATGTCCTCTTGGTCTCAGCGTGGGAGAGCGGCAATGATCCAGGTATTGTCCCGAGAGGAGATGGATGGGGGCCTCCGTAAAGCTATGAGAGTCGTCAGCACTTGGTCTGAGGATGACATTCTCAAGCCGGGACAAGTTTTCATTGTCAAGTCCTTTCTTCCTGAGGTTGTGCGGACATGGCATAAAATCTTCCAGGAGAGCACTGTGCTTCATCTTTGCCTCAGGGTAAGTCTGAAACTCAGAGACCCATAGCCCAGAGGGACAAGTCAAAGAAAAGAGATCTGGCTACATCCTTATCTAAGGCCATTATCCTCAACCCAAAGGGGAGCCTATTATTTTTTAGAGGTAGTATTGCTTTGTAGGACTTTTGCTTTTGGGGCAGGCAGTGGTGGGAGTTGAATAAGGCTAAAAATCACATTGGGGTAGCCTATAGTAATTTCATGATCATAGCTGTACAACAGTAAATCAGTATTTTTATCAGTGCTCCCTATTTTGTAGGAAATTCAACAACAAAGAGCTGCTCAAAAATTGATCTATACCTTCAACCAAGTGAAACCACAAACCATACCCTACACACCAAGGTAAGAAAATCTTGGCACCTTGGCCCTTTGTTTCAAGTAGGAATTTCTATCATGTCTTCTCAGCCCATTACTCATGAGAAATCTTATCCATGGGGAAATTCCCCATGATCTTATTTTTGGATTCTTCCTTCCATAATTTCGGAGACTGGCAAAAGGAGAATTAGAGACCCCAGAGATACCTTGGTGTTAATCACTGGACTTAAACATGAGTGGAAAAAAGAGGTTCAGAGGCTGTAACTAAGATTTCAGTTATGGGAAACAGACAGATCTTGGGTGTTATTAATGTCCAGGGGCATTATGGTAGAAAAATTATTCTTATTGTAAGCATGGTCTCTTCCCCCAATATCTTATAGAAAGTAGGAGTTTTGTAAGAATAAACTCTTGTTACTTTCACTTGAGTGTCTTCATACACTTGCATTCATTTATTGAGACACAGAACATAATTTGGTGCTGGACAGAGTAAAGCTTCATTCTTTCATTTACAAGGAACTTTATAGAGCACAGCAAGAAGAGTTGGGTCTGGTACTCATAAAAGAGTTGGAAAGTTACCTCAAAGCAAAGGGAGGTGGGTAAGCATGGAAAGAAAAATTCCCAATATTTGCATCCTATCCCTTCCATAGAAAGGGCAAGGGCATGTGCATTGAGGCTGCATCATACCAGAGTTAGGTAATCTTCCCTGCTGATGACTGCTCAGTAAGGTAAGTCCCACTTTTGCTGTATTGTGGGGGATCAATGGCCTCTTTTTCCCTAACAGGTTCCTGGAAGTTTTCTTAATCTACTGCCATTCAGCCAACCAGTGGTTGACCATTGAGAAGTATATGACAGGGGAGTTCCGGAAGTACAACAACAACAATGGTGATGAAATCACCCCCACCAACACCCTGGAGGAGCTGATGTTGGCTTTCTCTCACTGGACCTATGAGTACACTCGGGGAGAGCTGCTGGTTTTAGATTTGCAAGGTGATTGATGATGTAGGATTTGATACAACAAGCATGAGGCAAAGTGTAAAGAGATCTTGCAAGAACCAGGATGGGTAATATATGGAGTTGCTCTATTTAGCTTTGAAGGGAGGTGGGCACATTTATTTCAGAGACATTGTACAGTGATAATCATGGAATCTGCTATGTTATTTCCCACTTAGGTAGGGGGAAAAATGTAGGCAGATGATTATCTATTTAAAATGTAAAGACATCTAAATTTTTGAGCAAAATGGGGAATGATTTTTGTAACAAATTTTTCAGTTTTATGACTTCACTTAGCCTTATGTTAATATTTAGGCATGCATTTATACACATAGGAACATTTAAATTCTGGGTGTTTTTCATGATTTTGAGCTCATTGCTTTAGCAATTTATAATTTGGCTTGCTCTCTTTGCTGTGTCCCTTGTTACAACAGTTCATGAAAATACACAGACTGAGAGAGGCAACACAGCACACTCTTATTTAATGGAAGCCTTTGGTCAGCACATCTCCTGGCTATCAACACCTCACATGTGACTTATAATCCTGCGGCACAAAACAGAGTATCTCCAGCAGGCTTTCCTTGCAGGGACAGAACAAAATATGTATTGAGGTCAACGTTTAGTCCTTAGGCTCACTGACTAGGGCTTTGGTTTTAAATAAGAGATTTAGTCCAGGAAGTTCATAGAAGTTACCTCATTTAATCCTAGAAGCAGCACCTTGAGGTAAATATTATAGGAATTTAGGCCCAGAAAGTTTAATAACTTGCCCAGAGTTGCACAGCTACTTAAGAGGGAGCCAGGATGCAGACTTAAGCTGTTCTTAAGACATCCCTGTTCTTTTCTTTTCACTGTTCTTTTATTTCTTTTAAGAGTTTCATATGTAGAGGGTATAACCATCTTATGGTTTGTTTAAACAACTTGGGCCTTTTTCTTGTCCTGTCTGACTTTCCCAGCTCTCTGGTTCTGGGATTCTATGCTGAAAGCCAGGCTTGGAGGTTGGAGAATGTAGAGATAAGCAGACAGTCCTGGGGCATCATGAGCAATGTCCGGTAAGACTGCAAAGTCACTTTGATTGAAACCTGTGTCACATGCTCAAGGATGTGACACAAATTTTTAAACTACATATAAGTGCATTTTTTAAATGACATATAGGTGCTTCTGTCCTTTCAGATTTATGCTGCTCACAGAGTAGAATTATATTTCTAATTCAATTCAAACCCAATATTTTAGGAAACAATATAAACAAAGTTAAAATGACCAAGTTGATTCAGCTTTTAGACCAGCAAGTATCTGATCCCTATAAACCCAGAGCATTGATGCCCAAGGCATCTATTTTTGTAGCTCAAATTGGAGAGAGGTTGATTGTTTTCATCTGTATTTGACTGTTTGTGCTTTGAGTTTTGGGTGGAGTTGTTTAAAAAGGAAAAACAGAAACACACACACACACAAAAAACAACGAAAGAAAAACTTTAAGGAATTAATGATGACTCTTCAGTGTGTTTTGTATTCCACTTGAATAGGTTTTTGTTTAATGATGTTTATGTTTGGGGATTTTTATGTCTCTTAGTAATCCAAAGTAACATTAAACAGAACAAATGCTGCGTTGACAGTCTTGAGGGAAAAAGAGAATTAACTTTATTCTTTTAATGGGCAATTATGTGAATTGCAGAAATAGGCCGCTCCAAATAAATGATGTCAAAACATTGACCTTCAAAGAAGGAAAGAGTGGACATCATAGAATGAATGTTATGAAATTTGAGATACTTATCAGAGAGTTTTGGCCAATTGGTTAGACCTGGATTTATGGAAGAATGTGAATCCTATAATAGTAATTATGAACAGTTACACCACTACTACTAGCTAACATTTACTACGTTTGTGCCAGGCACTTGGCTAAAGGTTTACGTGCATTATTATATTTAATCCAAACCATGTTGGAAAGGGAAAATAGAAAGTATTTTTAAAATCTCTTAATGGTTTTAGTTCAGTTTTATATTGTATTTAATTTATTTGTATTTCTAGTCTTTGGAGAGATAATGCACATTGTCTGGGTGGTGGAAGTGGAGACAGAGGCTCACCAGCAGCAGTTAGGAGGAGGAACTCTGGAGTTGCAATGCCGGAGTCTGACTTCTGGTTCCACTGTGAATTAGCTGCATAACACGGAGGAGCAACCACCTTGAGTCCCACTTCCCTCATTTGTAAATGGGGAAAATAGTATTAGGCACTTAAGCCATAGAGTTGTTAAGGGCAAGAATTGAGACAAGTTCCTGATACACCGCCTTCAGTAAATGTTAGTAATTGTTGCTGTAAGCATTAATCTCTGTGTGACTCTTTAATATGGAGGTTAATCTGCAGTTGCAGGGAGTCCGCCCTCAGCTGTGTGGTCCTATTGGTGCTGCAGAGAGACTGCAGCTTCAGCTTCTATAGAAGAAGGCCCTGCTCAGTGTGCTGTGGTTCCCTACCGCTTTGAGAGAAAGAAGGAGTGTGAAATACTCGAGCAGTTTATTCTTTCAGTTTCTTTTCTTCTTCTCTTTGCTTTCTTCCAAGGGAGTGCCAATAACTAACCCCAGAAGCTGCCACACCAGGTCAGAAACTGTACTCTAAGGAGAGACCTGACCAATTTCCAATCACTTGTAATTATGCTGAAGTTTTTTGCTCTCTTTCCACTTAAAAAATCCTACATGTGAGGGCCTGAATCATCATCATTAAAATCCAACCTTTAGTTCCCAGCAACAGAAATTAAAAACAGTTGTCTTTCAAATTACAGTGGTTTATAGCATTTTTTTAGCTCATTGTATTTTTCAACATTAATTTGGAGATATTAATATTAATTTTTAGAGATATTAATTTTTTATTCAACAAAGCAGATTCCAGAATGTCAGCATCGACATCATCATCATCATCAATTCTGCTACTACATAAAAAAATTTCCACCAAGCTACATAAATTGGTAGCTTCTTTCCACCAATGTACAAGTTCATTGATGTACTCAATGATCGTTGGGATCAGAATGTCAATCTTGAGTTCCTCATAAAGGGTTGCTGCATATTACCTGACATGAGCATTTACTCTCTTGAAGTCAGATTGGTACTTGGGGCTGCTCTTTTCTCCTTTTCTTTTCTTTTCTTTTCCCTCTCCTCTGCTCTCCTCTCCTCTCCAATTCTTTCTTTTTTGTTTTTTTTTTGAGACAAGGTCTCACTGTGTAGCCAAGGCTGGCTGGAATGCAGTGGCAGTCATGGCTCACTGCAGCCTCAACCTCCTGGGCTCTAACGATCCTCCTACCTCAGCTTCCCGAGTTAACTGGGACCACAGGCACACGCCACCACACCTGGCTAATTTTTGTATTTGTTTGTAGTGATAGTGATGGGGTTTCACCATGTTGGCCAGGCCAGTCTCAAACTCCTGGGCTCAAGAGATCCGCCTGCCTCGGCCTCCCAAAGTGCTGGGATTACAGGTGTGAGCCACCGTGCCTGGCCTATTCTCTATTTTCACACACTGAAAGGTCCTTCTGCCGTTTGTGTGCCCCAAAATATGTATTTATTAGTTAATCTTTGGATTGTCAGATTGGGTTTAGGGGTATAAAGTTTTGTGGATACTCTTTACCCTCATTCTTATAAGGAGTTCTGTTCCTTAGGGAACATAGCACTTTAGGGAAATGAGATAATCAATCAGAAACATGATTTTACTAGTGATAAGGAAATAAAATTTCACTTCACAAGAAGTTCTTGATAGGAGAAAAATAATACAAGTAACAGTGAACATTTTTTCAGCTTCCTAGGGGGCAGACACTTTGCTAAGCAGTTTGTGTCCAGTAGTTAATTTAATCCTCCCAGTAACCCTGTAAGATTAGGCCCATTATTATTCACAATTTCAGATGATAAAAGTGAGGTTCAAAGAGATTAAGGGAGGTATCCAGGTCACCCAATTTCAAGCTCTAGGTTATTTTTCTAAGGAAGTCAGTTTCATAGGGTGAAAGTCTATAAGGATTACATTTTCTTATGAAAGGTTTAGCATATTGTAAAACCTACAGACGATAGCAAAAATCTTTTTAAAACATACCAGCTAGAAAACATGAGTTTTCTCAACAAGTAGAAATACACTAAAATTTACAAATTTTATATAATTTTAAAATAATCTTCCCACAAGGTTAGTTGCTTTCAAGCAAACAGAAGCATGGTTGATTAGAGAATGATCTCAGAAATCGCTGGATTGTGCCCATATCTTACTGGCTGGCCTGGAACATTTCCACCAGTGGAAATCAGCCTCCTCACCACTTGTATTTTATAAGAGATTCACTTTAGGTGCTGATTCCTGTTTTGATAAATTTTAGTTTTACATTGCACCTATGTTACCTTTTTAGGCTTTAGTGTCATCTTTTTTTCAAAGGTAAATTTTATTGAAGACTTATATACGTTTAGAAAATTCACATACCATAAGCATACATCTCAAAGAATTTTCACAACTGAATACACAGGTGTAACCATCACCCAGATCAAGAATTTGGTGGTTTCTATTCTACTGTTTATAAGTAGAATAAAAGTATAAGTATGTGGCCGGGCATGGTGGCTCACGCCTGTAATCCCAGCACTTTGGGAGGCTGAGGTGGGCAGATCATCTAAGGTCGGGAGATGGAGACCAGCCTGACCAACATGGAGAAACCCGGTCTCTACTAAAAGTGCAAAATTAGCCGGGCGTGGTGGCACATGCCTGTAGTCCAGCTAGTAGGAACACAAACTTTGGCTCAGCATTAATCCTGTTTTGACCATGTATGGACTGTGCAAACTCTGACAGATGACATAATTGGTTTGAACATCAGTGTACTCATTGATGTAAATGAGGATAAAATGTAAAACGAGGCTACGAGGATAACACTTTTCTTTTATAATTGCTGAGAATTACAGAAAATAAAATTAGAATATCTGCTATATACAAGTGGTAAATGAATGACAGATGCCACTATCAGTAACTGTGAACACACCACTAAAACAATCATTTGAGGCCTAGAAGTTTATTATAACAGAGGGTTTGTGGGAAACAGTGCATTAACTAAAATTTTCAAACATTTCTGAACAATTTTTATAGTGCATTTAATTTACATGATTTTTTGAGAATTAAAATATTTAATTTTTTTATATTTAGTTTTTATATATCTTCATATATTTGGGGGTACAAGTACAGATTTTTTTTACGTGCTTTTTTTTTTTCTTTGAGATAGAGTTAAGCTCTGTTGCCCAGGCTTGAGTGCAGTGGCGTGATCTCGGCTCACTGCAACCTCTGCCTCTCAGGTTCAAACGATTCTTCTGCCTCAGCCTCCCGAGTAGCTGAGATTACAGGCATGCACCACCAAACCTGGCTAATTTTTGTATTTTTAGTAGAGATGGGATTTCACCGTGTTGGCCAGGCTGGTCTCGAACTCTTAATCTCAGGTCATCTGCCCACCTCCACCCCCCAAAGAGCTGGGATTACAGGCGTGAGCCACCGCGCCCAGCCAGATTTTTTACTTGCCAGTATTGCTTAGTGGTGAAGTATGGGCTCATGACGTTTAATTTACTACAGAGTGACTGTGAGTTTTAAATTAAGAAATTAGAATTTAATTATTATTTTCTTGAATTTCTAAGAAAATGAAATCTCCATTTGCTAAACGAATTTTGTTTCTTCTTTTGAGGTGTTGGAGAAAATTTGACAGATCCATCTGTTATAAAACCTGAAGTCAAACAGTAAGTTAATTTATGTGTTATCATTTAGAAAATTGCATTTAACACATAGTAAATGGTTTTAAAAATAATTTACAAACATATATGTTCCCTGCCTAGATCCTAGAAAGGTTTTTAGGTAGCTTATGTATATAGACCAAAAACAATAAGATTATAAAAAAGCATAGGTTAGGAAATGGGAAAATATGGAAATATGTAAAATGATATTAAATCTGCAGTTAGATTTGTACACATAAATGGAAATTATAAGGACTAATGCAAATTTGACTGAGTTCCCAATGTGTAAGTTTAGCCTCTGTGGCTTTGATATGAGAGCAGTGTCATAGGAGAAGCACAGTTTCCTTTTTTGTCTTCACAATGGAGTCATTGCATCTTATCATGGGCAGCATCTTCCATCATATGCTTATAAAATGAAAGCTAGGGGCATAAAGTGTGCTATTTAGTAACAGCAAATCTTATGAGAGGACAAAACAATGGAGCTTAAATATGAAGCATCAGATTATCTGACTTAAATAAGAGCTGAAGTTTAAATTCTATAGAGAGATGACTCATCAACCTGTCCCTTGAATTCCCATGGATATTTTATCCCAGAAGCAGGTTTTTGGGAAGACTTGGCAGTAAAGGATCTCAGGTTGTATTCTTCTGTTAAAGGTGGGGTAGAAAGAAGTGATAGTGAGGGTTAAACACTGATCAATATGGCTGGCAACAATGGTTCTCAAATAAGAGCTTACATCACAATCACCAGGAGAGCCTGTTAAAACACAGATTGCTGGGCCCCACTCCCAGAGTTTCTGCTTCAGTAGGTTTGGGGTAGGGCCAAATAATCTGCATTTCTTACAAGTTCCCAGGGAATTATGATGCTGCTGGTCCAGAGACCACTCTTGAGAACTGCCAGCATACATTTTTACTTCTTAATTGTCATAATTGTCTATACTTGACCCCTGGGTGGTAGTTTTATATATATATTATATATATAACTACATAAGTGGGCAATCAATAAAATCTGAAATTTTTACTTTCCCTCCCCAGGAACTCATAAATATTCACTGCTTTAGTGCTGTGTTATTTTACTGAGTGATTTAATCTAAACATGTAGGCTTCTATGCAAAGAGGCCCATCTAAAAGTGTATTAGATATTTAATTGGACTAGGTGAACTAGAGAAAATAAAGGTGATCCATATTGAACATACACATCTAATTCCTATGATATTTATTTGACTGTGGAGACCGTGTTACCACTCTTATATACATAAAGACTTTATTATGTTTCACTTTAGCTCTGCTAAAGTGTTTTTAGCTAAGAATATTATTTCTTCAGTAGTCCTGTGTGCCTAAGGGTTAGTAGTAGGAATCTTGTACTAAAAGTACTTTATAATTTTGCAGTGGAAATTTTTTGCATATATAATGAACCAAGTTTATGTATACCCCATCTATCATTTATTAAATTTTGACCTTGGCATATGTCACTTAATATGACCTGAATATTCTATCATTTAGAATTCTAAGATTATATTATCCCACTTGACAGGTAGGTATTTAATTGCATGCCGTAGGCCAGTGGGCCTCAATTTCTATTAAAGTCACCTAGGGAACTTAAAAACAAAAGCCAAGGATTGGCATCAAATTGGAATCTCTGAAGATAGGGCCCTGATATCTGTATTTTTTTAAAGTTTCTCATGTGATTCTATGGGCAACCAGGGTTGAGAAACTCTGTCTTAGGGCAACTTTATTTTCTTATGACTTAAGGATAGGAACTCTGGAAACTGATAGGATGGCTTCATTGTGGCCTTCCTGGTTTTGTGGGGTTACCCAATTTTGGATGCAATTGGCCTTCATGGTCAAGATAACAAGAAGCACTATTTTCCCATGATCATGGGGAATTACGTCTGATTAGTTCAATGGGGCTCACATTTCGAATGCCTTACGTGTCTGAAGCACTTGCTACACGAAGCATGGGACATGGACCAACAAGGTCAGCATCACCGGGAAGATGGTTAGACATGCAAAATCTCAGGACCCTCTCCAGAAATACTGAACCAAGATCTGAATTTCCACAAGATCCTCAGGTGATCCGGTGTAAATTAAAGTTTGGGAAGCACTGATTTAAGCAAGTGCTTTCACGGGTTATTTATTTTAGCCTTTGCAACAACAATGAAAGGAAGCATTTTCAATCCCAGTTCAAAAACGAGAAAACTTAGGCTCAGTGAAGATGGTAACGTTCCTATGAGGAGAAGGGGTCAATGAAAGGATAACCCTCTACCAAAAGAGAAGATATTCTTGTGGTATAAATTCTCATATTGTTTCTAATGCTTATTGTCTCTTAACTTTCCCTAACCTTCTGCCTTGGTTATTGGTCATTTGGGATTACAGTTTTTTGGCTTGCTGCTTTGATAGTTTTGGGCATTTGACAAGTATGAAACGATGATGAGATGTTCTTTAGTAAATCTATGTATAGATGGCACTAATTAGCGTTTCCTCGCATGTGGAACCAAGCTACCACCTGCTTTTCCTGTGTTGTGAAAAATCTGGAAAACAGCTACTTGTATTTTTTTTGAAACCTGGTTATCTAAGACTGCAAGGCTCTAGGCGTGCTGTAGGGGGTAGATGCAAATGAATTTCCTTACAACTCTCCTTCATTCTCCCTACACTGGGAGTGGTCGAACTCCTGCTATATGCATTTGGTATTAATTTTGATTCTTTTGTCTTAACTTTCCCAAAGCTCATAGAGGGAAATCATTTAACTTACAGGTTTTATCTGAGATTCAGTGTTGCATCTCTAAGTTGGGGGTTTTTATGTTTTACTGGAAGGAAGAAATGGCAGGTATGGAAAGCAAATGAGTGAAATATTCTAACAGGGTCATGTTGGAGAGACTATGAAAAGGCATTCTTCAATTTAAATGACTAAAATAAACACTGTGTTTCACTTTATTGGCATCGTAGAATCCTGGTCTAAATGCTGAGTGCTTCGACTTTTTTTGCCACCTTCAGTTTCACCTTATTGAAGTGGTTCCTTACCAGATGGACAGAGAGAGAGGAATAGTTAACAAGAGGCAGCTTATGCAGCCGGGTAAATACCCCCAGAGCTGTACTCTGTAAGAGCGATTGAGTGACCAGGAAAGTTAATCCTGGGTGTCTGTTCACTTTGTCTTCCCAAGAGATTTCCTCCACCTACTCGCCTCGGAGCAAAGAGGCAATCTGAGATCAAACTGACATCAGCCCTCATTCTGAGCTTGGCACATCTTCAGAGCAGCTACTGTTATTCTGCCAAAAGGAAGTGGAAATTGAGATAAATGTTTCAATCCTTGGATGGAAAAAAGTCCATTTTTACACCACGTCCCTTTTGAAAAACCGCATTCCTTAGAAGCGAAGTTTATTGTTTCCTTTTGTGATAGTTTGCTTTTCTTTTTTCTTAAGACGTGGTATTTAAGAGCGGTAATTGAGTTCAGATTTTAAAATGTGCTGTTTCCACTCTGCATGTCATTAAAATAAAATATTAGCTTTCATAAAGTTTCTTGGGAAATGTTTCTGGTGTGCTCTGCTCTGTGGTGTGCAGTGTCAAAATCCAAAGAATGATGGTCGCCTTTGATATGATAACGGATGAACACTGATCTTAGAATCTGCTAGGGATTTGTTATGATTATAGAGTATTCAAAAGGTGCCTTATATATACTGATTCTATTTGTAACTCTGTCACCTACATCGAGCATATGTACTTTACTTCCACCAACACATTGTGTCATAGTCTTGTCTTTCCACAAAAAGCCCAGCTCTAGCAGTTTGCAGGAGAGCAAGTGGCTTTGAAAGAGCCATGAGTAAGGATCTAGGGTTTAGTCAGGAATTTGTTTTTGAGGACGGTTATTTTCAGAAAAGTATTTGGGTTTGAAACAATGTCTATGCATCGTTTTAGAAGGCGTGTCCCAAAAGCAAATGTATTTTACTTTATATCTTACCTTTGGGGTATTCTAGTAGAACATTTGGTAATGAATGTCACTCTTTCACCCCATATGCATTAAAAAGGATTTCGCTGTATTTTGTTTTAATGTGGTACATAGAAAATTCACTCTTCTATCAGATTAGCGTTGAAATGCCGTTGAAATGCGTTTCACAGTAGGTCTTGGAGTTGGGAACAAAGATTTAAGTGCATTTGAATTTTAAATTTGCAAACCTAACATTGTTGTTTCCCCAAAGTGCTCTGTTTTTTGTTGGCTCCTTCAAGTTTACTGGGTTACTATGGGATACTGTTCGGTATCTCGGAGAATCCTAGTTGAGCTCCTTTTTCTTAGCTGTGATCTAATTGATATTCTGATATTTCCTCTAGATCAAGAGGAATGGTGTTTGGACCGGCCAATTTGGGGGAAGATGCAATTAGAAACTTCATTGCAAAACATCGTTGTAACTCCTGCTGCCGGAAGCTCAAACTCCCGGGTATGCCACTAACAGTTCTATTTTTCTCTAAGTAAATCTCTCATAGAACAACATCCTTTGTAACCTGGGATAAAGTAGAAAATCGTAATCACATTTTTATCTCATTCACCGTCATTCGCAGAGCCTGACTTTCTGACTGCAAAATTTTCAAGTCTCTGAAGGGATTAAAAGGACAGGGATTTACTTTAGGTTCTGCCAAAATGTGATAAAACAACTTGGGGCCCAATACTTGTCACAGTCACTCCAAAAGAAAAGTTCCACCAACTTAAATGGGATGAAATCTGACCGTGGCAGGTCTTTGCCCCCGCCCCACCCCCCACATTTGGGTCCTGCCAGCTGCCGATGGCCACAGGGTGTTGGCCACAGCATTTCTATTCTATTCTAATTTCGCCATTGGGTACTTGGGAGGGTGTGGTATGGAGGGAAATGACACCCTCAATTAAAGTAGTGCTTTTCACTGTAAAAATCTGCTACTTTGAACACACATTGCAACATATATTTTTTTAAATCTGATTTGATAATATGACATACTTAAAAATTCCTACTATAAAAGCAAGCAGCTGGAGGCCTGTGCCCTCCAAATGGGCAGTCCTGGCTCTGTTTCATTCCTTTCTTTTGTCCCAGAAGGGAAGCATCATGTGTGCCTCAGCTTGCCCACTACTTTTGGTCACACCGGACTTGTCCTTACAGTGGGATTTCACGTATCTTAAGCTGAGTAGCTCTTCTTGCCTTATAATAAATGATCATACCCCGAATTTGAAGTCAGTAAAAGAGCACCATCCATCGTAACCTGGGATGGGACAGGTGTAAATTTATAACAAACGAAGGAGATTTCTTTTTTTTTCTTTTTTTTTTTTGAGACGGAGTCTCACTCTGTCGCCCAGGCTGGAGCACAGTGGCGCAATTTCGGCTCACTACAACCTCCGCCTACCGGGTTCAAGCGATTCTCCTGCCTCAGCCTCCTGAGTAGCTGGGATTACAAGTGCTCACCACCATGCCCAGCTAATTTTTTGTGTTTTTTGTAGAGACAGGGTTTCACCATGTTGGCCAGGATGGTCTTGATCTCCTGACCTCATGATCCGCCCACCTCGGCCTCCCCAGAGTGCTGGGATTACAGGTTGGAGTTAGAGGTAGGGGGAGCTCTTGTGGTGAAGGCATAGAAAGACAGAGTTGGAGCAGGCTTCCAGTTCCACTGGGAATATAGTGGTCAGCCAGGGGTGGGGAGATCAAAATGCAGCAGTCAGAGAGCAGAGGGCCATAACTCTCACAACTGGCCAGGACTCACTCTCACAAATCACATACCTGATGTGAGCAAAGAGATTAGTGCACAGCCAAGCTGCCCACTGGCTTCTCTGGTCAAAAGTTGCTCAGGAAGGGGCTGAGACTGGACTGTGAGTCATCAGGACCTCCAGGTAAGGGCCCTCTGGAAGGCAGGAGCTGAGAACGATCAGAGTCATTCCATGATGGCAGGCTGGAGTCCGGCTCATTCACTCAACATCCTCCGATACTGTCCTTTTCCCAGGTCTGATTCATTCCTACCCTGGAAGGGCAGCCTGCATTCTCGAAGACACAAGTACTATATCTAAGGAGCCAGGACACAGGGAGACTTGAGACAGAACTCACTACTTCCAATCCTTGAGCTCAGTTAGTGGTCCTGTATGATTAAGGTTGAGATAATTTTTTTATACTACACTGGTAGGTGTTTTTTGTTTATTTGTTTGTTTTTTTGAGACAGAGTTTTGCTCTTGTCATCCAGGCTGGAGTGTAGTGGGGCAATCTCGGCTCACTGCAACCTCCATCTCCCGGGTTCAAGTGATTCTCCTGCCTCAGCCTCCCTAATAGCTGGGATTACAGGCGCCCGCCACCACGCCCAGCTAATTTTTGTATTTTTAGTAGAGATGGGGTTTCACCACATCGGCCAGCCTGGTCTCGAACTCTTGACCTCAGGTTATCCACCTGCCTTGGTCTCCCAAAGTGCTGGGATTACAGGTGTGATACACTGGTAGGTTTTGAGTAATTCAATAATTCCACCACATCTAGTCCTAATTCATGTTTTCTTTCAAAACCTTAGTTTTTGACCAACATTTAAGTGGAAATAAGAAATATCCTTGTTTATTCAGACATTTGGTAATCTAAATAAAAAGAGAGTTTTGTCTGGAAAATAGGATTAGAGGTGATTTTTCATTTTTGTTTGACTACGTTTCCCTTCATATTTTTTTATATGAGAGGCAGTTTAGGATAGTATAAAGGGCATAGGCTCTGTAGCCAGAGAGGCTGAACTCAAACATTTTAATTCTGCTTTTTACCAGCTATATGACCTTGGGCTTCAGTTTCCTTGTCTGTAAACCAGGCATAATAGCACCTGTTTCATAAAGTCTGTGTGAAGATTGAATTAGGTAGTATATGTATTAGTCTGTTTTCATGCTGCTGATAAAGAAAATACCTGAGACTGGGCAATTTATTTAAAAAAGAGGTTTAATGAGCTTACAGTTCCACATGGCTGGGGAGGCCTCACAATCATGGCAGAAGGCAAGGAGGAGCAAGTCACGTCTTACCTGGATGGCAGCAGGCAAAGAGAGAGCTTGTGTAGGGAAACTCTCGTTTTTAGAACGATCAGATCTTGTGAGACTCATTCACTATCACAAGAACAGTGCAAGAAAGATCCACCCCCATAATTCAGTCACCTCCCACTGGATTCCCCCCATGACACGTGGGAATTGTGGGAGTTACAATTCAAGATGAAATTTGGGGTGGGGACACAGCCAAACCATATCAATTTACATGTTCAATAAATGTTGATTGTTTTATTATTAATATATAATATGTATTAGTTTTATTTCCACATAATCATCATTTAACATTAAAAAAATAAGAAATACATGTTCTAGGCTAGCAAATACAATAAGTACAGCACAAAAAGGTCACAAACATTTTAACTCCATTTTCCTCCATACGTGTCTTACAAAGGTTATGCCTATTAATATTTTCTTTTAACTTTTTTCTTTTCAGATGGAAGGAGGGCTTAGGAAGCATAGGATCTGATAACTGGATGGAGCTTTTATTGGCTGTACCAAACCTGAGGTGGAGCTTTTGTCACAGAAAACTGACCACTGAGATGAGGAGTCAGCCTTCTTGGCTGACCTCTCTGCCTCTGCCTGTCATTCAGTAGTAAAATGCCCCATTTCCCATTTGGTCTTACTTAACTCTGGCCAGATTATGCCTTATAGGGCACTGTGTATTGAAGCAAGCAACCAAGTCTTTCTTCCCTGCTCCCATAAACAGCACCCAAACAGCATAGGGAAGGGAGAGGGGGTATTGGGGTGGGAAAGGAGGCTTAATCTAGACATGGTTGAGGGTTTGAGTTCCACATATCTATGGTCTGAGGAAGAGGAGATCTCTCTGAACACTTGGCAAAGCCTAAAGTCCCATTTGTCTTCATGAACAGTAGGTTCTTGGGGATCCACTATAACCTTTTTACTTGTCCTCCTTGCAGATTTAAAAAGAAATGACTATTCCCCTGAAAGGATAAATTCCACCTTTGGACTTGAGATAAAAATAGAATCAGCTGAGGAGCCTCCAGCAAGGGAGACGGGTAGAAATTCCCCAGAAGATGATATGCAACTATAAAAAGGGAGGAGCAAGAAGATCCCAGTGCTTGCCCTGCCTGCCAGGAACTCTGTGATAACATAGATTGATCAACGTGATGTTGATTACATCAGCGTCTCCTTGGGACACGCCTTCTGAGCCTCACATCTCCTTCTGTTCAAAGGCCTCATTGGTATATGATCAATGGGTTCTCCTAGACACTGACCTCTGTCTAGGGCACTTTGCAGCTCCATCTTCAAGTTCCACACGAAGATGCTTGGATGAGTCAGCTGGGAATATTGTTCTTGTGTACCTCATTGCTTTAGCTGGTCACTTGGAACTTTGGAGCAGAATCCTGCACATTAAAGGATGGGGTTGGGGGGGATACATTTATTTTATTTTCTCACTATGTATGCAGACTGGACCCCCTACTACTATTTGTCACCTCACCCACAGATTGTATTTATGTCTATATATATGTTCATAAAAAGTTATGTGATTTCCTCCTCTGTCTTTTCCACAACATAGGACTTTGAATAGCAATGATAGGAAAAACAATGGAACAAGGGTGGGTTTACACAGATTGGAGCACATTCCTGCACAAACTACCAAGTATACTGGTGAAATCTCGATGGGTTTCAGATATTGTCAGTGAATCATATGATGCCTGGATATTTCAGGTTTCTGTAAAAGAAAGGGAAACCTAAAACAAATACCCTTCCATATATAATATATATGGAATATGTATATTATATATATATATTTTATATATAATATATATGGAATATATATATTATATATATTTTATATATAATATATATGGAATATATATATTATATATATTTTATATATAATATATATGGAATATATATATTATATATATATATATTTTATATATAATATATATGGAATATATATATTATATATATATAATACATATGGAATATATATATTTTATATATATATATTTTTTATTTTTGAGATGGAGTTTCACTCTTTTTACCCAGGCTGGAGTGCAATGATGCGATCTCACTGCAACCTCTGCCTCCCGGGCTTGAGCGATTCTTGTGTCTGTCTTCCGGGTAGCTGGGACTACAGGTGTGCACCACTATGCCTGGCTAATTTTGTATTTTTAGTAGAGATGGGGTTTCACCATGTTGGCCAGGCTGGTCTCAAACTCCTGACCTCAGATGATCCACCCGCCTTGGCTTCCCAAAGTGCTGGGATTACAGGCGTGAGCCACTGCGCCTGGCCTTTTTTTTTTTTTTTAAACAAGAGAACAAGAATATGAAGAACTGGAAATCATTAAGAAAGGGTTTCCCTTCCTTAAAGCTCAGGGGTACTATTAGTTAGGAGTTGACTAACTCAACCTGTAAAACACCACTCCTCCTTCCAAAGTTGTATATATAATATTGCAGGTTAAATTACTTTATGTCAGGTCCTATGAAGAAAGATACGGTTTCAGACTGAAAACATGTTTCACAGGTGTTTGCTTCCTTCCAGAGCAGAGTTCCCTATTCCCCTGGCATAAAGAATGTATATATATTTTGAAATATGGCTGAGAACATGTCATTGGTTTGTGAGGCCTAAGGTGAAGCACTCCTGGCAGCCACACTGTGCAGTGTATTTGAGGGATCAGTCATCCCTCTTGTATGCTGGGCCTGGTTGCCCTACCTCGAACAAGCACCAGCTTTTCACACAAGGAGAGATGTGGGGCTGGGAGTCCTCTCCCCATCCTATTGCATCTCCTTTCTTATTATAAGGTGTTCCAGTTCACAGGCAGCAAACCTCCTGGGTTTGAAAAATTCCAACTTATTTTTATCTTTAATCCTGACATTAGCTGACTTGCTAGTGAGCTTGCTTTAAAAATCTACACTCTTGCATTCTTAGGCATACAGGGGAAATGTTGAATAGGAAGGTGGAAAACCAAGAATTTAGTTTGCCAATGATTGCCTCTGATTCTTGTAAGTTTGAGTTCCACAAGGGCTAATTTATTCCCCTTTTACTTGGGTTTTGGGGTCGTGGAAAGCGGGAAATTTGGGTGATTTGTTGATTGGCAATGAGGATAAAATGTTAATACTTTTTTGGGGACTTAACAACTTTATCCTATTCTACAAATCAGTAAAGGAACAATTGGTACTCACCTCAGTGCTGCACTCAACTATGGAAAGAGGCAGAGTTTGCTTGCCCAATGGCCAAACTAAAGACATCAGTTCATTGGTCAAATATTTGTTACCTGGAATGGAACTTGAAAGCAAATACATTTGGATTTCAAATTTCTGTGGTGTGCCTTTTCTTTTGTTTGTTTTAAGAAAAATCAACAGAATAACATTTTAAAAAGATGAACTGCTGAGCAAAAGTCGTGGGAATACTTGCATGCAAATACCAGTGTGGCAGTCTTGACTTTGAGTGATCCATGACCACAAAAGGGTGGAGTGTTCATTCAGTCGGTTGATTTTATTCAACAGATATTAAGTGCCTTCTCTGAACTGCCTTAGTGATGAGGATGTAGTGGTGCACATGGCATGTTTTTGCCCTCAGAAAGCTTTGTCTCATGTTTCTTTTTGTTTGTTTGTTTTGTTCCACGTTTGGATTTCTAGCTAATGCTAAAGAAATTTAACTTCTGGCCAAATGTCAAATTCAGAAATGTGTTTCATATCGTATCTGCCAGTGGGCAGTAGGATTGGACTGGGTAAGAGAATTAGGACAAATAAGAAGCCATGGCTGGGGCTGGTTTTAGGATCTACTGAGGAAAAGCAGACCGCATAATCCTTGTCTGAGCACAAAGACCATATCACAGACAGGATCTGAATTTGACTTTGGCAACCAGAGAAGCAGCCACATTCCAGAGAGACCTCTCCTGAAGGCATCCAGTGCATAGGATTTTCTTTGCTCAAGGCCATATGGTCCTGGAGTGACTCCTGCCCTATGCTATCTTAAAGCTTCTTAGAGCTCTGGGGAATGGAATCAGATACAATTTTGGATATTTTTGCCCTGTTGTTATTTTCTGCAGTTTTGCAAAACAAACACCGGGTGACTAAGAATTCCCAGCAACCATTTAGTCAATGCTTTCAAAGAATTTTTTTGAGTTGTTGTTGTTTGTTACTGTTGTTTTAGATGAGACCTATTGCTCTGGTTCTAGAAATCATGACACAGATTCCCTTGTCTCTCGTTGTCCTTCTCAATTAGTCACCAACATCTGACACAAAGGAAGGCACATAATATGCTTTCAACAATATTTGTTGAAAGAAAAAAATCTTCACATAATAGTGGATTTCATTCGCTAGGTAATAAATCAGATTTGAACTTTTAATCTAGAAGGAAATAATTACCAATTCCTTAAGACCCAACACAATTCTTTTGATCTTTCTCTGTTTTAATTTTCTAAGAAATAGCTTTTAACAACCTATACCTTGTCTATTGAATTCTCACCCACTTCTTGCCCTTATCACCCTTGGTGAGAATACCAGAGTGCAGTCCTTCACTGGTGACTATTGAAATGAGATGATAACTTCCCAGAAACTGCGTAGAAATAATCATCACTTTATTACCCTTTGAAAAGAAGATTGATAGAAAAGTCATTCGAAAGATGGTTCATTACCATGCCCTAGTACGATTTCTTTACTCACATCTCTCTAAAGCATGAGAAAGGGAGGATTATTCTCTAAGGTCGGAATTTGAAGGCTGTGTGTTTGCCTCTTTGAAGTCTCGGTATTTTAATTTTCTGTAGTCATTTCTTGGGCAATTTTCTAAGAAACTAGTTGAAGCTAATTTATCATAAGTTAAAGTCAAATGACAGAAAAGATTTTTCCCCCTTAACAGCATTTTATTCCACAGAGGTTAGCTTCTGAAGGAAAATGAGACTTAAATAGCATTTCGAATCTCCAGCCACATGGGTGGGTACACAGAACAGAAAGGATTCTGGAAACTACACTGATGTTTTATTTAGCATGGTTATTATTTTGTGACTTTTCTTTATAGACCATGATGTAGACATAAAATACCGTATTTTTGTGAAACACCCTCCTAAAAATAATTAGATAAGTTGCTTAATTTTTCTAAGAAAGACTTTTAGTTCTCAAGGGATAATAAAGCTTGGTCTCTATTGTTCGCAGGCACTTAATATAACTTTATATAATTCATTTAACCTTTCTGTTAACCCCTAATGCTGAAATGGGGATGAAAATACCTTTTCAAATGAAGGTGAGTGATAATGAGAGATTATTTATGAAGCTCTCTGAGACTCATATAAAAGGCTTCTTGTGAGCATGGAATTCAGTTGAATAAATAAATAATAAGGGGTTTTCATTTTTGATATTATGTGATAGTTATTTAATGTTTACAGAGGATGCTCAGTGGACCTGTTTCAGCATGAACACAAGTGATTTCTGCTATTTCTTCCTTTCCAAGGGGAAAGAGCTCATTGCTGCCTTTTTGTTTTAAAACTTAATTAAATAGTTCAAGATGAGAAAACTCACTATTTCACAGTATGTCTTATTTATTTTGCTTTTTGATGGATTTGGGTTTACTCAGCTAATTTATTTTGCCATCCTTTGCCCAAAGAAAGGGTTCCAGGAGAAAAAGTAAAGCGCCAAGCTGGCACCATCATTGGTGGCATTTTAAGGCATGAAAGGAGAGTAGATTTAGAATCTTGATACTTATAAAACTTGAAGGTTTAAAAAAATTTGGCTGGGTGTGGTGGCACACGCCACTTTGGGAGGCCGAGGCGGTCGGATCACGAGATCAGGAGATTGAGACCATCCTGGCCAACGTGGTGAAACCTGGTCTCCACCAAAAATACAAAAATTAGCTGGGTGTGGTGGCGGGCGCCTGTAATCCCAGCTACTTGGGAGGCTGAGGCAGGAGAATTGCTTGAACCCGGGAGGCAGAGGTTGCAGTGAGCCAAGATTGGACCAATGGACTCCAGCCTGGGCGACAGAGTGAGACTCTGTCTAAAAAAAAAAAAACCATTTAATTAATGATGATTTAAATTTTGTCAGTATTGGGCTGTTTAGGAATAAGAAAATTCTGGCCTATAACTTGCCAGCATCTGCTTTTAGCAACTGACTTTCTTTAGGATTTTCATCTTATAGTGAATTTTTTTATTGTAACTTTAAAAAATTCCATCTGCTAAATTAATCACAAAGTTCTTCCAAATATTATGGTGGAGACTCTTTTGCTAATGGCTATCCCAATATGGACATAACAATTGCCTTTGGTTGGAGGGATTTGGGGAAATCACCAATGATGTCACATGACTGCACTTTGGCTTTGAATAAATCTTTTGTTCTGTATCCTAATGGTCACCCCCCAACAGGTCACAGGACTTCAGGATGCTTTGGTAACAAAAAGAAACCCTTGGTATGTTGCCATGTTTTAGAATTCCCTAGTCACCCTGGAAATTTTGTTGATAAGGACTTGGGGAGCAGAGGTGCTGGTAAAAACAATGGAGAGGAGGAGGAGAAACGATCATTAGATGTGTGTGTCTGCTATGGGTGAGGTTACAGAATGTAACCTCAGGATTGGTGGCAGGATTGGTGAATTATTTTACTGAGAAAGTAGGGAGTGGTGTGTTCTGGAGGATCACATGTATCTTGCAGATGAAAACAAATATGGGCTGGGCTTCATGGGATTGGATGTTTGCCTACCACGAAAGGGCTTCTGGGGATGTCTTAGAAGGTAGAGTGGAAAGAAACTTGCGGTTGGGTCCTTAGTTTTGTGCAGCTGTTCACTGTATATCCTACTTAAGACATATTTTTAGAGCATTACCACATGTTATGCACTGACACTAAGATTAAATTTATTAAATAAGATCCATTTCTGTCTTTAAGGATCTCTAAAACAAATAAGGAGTTTACAATATGCTGATTCAGCATTGCTCAGCCATGATCATTATAATGATAACTTGTTATGATTGTAGGTAATATGTATCGAGCAGTCATTATGTCTTAAGCATTGTGCGTAATTTCATTTAATCTGAATAATGACTTAATGGGCTAGGTCTATTATTCCCATTATAAATATTTTAAAATACTGCTTATGAATTAAGTAACTTGACTAAATCAGCTACCAAAGAGAGAGCTGGGATTTGAAGCTAGATCAAACTGATGATGTAGAATTCTATGCAATGCTAGCCAGCACACTTAAAAGTACTAGAACATGAATCCCTATGATGGTTTGAAAGATAGATTTGAAAATCGGGACCTAACTTAGGCCATCAGAAGAGAAAAACTAAAATGAAGTCTATAGAATGTTCCCCGATGTCTTCTCTGCTCCTGTCATGTCAGGAAAATCTTTCTTGCACAGTTAATGGCCATCTGTGGACCCCGTGAGTCCATGGGAAAGCCAGCTCCTCTTGGCATGTCATGAGGGAATGGGTGGGTTCTTTTGAGTCTGGCACTGTCAGCCGGTGAATTTTTGTGCCTCCATTTGCATGTCTGCCCCTCCCCTCCTGTTTTTTGCTACTTAGACAATTTGTTGGTCAACACACAATACTTACCATTTGAAAGCATTTAGTGACCTGCAGCATATCAATTTGTAGTGAGAAATAGAACCTATGCAAGTTACAAAACTTTTATCAGCCTGACCATCACACGGTGTCCCTGGAGGCCATGGAAGCTGGATTATAATCAAGAGGTTGCTTGAAGTGCATGGAATCAGAACAAAGAGAGGTAGATAAATCAAATTTTTAATGGTGTCAGGCTAAGACATCCTGTTTCATCTCATCTTCTCTGGAGGGACGGGCCTGCCAGTGGGAGTGGAATACTCTAAGTTTGAAATGCTTCAGACTGATTCCAAAGGATGCAACAGAATTTCAAGCAACTCTTAGACCAGCCTTGAGAAACATGGACCATGATGAGAAAATATTTATTTTCTCTTCTTCTACCCTCTCTCACCTTTCTCCCTCTCTCTCGCTCTTTCTCTCTTTTTTGTCTCTTTCTCCTCCTTCCTTCTTTATTCCTTTTTTCTTTCTCTGATGCCCTCTTTGTGTTACCTCTTTTTACACTACATTGGCTACAAATGTGGATCACTAAACATCACTGATTTTAAGAGATACCAATTTTCTGAGAAATGTAAAATTAGAAAATGTGAGAGCTAAAAGGATAAATAAGAACGATTAAATCCAAAGAAATTGTGCTTCACCCGAAGTTAATTTGTATAACTATTGTTAGAAGAGAGACTATAAGTCAGGCCTCCTAAGTCACCCTTATTTAGTCTAATAATGGCCTCATTTGTATGTTAAAGCAAATAATTTTCTCTTGTGTTAAAATTTTTGTTTTCCTGAAAAATATTCAGATATGTATGCAGTTAAATTTTAAACTTGGAAATCTTTATAAGACTGTCATTAAGATGGGCCAAGTGAGATTTTAATTGTCTATGTGTTTTAATGAAGATAATTCATTAGATACGTGATTTCAGAACTCTAGTTGCAAAATGATATTACAAATTAATGATTTTTACCAATTGTCTTCACTTATTTGTATGTGCATCTGTGTCTCTCTCTCTGTGTATGTGTGTGTGTGTGTGTGTGTGTGTGTGTGTAAATAAAAGGTAAGCTATTTGGGTGATTTTTCAAGTGAAAAAACCCTGTAAGATTTGGATTTCAAATATTTCATCTCATTTAAATCATTTATAATTATTTTCCATTGTCATTAAAAAAAACCTCTTAGGCCTGTGGTGCCTTGGGTTTTTCTGGGAAAAACTGGGATTATAGAAAATTCTCTAGGCCTTGGAGCCAGATGGATTTGGGTTTGAAATGAAGCTCTGCTGCTGAGTAGTTTGTGGTCTTGGGCAACTCATTTGACCTCTCTGAACCTCAATCTGTTATCTGAACATGGCCGGAAAATCTGTAAATATACCGAACTCTTATTCCTTCTTGCTGTTTTCTATCCCAACAAGGTAGGTGGATGGTCATGCCTCAGGACGTTAATGGCATACCACAGAGGTGGCAAGGTCCCAGTATGACAACCTCCCTCCAAGACTTCTGGAAATGGATGGGAGCTGTTATTGGAGTTGCTGAGGCAGAAGGTGCCCTCCTGTGGGAAAGAGAAGAGAGATTCATTTATGGGGATAGGGAAGATGGTGATGTTCTTGGTGAGAAGTGTAGGCTAGTTCATAGATATCAGGAGGACTGACTATAGCTATAGCCTAAGAAGTCATAGGAAGCAATAATGTCCATGCCAATCATGGAGCAGTTGGAGTCACTTGCCTGGGAATCAACTACAGGGCCCTGAACAGTGGGCCTGATGACTTAAAGGTGAGAAGCCCTCCCATATCTTTCAGGCCTCCGGTGAATTACCTTTGTCCTCACATATTTTTGAATACCCAAATTTGACTGGCAGTAACTCTCTCACCATTTAGAGAGGGGACATATGTCTAGATTTAGAAAAATAAGGTAGTGTGCCATTTCTTGTGACTGAGTGTTATAAAGCAAATTCATCTCTGTAACCTAATGTCTAACAAGCAGGATTATTGCTAGAATTAGGGGTGATGTACATAAGGTACTTGGTACAGTGTCTGGCACACAAATAGGCATGATGGGAAATTATTAAAATGTCATAATGAATAATTTTATTTCCAAATTATGAATTATTATTTATTTTTTTAATCACCAAAGCTATCTCAAATCCAAGATTGGTAAAGCTGGAGCTGCTTCTTTTTTTCAAAGACTAAATAGCTCATGACATAGATATTAGAATGTCAGTATTGAAATTGTTCTCTATGATGTGGGCTAGGCAACAATAATAAATAGGCACCGAAATGTGAAGACTTAACACAGTGAATAGTTATTTCTTGCCTACTGAAAAGTCCAGGGCAGTGGCAAGTCACTGGGTTCTCTGCTTCACACAGTCTTTCTGGGATCCAGGCTGACAGGGTTCTGTCATCTTCAACAGATGGATCTCAAAGTAGCCCTGGGGTTTCTCAGCCCAGTCATCTGAAGAGGAAAAGAACATGGAGGAACACACACGGAAATTTTCGGGGCCAGCCCTAGAAGTGGTACACATCCTTTCGTTCACATACCACTGGCTAGAACTCAATCAGAAGGCCATGTCCACCCACAAAAAATGCAGTCTAGCAGTATGTCCAAGAAAAAGAGAAAAGTAATTTTAATGAACAGTTAGAAATCTCTGTCAAATTAAGGATTATCTATCTTGGTCTAATTCTTCATTTAATTGTGTGTGGCTCTGGAAGTTGGAGTGTTCTTTGGTATGGCTTTTCCAAGTGGGTTTTTTCTTTATACAGAAGTACCTAATACAGAGTTTTTCTTATTTAGAACATGGTACCTTTTCGACTAGCTCTCCATGTCTTCTTGCACCAGGCATCTTCAAAATCTCATCAGACATATTCCCTTTTATTTTCTCATAATTCATTTATAATGGCCAAATCTGTTGCATCCAGGAAGTAAAATCTAATTGTAATGAGAATGGCTTTATTGAGCACTGTTGGTTTTTGACAGCTATAAAATATTCCCATTGTAACTCTCCTGTTGCTGCTTGACCCCTATCTGTTCCCTCTGCCTCCCCATCCCTCTAAGCAACATCATGTGAAATCAAATATTTCTTGTCCGCCTTTCTAAATTGCATACAACCAGCTAGCAGGCAAATAGGCAGTGAGGTAAAAGCAGAAATTTACATGAGGATCCTATTAATATACCATACAAATGAGGGTCCCATGGAGAATGTTAATTCATTTCCTATATTGAATGGCCATGATCACTGTAAATTTTCACCATGGCAAGACCTAATATGGAAATGGAAAGCTTGGATATACATAAGAGATGGGAATTGACTAAATTTTATAAAGAGAGCCTTTTTGTTTTTTGGGGTTTTTTTGAAATGGAGTCTCACTCTGTTGCCCAGGCTGGAGTGCAGTGGTGTCATTTCAGCTCACTTCAACCTCTGTTTCCTGGGTTCAAGTGATCCTCCTGCCTCAGCCTCCCAAGTAGCTGGAATCACAGGTATGCACCACCATACCCAGCTAATTTTTGTATTTTTAGTAGAGATGGGGTTTCACCATGTTGGCCAGGCTGGTCTTGAACTCCTGACCTCAGGTGATCTGCCCACCTCGTCCTCTCAAAGTGCTGGGATTACAGGTGTAAGCCATCACACCCTGCCAAAGAGAGTTAATTATCATGTACCTTTTCCACACAGTAGAGGACTTTAAAGAGTGCTCCAACTTTAAAGGTTGTATTTATAGCTTGAAAATGATTTTTAAGCTTAGATCATTTCTTGAAGGACAATGGTTGGGGAATTGAAATCTTGTAACGAAATGTTATAATTCATCGAATTTTAAAATTGAAGACATTTCTAGAGTACTACTGTGAAAATTCATGATCTACGTTTTTTTTAATCCCCAAGAACCACAGATGACAGAACATAGCTAAGACAGAGCATGTGATCTTTTCATAACTCCCTGGTGGCTGCTTGGTTTTTATTTGTTCAATCATTGACTTATGATTTAACTAAGATCAATTTCATGCCTAGTATTTGCAAGGCACTCTGCCCCAATTAGTAAGGTGGGCACTCATAGGTTCATGAGAAGACAGACATAAAATAATCTTCTTGCACCAAGAGCTACAGTTGAGGCATTTGCAAAATGCTATTGGAGTTTAGCTAAGGAGAGACTTTCTTTTTCGAGTGGGAAGGGAGGGCTTCACAAAGAATGACAAGCAGTTTACCTGGTAGAGGAAACAACATCTGGGGGAGATGTTTAGGCAATGGTGAATAATTGTGTTGCTAGTTCATAGGGCATACATTGGGATAAGGTAGAGAAGATAGCAAAAGATGAAGGTGGAAAGAATGGGTAAATGTGTTAAAAGCCTTTTATATAATTATAAGGAGTTAAGTTTTATCATGCAGGTTAGAGAAATTAGCAAATGTTTTAAGCATAATTAATTCTAGGTCAATTTACTAATTAATTACTTCTGCAAACATTTATGAATCATCCACTGAGTGCAAACTACTTGGCCTTAGAAGTGTGATAGTGAATAAGATGTGGACTCTGCCCATGGGGACTTATAGTTTGGTGAATGATTACAACCAGTAGAGATGGTTCTAAGGTTTTTTGGGAAGAGGATTAATTGCTCATGTCATCAACCTCTTCCAAATTCATTTCATTTCACCATTAATCTCATTATTAACTTTTATGTGGCTGACGGAAGTTTCCTCAATCTTTGTCAAGTGCGTTTTTGAAAATACTGCTATCTTATTGATTTATAATGTAAACCCTGTGTGAAAACAATGTGCTTCATGTACAAGCAAGAAAAAAATCCCTCATCCACCCTTTCAATCTGATTGTCCCCTCCTCACACCTTTCCCGTAAAGGAAGCCTAGAGTAGCCAACAGTGACAGGTTTTACTGTACTCTGAGACAAGTTGCTATAACTATGTGTGCACTGAGAGATACACAGCTCCAAATTAATTGTTCTGGCACAAGGTTGTAAGTGCAGAGAGAGAGACAAGGTACGTCAGAAGCCATTCTGTAGGCACGTAGTATGTGCAGCCAGGGTTGGGGGTAGTGGCATGTGGAGGCTTCCTGGAGAAGATATTGTGGAAGAAGACAGGAAAAGCACATTTTGAGCGGAAGGTATGTCTGGAAAAAGGAGTGGTTTGCTTTGACTGGAGCATCAAGTGTTTCGGAACAACTGTTTTGTTTGCTTCATGGAGGAGAGATTAGAGCCTGAGAGTTGGAGAATGATGTGGTCATCTTAATAAATACAAGGTTTTAAAGATAGTGCTCAGGCTCATTTGACCAACATCTCTTCCTTTATGGCCATCCAGAGAATTCAAGTGAGATGTAAGAGGGAGAAAGGAAACACTCTTATTGACTCAACAAAGCTCTCCCATAAGTTCATATTCTTGCTTCAAAAAATCTCATAAAACAATGAAAATCATGGCCCTAGTATAAACTACCAAACATTTCTTCTGCCATAGTCTACTTTTTAAGATTGTTGGCAACTCTTATATGACCTGTGTCTTTTCTGAGATTTTGAGTGTCACATATTTGACTTTGCTTGGTTTCCCTTGGACTTAATGAACCGCCCTGATTAGTGACAGGTTTTCATTGGACCATAGGGTCTGAACCTGGGCATTCAGGAGAAGCATGCTGAGAAAAAAAAAAAACACGTAAAAAGGACTGCAGGACCACATGTGGTGGCTCACGGCTGTAATCCCAGCACTTTGAGAGGCCGAGGTGGGCAGATCACTTGAGGTCAAGGAGTTCGAGACCAGCCTGGCCAACATGGTGAAACCCCATCTCTACTAAAAATACAAAAATTAGCTGGTTGTGGTGGTGCATGCCTGTAATCCCAGCTACTCAGGAGGCTGAGGCACGAGAATCAGTCAAGCTTGGGAGGCGGAGGCTGCAGTGAGCCAAAATCGCACCACTGCACTCCAGCCTGGTTGACAGAGGGAAACTGTGTCTCAAAAACAAACAAACAAACAAACAATGGCCTTCAGGTGTGCATGATTTTAAAAGACAGAAAATGGCCTTGCCCCATATACTTTTTGGAGTAAGGAAAGACAACTAAATATTAAAAGTTCTAAGCAGGGAAGTGGAATTTCCTCAGGTCTCTGATCCCTGACCTTGCTCAAAGCAATTCCTAAATTATGAGTAGATTATAAAATTGTGTATCTCCGACTGATGTACTTTTGAGTCCCCAGAGAAAATATTTCAATAGGCTTTGGTGAATTAGCCAGAAACTCTGCACTGTTCTCTGGGTGATGGAGGATGTAACTGCCCAGGGCTCTGCTCGTGGTCACTTGCCTACCTGGGAGGAATGCTTTGGCATTCTTTGGGAGGAAGAAGGCTATGTAAGGTTAAGGCAGTACCAGCAAGCTCTTGCCCTGTCTGCTGACACAGAAGCTTCTGTGCCTTCTCATCTTGTGTTTGGCCTCACTCAGGTACAGTAACGTCCTGCTGGTCCAGCTGTGATCAAGACACTCACCCCAGCCTCCATCCTGAGCCTCCCAGCCCCAGCTAGGATTTGAACTCATGGTCCCGAGAGCAGAATGGATTAGTGCTCAAGGGCTCCCACGCTGACTTCATCAAAGCTTTTCTGTGCACATCTCCATTATGTGAACAGCTCTGTTAACCAAACCTATTATCTTTCCCCCTTGGTTTTCAACTTGAGAAAGGGAAAGCAACTTCTTTAATGGCCCACAGATTGATGATTAACATTCTACATGTCCCTGCTGCTAAGTAAAAGAACTGCTTTGTGGACAGTGAAAATGCCTAGGAGAAGGAAGCGGGAGTCAACTTGGTTTATTAAGTTGTGCTGCTTCATTAATCACAATCTTTTTTTATGGCAGCGCTTAAAGGCCCATCCATTGTACTTCTCGGGAATGGGGTAGATCAAAACCAAGTGCTTTTAGTGCACCTTTGACATCTGGCATAGCAGCCGGCTATCTGCGATATTGCTCTCAAGCAGTATGGGGAGCTGCATTTACTGTGACCATGCTGGCCTCTCTGATTTAAGCTACTGCAGAGGGCAATGAATTACCTTAAAGGAGCTGCACTGCAGAACTCCAAGTTTTATGCCGGACCCCTGCCAGCTTCCCCACTTTATGAGTATGAACAATCAGACAATTGAACTGATTTGACTTTGCCACTCCTGGAGTTTCATTGCTGCGAACCTGGGGATGTAATGATGGCAATGCCATGCTAAGTGCCGCTCTGACTAGCAGCAGTGCCTGCTGCCCATTCAAGTAGGGCACCCATTCTTGTCAGCTGAAAACTGCTCTGATTTGCAGTAAGGGGGAAAAGAGATCCCATGCAATCAGATTAACTCAATTCTGAATGTTATTTTCATTTAACACTGTGGAACCAGGCAGTGTCCCAATTTTTTTTTTTAATGGTAAACTCATTAAAAGGCAGGGTTCTTTTGCAAGTTGTCGTATAGCACTGATGTGGAAGGCACCTGCCAAGTCCTGATACAGATTGCAGACACACACGTTCATAGAAACTTACAGATTGCAGACACACACGTTCATGGAAACTTACACATATAACACACATATACACCTACTCCATAGACAGGCTTAGGCTGTCTTATACAAAGAATCAGCACCATAAATATTTATTGAATTGATTAATTAATCCAAGAAGATAAAACATTTCCCCATCCAGAGACAAAAATTTCATTGACTTTTGCAACAATAAGTGTTAGAAGACAATAAAATGCCATTTACCAGCTTTCAGGGAAAAAGTTAAAATTTATTATCCAAGAATCCTATACTCCACCAATTTCTTGTTACTGTGTGAAAATGCAAAAAAAAATCCAAATAAGCAAGATGGCAAAAGAATAGTAACTACATGGTCTTCCTAGATAATGAAAAAAAAGACTATTTTCAAAGACATTTGTCAGACCACTGAAAGATGAATCAAACGCAAAGAAAGGAGGAAATAATAATAATAATTAACAGTGCTTGCTGTGTGCTAGGCACTCTTCTGGGTACATATATTAATTAATTTAATTATTCTTGTGCAAACCAATGAGAGGTAGCTACTATTATTAGTCCCTATTTCCAGTGAGGAAGCTGAGGCATAAAGAAGTTCACTTTCTTGCTCAAACCCATCCATCCAATAAAAGGTGGGGCCAGGATTTGAACCTCAGCATTTTGGGCTTCAAAATTGGCACTCTTAACCCTTACACTATGCTGCCTCTAATAAGACTTTAAACATAATCACAGAAATTAATATTGGTGATTCTAAATTATTACCTCACTTATTATTTACAAAACTGAATGCTAAAAAAATTTTTGTTCCAAATGATATGCTGCAAAACCCAAGAGAAAGATGATAAAGACAAAGGAAGTAGAGTAACTCATCTTTTAAGCAAAGATACTAAACACATGGCTTAAAATAAAAAATAAAAAATAATTGTTTTGACTTTGAAATTGATGATTACATGAATATAGGCTTAAGCATATTCTTAAAGAAAACAAAGGTTTGCTGTAACCACTCATAAAATATTTAAAAGAATATCTAGCTATAATTCAGATCAAATATCTATGAAAGACATCTAAAAACACCGGATAAAGACATAAGCTAAAATAAGAGAATCTCTAGCTAACATATTATGACTTAGGATTAACAGGACCCAAAGACAACTATGTAGAATAAAATAGAAAACAAAAATATAGAAATCAGTCAAAGTAACAATTATTTATAGTAATAAATATAATTTATAATGTCCCAGAACTGACATGGGACAAAAGATGGGAGAAGTGGGTGGATACTGGATCTGGAATATATTTATGGAATATATATACACTTTAAAAAAATTTTTTTGAGATGGAATATCTTCTGTCACCCAGGCTGGAGTGTAGTGGCACAATCTTGGCTCACTACAACCTCCACCCCCCAGGTTCAAGCGATTCTCCGGTCTCAGCCTCCCGAGTAGCTTGGATTACAGTGGATCTGGTATATTTTAAAGAAAGAACAATCAGGATTTGCTGATAGAGTGGATTCCTGAAGATTCCTCATTTTACCATGTAAATATTTACTGCATTTAATTAGGCATGCTTTTTTTTTTCAGTAAATGTCCTGAAGCACAATGACCCTTCTCAATCTGAAACATCTTTTTTGATTTAGCCTCAATTATTCCTCCTATTCCAATTTTTTTCTGTTTTCTTCCTTAATTGGCTAGATCTCTCTGACTTGTTCTTTGTATCCAGTTATTATTTTCTCAAATCATTTTTATCCCTTCATTCTTTTCTTTGCATTCCCTAAGTGCTTCTCAGGTTTATCTCTTTTTTTTTGTTTGTTGGTTTCTTTTGTTAATCAGGGGTTGACATTTTTGCAGTTGCAAGGGGTGCATCCATGGCTAGACAGTCAGATCAGTGGTCACTCCTGAGACGTGGTAGACTGCAGTCTTGTGGTTGGGGGCAAGGAGAGAGACAGCAACAGAGGGCCCCAACTTTCAGTAGACGGGGGGCATTAAAGCCTAGGGATCCTGGCAGATGGAAACACGGGATCAGCAGCAAGAAGAGTTCATGCTTACCTGTCAAAGATAGTGCTTGATCCCATAGATGCTCCTCTCTGAGTCAGCAAACAGGGTTCAAGCAGACTTAGTTGTTGGGAGTTTTTTAAAAAAAATTATTTTAAAAGCTGTGCTGCTTAGAAGCCTAAGAGGAAGAAACTGATAAAATCAATAGCACAGATGTATATGTAATTAAATTCTCATACTGATTGGTGATGTCTGTTTGTAGCTCTCCCCCACTGCACCCAATAATCTGATCTGTCGGAAGTTTCTTTTATAGCTTTTTCAAAGAGTCAACTTTTTGTTTTATTGATCAATTCTACACAGTTTGGATTAATTTCTTCTCTTTATATTATTTTTCTTTTTCAATTTTATTTGTGTTTATTTTAACTTCTTGAGCTGAAAGCTGAGTTCAGTTTAAATATTGCTTTCTAAACTGTATAAACATAGGTATGTGTTCCACTAAGTTCCACTTGGTTACATCCCATAAATATTGGTATTTAGAGCTCACATTATTTTCATTTCTAAATCATTTATAATTTGATTTCTCCTTTAATCCAAGAATTACTTAGAAATGTATTCTTAAATTTCTAGGTGCTTTGATTTTTGTTGTTGTTGGTGGTGGTGATGGGGTCTTTATTTTCTTGTTTAACTTCTGATTTTTCCATTATGGTAATTTCATGCTTTTGGAATTTATTGAGTCTTTTCGTGACTCAATACAAAGTAAATTTTTATGAATGTTCCATGTGTTTGAAAATAATGTGCATTTTTCCCAGGGCCTTAAAAAAGAAAATAATGTCAATTTTTTTGTTTATTGGGTACAGAGTTAAATATTTTTATGTAGTAGATCAAACTTGTTAACTGTTATTAAAATATTTTCTAAATTTTATTTTAAAAACCTGTTTGATCTAGGATCTGAGAACTGTGTGATTTTTGTTCTTCGTGGGTTTTTCAATTTCCCCTTGGAACTCAAATAGATTTTGCTTTATATATTTCAAAACTACATTTAGGTACTCAGCAAAAGTAGATGATGATCAGGCACAGTGGCTCACACCTGTAATCCCAGGACTTTGGGGGGCTGAGGTGGGTGGATCACTTGAGCCCAGGAGTTCAAGACCAGTCTAGTCAACATGGCAAAACCTCGTCTCTACAAAAAAAAAAAAAAAAAAAAAAAGAGCTAGGCATGATGGTGTGCATCTGTAGTTCCAGCTACTCAGTAGGCTAAGGTGGGAGGGTCATCTGAGCATGGGAGGTTGAGGCTTCAGTGAACCATGATTGCATCACTGCACTCCAGCCTGGGCAACAGAGTGAGACCTTGTCTCGAAAAAAAAAAAAAAAAATGACTGTAGGTGAATTTAACTTTTTGAAATGCTAAATAATCCAAACTATAATTTTCTTGATTTTTTTGTCTGATTACTATTTGTACGTACTAAAAAAATCTTTTTGCTGGCATTTGTCTAGTCATAGACAATTTTCCATTAATTTCTCTCAATTATGAGTGTCAACACAAATACCAGTTAGATATTTGAAGAGGTTTTTTCCATTGATGGAAACCTATGGGATATTTTTTCCAATATTTAATTTTTGATTATTATGGATACATAATAGTTATACATATTTATGGGTGCATGTAATATTTTGACACAAACATACAATGCATAATGATAAAATCAGGGTAATTGGGGTATCCAGCACCTCAAATATTTATTTCTTTGAATTAGGAGCATTCCATTTCACTCCTTTAGTTATTTTGAAGTATACCATAAATTATTGTTAACTATAGTTGCTGTATTGTGCTACTGAACACTAGACCTTATTCCTTCTCCCTAACTGTATTTTTGTACCCAATAACCATCCCTTCTTATCGCCCCATCCCCACTACCCTTCCTAGCTTCTAGTAACCATTATTCTACTCTCTATCTTCATTTTTTTTCCAGCTCCTGTATATTAGTGAGAACAAGCAATATTTGTCTTTTTGTGCCTGGCTTATTTCATTTAACATAATATCCTTCAGTTCTATCTGTGTTGTTGCAAATGACAGGATTTCATTCTTTTTTATGACTAAATAATATTTCATCATGCATATGTACCACATTTTCTTTATCCACTTATCAACTGATGGGCCCTTAGATTGATTCCATATCTTGGTTATCTTGAATAGTGCTGCTATAAATATGGTGATGTGGCTGTCTAGATATTTCTTTTTTTTTTTTTTTTTTTTTTATTTTGAAACAGAATCTCACTCTGTTGCCCAGGCTGGAGCGCACTGGTGCAATCTTGGCTCACTGCAACCTCCGCCTCCTGGATTCAAGTGATTCTCATGCCTCAGCTTTTTGAGCAGCTGAGACTACAGGGACGTGCTACCACGGCCCCGGCTAACTTTTTGTATTTTTAGTGGAGACGGGGTTTAACCATGTTGGCTAGACTGGCCTCGAACTTTTGGTCTCAAGTGATCCGCCCACCTCGGCCTCCCAAAGTGCTGGAATTATAGGCTTGAGCCACTGTGCCTGGCCTAGATATCTATTTGATATATTGTTGTCTTTAGGAGAAGTCATTTTAACTGGAGTAAGATTATATCTAATTGTAGTTTTAATTTGCATTTCCCTGATTATTAGTGATATTGAGCATTTTTTCCATACGTGTTAATTGCTTGTATGTCTTTTTTTTTTATTTGAGACAAGAGTTTTGCTCTGTCGCCTAAGCAGCTGGAGTGCAGTGATGCGATCTCGGCTCACTGCAACCTCCGCCTCCCAGGTTCAAGTGTTTCTCGTGCCTCAGCCTCCTGAGTAGTTGGGATTTCAGGTGCCTGCCACCACACCCAGCTAATTTTTGTATGTTTAGTAGAGCCTGGGCTTCACCATCTTAGCCGGGCTGCTCTTGAACTCCTGACCTCAAATGATCCCCCCTAACTTGGCCTCCCAAAGTACTGGGATTAAAGTGCGAGCCACTGTGCCTGGCCTGTATGTCTTCTTTTGACAAATGTCTATTCAAATCTTTTGCCCATTTTAAAATCAGATTATTATTTTTTTGCTATTGAGTTGTTTGAACTACTGATATATTATATAGTCTGGTTATTAATCCCTTGTCAGATAAGTAGCTTGCAATGTTTTCCTCCATTCTGTGGGTTGTGTCTTCACTTTGTCAATTGTTTCCCTTGCTGTGCAGAAGCTTTTCAGTTGACATGATCCCATTCATCCATTTTTGCTTCTGGTGCCTGTGCTTTTGAAGTCTTACTCAAGAAATCTTTACTCAGACCAATGTCCTGAAGTGTTTCTGCAATGTTTTCTTCTCAAGAAATGTTTTTAGTTTCAGGTCTTAGACTTAACTCTTTAATCCATTTTGATTTGATTTTTATATATGACAAGAGATAGGCATCTAGTTTCATTCTTCTGTGTTTGGATGTCCAGTTTTCTGAGCACCATTCACTGAAGAGACTGTTCTTTCTCTAATGTATGTTCTTGGTACCTCTGTCAAAAATGATTTGGCTTTAAATACATGGATTTATTTCTGTGTTCTCTATTCTGTTCTGTTGATCTATGTGTCTGTTTTTATGCCAATACCATACTGTTTTGACTACTATAGCTTTGTAGTATAATATGAAGTCAGGTAGCTTCCAGCTTTGTTCTTTTTGCTCAGTATTGTTTTGGCTATCCTAGGTCTTTTGTGGTTCCATATAAATTTTTGGATTTTCTTTTCTATTTCTGTGAAGCATGTCATTGATAGGGATTGCACTTAATCTGCAGATTGCTTTTGATAGTATAAACATTTTAAAAAATTTAAAATTTTTTTATTTCAATAGGGTTTTGGGGAACAGGTGGTGTTTGGTTACATGAATAAGTTCTTCAGTGGTGATTTCTGAGATTTTGGTGCATTCATCACCTGAGCAGTGTACACTGTACTGAATGTGTAGTCTTTTATCACTTGCCACCCCCACCCTTTCCTTCAAGTCCCCAAAGTCCAATGTATCATTCTTACGGCTTTGCATACTCATAGCTTAACTCCCACATATGAGTGATAACATATGATGTTTAGTTTTCCATTCCTGAGTTACTTCACTCAGAATAATAGTCTCCAATTCTATCCAGGTTGCTGCAAAAGCCATTATTTTGTTCCTTTTTATTCCTAAGTAGTATTCCATTGTGTGTATATATATGCCACATATATATATATATATATATATGTCACATTTTCCTTATCCACTTGTTGATTGACAGGATTGGAGCTGGTTCCGTATTTTTGCAACTGCAAATTGTGCTGCTATAAACATGCATGTGCAGGTATCTTTTTCACGTCTGTTTTTCATAGTGTGGTGGTGCACACCTGTAATCCCACCTACTCAGGAGGCTGAGGCACATGAATTGCTTGAGCCCGTGAGCCTAGATCACACCACTGCACTCCAGCCTGGGTGACAGAGAGAGACTCCATCTCAAGATATACAGATGGTCAAACGCTGTATATGGAAAAATGCTCAACATCATTACTAATTATCAGGGAAATGCAAATTAAAACCACAATGTGCTACCACCTCACTTCTGCAAGAATGGCCATAATCAAAAAATCAAAAAATAATAGATGTTGGCATGGATGCAGTGAAAAGGGAACACTTTTACACTGTTGGTGGGAATGTAAACTAGTACAGCCACTATGGAAAACAGTGTGGTGATTCCTTAAAGAACTAAAAGTAGAACTACCATTTGATTCAGCAATCCCCTATTAGGTATCTACCCAGAGGAAAAGAAGTCATGATATGAAAAAGATACTTTCAGGATTTTATAGTTTTCATTGTAGAGATCTTTTATAGCTTTGGTTAATTCTTAGGTATTTTATTTTATTTGTAGCTATTGTTAGTGGAATTAGTTTCTTGGTTTATTTTTCAGATTGTTCACTGTTGGCATACAGAAATGTTACTGATTTTTTGTATGTTGATTTTGTATCCTGAGACTTTACTGAATTTATCAGTTTTAATAGGTTTTTGTGGAGTCTTTAGTTTTTTTTCCAAAATATAGATCATATAATCTTCAATCAAGGATAATTTGACTTTCGCTTTTCCAGTGTGGATGTCCTTTATTTCTTTCTCTTGTTCTAATTGCTCTGCCTGCACACTGTACTGTGTTCAATAACAGTGGTGAAAGTGGGCATCCTTGTCTTGTTCCAAATCTTAGAGGAAAGACTTTCAGTTTTTCCCATTCAGTATGATACCAGATGTGGGCTTGTCATATATAGCTTTTATCAAGTTGAGGTATGTTCCTTCTATACCCAGTTTTTTAAGGGTTTTTATCATGAAGTGAAGTTGAATTTTACTGAGTGCCTTTTTGGCATCTTTTGTAATGATCATATGGTTTTTGTGTTGTTCATTCCGTTGATATGATGTATTACAATTCTTGATTTGCATATGTTGAACCATCCTTGCATCCCTGGGATGAATTCTACTTGATCATGATGAATGATCTTCTCAATATGTTGTTGAATTTGTTTTGATAGTATATTGTTGAGGATTTCTGCATCTATGTTCACCAGAGATACTGGTCTGTAGCTAGTGGTGAAGCCAGCTAGGACTGAGTTCCTCCCCAGGGCAGGGAATTATCCTCCAGGCTAAAATGCTTCTCCAGTGAGCACCTGCAGAACTCTTCCCTGTGCTGTATTCTTCTGTGATAGGGAAACACTAAGTTTCAATGTAAAGTTCCACACTCACTTCAGTCTCCCTCCCCCAAGCACATGGATTTTCTCTCTGTGCTGCCCTGTCTGGGGTTGGGAGATGGGTGGAGCAGGAAATTCAAGGTTGTTCTTCCTATCCTCTTCAATGACTCTTTCCGTGATACTATATTCAAATTAGGTACTGTGATTGCTCACCTTATTTTTTGGGACCTATGAAAGTGCTTTTTGCATGAAGAGTTGTTCAATTTGGTGTTCCTGCAGGGAGGCAATCACTGGAGGGCTCTCTTAGACTGTCTTGCTCTGCCTTCTCCCTTGAGGTTCTCTTTTAAAATATTACATATTTAGATTTAAAAAAAAACAACCTGATTTGTGATTCTATATATTCTTTCTGTTTAATTTTTTTTTCATTCTTTGCATTACTATAAAACTCTATAAAGGGAAATTGACACATCTGTTACAAATTAGTGTGTATAAATTTATTTTGTGTCATTTTATTGTATGTTTTCCTGTTCATTATGCTATTGTTTCTCTTTTTTCCAGGAATGTAGTATGCTTCTCCATGTATTTTAATTTTTTTTACTGCCTTACAATAAGTTTGTAAGTGTGATCATATGAGATTTTGTATGTTACAGTATTTATTACTGTAGTCAGTGAGTTTTCTTCTTTTCATTTCTTGCTGATATAGTACTTTAAAATGTAGATTTTTGCATATGTATCATCAATGCCACTATCTAAAAAAATTATCTTTTTACTTTGAATAGATTGTTGGAAAATAGTCTTTTTGTGTTTTGTAGATACACAATAATATTGCTTATAACACAAAGATGATTTTTTCTTTTATTCTGATACTTATTCCAATTATATAATTCTTTTTGTCAGGTATACATGGTTTCCTTCTATTCATATATTAGTCAGAGTTTTTTTTTTATTAAGTATGTCTTTTTGGAGGCTATTAATAAAACTGTAGGCTCTTCTTCTTTAATCAATTCTTACATAACATTTATTTCAACCTAAATTTGTTATGTGGGAAGTTTAGTTTATAGCTTTTAGGAATCATTTTTCTTTCTTTTCAGCATATGCAGACAATAAAGAGGGTGATATTACGACAATAATAATGCAATGTGATGTATCATTTATTTAATGGTAGAATTTATTTTAATAACTTTATAAATGATCTTAATCTTAAATTTCTAGTAATAGAAAGATCTGAAGGTCTTCTTTATATTTCTCATTTGTACTTCTTTTTATGGTGGGAAATTGTACTTCATAGCTGAATTTTGGAAGTACTGTTTACAAATACTAATCTCCTGTAATACTTGTTTTTCTCATAATGGGCTGTTGTGGTGTTCAGATAAAAATATATGTGAAAGATGTCATAAGATATAAAGAACTCTGCAGTGGTTATTCATTGTTATTATAGTAAGTGCTCAATCAGTATATGTTAATTCAATTTGATACCTAACTTGGCCAGCTTAACAGCATATTTCCTTTTTCAATGATCTATGTCCTTTTAAAAAGGAATATGTGATCCTGTGCCCAGGGATGCGTTAGGTATGCAGGAATTATTTACTTACAGATGAATTACAACAGAAAGCCTTTTTTTAAAGGCAGATTTTGGGGCTTGTTTTTACTGTTGATGCTGACAACACATCTGTGAAATACATGCTTCCCAGTGGTCATTTTGGTCAAACACGAAGCTGAGCAGATGCATGCTTGAGCTCCAACCACCTGGCAGGCCTTTGTTGACTTGGCAAGAGTCTCCAGGCTGGGAAATTTGAAGAACACATTTCATTCCAGCTGAAGGCAGGATTATGAGTTGATGATTTACTGTGAGACCCAAGGTTTACTATAGGGATTTATATTCGGAATGAAATGGGAAGCTTGGGGATTTGTATCCATCAGGCACAAGGACCAGGAGCCAGAAGGTGAATTATAGGCTAAAGCTGTTTCACCAGCTGGTGAGACTTTGCAATTCAATTCCAAAGCAGGTAGAACTGCATTCATTAACAAAGGGCAATCAGGCAAGCTGGCATAGACTTTGCCAGGGTCTTTGCCTACAAGGGAAATATCTTTCCACAAGGTAAGTGGAGACTTAGAAAATATTCCCTGTGGTTTCTCCTAGGTTGAGTTCCATGAGCCATTTCCCAAATAAAGAACATCAGAATGTCTTCTTCTGCTTTGTGGTCATCAGATGTGTTCAGGTGTCAGAGCTCCTAGGAGTCACATGCTCCTTACAGGAAAATAATACCTCATTATCAAATATTACTATTAGCCATAAAATAATTTAATAAATATTTTGGTTTTCAAATTTATTTCATTGGTGGTTAAATTCTAGCATAAACTTAATATTAGCCAAGGCTTTCTTATTTTATGAGCTCTAGCTTCAACACACAATTCCTTGCCCATGGACAGCTAAACCTCTTCTCAAGATTTCTGGGTATTTAAATCCTCAGCATCACAGAAATCATTTTGGGGTTTTTACAAAAAAATTGAAAGTGCATGGGAATGACATTGTTCAATGAGCAGCAAACAACTTAAAAACCATACATTAGCCATCCCTGTTCTTAAAATCCTCTGGGCCTTTCTGCCACCAAGAGTTTCTCATTGACCTGTTGGTTCATCAGTGCCCAAGTTGCATGATCTCATTGAGTCTTTTCTTGGTGTCTCCTTCCCTGGTTTCTTTATGCACTTCTTCTCTCTTGAAGAGCCTTGGAAACTGAATTATTCTCTAAAACTTGTAAGTACAAAGCCATACAGTCTCAACAGAACGGAGCATTTTATGTTTAATGGAAATTGTCTTTCTGAGCAGGTAGTTGTGATTTTAAGTAACAGATATTTTTTCCTGGTTTACCAATATAGATGAGTGGCATCCAGTCCCAATGTTTTTAAAAAAAATTATAAGGGAGAACAATCAATGATTTATCTAGCTTGTGGATGACCAGTTTGGTGAGGGCATAGTGGTAGAAACACTGGGCTAAAAATAAGCTTCCTAGGTAGGTATACTGAGCCTCTGTGACCAGCCTACTTCTGACCTTCCTCCTCCATTCTCCCTCCATCATTGCTCACCATGTACTCAACTGCCTATGGAGCCAGGCAGGTAGCAAATTCTTACAAGAACAAAACCAGAGAAAATGTGTCCTGTCTAAAGAGAACAGCCTTGACTGGGCTCTCATCAATTTTTGCATGTGGGAATGTGGGAACCATGTTGCTGTATCTTCTGGTTTTTACAAAATAATCTAGAAATTTTGATTTGATACAAAATTTTCTAATTAGGTATAAGCCTAACAAAACATGTCTGGGGGCAATATTTAGAATGCAGCTGCCAGTTATTCTACATTCTAGACCTTTCTCTCTGTCTCAACGTGCTTCTTTCACTATATGTTGTGACAAACATCTTGGTATCCTTCAGGGCTCAGTTCAAATGGCACCTTTTCTCTGTTTTGTCATTCTCCCCTATAGTTTTACTCACTGCTTCACTTCTTCTTCTTCTTCTTCTTCCTCTTCCTCTTCTTCTTCTCTCTCTCTCTTTTTTTTTGGAAGTCTTGCTCTGTCGCCGAGGCTGGAGTGTAGTGGCATGATCTCAGCTCACTGCAACCTCTGCCTCCTGGGTTCAAGTGATTCTCGTGGCTCAGCCTCCTGAGCAGCTGGGATTACAGATGTGCACCACCACGCCTGGCTAATTTTTGTATTTTTAGTAGACATAGGGTTTTGCCATGTTGACCAGACTGGTACTTCTTTGCAGTTCCCAGAATTCTCTCTTCAAATACCTCTTTCTAAATGTGTCATGGCATTTTTTTTTTTTTTTTTTTGCTGGTCTGCTTGCTTTGCTACATTGTGAAAAACTTAAAGATGGGAACCATGTTAACCATCCTTTCATCCTTAGAATCTGGTATAGTACTTAGCACAGAGTAAGCACTCAACATTTGTTGAATGCATGAAGGAAATAGACATGATTCTGGGACCTGAGACATGAGATCTGTTTTCTGATTTACGTCTCAAATTCTTTTTCTACAAGGCAAGGCATTGTGATCAAGTGTAATGTACATTGCCTTTGAAAAATTGTTATTCCTAATCTTTGGGGACAAGCAGAAAAATAGCTGATACAATCTATGTGGAAAACTAATGTGAAAAAAACTTACTGGTTGCATTGATCAAATGTCTGGGCTCTTTCTTTGAAAAGTCTGTTTTTGAAGAGTATTTTCCTGTGCAGTTTATTGAGAGCAATCGGGCAGGCATTTGTTCTTGCCAGGGTTGGGGGGCAATGTGTGAGCAAGGTACAAAGTGGAAGCTGGATGAAACTATAAACATCTGGAATTCTTTTTTCTGGAATGTGAATTAGAAAGAGCAATTTAACTGCTACCTTGAATCTATGTAAAAAAGAGATTTAAATTTTACTAAGGAATAAATTAGTATTTTCCCCAAAATACTCTCAGATGGTCATTAAGCCATCTGAGAATTGAGGTCTCCACAAGTTTAGATTAAAATTACTTTTAGAATTTAAAATCCTAACTTCAGGGAGGAATGGTATTTTCAAAAGGTAAATTTAAATAGAGAAAACTTAGAGCCCCCTCCCTGTTATCCTGAAAAAAAGTAGTTTGATTAAAAAAATCAATAAAGGTGAAGATTTTCTTTTAGTTGGACGATGTAGAATTAAGATCTGTGCCAAGGGATTATTTTAATAGCAAACATTTTTATGACTTTTTTCTTCAAGACTAGAAACATTTTAGGGCTTAATGGCTTTAAGCACAAGACAAAAAAAATCAAGTTTCTGTGTATGTCACGTTTTTAGATTGTCTACTATGTGTGCAGGGAATTTTGAGGTGTAATGAACAAGAATTCTCTAGCCAATGATGTGGATGTGTGGTTTGAGAAGAAAAAGTTTCCGGTGACTGAGGGGCGTGAGAGTTTATTTTGGGAAAGTCTTTCCTGACTCTTCTCTCTCCACTCGCCTACTTCCAACCCATCCCACCTTAAAATAATGTTTAATCTTTCCAAAGGGGGAAAATCCAAATGGCATTAAAGCCAAGCATGTTTGAAGACTGCAGGGCTTTAGGCTTGTAACATGTGGTGAGGATGGAAAGTACAGAGGAGGAAGTTGTTAACAGTCTAGATGTCTAGATGATACCAGGTGGTAGCTCAGTATGGCTCACAGCTCGGGTAGAACTTGTCCTGCCATTTGGTGAGTCTCTTCTGCTGCCACTTGGAGCTGTAAAGGAATTCTTAATTCCCTTCTTCATCCTCCTGGTTAAATATTTTTACCTGGCTGCAAGAAGGTGTTGTAAATTCTTTTGGTTCATGTTTAAATACACAGTGGGGCATTCGATCCCTAGGAAATCTGCATGAATTAATAAACAAATACCCTCTTCACATAGGAGGCCTCTATGGCATCTAGAAATTGAGATTAAGTGCCTGTGTTCTAGAGTCATCTTAATCACTGCATATTCCTTCATGATCCAAACCTTGCAGATTGAAAATCCTTCTCTTTGGTGCCCTGTGTGAGAAACAGTAATCTTTGCAAAGAGCCTGGGAGTCAGCTTTCTACCCAGTAAAAGTCCTTGAGGAAAGGAAGTACAAAGAGGCTTAGGTATGAGTCAGAGGAGGGAAAATAAAGGGGGAAAAAATACAGATGAAATTCTCAGAAAAATTCCCTTCCATGATGGACAGATATTCCTTTATTCTTCATACATAAGGTTTGGGATCAGGTATTTTCCCACCATGGGTCAACATGCACAAATTAATCTGTGTTGAGCATGCCTTTTTATCCTGCTGCTTTGACATCTGGGGGCTCACTGATGCCGGAAAGACTGCCCCTTCCAGTGCTACCCAGTTCCTAGAGACAGTTAATTATTTGCCTCTGAGCCCACTTTTTGAATACAAATTCACCAATCCAGAGTCCATACTCCCAACCATCTTTATTGAGCTCTCACACAGGATGACATTAGTCCCCTTGCCTAATCACCTAGAGCCAGGTACTAGACAACAGGAGACAGCCACCACACCACAGAGTCAACTGAAATTATTCAAATTAGTCAATCCTAAACCTGCTTAGTCTACTTTACCTGTTCCTTTTCACAACCACAAAAAGAGTCTTACCCACATGTCCCCCTTGTTCCCTCTGCCTCCTGGCACTTACACCGTTGCTTCCCCTTGTGGCCCTGTGTGGTGTGGCATGCCCCCTCCTCTTGGAAACTGTGAGTAACAAACTATCTTCTCAAAGGTAATTGTCTCCTCATCTCTTGGCTTCACAATACCTGAATAATAATAAAACCTACATTGTAACACAAGTGCCTGCAAAAGCCATGTTCTAAATGTGTATGACTGGCATCCATGACATAGACAAGATCCCTGATTGGTCTCCATGTGAAGAATCTGTGTTCCTGGTTGTTCTGATGATGTTCTTCAAATGAACGGAACTTGATTTTATGAACAGATTAAATTGTGAGGGATAGCAGGGATAAGTGAGAATTTTTATTGTGCAAAAAATTAGACTGGGAGCAAGGACTGAAATATGTATCAATTTTATTGAAGGTTTTTTAATGATACTTTAAATTCTATGATACATGTGCACAACGTGCAGGTTTGTTACATACGTATACATGTGCCATGTTGGTGTGCTGCACCCATTAACTCCTCATTTACATTAGGTATATCTCCTAATGCTATCCCTCCCCCAGCACCCCACCCCACGACAGGCCCTGGTGTGTCAGTTAATAAGACAGAGATAGGTTTGGACATGCACTTGCTCTGCTTAGTCTCAATGAGCAGAACTAGCTATAACTTGGGGAAAAGATATGAGAATAAAGATTTTATTTCACTATTAAGAAACTAATTAAATAATTAACATTATTAAAAAAAACCCAAGTGGGCTATGATGGGTGATAATGAGTTCAAGAGTAGAGCTAAATAGAGAATAACAGATAATCTGTAGTGACATCTTATAATTTTGGTGTAGTTGGTATAGCAGCTGTAATAAGGTCCACTCTTTATAATTATTTATATTATATATTTTTCCTCTGTATATCCACCTTTCTTGGACCCAGACCATAGATTCTATGAGGGCAGAGTCTGTACCTGTCATATTTCACCATCGTATTATCAGTGACTTTGTTGGCATTGTAGTGGATCAATAAATACTTGTTGAATAAATGTTTGTTGCAGTATCTGATGGAAGATGAAATTAGAGACTTTGCTGAATTTCTTTCACATTTGGGTCAGGACTTCTAACTGTTTCCTAAACCCTGTTTCCTTTTCTCTGTGGGCACACAACTAACTAGGCTACGTGTCTCAGCCACCTCCACTGCTTTGGTGCTATGGGATTAATTCCGGGTGATGAAGTGTGGGTAGGCCTAGCCTATGTAAATCTACTGTGTAATCTTGCATGTTCTTTCTTGCTTCCTTCATCTTCTAGCCACATGCAAAGCATCTAGTGACTAGACATCTAAAATGACATTTGATCTGCTGTTTTGACTGCTGTAACAGGAACATACGATCACAGATAAAATGGTTTCCATCTCTTAAAAAGTGGGACCTTTTCTAAAATTTCTTACCTGAGCAGGGATATATACCTCAAGAAGTAATCAGTTATCCAGATTCTCTACTTTTTGACTGAGATTTTGTGATTTGATCAAACCAGACTGGAAGGTTGGAGAAGGGCATGCCAACACCAGGCTTTGATGTCAAATTTGCTTTACAAATTAGGCTCCCAGATCTCTCTGTTTCTTGTTTCCTGCCCAGCTGAGTCTTCTGTGAAAATCTGAGAAGATATGTCTAATATCTAGTGCCCTCTGATAAGCTACTTTCAGGCTCCTTCTCTTGTTGCTTTTGGCTAAATCTTTGGAGAAAGGGAAAGACCATTCTTTCAATGTCCATTGCCAATGGGCCATCACTTTCCTTCTCATTGCTTATGGTGAAAAGCATGTCTATGTCTGGTGACTCTGCTGGAGGATGATTTTCTCAAGGGCAAAATCAGTGAAATGACAGCAAATAGTTGGGAAGTTAGAAGTAGAAAAGGACAGCAGACTCCAATAAATGTAGTTGACACATTTATTGAGTGCCACCATGCCATGACCTACCTCACGATCTTGGGTGCTTTAAAGGTCTCTGAGACAAGGCTGTCAAGAACTTTACAGTCTCTTGGAATAATATTGATTCAACCAGTTAAGCTTAGCAAGTTCAAGTTCAGAAAACAATAAGAGAAAACTTACAGCATGGTGGCTTTGTAATCTGAGACACCTCACTGCCAAGATGGTATTAGAGGGTTTGCTTCACTTCTGCCTCTTCTCTAAATGGATCAAGGAGCTGCTGCCACCTGGAAGATGTGGCCACACCCAGGCTATGCCTTTGATAATTGACATGTCTCATGCACATTGGCCTACTGTGATTGTGGGAATATGTCACCAGGACTTGCTCTTAAGTAAAGAAGAGGATCTATGAACAGAACAAAGCTATGTGCATAAAAAGGGCTTAATTTATAATTTCTGATAACTCTATTAAAAGTTAATAATTATCATGTTATATGGTCCAAGCTGAATTTTAAAATGGTAAGTTTTATCTTGTATTGCAATGCTGCATAGATCTAAGTTTCTGAAAAAAACCTTAGATGACTTTTTAGCCAAGAGTTCTATGACCAGTCATTGACGACAATTGACATGAGCCTGGGATAGGCTGAGGTAATATGTTTGCCATCTCTGACTAGACACTTGAAGACTTTATTATAAACCAAGGGACATAAATGGTGCTCTCACAGAAACATCAGTGCAGTTCTCTGTTTCTGTAATCTCTGAGCAGAGTCACATGGGATCTGAATGTCTTGAGTAGAGATGTGGCTTGAAACATACTGGAAGGGTTTTCATTGGTTCCAAAGACCAGCGAAGTTTGGAAGAAACTTTACAGAAGGGTTTCTAGAGCTCATCCTGTCATTTGCATCAGCGCTTTTACTTTTAAAATCTCTTAAATCTTGCTTTAAACTACTCTTCTTGGAGCATTTCAGCTCTAGGGACCCCAATCTGCAGCAACTTCCAAGCACCTGAAAAATTGCTGGCCTCTCTTGGAACTACCTTTTTCAACATCACTGTGAGTCTGTGATTATCCTCAATTGCTTCCTAATCCAGCTCCAAATGAGATTCAGAGCATTCATATGTTGGTGGGCATTGATTTTGGTAGTGGAGCAGCTTGATACAAAACAAAAAAAATCAGACACAGAGACTTAATCATTAATTATCTGAAAGCTTTCATCAGATGTAGGGATTGTCATATCCATTTCAAACCTGCTGCACGTTATTTCAACAAAATGGTTGCAGGGGAGTTGCTTATGGCTCTGTTAGCTGGGGCTTCCTTTTATTAAAGTGCTGAGAAAAAGAGAGCTATTATCTTTGAGAGATACTGCTCTCATTTTAATTGTAACTTGGTAAGCTATTTGGCTAGAATGGACTCAGTCTTTTCTCAATGAATATTTCTAACTCAGGCCAGGTCCCTGAGGACACAAGAATTTCCTGAAAAAAAAAATTAACCATTACTTACTAGAAAAAGGAAAACTCTGTAGGTAAGAACCCATGGGGTAATGTTTTCAAAGCTAAATCTTATCTTTTCTACCCATTCCCTGTTCCCAGGGATGAGAGTGGGGGTTGGGGTGGGGAGGAAAGAAAACCATTAGGCAGTCCTTTTTTCTTTTTCTTCTTTTAATTTTGTTCAGCATTAAAGGAGGGAACTTCATAAACATTGATTGTCATTTACAGAAAACATTCAGAAATCATGTGTGCATTATCCGGGAATGCTAACAGTATTGAACTAATAATTTACAGGACATAAAATAAGGACAAAAACCTATTACATTCTAAAGTAATATAAAACCCTTTTTTAATTGTTAGGGAGTGCTGTTTTATTCTAGTATATTTATAATTTAAAAAACTCAATACTTACTTCCTAAATGACTCAGGCTGCAGTTTTACTCACATACACAGAAATTAGGGCTTATATATTAAACAAGGAGAGAGAGATCAGAAAATTGTAGATTTTAAAACTATGTATGTCACTGGGTTTATTTGTGGTTTGCCTTTTTCCTCTACAGGCCAATAAGAATACATGGTAATAATGTAATTAAACTCCAGAAAAATCAATGGTGACTATAAGAGACATTATTCTTTTAAAAAAGTAGAATTATTATGCTTTTTAGAGTGAATATTTTTATTTTACATACTTGTGGCAATGCAACTTTTATGCATTGCCAACAGTGGTGTGCATGCTAATGAGACGCAAACTGTACCCCTCCCATGCTGCCCCCCAGGCGCAGTAGGTTAGTGGGCACAGCCAAGCCCCAGGCAGCCCACGGTTTCACGGGACTTAGAATCACTCTTCACTTTACAAGCGTAGGCTGGAGCTAAGGTAAAAACATTAAATCTCTGAATGTTGGAAGTATATGAAAATCATTTCTCTCAATCCTAAAAGCAAGGAAGCATTGTTAGGGATTTCAAAAATATTGGAATGTCTCATTTAAATCTAAATATCTTTTTATCATTATAAATCGATCATCATAAAATACTAGCCTTTTAAAGTCATATTTGGGATGCAGGAAAAGCATCAGTTTCAACGACTTGCTCCTGCCTGTGTTGCTATAGCTCATGACACCTTGGATTTTCCTCCCTCTCAGTCTCTCCCCAACCCTCCCCTAGGTTCTTTACAACATTTATTTGGTGAAGGTCAGTTATGGCTTCAGCAAATGAGTGGTCTGACCTCAGGTTATTAATAAGAAATAAATGTGTACAAAAATATCTTGTTCATCAGAAAGCGGAGTTTGTTTTCCTTAAGCTATTCCATGCAGAAAGGATTTGGACAAAGCCATTTGCTACAAGGAAAGATGACTTAACTCAGGCAACTTTTTTTTCTAAATTTTCCTTTTTCATATTGTCTAGTTATAGATGGAGTTTGCAGGTCTTAGGCCAATCTTCAATACAAATTTTTTGGAGCAGATTTAATTGACAGCCCTGTCCCTTTCTCAGTCATATTACAAAAAGAAGCATACACTTAACACCAATGACCCGTCAAGATGCTTAAACTGTTACAACCAGTTTCCATTAAAAAACTGAGAAGTACATAACACGCAGAAAGGAAGCAAGTACATATTTGCTCTTTGTTGATTTTCCCCCTCTAAAAAAATTGTTACAAAGTCTTATGCTTAAACAGAGACATAGAAAAATCAGTGTACTCACCGTCTCCAGTTATTTACAGCAAAAATTACAGAGACAGCATACATTGTATTAGACCTTCCACAAGCATATATTAAAAGTAATTACATTTGAAAAAATATTTTTATTTTTCCTCTACATTTCTACAATACATACTCAGTTTTCTGTGGGTGTAATTTTTCTTTCTTGTGTGTGTGTTAATCAGATGAAGCAGACGGTACTGTGCTTGGATGTGGGATTTGTAGCTTTCCAGACATACCTAATGTGTTTCTACGTATGGTTGTGACAGAGGCACGCGAATGCTTGCCACCAACTACTGCCAGAAGAGTATAGTTGAATACAAGGATCATGCTGCCCAGCTGGGGTGCAGATGCCCTGTGCTGCCCTAAACAGGGCTCATTCAATTCCGGTAACCCTTGTGCTTTATTTTTGGCCATGAGAACAATCACTGAGCTGCTTTCTCTGATCCACTGGAGGCCATGCTTACAGTCACGCAGGAGGCAAAGATTACTATGGCCCATTCACATCGGAGGAATTTCAGCAGCTTAGGAAAAAAGTGCACAAACAGACAACCCCCATCTGCTGCAAAGGAATCCATGGTCTGCACTTCCAAACAATGGAGGACTACATGATCATGACTATAGAATAAATTCTTCACATACAACTAAGGGAAAATAAAAACTTGTCACAGATATTGAAGTCACACAGTTCAAGAAACACATTGAGACCCAAAAGAATAAAAGTCATGCATTTGCCTTTCAGAAAAAAAGTGGCCAGAAATCTAGCCCCCTGGCTCTATGAAGAAGGGAGTTTGGGCAAGACAAGTTGGAGTGTCTTTTATAAGCCATCACTAAATTGAATTGTTTTCATTTTTAGACTGTTTGCTATTTTTTAAACTGACCTCCTGTTATATCCTCTAGTTGTGACAATCAAATACCAAAACAAAATTGAGTATTAGAAGGGGAAGATCTCCATCCCCTCCTTCCAAAACTAATATCATTCTAATATCGTCCAGGGTTGAATCTGGCCAGACTTGCTGCAGTTGAGCTGGCCCCAGATGCGATTTTGCTTTAAACCAGAGGCTGCAAGCTGACGATCTATGGGCCCTCTTCTGCTCAGTGATGTATTTGTTTGGTCTGCACTAAGCTCTGAATCAACTGCCATCATGTATAATTTCAGAGATTTTATAAAATTCAGAAGCTCTAGCAGCATTCAGTTTCAGGTAAATCGTGGATGTCCCTTTTTCCACAGGGCATTTCCTGGCCAGCTTGCCCCTGGGCTGCTTCACCCATTTGCATTAAGCCCCCTGGCCCTTTTAGGCTTTCGAATTTTCAACCCCTGCTTTAAATGGTAAACTACCCTCTACCCTGTACCCTCTGGTCCTGAGACCCAAAAATGAATAGAGTGTCAGCTCTTTTTTTGAAAGACCCCCCATAGTTTCCCACATCAGGCCTTTACTCTAGTTGCTGCTTATACTGACAGTTGGAAACAGAACATCAAATAACACTTCGTCTAAAGCAGATGGTAGGCTTTCCTCTCTTCTTTATGCAGGGGACTTTGTGCAGAGTTTCACTACAGATGCACACTTTAAGGTTATTGCTGTTCTATTGAACGGTGCTTCTGTTAGGGCACAGACGTCCATGGCCTGAATTGACTGCAAATGGTAGCAGCTTCCTTGGAAATAAAAGTTTATAGAAAAAAAAAGAGTCAGGAAGAAATTATTTCTTCTAATTTCCAATAGAAGTAGAATTTTTCCTTGCTTCTATAATGAACAGAAACAAAGAACATAGAACAACACTGCCATTATTTGCATCTGATTGTTGTTTTTGAAAAAAGCTGGTAAGTTTTAGGTTGTCCTTGGGACCCAAGAATTGTTTTTGCCTTCAAGCCTGGTACACATTGCATTGTAGAGAGTGAGCATGAGTTGATCTTCATGGTTTTCTACAAACAGTTTAGCTTGACTGCTCTGAGGTTATGCTTTGAACAAGGCAGCTATGATAGGAAATGTACTGACACCTCCCTGGCACCTCTTGTTAATATTCAGAGTTTATTATGATTTAAGATCTCTTGGAATCTACCAAAGAAATCTAATCACTCAGGAGATCGTTATATTCTCTGATTTTACCTACTCAGAGGTACTTTAGTCCAGAGCCCTGAACACAGTGCTAAAACAAGGGAAATTCAGAAAGGGTATGTTTGTGGAGAACATCTCCACCTTCAGCTTTCAGTCTTTGGGGGATAAAAGAGCCACTGAAGGCAGGGCGCAGTGGCTCAGGCCTGTAATCCTTGCACTTTGGGAGGCCAAGGCGGGTGGATCACTTGAGGTCAGGAGTTCAGGACCAGCCTGGCCAACATGGTGAAACCCCATCTCTACCTAAAATACAAAAATTAGCCGGGTGTGGGGGCGTGTGCCTGTAATCCCAGCTACTCAGGAGGCTGAAGCAGGAGAATCGCTTGAACCCAGGAGGCAGAGATTGCAGCGAGCCAAGATCTCATGCCACTGCACTCCAGCCTGAGCAACATGTTGAACAAGATCTGTCTCAAAACAAAAAAGGAGCCACAGAAAAAGGGGCAAAGAGATTAGTTGAGTCATGGACAGTACGGGTATATACGGGTGTCAAACCAGATTTGGAATCCTTTCCTGTCCTATTTGCCCTCCAAAATTTCCCTTTCTTTTTATGGACCACAAATACACTGAAGTTTGAATTCACCCAGTTTCACCTCCCTTGTCCATTTTATCTAATGCCAGTTAGATTTCTGTATTTTCCTTGTTCAGGATTTGTATAGAAAGTTTGGATTTGCAGGGAGATAAAAATTCCTCTGAATGGGACAGCTAGATTATTTGGCTCTTAGCAGAGTTTAGAAAATGAGACCAAGTTGTCCTTACTTGGGTGCAACTTTTCAGCAAGTCCAAATAAGTCAATCTAGTTTATGACATGAAGTTACTGCTTGTTGGTCTGAAAGCCTTGTCAGAGAGGTGCTCTCAGCAACATATTTAATTTATACCATTCACATTTTGTTGTCATTTTCCTGTTTTTAATTTTTTCCTCCTTCTTGATGTATTTTTTTTTAAGGAAACATCCCTGAGTGGATACAGTGCAACATCTGCATCAAGCAGTGATTGTCATTTATGAAGCACGAAGTGAGAAGCCCAGATTGTGGATTTTTTCTTCCAGTGCACACTTGATCATGATTGTTGTGAACATTTGTTAGTCCTCATAGGGAAGGAACCAAGTTCTGGGATTGTAGGTACAAAATACCTTGACATGCAGTCATAGGAGATCTTCGAAGGGCAGCTTTTTAAGGCTTTTTACCATTGAAAACATGACTGGATTCTCTTTAAAGGGAAGGTTGGGCAACTGTAACCCAAACTAGAAATCTCTTCTCTCAACTAAGTGGGATGAGTATGTCCTGGTTGCCATTGTTTTGCTCTGGTTCAGATGCTAGCTCTGTTTCCTTCCTCCCAGCTTCAAAAGGTCCGTGCCGTCCCAATGAAATGCTTATGCTAGTGGAAACAACACAAATTCAAAGCAGTACCTCCCAAGGTAAATGTGGGGAACAATCTTTTTCCTATATCACCCATGGGAAAAGGGAGGAAAAAATTCTGAGCCACTTCATCAATTGAGCCAATTTAAATCCTCTAAGGTAAATTGGAGGAAATAAATAATTCCCTCTGCAACAGAGCAGGAATTACAGGCTGACAATGGAAAACACTAGGCCAACAGAACAATGAAAACAAAGTTTGACATAAGTTCAAAGCTCAAAGGGAAACACCAAGTAGACACATGAAGCATCGCCTATCACAAGCCAATCATAAAACATACATTGCATTTGGAAACGGCTTGGTTTAATTGAGTGCCTTCCATTACCCTGTTTTCCTAGCAATCAGTAGAGTAATCTTTCCATTAGAAGGAAATATGACTCTGGGAATTAATTCTTTATACAAAGAGCTAGCAGGAGTGACATTTACACCAAAAAGAATTGAGTCCCTGTAGCAGCATAATAAGCAGTCTACAGCTGTCTTCTTAGAACCAAAGGTAATTTGGTTCAATGTAGTTAAATTAATTGAATATAACAGTAGTTGAGAAACAGATTCATTATTTTAAAGCCTTTTTGTTTTTCCCCATTGGTTTAGAATTCATCAATCATGAGGTGAGAAAATGTTCCGTTTTCTAAAAGGAAAAGATGACACTACTGTTTTGATCATCAATCAAGACTTCTGTGGTATCTTGGAGATGGTGCTCAACCATGAACTTCAGGAGAGCATAAGAGATTAAAAAAAGAAATCAAAGTTTCCACTGATGGAAACTTTACAAAGCAGGGGTTTGTATGTGTGTGTGTGTAAGTGTGTGTGTGTTTAATATGGAGAAAAGGGCAGGTCTTTAGGAGTTGGTGGCTGGGATATACTTACAGGAGACCATAATTTTCATTGTCTTATACACAAACTTCTCTCTTAGTTTGTTTTCTTTTTTTTAAGTTTTATTTTGTATCAGAAAATAACAGAGGTATAGGCCTCCAGGACACAGGCAGAACAAATTTCTTGGATATATGCTTTTCTTATGATTAATTTCATTGGTGAGCAGGTGGAGAAGTGAGAATTTGTACAAGGAAGTCTAAAATCTCTGATCCTAATGTCACACTTGTATTCTTTATTTCTAAAAGTTGCTAAAAAAATAATTCTAGGGTAAATGGATGATGTAATTGTAAACTTCACAGGAGTTAGTTTTGGCTTTGGGATACATTAGTTCCCTAGAATAACACAGATCTTTTTTTTTCTAGTCTGTCAAGTTTTTGCTACATTTTTATATTATAGCATTTTATAATATGCCTCCCCCTTTATTGCCACTTTTCCTAACAAATACATTAAAGAAAGGAATATAAAGAATTACTTCTTCACTCTGGGTCTTCTCTTTCTACCTTTTCTTGCCAAAACATGGTGAGAGAGAAAATGTTTACATGAAATGGCATTGTTGCCCTGGGTTCTGATTTATTCTTTTAACTTTCCTAGAAAAAAATTGCTGGTAGTCATAATCCACAGATTGTATTTTTCAGTTGAAGACACAATAAGCACTGAAATCAAGCTTGTTTCACAACCAGAAATCCAAAAGAAAAAAAGTGTTTTTATGTGTTCTGGTGAAAAATAGAAAATATCTACTGTTTGGTCAAAAAAGTCTTGGACCTTGCAATGTTATCTGTGGCCTAATTCTTGAAACAGGAAAATGGCTTAAAATACTGTCTCCTTCCCAATATGAACCATCTTGACAAGGCTTTGATGTCACTGACAGAAACAGAGTTTGTATATAGAGGCCACACATTATGTTTATTCCTTTGTAGACTTAACTCTGAGTTGGTACCATCCTGCCATTGACTATAGATGAAAACTCTGGCTGGGAAAACAAAATCCTGATTGTCTAACATAAAGGTAACATATAACACAGAAGGTAAATCATAGAAGAGAGCCTGACTGAACCTCCGTTGCTAGTAGGTATGGTATTTAAGCCACAGTGCATGTGCATGTATAAGTAATAGTCATATATAATATTCTCACATATTATATACTTATTACATACATGCACAGTACTTTCCAAGACAGCTACAAATTTACACATGCATCAACTACCTAAAAACATAGAAATAGGTAAGCCTATTAAGTGGAATTTTCTTAAATTATATTTGAACAATCAACAGGAAAAGTAATCATGTAAAGTACCGCTCTTTTCTTGTATATATCTACAATAAAATTCTATAAACAGTTGTCTCCCAAAACATACCCGAATAAAATTAAAAAAAGGATAACACCCAGTGTCCTATATTTGTATATTTATGGTCATTTCAAAAACAAACAAACAAATAAAAGAGCCCCACTCAGGTGCATATTTACATTCTTCAAACTGTAGCGGTGAAAAATAATTCTATTAAGTGCAGGACATTCCTAATGTTGCAGTAGTGACATTTTTCTTAAGTCTTCATGAACACATTGCTTTTGTCTTAATGGTGATGCATTCCATGACTATGAGACAGTTCTCTTGTCCCCTTCATTTGCAGCCGGTGGCACAGTCAGGATTAAAGAGCTCCTTGTATAACGGAGGAAACAGTGTATTCACTATCTCTGGATGAGATTGCTTAAATACCTGCAGCTTCTCCCCGTGCAAGTTGCAAACTGCTGTGATGGTTGGTATCTTGGCTATTAACTGCAGAACAGAGAGACAGAGAGGGAGATAGAGAGGGAAGCTCATTAGTGCTCTGTCTGTGGAACCAGTGTCCTTTCTGGCCCCAGATGAAGGTAAAAGGCTTTGGAAAAAGATGTTCAGAAAGAAAGAAGGCGCACTTTCAGCTTTTCTCTTACAACAAAACAAAATAAAACGTACCCACCCCCGCCCCCCCGGACACCATCTCCTAAAGGAAAAATAAAGAGAAAGAAAGCAAGCAGGACCAAGATCCCTGATTCATCGCTCTTAAATAAGTATATATGAGAGGTTTTCTAGTTTAATAGTTACAAGTGGGTGCTCTGTAGTTGGGCTACCTGAGTTCCAAAAGAGCTTAGTAATGGTGTAGCTGTGACTTTGTCTATGTCTCAGTTTTCTCATTCATAAAATGGGCTTCCTAACAGTACCTACTTCATTGGGTTGTTGTGTGGACTGAGGGAGGAAATTCCTACAAAAGTGTTAACAACACTGGAGATGTGAAGTGTAATTGTTAGTGAACACTGTTATTACCCATAATTTCCCATAGATTTTTGTGGCATGAATATTAGATTTTTAGCTTTGGAAGGTGACAATATTTAGGGATATACAACCAAACTGTATGAGGTGCAATCTATAATGATCTGGACTGCTTGGCTATCAAGCTCACTAACCCACTGGTAGAGTGGCTCTCTAATCCGTTTCCACTGTAATGCATAATATGAAACACATAGAGAATTTGAGAGGTCACTGGCACTTAGCTTCCTTAGGAAGGTGTTCTAAAAATGAGTGGAAGGATATCCACTTACAATTGTTAGGTTTTGATATATGTATCATGTAAGATGTAATTTTTTGAGTTAAGATACCCAGAAGACAGTGTTTTATAATAATTTAAATGCCGTATGGGTCTTAGGAGATGAACAATTCCAGCTTTTAACATACTTATAGTTTAGGAACACTTCGAATCCATCATTTTTGTGTCAAAATTAGCTTAAACAAAAGTCACTGTGATTAAATTATTGTGAGAGATATGTTCTTGTATAGAGGAACACTCTTATAAAAGATAGGCATGATAGCTCATATGGCTGACTAAAGACACACTTGAAATTGATGAAAAATACAGTTAAACAAAACCTATCTCATCGCCAGTTAGGCTCATCATGTTCCCTACCCTATTCAATAACAAGAATCCATTTCAGCCTTTGAAATAAAAGAGGAAATAGATAATTAGTTGCCTTGTGGTTTTTCAAAATCAGAAACTTCCACTCTTTCATTAACTTTCCTTTTAACAACTAATGACTATATAACCATACTACAAGCAATTTAAAAATAGCATCAGGATTCGAGCTGTTGGCATATTCAGTAAAGGGATCTAGAACGTGTAAAGAAGTTTAGAGTTCAGACTTTCCAATCTTAACCATCTCCACTGCTATTTAAAGAGAGATAGAAATGAAAAATGCGGAATCTTTGTCGATAGAATGGATGCTAAATTTTAGACTGAGAATCAAAACTTTACCTCCAACATTATTAATTTTTTTTTCATTCTTGATGCACCACAAGGAATTGCATGCCTAGTATGTAGCAGGCACTTGGCTAAACACCAGAATGCACAAAACATTATGACTCTTGTTTGTAGTCTACTTGATGAGACTGATGAAATAAGTTTACCACACAGTCAAAAGCAGACTGAAAAACTGTGGTGAGTGCCAAAGAAGAATAGCGGGAGGAAAAATGGGAGGTAAGAAGATGCCCTGACTTGTGGCAGGCCTGGGATGGCTGTCCTGAGAAAGTGACATTGAAGCTGAGCTCTGATGGAAGAGTGAGAGACCTAATTAGGTGCTGGGGCAGAGGGTACATAACATGCCCTAGGACCATGTGCAAAGATGCTGTAGCGCTTTGCACTCTGGAAGAACTGAAGGCAGTTCAGGGTAGCTGGAGCAGTGGGTGAGGTAACGCCAGAGAGGTGTGCATGGCCAGATTATGTAAGCCCTCATAGTTCACGTTATGTTCTCTGAGAGGGTTTTAAGCAAAAAAGAAAGATGATTCAGAGTCCCATTCTGAAAGACTCACTTTAGGTCCAGGGTGGAAAACTGTGTCTTTTCTATATTTTCATAGGTACAGAGTGTTCAAGTGTCCACTTAACTGGAGTCGCTTGGGAAATTATTCAAACTCTCTTAACCAGCTGGCTCACACAGAAGGAGACTACAACAATTTAGGAACAGTTCTTGCACATTGTAATTCTCCCTGAAATAGCTGTTGAATGCAGAGTGGCTTTGAACGCTTTCTACAATCATCTGCAGTTGAATTGATGATGTGCAGAGCTCTTGAAACTTCCAGATGCAACTCTATAATTATTGTCAATCTTGTCGATAAGAGTGGCTGGGGTGCTTCTTAAAAATGCAGATTACTGGGACCTACTCCTGGAGGGTTCAGTTTCAGTGAGTTTGGGTGAAGCTCAGACTCCATGTTTGAAACAAACATTCCCTGCAGACACTGATGCAGTGGGTTCAGGGGATCGACTTTGAAAAACACTGCTTCAGAGGTTCACATTTTATAAATTTACAACTGGCTTTCAGAATTGAAAAGTTGAGCCAGGCACAGTGGCTCAGATCTGTAATCCCAACTACTCTAGAGGCTGAGGCAAGAGGATCGCTTGAAGCCAGGTGTTCGAGACCAGCCTGGCCAACATAGCAAGACTTTGTCTCTTAAAAATTTTTTTTAAAAAGTAAATTATACATTGAATTTGAAACAGTCCTGTGAATTAAGTGTAGAATTAGCTGCTTTTCGGGAGGCAGACATGGAAGTTCTCACATCTAGAGAGGAAAGGTTCCATGTGCTTAGAGCTATTAGTTTGGTGGGGGTCAAGTAATGAAATTCCTGAGTTCCCTGTGACACACAAATACTACATAGAGAGTATTAGTCTGTTGATAAAGAACATGGACTTTGGAGTTGGGCTGCTTGGGTTTGAATCCTATTTCTGTCCTTTACAGCTATGTGATCTCGGACAAGTCACTTAACCTCTCAGTTTTCTTTTTCTTTTTTTTTTATTATACTTTAAGTTTTAGGGTACATGTGCACAACGTGTAGTTTAGTTACATATGTATACATGTGCCATGTTGGTGTGCTGCACCCAGTAACTCATCATTTAACATTAGGTATATCTCCAAATGCTATCCCTCCCCCCTCCCCCCACCCCAAAACAGGCCCCGGTGAACACATGGACACAGGAAGGGGAACAACCTCACAGCATTCTTATCTGTCAGATGACGATTATAACAGTCCCTGCCTCAGAGGGAGGTTGTGAGGATTAAGTGAGGCAACAAAAATTTTTTTACAGTGGTGCTTGACACACAGTGGTGATCTATGTGGTAGCTGTCATGCTTCCACTCCCACAGTCTGAGATATCTCTCTTCCTTTCAGGAGAGAAAGAGTCAAGGCCATGCTTTTCAGTCGAAGGACATGGAAGGCAGGAAGCCAGCTTAGCTCTCAACCAAGCTCCAAAAGTGGAGTCATTAACCAAAAGTTAATGCATGGCAAAGTCAGCCATTGACATTTATTGAAATGAAAAAGCAAAATCATATTGATTTTTCATTTTCTTATAGCAATTCAAGTAAGTTGCTTATTTTACTAACTGTGACTCACAACGTAGAATCCTATGTACAACAATTCTTGAAGCATTTTTCTGCTCCTTTAGTGACAGGGTGGTGTGGGACATGAAATGTATAAGAGGATGACTGAAACCATTTTATAGTTGCTCATTTGCCCTGGAAATATTTAATTACGTGTCTGGTTTTGGAATGTTAATATGGACTCTTCCTCTTTTCCTGGGAAAAAAACTGGGATTTAAGAGTCTGGTTCAGGACCCAGTTCTGCCTTCTTTTATGCGATTTGGATCTAGTTCCTGTTGCTCATCTATAGAATGGGCTGGATGGTGAGAATTGCTTTCTGTTAAAGAGCACTCAGATCGCTTCAGCAAACAGCACAGAGAAGGCAAAGAGCTCTCCCGGCGTCCATGCTCTTGGAATAGGCTGACTGCAAGACACCCAGTCGGCTGTGGAAACAGAAGTGCCGATAGGGGCATCCATCACTCTGGAGGCATGGTGGGCCAGGAGGCCATGTGGAGGCGGCAGCAGCACTTGTCAGAGCCCAGAAGGGCCTGGTGTAGAGAGCAGCAGGCAATCACTTATTGCTCATTAATATTATGTACTGCAGCCAGGGGACCCCCATTTCAAAGGGAGCTCAGAGCAGCCTCCACAGCAGTTAATAGCTCAACAACTTTTTAAACAGCTGGGGAAGTGATCCAGAAGCACTTGGAGATGGAGGGGGTAGTCAATTTTAAATCATCGTGAAATTCCTTCATGTTTAAATAATCCCCATAGCAGAAGTAGACAGAGGATCTATCAAAAGGCATTTTCACACTCATTTCTTTCTTATGACAAGCATTTCTTATGAGAACGGAGCTTTAGCTTATACCTACAGGGGTCTACAAGAAGAAAAAGCAGCTGTTTGAGAAGAGATAATAATCCTATGCTTCTCTCCGGAGGGCGGTTTTATGAGAAAATTCACAATTTTATAACTGGTACATTTGATGTTAGAAAAATGGAACATGCAGAGGGTAAAACTAGTGATCTTGTTCATGTGGGCTTCCAGGCCATCAAGATGCCCTCCAACCTAAAGCAGGAAGCCAGCAATGGTTTGATCAAATTGGAAGAAGCTTCAGGAGCACGAATGAAAACAGGGCACATAAAGTGAAGCTGAACCCATCAATTTCACATGTCCATTTGATTTCCTTTTCTTTTTTTCTTTTTTTTTTTTTGTTTTTGGTTTCTGTTGAGTCAAACCTAGTTGGATTCGAATTATAACATTAAACTTGAGACATCTTTCTGGGTCATAAGCCCTGCCCCCACCATCCTGACCCCATCCTTAGTATCCGTGTGGCAGTGCCTGTACTTTCTACCCTGGGCATGGCTGACCAAAATGGAAGTGGACAATTGACTCAGCTGGGGCTGGAATAGGAAACCAGACCGAGAGTCAGCAAGTTGCTTTTTAATTGTAGCAGAAACTACCAGTAACCTAAGGAGCCAAGAGCTAGCCATATTTCATCATGTGGACCAGGGAAGCACAGAAAACTGGTACTCAGAGAGGGAGAAGAATGAAGTAGATACCTACAGGGACATAAGTGTGTAAGATGAAGAATTCGGAAGGCTTCCCAATTCGTAGTTCCAGTACTTTCCTGATTGATGGCTGCATTTTTAACCTTGAGTTCTATGAGATATTGCTTCATTATTTGTTTTATTTTTATTTTTTATACTTTTGCTTAACCTGGTTGGAGGTGGTTCCTCTTACTTGTAACCAAAGAGTACTTATTTATTTATTTATTTATTTAGAGACACAGTCTCGCTCTGTTGACAGGCTGAAATGCAGTGGTATGATTTCGGCTCACTGCAACTTCCACCTCCCGGGTTCAAGCAATTCTCCTGCCTCAGCTTCCCGAGTAGCTGGGACTACAGATGCGCACCACCATGCCAAGTTAATTTTTTTGTATTTTTAGTAGAGATGGGATTTCACCATGTTGGCCAGTATGGTCTTGACCTCTTGACCTCATGATCTGATCCGCCTGCCTCAGCCTCCCAAAGTGCTGGGATTACAGGCCAAAGAGTCTTAATGAATACATCAACTTGCAATTTGATGAATGAGGAGTAATATCAAAACCCTTCTTCTCATTTACAGACCATTAATCTGATGGACAACCCTTGGAATTTCTGGATGTTTTACCTATAGTATATGCCAGCAAACCATAAACAGTTAAAATACATTGAAATAATCTAGCTTCTCAGTGGAGTTCCTCAACGAAACCTGCCATGTGTTATTCACAATTGTCTCCTTGCACCTGGCACGTAGTACCTATTCATAATAAATGCAGGTTCAAGCAGAAAACTATCCCAGGAGAGAGCTGTGTTTCTTCAGTCCAGATTTGAAATTTAAAAACTTGGGGGATCTGTTGAACTGTTTTCTATAATTTTGCCTATTCTTGCATTAGTTTAAAGTATATTTACTGTTAGGAGGAAGCCTGAGGGAAGCTTTGGGGATGCCAGTTTTACCTCAGCAGTGGTCACACGGGTATGCTAACTTTGTGATAATTCAGTGAAGTACATACTTATGACTTGGGAACTTTTCCCTATGTATGTTATACTTTTAAAAAGTATAGACATTTTAAAGTATAAAACAAAGTCCTGACCAAATAGAAATGAAAATAGGGAGACTAAGACCATGAGTCACATCATCTGGGTAGGGGCTCCTCAAGTGCTGATTAGTCAGACTGTGCTATTTAAGATGAAAGTGAACCCAAATCTCTAGTCCCACCTGCTAGGAATTCTAATATAACACCCAGGTTTTTTTTGTTTGTTTGTTTGTTTTGTTTTGTTTTTTTGTTTTTGTTTTTGTTTTTGAGACGGAGTCTTGTTCTGTCTCCCAGGCTGGAGTTCAGTGGTGTGATCTCGGCTCACTGCCATCTCTGCTTCCTCGGTTCAAGCGATTCTCCTGCCTTAGCCTCCTGAGTAGCTGGGATTACAGGCACCTGCCACCATGCCGGGACAATTTTTGTATTTCTGATAAAGATGGGGTTTCACTGTGTTGGCCAGGCTGGTCTTGAACTGACCTTAGGTAATCCACCCACCTCGGCCTCCCAAATGCTGGGATTACAGGCGTGAGCCATAGCGCCTGGCCCATCCCATTATTAATCATAGTGAAGTCTATTTTGATCTCAATAAGAAAGCAATAAAAAAACCATAAATGACCTTTTGCAGTTTCCTTTGATCTCTCAATCAGTGTTTGGTCCATAGACTCCATCTACAAATCAACATGACTGTTTTTCCTAAATCTGAATAATAATGCACTACCAATGTGACCAGAAATGATTTCTTTCAAGTACAATTTCAATTATTAACATGCAAAATAGGGTTGTTTAAGCCTTCTATCTTTTAAGCTTTTTAAATTTTTTTTTAGTAATTCATTATTGTTATAATAGAAAGACATGCTTCTCTCTCATATTGATGATACAGTTTTGTCATCTTTATGCTAGAAACAAGCATAGGAATTAAGAAGTTAGTGAATCTGTTGGCATGTACCTTTCCTGGCCCAACTTACTGCAATTCTCCCTGGGAAGTTGCAGAGATCTGAGCTGGAAAGAGACATTTTCTGGGCCTCTCAAACATTTAGGAGTAGCTGCCTTACATTAAGAGTTCAGGTGCTGGAGTTGGCTTAACTGGGTTCAAATTCTGGCTCTCCCACTTAGAAGCTGCTTAACGTTAGGCAAGATATGTAATCACTTGAAGTTTCAACTAATGAGAGTATAGTTTTGAGAATTAAATGTCAATCTATTTAGAATCTATCAGCACAGTGCCTGGCCCATAGTAAATGCTCAATCCTTTTCAACTTTCGCCATTCTTTTTATCTGTCATTGTGATTCTGATCATGTATTTCTTTTCATTGTAGTCAGTGAGGCACTTGATTTTTTCCTCCACAGCATGTGAACTTGTATCTCATCTATGTTTATTTATCTTGCATATTTGACCTGTAGTAAGTATTTATTGAGTGAACAAAAATGATAAAAATGAATTTTAGAAACTCTTCCTACTTCGCCCTATTTCCACGTGAATGTTTCTTTTGCAGTATGAAAGCTGTGGTTATGATGTTGTACTAATACAGCACATTATCATTATATCCTGCAAAGTGAAGGCTGCATACTCTAGATAGTGTCTCACCTGAAAGCTGAAGGTAATGCTCAGGTTCCCAACCTGGATAAGAAGATTTTGCTCAGACAGAATGACAGAAGCAAGAGAATGTGTCTGGAGTAGGCAGGGGAGGTGAATCTCCCTCTCGTCTGAACCTCAGAGATTCTAGATCAGCCATGTCCACTAAAAATATAATGTGGACTACAGATCTAACCTAAAACTTTGTAGCAGCCACATTACACAAAGTTAAAAGAAAGAACAGGTGCAATTAATTTTATAATCTATTTTATATAACTCAAAGTACCTAAAATATTATTATTTCAACATATAATCATAAAAAGAATTAATGAGATATTTTCCATTCTGTTTTAAATCCTAACTCTTTGAAATAAGTATATATAAGTCTAAAGCCTTAAGAAGGAGAATCTTGTACCGTAGATGCCCAAAGTAGTGCTGGCCACGGTATAGTAGGTCAGAAGTCAGGAAATGAAAGGAACGCCTCCCTTTCTCGTCTTCCTGAGCCTTATTGGAATGGGATGGGTGTGTGATGGGGAAAGCTGGACTTTTTACACTTGATCATCCGGAGTTAGATCAATCTACTCTCTCTATGTCGTAGCCTGTATGGATTATGTCTTTTTGAGAAGTCTGGCTTCTTAGCGGTCTGTGGGGGATCCAGAGAAATGCCTAGTGTTTACTCTGGGACTCAGCTGTGTGAGAGAGGATCTGTCTCCTCTGTGGCCCACGTGGCAATGACAGTGAATCAACCAAACGATCTGAGGAGATGAACTTCAAAGTTCAAAGTCAGCACAGGCTTCAGTCATTCTTCTAAGTCAGGATATTCTCTTTCCATGGCTACCCTCAGATTCCCATTGCATTTTCATTAACGTGACATAACCTTAGACTACACTAATTCCTTGTGGATGCAGGTGTGTGGTTAGGACATCTACATGGTTAGCAGGAGCTTAGGAAGAATAACGGGAAAAGAGAGAGCCCCGCGGGGACAGGTTATAACTTTCTGGCCAGCCAGAAATAGGAAGAAAGAGAGAGGGAGATTGTGAACTTCAGCAAAGTAACTATAGACTCCTCTACATCCTAGGAGAATTAGAAAGGATTTATCAGCATAGAGCGATGGGCCTAAAACCACCCAGAGGTGTGGTGTGGCCCATGATTCCTGGAAAGCTTGCATGTAAAGAACATGGTGAGGCACAAGCACTTGAACATGTTTTCAGAAGTGAATTGAAGGCATGGTACTCGCTGAGTGTTAGTTGTGAGAAAATAAAAAGCAACATTCTCTCTAAGCCTGCATATGGTGAGCTGAGTGGGCTTTGCCTCTGAGGGATATCAGCAGTTCTCTATGGCTTCCTGTTGGATATATGTGTTGTTATAGAGTTAGCTATTTTCAAACTTCTCAATACAGCTTTGGGCAAGAACACACCTCCAGGAGTGTTGTATCTATTTTCAGGAGTGCTGGGAAAAATAAATATGCTATCTAACAATATTTCATGACTCTAATTAACCAGGAGGCACAAAAGGAGGGGCTAGACTGGGGAAGGCCAACATTAAGCAAGGTTCCAGCTATGGGCCTGACCTGCAGGCTGCATTTGGGAAAGGGCTGGACCCCATGCATCTGAGGACAAGATGTGAGCAAGACACTACAGATCCAAGCTTTGGCCTTGGCCGTGAGCACACTGCCACAGCTTGGCCCCAGTTGGACCGGCCTTCCTTATCCTCTACCCTCTGCACCTCTGGTCAGGGCAACAAGAATGGCAGACTCAGTGCCTTTAATAGAGAAAGCCCTAGAATGGAAGAGCAACAGTCTTTACAGTTCAAACATTTGCTGCCCTATCTCTCACCCTCTCTCTAACCTCGGCAGTGGTCCTGCTGTTCTCAACTGAGTGGGGAAAGAGCATCACAGGTTCCTAATCCCCACAGCTGTCTTCACTGAGGAAGTAAACCTCCTAAAGTGAGTCATGGCAGCATCCAAAGCACAAGTCATGGAGCTCCTCCTGGAAGCCTGACGGGCACGCTGACCTCTGAACCTGGGATTTGCACACACTGTATGCTTTGCAGCTTTGAAGCTGGAGTATCGTCCTCAACTAAATGACCATAGTGCAATGAGTACTAATTTGGATCCATAAGACTTGGCAAAATCAGTCTTTTTCTTCACTTTTTATAACAGTAAAATATCCAAAGAGTACTTAAAACAATCACACTGGACTGGACGTTGGAAGGCAACACAAGATGTCAGGAGGAACCTTTGTTTTTCTCTTTACGGAGTCAAACAAGATAATACTAAAGAGACCTTAAAGACCATGCAGTCCAACCTACTCATTTCCCAGACAAGAAAAGTGAAGCCCAGAGAACAGATGGGCTGCCTCCTCTAGTCATATGGGGCTTAAAAATATATATGTATATTTATTTTATATATATATATGTATGTATTTTTTTTTTTCATGAGCTTTAGTGAAAGTGACCAGTGTTATCTCATTTCCTGGCTTCTCAAATCCAGGATCCAGCCAAATCTAACTATTATTTATAGCCTGAATATACCTTATGCTTTCCTACCTCCATGCCATTGCCCCCATCACTTGGAATGCCATCCTGCACTTCTCCAACCTCCCAACTTCCATCTTTTGAAACAGTTTTCATCTATCAGTGATTAGCTCAAATACGCCATCTCTTAGATAAAAATGTCTCTGCTGAAATAATTTTTTTTTCTGTCAACAACAACAGCTACAACACAGCAACAGCACTTACATATTACCTATTATGGACTGGGCAGCTTACTTATATTTTATCTCATTTAGTTAGCCATATATTGGTATATCTTTAGTCACATGGTACAAATGAGGAAACGGAGGCACAGAGAGTTAAAGTCACATGTCCAGGGACACTCAACTAGCAAGTGGCTTTGATGGTTTATTATAAATATGCTATGTATCATAATTATGCTGATAAGGAGAAGAAACTAGATTCTTTAATAGGGTTTTTTTTTCCCCTTAACCAACTCTCTCCTCTCCCCAAACCACAACACAGGTTAACACATGGGGATTGAAATCTTCTAGTTAATGTTAGGATACATAATCCCCAAATTTTCAAACCTTCTAAGGTTAAAGTTTGGCCCAAAGTAGAAGGCACTGCTACCTGAACTTTAATTTCAGGAAGCAGGCATGTAGAAAGTGTGTTGGAGTTTGCCCTTGCAAGATGAAGTTCAGTGACTGTGTATGAGCCCTGTACCTCTAACCTGATGTCTGTTAACACCTATTCAGAGTTGAACAGGTCAGCGGTAGAAATAATCTTTTGCACACGACACAGAAGGCAGAGGTATCCTCTACCTACTGGCGATTTCACCGTAGCCCCTGGACTTCAACACAACATTTCGGGTACATGTGCATTTTTTTAGAGACAGGTTTCACAACATTCACTGGAGTCCCCAAGGGGTCTACGAATAACAAATATTAAGAACGGCCCTCACTGTTTTAGAGGTATTGTGGAAGGCAGAAGAGCTCCATGACTACGATGGCATAAGGAGCCTTTCTGCAAAGATAAGAAGAATCTGTGATGGGATGAAACAGTTTCTCTCACATTTAAATAAAATATTCCTTTTGGGGAATTTGATGAGAGGGCATCCTAGACAGTGATGGCACATTTGTCCGGAGTGTTAAAGCAGTCAGGAGCTAACGGGGCTCACTCCATATTCCTAACCCTCCAGCATTTGATAATGGACAAATGTGAGACTTAGACAAATGGAGCGACTTAATCTGAAGTCACAGAGATCAGAGCTGCGATAAATGAAAATTCAGTTCTCATTCAATTTCATGGTCAGTTTGCATTAGTTCAGATAACATCTTGTTAAAATGATAACTATTACAAGAAAGGGGCCACACAAAAACCCAACATCTGCCTGTGGCCTATAGAAGCAATGCTTTGTCACCTGGTTCCAGCCAATTTTATCCAAGAAGTAATCCTCTTCTAATGCTGTCTCAGTTTTGCAACATTACTTGTCTATAAGAAAAGAACTGAATTATGTACTTTTCCAAGTAAAGATGGAGAAAGGGAAGTTAATCTGATCTACAGTTGACATAATTTTCTTTCTTGCCTTCAAATATCTTTCGTTCTTCAATTTCTGTCTTCTTCCTACCTCACATACCTCAAATCATAACCAGGACAGTGGGAGGTAGAAAGTGGTGCAAGCATAAACATTTTACCCTCCTAGGGGAGTAATAATCACCATTTCACAACGTGTTAGAATCTCATTTGAACCTCACAACACATCTGCACAGGAGAAGAAATTGTAATCTTCATTTTATAGATGATGAGACCATGGTTTTCATACAAGCGGACAATCCTCCCAAGCAAGCAGAATAGTGAGAATTTTCATCCAACTTTGTGTTTTTTCAAGACTAATTTTAGGATGGTAAATATGGGGACAAAAGTCTTCAGGAGATCCCAAATGCAGACAACATCCCTCCACATTAATTAACAAGATGTATTTATGCATATACGCTACCAAGCAACTATAGAGACGCATGCATATATTTACATTATTGTCTTTTCTGCCCAGTGAATCTGAAAGCATGTTGAAGTTCGCTATTGACTAGGAGAATACAGGTGCAGAGAGTAGGTGATTTGTCCTTGATCACCTAATAAATGAAAAGTTACGTGAAAGAGAACTATTGCTCTATAATGTAGAAATGTTCTTGCTAGTGATGCGTTAATTTTAACAAAATGTTACCATAATGAAGCAGCATATTTAACTCATGGAGGTTTTTTATAGCAGTACTCTGTATGTGCAAAGTAAAATCTGATGGTGTCTCCAAATAGAGTCTTTACCATCCCCCTTTTTAAAACAAAGAACTTCAAGGGCAGAGTGGGAAGGTTTTAATGATAAAAATATAAAGAGTAGGATTCCTATGATCTTTAACCAAGAATAAGCTCAATTTCTTAATTTCTTACCCTCTAAAATATTCTGGTTCTTAAGAAATCAAAGATACTTTAAAATCTACAATAAAATCTACGATAATTCTGGCTGCCCAAAAATTTCAGTTCTTGAGAAATCAAAGCTACTTTAAGATATAAAATAATGCTGAATATCAATCATTGAGAATTACTTTTTCCTTTTGTGATTATTTTACTTTGGTAAACACTTTTTTTCAGTACTCTTATTAAAGATCATTCTTAATTAAGCTGAATCAAGAAATTGGTGGCATGTTGCATGGATTTTGCTCCAGGGAAACTTCCCCATTTTGAAAGAACCTCAGGGCAAGTCTTGCACGAAGAGATCAGCGTTGAAGGGAAATTTACAAGTCATCAGTCTAATCTTGCCCTCTGAGTAGGAATGTCATTTATAACATACCTGAGAAGTGACTAGGTAGTATCTACTAGAACATGACCTATGACACAGAGCTCACTGCTTTACACAGTAGTCCACCCCCCGTACAACAATTCTCATCATTTGATTGTTCTTTCTTATTTTGAATAAAAATCTGCCTACTTTTAACTTTGTCCCAGACCTGGCTCCTGAACTGGCACAAAGCCCTCTCTTTCTTCACATATGAATTTTGAAGACTTGTTTCCTTGCTTCGAGTGCTTGTTCTTCTGATGAAACACCCTTGGTTTCGTTGATTTGTCCTCCTGAAGCTTGGATTCAGATCTGTCAATATCATCCCTCTATAAGAAAGCCCTTCTTGCAATCTATTACAATTCACTAGCCTCTCTTTTAAATTGCATACCTCACAATTTATGCAGTCTTTGGTAACTTTCAGAAATTGTTGCTGCTGAGAAATTTCCCTTGATTTATAAGCAGGCCTTTTTGCTCACTGTGCTCTCTTTTGGTGGTGGTGGCTCTGTGATCTGTGGACCTACCTTTGCCAAGGTCTCATCATCCAGGTGATTCTTCTGAATCACATGTTGAAGTGCAAAATAAATTTTTTCCTGAAGCTTCTGGACTTTCCTTGGTTCTATAAGCCAGGCTCGGTCTGATGAAAGAAAGAGTGGATAAGTGGAGGGAACATCAACTTTGTTTTGCTTCACCCACATACATAAGTGCCAAGCTTCAGACCCACTTCATATTATTTAGTTCTAAGTTGCTTCTGAAGACATGTCATTATTTACATAAAACATAAGTATTTCATAGGCAATACCGTGATGCCAGGAATGCGCAATATTATGACGCGGGAAATCACTTTGGAGGAAAGGACACAATGGTTCAGATAATCTGCTGCTTTGTTTCTTATTGTCTGTGACAATTTACATCTCTCACTCTTTGCTTTGGACATATGCTTAGGTTTTCTTTCAAAGTAGAAGTGAGCGATTTGTGAAGAAGAATTATAGAAGTGAAGAAAATCACAGGAATATTTTTGGTGTTCAGGATCCCTTTTCCTTTTCTCAGCTTATTCTCTCATCAGATATAAAGCTGAAGCTATGTTAGAATTTATATAGCATAAACATAAATCAGTTTCAAAAATTCACTTCTAAGTTCTATTTTCCTATATTGAATTCTTAAATGGTGAATAGGATAATCCCTCCTCTCCTTCCTCCCTCTCTTCATCTGTTTCTCCCTCCCTCAGACCCTCTCTCCCTTCTTTTCTTCCTTCCCTCCTTTCTTCCTCTCTCTTTTTCTCCCTTCCTCCCACCCTCCCACACTTCTTTCCTTCCCTCCATCCCCACTCCTTCACTCTCTCCTTCCTTCCTTCCTAGAAGATTTATACACCATGGTGACAAAATTCAGCCCAGCATCAATGCCTTAGGTTGGACCTTTATGGAAGAGACACCCCAAATCTTCAAATGCCGAACAAATACTCATGGAAAAGAACTCGAACATGATCTTCCTGAACACAGTTCAGGTCAGGTGAGAAACTCAATTCTGTAATCCTAGACAGGATGAAGACAAGTCTAGCCAACAGTTAAGCAAAACCTTACGTAAGTGAGTACAAAAGCTTTCAGTGACAATTGTCAATCAGAATACATTAAGTTCCCCTCCCTCTCCCTTCCCTAAGCTGTTTGAAGCTGAATAAACAGTGGCTCTTATGTCAGGACCCTGGAGAAAGAATAGGGGGCTGTCTGGCAGGAGATGGAGCCTACATAGGCTGGAAATCTTTTTGAATATGGCACTAAGCCAGGGTGGCAAATGAGGTATTTGGAGTTTGTGAAGCCTCTCAGTGTGAGTCTGCTAGCAGCACTGGAAGAGTCCCCACTAGGTAGAGTAAAACAAATTGCATGCTTCCAAACTTCTCAAGAATTTAATGATGATAGTATGTTTTTTTTCTAGAAAAAGGCCAAACAGCTCAGCTGATTTCTAGTTCAGAAGGAAGAGGCTAGCTTTTCTTCTGGGGTGATCATTTTCATAGATCATTCATATTTAATACATTTAATATTTCATGTCTTAAATATTTGCTGCTTAAAATTTACTGACTTGCCACAAATATACCCAAAGAGAAAAGTGACTCTTTCTAACGCTTCCTTGGAGCAAGCAAGAACTAGAGGAAAACCATCTCCCTCATCCATAGATTCACCAGCTTAGGTTTAGTTTTCTATTGAACTATTCTCAATGGAAATAATCAAATGCAATGAGAAAATGGTAGAAGGAAAATTATTTGGCATGTGGCTGCTAACAGAGAAAAGTATTCTTGTCACTTCTTCCATCTATCTTTGTGCTTCCAAGCCTGGGAAACTTTCTAGGGTTTAAAAAAAAAAAAAGGCCTAGAGGAACAGCTTGATTTTAGACAGAGCCATAAAAGAAACTGTTAGTAAAAACACTCTATGTGATAACTAATTTCCATTTTTGATAAAGTGGTTAAATAAAAAACAGTAGCAAATTAAAAATATCCTGATAAGATCATCAAGGATCATATTAGGAATAATAAAGCCTAACAGATAAAAACTGTAGACATTGGTGTTATTGGAAAATACAGTTACGATGACATGCTAAAATTATAACATGTTACCTTACATCACAGGTAAGATTAATTTCTTCCAGTTTCATTGAAAAATATAGTAGAGCATATGTAAGAAAAGAGATCTGGTCTCTACAGATAAATGGGTAACAGAAGAAATTAGTCTCTTGATCTTAAAAATTAGGCAGGAATTTGCTTTTCTTTCTGTAGAGACCTGTCAGTAATGCTGTTATCCCTTAACCCAAAATGTAACCAAACAACAGCTGAGGAAGTAACTGAATTCTCATTCTGGTTAGAGACTCATGTATTTATTACTATATTATTGTTGTTATATTATTATGATTATATTATTTATTATTATATTTTAAGTTGGCATGTACTTTTTTTTTTTTTTTGAGACAGAGTTTCGGTCTTGTTGCCCAGGCTGGAGTGCAATGGCACAATCTCGGCTCACTGCAACCTCTGCCTCCTGGGTTCAAGTGATTCTCCTGCCTCAGCTTCCCAAGCAGCTGGAATTACAGGCATCTGCCACCATACCCAGCTAGTTTTTGTATTTTTGGTAGAGATGGGGTTTCACCATGTTAGCCAGGCTGCTCTCAAACTCCTGACCTCAGGTGATCCGCTGGCCTCGGCCTCCTGAAGTGTTGGGATTACAGGCGTGAGCCACCATGCCAGGCCTAGTATATACTTTTAAAAAATATTTTACTCACTACAGTTCTAGTTGATCCATAAATATTGCCACACCTTGAATTCTTTAAGAACTTGGCATTTCAGTGCATTTTAGAGCTAGTAGAGGTCTTAGTTATTATGGAGTCCATCCCTCTTATTTTATAGATGAGGAAACTAGGGCTCTGAGGGGTCAAATGTTTACTATCACACAGATACTTGGTCACAGAGCTGGTACCAGAATGTCCACCTCCATGTCTGAAGTTTTTCCTCTTCTACCGGGCAGTCTTCAGTATGAATCATTTTCCCCTCTGCTGTCCTCACCTCCTTTTAAAAACTCCTGATACAGGTGACCCTTCTACAACATGGGTTTGAACTGTGTAGGTCAAGTTATATGAAGATTTTCCTTCTGTTTCTGCCACCCTGGGACTGCGAGACCAAACCCTCCTCTTCCTCCTTCTCCTCAGCCTACTCAGCACGAAGACGACCATGATGAAGACCTTTATGATGATCCACTTCCACTTAATGAACAGGAAATCTGTTTCCTCTTGCTTATAATTTTCTTAGTACCATTTTCTTTTCTCTAGCTTACTTTACTGTAAGAATACAGTATACAATACATTTAACATGCAAAGTATGTGTCAATCGACTGTTTATGTGATCAGCGAGGCTTCCGGTCAACAGTAAGCTATTGGTAGTGAAATTTTTCGGAGTCAGAAGTTACATGCAGATTTTTGACTGCATGCAGGGAGTTAATGCTCTGACCTCTGCATTGTTCAAGGTCAAATGTATTGCTAAGAAAATAGGCACCAGCATTTGTCTGAAGTGAGCACCTCAACATGAATTTGGGCAAAGATGCCAACACAAGAGGTAGAAAGTGTTCCTTTTACTTATGTAGGTCCCCATTCTGGAGCTTTCATTTAGGTACATTTCTACTGTGTCTCATCCAACTGGACATTTATTTTCTATGTACTTTATTCTTAAAGTCAAAATAGAACTTGGCTGTAACTCAGGCCACTATTTGTCTTCCTTTATTTGCTAAGGAATGATTCTGCTTATCTGAATCTGGAATAACCCCTAACCTATGCTCTACTCTTGCTTTCGGGCCAAAATTGGTCATTTTTATAAACTTGAGGCTACTTCCTTTTTCACTGTCCAAAAATATCATAAACTTGGTAAAGAAAATATAGTTCTGTTAAAGTTTCTCCTGAACACTTTGGCTTAGGCAGGTGTCATCAGTGTTAAAAATAGTAAAACAAGTTTTTAAAAAAGGTAAGAGAACTGAGACTGCCCTACCTGGAGATATCAGAACAGCAGATGAGAACAAAGCGATCTCCTCCTCGGTCAGCTGCAAGGAACACAAATTCTTTGCAAAGTCAAATGCTTCATTCACTAGGTCATCAGAACCTATAAAGGAAGAAGAAAAATGGAATAAAAATACTTGAACTTGAAATGGGGCAAGAGTAAGAAAAATCTCATAATCAATAAGCTATCCAAGGAGGTGCATACTAGACTTCTAGAAAAGATATTTTTTTAAGTTTCTAATTATAAAAAGTGATTTGATACTAATCAAAGAATGAGAAAATTGGGCAACATCTTGGCCAGGCAATCCAAGTTAACATTACCTACCAATGGCAAGCAAGTAGACTTGGTGTGTGAGCGGTGTCACATCTGTCTGGCAATCCATAATATGATTACATCCTTATAAATTTGAAATGATTTCACATTAAAGAATATAAAATAAGTGATTTGGGGATCCTTTACAATAGAGATAGTATTCATAGAAAACCTAAAACATTACATACAGGGGCTGAGGATTGTCAGTCTTCGTAGCACTTGAAGCTAGCAATGTAGGGTATTCTGGACTTTTAAACTGAGACGTTAGAAATATCATATGGAACAGAGATGAGATACACTTCAGTTTCACAATTTCCTTGGAAATTTCACTGAGGAGCTAGAGTTTATTTATTATTACCTTCTAATGAATGACTCACAGGTCAGTTGCTTAGCTGTTGCGTATTTTGGCAAAATAATGTTGCATCTCTACACTGATCCCTGGTGAATGTTTATTTGATGAAGCTGGAAATATACTGAGGTTGCTTGCCAAGGCTTTTCCTCCTTTCTTGAAAATCTAGCCTTAGAGATGACATGGATGTGTATCAACTGTAGAAGGGAAACATTGCCAGCCCCGATGGACTTGTTGTTGGCTGCCATATCAACTAACAGCACAAGAGGTGAAAGGGCAGTGGCCTTCTTTGGTGTCCATGGGCAGGATATGGAACAAATGGCACTATCAATCGTTAAAACCTTTCCTGGCATCAGCCCATCTTTGCTAATGTTCTTCCTACCATGCCATGCACTGATGACTGGATGTGATGATATATAACACTTCCAAACAAAGACTGACTCTGTTAGTGCCTTCCCACAGAAATGGTCTGGGATCACTGTGGACAGGTTGACATGAACTCTGTGCTCCCAGAACTTTGTGAATTAACTTCTGTGGGTGAGAAACAAGTAGAGGAGCTCCTCATTTAATTAAGTATCTTAACTCATGATGATAAATCGACATAAGAAACGTAAGAGGTCACCCCCATGGATGACCAGGGGTCTATGCAATATACAATAAAGTTGAAAAAAAAAAGCTGATTTCACAAAGAATGATCTATAATTCAGCCCAGCTCTTTTACTCTTTTAGCATCAGTCTCCGGTTATTTCTTATTTCTTTCTTTTTTTTTTTTTAACTGGGTCTCGCTTTGTCACCCAGGCTGTAGTGCAGTGGTGTGAAGATGACTCACTGTAGCCTCAATCTCCTAGGTTCAAGCAATCTTCCTGCCTCAGCCTCCCAAGTAGCTGGGACTACAGGTGTGTGTCACCATGCCCAGCTAATTTTATTTATTTATTTTATTTATTTGAGATGGAGTCTTGCTCTGTTGCCCAAGCTGGAGCGTAGTGGAACGATCTCAGCTCACTGCAACCTCCACCTCCCACGTTCAAGCGATTCTCTTGCCCCAGCCTCCTGAGTAGCTGGGATTACAGGCATGAGCCACCATGTGTGGCTAATTTTTGTATTTTTGCAAGAGACTGGCTTTCACCATGTTGCCCAGGCTGGTCTAGAACTCCTGACCTCAAGAGATCCACCTGCCTCAGCCTCCCAAAGTGCTGGGATTACAGGCATGAGCCACCGCACCTGGCGATGCCCAGCTAATTTTTGTATTTTTTGTAGGGATGGGGTTTGGCCATGTTGCCCATGCTGGTCTTGAATTCTGGGGCTCAAGTGATCTGCGCCCCTTGGCCTCCCAAAGTTCTAGGATTATACGCATGAGCCACCACGCTGGGCCTCCATTTATTTCTGAATGAACGATGTCTCAATAGGGTTGTTCTCAGGAGGGTCCTCAGTTCTCTCTTTCTTCTGTATTGGAGGCCACAGTTACAAGATCAGGAGAGGCTTGCCTGAATTAGAAGCTCACCTGGTCCATCGCTTATCGAATAATGAGATACTGGTTCACATCAAAGAATCAAGGCATTTCATTTAAACCAATTTCAATCTAAGTGGAGAAACTGATGGTGGCTAATAAAATTGTGTCCTCATCAAAGGGAAACTTACCTAAGGCTTTGAACATTTGCATTCCTCCATATTTTCCTTCAAACAGAACAGTGTTGTTTAATGGGTTGAAGGCACGGCACATTCTCACTAAAACCACTTCCAAGCAACCTGTGAGTAAAAAATAAAAATAAAAATAAAATAAAAATATACATATATATCCAATAATAAAGAAATTATTACTGCATATAGGTAAGAGACTTTCAAGCACTTTAAAACACACAGAGAGACACATACACACACACACAGGCACACACATACAGAAATCCCTTAAGTTCCTTCCCCTAAAATAACTATTAGGTTGGTGCCAAAATAATTGCAGTTTTTGCCATTGAAAGTAATGGCAAAAACCTAATATATTTGCACCAACTTAATATATTAGAAATAAAGTTTTCTTGATACTTATATGAGGAATTAAGGAGAAAATATATTTTACAGGTGGCTAAGCTGGACATTACTTTTTGAAAATACATTTTTCTCTATTTTTCCACTAATATTAAAGCTAGTTTTGATTCTTGAATTCACAATTGAGGAAATGAGGGCAGAAATTTTGTCTGCAGTGATAGGCAGCCATGATTATTGTATTCACTCTTGCATCTCCAGGACCAAGAAAAGTTTCTGGCACATAGTAGGTGCTAAGCAAATATTTATTGAATGAATTTGTTTACTACCATTGTTTTTCCCTTTGAGCATTATTAACATCCTGAGGAAATACTGCTGCATAGCTTCCCATGTTTTGGAGAAATGGGCTTTTGCCCCATAGTGCAGTTGAAGTTAACAGCCAGACTCAGCAGCCACAGATTTGCATGAGAGCATCATACTGGTGATTAGCCTACAACTTTGGTACCTGTCTTATGCCAACACTTTATCTTTATGTCTCTGTTTTATTTCCTTTGCTGTATACATGTTTGCTGATTTCTCTCTGCTTGTCTTTGATATGTCACCTAGCATAGAGGCTTATACATGGGGAGGATTTGCAAATATTAATTGAAGGAATGCTTTTCTGATACAAACAGTAGATGGGTACCATTTATTGAGTATCTACACAATGGAAGGAACTTTCTTTGGCCTCTTACATTCATTTTTTATCTTTGCTCCTTACAATAACTATTTCAGGTGACTTTATTAGCCCTATTTTATGGAGGAGTTACATGAGGCTTGAAAATATTAAGTACCCTACCTTTTTGACTAGAGTCAACATTTTTACACCAGGTAGCAATGTTAAAGATTATATGGTTCAGTGGTTCCCAAATGTCAGCCCATGGATTGGTTATATCTGAGTCTTAGTTAGAGATACAATGAACTGGGTTCCCCTCCAGGAGATTTGGATTCCATGGGACTCATGGTGCCCATGTCTCTGAACTGTCAATAATCTCCTTTGTTGTTGATGATGCAATTCCAAATTTGGAATTCATTGTTTCTAGTCCATCTCTTTATTTTACAAATGAGGAAACGGCTATCTAGAGAGTTTAGCTCAAGGTCACATATCAAGTGTGGCAGATTTCACTTTTCAAAGAAGGTCAGAAAAAATATCTTCCATCCCATATGTTTTCTAGGACCTTACCACTCCCCTATCAAGTAGTAGAATCCATGTCTCCTATCTTTGAATCTGGGTGGGCCTTCATGACTGATGGTATATAATGGAAATAACAATATGTGTTTTCTGAAGCTAAGTTAGAAAAATCTATGCATTTCTGCCTTGTTCTCTTGGGGTGCTAGCTTTTGGAACCTAGAGAACACCCTAGTGTTCTCTTGGGGTGCTAGCTTTTGGAGCCTTGAGCAAGTCCAAGCAGTCTTTGAAGGGTCTCACATGGAGAGGAACTGAGGCCCCCAGCCCAGTTCCAGGCTGTCGACTAGCACAACTCATCAGCTGTGTGAATGAGCCAATTTGAAAGTGGATTCCTTTGCCCTCAGCTGAACTGACTCAGTGAATACCACATGGAGCAGAGATAAGGTCATTCCCACTGAGCCCTGCCCAAATTGTAGCTTTGAGAGCGAAAGAAATAATTCTTGTTGTTTTAGTTAAATTTTGCAGTGGTTTAGATGACTGGTACATCAAGTTGACACTTCAGTCAAGGTTTCCATCAACTTGCGTCATTTGGTAAAGAAGGGATCTTAGAATAACAGTTATATTTGGCCCAAGTTCAAATGCCAACTTTGCCGTGTACTGGTTTTGTAATATTGAACGTAGCTCTTCACTTCTCTGAATCTTTTCCTCCTCCTCTGTAAGATGGAAATAATAATATGGATCTCACAAGATTACTTGAGATGTCATAGGGAAACATAAACACATATGTATGTTATTTTACATATGAGTATGTTATTATTATTATCATGGCCCAGGACCACGAAAATTTGCATAAACACCATCATGGTTCTTATTTTCTATTTTCAAAGGGGTCCAAGAAAGACAAATAATTTCTTTTTCCTGTTTGGTAATAACATCTGCAAAGTCAGTCATATGCAGACTTTCTTGAGCTACTTCCGCAGCCACTGTAGCAATTGTGTGTGTCAGACAGTGTATTAGGGAAGGGTAGGGAAAGATTAGAGTACCGTGGAGTTTCTCCTGGTGTATACTGGCTGCAGGCTATCCTCATTAAAATGATTGGAAATGACCACAGAGGCAGAACTCAGCTAGCCTGTATTTTTTTTTTTTTTCCTTTCACAGAAGGCAAGGAGTACGTTTTAGCGCCGGCTCAGCAATTCAGCCACCTTGACACGCTAATTACTTGCACTGCCTGTCAAGCTGGGTATTTCAACCTCCGCAATTAATAGCTCCACTTTCAATAAGCAAAATTGTATTTGACTTCAAAGGGGAACTGAATGAGTATCAGGGCATTTTTATTACTGAGAGTTTCCTTTGGGAGTTGGCTGACAATGTGGGTGGTAGAAACGAGCTGCATATCGGAAGGAGGATTTTCTAGAATCAACACAGTGCTAAGGGCTGACCACATCCTTATCTGAAATAGGCCTCCCATGAATCTTCTTGCTTACCTGACTTCAGAAGTAGAATTTGATCATTTTGACAGAGCTCCATGAAGCCTGTTATCCGCTTTGCAAACTCCACCACGTATTGGATGGCGTGAGTGATCTGGATGGCACATTGTTGCCACAGTGCTTCCCTGGACTTCAGGAGAGAAGACACAGAATGTAAATAGGGCAAACGACTTACGGAGAGTCAACAGAACACTGTTGCCTCTGGTTTTGCCTTACTGGTGCTTGTCTGTCACTTGGGGCCCAAGGAAGGAATTTATATGATTCCTTTAAAAGAGGAGGGCACTACTTTTATTTTTTTTCCCTAAGATAATATTTTGACCTGTTTGGACCTCAATAGGCCAAAATGATCGAAGTACTGAGGCTAAAATAATAGCAACATTGTTTATAGTACGTAAGGATAGCTTTGTTATTTTCTTTACTATTTTTCCTCCTTTTCCTCCTTCTCACCTAAACGAAGTCTGAGTTTGTAAAGAAAATAACAAATCTATCTTCACATACTATTAATATAAAAAACAAAGCTTTGCACTGAGGGATAGTGATTTCATTCACAGGCTTCCATGACATCATTTTCATGGGTATCTGATGGGCACTAAATTTGTAGTATTTTTATGTTGTGTCTTTTTCCCAGACCCATGGAGAGTGTTTTCTGGTTTAAAAAGAATTCCGAGGCCGGGCGTGGTGGCTCACGCCTGTAATCCCAGCACTTTGGGAGGCCGAGGCAGGCGGATCACAAGGTCAGGAGATCGAGACCATCCTGGCTAACACGGTGAAACCCTGTCTCTACTAAAAATACAAAAAATTAGCTGAGCGTGGTGGGGGGCGCCTGTAGTCCCAGCTACTCGGGAGGCTGAGGCAGGAGAATGGCGTGAACCTGGGAGGCGGAGCTTGCAGTGAGCCGAGATTGCGCCACTGCACTCCAGCATGGGTGACAGAGTGAGACTCCGTCTCAAAAAAAAAAAAAAAAAAAAAAAAAAAAGGAAAAAAGAATTCCGAGGAAAAAGGCATTACATCAAATCAAATCATTCTCCTAAGTTCAGTAGAATCACCCAAATATTTTTTAGTCCTCAGTTTATTTTTTGAAATGAGAAACAGAAATCTATGTGTGTTAATTCTAATTTTTAGTGACCCTAGCGACACAATGCCTTTGTTTCCCTATTTATATAAAAGTACTAAGATTTAGTTGTTCTGGTGGAGAAAAATCAGCATATTGTAAACATTTATTTAGATATACACACATTTATATATTTTATTAAAGTTCCATCTACTGGTGGATTTTGTATTTGGGGATCTCTATCCCAAAGTAATGTAATGTAAATGCTGAAAAACAACAACAAATTCCTCTTAAAAACTTCTTCAACAAACCCAAAGAAATAACACAGTGTAATAATGAAAATATGGGATGAGTTGTCCTGTTTTTTGGATTCTTTTTAACATGTAGGGCAAGAAAAAACTTTAGAAAGCCTTGTTCCATATATTTGTTGTGTAAGTTTGTGACGATTACAACTGCTGTGATTATTACATTGCTCCTGCTCCTTGCCTCCACCCAAGAAGTCAGCAAGAGATGTCCTAAAATCATTTGATGAAGGCACAGTCTCTGTAGTCACTCAAATAGGGCAGTGGTTTTTCAATCAGGGTAGTTTTGCCTCCTTGGAAACAGTTGGCAGTATCTGGAGACATTTCTGGTTGTCACAAGTGTGTGTAAGGGCGATGGCACATCTAGTGGGTAGGGCCAGGGATGCTGGTAAGTATCGAACGATTTGCAGGATGCCCTTACAGAAAAGAATTGCCCAGCGCAACATGCCAATAGTGCTGAGCTTGAGCAACACAGCAATAGGGTAATCACAGAAAAACTTTCTCATGGTTTCCCAGAGTACCTTGCTTTGATACGCTTTAATTTCTTCGTAGGTGTGGGTCTGCCACGCCAGCTGGTGCAGCTCTTCCATGGTGTATTGACATGTCTCCAAATGGGACTTAATGATGTTCTGTGCAATTCGGTCTGTGAGAAAAGATATCAGTTCAAAGGTTTGTGAATAAAATCACTCTGCACATTAGCTTTTAATGTGTTTACTATAAGAATGCCTTTTGGAGATACTCCTATTGTATTAAAGTGTCTTTAACATTGCTATCTATCTTAAAATCTTCAGACAAACTCTTTATTGCGTTTTTTCAATTTTCAGTATTTTAATCAAAATTTATTGCTTTCCCCCAGGTCTTTTGATCACAACTTAGGGGTTTTACAAGTTGGAAACCATTCAAAGGTATTTATTTATAAAAAAGATATAAAATTATTATATTTCTTGCTTTTTGGCTTGAAAGTCAACTAACAGTCTTAACACTTGTACTCCAAATACTTTAAAATGTTTTGAAAATCACTAGAACCCTATTGTTTATCTCAGAAAGGGGGCATTAAAATATAAATTTATTTGCTTATTTTTTTTAAAGGAAGCATTAAACAATAAACTAAAAGAAAGGCTATGTATAGAGGAAATAGGGAACAGAATGCAGAGACAAGGAAAGAAATTAAATTTTCTGATAATATTATTTTTGTAGATTTGACTTTGGGGCAATGTGAATATCTTACATAATAGGAGAGGTGGTGTACACAATACAATATTGGCTTATGAGTTGATAATGATTGGAATTGGGTCATAGGGACCATTATATTCTCCTTTTTAATTTTTTATATAATAACCTTTTTCTTTTAAAAAGTTTAAAAATGATTAAATTATTATATTCACAAAAATTAGTAGCAAACACAATTTTGGGCAGTTTATCCCAATCGAGTTGTATTTCACGTTGTATCTTAAATACCAATCATTTTGGATTTGGAGACATGAAAGTTGAGCAATAGAAACAGACATAAGAGCTCTCCTTAAAAAAAGCCTGCTGTGGGAGATCAAGACCATCCCGGCTAGCACGGTGAAACCCCATCTCTACTAAAAAAAAAACACAAAAAATTAGCCAGGTGTGGTGGCACGCGCCTGTAATCCCAGCTACTCAGGAGGCTGAGGCAGGAGAATCGCTTGAACCTGGGAGGTGGAGGTCGCACCAATGCACTCCAGTCTGGGCGACAGAGCGAGACTCCATCTCAAAAACAAAACAAAACAAAACAAAACAAAACAAAACAAGCCTGCTGTGAGTCCCCTGAAGGTGGCTAGAGCTAGGAGGTGGTCCCTTGTAATCCCACCTGCTAGTTGAACACTAGTTGAAAATAAAATTTTCTTGTATTTCAGGTTGCGCCATTTCAAATGTAAGTTCTGTTGTTTCTAAATGGCCAACCCCATTTCTCCAGGACAGCCCTCAAAGCAGCATTTGGCTGTCTCCTTTCTATCTCACTAAGCTTCTGGTATATAGGGTACAAAGTAAATTAAATTTCAGTGATGTAGAGAACAAAAAATTGTAAACTTAAGCTTCTAATAAATTTTCTAAACAAAAATCTCCTACAGACCATTGCCTGGCACATTGGAAACACTGAATAAATGGTAGCTCCAGTTATCCTTATTAGGACAGTCTACATAGTTTGTCATCAGGGGAGCAATATGATGACTCCAATGGAGATACAATTCAGTGGAGATACTTAATTCTGCAATCCATCCTGCAGAAGGAAGATATTTCAACTTTTTCAATCAAAATAAAATAATACATGTAGAAGATGCTACCAAATGCTAACTTCTGATGATAGCTCTACTCTAATGGATTCAGCATTGAGCATTTCTAGACTTGCACTGCTTATGATATTACAAAATCCTTTCTTTAAAAAATCCTATATTCAAAGTTTTATTGAACATTCTCCTGTGGTATAAAAAGGGTAAAAATTACTCTATCCATCATATTAAAATAGATTGGTATGTCATGTCTCATCATTTTTCAATTTCACCGGGGCAGTCTAATTACTTAGAATCTAAAAAAACATATTTGCTTTCCAGTAGGTATATAATGTTAACAAAAGATTTTATAGCTTTATAGTTTTCAAACTATTATCTTCTTGGTGTAGTTTGTTTTCATTTTCAAAGACATGCTGATTTGTTGGTAATTTACAGGCTTCAGGGTTTATAAACAAGACTATCATTGCCACTCACAATTGTATTGTGAAAAACTTTATCTGTTCTTTTACGATGTCTGCCTGGAACTGTTGGCCAAAGCTTAAGGATTCTCTGGCCTTCTGATATCAAAATTTAGGAGTCTATGGTTTATGAGGAAGGGTAGGTACAATAAATATGTGGGAAGGTTAAGGAAATAGGAAATTAAATCCACAGGCATGCTTCAGGACTCAACCCGGATGGTCATGCCTGGTGAAAGTTTCCCTGCCAACCATGTCCTCAGGAAGAAGGGCTGGCTGCCATCACACTTTGATTCTGCCTCAATTGAGCCCTTGTTCCAGTGAGACTCATACTGTGGTTATTTGAATCCCTCTGTTTGTCCCACACCCTTTAAGATTATGAGCTCTTTAAGAACTGGACAGCAGATCCCAGCATAATGCCTTCATATATTCATTCACCAAATATTTTTGAGAAGGTACTCTATATCAGGTCAAGGTACAGATTAAAAAACAAAGATTTTGGCTTTTCTTTTCTTTTTTTTTTTTTTTGAGACCGAGTCTCACTGTGTTGCCCCGGCTGGATGGCAGTGGCACGATCTTGGCTCACTGCAACCTCCACCTCCCAGGTTCAAGTGATTCTCATGCGTCAGCCTCCCGAGTAGCTGTGATTACAGGTGCCCACCACCACACCTGGCTAATTTTTGTATTTTTAGTAGAGACAGGGTTTCCTCACCTTGTCCGGGCTGGTCTCAAACTCCTGACCTTAAGTGATCCACCTGCTTCAGTCTCCCAAAGTGCTGGGATTACAGGCGTGAGCCACCATCCCCTACCCTTGCCTGTATTTTAAAGTATCTTACAATAATATAATTTCATATCATGATGCAATAAATGCCCACAGTTATTGTGGGAGCCCAAAGAAGAAAGTGGCTAACTTAGTCTGGGGGTAGGGGCAGGAAAATAACCATAGAGGAGTTGCCTGGGTCTTGAAGGATGAGCACAGTTTGTCACATGGAGAAGAGAAAGATGTATCCCAGGTAGAGGGAATGATGTTATGAAGGCACAGATAGAAAGCTAGCTGTAGGCTAGGTAATTTCTGACATTACATCTTATATCTTTACAACCTTTACTTCTTTATGACCAGTCTCCCCTTTACTGAGGATAGAAGTGAGGTTTCGAAAGAGCAAGCGAGGGCTGGGTGCAGTGGCTCACGCCTGTAATCCCAGCCCTTTGGGAGGCCAAGGCAGGCAGATCACGAGGTCAGGAGATCGAGACCATCCTGGCCAACATGGTGAAACCCCATCTCTACTAAAAATACAATAAATAAATAAATAAATTAGCTGGGCATGGTGGCGGGTGCCTGTAATCCCAGCTACTCAAGAGGCTGAGACAGGAGAATCCCTTGAACCAGGGAGTCGGAAGTTGCAGTGAGCCGAGATCAGGCCACTGCACTCCAGCCTGGTGACAGAGCGTGACTCTGTCTCAAAAAAAGAAAAGACCAAGTGAGTCTAGACCAGTTTCTATGGAGCTAGTAAGCAATGTTTTGAAACCGAGTCCATCTTTCCTGGCCTGAAGTCTTGTATATTTGCAACACAGGGTGCATGGAGGAGATGAGGAGAAATAAGACTAGGGTGGACAGATTTTGTGACTGAAGTAGGGATGTCTGAGTAAACAGGTCAAGGAATTTCATCTTGTAGGATTTTTGGATTTTATCTCTGAATTTTACCAATTCAGAGATAACCGGTAACCAACCGAAGTTGTAAAGTAGGAGCTGTAAAGTATGGTCTATTTTTTGTCTTATTTATTTATTTTTGAGACAGAGTCTCATTCTGTTGCCCAGGCTGGAGTGCAGTGGCATGATTGCGGCTCACTGCAACCTCCACTTCTCGGGTTGAAGTGATTCTCCTGCCTCAGCCTCCCAACTAGCTAGGACTACAAGTGGGTACCACCACGCCTGGCTAATTTTTGTATTTTCAGTAGAGATGGGGTTTCTTCATGTTGGCCAGGCTGTTCTCGAACTCTTGACCTCAGGCGATCTGCCCACCTTGGCCTCCCAAAGTGTTGGGATTACAGGCGTGAGCCACCACGCCCGGCCTTGGTTTTTGTTTTAGAAAGGTGACTTTAGTCATGGCAAAGATGAGATGGCATTAGTGAGTACATGAAATTAATCAGGCTGTTGTGAAAATTCACGCAAGCTATGAGGAAGGTCTGAACTAGGTCATAATGACAGAGATGGAGTGGAGGAGCTACAGTCAAGACAATTTTGAAGGAGAATACATGGGACCAGCAGATGTGGCACCGAGACAAAATATTAAATATAGTAGGTGCTCAACCAACGCTGAGTTAGTGAAGATAATGTTGAAGATGTCCATCTGTCTATCCATTCTTCCTTCCTTCAATTGTCTGCTTTATTTTGCAAAGGATTTGTAAGAGTTAAGATTGATCCTTTGTTTGATGATCTTAAAGCCTAAGCACTCAGAATGGCTTTGAAGTCAAATGGTAAGCATGCAAAATTATTTTCCATATCCTTGTGGTGGGAAATACAAGTCAAATCTCTTTTATAAGTAAGACTTATTACGAATGGCAATGAAGGCAAAAGCACAGTAGCAGCAATTGCAGACACATTCCTCCTCCACTTTCTCTCACTATTCTGCAGTGCAGAGGTGAGCCATGTGCAAAAACCGACTTGACCCTCTCAAAGCTCAGCTTGATACAAGACGCGGTACAGCTAGACTTGGTCTCATGGGAGCAAGGCTGGAGGGCTCATTCTGTCAATTAGAAAGATGCTTGAATGTCCAAGGAGATGGTTTGCTTAGACTGAGAGTCTGCAGTTGTGAAAAGAGGAGAAGGATTTTAAAAGAAAGGCCAAAGGAGAGACAATGAATACAGTATGCAAAGTTTCTGTTGGGAGCCAAAGGAACTTTCAAGAGTCCTTGCTTGGAAAAGTAGAAAAGGTAATAGTAAATGTAGTCCTCTCTAGGGACCAACCACATGAGAAAGTCCAGACAAAAGGGACTGAGGTAAAAGAGCAGAGGATATGGAATCTTTCTGGGCAATCTCACATCCTTCATCCGTTACCCTAACTTGGATTGCAGCTGTTTTCAGCTCAGTTTTTGTTGGCTTCTTTGACTAGCTTGGGCGGCAGATGGTACATGTCAAAGAAGAAGTCAGTATGCTCTGTGCTGGAATAGTAAGTCCAACAGGAATATTGCCTAGATAACTAACTGATGGGAAATTCTACCACCTCCAAAGGTGATGCACATAAACTCTACACTCTGCTCTTCCTGAGACCACGGATGAGGCTGGAGATTTCTTAAGTGGGTGTGAAAGAAAACTTGTAATGAAAATGCAGCTACATCTTCTCAGTAGTTAAGATTCCCTACATGTGTTCAGTGAGACAGAGGTTTGTTCAATTTACTAAGAGTATGTGGGCTGCTTTGATAGTTAATATAATGATATAGAGGAAAGAGAAAAACAATTTTATATGCTCAGTCTGTCCAGTCATTCCTTTTAATCATGATAAGGCAAAAAGTGAACATTGATGCAGGCAAGGAAAAATTGGGCGTGTATTGCAGGTTAATATTAAATCCACATTCCTCATTTTCTATTTGTTAATTTCATGAACAATCACTTGCTATCACTTTCTCTCCCTTTCCCTTCTATATTCTCACATGTATAAACACATGAAATTCTTTCCCCCCAAAAATTGCTGTTTTGTTTTCAACTTTGACCCTGATACTTTTCTTTGTGGAAGGCTTATTGGAATCCAAGATTTATATTCAATTAACAGAATTTATAACTTTATATATTGAGCAACTTTATGGGATAGAAATGACAATGTGTGAATCAAATAAAAAAAGTCTCAGAAAGTTTTAAAATAATTGATATAGGTAAATATACTTCTGCATCACTTTGATGAAAAAATATTTTAAAATATTGTTAAAATTGTGAAACCTCCCTAGAAGTCTTAACGGTAATCTTTACTTTTGATGTATGCAATAAGAAGAGAGAAATTAAATTTTTGAAGGGAAAACGAATAAAATTGATGGTAATTCTCAATAGTGTGTGCAATAATTATAGAACCCTGGGGCTGGACCTAACCTCCTTCCTCCATTTCCAAATGGACTGTATCTAAATAATCCTAGAAATTAGCTGAGTCTCCTTACTCTCTCTCTCTCTCTCTCTCTCCCCCCTGAGACTGTAAAGGACTTCTACATATCCTACCCCATCCTCAATACTCTTCATTGTGATCTATTAATAAATCAAAGAAGTAAGAAAGAAAGTCCAGTGTAAGGATTTACAGCATGATTGAGATGTGCGTGATAAGGTTTATACAAGTAAATAGAGTTTTAAAAGGTCAATTATATCAGACGATGTAAAAAGGTGTAAGAATAATATTTTGAAGCAATGTTTAAAGAAATATATGAAAAATAACTTCTCTTACATATTGATCCACACAGTTAAGCAAAGTTTGGAAACAAGTCATCCAAATTACCTAATTCTATGTAGAAAGAAAAAGGGCTACATCTGCTTATTTTGGTGAAAAAGAAGTAAACTGACAAGCAAGGTGACAATGTCTTGTTTATAACTGTGATGTTATAAAATGAGGACCAGCTTGCAGTTACTAAAATAGCAAGTGACCTTCTGCAGCTCTGATTTCAACCACTCAGCGGGTTTTTTTTCCACCAAAGCGGCTTATTTTAGCTCTCACTAGACATTTCAGCAAATGGCGCTCTCCAAAGGCTACAATGTCTCAGACACGGATTGCACGGGTAGTTTCATTAGAATGCCACATCCTGGGAGTGGGGAAAGTTGAGTATATCTTTAAAAACTGCTGCTTTCAGTGTTATTACCAAGAGCACCGGAGGCCCAACTGCGCCAAGGCAAGAAAGCTGAGCCTCAGAGCTATATATAGCGCTAGAGGGTGCTGCTCCTGAACTTCGTAATTCTCTGCTCCCACCTCCTCCCTCTTTTTTTTCCTCCTGAGAAAGAATGGTTTCTTCTTGGTGAACTATACCCTCTATTCATTTTTCTCCACAAGGGACTTTTTTTTTTTTAAGTTGGAAGTATTCTTCCTAAAAATACCGTATCTCAGCCTCAAAGTGATTAATGAATTTTTAATTTGTCACTTGCCTTAAGGATCTAGAGTACCACTGAATTCTCTGTTTAGTTTATACTACTAGTGCGAAAATGGAATTCTTAGGAGATTCACTGTGAATTAGTGGCAGGATATCTCTATGGACTTGCCCAAGGCATGTTTTAAGTGCCTACATTAGGTTTTCATAATATCAAGATTTCTTAGAATCTGTGCTCTTAGGCAGTAACTAAAACATATTAAAACACTTGGTGGAAAGGTGAAACATTTAACCAAATGCACACACAGTTTTCCTTTTTCAAAACAGACAGCCAGTTTTGTTTTCTGTCATTAGACAGAACAAGTCTAGTGGTTTGTCACTGATGGCAAAGTCAGAAAAGACAGTGTCATTTAAAGACCTTTCTGATTTTTCTAATCCCTCTTTAGAGATCGTTATTTTTAGCATAAATAGAATTCTGCTGTCAGAATAAAACCATTGATATATTTAAGCTTAAGACAGTAATCTATTAGTGATCTGTAGATTCGGAGGAAGAGTAGGAGATTTAGCATTTCGTTTCCTCAAGTTTTTTTAAGCAGAAATTGGGGGCATCAATAATTTATAACTTATTTGTTGGCTCAGTTCATGGTCCAACCACTCATTACTTCCCCCTCAATCAGGATAGCTTTCAATCTCCTTTACATGCAAATTCTATTGCCAACTGACATATCAGAGAATGGCATAACTGATTTTTACTTCATGCAGACCTGAATATTCTAAGACCAATTTGCTCCTAGAGTTCTTCAGAAAAAATATGTTGACAAAATGTAAGATACTATGCTAACTTTTAAAAATAATAAAAATATAATAAAACACAATTCAATAAACTATGAAATGGAAAAAAATTAAAAAATCAGATTAATGCAAGTAACAGTAATAGCTGGGCAAAGATTGAATGAATAGATTAATAAAGTGATTAACATTTTCTCAAATTTTAGGAAGCTCAAATAAGATAGCATTTTTTTTTCTTTTGAGTTAGAGTCTTGATCTGTCGCCCAGTTGGAGTGCAGTGGTGCCATCTTGGCTCACTGCAACCTCTGCTTCCCTGGCTTAAGGGATTCTCCTTCCTCAGTCGTGCAACTAGCTGGGACTACAGGCACGAGCCACCACACTTGGCTAATTTTTGTATCTTTTAGTAGAGATGAAGTTTCACCATGTTGGCCAGTCTGGTCTCAAACTCCTGGCCTCAGATGATCTGCCCGCCTCGGCCTCCCAAAGTGAGCCACCGCGCCTGGCTTCAAGTAAGATAGCATTTTCTAATAAAAGGTAAGAAAGCAGGAAGTAAAGCTGAAAGAACCTACATAGCATTTGTGTTTAAACAGAGTATATCCAAAGCAGGGAAAAAATTACAAGCAGGAAAAACAAGTTAACTATCTAAGAGAGTGCTTTCTTTATTTAACAACAGAAAGCTGTTTTGGATCACAAGCATTTTGCTGTATTGCAACAGTGTGTGTCTAATTTTTGGGAAATTAGAGTTTCCTTTCTTGAAATCAGTTGACGAAATTGAGAAAGAATCTATTGTTAAAAGATTACATTTAAAAGTGAACTTTTACAGTAAAAGATCTCCTTCACAGAACAGTCAGAAAGATTAATTTACTTAAATGTCCTGCAGTTGATGAGTTTTAAGTTTTAAGGGAGTTATATAGTAAGACCAAGGAAGCCAACATGGTCCCTTTCAGTCTTTTAGTTTGTGCTTTTGGGGAAGTCGCTTAACCTATTTAACTCAGTTTTTTGGGATTTGATCCTCCATCTGCAAGAGGATTTGGCATCAGCGATGTTTTCTAAGGTCTGTGTGAAGCTTGACAACTTGAGTCTGGAGAGGCTACATGAGAATTTTCTTTCCTTTTTTTTTTTGAGACAGAGTCCCACTCTGTCACCCAGGCTGAAGTGCAGTGGTGCAATCTTGGCTCACTGCAACCTCTGCCTCCCAGGTTCAAGCAATTCTCATGCCTCAGCCTCCCAAGAAGCTGGGATTACAGGCACGTGTCACCACACCTGGATAATTTTTGTATTTTTAGTGGAGACAGGGTTTCTCCATGTTGGCCAGGCTGGCCTCGAACTCCTGACCTCATGTGATCCACCCGCCTTGGCCTCCCAAAGTGCTGCGATTACAGGTGTGAGCCACTGCGCCTGGCTGACATGAGAATTTTCTTTGTTGTGACGCATGGGGGAGAAGCCTTGCAGAGTTACAGAAGGTGAGAGTATAGTTTACAGGCTTACAAACACTTGAAGAGTCTTAGATAGGACAAATCAAAACAGCAAAATCCAGAGGCCATGGAAAATCTTCCTTTAGTCTTCTTAAAAATTGCACCTCCACACGCCACCAAAGGACAACCAATGGGTCACAGATGATGAAATCTCATTATGAAAATTGCTCAGGGCCATCACTAGGATTGATTTTCACCATTTGAATTTTGTTGACATATGGATTGATTGTTAATTTAAACAGATGCAATCTCTCCCCCACCTCACCACGCTTTTGGATGTTTAGTCAATGCATTTCTGACCTTTAGGAAGAACTAATTTAGAGGTAATCTTTGAAGGTCATTTTTATATTTTCAAACACCCTAAATTTTAAACAGTACGTGGTAATTTAAATAATGCATTTAATTGACTAAAGCTTTAAAATAGTGGTTTTTGATGGTTCCTTATTGTGTCAAATTGTTCCAGAACAAATCTTGCTGAAAACCAAATAGCAGTTCCCCAGTAGGCCTCATAAACATGCCTCAAATTTAAATAGCAAATTCATTCTCCTCAGTATTAAGATTATGTTTTTAAGAGAAAGCTTACCTTAAAAAATAAATAAAATAAAACAAAAATTGTTTTCCAGTTGGGACAATTTCCAACAGGTTTCCCCACATTTGCAAACATCACAGAAATAAATCCTGTATTGGTTAGCAGAGAGCACCTGTTAAATTGGTTGCATACCATGCTAATCACACCAAAGTATGCTAATCCCCGTCAACCTTGTGATCAATTGGCGTTTCTGGGTTCCATAGCCCATGTGGTATTTTAACTCTTACCAGCTCTTCCATAAATGGGTGCTTGAAAATGTGGCTAATACATTCACCCCAACCAGTGGAAAAGTAATTCACAGCTCTAAAAGCCAGTGTCAAAGCTTGCAATGCCTTAAACGTATGGCTTCTCTGCAGTATAATGTCTTGAAATACTATTTAATGTGGAAACTGTCATTAGGGACTGATTCTGAGGTCACTTCATAAGTAGAAACATTCCCTGCTCCTCCAAGTCACAGGCAGAACCTCCTGAAATCTCCTTTCCTTTTGCTTACTGTAGAATATTTTATAATTACTATGGCTTTTGAAATTGAATGTCTAAAATGGAGTTGGCTTTCCAGTAGCTTCTCAATAACATTTTGTTGTTGGTGGTGGTGGTGGTAGATTTTAGAATCTTCTTATGAGGTTCTGAATTCTAAGGCAAAATGTAATACCAAACTAGTATCTCCAGGAGAAATACACTGAGGAAGATAAATTTTGCATAGTTTCAACTCAAAATAAAAACGGTGCTTTAGATGAATGTAGTCTAATGAATTGCTAGCACATTGGGAAAACTGTATTGACAGAGGCACAAGCATGTAGTGACTGATATGCACACATGTACTGTAAGTAGATATGTATGTCTATGAGTACTTGAATTGAGCATATATGTGTGTGTTGTTTGTGATGTAAATCATATATTTGTTTGGAAACTGGCTGGTTACAAAGTGCTTTGTATACATTCTACCATTTATTGCAGTTGTGGGGAAGCACTGTACATGTTACTAGGTGATTGTAGACCATCTTTGCAGGGTTATTAGAGGATATCTAGAAAGATATGGATTCAAATAACCCTAGGGATTAACTGTAGAGTCCGTGGCTCCAGGTATCCTCTACAATAATTCATGGTCATAGACTGGTTAATACTATAGATGTAACCATGGTAGAGGTCCTAGGAATATGACAAATTGGCCCCAAACTGGGAGAATTCCTTTTTGAGATAGAAAGCAAGATTTTGGAAATAAGCAGGCTTTGGGAGATATTCTGTGGCACAGAACAAGGTGGTGCTAAAATTTCAGAAGAGTCAAGTAAGTCCCTCTCCAATGACCCAGGTGACTTAGGTAGCTTGGTCCCTCAGTAGTCAAGAATATCTTCTGCCGGGCATGGTGGCTCACGCCTGTAATATCAGCACTTTTGGGAGGCTGAGGCGGGTGTGTTACCTGAGGTCAGGAGTTCAAGACCAGCCTAGTCAACATGGTGAAACCCTGTCTGTACTGAAAACACAAAAGTTAGCCAGGCCTGTAATCCCAGCTACTTGAGATGCTGAGACAGGAGAATCACTTGAACCTGGTAGGTGGAGGTTGCAGTGAGCCAAGATCGCACCACTGCACTCCAGCCTGGGTGACAGGCAGACTCCGTCTAAAAAAAAAAAAAAGAACCTATCTTCATTTTATGAACATATTTGCTTTTTCTTCAAGAGGAGCTTGGAAGTGATCAGGTTGTAGTGAACTAGGGAGGACAGGTGCGTTTGCCCTAAAGCGGCATCTGTACAGCAGCTCACTCTTTAATTGGATTGTACATGAACTTGGAGTGATTTGGGATTGGCTACTACCCTTTCCTTGAGCTGCTCCTGGTTGTCCTTGACATTCATTTTAATCTGATTTCTTGTTTTTATTGTTTTGTTTTGTTTCGTTTTGTTTTCAGGAGGATGGACGGAGAGAAGAGGCTAGTGCACGGTTCTGATTTGACAGTGGTTGTTAACTGCATGTTTGGCTGGGTCATTTCACTCAGTGAAAGCCCCGAGTATCGTCCTGCTCTCCAGGAGGGAAGTGTGCTGGCTACTGCCATGGACAAGTTATTCAGCATCATTCAGAATTGCTTAGTTGCTTCCAAGTCCCCTCCTCTCTTCTACCCTACTCTTATTGTGACGTGGCTATAACAAGGGGGGAATATTAATGCACATGACCAAAGCTCTCTGGAAGATGAGAGAACCATAGTCTTTAAAAGTCATTTGATCCAATTGTCTTATTTTTCAGATGGTGAGACAGAATCTCAGACAGCTGGACTAATTTTGAATATATTCACATGGCTAGTATGCAGAGTTAGGACCCCCAATCTCAATGTACTTTCCCTAAATTGCCTGCAAAGGGTGTGTGGTTGGGGTGGGGGTGAGAGAGGGGTTAGATGACAATGAAAGTTCACAAGATGTCTCCTCTCAAGGCAAGGAAGAAAGAGCTAAACACTGAATTTTCCTTTTCCCATATTGTTCAAGTAATTTTTCTTGCTAGTTTGGTCTACTTCTATCTGTTTTAATGATGTATCGGACAGTTACCTCTAAATGGAATGCCTACCTGTATTTGATACAGGTTCTATCACAGGACACAGGAAATATATAGCAAGAGTTAAGTTCTATTCTCTGCACCATTTCTGCATGGGTAGTTAGATGTGCATAATAGATTTAAACACTATAAAATATTTATCCTTAAAAGCATATGCCATTAAAGGTGCTGCTTTAAGACCAAAGCATCTGCTTGGGGTTCTTAATAAGCCACAATTGAAACACCACCACTTTTAATAGAATTCTGCAAAATAAAACACTACTAGTAAAATCTTCTGTATTTTTATGTAGCCTTAATAGAATGAAGTAGTACATTACAGGGACTAGATCGCTTTTAGGCCAATACCTCTTTGTAATCTCCTTTAACTATTAATACTCAGTTTCTGTAATAGGTGAATGTTTAAAAAAGAGATTTATATTTATTTATGATGCTTAACATTCCAGGTTCTATAAATAGAACACGAAAGCAATATGAAAATAAGTCTATGTTAAAGACTATATAAGAAGGGATCAATTAATTCACATTTCATTGTCTTTATCTGGAGAGAAAGTTACTGAATAGAAGAGCAAACCAAGGTGATGTTTGTAAAAGGCAATGTACACCCTTAGCATTGTAGCTAATTTGATGGATTTTTTTAAATATAAAAAAGCATGTTGTTTGGCTGTTTGAATTGTCTTGTTGTCTGAGATGTTGTAGATACATTGCCAATCACTTCCAGCTTAAATGAGCTTTCATTAAGAGTATTAGTCCTGCAGAATTCCCCAACTCATCTGAGCTCGTTAGTGGTGGAGCGAAGACAAGATGTTCTACTTTCCTTTTCTGCATGTTTGCGGAGCATCTTTTAGCTAGCTTCCTCTCCCTGCCACCGACCACTGCAAAATGTTATCCCTAAAGATATAACACATCCATCACGCCAGCTTGAAGTAAAATTCCAGCTAAACCCAGTTAATACTGCTGTCTAAATATTAATTTTCGGCTTACTTGTTGCCATTCTTTCATTTCATGGCTTCTTTTTCCTATGGTTTTAGAAAAACCCAAGGATGTAACTCCTGAAATGTTTCATGGTTTTCTGTTTGCTTACCCACATTTTATTTCTATTCTCAAAACTAGGGGAATAAAACATTCCTGATAAGAGATGTGGCTCAGGTTGATCAATACTTGCCGTCTCCCTCACCTCCAGAAGAGTGTGGTAGCATCCCGCCCAGAACGTATACTTAGGATGTGGTGAATTGCCATGACTATTTATTTTCTTGGTATCTCCTAGATGGTGAGGGCAGAAACCTCGTTCTGCTCTTCTCAAGTGTATGGCACATTTCAAAAATAGGTATTTGAAGAAAAATGCCTGGCAGTCTAGGACAGTGACTTAACCTTAACCTTAGAATTTAAGCTTTATCACTTAACTAACTCTCTGTCCTAGGAATATCACTCACTGTCTCAGACTCTCAATTTCTTTATCTGTACAATGAAATGGTTTCTTCACTGCTCACCTGAAGGAACTGGTGTGAGGCTCAAAATGACTAAAATGCATGAAATGATTTTCTACATTTTTCTCCATATATCAAACATTATCATTAGAGCCCTTAACCTAGGAATTTTGTAGTTTCGTTGGTGAACTTTCAGCAAGACAAGTTTGTTTTTTTGGGAGAGTATTCCTGACTCTGCTAATATTCAAAAACTGACTTTTTGGGATCTGCATGCAGTTGCTCATATAGTTGTGTTATGGTTCTTACATGTGTGTTTTTATCAAAAATTTCAAACTCATGAGATCTTAGTCTATATGGACTGGTCTAAAAACTGGTTTTTAAAAGCGATCTGCTTTTAAGATGACCCAATATCAGAAGCATAATGACCTAGTTGCATACATTTCATCATTCTCTTAGAATCCAGAGGAAGCAGATCAGGACTTCTGGTAGCCAAGGGTGATGTTAAATTTTTTATCATTCTCAGTAAACTATCGCAAGAACAAAAAACCAAACACCGCATATTCTCACTCATAGGTGGGAATTGAACAATGAGATCACATGGACACAGGAAGGGGAATATCACACTCTGGGGACTGTGGTGGGGTGGGGGGAGGGGGGAGGGATAGCATTGGGAGATATACCTAATGCTAGATGACGAGTTAGTGGGTGCAGTGCACCAGCATGGCACATGTATACATATGTAACTAACCTGCACAATGTGCGCATGTACCCTAAAACTTAAAGTATAATTTAAAAAAAAAATTTTTTTTTTTTTGGTGTGACATAATCTCAAATTCACCCAGTCAGGATGTGGCAAAATCTGACTTTCTGTTTTATATGCATAGGGTTTTTTTCTATGGCAGCTTGCCACCAACCAGATTGGTTTAGATGCCCATTAATCAAATCAAGTCAAAATGACAGCGTGCATACTCTGAAAGCTCCAGTTTGTAGTGCCTAGAAGGAGGTCAGGTAGGCAGCAAACACCAAACCTGTGTTGTGGTGAGAATGGCAATCAACTTGTGAGGAGCTGCCATTGGTGGGAGGAAATACAGTATAACGGTTAAAAGAATGGGTTTTGATGTTACTCAGATATGGGCTTATACGTGTTCTTTGCTTTTTACAAGTTATATAACTTCTAAGCCTCGATTTTTCCATCAGTAAAATATACAAATACATAACAGGCATAATGGGATTGTTATGAGAATTTAAATAGGACTTGCTCATCACAGTGTAGGTGCTCGATAAAAGGTAATTATATTATCTGCAATAACCAGTGATACTAATAGTCAATTAAAATAACATTAATAATAATGGTGCTTACATATGATAGGTATTGTACTAAGAACTCATAAATATTAACTCACTTAATCCACACACACAGATAAAGACTATTATTGGCTTGGGTTAACAACTAAGACTCAGAGAAGTTAAGTAAATTGTTTAAGGGAAAAGGCACAATTGGGTTTGAATGCAGGCACTTTGACTCCAGAAGCAGAGTTCTTAGCCACCACACTATACCACAGATGCCTTCCTGCCCAGTGATACTGTCAAGGATTTAATATTTTAGTGAAATGAGTGTCAATGTTTTGGACGGTGCAGGAAAGACAGTATATTATACTATTGTGGCTCTTCATTGGTACCTAGATTCAACAGTCATAGAATGGGTTTGTGTCCACTAGGTGGCATTGCTGTTTTAACGAAATGTGAACCAAACCACTATTTAGGCTTAGGGGTCTGCTAAATTTGAGAGCACTGGCAGGACAGTCCATTTGCATCCCTAAATGTCTGATGAAAAAATCCTCCAAAATTTGAAACATATTTAAAGATATCTAAAGACTAGAGGTATCTTGAAATAATTGAGTAAAATATACGCGAGTTTATTTTGCATGTCAATGTCTGTGCAGAGTGTCTGGATAAATTTTGAGATTCTCTAGTCCAGTTCTGTCAGTTCACAGAATAGACTCAAGGTCAGAGAGGAAAAATGACTTGTTCAGGGTAACGCAGACCTGATGGTTTGGCTGTAGTTCTCTTTCCATAATATTTAATGTGGTTGCTAAATCATAAACAAGTTATGATTTATTAATTCTTAGAAGACTCCCCTTTTGAATATAGGCCAGAAGATTGCTCCACTGTTGTGAGTTTTTGTTTTATAAGGATTCAAACATATCTCTCAAATTAATAGTAGACTCAGGAACTTAGATATTAAGTAGTATAAATGCAAAGGAAGGTGCCTTTTCCCTCTTGAAAAGTTTGAATGACTATTTTAAATGACCGTCCCTATTAGTTGACAATGCAGTCTATGAATTGAGACCCATGGCAGGTAGCAGGTTAACAGAGGAGTGGAGGGACTCTGGAATCAGACTGTCTGAGGTGAACCCTGGCTCTGTCATTTAGTAATTATAGGACTCTGGGAAGTTATGAGACATCTCTAAGCTTCGGTTTCAGCATCTGTATAACAGAAATACTATTTTAATTTATCTTTTAAGATGTTCGTGAAAAGTAAACGTGTGAAGGGCCCATGATATAGTAAAAACAAAGTTAAGGATGACAGTAATAATTAACTATTTTTGTTATTTTAGTTGATGTTTCTTTTTTTGTGTGTCTCTCAGCTGTGAAAGTCATTACAGGTGCTTTGTCAACAATGTTACTCACTGTCACATGCTGCATTGCTAAAAGGGAGAAATAACGCTTCAGGTTTATAACTGTGTAACATCGCTTCTTCCTCAACCAGATGGTACAAGTAGCCAAGAATATGGCCATGTATTTCATTATGTGTTCACAGCAGCTTAATTTAAAACACTTGTAGGCTTTAGGCTCCTATTTGCAGGTTAGACAGAGAAGGTGACTGAGCATGTAGCATAAAACAGTAATAGCTAAGAGTTATTGAGCACTTCCTGAGTGCCAAACCTTGCTATGGTTTACACGTATTAACTCATTTAAGCTTTACAATGTCCCTGTGAGCTACAAACTAATGCTTTCCCCCTTGTAAAGATGAAGGAACTGGGATTGAGAAACTTGCTCCAGCTTAAATAGTAAGCCAAAGAGCCGGGATTTAAACTCAGGTAGCACAGTTCTTGATTGCTCTGCTCTGCCACCTCTTTGGGCAGAGCCCTTGAAGAAATGTAAAGAGCCCTTGAAGGTTCCTGAGCTCTAGCCTGCTTTCTCCAGTACACTAAATATTGCAGTGAAGCCTGGGATCACATCGCCACTGTTTGCTTAGCTCTTCTAGGCTACTGTTAACATGCAACCCTGTTACCCAGGAGAGTAATGTGTTAAACCTACTTCAATATTTTTATGGCAGTTAGTAGATGAGATTAACTGGTTAAACATCTAATAGACCCCTGAGTTTGATGGAGTAAAACAAAGTTGCAGTGGGTCAGAAGAGAGCTTGCCTAAGGCAGGGCACTCTTGAAGATCGCTCCTTAGGAATCGAAGGAAAGAGGATCAGCTTTCTGATGCAATCATGCCTATGACTAGCTTATTTGTTGCTCTCATGTTCTATAAGATTCCAGACTACACTCTTTTCATTGCTGTAATTCAGAATCCCATATGGAATTCTTGAATTCAGATTTCCAAGAGCCTTGGCGGTCTTCTGGTCTATCGCCCTGACTTCACCAAGAAGGAAGCTGAGATACTGTTTGCTTAAAGTTTGTCCCCATTTATCTTAGAGGAAGAGTTGGGCCCCTGTTCGTTTGGTTATTCCACACTGTTTCTATATCCTTCAGCAATTTCACTTTGAATAGCATCAACTTTGAATACATGCCGAAATTTCCCTGTTTATACCAATAACATTTTTCCTTCAGTGAGAACCCAAATTCAACAGATAGCATCTGTTCTTTACAGATAGCATCTTTCTATTTATAATTTCTTCTTTCTTCCTTTGCTTGAAATAAACTTTTATGGGGTGGGGAAAAATGACATTTATTAGAATATATTTAAAAATCAATTTGTTTTCTCAGTAGAAGCTGTGAATCCAAGTAATTCAATTTAAGTCTTAAGAAAATTACCATACTAAATAGGACCAAGGTAAATTCAAAGCAAAATCTCAAAAAAAGCCACTGGGAGGAGACTTCCACTTACCGATTTCAGTCATGGTTATCCCTGGTGCTAACTGCCCATTGTTGAAAGAGCTATAGGTAAACAAGTTGGGTACGGATGTGAGGTCATAGATAGGTTCTTGCTTTATCTGTTTGATTCCAGTCATGTCAAGTCCTGACTGATCAGGGGACGGCTGACCGGAATCCACGTTGTAATAACCCTCAGACTTGGGCAGGTCAATGACGTGCCCGTTGGCATAAGTGCCGCTGGTCTCGTTGTTCAGGTTGCTCAGGCCGTTGCTAATGCTGCTGCTGTACACCCTGGCAAGGGCTTCTGCCTCCCCACTCTGCTGCTGCCGCTGTTCCTGCAGCCGCTGCTGGTGCTTCTGCACCTCAGCATACAGGCTGTCCCTTTGCTTCTTGGACATCCTCCCAAACTTCACAGCTGGGTTGGAGAGAAAAGCAGAAAACAGCACTTGTGGTTATCATTCGCGTTAACCACCTCAGGTACAACGGGCCATGGGATGGTTGTCCCTTCAACTTCAAATGCACAAATGTCTAGCACCATAACTTAAGAACCCATTCATTTGCACTCCACATCTGGGGAAAGGTTATATTCAGAGGGTACCTGTCCTGGTTTATGCCCACAGTGAGAAATAAATCTAAGCCAGGAAGAAATATAAAAACTTATGTATGTATTTCTCATTGCCACGAAGTTAGAAAGCATGTTTTCCTCTTTTTTTCTTACCTGTGGAAAAAAATGCAAAAAACCAAAATACCAAATTAGCAATAGTACCCGCTATTAAAATGTTAACCAACACTCATAACTAACTTTTCTCTTAATCTTTAGGATTACTAGATTGCCAGATTGGACCCTAGTATTTCACTTTCAAATCTATTTTCTGTTTTCTTTCTCAAATTTCTTTTTACTTTTTATAATAATTTTCTTTAAGAGACAGAGTCTTGCTCTGTCACCCAGGCTGGAGTGCAGTGGCATGATCATAGCTCACTGAAACCTTGGGATCCTGGGCTCAAGCAATCCTCCCACCTTGGCCTCCTGAGTAGCTAGGACTGCAGGTGCATGCCGCCAGGTCCAGCTTTTTTTTTTTTTTTTTAATTTTTGTAGAGCCGGGGCCTTGCTATATTGCCCAGGCTGGTCTTGAACTCCTGGCCTCAAGTGAGCCTCCTGTCTTGGCCTCTCAAAGTGCTGGGATTACAGATGTGAGCCACTGCACCCGGCCAGGCCGATTTTCTAAATAGTGTGTTGGGTAAGACCAAAGGCATGGGGCTGGGTGATAAACATAATTTTAAGTGATGGCATCATTTGCCTTCAGTTGGCTTTTGGGATCAAATGATAAGATTCTTTGGAAAATAGCAATTTGGGGCATCCAATGCCTAGCAAGTGACCAAAACAGTAACTATCTTTTCTCATTCTACCACTCCCAAGTTTTATTTTTCCTATCTCTTCTGGCAATATTCTCAGCAGTCTGAGGAAAAAGAAGGAAGAAGTGCCGCAAGTAGTCACAGGGTAATATCAAGGTGCTTTCATTTCAGTGTGTTGTTTCTTAAGATATTTAACCTCCTGAACTGTTGTGAATATTGACATTTCTCCTCACAGGTTGTCAACTGCCTTTTTAGGATGTGAACATCCTGAGTCACAGGCCTACCTTGTTTGAATTATCAAGCATTGTTCAGCTCATGTTAATAGTGGGGGCTACCACAAACTTGGAGGCTCCTCCCTGAGTTTCTGTTTGCTGTTCTTTTGTGACGGTATTCCCACCACCTCTTGGTGTTAGGAGCTCAGAGAATAGAGAAAGAAGGAAATGGAGTTTAGAAAAAGGCTCAGTTCCTGGATTCAATCATGAGGGTTGATGCTCTTCTGAGAATATCTAAATGGTGAAGTGCTTAAGAACTCTCTAGCACAAAGGGAACACAGAAGAGATTCCCACAGTCTGAAAGAGCTGCCATTCACCCTCCTCCTCCAATATTCTTCCAAAATTCATTTTCTTTTCCCATTGGGTACAGAGCTACCATATTTATCTGAGCATAGGCTGATCAGAATGGAGACCGTAATTCCTAAGCCCCCTCACTGGCAGGTACGTGCAGGTGATTAAGTTCTGATTAAGGGGAAGTAAATGCAAGTGTCGCATTCACTTGGGGGTATTGGGGCATGTTTTCCTCCTTCTTGCCTGCTGGATTGTGGATGTGAGGGCTGGGTTTGAAGAAGCCAAACTCTTTCTGTATCTTCTTAATCCTTCTTAAAAACCTACATTCTAGGGCTGGGTGCGGTGGCTCGCACCTGTAATCCCAGCACTTTGGGAGGCCAAGGCGGGCAGATCACGAGGTCAGGAGATCGAGATCATCCTGGCTAACGTGGTGAAACCCTGTCTCTACTAAAAATACACATACACACACACACACACACTTACACACACAGAATTAGCCGGGTATGGTGGCATGTGCTTGTGGGCGTGGTGGTGTGTGCTTTGTAGTCCCAGCTACTCGGGAGGCTGAGGCAGGAGAATCCCTTGAACCCAGGAGGCAGAAATTGCAGTGAGCCGAGACCGAGCCACTGTACTCCAGCCTGGGTGACAGAGGGAGACTCTGTCTCAAAAAACAAAACAAAACACAACAAACCAACCAAGCAACCAACCCCTACATTCTGGCTCTCTGATGCTGCCTAAGTAGGAAAACAAAGTGATAATTATCTAGTAATTTTTTCTGTGTGAAGACAAACAATCTGACTCATTCAGACTAAACTCCCCTTTCCATCTTAATGGTTGGTTTTACATGGTCTTGAATTATTTAGATGGTTGTTTTTAACTTTGTTTGTAGAGACACTACCTTTATTAGATTCTGATTCTCATAGACAAATTTATTTGCTTACTAATTGCAGTGACATTTCCAGTTTGTCTACATACCGAATTCTACAGTAACTTGTAGGGCAAGGTTCCTCTGTATCTTTATATTACATCTTTCTAACCAATTTATTACATATTATTCTCTAGGGGAAAAACACCTTTTGTATAGGGAAAAAATAAACAACTATAAATATTGATTCAGAAAGAACTTCCCCCTCTCCCCCAGGAAAGTAGAGCTCTTTATTTGCTGCCCTTCTGTCCTTTGCATTTGGGTAGGTTCAGAATAGCTCTTTGTTGTAGAGTTATGGAAGTGAATACAAGGTTTGTATCCATTGCTATAGATCAAGATTTTTGTTTTAGCTAGGGTAGATCTACTTTCCGACTTATTTTAGTAGAATAGTTTTGCATTTTATTGGTTCAAAATTTATAGGAATTAAAGATTGAGAATAAGAACCTCTTCTAACACAAAAACATAAATTTGTGTTTTTTTTAAAAAAAACCCTTTTCCATTTAATCCTTGCTTTAGATTTCTGTATACTCTGTATTTAGGTGAAATATACTTTGTAGATGACTGATTGCATTAATGACCCTGATTCCTCTTGTCTATTTCTTTCCATGCCCTTCCCCATGTCAGTTTGCAGTGCTCTTTCATTCTTTGCAGGCATCCTGCCCAGGGTCATGTGACTTACTGTGGACCAATGGAATATTGACAAATGTGACACAGCAGAGACTTGAAAAAGGCTTGTGTGATTGTGCACCTCACCATGACAAGGACATGACTGAGCTATCTGGCTAGAGGATAAGCTTGCTGGGGGATATGTGAAGCAGAGCCAGACCTCCTTGGTCATCCCAGGCAAGGCCATCTACAATCAGCAGAGCTATAGAACTGACCTGCAGCTGATGGACACAGAAATCTGCTGTTAACCACAGACATCATAATCACAAGCTAACAATGTCAAAAGAGTATGCTGCCAAGACCTCTGCCATGGGTAACATCTAAAAACTCAACAAAGAAAAGCTCTGCATTTTTTACAAAATTGACTTATCAGGTCACTGAGCAACTGAAATATTTTCAAAGAAACAACTTAAAACTACTACATTTTAGAGTTATTTCAGGTGTAATCCTAAATCAAAGACTTCACTGACAATGACTGTAATAGTATTCTATAATTAATTTTCCATTTATTTCAGAAACATTGATGAGCCAGTGTTTCAGTTTTGTGCCTCTTCTTGCAATAACAGTGGTGACAAATTTGGGAAAAAATTTACAGTACATGGCAAAAATAAACCTACTGACTTTCTTGACATAATTCATTTTCACTGTTTGTAAATACATTTGTTGTATGCATAGAACTATTTTAACAAAGGCCATGTTAATATTTCAGATATTAGCATTCTTCTTATCACTACATATTAATCAGACTGGCATATATTTTAACTGTCTGCCCCTCTCAAACTTGAATTATTCTGTTAATGACATTCACTTGTGTATAAAGACAGCCTCTTGTTAAACTGCTACCTCTTAAAGAAACCAGTACAATTCTGTATACATTGCAAGTGCTTATAAATATTCAATGATGTGGTATTTGCTCATGATATGCTCTTAACCCTCATTTTGATCCCATAATACTAAAGAACAATTTTATGTGAAAGTATCGGAAATCATTTTATATTTATTTGAATTGTGGTATTCTAAATGGAATAGAAGTTTTGGATATAACTAAAAGGTAAAGTCATAGCTCCTTCAAAGATTTCTATTAACACAGCACATGGACATGTGTTTTTGGTTTCAAGAGAGCCCAACTGACTATCCATCTATGACTTTCTATAAATTTCCAAAATCATTTTATCTACTACCTTCGGTTGTAAAGTTCTCTATATTTACATTTTGCTACTTACCAATGAAACTGGTCTCAATTTAACTCTTTTCAGCTTCAGAGATGTGCCTCTTCTGCCACCCTTTTTTTAGTGCTATAGGCTTTGTATTAGAAGTCTGATTCAATCTACCCAAGCCTATTCATTATTTTAAAATCTCTCTCTTCTCCTTCCTCTTTTTCTCCGACAGAACTCCTTGTGATGTTGAAATGTTCTCTTTGCTTTCCAATATGGTAGCTGCAAGCTGCATGTGCCTAATGAACACTTGAAATATAGCTAGTGTGACTGAAGAACTGAATTTTAAATTTTATTTAATTTAAATTCATTTAAATTTAAATAATTTAAATAGTGACATGTGGATTGGGCAATGTAGTTCTGGATAGAAGCTTAATCTGTGAAACCTGTCCTTTTAGGGCAACTTCTGTCTTTTTGTAGAGACATGCCACTTGGGAGGACATACACTAGTGAGTATCAATTTATAGTAGCACAATTGGAAACAGTTATCCTGAAGATTCCTTTGTAAAGGGTGTAGGTAAAAGAAAAAAATAAAATGATGGAGAAGATTCAGTAGGCTTATGCATGCTGCCAATTCACACACACACAGACACACACATGCACACGTCTTCACCTTTTTATACACATAAAGACACACGTATATGTTTCCAAGTGGATTTGATTTTTGATTCTTCATTTAAGCTAAATTTGAACAAATTCATTATTGATAAATTTGATGGCTACTGATATATTCGATAGCTAATAAACCGATATAGCAGTGAAATTTCAGGAAAGAATGAAAATCCAGTGTTTTCAACAGTTATTTTAAGCTATTTCCTAGTGGCCACATTAAGCAGCCAGGTATGATGAAATAAACATTCTTGGAGCCTAATTGACAGAGAGCAAATGCATATACCAAAGTGAAGATGCCACTTTATCTCTGAGGGAAGTAGGGGGCTGTAGAAAGCAGTTAGGTATGAGGGCACCTCACTTTGGCTATTGGTACAATTTCTAGAGCACTTTAAGAATATTTGCTGAATCAGAAGAAGGTAGGGATTCTTCTGATTCAGAAATAACCGTGCCTTTCATTCTTGAGCCTTTACTAGACATAGGTAATCAACCATAATTTCAGGGCTTTTGATTCATTCAATACTACATACTAGGCAATACTTATCAATAGGAGATAAAACCTATTCAGCTTCCCTGGTATTAGCATAATTTACTTGGCATAAGGCACCCTTTCTAATCAAGGTTCAGACCAAACTTTCTCTGTATGATATAGTGAAGAGGCAGCTTTTTCTCTTAGAGAGAATCATTTGTTTTCTCTTCTGCTACAGCCCCTTCTTCTCCAGATTCCCCACCCCACCCACACCCCCCTGACCATTTCTCCTCATGATAAATTTCACATAAGATGTGCTTAGGAGGCATTTTTGAAGATGTTCCCGGCAGCCTCAGGATTGTCTCTGGACCTAAAGTTGAAATGAATCATTATTCTTAATCCTCAGTGTCCTTAGACACTATATTGCTTTTATTTGCATAGAGGTTTATGTGCTGCAATGAATTCCTTCCTCCTTGAGAATAAATTGTGGCTCTGTTAAATGACCCTCCCATCCTCCCGACACATTTCTTTTATGTTACAGGATTCAGACCATCTAAATTTTGTGGGCTGATGTCACTAAATCTGTTGAATCTGCCTGGGATCATATATTCATCTCTTGCCCATGATTCTGTTCACCAGCACAGACTCAGACCTGCTCTTCCAGAAAGATACTTCCTTTTATTGTAGGAAGAAGTAACAAAATCAAATACCCTATGGCTTATCTCTTCGCACAATTATTAATGGAGCTTTTCGGATACTGCGAATTAAAGTGCTACCTACTGCCACATGGTAGAAATGAAGTGCAAAGTCATCAACTCAGATTCCCATATAATTACACGAAATAAGTATCAAAAACTACTTAATCCTCTCTCTTAATTTATTTGCCTTGATTATACAGAAGTACCCATTGCTATAAATTTATCTTAGGAGTAAATATATCTGGTTAGTGAGCCAAGTAAAACAAGTAAAACAAAAAAAATCAGTTAATAGAAAAATTTTGGAAACCTCGTCTTTGTAGCTTTAGAAGCTACCTATAAACTGAAGGGTTTCAGGTCAGATTCTTTTTTTTTTTTTTTTTTTTTGGTCAAATTTGTTTTATAGGTGTACTTTTCTGCAGGACAAGTTTAGATGGATTGGGAATTAGAGAAAAGGTAAAGAATCTAATCACTCACGAAATCCCTTTATACTAAATGCATGCCAATTATTCACATTTCTTTAAAATTTGGAAGTTTCTTGTTTTGTGTGTGTCTATACAGCCTTGAATTTCACTAGAGGGAGTGCGACCAGAGGCCCAGAATCCACACTGACTGACATAAAGACAGAAAGTGTCAGGGCATTGTCTATGTCTTAGGCTCTAGGTAGAAGGGATTTCCATCGTTTATTCAACAAACATTTAGGTGTGTGCTTTTAAGCAGAGCCTGATGTTTTAGTGGGAACAAGACAGAAATGGCCCCAGGATTCAGGGCCACTCACTGTATGATACAAGGGTGATGTGTCCAATGTCAGCAGGGAAAGAATTACTTTGGATGAATGAATGAAAACGGAAAACAAAGCTAGGTGAAACTCTTCGTTCATCTTGTTTGAGTTTATTTGTCCTCTTTCATTACTCTAAGATGTTCCCTTGGGAAGCCAAGCCATTCAGTGTGGGTGGGCGTCAAGGTGGAGTGTAGAAGGTATGACATTCTGAGGAAGACATCACCTACACAGCCTTTCTAAGACTTGGACTTCGCTCTAGCCTTTGGAAACTTCATTATGGGCTCAGATAGTCCAATTCCTCCTCTGGGTAGCTATGACCAGTCAGCAGGACTTCCAGGCTTCCCATAGAGGCATATGCAATTCCTTAGTGTCTCCACATAGTAAGCAAGCCCAGTCAGACCCGCCCAGTGAACATACTCAGATGTGGTCCTGGTTTGCTTAGGACTTTCCGGTATTATCTCTGAAAGTCTCATGTCCCAGGAAATCCCTAATTTGCAAGCAAACCTAGACAGATGGTCACCTTCAACCTAGGCCTATGTGGCTTGCACTAAACCTAGTTAGCACAAGTTGCTCCCTGAGCTACGGTAAAGTCTGGGCTTTCTTATTTCATAGGCAATGCTCTATTTTTGTATATTCTTACTTTTCCTTGTAATGCACTACCAGCACAGTGATTTTCTTTTCTTCTTATCCCCAATTCCCTCATCTAGAATTCTTCCAGCAGCTTAAATAGACTCCAGCAAAGCATCCATTTGAAAGGGCTTAAGTAAGAAACAGGAAGGTAATGTCTTACCATCTCTTGACATTCCTAGGGCAAGACACTTCTGCAGTCGGCAGTGTTGGCAACGGTTTCTGTTCGTTCTGTCAATTAAACAGTTTCTCTGCCTTGGGCAGGAATAAGAAGCATTGTTCTGCTGGCTCCTCCTAAAGAATCCCTTGAGGGAAAAAGAGAAGGGGAGGGAAACAGATTTATAAGAAGGGAAACAGAGAACATTAATGTATACATTTGCTACATTTTCTACAGTGAACATAACTGAGTTTAATTTTTAAAGCTCTTTGGATACCTTTTCTTGTATGGCTTGCAGATATTTCTGCTGGGGAAAATAGATGCTATCTGCAAAGATATGAGGGTATCATTCATTTACCCATTCACTCATTCATTCATTCCTTGAATCAATGTTTGCTAAAGACATTTGCAGCTGCGCTGTTCTATGCAGAAATAAACAGAAGTTTCTGCTCTGCAAAGAGCAGTGGGGAAGGAGTAGCAAAGGAGATTACTAAACCAAACATGACAGAACTTGATGGGAAAAATCACACAGGTTTGTGTCAAGTGCTGTGGTGGTGGTGAGGAACTTGAGGTATTGGTAAGAAAAAGCAACACTGAGGAGTATGCACTACTGTTTTCTTAGTTTCTAAGATGTGTTTTTCCCCACCATAAAATTTTTGAATTTGGCTCGAATGCAGCTGAAAAGTGTCTTTTTTTTTTTTTTTTTTTACTTTTTGAGGTGTCTTGCTATGCTGTTCACGCTAGAGTTCAGTGGCTATTTGCAGGCAGGATCATAGTGTACTGTGGCCTCAAACTCCTAGACTCAAGTGATCCTCCTGCCTCAGACTATAGCTGGGACTACAGGTGTGTGCCACCGTGATTGGGTCTGGAAAGTTGTTTTTAATAATCAACCACACCATTGAAAAAAGAAAATATTATATATAAGCTGTCTAACAACAAAAAGTACTAAGTAAAAACTGAATGAATGGTCTCTACTTGGCGTCAGGCTACTCAGTGTAAGATGTCTTCATGCAAGTACATTTGGGTTCATCAGGTACAAAATGAACTGCCAGTGACCATACACTGCTTGTCTAAATAAATCCACAGCTGAGTTGATTTTTAAAAGATTTCTCCTTAGTTGTCTTATAGAAAACTCTATTGGGGAAAATAAGCATTTTCTCGAGATAGATAAGTTATCATTCGTCCATTCACTGACTCATGTAATCGATTTCCCTAATTACTCTTTGCTTTTGAATTGTCTAGAGCAAAAAAGGAAAAGTGCAACGTGTCATGAGCAAAATCATGGTCTACATTAAGCTTTCTAAGAGAAATTTTGGGAAGAGATATCCCATAGCATCATCTTTTGGATGGAGGAAGTCTAGAAAAGTTCAGGAATGGTAGATTCAATGCCTATCTTGCAGAGAAGCCTGGAATAGATCCCCTGACTTCCCTCAAACAGCTTCTGTGTTTCCTCAACTATCTACAGGATGAACAAGCAGGGCCAGGGCTAGGTACGCCTAGTGAGGCAAACACCTTGCCCACAACATTTAAAGGTCGTCTAAAATTTTTGTAATTAGAAAATACAATATTTTAACACAATGTGTTAAAAATCTACACTAATGCAAAAATACCCAATAGTTTAAAGAAACGATCTGTGTTATTCATTCTCCTTTTGTCTTCAGCTCCAATATGGCTCAGTGTGGCACTGGTGAAGAGAGCTTGATCAACCTGTGAGGAAACTCAGACACGGAGGTGTGGCCGAGCATCTCCTCAGAGAGAGAGAGAGTCCCAACTGGCTTAGCCATTCAACAGGGACTAGTTTCATCCCTATAGATCCAAGTGCATTCCTTATTTAATAAACCAGTGATTGCAGAATGAGACATCTGACTGTCCAGTTTGACTGAATTCATGGAGCATCTTAGAATGGAGATCAAACGTAAGCTCCCAGGGATTGAAATGATGTACTTTATATACCATGAAAACTGTCAGGAAGCATAACCTCAGCCCATCAGTCTTGATTAAAGATGACTTGAAATTTACATTTTAAGACAGAATTGTGTGGTTTTTATCTTTGGATACTCTAGTGCTACTTAGCAAAAGAGTTGACAGGACAGAAAAGACTTTTCTGAAGTCACAGCTACAGCCCTAATTTAAGACCAATTTGACATTAATTACGACTCGTTTCTTGCTTATCTGTTGCTCATTATTGCAAATGAGGTTTTTGGCATGAAAAAGAGATTGCGTTCCAAATTTTATTGAATGAATAGAAATTTGAATAAGTGCACAAGCTGAATTGATGTTATTTAGAATGGGTTGTTTATGTTGACTTGAAAACAGTATTATGAAAACTCAGAGGTTGATACTGAATGTGCTGACATTGACATCAAATTCTGAAGAGAATTTTTAAGTTCTGTATTTGCAGAAAAAAGTAGCATATTTACAAATGTGGGTTTTTTCCATGAATTTAAAAAAAATAGTGTGGTGTACAGTGCCATTTTGACTAAAACCTCAGAGTATGCTTCATAATAACAGCATAATTTCTTTGATTGTGGATTCTTCCTTTAAATAGAAAAGATGACACTTGTTCTTGGCTATTGGCTTGCTGGGTTATATTTGTGCACTAGTTAAATTTTTTTGGAAATTACTGTTTAAAATATTTTGCTTTTTAACTTGAACATATCCCCATCTTTTGAAATCACACATTTTTCAGATAGAGCTTATACAATCAAATGCCAAACATCTCCATTTTGATATTGATCTAAAAATCAGTTTTAGTAGATATTATGTAAACCAGAGCTCTCAAGATTGCATAACAAGCCAATAGAATGGTAGAAATACTTTCAATGGAGAGGATTCTGACTCCTAAACTATTACTGTTTATGAAGAAAACTATTTGTCTATCTGCCTAGAGGAAGTAATAACTTATTCAAGGAGGGTAAAAAATTGCTGACATAATTTTGTTTTCTTGTTTATTCTTGATGAGTTGAAAAATTGCATTAAAGTGGACAACATGCAATTCTTAATTATAGATCTGCAGAGGAACAGAATGTGAAGAACATCTCACGATATTCACAAATAGATTATCACTAATCATCTTTAAAGTAGAGCAGTGTGTTGACAGGTTAGTACGTTAATATCATGCTCCTTCTTCTTCCCTCTCCCACTTTATTCTTACTTATTTCTTTTTCTTTTCTTCACTCCGGTTTTAATTCCAAGACTCATGCCTTTTTGAGACCATTAGGAAGGCATTGTCAATTTATCACACAGTACCAGTATTTGACAGTTACAGTGTGTTTTGCCTTGTTTATATTTGAAATCCTGTTTAAGATTAAGATTAGATCTTAGACTCTATGACTGTACTACACTTCCTTCAGTTTACTGGCCTTAAAAGAATAATTCACTTTGCTTGCTTCTTTGATCAAAAATATAATTGTTCTTGCCAATAACTTTACCAGCATATTACCTTTCCTTCCCAGACTGTGGCTGCATTTTATTTGTTCTGGTTACACATGGTCCTTTAGCGTTAGCTATAGAACTGTTTTGATTTCCCCTGGCTATTATGTCTCTCACACTCACTTTCTTTCCTTCTAAGGATTCATTATTAAAACTTACTGTTAAATTTCAACATTCTCTTATTTCAGATTAAGTCTATGTTTACTGCTATTCCTCCAGCTCTTTATTTAAGAAAGCAGCTTGCTCACAGGAATTAGTTTGCCACGGGAAGGATGAGTGGAATCTGTCTGGAAGTGGAACACTGGATTGAGACTGAAAAACCCCATGTTTTTGGCCATGCTCTGTTCTTTACTGTCTGAATCAATGATGTTGATCAGATGACATAATCTTGTTTATACCTCAGGACCTCATCGGAAAATGAAGAGGTGGGTGGGGGCAGGTGAATTTTAGTCGATTTAGAGTTAATCTCGTCGGCTTCTAACATACCATGCTTCCAGTTTTCTTTTCTTTTCTTTTTTTTTTTTCCTGTAACATGAGAATAAAGGATGGCCATATGCATATTGTAGCTGTTACCTTGACTTCCTCTTTCTCAAGCAGAAAGTTAAATATATACCTACTAGTTTATAATCTTTATTTTAACCTTTAGTTTTTTCATATAGTAATAAGTGCCTTGGAATTTACTGGAGACAATACTGCTAAAACAGCAAGAGTCAGTGTTTGTATCTCTGTAAATGTGAATAATCCAAGGTTTTAAATACGCATCCATTTTTAAGGAGCTGCTGACCAGTTAGACAATAACAAAAAGGTAAAAGGCAAAAGAACAGAAAATCAACCCTCCCACCCACCACGCAAGAATTCCTGAATGTCAGCAGCAGGCAGAAGGATCCTTTAGCCAGCCTTCCTTAAAAAGGTGTCACCGCATCTTGTGAGGTACACAGATGCCCGAGGCAAATACAGAACCGTGCTGTATGAAAGTCCCATACCTTGCAGCCTTCACATGTGATGACTCCGTAGTGGATCCCAGAGGACTTATCGCCACAAATTTTGCATGGTATCACTTCAATTTGTGCTGAAAGGAGAAAACAGACATTTTGAGCATACAGAAGTTTTCTTTCTCCTTTCACTCTTCCTATCTCTCTCCCCATCTATCTCTGCCTTGATGTTTGTATTTGAAAATACTCGGGTGTGAGCGGTGGTGTGGGAGTCATCCATTAGTATTTGCATGGCTGTCCTAAGCTTCTTCTAAGACAAAGTACATTTCTCTGCCACAGTTTGCTTCGTTTTTCTCAAACTAAAAAAATACAACCAGAAACCAGTTTTCCAGTCTTGCATTCACTGTTTTCTCCTTTGTGAATTTGACCTTAAAAGTAGTGGGACTCAAAAAGCCTTTGAACCCACGGCTTTTCTTTTCTTATTTTGCACTTGAAACATTAAGTTACTGAGATCTTTCACATGGCCTTACCTCAGTGATATTTAAAATAAATACATAAATAAAGCAAAACTCTGGGAGGGAGCAGTGCATGGTAGCTTTATACATTGTGTGGCTGGATGTTTACTTACAAAAATGTCAATAATAAATCAGTCCAATATTTACTGAGCATGCTGTATATATTCTCTAAAATAATAAAGGCTATTGATGGAGGATAACATATGCTAATGATACTAATAATCTAATTAATAAAATGAAATTAATACATGGAGAAATCAGGATAAATTATGAGGGTACTAAATATGAATTCAATACAAACTGAAATAGTTTCATTGGAGATGAAGGCATTTTTGTTGATTCTGAAGATCGTGCAGGATTTAATTAGGCCGAAGGGAAAGGCAAAGGGCATTTCTGTTGGCAGAAGGGAAATGAAAAAAGATTGGAGGCCTGGGATGATTGTGGATTGTGATCATTGAGACAATAACTTGGCTATAATGTAAATTTAGGTCAGATGATTGGCTAGAGGGTTGATGCCAGATTATGGAGTTCCTGGGGTTAGGCAGAGAGGTTTTCATCTGATCTCACTGGCCATAAGGAATCAACGAAGTGAACAGGGTAAAGAAACGATCAAAGTAACTCACCTTAGAAAGGTGAGTTTGGCAGGCTACCCATAAACAAGCAGAAGACCAACTAAAGATTACTTCTAACTTGGGTGTTAGGAAATAAAAACATGGCTTATTACATAAGTGGTAGGATAAATGGAGAGGAAGATGTAAATAGAAAGATGGTTCAAAGGCAGAAGCTAGATTATATGATTAAAAAAGGGAACCGATATGGAAACGAAGAGTCAAAGGTGACTCCTAGTTTCCTAGCCAAGAGGCTGAGATAAGGTAGTAAGTTGGACAGAAATGGGGTTGTTGGTAAGGCAGTTACTTTGGTGGAATATGGTGGGGCATGGGATTTCTATTTTCTATGTGTGCAATTTGGTGTAAAGTCCTGTATATAGAACCTCTTGGTAAGATGATTTTAAATAATCAGCACACAGGTTATGGATGGATCCATGAGACAAAATTTATTTAGAATGTAGTGATTCCTATGTCTGATAGTATTCTAAGAGTTGTTAAAATTATACACACTAGAAGATCTGCTATTTCCTCTTCCAATTTAAAATAATTATGCAAAATATACTTCAAAATGCTTTGTATATCAATCTGCCACTTGGATGCTTTTCTACAGTTTCTCACTCTTGCATATACAAAACAAATAAATGCAAGACATTGCCCTCTTTTTCTTATTATTTTACATTTTTAAAAAAAGACAATACTTAGCTTTAGGGCAGTACATTGAATTTTTAAAAAAGTAAATATTTCACAGAAATTTCAAATCATCTTTGTAAGCAAAAAAACCTCAGTGTTGTGTGCCTATTTTTCATGTGAAAAAATTGAGGATCCAGGTTAAGTTCTGCTTTTGAGGTGATTTGGGAATTGACAACCAGAAATTAGCTAAATATCCTGATACTTCATTCAGTAACCATTCTCTGACTTCCACACAGACAAAATAAGATTACAGTTTTAAATTCCTATATTACTCCAATAGCTCCAGCTAAAGAGCTAATGATAAAAAAAAGAAGAGACAAAGTCACCTCTAAAATACTTATGAGACTAAGTACACATTTCTATTCATTTCTTTTTATTTTAGCTTTTAGATTACACGAGCTAGTATTTGTTTTCAAGATTTTGTGATAGGAGAAAAATATGAGATTTGATGTTATTCTATTCTGTCCTTCTGGACTCCAGTCCTTAATCTGTTAATGATTGGAGCCACGGCCAAGATAAAATATCTGATCTTATGTTTTCTAGTTTATAAAGCTTAACTGACAAACTTCATAGATTTGTGAGGATCAAACAGATATTTTATGTAGAAGCACCTTGTACAATGCTGAAGAGCTAGGAAATGTTAGTCTTCATTATCATCATCATCATCACATCAATCATTATTGTTAACTGGTTTTCTAAAACTTTTGGACACAAAATATGACAAGCCACATTATTATTCCTTTATCAAAGATCTTTTCATTTAAAAATAATCTAATAAATGACACAGCAAGTCATTTGTACTATGGTTTTTTTTTTTAGCAATAACCTTTCAAATGTTGGATTTTTATAACGATTACAAAATTGACTAAAAATCTCAGTTATCCATTGTATAGTTTTTAGCTTATATAATATTAAGTCAAAGGTTCTCTTTGCATAAATTACTCCCCAGGGAGTAGCTTACACGTGGGGAGAATCTGCTTCTATAAGTTCTTAATTATAAAATGATCTAACTTTAAAGGAAATGAAAATAGAGATAATTTGCCCCCTGGGGTGTGACAAGATGTTTTTGAAAGCCACAGAGGTTATCTTACACAACTTTGGAAATACAAATGAGATAAGGAACATTTGATAGAGCATCTGCATATTTATACATATTTATAATCCAGGCTCAACATGTAATCCTGAAGAACTATAAACATCTTAACAACATTTTTAAAGAGAAATAAGTCACTTAAAATGGTATATGTGTACAGCTGTGTGTGGAAAGGGGTTATCAGTTTGGAAATCTGTGACCATTTTAACTTATTGCAATATAATAAATCATCTGAGGTTTATGATAGGTAGAGGTAAATTTAAGTCATTTAAAATACTAATTCTTTTCATTTTCTCTCATGTAAGGAAATAAACTGCTTCTGAGCTGCAGCTTTATAGTTTATACTTTTTTTTTTTTTTTTTTGAGATGGAGTCTTGCTCTGTTGCCAGGCTGGAGTGGAGTGGCGCGATCTCAGCTCACTGCAACCTCCGCCTCCCCGGTTCAAGCGATTCTCCCGCCTCAGCCTCCCCAGTAGGTGGGACCACAGGTGTGCGCCACCATGCCCAGCTAATTTTTGTATTTTTAGTAGAGGCGGGGTTTCACCATGTTGGCCAGGATGGTCTCAATCTCCTGACTTTGTGATCTGCCTGCTTTGGCCTCCCAAAGTGCTGGGATTACAGGTGTGAGCCACCATGCCCGGTCTATACTATGTGTTTTATAAAGCACATCTTCCAGACAGCATTTCACAAACTGATTAGAACAACAATCCCATTATTTCTCCAATGCCTGCCATTTCTCAATATCTTGCCACTATAACAGGCATGGGCTCTTGTGGAATTGTCTTGCAGTGAATACAGATCTAGTGACATGCTGTTGACTACGGTTTCCAACTGAACATCTTGGGAGGATTTGGTTGTTTGGACCTCACCAGCTGTTACAATGAAGGTTATAGAAGGAAACTGAAGAAAGAGTTTGACCTTTGTATTTTGCTTGACTCATGGATTTATTCAACAATAGTATTCCCTAAGAGACAAACTTAGAGGAACTGAAATGCCCTGAGAGATGGCTTGAGTGAGGTTTATTCATTTTTCATTTTTTCAATTTCTTAGATATTCATTTCAATTATATTTTTCTATTGGTAATCCTTTGTGGAGACTATAGTTAAAATGTTATGTATTAATTAATATTTTTGTTTATAAAATCAATGCTATATAATTTTATCTTTTTTGAAACAATATTATGACAGTGTCAAAGAGTGTCATGAAAGATTTAAAATAATTTGCTGCTTTACTTTATATTAGAACAATTGATGAAGTACAATTAGTTTACTATCTAGTGATCTGGCAGGCAGATCCTATTCAACAATTATGGAATAAACAAAATTTCTCTCCCTCTTTGAAGATGGCAATTCTCTCCCCCGAGCTCCCCCTGAAAACCCCTTCTTTGTTTAGAGTTCCCTGCCACAACTTTGCACAAAACTACCATGTTTTCACTTCTTCCTGCGTGTCAAAACACACACATTTTTAGTTCTGCCCCCTCAGAACCTCCGCTAGTAACAGCAGGTGTTAAGATTATATAAACTAATCCAGCTAATGAGTTAACTAGAAAATGCATCACATTGATTCAACAAAATACCTTAACTCTTAAAAGCATCCATTAAGAATGGTAATAATAACAGACTTTTCACGTACGTTCTGGTTGGAGGTAACATTTTTACTGTGTTTGTTCTTATGGCTCTCAATTCTCACCATTCCAACTCTTACAATTCAACTTGGCCATTCCTATATTCTGGGCATTTTAAATCCATTGAAGAGAGGGACAAGATCATACTTTGTTTTCTATGGTGTCTAAAGGAGAATTTTTATAACTCCTTGAAGTAGTGGTTCTAAGTGTTTTATTTATTTCAGTACAACCACGAGATTTGATATACTCCTTCTTATAAAAGAGGCAATAAGCAATATTAATTTTTTTTGAGACAGGGTCTCACTTTGTCATCTAGGCTGGAGTGCAGTGTTATTGTAGCTCACTGCAGCCTCAAATCCCCAGACTCAGGGGATACTCCCATCTCAGCCTCCTGAGTATCTGGGACTGTGGGTGTGCACCACCATGCCTGGCTAATTTTTACATTTTTTGTAGGGACAGACTCTTGCTATGTTGTCCAGGCTGGTCTCTAACTTCTGGCCCCAAGTGATCCGCTTGCCTTGCCCTCCCAAAGGGCTGGAATTATAGGCATGAGCCACCATGCTGGGTCTGATTTTTCATATTTGGGATAAAGAGAATGAACCAGAGATTGTGGGGGATATATATTTTGGAAAAGGCCCCCAAGTGATTCTTGTATATGATGAGGCACCCATTGGGAATTAAATGAGTTAAGTTATTAGCTAGGAATTTTCTCTACCACATAAATCACCTGTGAAGGTGGAAAAACCCAGGGACAGGCCAGATCTGAACATTTTAAAGAGTCACCAGGAATTCTCTCTGTTTTCTCACTTTTGGTTTGGGGCTATACTTGTAGCATCTTTGTTTTCTGCTCTCTTTCTTTTTTTTTTTTTGCCTTAAGGACATCTGACCCGGCTATGATTCCTGGACACCGGACACTGTATTCCTAGACACAGACTACATTCTAGGACATTGGATTCACCTGTTAGCTTCTGTTTCCCATAATTTTACAGTTATGCTAAAAGTGGGCAGTGCAATTAAATCTCTTAATGTCTGAGTAAAGCACAATTTACACATGTAGAAATTTCCAATAAAGATGACTATTTTGGTTAAAAATCCTTTTGCAGATGGTCTCAGTAGCCCAAGTTGTATCTCATCTACCCAAATTGTATCTCATCTACCATCTGCGACAAATCCAAGTTAAAAATCTCTGTTTGTACTCTTTCCCTCTCTCACTGGCAGACTGATAAGTATCTATCTCTATTAGGTACAAAATATTCTGATGTCACCTAATAACAAAGCCAAAGGTCTGTGATGCAGCAGGTATCCCTGGGAACCAGTTCCACTGTAACTGTGATTCATCAGACAGTAGCCCCAAGGTTGGGATGGGATAGGATCTTGGAAAAATAAGATCCTCAGAGGACAAATATAAAAGTCTTGAACTTCGGCTGCTATACCATGCTAGAAGGTGGTGATTCTAAAAGATTCCTGTTATTGGATTGTGCCCATGTGTATCTCATCAGTGCAGAGTGCATCTCAACATCAGCTTCCTGTCTAAATATACAATATGGTGCATGAAATTCAGTGCACTCTAATTTCTACTATAACACTCTCACGTCTATCAGCATCTGGGGTCTTCTCTGTAATACTCTGGGTGGTGGGCTGTGTGAGTTTTCTGTTCCAATGGCTGATAGCTCCTAAATAACTTAAAGATACATTTGGCTTTATATTATTTTAATTCCCTATACCATTTATCATCGAAAGTTAGATTAAGAAAAAAATTACTACCATATGATAATGACAAAAGAAGATCATTTTCAAAGGCATCATGTGTAGGATTATCACAATAGAGGCTGATTTATCTTACATATGAACATTTACCCCTGAAGTGTTTGCTCACTCCCCAGAGGACTGAAACAACAGAACATGAGACCAACAAATAACGACAGCAATTAGTATAATCATTAAGAGAAAATACTGATAAGTTAAATATTCCCCTTGTAAACAAAGTAAATCACTTTATAAGTTGTAGCGGCTTTGAACTCATACTTTAGGAATTAATTCCCATTAAATTCATATTTTCCTGTCAACATTTTAATTATAATGGGATAACTTGTGTGTGGGACCCGACGTTATTCAGGTTGAGTGAATGTCTTTTCGACCACTCAAGGTGTGGTCCACAGAACAGTGGCACTGGCATCTCCGGGGATCATGGTAAAACTGCAGACTACCACGACTCACTCAAGACCAGCTGAATCAGAATTTGCTTTAGAATGAGATCCCGAGGCTAGCATTCGAGTTTGAGAAGCACTGTTCTGTGATGTCCAGGTAGCCACAGTTTTAGCAACTGTAAGAACTGATGGAATTTTAAATTTCCCTGGATTCTGGAAAAGTGGTCTCTGCTTTTGCCTTTTAGGCATTTCCTTTGGATTATAAAGGCAGTAGGATAATTGAAAGATTAGAAGAAAATAAAAAAAAAAAAAAGAGAGAAAACTCTGGCCACTAATTGACAAGGCAGAAAAAAGAGAACACAGCATATTCCAGAAATATCTTGCGTTACTGTAATTAACACCCAGTGTACCAGGCTTCCTTTGCAGATTTAATGATTGTTACCTGCACCCACATTTTCTCCGCATTCTAGCAATGTTTGGTAATGGCACCTCCCTCTTCTGTACACTCACTCTTGCGGTTGTGGCTACTAGCTTGCTCCTTGGATACTCAGTACTGACAAAGGCTCTCTCGAAACGGTTAAAAACCATACAGTTTTTCTATTTTAAAAATTGAATGGTACTTCTTTTGATAAAGGTAAGGGAGATCAAGCAGTTTTTTGAAACCAAGCAATGAACTCATTTTGGCTATTCACGGTAGTTCTGGAAATCCAACATGTGAAAAGCTGTCCTGTCTCATTGAGGCAGATTAGTTAACACGGAGTTCAATGGTCATGATGGATATTTATGGCATTCCTCTCATCTGTTGTGTGCTGTCCTGAGACTTGCTGACTCAAAGTGTGGTCCCTGACCAGTAGCATTGGCCTTCCCTGGGTGCCTGATAGACATGCAGCATTTTGCTCCTACCCTGGGCCTATAAGAATCTGGGTTGTGGCTGGGCACGGTGGCTCATGCCTGTAATCCCAGCATGTTGGGAGGCTGAGGCGGGTGGATTACCAGGTTAAGAGATCGAGACCATCCTGGCCAACATGGTGAAACCCTGTCTCTACTAAAAATACAAAAATTAGCTGGGTGTGGTGGTGCGCACCTGTAGTCCCAGCTACTCGGGAGGCTAGGGCAGAAGAATCGCTTGAACTCGGGAGGTGGAGGTTGCAGTGAGCTGAGATCACATCACTGCACTCCGGCCTGGGCGACAGACCGAGACTCTGTCTCAAAAAAAAAAAAAAAAAAAAAAAAAAGAATCTGGGTTGTAACAGCATCTCTGTGATTCATATACACGATAACATTTCAGAGGTTCTAAAAAAGAGGAAAGCAATACATTCTATAATTTACCCCTCAGGATCTCCATTCCCAAACCTCTCCTCTCTGTGAAGAGAACTTTATTTATTTCTCGCTCTCTATATGAAGACATGTACTCTACTTGATAGCTCATTTTATCCAGTTATGAAAAGAAGAAACAGAATTATTTGCTTCAGTAAATAAAACTCGTCTGTCTTTAGTTCCTTATTTTTTTTCTAAACCCCTTTCTCTAGCCTACATTTAGTTTAAACCTTCAACAGGAAGCTCGTGATTACACAGCATCACCTTCACTGAAGGACAGGGATGGGGCACACCACAAAACCAGGTCTCAGAGATAATTTAGAATGACCAGGCAGAGTTTATTCCTTGGAGAATAATTCAAAAAGAGCAAAATATATCGTTTCAGAAAATGAAAAAAAAATACAACTTTTCTATGTTAAAAATAAAATTGCATTAAGAGAATGGAGAGACGTCAGGACTGGGAGAAAATATTGTGAAACATGTATGTAATAAAGTACTTGAATCCAAAATATACAAAGTGCTCTTAAAATTCAAAAAGTGGCAAAATATCTGAATAGACACTTAACCAAAGAAGATTTATGAATGGAAAATAAGCATATGAAAAGATGCTGAATATCATATGTCATTAAGGAATTGCAAATTAAAAGCAATGAGGTGCCACTATAAACCTACTTAAAAAACTGATAATGCCAAATGCTGGAGAGGATACAGAACAAATGGAATGTTTGCTTATTGCTGCTAGGAATGCAAAATGGTACACCCACTTTGGAAGGCAGTTTGACAGTTTCTTACAAAGCTACCCATAGTCTTACCAAACCACCTAACAATTGTGTGCCTAGGTATTTACCACTGAACTGAAAACTTATGTCCACATGACAACGTGCACACAAATATTTATGGCAACTTCATTCATAATTACCCAAAACTGGAAACAACTAAGATGTCCTTCAACAGGTGAACAGACAAACCAACTGTGGTACATTTGTGCTTTGAAATATTATTTGGCAATATAAAAAGAGCTATTAAGCCACGAAAATATATGTTGGAAACTTAAATGGATATTACTGAGTGAAACAAGACAGTTTGATTCCAGCTACATAATATTTTTCAAAGGGCAAAACTACAAAGATAATTTAAAAAATCACTAGTTGCCATGGGTTTGGAGTGGAGGAAGAGGATGAAGGGGTGAAGGGCAGGGAATTGTTAGGGAAGTGAAACTCTTCTGTACAATACTGTAATGACAGATACACATCATTACAGATTTGTCAAAACCTATAGAATAGTACAACACAAAGAATAAATGGTTAATAATAATGTATCAGTATTGGTTTATAATTGTAACAAGTATGCCATACTTATGCAAAATAACAATAGAGGAAATTGTGTCTGGGGGGTTGGTGAGTGCACAGAACTCTATGTACTATTTGCTCAATTATTTTGTAAATCTAAAGTGGTGCTAAAAATGTTTATTAATTTTTCAAAAAAGTGAATTGCACAGAGGTGCTTCTTTTGCTGGAGATAGTGAGGAGCATCTGAGAGGGTCCAGCAAAGACAAGTAAGGAGTACTTTAAGAACAACCAACTCCCACTGCTCAACTACATGGAAACTGAACAACCTGCTCCTGAATGACTACTGGGTACATAACGAAATGAAGGCAGAAATAAAGATGTTCTTTGAAACCAATGAGAACAAAGACACAACATACCAGAATCTCTGGGACACATTTAAAGCAGTGTGTAGAGGGAAATTTATAGGACTAAATGCCCACAAGAGAAAGCAGGAAAGATCTAAAATTGACATCCTAACATCACAATTAAAAGAACTAGAGAAGCAAGAGCAAACACATTCAAAAGCTAGCAGAAGGCAAGAAATAACTAAAATCAGAGCAGAACTGAAGGAAATAGAGACACAAAAAAACCCTTCAAAAAAATCAGTGAATCCAGGAGCTGGTTTTTTTGAAAAGATCAACGAAATTGATAGACTGCTAGCAAGACTAATAAAGAAGAAAAGAGAGAAGAATCAAATAGACACAATAAAAAATGATAAAATGGATATCACCACCGATCCCACAGAAATGCAAACTACCATCAGAGAATACTATAAACACCTCTACGCAAATAAACTAGAACATCTAGAAGAAATGGACAAATTCCTCGACACATACACCCTCCCAAGACTAAACCAGGAAGAAGTTGAATCCCTGAATAGACCAATAACAGGCTCTGAAATTGAGGCCGTAATTAATAGCCTCCCAACCAAAAAAAGTCCAGGACCAGACGGATTCACAGCTGAATTCTACCAGAGGTACAAAAAGGAGCTGGTACCATTCCTTCTGAAACTACTCCAATCAATAGAAAAAGAGGAAATCCTCCCTAACTCATTTTATGAGGCCAGCATCATCCTGATACCAAAGCCTGGCAGAGACACAGCAAAAAAAAGAGAATTTTAGACCAATATCCCTGATGAACATCGATGCAAAAATCCTCAATAAAATACTGGCAAACCGAATCCAGCAGCACATCAAAAAGCTTATCCACCATGATCAAGTTGGCTGCATCCCTGGGATGCAAGGCTGGTTCAGCATACACAAATCAATAAATGTAATCCAGTATATAAACAGAACCAAAGACAAAAACCACATGATTATCTCAATAGATCCAGAAAAGGTCTTCGACAAAATTCAACAGCCCTTCATCCTAAGAACAACCAACTCCTGTAATTCCAGCACTTTGGGAGGCTGAGGTGGGCGGATCATGAGGTCAGGAGTATGAAACCAGCCTGACCAACATGGTGAAACCCTGTCTCTACTAAAAATACAAAAATTAGCCGGGCATGGTGGTGCACACCTGTAATCCCAGCTACTCAGGAGGCTGAGGCAGGAGAATCGCTTGAACCTGGGAGGCAGAGGTTGCAGTGAGCCAAGATCGCGCCACTGCACTCCAGCCTGGGCGACAGAGTAAGACTCCAACTCAAAAAATAAGAAAAACAACTCAGCCAACATCTACTTATTTTAGGTCACAGTTATGTGCAAAACCAAGTTTCTGTCTTCACAATGAATACTATAATTCTACAGCCACACATGTTTACATCACCTGAATGCAGGGCAGACAGGTGACTGCTAAATAAACCTGGAAGAAGACGATGTTAATATGAACTGGGGGAAGCTGGGAAGGTTTGGTGCTGAGGTGGCTTTTGAGCCAGGTCTTGGAAAGTGAGCAAGTTTCAAATAGTAAATAGCAATGGGAAAGGGCAATCTTAAAGTTGGTGGTTGAAGAGTGAAAAAGGAAAATCTAATAACAAGAACATAATTTCAGATTACTTGTTTATTTTGGAGACTTAGTTAATGGGGTTAAATGAAAAGTAACTAGTAGCAGAATGCTTCCAGAATTATCAGTCATGCCTTAATCTGTAGTCACTAATCATATATCAAGTCGAATCATATGAAATTGCCACCTTTTTGTGCAAAAAATGTTAATATTGCCAATTTCATATAGTTCAACCAAGTATTATTCACTGTATTCTGAGATGCAATTCCTATATTGCATTATTTTCCAGAATACTTGAAAAGACCAAGGATTCAATGCATGCTTGTTAAATATAAATATAAAGCCATTAAATTATCTACTTGGAGTCAGACAATTCAAAGGTTGGGACAATAACCTTTGGCCTTCCACCCCCCACAATATACACACACACACATATACACACACACACGAGCAAAAGTCAAGTAACTAAAGTTTGGTGTAGAAAGCATACACGCTGTTTCTCATTGTGTTCATTGATAGATGCAGTAGAGACCATTCCTGAAGTTCTCAGCACTTGTTCAGAGAGTTTGAAAATAAGTAAAACATGTCTTTTTCTGGTTGGTGGCAAAGAAAGACTAAATCTCTTGAGTGTGTTAAAAAAAGAGACGAGCCAGGACGGCAGAGAAAAGAAGGAGGCTATGTTCTAAAATATAGTGATCAGAACCAATTTCAATGTCTTTGTTTTAGAAAAAAGAAACCTGGTAAAATAAAAGTGACATCATATCTTCTCATGAGGTATGTGAGTGGACTATCACCCCACACTGAGACAATGTCCATGTAAGATTAGAATGTTAGTATTCTACTAACATTTCTCTTCCTAATCTAATAGTAACTTTATTTAACTGGTTCATAACATCTTAACAATTTGCCTGTATTGTTATTTGTCCCTTTTTCACGTTTGCAGACACTTTTGATTTTTAATGTGCCTTTAGCCACTGATGCCCCAAATACTTACATACACAAACTATAGAATATAGGTGAGGTATTTATAGGCATGTGTGTGTGTGTGTGCGCGTGTGTGTGTGCGTGTGTGTGTGATTGTTTGGATTATCTACAAGAGCTTTGATTTTTTTGAACATAGATGATGCTACAATGACTAAATATATTGTCAATTTCTGCACTGAATATTATGTTGTTATATAATTTATGTTCCAGCAAATTTGCAATTTAGCCTCCATTGCTTCAGAATTGAATCTTGAATTAAAAGGAAATTATAGAATTAAAGAGATAATTTTAGTTCTTATTTCATCTCTAGAGATAAGAATGACTTTAGAGGTTAGAGAAAGGCATGTTTGAGTTTAGTTTGTCTTTACCCAGGTGGCCTTTTTGAAAAGGAGACATACAGAATTTAAAGGAAAGTATTCTCATTTGCACACCACACCAGAAATTGCTTCAGGAGCAAAATGATAATTTAGAACGTCACTCTAGAAGCTCCCTCTTATAATTTCACCCTACGCGAAATGTCACAAAGGCCCGGTGTCAGTGTGGGACTGAGGTGGAGGCTTAGTCACCCAACAAATGTAGAATTAGTGAATAGCTCCCTCAAAGACTGAAGCGCCTGTTCTGCTGATACTGCACACTTTCTCTAAAGAGATTACCAGCATAATCCTAAATATTATGGGACCCGAGATATCTTATATTTGAGCGCATCAGATCCAGCATGCTGCACCTAATCCCTAACAGCTTTATTCGGTGTTTATGTAAGCTGGTGAAGTTGTTGTATGAACATGTCGACTGTCCCTTATTCCCAGAGACAACATCACTCTGTATAATTGCCACAAAAAGTAGTGAGAAATAACATTATAATTTTCAAATTTCACTTTAACAAATTTCCATCTTTCAAATTGCTTTTTTAACAAGTAGAACAATCTAAAGATCTTTTGGAGATCTATACTAATATTTGAATGGAGATACTTACGGTTGTTCCATTTGTTAGCTGTGTTTCTTATACGTTAATTTGTAGCAAGGGCATTTTGATGCTACCATGTAAATTGAATTGGTACAAAAAATTTCTTTTCCATTTTTTAGACATTTGAATTACTTCTAAAGAGGCAGAGTTTTTTTGCGGGGGGGCGGGTGGTGGGAATATTAGACGAGAAAGAGATTACTGAAAACTAGGAATTACTAAGCCTAGCACCAGGTATTCTACCGTAGGAACTTTTTTTTTTTTAAAGCTACAGCTTTAATTTGGGCTATTCATTTTAATTCCACTAAAATTTAAGTGGAGAAAGAGAAATATCTGGTTCTCTTTGCAAAATGTAAAAACACATTTGTTCATATAGTTCATTTAAAAAGTGAATTGTGTGTGTGTGTGTGTGTGTGCACATAAACCCCTAAAATCGGCCACTATGTTTTATGTAATTTTACAGTAGAAGGTAACTTCATGTTTTTTAAACACAAAATCAGAGGAGAAAGAAACATTTCTGTTCACCTGTGAGCCCCTGCTTATTGTGATTCAGACCCAAAGAGGATTAAGTACATAGACGTTAGTATGTCTAGTGTTATTAATTTCTGAACAACAGCAGCAACAATATCCTGAGTAAATCTGTCAGTAGCAAGGATAAATAGTTACTTAAAGACTCCATTGATGTCAGAAATGCAATCTGCTGGTAATAGCTTATTTCACCAATAAAATCTTTAAATGCATATATTTTGAAATTGGTAATTGCACAGAAACAGTATCTACTTTTTTTCCTACAAATACAAGCACCAGGAAGCTATAAGCATTGTGGAAAGATGTGATTCTGAGTTTATATATTTAAAGGAGTTTAGTTTGATCAGGAAATTTTTTGAACAATGCAGTGTTTATATTATTTGAAACAATTATATCAATTTTCATTTTAATATTTCCAACTGTTGTGCATTGCTATCTAGTACTAGCAAGGAAATTACAATAAATCATTTTACCCTGAAATATTCTTAAAACAAGTGCTCCAAATTTGCCTATATTATGAGATAATATGTGTCTAGAGAATTATGCACTAACTTGTAAAAAATTTAGGAGAAAAACTCAAATGTAATTCACCTCATAGTTAATAATCATTCAACCAAATAGCTATTATGTTTGAAAATATATTTCTTACATATGATAAAGCATCTGGTATCATATATATAAATCAAATAGATTTTTTTTAAACTTAGAAAAATAAAATCAACATGATAGCAATGCTGATGACCAAAATCAAAGCTACAAAACTGTGAGAAGGATGTTCATACGATTAACCTAATGTTAGTATAATGTGGTGGATAACGACTTGAATTTAATCTTGAAACTTATGCATTTGGTAGTTCACTCCAGGATATGACAGTATTTATATATAAATATCTTCTCCAGTGTGAAATTAAGCCTGAGTGACTTGTTTTATTATATACATTCCTGAGTCAGAAAATATTTTGTTGTCCCCACACCTAGCTATCAATTTATTTTGCTGAGAGCTTATAAATGCTTACTTCCTTGCCTGGAGGATGGTCCATACAGCTAAATGTCAGAAGAGAGAAGAAAATGTAAAACTCACCAGTGGCGTCAGCTTTAGTTTTGAGCTGGTTCTCACACATTTTGACGTAGCAATTAAAAGTCTAACTGAAAAATATGACACTTTTCACTGGGGAGGTCTGAAGACTGCCCCTGCGTTAACCCACAACTTCAATCCCAACAGGCTGCATTAATGAGATTAAATGAAAGAGGAGTTAAAGGCACCAACGGCTCCATTTCATTAAGTAAGGGTGAAAGGCTGGCTCAGGCGCAGAAGGTGGGAGGGAGAATATTGGTTTTTCTTTTTGATGCTACTTATTTGCTAAAGAATGCAGCATTTGCTTAATAGCAATCAGCAACTTCAAGATGTTCCCACCCCCAAATTATATAGATACATATAATTTCTGTGCTTAAATTCCCCTTTGTTTTCATCCTTTTGGAAACAGATTCGATATGCATATGGCATGTAACAAAAGTTATCCCTGTGACTATAAAAGTACAACATAAATTTTCTTCAGAATTAGTTTGTCTCAAATTATTTTGGATGAAGGATCGCATCAAGGTGTTACCATGTTCCTATTCTGTCAAATATTGGATTACAGTTGTCTATGAAGTAGTTAATACAGCATAGGAGCAGTTTATAGTCTAAGAAAATATGCACACCTAACAGGAGCAGCAGCAGCAAGAGAGCCTGAGCACCAGTGTAGAGACTTAACACCAGGTGACCTCACCGGGCCCCACACCTGAAGTCTAAAGTGACTTCATTTCCCCAGTGTGCCCTGGTGCTCCCACTTGTAAGAATGATGAAGAAACAAAGACAGAAATTTCTGATCCTTGCTAGGAAGGATAAATATATGAATAGGTAAAAATTGCGTTAACTTCCATGGGAACAAAATATGTTCTTTATATGAAAGCAAAATGCCTACATATGTATTAGCTTTATTTAACTTTACTTAGAGTTGCTCAGTTGCTTGCATGATGAATCTCAGATCTTTCTCTTTGCTCTTCTCATCCCCTACCACCTTTGACAGCTCTTGATTTCTTTCCACTAATCACTTATCACAAACCTTTTCTTATTTTTTTAAAAATAAATTTTATTATGTATATTTAAAATATACAACATGATGTTCTAGGACACATGTATTGTACATAGTAAAATGGTTACTATAGTGGAATAAATTAACATATCCATCATCTCACATAATTACCCATTCCTCCTTGTGCCAAGAGCAACTATAATCTACTCATTTAGTAGAAAATACAATACACTATTATGACAAATGGGTTTTTTTTTTAAAAAAAGAGGTTGTCTTTTAATTTAAAAAAGTGATATTTGAATATTAAACAAATCATAACATACACAAAGGTATAAAGGGGAAATTTTAATCTCTTTGTGTTAGCCCAACCCTCAGCCCTCCGTACTACCCCACTGAGTTACCCACTGATATTTCCTTGCTTTTTTTTCAGAACAAGTCTATGCACACGCAACCTTATATAAGTTGGTGGAGTGTAAATTAGTTCAGCCACTGTGGAAAGCGGGTGGATATTTCTCAACTTCAAACAGTACTGTCATTCAACCCAGCAATCCCATTATTGGGTATATACCCAAAGGAAAACAAATCATTCTACCAAAGACACATGCACCCATGTGTTCATCACAGCTTTATTCACAATAGCAAAAACATGCAATCAGCCCAGATGCCCATCAATGGTGGCTTGAATAAATAAAATATGGTACACATACACCATGAAATACTACACAGCCATAAAAATAATAAAATCATGGCCTTTAAAGCAGCGTAGATGCAGCTGGATGCCATTATCTGAAGTGAATTAACACAGGAACAGAAAGCAAATGGTTTGTTAATCCTCCTTTTATTCCTGTCTTCTCTTAAACATCTCCACTTTTCCCTGGCTTACATTGTAGTAGAACTGCTTTTTGATGGGGAGAAAGGCAAGGGGTGGAGAGGAGGCTGGGAAATCCATTCAAGATTATTTTCGGCATGGTAGAGCTGAACTTAGTGGTTCTCAGCTGTGGATGCCCATTGGAATAACCCAGAGAGCTTAAAAATATTGATGTCCAGGAATTTCCTTCTTACTTTCATTGATTTGTTTGGTGGGGGGCCAAGGCATCTGGAATTTTAAACACTTCTAAAGTAATTCTAATGGGCAGCAGGGACTGAAGACCCTTGGAATGGTCCTCAGAATCACCGGAGACATATGGCGTACATTCCTAACCCCAGCAACTACTGAGTCAGAATCTGAGGAGGGGTCTGGGAACCTATAGTCATAAGCACTTAGGTATTTGTTACGATTAGATACATTTGGTAAAAACTTTAGCAAAGAACCTTGGGCTTTAAGTTAACACATCTGGTTGTCACTTCTTGGGTAAATTACTTAACTATTTGTACCTCAGGCTACTCATGTCTGAAATCAGATTGTAACACTCATTAAGTCATAAAAGGAGTAAATGTGAAAGTGCTTAATATTGTGTCTGAAACACACTGGGAATTCAGTAAACATAGTTCAATATGAATCTTCATGCCTTTGTTCATCGTGGAAATATGCATTTTGGCTGTTGACTCTGGTTATCATTCATTCTTTCAATATTTATTAATTAATTCATAAGTAATTACTACCATTTGTACTTGGAAATAAATGTGATGAAGCTCACAGTCCAGTGTGTATTTAAATCCTGTGGATTTAATCCTATTTGATTGTTTTCATTGTAATTGTTATTTTTCTGTATTTTACAAGAAATAAAATTCTAACTTAGAAGATCTGTAGGTAATGAGGATAAGTAAGAAAACCATTTAAGAACTTCTTTTTTTTTTGTCAGAAAGCAAATCGATCTGGGGGATACCAAATATCTGATGTGTTATAGTTCAAATTGTAGACAGAATTGTTCCCTGTGAACTACTTCAAGGTTATTAAATATTAACTTGAGTAAATGAAATTAATAGGCACCATTCATAGGGTGCTAAAAGCCAAGTATTAGGGGTAGAAACTTATACATCTTTATGTCTACTGAGCCTTGATAAAAATCCAGCTCCCGCTCTCGCAACCAGGAAATGGGTACAAAAGAGAATCAAAGGAGAATTAATAGCACAGAGTATGCTTGTCGCCTAGAAACAAAGGGCAGAGTTGGAGATAGGAGCTCAGATAGGAGGGGTGGATCTAGCGTGTGTTCAGGAAAGAAGGAGGATGGCTAGTATGTCTATAAAGTTTCAGTTTTATCACATCACCTTCCTTATCAAAAACTTTTCAGCCCTCTAGGTTCCACAAAACAAACCCAAGCTCCTCCTTGGCCTACCTTTCTACAACCCGGGCCAGCTCTGTCTTCAGGCACTCACCTGTGATCCTAGGTCAAAGCCATCCATTCACCTGAGCCATCCCGAATGCCTCACTTCTCTGCCTTTTCATGCCACCTCTATCTCCTCCTTGAACTTCCTGACAGCCTCCCTCCACTCTGCTCCAATTACCCACACCTACCCTAATTCTGAAGACCCAGCTCAACTCCCACCACGTTTGCAAAGTGTCCCCTGACCATTTACCCACAGTAATTTCTGCTTACCCTGGGATCCTATGTCCCCACCACTCATTTGGTCCTGGTACTCTTCAATAATCCTGTTTATATGCTTCTCTTTCACCTTGACTATAAGCTCCTTAGGCATAAAACCCTCTCTTTGTGTGTCTCCCAGTGTCTAACATAAGGATTCAGTAAAATGAATGGAGTTGCCTGGGCATGGTGGCTCATGCCTGCAATCCCAGCACTTTGGGAGGCCGAGGTGGGCTGATCACCTGAGGTCAGGAGTTCAAGACCAGCCTGGCCAATATGGTGAAACATTGTCTCTACTAAAAATACAAAAAAGTTAGCCAGCCATGGTGGTGGGTGCCTATAATCTCAGCTCCTCAGGAGGCTCAGGGAGGAGAATCGCTTGAGCCTGGGAGGTGGAGGTTGCGGTGAGCCAAGATTGCCATTGCACTTCAGCCTGGGCAACAATAGCGAAACTCCATCTCAAAAACAAACAAACAAACAAACCAAGAATGGAGTTGATCAATGGGTGAATACACACTAGTTGCTTGACTCAACACTGGGGGACCATATAGGAGTCTCACCGCCTACTCTCATGATTTCCCCTAACTTGTGTTTTACATCGATGGCTCATCTTTGGGATATGTTTGCTTCCTTGCTTGCTGATGTTTAGTGGGGATGAGAGATAGTTTAAAAAGAAAAACACTTGCCTCTTTTTGTTCTTTATTTAATCATAGTTGGTTCTAAGTGTAGGAACAAGGAAGTTGAAACAAAAATCTTCTCTTCATTTCCTGTTTTCCCTTAATATACAACCTGTCCCTTCATCCCCTTGATCTGGCATTTAATTGTCACTTTGAATTGTTGTCCCAATGGTTTAGGTCTGTTTCTGTCCTGTTGGTAGATTTCATTTTCTCTGGTTAAGGGAGCTTAGCTTTAGAGGCAAGGGGGAGTTGATTTCTCCCCTGGGTAGCTCTCCCTTGACCCCATCTCACAGTAGGCAGCAGCTATTATGCCCTTTTCACACTAACGTAGTGCTTACAACTGTCCCTAGTATCAGAAGACATTATGCTAGGGGGACAGAAAAGTTCTCCAACCACCCACAGCTGCCAAGATTCAGGGGGAAATGAGGGATAAATCCCCTTAAATAGAAGAAATGTCATAAAAAATAGCTTGATTTTATAGAAACCATCCCACGGAGGTTCTTGAAAAGTGTAGTCCCCAGACCAGCAAAGTCAGCGGCATCACTGGGAACTTGTTAAACATGTAGATTCTTAGATACCATTCCAGACCTACTGAATCAGAGACTCTGGGGACTGAGCTCAACAATCGATGTGTTCACTAGCTTTCTGGATGGTTCTGAGGCATGCTCATGTTTCAGAACTGCTGGTTTACACCATGGGTTTTCTAGTCAGAAAGAGCTAGATTTAATAAACAGCTCTGTTACTCACTAACTGTGTAGTCTGGATAAGTTAATTTTCAGATGTTTCAGTTTCATCATCTGTAAAATGGTGATGCTATGGTCTGAACGTGTGCATCTCACCCAAATTAATACGTTCAAATTCTTACCCTCAAGATGATGGTATTAGGAATTTAGGTATTAATTTAATTTAATTTTGCATAGAGAATATTTGAAGAATTTAAAGTGAGATAATTCCTGCAAAGCATTCAGTCCAGCCCTGGGCACATAATAAACATTCAATAACTTTGAACCATTACCAGGATACTATTTTAGTGGAGAATAGAAAGTGTTCCATACTTTAAAAATCTCTGTTATTTTTCTCTACAAAAATCTCTGTTATTTTTCTCTACACGTTTCTCAAAAGTTGGCTGCATGTTAAAATCACTTGGGGAGCTTTTTAAAAAATATCTGATTCCCAAGAGATTTACATCAGACTAATTTAGCAAGAAATTTTGGGAAGTGAAACCAGGCATTTTTATTTTACAGAAGATACCAAGATCTTTATGAGGTACAGTAAAATCTGCTGTTGCAATGTATTATAATCAATATTGTCATGAGAAAGTGTCGTGAGATTAAAAGCAGCTGAGAATTAATCATCAGTAATGTGAGACGTTGTATACATTATTTCCATGATTTTGCCCAAATTCAGTAGTACAGAAGTACAGAGAAATGCCAAAAGGCAGGTTCTAGAGCAGGGTTTCTTATGCTTGTCATTGATATTTTGGGCTGGATAATTCTTTTTTTCTCTGGAGCTGTTCTGTGTATTTTAAACATCCTTGGCCTCTATCCACTAGATGCCAGTGTTGCCCCTCACTTATGACAACCAAACAGGTTTCCAAATATTGCCAAATACCCCCTGGGGACAAAATAGGCCCAGTTGACAACCACTGTTCCAGAGTTTCAGTGCCTGGACACAAACCCAGGCTTTACTATGTAACAGTATGATTAGTGCAAGTTACTTAATCCCTCTGTGCCTCAATTTCTTCTGTGAAGTAGAGATGAAAATTATACCCAGCTGATAAAGTTCAGTTTTGCTGTTTGAGAAATAAAAGAGAAAATGCATATGAAGCACAGGTGACGGTGTCTGAAACATGGTAAATATTCAGTAAATATCAGCTATCAATTGTATGTTTATTGATAGTCTTATTTTGATTCCAAATCACTGAAAAAATTCTCCTGAAGTCTTTACATTGAACTCACGTATCCTTCTGGAGGCAGTATGGGTCATATTAAAAAGAAAAAAAAGAAATTGTGTGTCCATTCATTAATTTATCCTTTGAGTTGAGAATCAGAATGACCAACTACTCATTACCTCCTAGGGTCAACAGTTGGTAGATGATGGAGAAAAAAGCAATGGTGAAAGGATGTGTCAGAATTAGAAGAGGGTTCTGTTTCTACACTTCTCTAGCTATGCAATGTTGGGAAGTTACAGCCTCTCAGAACCTTTGTTTCCTCATTTGTAAATTAGGAAAAATAATTACTATTTTGCGTATTTGTTACGAGAATTGAATCAGATAATATATGTGAATGTGCTTAAGCCAATATTCTGGTATGTAGTAGGCACTAATTAAACATTTAATTCCGTTAAAATTATAGATGAGAGCATAGAAGGAAACAGTATGGGAATAATGGGGGTATATCTGTGTCTTTCTGAACTTTGACTTTGTATGACATCATTTTATCTGAATTGATGAATAAGCAGTGAAAAATATTTCTTCAATCATGACAGCATTTTGTTCTGTCAAATCTGTATTGGCAAAATGAGGTATCTGAAGGGTACTTACTAAAATTCAATATTATTTTAATTTAGTCAATTCTTTAGAAGGCTAAAAGAATGGGTTAATCTATTTACAGTTTGGCAAATGCAAGAAGAAACTTGTGCAGTTTAATTTTTGTGCAACGTAGAATAGGGATTATTGCTTTAATTAGTAGTAAAATTATTCTGGTGACTGGGTTGCAAATATCTTAACTTTGATTCAAATCCATGTTATAAAAAACCATTCACAGTTTTAAGTATTTTCCCAACAGTACTTCTATTTATTTTTCATCAGAGGGAAAGTTATACAGATAACACAGATAACAGAATAGAAAACAAAGGAACTAGCAATTTTTTTTTTTTTTTTTTTGAGACGGAGTCTCACTCTGTTGCCCAGGCTGGAGTGCAGTGGCACGATCTCGGCTCACTGCAAGCTCCGCCTCCCGGGTTCACGCCATTCTCCTGCCTCAGCCTCCCGAGTAGCTGGGACTACAGGTGCCCGCCACCACGCCCGGCTTATTTTTTTCTTTTTAGTAGAGACGGGGTTTCAGCGTGTTAGCCAGGATGGTCTCGATCTTCTGACCTCATGATCCGCCCGCCTCGGCCTCCCAAAGTGCTGGGATTACAGGCGTGAGCCACCGCTCCCGGCCCAGAAACTAACAATTTTCTTATTGTTAGGACGTGTTTCTTAAGCAAACACGTCCTAACTCAGTAGAAATCGAAGCTATTTAAGAATAGAGATCTGGATGTTAGAAAATGGCTGTAACAATCACTTCTTAAATTTTGACATTTGTTCATTTATCAAATACCTCTTTGTTGAGTGGATACTCTAGTACCTGAGTTAAGAACCTTACTTCATGGAACTTTCAGCCCATAAGCTCATTGTGCAGGAAGAGAAATAACTTTCCTGGTTCTCATTCAGCATGTATTCAACAATGGGGAGTTCAGCACGTTGCAAAACAAGTACCCCTGTCGCATTCTCCTGCAACCAATTATGATTCCCTCCAGCCCATATGTCTGTAGTATGCCTAGAAACCTCGCTAAAATAAAAACACAATTCTGTGTTGCTTCACTGATCTTAACAGTATAGTATCAGAAATGCTATGAGATTAGTTTGTCATTACTTAATTTCTGGTATGCCCAAGATGACTACCAATGATACCACTTTACTTCCCAAGTCGTAAGGCTCTAGTCAGTAATTTGTCCTACAGCCATGGTGTAGAGTATCTATAGTGTCTGCAGTGCATGTGTGTCTATATGAATACACGTATATATGTATATAGATATATTTATGTACTTATGAATACACTTATGTGTGTGTGTATATATATAAATAAATATATATACAGTATAAACATGTGTCTATATGAAATGTGTCTTTCCCTGTCTGCTTTTGAATGTAGGACATTTCACTTATTTCTAACTTCTGAAACGTTTTCATTTATCCAGGAATCACAAAGATTGCCATCAAAGAAGAAACACATCTGTAGTCCCCCAACATAGCTTTCATCTGGACACTTAGGCTTATGTAAAGTGGCAAGCCTCACCGTTACAACCCTCAACTCAGTGGTGAACTTCAATCCTGCCTTAATGATGTTTGTTCTACCTCCTTGCAGTCTGAAGTCATTTCCCTGAGTGGAGGAGACACCATTCAAAAAAATAGACAAAGAAATTGATAACATAAGAATCTTCCCCAAGGGATCTTAACTTGGAAGTTGACTTCAGATAAGTCCCTTCAGAAGCCCATATATGATGAAGACTTCTATTATTTGGTGTCATGGGTGATGGTAGTAATTTTGCATGTTGCTGAATATGCAACATTGCAGGATGAGCTTTGATTGCTTTAATCCAGGAGACGTGGCTATAAGCTGCTGCACCTGGGACCTATATTATTATATATTAGTGCATGGGTTTCATCCATGCTAGCTCAGAATTTTCTACCAAAAGCATTCCTATCTCTCATGAGTCTGGTCTTCCATTGTGGTTATCACAAAAACAAGAACAACAACAAATAGAATACCTGCTTCTTTATAAACATTAGTGCTTTTTAACCCTAGATGTGTAGGTTTGGTTCATTTATTGCTATTTTTTAGATCTCAGTCTGTTTCTTTTCTTTCTTTACAAAGGCACCAACAACATATACTCATTTACATAAGAACCCGACAATCCTGTCAGAAAGAATACAGGTACAGTCATTAGTGTTAAACCAACTTAGCTCTGTTCCAAAACCAGTGAAAGAGTTGAGTTTCTCATCTTATGTCTTCTAAGGAACATATTCACCAGGAGACAGCTTAACAACCAACTACAGTAAATTTACTTAAAAATGTAGAAAAGTCCAAGAATGGTAGCATTATCTCTGTGTGCAGCCCAAGTTTGCGTTTGTAGAAGGAAATTTGTCCCTGAAGTATCTTACAAGGTAGAACTGTGCACAGTTCTTTTCCCTCGCTCATCCTGGGACATCTTACAGCCAACCAAAATCATGAATATTTTACTGAACAGAATGAGAAACAAATGAGGAATATAAAACCACATGAACAATTCACATTGCCAAACTAAATGTGGATTTAGCGTCATTGAAGAACTACATCTTTCTAACTCAGAAGTGAAAACAGGAGTTTAGTCTACTTAAAGGTAAAAGCAGAAAATTCAGAGAGGCAACCAAAGGCAAATATATCATGCCATTCATTGTCTTCATTTTCTGATCTCTCCAGGGTCCATAGAATTAAACAGTAGTAATAGCTAGCGTGGATTGAGAGCATATTACAGTAGGTGCCAGGCATTGTGTTAAGAGATTTAAATGCATTATCTCATTTATTTAATCACAACAACTCTGGGTGGTAGGTGTTAGTACTCTCAAGTAACTGGTGAAGAAACTGAGGCACAGCAGGGCTAGGAATGGAACTTTAGATTGGCGATTCTCCACATGTGTTCCTCCAATGAGTAGCATCAGTACCACCTCCTGCTCCTGTGTACTTGTTAGAGATACAAATTCCCTGACCCACCTCGAGTCTACTGAGATGTGGTCCAGGAACCCTAGGAATGAACATGATAGCAATCTGTGTCTGAAAACGCTCTCCAGCCTGATTCTAATGCTTGCTAACATCTGCGAACAACAGCTTATATTACATAATTAATAATGTGGATCCATGTCTGTTTGAGCATTTAAGCCCATTCTCTAAATCACGTACACAATATATAGACTTGTTTACAAAGGTGAGTGATATTTAGAGCATTTCAAGAAAGACATACTTTTTAATGTTTAAGTACTAAATATTGATATTTCTTCTATTTGAAGAAGTCTTGAAGAATTGTGCTTCCAACCCCCATACTTTCAGTAGGGCTAGGTGATCTTTGCCAGCAAAGACAAACTACATATTACAGAAGCCTTTTCCTCTTTAATCTAAGGAGCAGACAGACACCGGGATACTTCCTTGCTAGGAGCAATTTGGTGGCTACCATGGTGGACACACCGCCTATACTGTGGAAAATACAGTATGTCACTGTTGTTGAAGTTTAAATTCCCCAAAAGGCCCCTGTTGGGATACTGCTGGTCCATAGGAGGTTACTGACCAACAATACCATGAGTTTTTAGTTCGAAAAGCTATCTACAATCCTCCTAACCCTCGTGAAATTTGACTACCTGCCGTAAATCTGTTTCCGAATGAGAATTGTCACTTGTTTTTTCTTTCTACCTTTTAATCATAGACATTAGGCTGGGTCGACATTTTCATCATTACCATTTTTACTTATCATCATTAATACATATGCTATACTTAATGTTGAATGTTATTTCGGGACTGAATGAAAACATATTAAACTCTCATTTCCCTAAAGAAAGAAAAAAGTACAAAGAGAAATACATGTGCACAGTGATCTCTCTCCTTTTCTTTCTAGGATGAAGGGTTACTACATAAAGCTTGGGGGCTTACCATACTTTATCAGAACAAATGAAAAAGTACTGAATGTGAATACAATTTAGCGAATGTAGTAGCATTTGCATTTCCATTTTATTTACTTTTTGTTTCTTAACCTTAACACTTACTAGTTGTTCAAGTTGCTGTCCTAAGTACTATTAAGTGGTAAATGAAAATTGTTTTCAAACTGCTTGAAAAGCATTATTAAAATATAGCTGCTTTGGGGGTCAACAAAGCCTGGGGAATCTTCAGTGATAAATGTCATATCAAAGACTTAAAAGACTTCTTCTTCTACCTTATTTAAACAATTTATTTTTTCCTGGGCTGAGATAAAAATTGCCAAGTAGAAATAATTGCTATTTAACACCACTACACTTACTAACAAATAATAATTGGGTGATCTAGATAAATAAATGTTGAATTATTATCTTATGGTTGAAAATTAAGAGCTGTATCCCAACGGCTAAAGAATTTTTCAGATGAGTAGGAACATTTTACTAAAGAACAATATATATTGTCAACTCTGTGATAAAAACACTCATAGAATGGATAACCCAATTTGCCCATGCCCTTGCAACTAATGGGTCCAAGAATAGTTAATACTGGGAATCTAATAATGATCTTCTGTTTGCTAAAGGCAGTTGATGGGTGATGTGTTGAATGCACAGCTGCCTTAGGTATGTTTTAGAAAAGTGCTTATTCTGATTTTCTGAAGAGAGATTAAATGGCCTTGCCAAGGAGTTTATATTGCTTAGGGTATGAAAAAGGCAGGCTCGTTAGCGTCCCTCAAAACAGGCAAGGATTCAAATAATATTTATTCAAAAAATGAATCAACCTGTGAATTAAGACCTCATCAGCATTGGATATGTCCTGCCTTATTTGAGATTCTAGATCATTAGTTTAGAAAATAATAGGACATTTTTAAAAGAATTGTGTTCTATGTAAATTATAGGGATGTGAGAAAAATAAAATAATATTTAGTGCTTAAGCTACCTTTCCATATACAAGAACATAGTACCAGCTTGCACTGATCCGTTCACGTGGAAGGGAGTAAACTCTCTCCTCTTTCCTTTTAGCATAATTGTTAGGACGATGGCACTCAACATTTTAATATATTATTACAGCACACTTAAGCAAGGCAAAGACCTCACAGTCCGCTTAGCCCACCCATTATCACTTTCTAGTGGATTTCCAGCTCTCTGTGTGTCACACAGGCAAAATAGCAACTTTACAATGTGTTATGTCAGCCTGAACCCTTGGTAGAGGGATGTATTAGAGCCATCTATAAACTATCTAATAACATGTTCATTTTAGTTTGTGAATACCAACATTTTAATAACTCCTAGTAATCGACTAAGTAAGTTACTGGTGAATTGGTCCTTATTCTTACATAAAAATGAAACTCAGTGGAGTAATTATTTGTGTATTATAAGACCTGAGATAAGGACTTGTGATAGTTAATTAGAGTCTTGCCTAGAGGAATTCATGATCCTCCCAGTGGACTGAGACTGAATCTTTGGGAAACACCAGTTTGTGGCATGGGCTTTGGACTTGTGTTCATATTATGACTAGTCCACTTAAGAGATGCATCCTTAGTCAACAGAATCAACCTCTCTGTGTCCAACTTTCCCCATTTATCAAACTGGTGCCATGATTCCTTCCTTGTGCTTGGCAAATAGAAAGCGGTCAGAAGATGGTGGACGCTACTGAGCATGAAAACTGCCCGTCCTGTAGCTGAGCTCACTGCCATTGCACCAAAAAGAGCTGCAAAAGCCCAGACATGATGAGTGCCTGTGTTTTCTTCATCACTGAAGGTTGGGCATCCTCTCTGAGAGCCACGACTGGGCATATGCATGTTTTGGGGTTGAGTACCTGAAACTCTTCTGACTTGGCAGATCACGTATCAAATAGAGCTGCTCCTACAGATCATGCATTCCTTCCCCTAGGAGCTAGTTCTTATTCCCTACAATTCCAAGACAAGGAAAATTACACCTACCGATTAATTCGGCAATAAATTCTTACCAAATGCATACTAAATGCCTGGGCTTATACTCGTTTACACTAGCTAGTTACACGAGCTAGTTATCTAGCTAACAAGTTGCTTGTTATTTTGGGAGAGCATTATAAACATTATCATTCTTATGGTAATTATAACAGCAATAATAGTTACCATAAGTAATAATACTTTATATTTAAATGGCACTGTACATTTTTAATTTAAAAATTTTCACCATTTATAAATGAAACCAATTTATACAGTGAAAAATTTCTCTACAGAGCAGAAGAAAAAGCATTAAATAGCCAGATACAGGGAAAGGATTTGCCAACTAAGTGTGGGATTTCTTTTGGGGGAGAAAGGTGCTACATAAGTCAAGAATTGTTAACTGTCTCCCCCTCTGAGCCATAGCTCAGTTCCAACAAAATAGCTTAGGGTCATAACAGTCTGTTAGTAAGGTCAGCTGCCAAGGACGGATCGTCACTTGTCATCATGTGTATCCTGTTATCATTAGGGCTTCGGAATCAAACACTGCATTAAACATTTCTCAAATACAAATCCAGAAGTCCTTTCCTCACTATCAAAATGTCCACCTCTGCTCTTTTCATTTAGTACCAAACACAGTGCCAAAAGGTATCATGCATGCATCTTTAACATTTATTCTTTAAAACAACAATATAGGATTCATTCATTTAGTCATTGCTTGGAAAATTATTAAGTGCTTATGATGCTTCAGGTCCAGAAACTCATTAAACAGTTTCTATAACAAATTTTACATCTTGCGATTTTTATCTGAGGAAAAAAGCACAAAGTCCCAGCAAAAAGGTCATCGTGGAAGACATTTTATTTGGCTTGGGGAGACAGTGCGTGAGGGTTGCCTTCTAAGGTTTGTGATGTTTCCTCTAAGCACAATGAGGGCAATGATGTTGATGGGGACCTGGATGGAAGTTAAATGTGCCATGATGACATAGTGGGGCCCCTGGCTCAGCATGATGGAGGGCAGGAAGTGTCGGTGTGGGACTGGCCAGCACACCGTTCTGCTGACCGTGTGAGAAGCTAAGTTCAAGGTCTACTTTTGCTTTTAAGGTGTTTCCTTGTCACTGTAGCCAATGTCAAAATTAAGAAGTTGCTTTGCTTGTTCAACTCATCTCTTCTAGTGGGTGAGTGAATATCATCTAGGCTGAGAAAAAGGAAAACTCATTCACTTCCATTCACCCCCTAAAATACAACCAGTGATTAGGAATTTGGAGGGAAAGTGCCCACATGACTACAACTCCTTATTTCTTTTGCTCTTAATCAGAAGGTCTCTACTAATCAGACAGGTGGGAAAATAGGATTTCTAGCAATGTCCCACAGTAGGAAGTCCTTCCATATTGAAAATTTTGGAAATCTCACAGGAAGCTTTGTAGTGAGAAATCGTAGAGAATTGAGTAGTAATCTTTTTTAAACTTCCAAATTTAATGTGATGTCCTTGAGGGAAGACAAACTTTTATTCACACGTTAGAAGTTGTTTATGCATAAAATATCTCTGACATGATAAACAAGAAACTGGTAAAACTGATTGCCTTGGGGAGATGGTTAGGCATGTGAGGGGAACATATCATTGAAAACCTTCTCTGCAACTAAAATATTTTATATATATATAATATATAGATAATTCAAATATTCTCTATGCAAAATTAAATTAAATTAAAATTTAAAATAAAAACCACAATTGTTAAAAGATTACTTTTAGTGGATATGTAATATTTCTTGATGTGATGTGCCTTAATGTATTCAAATTTTTTCATAAGTGAATGTTTACGTTGTTTCTAAGCTTCTTTTTCCTACTATAAATTGCACATGTCTGTTTACTTCTCTTATTCCTAGAAGAGGAATAGCTAAGAAAAAGAGTATAATTATTTCAAAAGTTCTTTGAAACATTGAACATTGCATGAGCATGCCTATCTCATGCCTCTTACTGACACTGAGTGTTATTATTTTTAAAAAATAGTAATTGCTAATGTAATAGGTGAACAATGGCCTCTTGAAAACTTCATATTATAATACAATAACATATTTTACCTCAGATTGCCTTTTACCTGCCACTTAACATGAATTTTTGACTCTTATGTGTTTTGTATCAAGCATTAGTCTAACAGAATTATAATTTTAAAGGGAAATCTGCTCAACCCTAGATAGAAGTAGTCTGTAGATTTCCCATAATTTTGGTAAACTATGCATTATTTTAGATATTCACTGGGTAAAGGATAGAGTTAATTATCAATGTAGAAGATGTACTGATAAAATAGGACTTATACTTCAAGAAAAAATTTCAATATATTAATGTTGTTAACTCTAAAGCCTTTGAAATATTTTAATATCTTGATATCTGAGTCTATCTCAGTAAGAAAACTATACCAAATCTAGCATGAGACCCTAAACTCAGTTCAGTAGTTTAAGTTGGGACCAGCTGTGGCTCAGAGGAAGATCTGAAATGACAATTGTGGGTGATGGACTGTGCAGCCCATCAGTGATCCCAGAAACACCAATTGCCTCAGAAGGACTTCATGAAGTTTTCTACATCTTCATTAACTTTCAGCAAGATGGCCAAAGCACCTCAGTGATGAACGGAGAGGTTTAATTTAATTCACTTTGAACATGACCTTCACCTATAAATAAATGTTTTCATAATGTGATTAAAGACACTATCACGTCTGAAAATATTTTTGGTCTGTCTAGTGTCCAAGATTTTTTGATCATTTATTCCTTTAAGACATTGCCTTCGCCCAGGAATTACTTTCAAGAATAAAACCACCTCTAGGAGAAATACTGCAATCTTGAATGTGAATTAGTCTTTTACAAGTCTGGAGCTTATTGCTAAGCTCTAAGTGAAGAAGACACAGGATGGGTAAGTTTTAATGTAGCTGGGGAGAGGGACATGTCCAGAGCTGCCCTAAGTGTCATTATTGGAAACTAGTCCTTATAAGTCTGGTAAAGTGTTCATTATCTGAGAGGTAGATATAAGTCTGGGCAGGAGATGGCAGCATAAAAAGGAAAGGTAGAAATTCACTAGAGAAAAATCTCAACTTCATAATTTGCCTAGTGCTAGTCCTCAAGTTTCTTACCTGGTTCTTAGTGGCTCCACAGCTAGTAGTTTCTAAAATAACTGGAATTTCTGAAATGTTTAAAGTTCGTCCTATGATCTGGCTCAGTCACCATTCTGGGGCAGCCATTAGCACCCCAGAAGAAGGCCAGGTATGGGGCAAGTAAAACAGCCAGGGCATGGAGTAAGAGTTCTGGCCCTGCCACGACTCAGCCTTATGACCTTGGGCACGTCATTGAACCTTACTCCTCAATGTAGCTAATTATGTATTGCTACATGGTTACAATGTGGTTGGAATATTGAAATATTATATTTTTAAAAGTTTTGTAAACATTTTAGCATTCACAAAGCCTTTTAAAAGACCATGCTAAATACAACTCAACTCTAGAATGAATGTTATTGTTAGTATTACTATTAGTTAGGATTCTCTGGGATTGAGTGCTTTTCCGGGACAGCAGAGGAAAGGAGATAGTAGATAGCACTCATAATGTCAGAAAATCTGTGGGCTTGTTTTAATTTCTTTAAATGTGTCTATATTACTCATTCTGATTGAAGTAGCTTCCATATTTTTGACCTTAGAGGCCATTGAATAATAGTTAGCATTTCAATTCGTGGCATTTTTTTTTTTTCTGGTGGAAAGACTGGAGTTGGGAGTCCAATGTCTTGCTATACACAAGAAAAACAAGCCCATTTTTACTTAATTCCATAGGTATGTGTTTAAGAAGTACGGTTCAAAGGGTGAAGTGTGAGGAGAATGGGGAAATATTAGTCAAAGGATACAAAGCCTCTGTGCTATGGTTTGCGTTTGTCCCCACCAAAATTCTTGCTGAAATTTTATCTCCACTGTGGCAGTGTCAGGAGGTGTGGTCTAGCGGGAGGTGTTTGGGTTATGCAGGTGGCTCCCTCATGCATGTCTTGGTGCTGTTCTCATGGTCATGAGAGAGATTTCACAAGGTATTGAGGGAATAGAGTATTCATGAGGGAAAGGATTGTTGTAAAGTGAGGTTCCTCTTCTGGTTTGGTCCTCTCTTTGCATGTGTCTGCTCCTCCTTTGACCTTCTCTGCTGTTATGATACATCATTAAAGCTCTCATCAGAAGCCAGGGTCATACCTTTGAATTTCCTAGCCTGCAGAGGCATGAAATAAATAAACCTCTTTTCTTTATAAATCACCCAGCCTCAGGTATTCTGTTGTAGTGACACTAAACAGGACAGTCAATTAGATAGGAGGAATGAGTCTGATTATTATTATACCAATTGCACAGCATGCTGAATATGGTTAATAAATGAGTACTGTATACTTCAATATTGCTAAGAGGAAATTTCTAATGTTTTCAACACAAAACTATGAATTAGTATCATATTCCACATTGTATTTAGAAATCATAACACAACTTTGTACCCACAAATATATACAAATATAAACTATACTTTGTCAATATATAATTTTAAAAAAATTAAAAAAAGTACAGCTCAGTTGGAAAAGCGTGTGTGGGTCCAACATGCTGACCTGCTCTGTAGCTTAAGGAGATTCAATTATGATTGCTCTTTTTCTCTGAACTGCAGATCGAGAGTGGGCTGTTAGGATCTTCAGAGGGGAATAAATGGTAGATTTTGCCCAGTGTTTGGAGGAAAAACAGAACCTAAAAAAGATGATCTCCTAGTAGATTGTCTAGGAATCACAGACTTTCAGAGATGTAAGTGGCCTTAGAGGTCATTAATCTATTGCTCTTCACCTCCAACACCCCAGGCCCCAATCGGTTGATGGGCAATTGACACGCCAAGAGAGTGAGTTCGAGTTGCAGATCAGCACAGTCCAATACAAATATAATGCAAAATATATATGGAATTCAAATTTTTCTAGTAGCCACATTAAAAATGTAGCAAAAACAGCTGAAAATAATTTCATTAATATATTTTATTTAACCTAATGTATATCAAATATTATCATTTCAGCATGTAACCAATATAATATTTTTTTTTTTGAGACAGAGTTTCACTGTTGTCACCCAGGCTGGAGTGCAATGGCGCGATCTCGGCTCACCGCAACCTCTGCCTCCCGGGTTCAAGCGATTCTCCTGCCTCAGCCTCCCAAGTAGCTGGGATTACAGGCGCCTGCCCCCATGCCCAGCTAATTTTGTATTTTTAGTAGAGACGGGGTTTCTCCATGTTGGTCAGGCTGGTCTCAAACTCCCGATCTCAGGTGATCCACCCGCCTCGGCCTCCCAAAGTGCTGGGATTACAGGCATGAGCCACCATGCCCAGCCACCAATATAAAATTATTGAGATATTTTACCTTCTTTTTTATACTATATTTCCAATATGTGTTTTACATTTGGACTACATCTCAATTTGTTTTCATTTGAATTTTCTCAATTTCTTTTAACATTAAATTTTCAAAGATTCAAGTGAAACATAGTTCTGCCAAAATGATATAGTTATGCTTAATGGAAAATATTTTAAATCACTTTGATATTTAAATTTAATAATGTTAAAAATTTCATTTATTCTGTGCATGTTTCAAGTGCTCACTTGCCCCATGAGGCCCTGTGGCTGCTGTATTGGCCAGTGCCTCTCTACATAATGTTCCTTTTCAGTTATAGAGCCAAGACTTGATATTTGCAGCCTGGTGCTTGGCTTAAAGGAGAAACTCAACAAATGAGTTTTGACTGAATTGAGACTAAAACTTGGGTATTCTAATTCATTTTTCAGATGTACCAGTTACCAATGATCTGGTATTGCTCCTACTTCCTATAGAGCAGTGATTCTCAAAACGCAGTCTCCTATGGAAACAGCTGCATCACCTGGGAGCTTGTAGGAAATGCAAATCCTTGGGACCTAATTTCAGACCGACTGAGCTAGAGACTCTTGGGGTAGGTCCCAGTGATCTTTGAGAACTACTACTGTAGGTCTAAAAAAGTCTTATTTTCCCTAGGGCTTTCCCTGGGAATGAAGGGATGCTGAGAGAGCAAGAGCTTCTCATTCTGCAGTGCTGTCTGATAGAATTTTCTGTGATAGTGGAAATGTTTTATATCTGCACTCTCTAATATGGTAGCCACTAGCCACATGACCATTGACCATTTGAAATGTGGCTAGTGCAAATGAGGAACTAAGTTGTAAATTCTCTTTCATTTTAATTAGCTTAAATATAAATTTAGAGAGCTGCATGTGGTTAATGGCTATCTAATTAACCTCTTTTACCAATAAGCAGGGGAAGCATGGGTTCAGTAATTGTAGTGAGGAATCATCAATCCAAACTTGGAGTGAGCTCAGGGTTAAGTCTGAGGCAGAATCTGTGAGGCAACAGCTGTCTTCTCCAGGAATACTCTCTTAGAATGGAGAAAAAAATGGACTCACTGAATCAGTGTGTGTTCTAAATGCAGGATTAGGGTAACCAAAACAACCTGTAGCCCATTGTTTGATCAAGACCCATGGAGTTACTTTTTCTAGGTCAGCAATAGAACCATGAAGTCTCACAAGGAGGCCACAACACACAATAATCATATTTTGTATTTAGAGATTTCACAAGGTGTTCTCATCCTCTGGTCCCTGAGTTATCAGAACTGGAAGTCTATTAATTTTTTAATGACACAGGCTATCTGACTGTGCTGATGGTGACCCTTTTTATTCGTTAATTCTCTTTTCTAAAAAATGCTTTCTGGAGCTGACGAATGTCTCTACCTTTGCCCTGGACTCTTCTTCCCTCTGCTGTTCTTGGGGGCAATTACCATGATTTCCTGTACTTCTAAAATACAGGTGTTTTCCATAATGACATAGAGAAAAAGAAAATGACTGGATTTCAAGGGATGAGGATGAGATAGAAAGCCCTCAGTGCTACAGCTCTTATTACTCAAAATAAGAGTGAATTAGAAGAAAAGTGACTTGCATTTTTTGTTCAGGTCATCATGCCTTACTTAAACCAACTCAAACTCTGAGTTTCCCTGGACACAAATCATATTTGATCATGAGATTGAAGTGGGCTCTATAGAGCTGGGATGTAGCTCCTGCGGAAATTTACTAGCTAAGACAGAGGGACCGCACAGTTCTGTGGGACGTCTGAGGAGCCCAACGCAACATGCTTGGTAATTTAGGTGCCCCCAATAGAGTAAACGTGACCCCAAAAAACTCCAGCTCCTCAACCTGATCCTCACCCACCTACTCTTCCCATAGAGAGGAAATTTAGTTTGTATTTAGTTGTAAATCTTAGACGATGGCTAGACCATCCTTACTTGCAAATGGAACCAAAAAACAACATAGGATGAACAGAGGGTGACACAGAAAGTGGTAAACCGGCAAAACAATTCTGTCTTTGACAAAAGGAAAGGGATACAAAGCTGTTGTTTTCAATTGCTCCACCTGAAATCTTGCCAAACACTGTGCTCTCTCCACCTCATCGATCTAATGCTTTAATTGGCAGACAGTAAAGTCTGATGGGAAAGTAATGGTTTCTTAAATACTTGAGAATGAAAAGCAAATTAAGTTAGCACAGTGTAAAAGGCAAGTAATTACATAATGTCAATCTTGTTTTATACTGTTTAGTCTTAAACAGCATACAAAGAAAGGGCATGGTCAGGAGTGAATAAAGTAAGACTGCTTTGTTAGGTTACTTAAGCTCTGCTTACTTTTGGTGAGCCATGAGCTTCAAGGAAGGCTTCTTGAATGACAGCAAGCCTATCTCCAAAGTTGTCACTTTCTACTGCCTGTCCTAATGTGTACTAACCATTGACAGGATGATCATCATTCTGAGCCAAGGATTGGTCTCGGTTTGTAGGCATGTTTCTGAATAGGAAGATAACCTGACTGCATTATGGAACTGAAGCAGAGGGTCACAGCATACCTTATGTTTCTGGGACAGTGACTCAACTGGTGAAGGGTCCCCAGTTTTTGGCTGTGTCCAGGGCTGGATTTATGGCTTCAGGATGGTTTTCATCCTTAGGGCCTGGGTTTTATCATCCACTAAAAAGGGACACCCTCAGGGACTGGATGTGTAGAATAATCAATGGCACGGACAGGGAGGTCACATACACATAAAAAGGGGAGGATATCCTGGTGTAGAGAAGATGAATGGGAACTTACAGGATAGATGAAAATTGGGATATCAATGAAGCAGCTTCCCTCCCTCCCTCTTTCCTTCCTTTTTCTCTTTTTCTTTCTTCTTTTCCTCTCAAATGAAAATAGTGGAATTTTATATGTGTGTGTTTGTGTGCATGTGTGTGTTCTTTACAAAAACTTTATAGACTGCAGCCAGAGATGTAAAGAAGAAAGTAAAACTGCAAGTAATACTATTTCCCAGAAAACAATCACTGTTAAGAGTTTAGAATATATTTTTATGAACTTTCCCTATGCATATTCCCAACTTTCTGCTTTTTTCTCTCTCTGTCTCATATATATGAATGTGATGATATAAAAATTGTATTAAGTATACTACATCAACATATATACTACATATAGATTTTATATATGATTTTCATGATATTTTGTATGCAGATAGCCCCAGTTTTGAATATGTCTTAAGGAGTAGGCAAATAAGGATTGTGGATCTTTTGTTTGGAGCTTCCATGAGGTTTGATTGAAATAACCATCAAGGACCTGGAAATTTGGGTTGAAGTATGAGAGGGGTGTGCTGACAGCTGTGAGTCCTTGGATGCATCATGGGCAGTGCTATGCAGTGTTCATACATGCACAGCTGATGCAGATAATGCAAAGGTCTCACTCGTGCAAAAGGCATATGGATAACTCAGGGCTCATCAGGGTAAATGTTCCTTATTTCAGTCAATTGACATTATGCTAAGTAAGTTTTATTCTTATAAAAACATACTGAAGTCTCAGCCATCCAGAATTTTATAGATGGAGCCTTTGCAAATTCCCCAAAAATACTGTGGTTGCTATTTCAAGCACCATTATTTTTCTACTGGAGGCTCTTTGCATGGAGCGCTTTCTAAAATATATTACATAATTTTTATTTTTTCTGATTATAGTATTCTGAATATGAGTTAACTTTTTGTGAAGACTCAGCTCCGTTTTCAGAACCCATTGCACTGATGTACTATATCAAGACCTAGGTCTTTTGAGGTATGTAGAAATGTTGGTGTTTACACAAAAATGGCACCAGATGGCCATGCTTTATAAGCTCTTGTGTCTTCTATTTGTAGGTCTCTGTTCCTCTGTTTGCTGAGAATCTATTGCTCTTCTGGCTGGATTAGTGCATTTTCCTGCAGCAACATTGTTCACTGTCCTGTCCCTTCTTTTCCATTGACTCCAATTCACCCCTTCTTATGGAGGACTTGGAAAGCAGATAACCAAGCTTGCTGGAATTATGTGTAATGTAGAATAAAATGGAAAAATAAAAATAGACTCAGCATAGGCACAGCCTGATTTTACATCATGGAAGAGTGATAAGCTTTAGGAATGAACTTTGCTACCTATTTTGGTTATTTAGAAGTTCTTCTTCCTCTTTTTTTTTTTTTTTTTTTTTTTTTAGATGGAGTTTGAGCTCTTGTTGCCCAGGCTGGAGTGCAACAGTGTGATCTCGGCTTACTGCAACCTCCACCTCTCAGGTTCAAGAGATTCTCATTCCTCAGCCTCCCAAGTAGCTGGGATTATAGGCGTTCACCACTGTGCCTGGCTAATTTTGTATTTTTAGTAGAGACAGGGTTTCACCATGTTGGTCAGGATGGTCTCGAACTCCTGACTTCAAGTGATCCACCCTCCTTGGCCTCCCAAAGTGCTGGGATTATAGGTGTGTGCCACCGCGCCCGGCCTCTTCCTCTTCTGTTTTAATCAAGTCATGGTTATGGTGCCTGACTTGCAATCAGTAACAATTTGTTGAGTTGAATTAAGCAAAACTTATGGTATGTATCTGGGGAAGACATCACTAGATGTTTCAGTAATGGATGGACAAAGGGCTGTACCTGAAGATACCTTGAGTAGAAAGCTGCTGTGATTCTCATCAGCCCAAGAAACGGTCTATGGATACAAGGAAGACTTTCCTAAGGTTCAGAAAGCTCCTCGCAGGCCTTCTGACAGCTTCCCCTAGCTCTCCTCACCCCTGAATAGTGCGTGTGTGTGCGTGTGCATGTGCATGTGTGTGCATGTTCATGTGTGTGTGTGAGAGTGAGAGAGAGAGAGAGATTGAAAGAGAGGATAATTGCTTGTTTTGACAATGTGCCATTTCTATGGACTGTTTTTTCTTTTTGGTTTTGCAAAATAGGAAGAAGATGACTGTTTACAATGGCCCAAATTTTGATAGTACCTGTGATTCTCATCAGCTTTTGGAATGTTCTTGATACAGTCCCAGTACCTCCTCATCACCCACTGCAGGTTTTGAGACATGTTGCTGACCATTACTAGCCATTTGGGTCTGGCTCTTCAGATCATGTACAGGTAGTACTTGTTTTTCTCTCTGAAGTACTCTTCTCCCCATCAGCATGTAAGTCATCTATTTCGAGGCAATGGGTGGTAAAAGAAGAGTTTCTCTATGCCCTTGGTTCTTTCTTATTATCCAGTTCTATAGCCACGCCATGGCGATATTCCAAAGTACTTGGTGGTCAACCATGTGAGAAATCTCCCAGGGCAGTGCTTCCCCACTTAATGTATGTAAAAATCACTTTTATAAGTGATTTTTATAAGATTCTGGTTCAGTAGGTATGAGATGGGGCCTGATAATTTGAATTTTTAATAAATCCTTCCACTCTAGGTACTACACTTTCTCTAGCAAGAAAGTAAACTCTTGTCTTATCATTCCTGAAGTCCTGCATTCCCATTGTTTATTTTCTAGGGATGTGAGAATCCTGAAGCAGGGGATTGAGGGTTCCAAGAAGATCCAAGTGAGTATGGATGGCTATGGTCAGTTTCTGAACTATCAAAATTTGGGCCATTGTAAACAGTCATCTACTTCCTATTTTGCGAAACCAAAAAGAAAAAGCAGTCCATAAAAATGGCACATTGTCAAAACAAGCAATCATCCTCTCTCTCTCTCTCTCTCTGTCTCTCTCTCTCTCACTCTCACACATGAACATGCACACACAGGCACATGCACACGCACACACTCCCCATATAACATTTCAGTAGCATTCTAAACTTTAGAAATAATGTGAAAAATGTTTGGTAAAATATGAAAGCCAGGGTCTCTTCTACTTGTTGTACATTAATAAATAAAACATATTTAATCTATCTACTGGAATCCCTGTGATATAAACAATTTAGTGTGAATACATTTGGCTTCCAGCTGTCAGTGAATTTAGGTAAATCCAGCTTTAAGAAAAACATGTTTTATGGGAAAAACAATTTCAAATTCCATGAAAGCATCTACTTATTATCTCAATCATATCACACTAGGGCAGTAAAATAAATAATCAGACTAGTCTCCAGGATTTTATGATCTATGTCCACATAGTATCAGCTATCCACATTAAATTAGAGTGTTTATGGCTTTGTTTTATTTAGATTACTTGCCATAAATCTGGAGTTTTCTTTTCTTTGTAACTACAGTGTGTGTAACTTTTGTGTTCTCCTAAAATGTTTTTAAAGCTAAGGGACTGCATCTTAAAAAGGGAGTTAATGAGGAGACCATGATGTTTTGCCTGCTGAATAGACACTGATTCACACAGTGGAAAGCGGTTCATTCACATGCATAGGATATCATGGTCCCAATTCTAGATCGGGGCCATTTTTAAAAGGTGACGTAAAGCTAGTTGAATTTTAGAAGTTCAGTCTACACTAAGGTCCTTTTTACAAAAACTCAACTAGAAATTTTAGTGCTTTCTAATGCTTGGAAGAAGGGATCTTCATCGTTACCTCTTTTCATTCTATTCAGCTGGCTCTGAAATTTCTTTTAAAATAACCAATTTGGCTGGACATGGTGGCTCACGCCTGTAATCCCAGCACTTTGGGAGGCTGATGTGGGTGGATCACGAGGTCAGGAGATCGGGACTATCCTGGTTAACATGGTGAAACCCCGCCTGTACTAAAAATACAAAAAGTTAGCTGGGCCTGGTGGCATGCGCCTGTAGTCCCAGCTATGTGGGAGGCTGAGGGAGAGGAATTGCTTGATTCCGGAGGCAGAGGTTGCAGTGAGCCAAGATTGCACCACTGCACTGCACTCCAGCCAAGGTGACAGAACGAGACTCTGTCTCAAAAACAAAACAAAACAAAAAAACAGATTAGGAAGATTTTTGAAGTGAAAATACAAATATCTCCTAAAGGGCAACGATGTATGTCTGCAAAATCTAAAATCCCCCTTGGGGCCTTGTGAGGTCCAGACAGAACCCCTAGCTGGCTGGACCAGAGGTCTCACTTGACATGACAGCACATCGTGGAAAGAGCTCGCTGTGTGCAACTCAACCTGCTTGGCATTTTATATGGATTATCTTATTCAATCCTCATGATGATTTCATGTACAGGTGAGGAAACAGAAGATTAGAGAGGCTTAGTAAATTTCTTCAAGCCACACAATATGTACATGGCAGAAACAGGACTTACACTGAGACCGTGGTACAGCATTTTAACCACTACAACTCTTAGATTATAACCCAGATGATTATATAAGTAATAAAGTATTTCTATTACACTTTACAAAGACTCATAATTGATCTGAAAGCAATCAGTCTGTCACCAAATGTATCTGAGAGCTTACTGTGCACCAGGCACAAACCTAGGCACTGAGAATAGAGTGGTAAACAAAAGACTGCATTTCAGTCCAGTAGACATTACTGCTACTCCTAGAGGTCTTAGTACTCCCAGCACTGCTGCTGCTACTACTACTATTACTACTACTACTACTGTTACTACTGAGAGCTTACTATGTGCCCAGCAGGATTTTAAATACTTTCTATACATTGCCTCATTGAGGTAGGTAATACTGTTATCCACATGTTACAGATGAGAAAACTGAAGTGCAGGTAAATATTAAGTAACTTACCCAAGGTCACACAGGTAGTGAATGGAGGAGGTGGAATTTGATTTTAAGTAGTCTGACACCAAAGTCTATGTTCTTATCCACCACAGAAAGCCACTAACTATAATAAATTAATTAATAGCAGTGTGCAAATTGTGGCAAAGAGTAGGGCATGTATAACTGGAGACCCAACCTGGTGTCTGTGGTTAGAAAGGACTTCCCTGAGGAAGACCTGATGCTTGTGGTTTGGGTGGAGTACAGAACAAGCGAGGCCAGAAAGTCCCTGGGGGAGGCGAGCGTGGGGTTCATGCGAGGGCACATGAGGAACCCCCAGTGACACTCATCCTGTGCTTTTTTCTTTTCTTTTTAAATTTTGTTTACATGAATGTGGAAATGAAGCATCTAAGTGTGAAAAAGAAAACTAATATTTATTGAGTCTTAGGCACTTTACTAGCCGCATCTGTACAATAAATTATTTTAAATTCTCATAAATGTCCTATGAGATAAGTCTTGGTATCATTTTAAGAATGAGGTTTACAAAGTGACTTGCCCACTGTCTCATAGGTTGAAGCCAGGATTTGTATCCAGTTCTGGTCTGGGCTCTTAACATTGACTCATGGGGACCCTGTTAGAGGAGAAAATTTGGGTCCATGGTTTGAGTGTTGGGGGAGAAAGGTGGGAACCTGTGTAGTCATATTTCGGGAATGGAAGAAATAGAAAGACACAGGAACACACTTAAAGTTTTTTGTTCTTTTAGGGCCACAAATTCTTTCATTTAAACATTGAAACTCTCTACTTCCTTAATTCCACTTTCTGTCTTTCCTGTCTATTTGCAAAATTACTAAATCCTTAGATTGACTCTAACTGTGGACAAATGATTCCAAGGAATATTCTGACCTAAAACATGGACAATTATTTTCAAGTGATGTTTCTGAGGTGCTCTGTAATTGGACATCCAATAAGTCCTCCCTGTACTATGCTGTGAATGTTAACATCATGTTTCATTTTAAAGGAAAATTATGGTTACAATAATTATTTTCCTAAGCATGAACATGAAGCCTTCACTTCTTTTTGGGTCTCTTATTTTTTTTTTTTAAATCATCACTTAATGGTCAGAGCCAAGTCCACAGGAAAACAAAATGAAATAAGAAATGTTAACATGGAAAGCAGGCCAGAGAAAAATATACAACTGTTTTCCTCAGAGGATTAAAAGATATCTTGCTTTGAATCACTTTGTACCCATACAAAAAGGTAATACATGTGCTTTAGCTGACTAAACAAGATTCCATTGATAGCTTAAAAGCTCCAGTTCTTATGTAATGAATATACTATTTCATGTACTAATGGCCCGAAAAGAATGAGAAATGTTTTTATCTTACTTTCAGAAGAAAAGTTAACCGGATGATGAATTAAGAGTATAATACCTTGTTCTAAATCAAAGAATTCTCAACCATAATAAATGGTGATCTACAATAATGTTACACCATATATATTGGCATTTATTAGGATGAGAGGTAGACTTATTTCCATCAATAGCTTTGGCTCTTAAAATCATTATTTTATGTGTAGATTAAAAACATAGGTATTGACTTCTTTTAAGGCAAACATCAAAATTCATTGACCTGACTTTGTCAAAGTCAATATTTTCCTCATAAGACAGTATATCCATATGTTTACTGAACCACAACCTCACTTTTTGTACTGTTCTACATATTCCAGATGTCTTATAGTTAAAGAATATTAGAGTCAGAAGGAGGCTTAGCCCAAATCCTTCAATTTCCAGGCGAGGAAATTGAGTCTCACTGAGAGTGAGAGACTTGCCTTAATTATTACGCTTGCCCCACTATCATGCTGGTGGAAAAGCATGCTTGTTTAAATTTAGTCTACTCTTCTCGCCACCATTTCCCTGCCTTATTAAATATTTTGAAAATTGTCTTCTAAATGCAGAGAAAACTTACTGTTTAAAAAAACTCCTATGAGCAATATAGAATTCTATAACCTAAGAGCCATGTGTGAAAGGGGAACAATAACCAAAATGTAGTGACAAATTAGGCACATTTATATTTGAACGATTTTTCAGACGAAACTCATGCCAGTTTAGTCTGGTAGATTATTGCAGTAATGGCTCCCTATGTTGCACATTTCTCTATGTCCACACTTTCCGGTAGTGCCTCCCACTCTGCCTTTAAAATTGGCCATGTGATTTACTTTGGCTAATGGGACAATAGCAATCCTGAGAGTAGCAGAGATTGACATGTGTGCACACATTGGGCCTTGCCATCACTTGTTGCTCTTTGGAATGCTAAGATCACATGTGAAAAAGCCCAGGCTAGCCTACTGGAGGATAAGTCATGCCAGCTGAGGCCCCCTTCCCTTGACCAACCATCCTCCCAACCCCAAACATGTGGGTAAGGCCATCCTGGATCATCCGTCCCTAGCTGAGTCCTCAGCTGACCTCAGAGATCAGCTAAACTGACTCAGACAAGAAGAACCACCCAGTTGACCCACAGACTCACAATTAATAATACATGTTTGTTTTTACAGGTTCCTAAGTTTTGGGGTAGTTTAAGAGACAGTAAGGCTATGACTGAAAAACATAGAGAACAATATATAAAATAGGCAAGAGGGCAATTCCAGGTTAATCTGTGGAGTCTGGCAATCCTTAAATAGTTCCAAAAATAAAAACCATCCAATGCCTCTTATCTTTAGAGGTGATAGAAGTTTGCATATAACAGTAACTTCTGATAAAGAATTTCGCATATTCCACTGGGAGACGGTTAGGAAAAGACAAAATATGAATCTTATCTGATGGGAGCAATAAAGCTCTGACCAATGGAAGCTCAAATCCTGAAACCGTTGATTCAGACCACCGTGGATTGACTAGGCTGGACCTCCTTAATTATTTGATCATTATTAATTCATAAGTATTTATATCATTCATAGTATTACTCTCAGTTTAGATGACGTTGTTTAATTTGTTGATGGAGAAAGTTAAAATCCAAAGTTAAACAATCTGATCTGTAAGGCAGTACCAGCTAATGTCTGTACCAAGGGAGTGGACAGATTGGTTAGGAGCACACTGGGTATCAGATATGACATTTAGTATGGAGCATGAGGTTAAAAAAACTGAACAATGCATCTACATTGACATGGACAGGAGAAGGCTACATTGTTAATTGTATGATTAAACTAAAGTTAAAAACTTTGTTCAATCTCATGGACCTCCTGAGTGATACTGGCACATGCTCTGGTAATCCCTGTTCTACTCTACATTCAAATACAGAGCAAAACACAAATAAAAACATGTGCCACATTTAGAGAAAATATTCCAACTTTGTCCATGTGGAGTAGCATAAGAAGTAGGAACAATGATTCCCAGAATAAAATATTCTGAAAATACACACACACACACACACACACACACACACACACACACACACACACGGACATTACATATGTACTCATTTGCATACAATTTTATTGTTTTCAAAACAACCATACAAATACAAATAAATAAAATATATTTCTCTCTTTTTTCCTTTCTTTTCAGACAGGTTCTCGTTCTGTCACCCAGGCTGGAGTGCAGTGGTACCATCTAGGCTTACTGCAACCTCCATGTCCCAGGCTCAAATGATTCTCCTGCCTCAGCCTCCCAAGTTGTTGGGACTACAGGGATGTGCCACCATGCCTGGCTAATTTTTGTATATTTTGTAGAGATAGGGTTTTGCCATGTTGCCCAGGCTGGTCTTGAACTCCTTGACTCAAGTGATCCACCTGCTTTGGCCTCCCAAAGTGCTGGGTTTACAGGCATGAGCGACTGCACCTGGCCCAAAATACACTTCTCTACAATATATCTGTTAACTCTAGATTTTATATGCCATTAACATCTGTAGGTCATTAACACTTTGGTAAATTTATAAGTATCTTATGCTCTTTAAATATGTCCTGTGAGGCTGGGCGCAGTGGCTCATGCCTGTAATCCCAGCACTTTGGGAGGTCGAGGCGGGCGGATCACGAGGTCAGGAGATTGAGACCATCCTGGCTAACACGGTGAAACCCTGTCTCTACTAAAAATACAAAAAATTAGCCGGGCATGGTGGCACGCGCCTGTAGTCCCAGCTACTCGGGGGGCTGAGGCAGGAGAATGGCGTGAACCCGGGAGGCGGAGCTTGCAGTGAGCCGAGATCGCGCCACTGCACTCCAGTCTGGGCGACAGAGCGAGACTCCGTCTCAATAAATAAATAAATAAATAAATAAATAAATAAATAAATATCCCCTGTGAAAAGAGTGCTGTGTAGATTTTTAAAAAATATCTAAATGCTCATGAGCTTACATAGGGTTAGAATTGAGTGGTAATATGCACAAACCATGTGAATAGCTTTTTATAGCGGAGAAAAAAGGGACTAGTTGACGGTATAGTACCAATGAGGCTGTTCTTCATAATCTAATGGTCAGGACAAGGCAAAAGGTAGACTATAGCTATCAGCTGCCTTCTGTCTAACACAGAATTCAGAAAGAGGAGAGGACTTTACCAAGATTACCAAAAGGCACTACATTTTCAGTTTGACAACTTCGGAATAATTTGTGACCTGGTTGAAAAATCTGATAGCAGACACCTGCTTACATTAAAAGAAAATAAAAGTGTGGAGTTTTATATAGAATATGTTACTCAACCTTTGGAGAACTCCATTTGCTTTTGTATTTTCATATATTTTTACTCTTTCAGTCCTTGATATATTTTGAGATTATGCTAGGGAGAGTAGTTCCCAAAATTTGGAATAAAAAGGCCTGCTTTGGAATAGGTAAGTTTTCAGACCCATCCTGAGTCATACTTTTGGAAGCTGTTGATGGGGAGGATTAACAATTATAAAATGCTATCGATGCACTCAGTAAAACATCACATTTGAAAAATGGCTGCATTTATCTATTTGAGATAATAGTTATTTAGTCTGAAGGCAATACTTAGTGTGGGTATAGGTTGGGTGGCTCTGCCACTACCCTGAAGATCTCTGGCTGGACAACTGCATTAGGGCTGAGATTGGACGGGGGATGGGGACCCAGTCCACCTGAGCCCTGGGTGTATCATCACTTTCAACACATTCCATAGCATTTGTTTTTGCATCCAACAACACAACTTCCCATCCATTGATAGCCAGTCCTAGTGCCAGAAGCTTTCATTAGCATAACTGGCTATCCACTCTAAAGGCAGCTCCCAGACTCATTCTGTGGCTCCTGCCTCCCTTTTTCCTACAGCTCCATGAGTCTGAGGGTCTATGACAGTAGCCACTATCTCCATTACCAATGATGTATTTCCAATACCAACAAACAATGACTTCAAATAGAATAAACTAAAGTCTTGCTGGGTGTGTTCCATTAATGGCTTTCTGTCCTCTGTGATACTGGGCTGAAATGAAGATCAGTAGACTCTGGGCTCTGAGAACCAACAGATAACCTTTCTGATGCAATAAACGGCATGGTGAAAGTCCCAGACTGCTCTTTAGAAGCAAGCATACCACACTTCCTGCAGAAATAATAAGAAACTAACATTTAAATGAGTACTGACTCTAAGCTGAACATTGTAGTAAGTCCTGTTTTATCTATTATCTCATTTAATCTTCACAACAACCCTATAAGTAATTATGCTATCATAATACCCATTTTGCATAAGAAAACTGAGAGGCATAGAGAGGATAAATATTTTGCCCAAGGTTATGCAGCGAGTACAACTCCAGACAGACTGGTTCCCAAGGAACTCTCTACCACTCCATCATACTATCTATACATGCTGCAGTAATGACACAGCAGTATTTAAAAAAGCTACAACAAAACCCACATAATTGGTAAGACCGCACAGGGAATAGCAATAAAATTCTGCATGATTTGCTGCACTGAGCCTACCAGTAATAGCCTATTTCATGATATTAATATTTTTTAATTCTCAGCTTCTCCAGCCAAAGTCTCAAGGTTAGAGAAAGTGTTTATGGCTGTCAAGACTGGCACACAGAGAGATAGCACAAGCTAAGTCCTCTGAAATGTTATCTCACAGAAAAAGTTGCATTTTTGTAGCAGTTCTACACAAAGACAACATTTGCATAAGCTTGAGCAACACCATCAAAGTGCTCAGTCTGTCTGCTAGTGAGCTTATTTTCTGGCTGGCAAATGCTGAATTCTGCTTTATAGAGGGAAGAGACATCTTTTACTAGGAGACGGCCCACCAGAACTAACACTGAGCATATTTGGATTCAGCTTTGAGAATCTCAAAAAAGTTGAGAGGGTTAGTGCTAAATAATATTTACTCCTTAGATGCTATACTTCAGCCATATGCCAATATCCTCACTACAGCCTGAGTTCTAAGGATGGATAGAGCTGGTTTGTGGTCTGAACTGTTCATCTTCTACAACTGACAGAACATCAACCTGGGGGTAACTTTTGGAAATCTGTTTGATTGAAAATGCTCCCTGGACAAAACAATCATTTGGCAAACAAATACCTGTAGAATTAGTAACCTAATTTGGGTTACCTAATTTGTAACCAAATTAGGTTACAAATTAGTAACCTAATTTGGGTTACCTGTAGAATTAGTAACCCAAATTCAGGATATAATAAATACTTGGAAATATAAACCATCCTTAAAAGAGATGTAAAGCAGTATCTGTTTTGCAGAATTACCATGACTGTGTACAGAAAATGGATCCATTGTTTCTGTGGGAAATGTTTGGGTGTTCGGAGAAGGTGCTTGGGGGCATGCGCAGCTTTGGGAATTGTCTGCCTGGGTATGTGGCAGTTCCTCTTTAGTCTAGCTGCTGCTTTATAACCATCTACTGAGGCAATAGTAAGTTGGTAAAAAGAAACACTTACATGAGCCCTAGATTAAAAAGTAGGTTTGTGTCAGTCCTTGAAGTGGTATGCCTTGCAGACTTTTGGGGAAAGAGGGTGGGTAGAGGGAGCAACATATGCATTCCCCAACCTTCCACTTGTGTACATGGGGGCCCAGTCCATGCGCCACATTGTTGCCTTATTCATGAGTAGGGCCTGTAGGACATATGATCCCATATAGACACCTGAGAAGGTTCAAGCTCTTGGGTCATCTCTTGAACATTTAGCAGCTCTCACTTTTCTATCCCTCCTACAAAGAAAATTTTGACACCTACCAAAAAGTGAATCTTTTTTATTTTGCAAGATACACTACTCAGATCCTACTACTGTTTATCTCATGCATACAGGATCTTTAGGAAGTTGCAAGCTAAAATGCCTTCTGAGGCTTGGGTAGGTAATAGACACAGTTGAAGGGAGATGGGCACAAGACGGCAGGGTGAGGGGGCTGAGGTGAACTAGTAAGTACCTGCTCTGTCCAGAGGAGCAGTGGCTGCTCAGATCCAGCTGATTGTTGCTAAGCAAGAATGCAGACTCAGAGGGCCACCCAGATTTTTGTGTGACATCTTCCAATCTTGTAATGTTGGTAACTAATCCTAGTGTTTTAAGGATACTGTAAGGGCCAAACAAAACAACACTGTGAAGGGTATTTGGCATGCAGTCTGCCAGTTTGTAACCTCTGTAAGTTTCTCTTCAATTTAATAATTTGCTCACATTTTTGAGTAACAATCACATTCCTTATCTGCCATTCCTAGGGCATGGGCTCTGAGCCATTTTTCTAATATGGGAGAAATCTTCCACTGGCCCATTTGCCCTCTTGACTATTCTTTATTGTACACATAGGAAAAGCCAGCTGGAAATTCATAATCAAGAAAGGTAGGAAATCAGTTACCCTAGAATGGTTTACTGGCTCATAATTTCAATCCTAAATCTTGGTCTTATTAATATCATGGCCTAAACAACTAAGTATGGTTATAAACTTGTGTAGTCTTATAATTTTCCCACTCCACTTAAAGCACAACGCCATTTTGAGTGTTACTTCTCCTGACAGAATGCACTATTTCATCCATGCTGCTAACTTCAAGAAGAGATATAAATAGACACTGAATAGATGATAGAATATTTATACTGTCACCACAAACCCAAGGAATCTGATTTTTCTTTGAACTGATTGATACAGATGAAAATTCTTCATTTCACTTCATGAGTATAGACTTTAAGAGCTAAAATAGCAATGCTATTTTTTAGAATGTAAAATAATCATCTACACATGTATAAAGTACATAGCAGGCACCTTTGAGTTTCTGAAGCCCTATAGAAATTGTGGCATAAAATATATAATGTAATAATCCATCAGAGGAATGCCCTGTGTTCTCATGCCTACTTGCACTCATGAATTCAATATCAAATGATGCTTGGTTCTCAGGGGGGAATCCAGTTTATAAAGAGAGAATTTCATTGCAGACCAGAACCTCTGAATAGATTGATGCAGATCTCCCGACTTTTGTAGGAAGAGTAGAAGATTTAAAGAGGAAGATTTAGGCTCACATTTTATGGCTAATGTCTCTTGCACCTTTGTATTTTGGTTTGAGGTCTGCAAACTTTTCCTGCTCAAGCAGGTGGAGACACCTTCCAAAAGTGTGGTGAGGTTGTGAAGGCAATCAATTCATTTCTGGCAAAGCTCACTTGTTAATAGAAGACTTCCTTTGGTCCTAAGTTCCTGGGATAAGAGATGAAAAACAAAACAAACCTGGTTTCCTTAGTAAATGATCTCTTCCCCATTTTCCCCCTGAAACTGGTCTTAGTTTATTAGTCAGCTGATGTAGCAGTAGAGCACATGGAGAATGTTTGTTTACAGCTCAAGAAAGAGTAGATCTTTTCCTAACCTTTTACCACTATCTGTTTTATATGTCATAGGTGCATTTTTTTGGTCTCTGAGATTGCACGGAGCCTTTTCTCTGGGGCTTAGGACCTTTAAGAAGGTTTAAAGGGTTGAGGTTCTTAAGGGCCTGGTGAATTTTCGTGAGGGAAGAAGCTAGTAAATACATTCTTATTTCAACTTAGGGACACAGAGAAATTATGTAAGATGTCTGTGATTCTGTGCTACCAAGTTCAGAGACTACTCAGGAATAAGCCCTTAATGTAGAGGGAAGAAATTGGACTGCATCCCCATCTGAAATTCTGGCTCCTCCCCACAGCTGGATGGGGCAAAACTTCATTCACGTCTGGAGATTCAATGGAGTATTTGATTCTGAAAGAGCTATGACTTCCCCTTATTTATTTGTGGACTTTCTAGAGAAATTTTTGTCTTACTACTTTTGCTGTTATAAACATTCCCATTATACAGTCAAAGTAACTGGGGCACAGTTTATTTCAGTGGCTACCCCAAGGTAAGATGACATCACTATAAAACATTGGCTAGCGAGTTTTCTTATCACCTGTTTGGGCTGATTTCTCTGAATTGGTTGGGATCAGCAGTTTAAGGAAAATGCAACTAACTGATTTACTATCCCTGATGAACATATTTTGATGGCCTTAATTCCTTTCAGAAAAAAAGTATATTCCTAAAAAAATCATTATAGAATTATTTTTGGGGCACTGCAGTGACAAATGAGAAGTGGTAGTCTCTCTAATCTTCCCATTAGCCACCATCAATTAGTGTACCAATGAGACTTTACTCTTGTCTTGGTCTTACACGGTTTGCTAGGCAGTATCTCGTGGAAAGATGATTCTGGATCCCAATCAAGGAACAAGATCTATTAGAATAATTTCACTTTCTTGAGTATCCATGCAAATCTTGGCAAAAGGTAACATTGGGTTAGCAAATTACCATAGAAAAACATTCAACTGTATTTTATACATATTTTGGAGATTCTTTGTGTCACAGGGAAGTTTATTTTACACTGGCTGATGACTTCCTCATCCCTCCACTTACACTCTTGTTGAGGTATATTATGTCGGTGCCATTTCCAAATTTTACTCCTGCTAAATACGGTCGTCACCACTTATTCAAACGGGATATGGTCTTAAACCCCTAGTGGATGCCTGAAACCACAGATAGCACCAAACCTTCTAAATGCCATGTTTTTTCCTATACATACATACCTATGATAGTTTAATTTAAAAATTAGGCACAATAATAATAAACAACAATAATAAAACAGAACAATTATAACAACATACTGTAAAAAGTTATATGAATGTGGTTTATCTCTCTCTCAAAATATCTTAATATTTTCAGACTATAGTTAACTGCATATAATTGAAATTGCTGAAGGCGAAACCGTGGATAAGAGGAACTACTGTAAAACCCTTTAAGCTCTGAAACACCGCTCTTGCTCTCGCAATGTTCTGTGGTCAGATAAGGCTTCCCAGAAAGAAACTCTGTCCACTGACAGATGAGAGCCAAGGCTGAGTGGTACCAGTTGAAATACAAATCTGGTATTTTCCATTTCGTATTGCTGGGGCTTTATATGTTACTCCCTTGTATTGTGGTGAGTGTGATATGATAGGAAAAGTCAATGAAAGGGTTTCTCAAGTTCAGGTTTGCAATTTACATTCTTAGGCAAATAAGCTCGTTATCCAGAAGCTTTGTTAACCATCAATATTTTAATCTTGTGTCAACCCAACTTTTGTGTATTGCAACATTGTAGCTTTTAACAAAACCATGAGAAAAAAAAGTGACCCACCCCTCAGAATTCATTTAATTCTGTTGTCCAGGAGGAAAGCCTTTGGGAATTCAGCCTGTTTAAAATGCTCAAAGATGCTGCCAGCAACTTAAAATAGACAAATCGAAAAAAAAGAAAGAAATATAAAACTGTGAAAGTACACTTTGCAATGTGTAAATCATTAATTAATGTGTTTAATTAATTAATTGTGTTTAATAAGTAATAAAACAGTAGTTTTGCTACTGTCCAGCACTTAATATCTATTTAGTTTAAAATTCTATGTTCATTTGCTTGACTTGCTGAAAATCCTATGAAATGGGATGCTTCTTATAAGACTAAATATTATTTACTAAATATAAATTGTTGCTTATTAGTCTAGATGAAGAAACAATGGAATAAACATTAGAAAATCTCAAAAATATAATTTAATGATCAACTAAAAATCTTCATACATAGGATTAATACAGTATAAACACTGGTTCGTTGGGAAGAGACATTCATCTACTCATATATATAAAATCAAGGTCAGTGAGTGCTCTCTTTTCACTTGCAGATAATTGCTGATTGGCGAGCTAGAGTACAGCAGGACAGGCAGAGGACAAAGGATGAGGACATGCTGAAACATACCAACCAGCAGAGTACCTGATTGGCAATCAGAACTTGTGCAAATGACTTGGGTGGCCTTGGGAGGAAAGATAGAACCCCAGTAGTGAGTTAACCAGAATATACTTCATATAGAAACAGTGCCGAAGACTAAAGGCTTGTACCATTTTAACTACACTTGTGGTATATGGTATTAATAAGGTATCCTTAAAAGAATCTTCTACTCCAAATAAACCTTTACAATTCAAAATAAAATATCTTTTACAGCATTTCATGTCACAATTTAAAGAATTCATTTGATAAGGCAACTGTATCACTTGGTCGTCTTTTTTAATTTTATCAATTTTTTGTCTTCCATTTTTAATTTTAGGTTCAGAAGGTACATGTGCAGGTTTGTTACATGGGTAAATTGCTGTCATTGGTGTTTTTACACGGTTGTCTTTGACTTCCCAAAGTCCTTCATTCCCTAAACCTAAACATACTTTACTCAACCAAATAATGTGGCAATAGGACCATCTCTAGAAAGATGTTCAGTTTGGATCTTCATAATGCTCTCAATAAACATTTACTACTTTCTTTCTCACATGAGCCATTAATGACCTAATATAATTAGTATCTTGTCCCCTTTCTAGACCCTTGTTTTTATCATATGATCTTGGTGATTGGAAACACTAAAAATTTAGAGAGATTGCTCTTGGATGACCCCTACTGTCCTAAGACTTTTAGTACAAAGAAAAACAGCAAGCATAGTGAAAAATGCCCAATAAGGAGGCAGTGTTTAGTCCCAAGTTTATCTTCCTCATTTGCTCCTGTATGACCTTGAGCAAGCCACTTACCTTCTCAGGTCCTCAGTTTCCTGATCTGTAAAATGGGAGGGTGGGTAGGGATTAATACTTTATCCAGTTAGGCTACATAATATTTTGAGATTTCTTTCAGTTCTGCTAATACTTAGGATTCTTTGAGTTGGGGCCCGAGAGCTGTGGAGACAGTCTCAAGGAGGGTCACAAGGTTCCTTTTAGTTAAGAAACCAAATTAAACAAAAGCAATTACTACTTGGCACCATAACTCATCTGTCAGTGTGTCAGGCATTTTATACAGGTTTTCATTTATTTCTCATAATAAACCTACAGAGCCAATGTTTTTGCCTCCATTTTATAGGGTGGGAATCTGAGGATCAGTGAGGCTAAATAACTGGAAAGTAAAAGAGCTGGGGCAAACCCGCTTATTTGGTTTTGGTGTCTCTGCCCCATTTCACTTTGCATCCATAATGGGTGTCACCTTCTGCTAACTTTCTCTCAGGAAGTGTTTTGCTCTTGGTTTTGGAGCCATCTATCATTCACCTTGCAATTGCATGCCCATAGCTCACAGTTTCTTCCAAATAGAAATATACACACTATTTTGCCTACTGACAGGTACTTTCCATTTGAAGAGTCATGTACTGTGATGCCTGACAGTGCTCCCTAGAGCAAATTCAGGGTGAGGAAGAGCAAAGGAAACTAAGTAGATTCCTAAAAGTAGACTCATGGTAACCCTGCATTAAAGCCCTTGACTATAATTTAAGGTAGTAATAATTTGGAAGACAAAAGAAAGACACCAAGATCATTCTTAAAAGGAGGATAGGACTCTTTTACAGAACGATTTTGACATTAGTGAAGAAACTAAGTCCAATTCATAGAACTGATTGTACAAGAAGAAACTGATGAACATAGAGAGAAAAAAAAAACCCAGCAAAATTCAATTGCTTCAGTGTGTAAGAAGATAAGTAACATAGTTTTTAATGGGTAAACATTTTCATCTTAAGCATCTCCCTTCAGCAGAATACATAGACACACACATGCAGTCTTTCTTGTAACCTACATACACTTGAAACCTCTAGAGCACTGGCCTTGGAGGCAATGTTGACGGGGTAGAGCATTATTTCTGCATCCAGACTGCCTGGACGTGAAAACTGGATTCTCCTCTTACAGGCTGTGTGACTGTAGACAAACGAATGAGCATTACTGCCACGGTTTCCCCATGGGTTTATTATGAGTATTGACAGAGTTAACATACATAAAGCACTTGCCGGTACATGGCATGTAGTACCCACTAGTTAAGTGTTAGCTATTATTATTATATAAGAATGTTCTTTAAAAAAGGCTTTTGGAACCCTACCAGCACGAAACTAAAAAAGGCTTTCAAAATAACATTTTCTAAGCCCACCAATTGCTTTCCCAGGCAGGTTCAAAAAATATACACTGATTAAAAATTTCATTTTAAAATGAAGCTATACAGATTGATGGATACTTTTCCAAAATGAAATTCAGAGGTTTCCCTGCTAGTCTTAAAAAAAATTGTTTGCATTATAATCATCGTGACATGTACAAGGACAATTCCATTTTCTCCCTCCTACTGAGCCCTCTTTTGTCCCCTATGAAATCTTGAATTCCCTTCAAATCTCTTTCTCCCTAAGCCTAGCTAATGCTGTGGTCTGCCACTGTTGCCCTTATCCCCACTTCTGTGATGTTTCCATACTTCAAGGCAGGCCACAGAATGGCTGGCATACAACTGGGAATTCCTGCAAGGCTCGTCCAGTTAATGGTGATTAGCTGTTACGGACAGGAGCCAGGATGGGTGTACATGGTCCCAAACAATGGAGTCTAACATGCATCCACAAAAGCTTTCATCTTGAGAACATAGCCTCTTGTGAGATATTACCAGAAGTCTCAAGGTAATTGCATTTTACTGGAATCAAACCTAACAAGTATTTTATAATTAAAGATCATGCTGGTTTCCTTTACTATCACCTGCAACTTAATCATGTACTTGAAGCTTCCCACAAACAGCGAGGCTGTTTAATATTTATTGAACATCCACAATTACCTTTACATTTCATTTCTCTGGAAACACACTCCTTTGGTTTGGCTTCGAGGGACCTTGAAGAAGACCATTATTTTATTAAGAAGGAGGCAAAGAAATCCTGCGTGATAATATTAATAATAACACCAGCTCACATTTCACAGGGCTTTTTCATTTACAAAGTGCTTTTACATGCATTATCTCATTTGATCTTCATAATATTGTGTCTGATTTGTCCTTCCTACTCTGTGGAGTCTAATATTCCCTGTACCACTGTATAAGGAGACTGCTTTTTATCCCTCCCTCTTCTGATTTTAATCTATGCAAGATTTTAGGAGGCAGATCTCTAACTTATACAGGAAACTGAACAACATTTTTCTGTGTCAACTGCCTTGTGAGCTCTAGTAGTCAGATTTTTTTTTTAACAATTGGGCCTTTTGAAATAATCAGCCTATTCCTTGGTGAGTGTCCAGGCATATCCATTTCTCCTGGAAGATAATAATAGTAAATGAAAGTTAGAAAGTTTTGCAGGCGATCCATAAAAACACAGGCTTTCCTGTCAGGCAGGTGAATACAAATCATTCTCGCTCTACCACTTCCTGTACTGCTCGGGGGGCTTCAGAAAAGTTTCTGAAGTGCTCAGGTGAAGAGAATGGCAGTGTTAAGTCATGTCAAATAAACAATCGACTTGGGTGAAAAGAGGGTGACTGCTAAGCAAATGCAAAGCCCTGCAGGTCCTCCATCTTCCCTTTGTCCTGGGACTGTCTCCAACGAGTGGACATTTTCCTGAGCAATTCTGGAGCCATCAAGGAGGTTGAGACTCAGTTTCCTTGTTTGTAAAATGAGAAGAGTAATACCGGGTAATTTTAAAGAGTAAACAATGTGATTTGTTACACGTCTGGGCATAAAACGATAGTCTTGCAGTTGTTACTGAGAGAGGCACAGTCTACCTTTTTTGTATCAGTCCAGGTATTTAAGGTGTCCGTACTCATTGTTAACATGACTCAAGCAGTTTTTCAAGGGTTTAGGACACACTTTATGTAACTTCAATTTCTTATAGTTATTTACTTCTATATTCCTGGTATGCAATACTCTTTTGGCCCCCATCAGTGCTAAGTTTCAGTCCCATATAAGCTTAGCTTAGCACTGAGCAGTGTGATTGGGACTGACGATAGGAAGAGGCTCTCCTTCGTGTTAAAACTCCTTCCTGAGGTGTTGCTTTCTGTCTTTTCCTCTTTCTTTATAATCTCAGAAGTCACTAGAATTTTAAGATTTCTTCTTGCTTGTGAAAATCATATCACTAGTGGCTTGGATTCTCAATCGTATGACTAGTTTATGGCTTTTTAATGATGTTTTCAGGTTGCAGGTTTACATGGTAAATTTACCTACAAGTTACGGGAGATCCCAAAAGGTTGGAGTCTGTGCCCAATTCTGACTCTGAGGTTTTGTTGTTTTACAATAATCTGGTTGCACTATAATGTGGATGGTGGTGAAGGCCTAAAGACACACAAATAGCCATGTTTTTACCAGATTCCATGCTTTATTTATTTATTTTTTAGAGCTCCTTAATGCTACTATTTATGCAATTGTTGTTAACAGCATATTTAAATTAATAAAGAAAGAAATATTAAGGGAAAATATCTATGAGGTAAAATGGAGAAGATAATTTGAGGATAAACATTGAAGTAAACCATCTTGAAGTGTTAAAGTGATATAACAACACAGCAGAATACTGGCTTATTTCCCCTCGTAAACTTTCTGTCAATTAAGATCATACTTTATTTACTTGATATTGTATTTACGGAGGACCCCTGAAACTGACTCAGGGCTGGATCTGTTTGCGAATCAGGTAGTGGGAGTTGTATGTGTGAGTCAAAGCTGTTCCTGCTCCTTTTCAGGGGAAGGAGTGGGTATGATAATGAGACTGCCAGACGATCAGGAAAGACACAATGAGGAGGCCGTCAATAAAAGCTGTGGAAATCTAGAACGGACATCATCTTCATCTTGCTGGGTTGATGCAGGCATCATAATGGCGCCTCTGTTCCTTTAAAATGCTGCTCAGATAATGGCCTGGCCTCCCACGCATTCCGAGAGGGTGCCTCTAGCCTTACTGAAACCCTATCCTGACCACAGACCTTATTTCCCCTTGCAGCTTTGATACCCTGTCCAGCCAAGTTATCCTCCAGAGACACAGTTGCTGTTTCTTTCGATGTGCTCCACAGTGGTTTTAGAAATTGCTTCAAGAGCACCTGAGGACAGAAATTCCGTCTCCCTTCCCTACCCTTTCCCTCTCATCACACACAGATGTTGTCAAGAGTTTCATTAGTGAAGTTCTTTAACATTAATCTATGGAGACAATCTGGCAGTTGGTTATTGCTCTGAAAAGCAACCAAAAGGAGTTGGAAACCAGACAGTAACCGGGAGATTTCTGGCCAAGTGCTTTGTCCTTGTGAGTTTTTGAAGCAGTGTAAGTCATTAGCAAGCCCCTGCTAATTGAATTTGATTTCATGTCAACACTGTCACAGTCACACAGAGTACATCAATAAAATCCCAACGCTGTTTGCTGCAATCATTAGGCCCAGTTTTTTTGTTTTTTTTTTTTTTTAATAACAAAAGCTCAGCCTTTGGTTGAAGGTTGTCACATCAAGCTTAGGGAATGCAGTGCTTCCTGGCCTTCCGTGGAAAAAATTCAAGCACTGACGTTGTCATTTAGAGTGGAGCCAAAATTGAATGGGAAAACACACTTGTACAAATGACATGCACAAGTGGCTGATTGGCCCCTCATTGATATCTGATGTGCAACCCCCTCAAAACAGCTACAGATCATGTGTGAATTCTTTACAAGATGTGCCAGTTAATTAAATGTCCAAAATGACACCACATACTTTGTTCAAAAAAGTGAGGTCCATGGAGTTAAGATGTGGAAAAAAACACATTTGAAAACTCTCTAGTCTTCAGTAATTGAAGTATGTGTGAAACTTTTGTTACTTTTACCTCAAGTTATATACTTAGTAGATTGGGAAAATGGGCACCTGACCGAATTACCAAAATAGTTTAATACAAAGAAGATAAGATTTTTGTGATCTACAATTAAAAGATTCTGAAGAGTGAAAATTACCGTCTCAAATTCAGCTACAATTTGCTAATTTTGGAACAGTTGTTCGATATGCAATTTCCTCACATTCTTACCCTTTGTGCCACACACGAAGGGAAAATTGGGAATATCTTTCACAAGGTGGCACTACTGGGAATTGTTTTAACTTATATTGTCATGTTACACCTGGATGAGGAAACATATAAAGTAATTAAGTGAAACCTACTGAGGAAAACAGGGATTTCAGCTGAATTTAGCTAATTAATCCCAAGACTGGCCCCAAGTGTAGAAAGAAAAAATATTCCAAGGGGTTTTCCTTACCGGTTTTAATTTAGCTCTGGGCAATGGCAGTGTGATTCTGCTGGTTTTGTATCTCATTACCCTCAAGAGCACCCTTTTTCCCTCCTGTGACCCGCACTTCAAAGGTGATAACATCACCTCATCAATTGTCAATGCTACCAGTTCAATAACCAGCTATCATGGTGGGGCATCTTTCTTGATGAGAGGCAGATCTTGGCTCTCTCCAAAAATAGCTTGCATGCAGTGCCAGGTAACCCCAGATTTCCTCAGTCATCTAAGCTCAGGAAAAAGACTTCACACCTGTGCTTTCTTTGGGACATGTTCATAGTCAAATAAGGATTATATTTCCTGTGACTTTGGTCTTGAGACATAACTGACCATAATATTTTTTTCATATCAGTACCCATCATAACCATCTTCCTTTAAAACCAGTGAAAATTGTCTATATTAATAAATGTTATCTATGCTTCCCTATCCCGTTGAATTTAGCAGTCTGAATTTTAAAAAGAGACAGAACGATGGAGCTTTTCATTCAGTATCGCATGGTACAATAATAGTTACTCTAGGGAATTAGCTTTCACTAAACCCTAGCAAGAGTCGCAAATTAATATCTCAGGTGGTGCTGTGTTAGAGTTTAGAAGGCCTTCCCCAGGTAGAGAAAGAAAGTTCCCCAGAGGTCTCTGCACTATGCAATATGATGTTATGCAGAAACCAGGTAAGAGCCTCAGGAGGGCGGGGGAGGTGCAGAGATGTGCACCGACTGGGAATGTCCACGGAAGGAATTATCACCGCTTCTTTGTGTGAGGAAGATGGCTCAGAAAGCATTTACTACAATCTGTGCTGGAAATCCTGCCTTGCAACCTTGCCTTTCCTCTACGAGAACAGGGCTATATTTAACGTCTGCAACCTCCTATTTTGTCAAACTATAGGAGCATGACATTGTGGAGGTCAAAGTTACCATATTAAAAACCAGAACTCTCATTTAAAAAATTAACCTCAAAGTTTAAAACAAAATTAGTTCACCTTTTACTATTATGAAAAAAATAATATTGAGTAATATTAGGTGCTCTCCAGCAGTGATAATATTTGGTTAAAATATCAGAGGTAATTTAAATAAAAATAGGATGCAAATTTAGTTTTTAAAATTCTTTTAACAACGATAACTTTTTCAAGTAAAAACGTGAGATAGTGAATAGAGAATTCTACCCTTTTTTTGGAGACAACAACTGTTCCCCAACTCTAGTAATTAAAACTGTGTTTTTTTTTTTTTTTTTTTTTAAAGGAAAGTAGCAAGTGCTGTAGTGAAAAATACTGCTCCGGAGTACTCTCTGCTGTATACTATTGTAATGCATCAATTTTCATGTGTCTGCATACCACAATATTCTAAAAGAGGTCTAGAATTTGAGGGATGAATGATTTAGTCATGGTTTAGGTGAAATTCTTTGTTTCAAATTTAATCGAGACAATATGCATTTTAAGACTTTAATTTTGCTTATAGTAATTTAACCATTTTTAAGGAAATGCTCTGACTCTGCTGTCGATACCAGCATCAACCACACGATGTCACCAATAACTACAGTACTGACTTAGCCTTGGGACGAAACTTTAATGCACACATTTCTCCATAGGTTAAATTATTTTCTATTTTGTTCATGAATTTTCTATCTATAAAACTAACAATCATTTAATTATAATATAATTAATTATATTATTTATTATTAATTTACAACAATAGTGTGATTCCCAGAATTTACAATTTTTGAGGTTTACTTTTAAAAATATTAATAATAAAATGTAAAAGTAATATCCTTTTAAAAGATCCATTTGCTTAGTCACCTTCACATATGTTCTGATGATATAACTCGGAGGTATAGTAAGAATTAATCAAACGGCATGTATTGAACACTATTTTTCAGGCTCTGTGGTGAGACACATTCATACACACACGTGTCTGCACACACAAATTCATAAGCTGTAGCACACTTGAGTCTTAATCAAGAATTCTTCTAGAATTCTTTTCTTATGTGAAAGCTAGAAAGAATAGAATACTCTTGCTCCCCTAAAATTGTACCAGCGATGCTTAATATTTATGTGTTATATAAATACTCTTTTTGGCATAACACAAGATTAATTAAAGTAACATTTGACCTCTTTTCATGAAGGTAAAGCCGATCTTTTCTATCTCCAACTCTTCCCACAAATGTATTCTGAATTTACAAGGTTAAAAAAAAAAACATATTGTGATTGTAAGACCAACTTTTTCCCTTGAAATGGTTTATCATAATATTATGCTTAATTATGCAAATATGCTGGAGGCTTTTTTTATGGGTGCATCAGCCAAATTCAAATACATTAAAGATGACAAATACATATTCATTTACACATTCAGCACATATATGCCTGTATGCAGAATTCAATTAATTTATAAATAAATTGATACACGTAATGATACAAATATTAAAAAGTGAGAAGGTATGGAGCAAAGCTATTTGAAGAATGCTTATGGAAAACATCTTTCCATTAAAAATAACAAACTTCTAAGGAATTAAATTTATTTTGTGGATTATTCTCTATTCACTCCAAAGAAGATTTCTGAAGAAGGAAGAATTTTAGTATTATAAGATTGACAATTTTACTAGCTCTAAAAAATATCAACTGAAGTTTTATATTGTTAAAATGGATATGCTGTTATTTTTAAAGGAACATAGGAGGGGAGGAGAAAATAAAAAAGATCTTAGTCAAAAACCTTAATGAGATCTAAAAAAATCGAATAAAAATTTCAAGAGTTTCCAAATATTTGGTGGAGAAAATATACAGGTGAATCTTTAATTTAACAAGCCAGATATTTGGCCTTATTTATATACAGTCAAAGGAAGAGAAATGTATATTTGTATTAGAGTTGTCAGATTTGTGACAAATGCAGTATATAATTTCCTTTTTATTGTTTTTCTGAGGTATTTTAAAATTTTAAACCAAATTTCAAAATTTTAATTTTGTAGATTATTTTTAAAGTCACCTGGTTTCAATGATGAGCAGGGCCTTATAAAAACAGCACACATTCTACCTTTAAGGCTAGTATTTGTGACTGGTTTTTACATTTGCTATTTCAACGCAACACATCGATTTATAAATTAATCTTATCCCCAGACATCAAAAAATACAAGGTAAATATTTTTTCCTTTTTTTGGTATGTAATAAACACTCTTGAATTGGCCCTACTTTTAAAACTGTCATCATAATGAACTTTCACAACAAAATAGCATTGACATTTATAGATAAACCTGCCTATGGCTACACTATACACTATATACTTTAATATATATTTACATTCCCAATGTCTTTGAGTACAGTCTTCTTAACAGCAGAGTTAAAAAAAGCATCTCATGTATTCATAAAAACTAAGAAAAATAAACACAAGCTTTATAAGATAAAGCTTGAAATAATGACAGATATACCATTGTATTAATTAATGACCTCCCAATTTGGACTTGCATAACAATAATAACAATTCCATTTTATAATGATCTATTAAGAATTTTTTCCATTTGTGTCTGGTGACTGAAGTACATTCATATATGGTTATTTACACTATAATATATAAATGGTTTATATTTATCCTAGCAACAACCTGTTCAGCTAACAAAACCCTTAACATTGGTGCATTCACACTAACGTTTCTAGCTAAACACATTATGTTTTCTTAGAAGAAGAGTTCTTCTAATAAGGGCTTTTTTGAGTGTATGATTTTTAATATTTGATAAAAGATGAAAGATTTTCATAACTTTAGAACTGTGACACTATAAATATCTTGAGGAAACTGCAAATATTTTAATATACATTTATACTTATAAATATGATTTTAGGTTTAGATTTTAAATGTTCATTTCACTCTAGGTGATAATGCTAGTTCAAACTATTGTAATATTTTTAAAGACAAACTTCCAGTTAATTTTCTTTTTTTCTTTTTTTTTTTTGAGATGGAGTCTTTCTTTGTTGCCCAGGCTGGAGTGCAATGGCGCGACCTTGGCTCACTTCAACCTCTGCTTCCCGGGTTCAAGTGATTCTCCTGCCTCAGCCTCCCGAGTAGCTGGGATTATAGGCGCCCACCACCACACCTGGCTAATTTTTGTATTTTTAGTAGAGATGGGGTTTCACCATCTTGGCCAGGCTGGTCTTGAACTCCTGACCTCATTATCCACCCACCTCGGCCTCCCAAAGTGCTGGGATTACAGGCGTGAGCCACCGTGCCCGGCTCCGGTTTAATTTTCTTAAGAAAAGAATTGATTGCTGCTCTCACAGTCATATTTATTGTGCTAATTTTCATCATTTGAGGTGACCTCTCTCTATCCCTTATATAATGACCTAAAAAAATCACAATAATTTTTTTGAGTTTCTATTTTCAAAAAAAAAAAAATACATAAATAGATGCTCTAGGCCAATATGGAAGCAAAATACTTTTCACCTGAATCAAGCAGCTTTTGGGAGTGTTGTCCAGTACGGAATTTTATTTTATTTTGTCTTGTGTGTCAAAACTGTACCCACTTAACATGTGAAAGGTGTTATAAAAATTTGGAATATTGAGCTCTGTTTCGAATATTGACAGCAGGAAGAATTGGGAATGATGTGTTAGATTATTAACCAGGATAATTTGTTCATTTAAATTACAGATTTGCGGTTAATGAACACATATAATGCCTCTTGAGTTGCTAAAACCCTGGGTTGTAAAAATAAAATGACACTAGGCTTGAAAGCTCTATGACAAGTCACCTGGCAGTTCTTGATGCTTTCTCTGGAATTCGTCAAAATGTGTTTTCTTTCATGGCACTTCCATTCCAAAGAAAGCACACATACATGCAATGCCTTCGAATGAAAGGAACCACTCGCTCAGAGAGAGGAATACTTCAGAGTTTTGAAAATGGGACTGCTGAGTCTTTACCTTTCATAAGTGGTACCATTTTCCTTACGAGTGGGAACAAAGTCTCGGAATGAGGGGAGACTGTGGTGCTGAATTAAATTCAATTTAATAGATCCTGTTAAAACTATGGTTTCTATTAAACCATAGGATCTATTACAACTATGGTTTCAGTGGAGACCCTCATTTCCCCCCACATTTATCATGTTCCTGTTCCTGAGAGCTGTGACATTGGGGAACTTGACTTTTCTGTCCTTGCCATTACCTACTCTGAATTCCTATCCCTTTCCCTATCTTGGTTATGTGAGCTCAGCAACCAAGAAGAAAATGTGAAGGTTCAATTCAATGTTGTCTTGTGTCAATCTCTGTTTCCTTCCTTTGGAATCCATGCAGCTTTCCTGGGACTAGAGAGGGTCCTCTCAAGTAGAGGGCATTCCGACCAGACGCGGTGGCTCACACCCATAATTCCAGCACTTTGGGAGGCCAAGGCGGGTGGATCACTTGAGAACAGGAGTTCAAGACCAGCCTGGGCAACATGGTGAAACCTCGTCTCTACTAAAAATACAAAAAATTAGCCGGGTGTGGTGGTGTGTGCATGTATTTCCAGGTAGTCGGGAGGTTGAGACGGGAATCCCTTGAACCCGGGAGGCAGAGGTTGTAGTGAGCCGAGATCACGCCGTTGCACTCCAGCCTGGGCGACAGAGCGAGCCTCTGTCTCAGAAAAAAAAAAAAAAAAGGTGGGGTGGGCATTTGTTGCCCCAAATGAGGTAGGCAAGCAACAGCTTTTGGAAAACCAAAACCCACAGAAACTTCTGGGTTATTTTAGGTTCCTACACAGAAAGAACAGTCACATAAACAAATGACAACATCAGTATGGCTGAATAACTGAAATACTAATGACATCTCTGATTTATTTGGGGCTATCAGCCTTATATCTTACCCCCCTTCTTTATTTTATTTATTTATTTTTTTGAGACAGAATCTCGCCCTGTCTCCAGGTTGGAGCACAGTGGCACCATCTCAGCTCACTGCAACCTCCACCTCCTGGATTCAAGAGATTCTCTTGCCTCACTCTTGCGAGTACCTGGGACTACAGGTGCGTGCCACCACGCCCAGCTAATTTTTGTGTTTTTAGTAGAGACGGGGTTTCACCATGTTGGCCAGGCTAGTCTTGAACTCCTGACCACAGGTGATCCACCCGCCTCGGCTTCCCAAAGTCTTGGGATTACAGGTGTGAGCCACTGTGCCTGGCCGGAAGGGCTTATTTTATAAAAGATGAAGATTTGGAGAAGAAGATATAAAGAACCACTGTGGAAACACAAAACTGTTGATAGTAGTAGAGACAGAATAATACAACTAATACAACTAACAAAATAATAGAAAATAACATAAATAATATGTTCTCAAAACATGAGAAGAAATGTATATGCATTATCTAGTATCTTCCCAACAACTCTATGAAGCAGAATGACTTTGAGATTCTAACTTAAAAAGTTTAGATTTCATAGAGCCGGAAAAAAATGAATTGCTGTAAAAGCTTTTGATGAAAGGCATTAATGGAGAGCATATTTGGGCTAATGGATTTCCCTGGTCTTGGATTTTATCATTTCCTCACTCTTCCTTTCATCGTTTGAGGTGACAGGGGTTGGTAAAAGACAGCAGAGGAAGGAAGCAGATTTACCATTGCCCTCAATAAGTAGCACATACATTGATGACTATGGTCTTTTTCACCCATATTAATACTTCATCAGTGCCTGAGAGCAACACTGAAATGTATGAAGTATTTTTACACAACCCGTTGAATGAGGAATTTTAGGATTGGAGATCATCAGAACATCTTGTTCAAAGAGCACTTGTCATTAATCAGGGAAGTTTTAATTCGAATTAGGCAATTCTGATATTCATGTAAGAGACATGAAGGGGACTCTGACTTAAGTCTAAGTATAGATGATGAAACTAGGAGATCTCACTCAACAGCATATCCGTAGGATAATCACATATAACCTGAAAAAGATTTATTTTGCCAACACACAAGCAGAAAAGCTTAAATAAAAATGTATGAAAAAGAAGATGCTTTTTAGGGAAAGGCATGGTCTAACATATTAAGACAAGTTTTTACATTTCACTTTTTGAATAAATGTAAAGATAAATAATTTTCATCTTAACTTCACAATTGATAAATTTAACTACTTAGGGGTCACGCGTCTACTTATCAAATTAAGAGTAAACAAAACCACTTTGATCTCTAAGGTACAGAATGCTTATGAAAATTTTGATGCTGATATTTGCCAGCAAAAATGAGAGGTGGCAATGAACAGTGACGAAACTCATCATTTATGTGATGTTACTCAACATATTGATTTTGATGTGAATATGTCTCAAAGATTCATTGTTCTCCTACTCAAAGTTACGAGATGTTAAACCAAAGAAGAAACAGTTAGAAATCCACCTGTTGGTTCTCTCTAGCAATTCTCAAACAGTAATTTTATTTGTATAAATTTGTGAATAAGTGGAATTTTGCACAGGACCCTTTCTGCTGAGTGGTGTGTCTTTGCAAAGATTGGGTGTTTTTAGCTCAGAGTTATTCTGATATCTGGTATTCATGTCATTAGTTACTGAATACCAGATTCAAGTAACACATAATAGGAACCACCACTGACAGAGATGTAACAACACAATAGGAAATTTAAAGAGATGCTTGTTTTCTTTTTCTGTGTCTGACAAGTGCCCATTACAGTAAAGAGATCTTCTTTGTGATAGTTGCCACTGCTCAAAAATGCCAGTGAACCAATATTTACTCAACTCATGCTGAGAAGTTGTAAGCAGAAAGATGTTCTGAATGTTTGCTGCCAATCAGAAAGCCACACTTTCTCAATGTCACCAACCCAAGCCTAAGCTTCTGGCCTCTTTACACCTTTTAAAAAAATACCAGAACTGAGAAATTGAGATCCCATTAAATCTCAACCTGTCAGTGCTTTCTTCTAGTCTTTCTTTTTAAAAATCTTCTTTTTCATTTCTAAGTTTTTTTGAATCCTAGTGAATGCTATATTTTTTTTAAAAGGAGACTTAAATAAAAACCATGTTTACATTAACTCTACCTACCTTTCACCAGTTGCATATTTACTGACTATTCAAAGAACCATAGTCGGCTATACAAAATAATGACTGCAGAAATGCAAATGGGGAAGAAAAACAGAGCAACCAAGAGATACAGCAGCCAAAACAAGTACAATTCTTTTCAGCAATCTACCCAAATGGGAGAAAATGGTGGGCTTGCGAGTTACAGTAATTTGCAGGTTACATAACTCACAAGGAAGTAGATGCAAGAAGGGAAAACTACACTGGAAAATGGTTTTCTTGGAAAACAATTCAAATACAGAGGCATAGGCATTATTACTTTGAACATGAGGCATAAACACAAATGCTTATGCTTCATTTGCCTTTTCTGTAAGTTAATGAATTGTGATTAACTTCATAGTTCTATGCCTATTATATAGCAATGATAATGATCTTTGCAGACACATCATGGGGGAGATGGACAGATGTTAGAACACCATCTTTACAGAGACTCAGAGGGGCTAAGTGTCTCCTCTAAGGTAACATGGCCCAAAGCAGGTGATACCAGCAACTGAGACCAGGTTTTCTAATTCATAGATTAGAATTCTTTATATATGTTATTGTGTACGACGTTGCACATGACAGCTTGATGATATGTGTCGAAGAAGAGAAATGAGAAACAGGCATATTAAATTTTGCAGTGGCTATTCTCCATTTCCCTACAGCTGCATTCTCTTGCCATTGTTTGTCTTGTTTTGGGCCTCAGAAGGCTGGCACTTATGAAGCACATCACTGGTCTTTCCTGCCTTCTGGCTTCTTGTTATAGTCACCATTGGAAGGCATCTATTTCCACTCCTGCCTTTGGCACAGCTCTGGCAGTGTCTGCATCCCTCTAAGACTTGCTTTCCTCAGTCCCTAACCCACTCACTCCAAGGTTCTAGCTGGAAATAGCCTCCCCTAGAGTTGTAGCCACTTCCTTTGTTGTTAGTTCTGCGTGCCTCAGCATCCCTTAACCCTGCCCATACCTGTGTAGATAGTCCCTTCATTACAAGTCTCTTCGAGACACATCACTGTCAAAAATGTACAACTTCAATCTAATCACAAAGGAATGTTGGACAAATCCGTATGGAGGAAACATCAGTTAAATAACTGGCCTTTACATTTTAAAATGTTAATATCATAAAGGAAGAAAATGAACTGAGGAAATAGTTCTGATTAAAAGATACTGAGGGCCAGGCATGATGGCTCACGTCTGTAATCCTAGGACTTTGGGAGGCCAGGGCAGGTGGATCACAAGGTCAGGAGTTTGAGACTAGCCTGGCCAATATGGTGAAACCCCGTCTCTTCTAAAAATACAAAAATTAGTCAGGCGTGGTGGCAGGTGCCTGTAGTCCCAGCTACTCGGGAGGCTGAGGCAGAAGAATTGCTTGAATCTGGGAGTTGGAGGTTGCAGTGAGCCGAGATTGTGCTACTGTACTCCAGCCTGGGCGATAGAGCGAGACTCCATCAAAAAAAAAAAAAAAAGACTGAAGAGACATGACAACTGAAGGCGTGCATGATCCTGGATCGGGCTCCAGTTAAGATTTTTAGTTGTTGCTAAAAACAACATTATTGGGAAAGTAGGTGAAATATAAATAAGGTCTGTTCATTAGGTAGTGGCAACATATCATTGTTAATTTCTTGATTTTGATGAGTGTACTGTGATTATATGAGATAATGTTTTTATTTTAAGAAATGCACATTGAAGTATTTAGAGAAGTAAAAGAACATGTTTCCACTTAAAATGATTTTTAGATGGGGGAGAGGGAGAAAGGGAACAAGAATGAAACAGCAACAGTGATAAAGTGTTAATAAATGGGAAATCTGGGTGAGGTATACATGGGAGTATTTTTGCTGTTCTTGCAACTTTTCTGTAAGTTTGACAGCATTTCAAAATAAGAAACATTTAAAAAGAGTTTTCAAAATTCCTAGTTGTGTGCTGTCATTCTTGCTAAGTTCCTCACTGACATGGATTCCAATGTCCATGTTGACTGATATTTGTTAAGAAATGATGATCCCACCATGCAACTCCTTTATTGCTTCAGAGATACATGAGCCAACACTGGGTCATGGTGAAGGAGTAGGGAGAAAAAAATGTCAGCTTCCTAGTACATCAGGTCTAAGAAGAGGCAAACTAGCAAGACAGTGATTGGAGTGCCTCCCAAAGCATTCAGAGCTCCACCTCTGGTCTCAGATGAGATTCCCAAACAAATGAAAATGTATAAATTTCTTGGTATCCTTGGTATAAAATGCATTGCAGTAATATATATTATAGATACAACAATTTATTCATACATACACACAGAGAAGATTGCAGGAATCACAGTACATTATAAAGTATTTTACTTGAATTCCTACTCCATTGGATCTAACTTTGAGATACCAAGAATAATATTTGAGCATATCCTTATAGGTTAGATACAGAGTTACATCTGACATATAATTGAGTGTACAATAAGAAAGTAGACTGAAATACATAGAGCATTTGAGTATAGAAGTTTTCAAGGGTTCAAGGGTAGCAAAGTCAAGATTACTAGTGATTTGCAAGACCCCACCTTAAGCAAATGATCTAATTAAACACCATCAGCAATATGACGTACTGACAACATGCACCATCCTCTGATATAGCACACTGAAAGGGATACAATGTTTTTATGATATTCTGGCCAAAAATGCAGATAAACAATCTACTCATGAAGATATCAGACAAACCCAAATTGAGTGGAGTGACATTCTACATAATACCTGGCCAGGACTCATCAAAAGTGCTAAGGTCATGAGAGACAAGAAAGACTGAGAGATTCTTATAGATTAGAGAAACACATCATCAACTAAATGCACATGGAATTCTGGATTGGATCCTGGAAGAGAAAAATGACATTAGAGCAAAAACTGGTGAAATTTGAAAAATGTTTTTTATTTAATTAGTAGTATTGTACCAATGTTAATTTCCTGGTTTTGATCACAGTATTCTGGTTATGTAAATTTTTAACATTAGGGAAAGTTGGGTAAAGGCTGTGTGTGAACTCTCTGTACTATTTTTGCACCTTCCTATAAGTCTAAAATTATGGTATTTCAAAATAAAAAATAAAATATTACTGAGGACTCATTCATCCCAATAAAACTATCACAATTCTAGTTTGAATGTTTCCAATTTTGTGGATGAACATGGCACATTAAGTCCTAAAATGTTATTTTATACTAGAAATACAAGATTTGAAATCTTAAACTCATCTTCATTTAGTTGGTACTTAGAGACAGATGTCAAAAGATGATTGTATAGGCTTATGTTATTTATTAAAAAATAAGATATTTACTTTAGTACCTTTCAGGGGAATGTATTTCTTTATTAACTATTTCTCCTGATATTTCACTCCTCTTTTTGATTGACATTTAGAACAAGAACCAGAGAAACACAGAATGCAGCGATGATTATTTAATGAGCTGAAATAGTCTATTCCTCACATCTCGGGGAGAGACTCAATGAAGGCCTCTCAGGAAGTTGGAGATTTCCACTCCTATAATTTGATTCTAATATTTCTTCTTCTCATTAAATTCACTGGGAGTATGTAGAAGAGGGTGGCTTACTCTCTTAAAGAAGAATGGAAGGGAAGTTGAATCTATTGGCAGCAACATCATCTTTCATTTGACTCAGGAGCTGGGAGGAATAACTGCTTCTTACCCACACTATAGAATGAAAGCTAAGACTACAGTCTCATACTGGATTTCAAGGCTTAATCCTGATAACCAATGTATTTTCAGATAGAATGAAGGCAAACAGTGTACATTCCCAGGCTGTAACTGGACTATGTAAGAGAAACAGAAACCCACGTCGTTGTAGGAAAGAACCATTTATGTGTTTTACTTTTGATTTTTAGTGAGGGCAAGTAATTATGAAACTACAAATAAACTGTGATAATCACGTACCATTTATCAATACTGAAATAGGTTTAGGTTTATTATTATATAAATTTATTATTTTATTATATAAATTATTATTAGACAAATTTATCAGAAAAATTTCAAAAGAATGACTAAGATCTTTGGAATCTGCCTTAAAATTTAACCCGACCACTTTTGGTCTCTCTTTGGAAAGATATCAAATGTTTCTACCAAATCTAAAAACTTCTGAGAATATATGTATTTTCTTAGATCTATGAAAAAGCAACCCTGCTCATGCCATTTTCCCTGATGTTTTCAGTTCAATAACCTGGTTTAGAGTTGGAGATGATTGTTCGTAGATGGAGATACAGTGCTCTTTAACACACTTTATGTGGATGTGTTCTTACATTGCTAGAGAATTTAAGGGATGTGGCATATTGACCTTCCGCCACCCTACTTCGAATTCTGAGTACTTTCATTAAGCCACACTGACAAGCACACAATAAATTAAAAACATTTTGCACTTCAAGTCGTGACTTGCAACATGAACTCTGTAGACTAAGCTGTAAGGTAAACACCCAAAGGATGCTTCTAGAGATGGATTCTTACTCCTAAACGACATATTGTATGAGAACCTTAAGGTTCTCACACGTCACTGAAGAACAGTGAATAGAAATGGGTAAACCGTAGAGGAAACAAATGCTCCAATTCTCTTGGCATTTTCTGAATAGCTTTGCTTTAGTTTTTTGAGACATGAATTTCAAGCAGGATTCATTCCATATGACTATTCAATATTAATACATTCAAATGACATTTTGCAAATGGTTTGCAATGTGGTCATATGACATTTATGTGGAATTCTTAGATCTTTCCTTACTGTCCTTGCTTGAAAGATCCTGAGAGTCCTAACTCAACTACCTTCTATATGACCTTGAACAATGCCTTCAAAAGAAGCAGGCCTTGTTTTTTTCATAAACAAGGGAGGATAACAGTATTACATCTACTGTATGAGAAGGTTATGAATATTTCAATATTGCTATCAAGGTGCATTCATCTCTTTGGTAGGAAAATGTCATAGAAAACCAGAATATTACTATTATTATCCTGTCTAGCCTGAGTGATCTTTAAAGTCCAAAGGTCCTGTCTTTGTGTATAAAAATCCAGTCTGAAATATCTGGATTTGTTTTTAAATTTCATCAGGTTTTTAGCTCTATCAATAATGTGCAAAGTCAAAGGTGAAACCATAGCTATATTAAAAAGAAAAACAGCTTACCAAGACTTAAAAACATGCAAGGAATCATGGTAGCTAAGGTTATATGAAATGGGTTTCATGGGTCTGGGTCGAGGGAGTTGTCATCCAGTAACTCCACGCAATACCAGTCTCATTTTCATATTCTGGCAGGAGCAGCTAGGTCAAACGTGTCTGCCTTCCATTAATTTCTGTACCTTGGAGCTTGGGAGGCAAGGTATAACGATTCACTCTACCTCTTCCAGGGTTTTAGAAGCCTGGCATTCTGGTATATATGGTAAATAAAATGATTTGTTAAAAAGACACAAATCTACAAGGAAATATTGGGAAATATTGTTTACAGAGATCTGGTGCCTTGGATTTTTCGAAACAGTAGTAATTTTATATATTTTGCCTCTTGCCCTGGGCCCATGGTGGTTATCAAATCGTATGCATGGAGTTTGGAAAATACGGCCACCAAATACAACATTTTAAAGTGGACAACCATGCTCCAATCCAAGAGACTAAAGTCTTAATTAAATGGGTCAGTTACACTCTCCCTAGCATTTTCTTTTCATAATTGTTGCTAGCAATGACCACTTACATGTGTCTGCTTTTAATAGACTCTCTTCAAGGGGGATATTTAATATAGCACTCAAGTACTCAGATCCTTTCTACAGCTAAAGTCCCAGGATAACTGGCAAATAACCAGTCTTAAGGCTTATGTAAAATGACATTATACAGATTGCAAAGCTCCTGAACACAAGCGGGGCTTGCAGATTCTCATTGTTTCTCCCTCTATCTCTTCTCAGCACTTTGTCCTTATTCTTCTTACATTGCATTGCTGTGATATTTTTAAAGTTCTGTCTCTCTAAATACACTGGAAATTCTGAAAGTCAGGTACTGTGATCCACTCAACCCATGCAAGGGTGTTCAATAAATATGAGTTAGATGAACGGGCAAATGAATGGATGCAGTTTATGATAACAAGTGAATCTTCCATTCATTTAAGTTCTAAAGTCAACATATGTGTCTGTTTAATATAGGCTTAAAATGGGAAGGAGAACTAAGTTAAAAAGGTAGTGAAAGAGGGAAAACTGGCAGAAGTAATAGGCCTATCTCAAAGAAGTGCCCACACAAGGACGACAGATTCTGAATGATTAATAATAACAGTCTCCAGCTCTGAGAGTCACCCATCCTGCTCGAGCTCAACTGAATATCCTTTCAAACCGTAGGCACACAGGCTGGATGCAGCTATTTGAGGAGCAGCTGCAAAAGGAAGGGTAGCTCTGAGGGCTGTGAGAATTCAAATGGAATATAACATTAATCAAGATGTTCACAGTATGGGAAAAATACAGTAGTTTAAAAAATAGCAATATTTACATAAAGTAAATATTAATGAAAATATATACATAATGAAGCGTATGTAAGTATCTGCTAATAATTGTTTGCTCTGGAGGGTAGGACTATGACAGGCCATTCTTATTTTCTTGTTGTTTAAATATTTTCTAAATTTTATACAGTAATTGGTTGTTGTATCTTAAGTTGTATAAACTTAAAACTTAGAGAAAAATACAACATGAACCAATAAATGTGCCTCATAAGAGCAACCAGAAAGAAATCAAACATAATGTTTCCTCCTTGTTAGGAAATCAAAAGCAAAACCAAAAAAAAGGAACAAGACAGAACTTTAGTCTCTATGCTTCTGCTTGTTGCAATTTGTGTGCTGAGGCCCTAGTAAGTTTGTCCTGGTTACTTGAGTTGTGAGGGATATTATAAAGAGTCCTCGGCCGTTACATAATTAAGGCCAAAGTTGCAGAAAGCCATGTTAACAATGATAGTGGGATCTTCTGTAAAAGCAAAACCATTTCCTTAGTCCAAATCATAAGTATTGGTATATTTGCATACCTGATTATATTAGTGTGCATGAGGTCGGATGTTCCAACCACAAGTCACAGAACTCCTGACTCAAATTGGCTGAAACAATTAAAGAATTTATTAATTCCCTTAAAATATCCAGAGATAGGAAAAGCTCAAGGTTCAATACCATTAAGGTTCAGATTGTTCTCTTGGCACTATTCTCCTCTGTGTGTAAGGCTTGCTCCTCATGCTGGCTTTCTGCATGGTTCCAGATGTTTGCCAGCAGCAACTGGGGTTACCTGCCTCCTCATTCATGTCTGTGGAGGGGCAGGAGTAGCTCTGTCTCAAGCATAGAATAGTAGTTTTCTCATCTATTTATTTGAGCCAACAACGATGTTAGAGAATGCCATGTGATGACTGGCTTAAGCCTGTTTCCCAGAGCAATCCCAGGCAAAGGGGAAGAGGTTACCTTGATTCATTTAGACTGATTCAATCTGATAATGGGGATGAGAATAGGATCAACTTCACCCGTGTCTTATGAGCTACATGGGGAAAGAGTTTGCTCCTGGAAGAACAGCTGGGGGGGGAGGTACTAGTGGGTAGAAAAAAGGGGGAAATGAATACGAAATAGGCAAGGACATATCTACCATACGATAGTATAGTCAGAGCAGAAAAAAAAAATTATCGAGAAATGAGTCAAGACATCCAGAATCTATTGACATTAACACATCATTTGACTGTGAAGAAAGCCACAAAATTTCTGGGTTTCAGCTATTGTAGCAATAGCAGGATGGTGTGAAAATATTTCTATGGCCCCATTCAGCTCCATTATCAGATCATTACTCATTTCCTACCGCCCCCATCCTGGCTGCCTGCTCCCCAGCACACAAAGCACCCACTACAGCATATAGGTAAATACTTTTAACGGAATGACTTTCCTGGTGAATTTTTTTTGTTGTTGTTGCCATTTATCTCATGGCAGATCAGCCAATTGCTGTGACCCAGCAAAGTAAAACAGTGTGTGGTGCAATTATCTGGGAAATATAAGACCATCTATGCCATCAGATAATGCAGGGAAGGGTGGGCTTTGTTTCCTGAACAATCTGCCTGGTCGCTGTGGATGGTCCCCAAATCCTCAGATAAATGGACAGGGCTCCACTTTTCTTTGACTGCATAACTCCAGCTCTTTGTGAATCAGGATCAAACTCCTTGCTGTAGAGATAAGATCATTTATGCCACATTTTAAAAGCAAGAGTTCCTTTTGAAAGGCTCATTTTACTCTTTTAGTGTCATATGACACTCTTTCGCCATCCCAGAGGGTCCTATGACCTACAGCAGAGGCCCTTGTGTTTCTACAATAACGTATCTCAGTAATAAGTATAATATATAAATGAACTGGATTCATATAATGCTTCCGTCTTCCCACAAATAGTTCCAAGGACTTACAGAAGTTATTTCAACCACTAGCCTTCACATTGATGGCTATACATAAATGTTTAAATTTCTAACAATAATTATGTTATATCAGCATCAAAATTACAAAGGCAGAAAGTAACGACGTCAACAATTTGCAATAGAAAACTTGATCTCAGAAAAAGTGAATTTAAACTTTGCAAATACATGCAAATAAAGAACCATCGATATTTTATGACTCAATTAATTTTAAAAAATCACCAAAATATATTTTAAAAATGTGAACACTGCCTAAATTGTGGAATCAGCTGTATGAACTTGAGAAGTGACTTCTCTGAGAAATTTCTGCTGGGCTTACAGATGCTAATACCTTCTTATTTTCCCACGCTGACATCATATGCAAACTACCATGTCAAGAACGCATTTGCAGAATACATAAGCAGTGGAATGAAACATTATTAGTTCTTATTTGCAGCTGCTGCCAACCCCTGAGCCCAAGCTCTAATTGGAATTACAGTGAATTTAAAAGCAGTGGACACTCCAGGATCTGAATAACATACAGGGAGCTGCCATCCAAGACCTACGTTCTTTCAAAATGCATACTTCTGAAAACTCAGAGTTAAATAAACCCTTGAGCTTCATGACTTGATGAATGCAGAGTTTTAAAGATATGTGACTTTGAGTCTTTGCTGAATTATGTATAGATTTGTTTGAGCAATAATAAATTTAAAATGGAAACATACCATATACTTATATGTATTAAGGTTTTATTTCTCTCCCATCAAAAGTAATTTTCAAAGAGCCGTTGGTTTCTGGATTCTTCTCCATCGAAATGAGCAAGCTTCCACTTTAAATGTCTCCTGATTACTGGCTGCTTCTCAGGCTAATAAAAGCTGCTAAATCACTGCTAGGACAAAGGTCCCCACTGTGGTACATGAAAAAGAAGATTTACAGTCATATGCTATGCTGAACAGCCTTGTCGAGGGCAACACAGTGCCCTGCGTCTGTGACAGGCTAAAACAAACCGCATGCCAGATCTGATTTCAGACTTACATAAGAGGCCAGCCAGGCTGTAGCCTCAGTGCTTAGGAGAATAAACTGAATTGAGAGGGGGCTGTGAGGGAGAAAAATGGGGGCCAGGCCATGCAATTAGCATGTGCCTAGTTTTAATGACTGATCTCCTCAGATAGCCAATTCCCAGTGTTGATTTTGCTTCTGTGCCCACGTTTCTCTCTAGGTCTTTTTTTTGCTCTCCTCTTCTGTACACAGACACATTCTGATTGAGAGAAACACCACCCAACCACTGGGGTAACTGTATCGTATTTGGCTATATTTACAACTATAGAAAGGAGATGCTGGGTCATGTTCTAGGATGACAAGATATCTTTTTAGTGGGGACTGAATTCTTAATGCCATCTTACTAGCAGAGAAAGCAGGGGGCACACTGCTGTGGCCTGGCGCTACCAAATATTCATTGGTCATCTGAATTTTCAGGCTAGTATTTCAACTATCTTTCTACTTTAACTGAGACCTTTGTATTAATTCAGTCCTCAACAAACAAACAAACAGAAAGCTTGTATTGAAGCTATGATCAGATAAATGCTTGTGAAGATAGATAGTGACCTTCTATTCTTTTTTTTTTTAAGTTATTCAAATTGCATCTGGAAGAGGCTGGACTTTGGGTTGTTCTACACTCCCTTCTAAGGTTTAGCCATGGCTAAACAGGGCTGACTGTGTCTGCTCATTATTTATGCAGCTTTTAAATAACAAACTCCTGCAACTGTCCAAAATGAAATGAAAGAGCCCAGGTGCTTCCGTGAAGCATACCTTTCCCTGATGTAGGATAGGAGGGCACAGACAAAAAGCAATGATGATTGGACCTAACCTGGGCTTCTGAGGTTGCAATTGCAGAGAAAGGAAGGAAGTCCAGTTCAAGATGCAAATACATGGCACTAGGAGTCAGGAGGCCCAGGTTCTGGTCCTGATTTTGATGCTAAGCTGGATCACCCCAAGCAAATCACTTTACTTTTCTGGTTCTCATTTATCTCACCTGTGCAATCAAGAGTTTGGAGTAAATCAGTGGTTGTCAAACTTAAGTGTGGACTGAGATCTCCTAACGAAAGGGCTTGTTAAAGCACCAATTGTTGGACTCCATCTCTAAGGTCTGATTCAGCAGGTGGGGCCTGAGAATTCGCGATCTCCAACTGTTAATTGGAAATTAACAATTTCCCAGGTGATGCTGACGCTGTGGGTCAGGGAGTCACTCATTGAGAACTGTTGAATTAGATGATTTCCAAGAGATCTTCAAGTTCTAAAGTGCTACAGATCATTTCATGTCAGTTCTAGATGGTTGCATATTGTTTACGCCTGGGTCAAGAAAACTAAAACTGGCTCCATAGCTCAGCCTACTCTGGTTTTTGTAGGAAATCATAAGATCCCAATTTTCTTTGAAGTCATTTGCTTGATACTTAAAACAGAGGGTGTAAAATAATTGAAAGTGCAAAATAATTTTTTCAAACAGGTACACGGTCTATCAATTAGTGGTTGTACAAATTGGCCTGCAAAGATGGAGTGGGTGATTCATTTAAGTTCATGCTTATAGAACTTGTGCTTTCTCTTTGAATCCATTTACTCCTTGCATTTAAAAATCACATTTTTGACATAAATTTCACCTCACTGTTGAATACTACCCTTAGTGCTTGATACATAAGTGGTAATCTGTTAGTCACTGGTAAGTTATGTGATGCCAATTCTGGTTATAGTTCTGTTACTGATAAAATATGGCCTTTGAGAAGTAATTTTACTACTCCGGGTCTCAAAATTCTTATTGGTAAAAAGAGCATTCTTACACGGAATTCTTAATATTTATTTATGATTCTGAATTTTCAAATATGTAAGTAGATGAAATGTTTGGTTCCTGAAACAGAACCAAAATGTAAATGAAAAAAGAGGCAAACTATGTAAGTCTCATCTGGTGGCTCCAGATTCAGGAAGAAAAATAATTGTTAAAACCCATCTGCTCCCGCCAGGACTACCGAAAATTGGTCTTCCTGCTTCCACTCCTGCTCCGTGCCCCTCTGTGTAAGATCCTCCAACAGCTTCTCCCTGCTCTCAGAATAAAATCCAAACTCTATATCAAGGCTCCTTCCCCTCTCCGAATGCATCCACCCTAAGTCAGCTTCCCATGGCTTCCTAAACTCCACAGTGACCTTCTTTCTGATACTTGAACATTCCAAGTTTATTTCTTCCTCATGGTCTTTCCACCAAAAACACCTGTCTGAAATGCTCTCTCACTTAGGTCCCCGCTTTGATTCAGATCTTCAGACAGTTCTTCCATGACTGCCAGTCTTTCTCCATCATATTGCCCTATTTTAACGGCATAGCACTTATTATTATTATTATTTTGTGTCTTTATATCTTTATTGTCTGTCTCTCTGTGAGGGCAGAAATCTTCTCTGCATTGACCGCCTTATACTGAGAGCCTAGAAGGGTGCACCGTGCATGATATGTGCTCAATATATTAGTTTATGGAATGAATGAGTGAATAAATAAATGATATTATAAACATGATATCATTTTCTATACTGAGCAAAAGAAGCCCTTTTGCTCAGTATAGAAACATGACCCTACGTTGAACTATTGATAGCTAAACACTTATGTTGTGCATATTACATGCTAGCCATTTTTAAAGTGCTCTATTTATTAATATATTAATATTTAACTCTCATAACACTCTTAAGATGTAGTCCCATCATCATATTCCACATTTCACAAAGGAGGAAATGGAAGTGGAGAGAAGTTATTGACTTGCTCAAAGTCAGAAAGCCAGGAAGTACATGGCCAGGATTCAAACTCAGGTTGTCTGTTTTCAGAGCCTGTGTTCTTAATCATTATGTTATAGATGATAAGATGAAATTCTGAAAATCCTCCCCACAAAACATATCCTTGCCAAATGATTACCCAATAACACTTGATCACTTCCACTGATGAGATTCCCATTACCTTAGAATCAGCCCATTTCTTACAGTGAAAGCTCTGATAAGAAATTCTCCCTTTTCTGACCCCAAATTTCTCCCAGCTACCTCCACCCTTTAGTCGAAGCTTCACTCCTTGAGACCTATAGAAGAACTGTAACCTCTCTTCCACCTGACGGTCCCCCAGCATTTGCAAGCTACTCAGCATTGCCTCCTTGAATCTTTCCTTCTCCACTGACCGTCCTTTGTCCTTTCAATAGCCTCTTGTGTAGTGATACCTCAGGTCTCTTACTATGCTCTTCCTGAATATGCTCCATCTAGTCTATATCCTGTAAAAATTTGGTCCCAGCACTGGATACCATATTTTTGGTATGATCCAGTCAACAAGAAAGGGTGAAAAAGTACTCCATAATAAACTTTTGAAAATCAAACGAATGGCAACCACTATAATTTTTTTCCCAGGACAAACTTTTGCATTCCTGAGAGATACTCTGAGATATTTCCATGTACACTATGAAAAAACCTAAGATTAAGTTAAACTAAACTATCTACTGTTAAGTCTCTAATTATATTGTATAAGTTGGGATCCCTAAATTAATTTCCAGTATAGTAGTCTGCCCCAATCTGTGCCTTCTGTGGTTTCAGTTACCGGTCGTCAACCTTGGTCCAAAAACATTAAATAAAAAATTCCATAAATGAACAATTCATAAGGTTTAAGTAGTGTGTTGAAATCTCTTGTCATCCCGCTCTGTCTCGTCTGGGACATGAATCATCTCTTTGTCCACTGTATCCGTGCTGTTGATGCCCTCCCCTTAGTCACTTAGTAGCTGACCTGGTGATCATATCAACTATTGTGATATCACAGTGCTTGTGTTCAAGTCACCCTTCTTTTATTTAAAAATGGCCCCAGTGCATTTGCTGGCGATTTACATATGCCAAAAGAAGCCATAAAGTGCTTTAAGTGAAAAGGGTAAAAGTTTTGACTTACAATAAGGAAAAATCATACTGTATATAGGGTTTACTACTATCCAAAGTTTCAGAAATCCACTGATGGTCTTGGAATATATCCCCCCTCAGACAAATGAGGAATACCATAATGTGAAAACAACAAATTTAATTTGTGTCAGTGCGCATACATTATCTCTAGATCGGCACTGTTCCATGGAATAGAATGCAAATGTTACATGTAATTTAAAACTTTTTAGTAGCTGCATTAAAAAAAGTAAAAAGAAATAGATAAAATTTTAAAATGTATTTTAGTTAATCCAATATATCTAAAATATTATTTTTATGTGCAAGCAATACAGAAATTATTAATAAAATAGTTAATGGTTTTTGGTAGTCTTCAGAATCAATCGTACATTTTACACTTATAGAACATGTCAATTTGGACTGGCCACATTTCAACTGCTCAACAGCTAGTGGTGCCATATTGGACAATGCAGCTCTAAATGCTCATAGAAGAGATAATGCCCAGCAGATATTTATTCTTTGGGCTGCCCTTTAGATTTTGCTGTTTATGATTATCAGCCTATAGGATCAACCTGACAATTGCTTTCTTCCAGAGTAGCTGTATAAGAAAAGAGAAAATGGTTTTAAGTGACATCCTTTTCTGTCAAATGTACTGTCAAGTGGTAATTGAAAGGCGGAAGGGGCCAAAGTTGGTATTGGCCAATTAAGAGAAACTTGCAGAGAGCTAGAAATAAAAACTACTTCTCTAACATTGGAAACTAATGGAAAAGTATTTCTCAACCCTAGCTAGTCGATAAGACCACTTGTAGAGCTTTCAAAGCTTACAGTTACCCAAGCCCCACCCTGGTCTGCTAAATGAGAATTTCTGGAGATAGAGTTCAGGTTATCCTGATCTGTGGTCAAAGTTAAGAACCACTTATTACAGTCATTTAGGGCTGAAAAAGTGTGTCTTTCCCAAAAGAGTGAGTTTTGCTCTCTAATGTCATCTAGATTGGTATTTGCAAGTGACTTTAAACAATCTATATTTTCAAACATAGATTTTTTTTCTTCTGTAAGTGAAAAAATGCCAGAGATTAAAAACATATTCCACTTTAAAAATATCAAATTAATTAACAGTGGTACAACATAAAATATTTTACAATACTTAAGAAAATATTGATAAGAACATTTTGAATTCACGTTTCTAAATTGATGCAATTGCTTAGTGTGGCCAGAAGAAAGGGAATTAGAAATACACATAATCGGCCGGGCGCAGGGGCTCATGCCTGTAATCCTACTTTGGGAGGCTGAGGCAGGCAGATCACCTGAGGTCAGGAGTTCGCGACCAGCCTGGCCAACATAGTGAAACCCCGTCTCTACTAAAAATGCAAAAGATTAGCTGGGCGTAGTGGCACACACCTGTAATCCCAACTACTCGGGAGGCTGAGGCAGGAGAATCGCTTGAACCCGGGAGGCGGAGGGTCGCAGTGAGCCCAGATCGCGCCACTGCACTCCAGCCTGGGTGACAGAGCAAAATTCCGTCTCAAACACACACACATAATCCTACAAGCAGTCAAAAAATACAGATAATCCTACAAGCAGTCTCTTCTCTTTCTTTCTTTCTTTCTTTCTTTCTTTCTTTCTTTTCCTTCCTTCCTTCCTTCCTTCCTTCCTTCCTTCCTTCCTTCCTTCCTTCCTTCCTTCCTTCCTTCCCTCCCTCCTTTCTTTCCCTTTCTTTCTCTCCCTCTCTCCCTCCCTGCCTCTCTCTCTCTCTCTTTATTTCTTCTTCTTTTTTTTTTTTTTTTGACGGAATTTTGCTCTGTTGTCCAGGCTGGAGTGCAGTGATGCGACCTCGGCTCACTGCAACCTCCGCCTCCTGGGTTCAAGCGATTCCCCTGCCTCAGCCTCCTGAGTAGCTGGGATTACAGGCGCCTGCTCCCATGCCCAGCTAATTTTTGTATTTTTAGTAGAGACGGTTTCACCGTGTTAGCCAGGCTGGTCTAACTCCTGACCTCAGGTGATCCGCCCGCCTCAGCCTCCCAAAGTGTTGGGATTACAGGCGTGAGCCACCGCAGCCGGCCGACAAGCAGTCTTAAACAATGTGGCTGAGAATATAAACAGGTACAAATTTCACAGAAAGCAACTGAGCAGTACGCATATTTCAAAAGTTTTTAAACACAGATACCATTTGATGCAATATCGCATTTTCATGTGGTCAAAGATTTAAATAAAGGATTGAAAATTTAAATAAAAGATTGAAATAGCATTATTTTTAATATATTTTATTTAAAAGAACATAAATATCCAATAATGATGCAATTATTAAACACATAAGAGGTATTATCCATATTACGGATCACCATGAAAGTTCATGAAAAATAACTGAAACCATAAAAAAATCCTTAGAATATTTTCAATGAAAAGAGTAGAATACTAAATTTGTTTACGGTATTATGTATAGAAAATAAGGCTGGAAGAGAATTCACTGACATATTTTAACATGTTTATTTTTTCTTTATGTTTCTGCATTTTCCACATTCTCTGCAATGACCAGTTATTACTTTCGAAGTTCACACTGCTCTCAGGGTAGCTGCACCGAGCCACTCTAGGGAGCAAGAAGCCACAACATAAACAAAGTTGTGCAGTGTGCTGTTTGTGCAGCAAACCTAGATTATGCTGTAAATCCACTTATTCTGAAAAAGTAAATTGCAAAATAAGAAACACTAAAAAGAATTAATCTGGACAAGAAGTAGTGAATTCCATGGGATAAAGAAAATATTTTCTAACCAGAAAGCTCATTTCCAGTGTAGGGTTTGTCCCTGCATTATTTTGAAATTATAGTTTTCTCATACTTCTCAACCAGCAGAAACTGCTGCTTCAGAGAAGCTGAAGTTGTGAAGATCTTTCCAAATATAAAAAATACCTAATTTATAATCTCAATAAAGCCAATGCCATTCAATGAAAAAAAGATAATTTCTAGGATAAGAGAAGGTGATCATAAGAGAAGCTACAATACTAACAGCTAACTCACACTCATTAGCTCCTGATCTGCCCCGCCCTCACCCTCTCCCCATACGGTCATGCCGTTATACGTAACGTTATGACCTGGCTGCTCTTGCTAAAAAACATGGGGAGTCATTTTTTGAGTGCTTTCTCACACTCCATATTTAATCCATCAGCAACCTATTTGTTCTTTCTTTAAAAACTATATTGAAAACTCAACATTAAAAAAAATTTAAACCATTTTCAGAGCTACATTTCTGGTCTAAGTCACTCTAATTTCTAGCCTGGATTATTACAGTAGCCTGGTAGTTGGTCTTCCTGGTTTCTTACTTGCCTCCTTCCAGCCTATTTTCTGCAGCCAGGAGGATTTTTAAAAAACATGTCAGATAATATCACTCTCCATTCTACCCTTGAATGAATTCCTATTTTACTTAACATAAAAATAAATTATTTACAATGTTGTACAACATCTTATGTAATCATGGGTCATAGGAGTCACTATCTCTCCTCCCCTTATTAATTCTGTGACCTCATCTTCTCACACACTGCTCTTCTTTTAACATATTGGGTGCTCTCCTACCTCAGGGCCTTTGCACAGGCTATTCCTTTTGCTTGGGGTGCTGTTAAGCAGATACCCACATCCCTCACTCCCTTACCAACTTCAGATCTAGGTACAAATATCATCATTTTAGTGAGGCCTCCCTGACAACTCTATTTAAAATTGCAAGCCTCTTGGGTTTACTATTAGAATTTCCCAAATTGGCTGTGATAAACCTCCAACTTTGGTTCCCCAATCCTAACTCTATCTCCTTCAATATTGGTAGAAGGTCTTCGGTCCTTGCTTAACTGACCGATTTTTAATCATCACCTATTTTCCCTCTTCTCTAGCTCTAAATCTTAGTAGGCTTTACCCATCCTTCTTCCTTTCATCCTTCTTCCCTCCAAGTTCAAACCACCACCTTATTTAAAGCCAGGTTCCTGACACCTCAGATCCCATCTCTTCCATTCTTGCTCTGTGCCATGCTTCATCAATGATCTCTCTCATACATATTTTCTTATAGTTTTAATTCTCTCCACCAACCTACACACATACTTGGGTCTCTCCTCTGATAACAAAAAAAACCAAAACAATCCAACAATTTATTTTTTTGAGATGAAGTCTCTCTCTGTCACCCAGGCTGGAGTGTGGTGGTGTGACCTCGGCTCACTGCAGCCTCTGCCTCCTGAGTTCAAAAGATTCTCCTGCCTCAGCCTCCCGAGTAGCTGGGACTACAGGCACGTGCCACGATGCCTGGCTAATTTTTTGTATTTTTAGTAGAGACAGGGTCTCATCATGTTGGCCAGGCTGGTCTCAAACTCCCAAATTTTGATCCTGATATTCTTCTGTCTTCACTCTCATTGTCAGTATTCTCAAAACATAGTCCTTTATTTGTATCACCTCTAAACTCACTCACAAGAGATAATTAGGCTCTATCATAAACCTACTGCATCAGAATCTCTAGGTGGGTTTTGATTACATGCATTAAACAACAACAGCAATCAAATCCACAGCTGATTCAAATGCACAACGGGGTCTAGACCTATCTAGCACCACAGTCTCAGTTCCTAGCGGTCTATCTGCCACTTCTCTCTGAGAACATTTCCCTCTGAGCTGTCCATGATTAAACTTCTAAGCATCAAAGCCAATGGCTTTTTCTTAGCTTTCTTCTTCCTGAAACTCTCATCAGTTTATGATGCCATTGATTATGCCCTTCTTCTAAAACCTTTTTCACTTGCTTCTGTGACAGTGTTCTACACTAGCTCTTCTCTTTTTTTCGCTGCATTCTTTGTTAGCACCTCTTCCTCTTTCTGCCCCCTAAAGCCAGACAATCCTCCAAGGTCTCATGTCAACCCTGATCTCTTTTCTTACTATATCATTTATCAGAGATATCAGCTGCTTCAGCAATTTCAATGATGACTTCTCTGAAGATGATTCCCTAAACCCTGGCATATCTCTCCTTTCAAGTGGTAAACCCAGATTTCTACCATTTTCCCACGGGAACCTCCGAGCTTCTCTATCTAAAATCAAATCATTTTTTGCTTCCCATCATGGTAGTTTGAAATCTTCGTCATTTTTAGATTGCTTTATCTAGATCATCCCCACTGATCAGATGCCAAAGCTCACATATTTTCCTTCTGCCATGCCTTTATATTCATCCTTTTATCTAGAACTATAAAAATTATCATTAGTATCACTCTCCTGGACTAACACAACAACCTGTACATATTTCTCTATTGCCAGTTAGATTCCTTTTATTTTTACACCTTTGCATTTTGTTAGATGGCTATATTTGAAACAAAATATTGACTGTGCCATTGCCCTGATTTAAAGGCTCTACGAAGGGTCCATCAATTATTGGCTTATGCCAATGATAATAGATATAGGTCCCCTGAAAAAAAAAAACTGTCAGGTAAAATAAGAGTTACTCAATTGTGATTTCCATACTGCAGGTTAATATTCTAAGGAGCACTGCAAGTCTCCAAAAAGACTGTCTGAAGTGTTTCTAAATGTAATTGACCTGGGAACTTCTTTCTCTCCTGAGAAACTTCCCCAGCCTAATCAGATTAGTTTTCTACAACCTCTCTCCAACCTTCTCATCTTCCTGTCTTCACCTTTGCTTGTTTTTCTTCTTGAGGGTACTCTGCTTCTTTTTCTGATTTTCAAAGACTTTTCTCAGACATTACCTATTTCACAAACACTTCTGATCACCTACACTGGGAAATTGGATTCATTCATTTCTGAAACAGAGAATGAGTTAGCTATGATAATGTTAGATATATTTACTATAAATGACCTGGGCTATCTCAAGAAAATCCTGTGGGCCAGTTGTTTGTGTAAAATAATGGAGTGATTTGATGGATACAAAAAGGCACCGCAATCTTACTCCAACTAGAACTACCACCGTGCTCCAAATCCCCATGACTGAAATAACCCTGGGTTAAACACTGTACCAGAAGATCTCTTTTAAGGCACAAAATTGGAAGGGAGGGCCTGTGAGTAAATTAAGCCATGAACTCCATGCAACTTAACACTAGTTAACTAGATAGCTATCACTTGGCAAAACAGAAGGAACACCCCTCAACCCCAATAAGCGCCGCAAAAAAAAAAACCTGCTCGCAGTGAAAATAGAAGGAAAGAGCAAATTTGCAGTTCTGTAGTACACAGCAATTTCCGTAGAACTTTCAATACATTCCCATATTCAAGCGCTGCAATATCCCATATTGCTAATCCCCATTTTAGGATGAAGTGAATGAGCCTCCAAGAGTTAAATGGCCTCCCCATTTGCGCCCGACCAGTCAGTGGCCATGCTGAATGCAAATTCTAAAGATCTGCTTTCAAAGTTTATGTTTATTCCTCTAGATGTGATGGGGACCTGACTGTGACATCTGTTATCCTTCTGCAGGTGGGGGTTGACTCAGCTGATCGAGCTGGCTGGATAGAGGAAGGTTTTTCCCCTCAGGATTCCTGTGCATTTGTTTCTGCCAGGACAAGCGTGGTAAAAACACAGAGGAGGGCTGGTCGTGATGAGGTTTCCTAGTCAGGGACTTCCATGAGCTACGGCATTGCATGACAGCCCAGTAAGGCTGCGTTTGGAGGGAGAAGAATAGGCAAGAAGGGAGTCAGGTGAAGACATTCAGGCTCTGAAGATGAATGTCAATTTAGCACAGAACTAGACCTCTGTATCAGGCCTGCAGCCTCAGAGCACATTTATTTATTAACTTAGCCCCACTGTATGCAAATGAGAAAATTATAAAGCAATCACTGGAGCACATCCCTTCCCCCTACCTTTGGCTTTAACCATTTACAGTATTGAATTGTGCGTAGACATCCTGTGGTCTCTGGAAACTGAAGAACAGTCTTTGCGTGTGTGTGAGTGAGGAAAAGAGGGCTTGCTTTACCGGTGTGGGCCTTTTCAGCCTCCGTCATGTGACCAGATAGCAATCAACATCAATAGCTGTGTCCTCAAATCAGAAGGATAATGATAGAGAATGGAGCAAACAGAGGCACCAAGGCAAGCGGCAAGCCTGAGAGTGTTTGGAGGAGGCGGCAACAGAGGCTGAGTAATGAAGACAAAATAAGAAAGTGAAAAGGTATTGTGTCTGCTGACAGTACATTTCACTGGCTCTCCTCCACCAAAGAGAGTCACTGGTACAATATCCTGAAAGATTTCATCCAATTTAAACCCTAGGTCAAGGGATTGGAAACAAAACCCTCTAGCAGCTTGAGTCTAGCTTCAAGGTGTTCTATTTACTTGCAAATCCACATCACAGCCTAGTTTACACCTATGTATGAAACTAGGTTTCATATTATATGCATTTAGCTGAGACTGTGTTTCACAGTAATTTCCTCCTAGGCTCTGATGAAGTGATATTAATTTCCTTTGCATTACTACAAAGAAAAATATCTCCCAACTCTCTTTTAAAGATCATTGATAAGGGGATTATATTAGTTTTTGATAGAAGTGATTAGGGAGATATTATTTACTGACTCAATTTGTTTTCATTTGGACATATGTGCATTATTTCAAAATAGTTCCAACTCCTTTGGTTCCTCTTCCATCAATTGAAGATTAAAAAAAAATTAAACTCAAATTCCTTGAACTTCTGGATTCACCTAGAGTGGTCTTTTGAAAACAGCCTCATGATTTCTGGGACTGATGTGGTCCTGAAGTCAGGGCTAGAATAGTGTCTGGCACACACAAAAAATGGGCTCAACAAATCTTTGTTGAATGAAATAATAAAGAATGAACAAAGAGGATTCTTTGAAATTAAAACAGCAAATGGGCCTCTGTTGTTTTCCCACAATACATGAGTTGGACGTGTGGCATGTGATGATGCAGCTCTTCCTCAAAGGGGTGTTCCACACCGTCCTGTTGCTCATATATCTGCTTGTAGCTGAAGCCTGTAGATACTACTGGGGTGAAAACAAGTATTCTCACTTGAGGGTGGGTTGCCATATGTGGTGGAAAGAAGCATGCTGGCTCCTACCAAGCTCATTGGTGTAATTAATACCAAAACCAGTGAATGATTGAGTGGTGTGAGTGTACCTGACAGAAGGGCTTTGATGGGCCCGTCTATCTGAAGGCTCTCATGATCAGGGACTGTTAGAATTAATGATGTGCAAATGGAATGAACATGGGCTAAGTACCTAAAATATGCCAGGCAGTATGCTGGGCATTTTATATATGCTACAGTATTTAATTTTCATAACCTGTCTTTTAAGGTAGATTCCATTATTCCCATTTTAAGCATGAGAATGCTGAAGCTCAGAAGGCTTAAGTACGTTGCCTGGCACTACAAAGATAGGCTATGCAAAGACCAGACCTTGATCCAGATTCTTATACTCCCAGAGGCTTTCCACAATACCCCACTACCTTTTAAGTAGACCCTGAGAAACAAGATTGAGAAATGTGTTCTTGGGAGATCCTTGGAAGAATTCTTAGATAATTAATACTGGAATTATGAGCATCTTGAGTAGAGTTAGCCACAATTTTTGGAAAAAGATATTGGATAAGCGGGAAAGGGATGATTTTGCTAAGTCAGAGAAGTAACATCTTTTATCAGTTGTGAAAAACTGCAGAGTATCTTCTTAAATATTGCCTCTCATTTTCTCTCCCTATCTTTCTGTGATTCTAGTTAATTTTATGGTAGACCTTCATCATCTATTTCTCTTCCTTTGTTTTTTAAATTTTCTAGCTCCTTGCCTTTCTGTGCTGCATTGAGGATAATGTCTTCACTAAGTCTCTCTTCAGTTGTGTCTACTTTGCAATTTAATGTCCACTGAAATTTGATTTCAATCAATACATTTTTCATTTCTGCAAATGTTTTTGCTTTTTTGCAAATATGTTTGGTGTTATTCATTGTCTCCTGCTTATTACTTACATAATATGTATCACTTTTTATTTCTTGAATCACAGGAAGCATACTAATTTCATATTTGGATCCTGTAATTCTAGTATCTGAAGTCTTAAGGAATCTAGATTTTCTGTCTGTGTTTCAGTTAGGGTATTTTGTTTACTTTAGTGTTTTTGTCATTTTTGATTGTTAATTTATATTTTGTAGAACTTTGTGTGAATTCTTTGAAGTCTGGATTGAAGTTTCATTTTTTTTTAAGAGGATTGCATTTGCTTCAAGATAGGTATCTATTGGGCTCCCTCTCGCCCACATAGGTAGTATAAATTTGGGCTGAAAATCCACAAGAGAACAACTTTGTAGATTAATTCTCAGGAATTTTTTGTAGCTATTAAATCTCAAAAATTATCTAATGTCATGGAGGTCTCCTATTAGAATCTCCATTAGGAGAAGGTCCTAAGATTACTATCCTGTCTCCTGTACTCCCCACACCTATTGAAATGAAAGCTCATGAGGGTTGGCAGATAGCTCAGAAATAAAAGCTTAAATGCCCTCCTTCTCCTTTCCGGATTAGGTATGTTTGTAAGTTTATTAAAGGGAAGCTTATTTTTCTACCCAAATCTTTGTATTTAAACTTTGCAAATCTCTCACAGTTTAAACACACATCAACATTATAAATAGCCCTGTTCCCAGAACGACATCATATCTAAAACTTCAAAACATAGTTTAGGAAAATAATTAATCACAGATTAAATAGAGTCAGTTTAAGAAAGTGAAGGGAGGCTGGAGGATAAGATGGCTGTTTACAGGGGAGGGCTGTTCTTTTGTACTGTGCACATCACTCTAAGTTTTTATGACAAGAATTATTTTATCATTTAAATCTTTTAAAATATAATTGTTTAATATAGAGCCCACTTCTCTTGATTCTAGCTTTGTCATATGTGTTTTTTGTTTGTTTGATTGGTTGGTTGGTTCTCAAAAGCCTTTACTTTTTTTTTTTTTTTTTTTTTTTTTTTTTGAGATGGAGTCTCTTTCTGTTGCCCAGGCTGGAGAGCAGTGGCGCGATCTTGGCTCACTGCAACCTCCACCTCCAAGGTTCAAGTGATTTTCGTGCCTCAGCCTCCTGAGTAGCTGAGATTACAGGCATGTACCACCACACCCGGCTACTTTTATATTTTTAGTAGAGACAGGGTTTCACCATGTTGGCCAGGCTGGTCTTGAACTCCTGACCTCAGGTGATCTACCCGCCTTGGCCTCCTAAAGTGCTGGAATTATAGGCGTGCACCACGGTGCCCGGCTCAACAATGTATTTTTAAAAGATGTTTTCTCAGGCACCTTCATAGATGCTGGTGGGGTACAACACGATACAAACATTACAGGGAGCAATTTGGAAACTACAGAGAGCAGTTTGGAAATGTATATAAAATAATTGATGTATTTAACTCTTCAATTCTGCAATCTCACTTTTGAAAATTTGTCCGATAGATTTACCTGCATACCTACAAGATGATATATTTATGTGGTTTTCCAATGAAGCATTGTTTCTAAAAGCAGAAGACTGGAAGCATCCCAAATGATCAACAGAGAAGCATTTAAATTAAATATGGTACATCTATTCAATGTAATACTATGCAGCTTAAAAAAAAAGAATGAGAAAGATCCCTGTACCAATAATGAGATATTTTAAGTAAAAAAATACCAAATCACAAACTAGAGGGTATTATATTCTATCTTTTGTACAATTGAGGAGGAAGTTACGAATATATTTTCTTATTTGCTGTATGCGTTGATTTACTTAACAGATAGCTTGCACATTTCTTTTGTCAGGAATTCTTCGATGTGTTTTCTGAATATTAAACCAATTAATACTCATTAAGACCCTTCGATGTGGATACTGTTTTATTTATTTTTGCAGATGCAGAAATTGAAGCATAGAGGGGTTAAATAATGTGACTGAGGTTACACAGCTATGACGTGGAAGGATGCAAAAGAAAGTAACACAAATGATAAGCTAGAGGAGGCAGGTTGGGGCACAGAGTGAGCAGAGGGGGCAGGGGTGGCAGCAAAAGCCCTCAATATATTCTGTTATATATATTTTTGTATTCAAACTGTGCGGATCAATGACATAAACAAAATATATTTTTTAAAAAAGTATACAGCCTTTTAAGTCGTTTTCAGTGCAAGTTATTTAGTTTGCCATATTGCTAGAAGAGGAAGGTGCAAAGGTGCGAAGGTTGTAAATTCTGTTTATTTCAGTCTTCCCTGTCTATCACACTGAAAAAAATCTTTTCATTCAAATAAAAGTCTTTCCTTTTCCCTTTTAAATTTGAAAATGATGATTGCTTTTTTGTCTGGGAGATGACTTAGGGCTGAGGCAAGGAGCAGAATTACTCTGTTTCTTTGGAATTTTTTTTTTTTTTTTTTTTTTGAGAGGTTAAGGTGGGTAAGTGATTTGGCAATTTAACAATGAAACTTAAGGGTTTCTGGAATTGTGCTTGAAGTAATATTTTCCTTCTACCTTCACAGGAATTCATAGTAAAAGCTGGCCCCATCTCACTGGCCCCTGGCTTCCCTGCCATTCTTTATTCCCTTATCCAGCTTTATTTGTCTTCATAGCATTTATCTATAAATGCCATTTGTATCATTTTTTTGTTGTCGTGTTCATGATCTTCTTCACTGCAAATGAACAAAACGCTCTATGAGGGCAAGAACGTTTTCTGGCTTCTTAACGCTGTAGCCCAGTACTTTAAAACAGTGTCTCGAATGTGGCCTGCTTTCCATAAATATGTATGAAAGTTATGAATAGAAAGTTCCAGTTTATATTCAAAATGAGCAATTTTGTACATGACATTTTGTTTCTTTTATTTGTTCTCATCCGAACAACAGCCAATCTTGGAAAGCTGTGCGCTCATTTTTACAGCATGATAGAAGTAGTTTCTCTAAAGATACTGCATTTCAAGGGGTGTTATAAAGAGAAACCAGCAACATCTAAATGAAATCTTAATGCAAAACATGCCTATAAATTTAAAACTAAATATATGTCATTATCTCTGATGTTTGCTTACAATTTTCTGCTGTGGTTCTTAATTGATTGCTTACTTCCATAAGATATTGCTCAACATGTGAGGTGTATTCATGAATACCATTCTACAGGGTTTGTTTTAAAATTTAACTTGGTATTTCTAACCTTCATAGAAAATGAACTTGAGTTTAGCTTTTTAAATATATATTTCTATATAATCATAAGTGTGGCAGGGAGTGTAGGTCAGATTTTTGTTTTTGTATTTAATTAGTGTAGAATTCATTAGCAAAAGCATTTCAGGAATGAAAACAATAGCCGCCACTATCTTCTTCAAGGTGGGCATTATTATCTGTGTTTGATTAAGTAAGGAGCTGGGGATCAGGGAAGTTGAGTGAATTGTCCAAGGTCACACAGCCAGACAATCTTGGATTAGAAATGCCAAGCTGCCAGTTTTATCTGACTCTAAAGACGATGCTCTTAATTATGACTGGAATATTTCCCTTTTACTATTTAACTCTTCCTTTTAATTCTGTTTTTTTTTTTGGCATCTTTGTCTTTTGCTGTAAGCTACTAAAAATTACTTTATGAAGTAGATCAGGTATAATCTGTTGCATACATGCACATATATAAATAAATGTTTCCCAAAGTTTTCTGATTTTATTTGTGCATTAATTGATTAATTAATAATTGCTAATAAATAATAACAATTGAGGTGCACAGTATTTACAATAGTATTGCTGAAGCAAAATACTAACAGAGGAAGCACTTTCACAATAAATTATGCAAAACAAATAATCTCTTGAAATTTTTTCCCTGCTTTTCAAATCCTAAAGTTTTATTTCTTTCATTCAGCTTTAATTTTTTAACTGAGGTGGTGAACAGTGGACAAAACCAAATAAATTTCTTTATTGTTAACATTTCTTTTACTGTTTTAAAAATCATCCAAGAGGGCTTCTTGAGAACAAGAATACAATCATGCATCACTTAATTTGGGGGATAAGTTCAGAGACATGCATGTTAGGTAATTTCATTGTTGTGTAAACACCACAGAGTGTACTTACACAAGTCTAAATGGTATAGCCTACTATATAGCTAGGCTATATGGTTTAACTATTGCTCCTAGGCTGCAAACTTGTATAGCATGTGACTGAACTAAATACTGTAGGCAATTGTAACGTAACGGTAAATATTTGTGCATCTAAACATATCTAAATATCGAAAAGGTATAGTAAAAATAGAGTGTAAAAGATAAAAGTGGTACACCTATATAGGAAACTTACCATTAGTGGAGCTTGCAGGACTGGAAGTTGCTCTGGATGAGTCAGTGAGTGAGAGCTGAGTGAATGAAGGCCTAGGACATTACTGTATACTACCGTAGACTTCCTAAACACTTTACACTTAGGCTATGCTATATTTTTTTAAAAAGTAATTGTGCTACAATGTTACAACTGCTATGACATAATTAGGAGATAGGTATTTTTCAGGTCCATTATAAATTTATGGTACCCTCATCAGACCAAAATGTTGCTATGTGGCACAGGACTGTATTATGTATTTCATTAGTTAACATACATCTTTTTATTATTTCTATGTCTGTACTGCTAAAACTCATCAAATGACATTTAAAACTTCAAATGGCATGCAACTAGTCAGCAACAAAGCTCTTTGAAAATGTTTAATTCTGAACTAATGAATAAAATGCTTATTTTTGAAGCAGAATGAATAAAATTAAATGTTATTCGTGTTTTTAAGAAAACAAACACCTGTTTGATGATTTTTCTTCAACTCTTGTTAAAAAAACAAGAGTCGAGGGTTTCATGTGGGGGAAACAAATTAGTCTTTTCAAGTTTCAGGAGATGCTGTGGGGACTTTCTTTTGAATAAACAAAAGTGAGTAAGAGAAAAAAATAAAAAATTTAAGAACTAGAAAGCCATATGCAGAAAAAGTCTTTGCTTTCAGATGCTTAATACATTATTACTTCATTCATCTCTGTTTACTACGTAAGAGGATACACAGTCTTTATTCTTCAAGTTCCCAAGCAAAAACAGATTTTCATGCCAGGGACCATGGGGAAGAGGCAATGATGAATGATGAAGGAGGCACCATGACATTCTAGAAAACTACATTAAATTCAGAAAATAAAGAGCTGCATTCTGTTTTCAGCTTGGCTCTTAACTGGCTCTATAACTTGAAATAAGTCACTTAACCTCTTGGGCTCAGTTTCCTTATTTGTAAAATGGGTCTTATAACTGCCTTATATATATATTACCAAGTGGTTGTAGGAATCAATTCAAATTCAAATAAGTAAACTGTATGAGCAAAGAATAAAAGTGTGATATTAATATAAGAGAGAATTCTCTCTCTTGTGGGTCATGGGGATAGTTAACACACTATAGAAAAGTTTAAAAAGTCTCTTTCTTTCTCTCTCTCTCTCTCTCTGCAAGTTAAAAGCTTTTTGAATGGCAGATATCAAACTACTGTCTTTATTGCTGTCTCACCAGGTGACTGTGGGCTAGTAAGCTGATGTTTTCTTTTTGTATTTCTTACACTTTCAGAATTTTTTTTCTTGCTATGGAAACAATTTAACAAATGACTCCAGATACACAGTCCATTTCTGGAACCTTGAAGTTACTGACTTGGTCTTATTGCTACGGGACAGTCAGAGTGAACAATGGGTTTGGAATAATGTAGTCAATTGAGTTTGCTCCAGAAAGTGAGAGCAGGGAGGTTTACAGCTGTTTATAATTAATTTACCAAATATTTGAACTAATGGCTCTGTCATTTCCCCAAAAGAGGTGAAGGATTTCAGTTAATGTATTTCCAAGGACTTACATGAACTCGAAGAACTAGTTAACATAGAAAGGATCCTCTCTGTCTATTATCCTACAGAAATACATCAGAGTTAGTATAATTTTTCTAATCTCCTCTTCCTCTTCTACTACCTCTTTTCTTCCTCATTCTCCTTCTCCTCTTCCCTCCCCTCCTCCTCTTCTTCAGCATCATCAGAATCCTACTCAGTTTTAATGCAGTATTTTAGCCCCCGCCCTTTTTTAGCACAGTAAGTATAGCAACTGACTCCTCTCTTTTTTAAACCTTTTAAAAACAAGATGTTATATTAATTATCTAAATCATAATAAACCATAAACTGAATAAAGTCTTGTCTTTTCTTGATGGAAGTAACTGAACAGAAGAATACTTCATGTAAGCAGAGAAATACGTTGTATTTTATGAGACTTTGTAATAAATTTACTTTTTAGATATGACTCTATTGTTTCCATTTGGGGATATCTGTTGAATCAATGACCTAAGATTGTCCTAAGACCAGGACCTACTATCCCTTATATCCATAATTTATAGATAATCAACAACAACAACAACCCTAAAATCCTATGTCATTTTATTTTCCAGTCATTTGTACTTACATTTGGCTTCTTATAAATGAGTAATGTTAAAATATATTTAATTTGTATACTACTAACCTATAAATTCCAACATGCATGCATTATTACTAGATTTTTTTTAGCAAGTCCCCAATTTTTTTCTGAATTTGGATAGCTCATGGGAATTATTGTCACCTCATACCCTGAAACATTTCTGAAGCAGCCAGACATCTTCTTTTGTTAATATGCTTACCATAAAATGACAAAGGGAGTTTCTCTAAAATCCTCGCAAATATCAAATATCAAAACCATTTCTCAAAGTTCTTAAATTGAGACATAAAAGTGTGTGTGTGTGGGTGGGGGGGGGTGTTGATTTTACTAGGGTAAACAGAAGCCTCCCGTGATTGTGTTTTACTAGAACTAGGGAGAGGAAGATTGGAAAATTTATTCCAAGATTTTTTCCATTCTGCCATCCTAGGCACAGCCCTGGAATCCCAGAGACACATACACATATTCCCATTAGCCAGGCGTTCCCTTGATTTAGCCATTCTGAGTAACCTAGAAGAAGGGAAAAAAGATCTGCTTAGTCTTTATTCAATGGGCAATGTAAATCCCTCTCCTGCAATGCAAAGATTTGTTTTTTCATCTCCTTTTTCTGTGTATTTTAATATAGTGAATAGAACAATCTGTTTCTTTTTGTAAAATGTTGTACACACAGACACACACATACACACACACAACACACACACACACCCCTATGGTGCTCTGGGAAAGACTGCAGTTTTCATGTAAAATAACTGCATGTTTCACCTTGTTCTCCAGGGCTCCAAATTGCCAATCTTGTGATGCGCTGTCACAACTTATGCGTGACTGACTGGTTACAGAGCCCGCTGATCTATATGGAGAGGTGAGAATTTGTCACTGTGCATAAGCAGAAAGATCAGTCAGATACAGTGATAGATCTGTTCTTTGCCTGGATTCGTCTGCTGCTATATTAGGGTAGCTTGGCAGCTGCCAAATCCAATTGTGAGTCTGATTTTGTGGTTGAGAAAACAGAAAAAGACGAAGTAATGTCCTGACATAGCCACTTTGGGGTACAGTAGCTGCAGAATGAAAATATTATTGTGATCATTATGTCAAAATATTCCCTTCCTCTGTATCCACCGTAGGGGGTGCAGCAGCAACGTCAGCATCTTTTCTTAGGCATTGCAGAGAGAATTTACATATGGTGGCACTGGGGTTCAAGTTAGCATCTAGGGTGTATGGGTGGACAGGCAGGCTCACCCAGAACTCAGTCTGACTTTTTCCAGACTGCTAATTAGAATTAGCATCTGTCATTAAAAATGAAGCCATCACTCTGGTGCCAGGGGCAAAATATGGTCAAATGACCCTTAAACAAGCTGCAATGATGTTCTATGAAAATATTACAGATTTTGCAAAACTCATTAATGATGCTAAAGACAATGCACTCATTAGATTGGAGGGTATAAAATGCACACAGTGGCTTATCTGTTTTTGTGTTCATTCACTCAGCTGTGTTCATTACTATTCATGTGGATTAAAAAGGGGAAAGGAAATAAGATCAAAGAAATAATATCAGGCCATTATCAATCACATTTAAATAGTGCCCTTTAACTACCAACCTCCATTCACCATTCCGTATCTGAGAGAAACTTCTTTCTCAGAACCCTCTTAGCTCCTTAAGGGAGTGCTAAAAGGCATTTAGTCTATTTTTATCCCTATATGAACCTCACCATTTTAACCATAGGAAGAAAATAGCAAACATAGGGAAAAGATAATTATGAAATAGAAGAAGGAACAGCTTCAGAAAAGTTAAATGTGGTCTCAGTCCTGAAGAACACTGAGTAGAGATATAAATAATTTCGTCACAGAACAGCTATCCTGATACCACAGTGGCCATCCACTATTTGGAGAGATTTTCTCCCCAATTCAAGATTAAAGAAACAAGTCAACAGTACAGCGTCCTTCTGTAATGTCCCCTTTACCAACCCCTAATGCACAAGTTTTTTTCAAGAATGTCATTAACTTTTTAACTTTTCAGTAAGAGAACAAGTTCAATATTCTTAAAAGTCTGAAATTTCAGCATGAATATATTTAGTAAAAAGGAATTAGACATTTATCTAGGTTCCTCCTAATTAAGGAATCATAACTACTATAGCTGATGGATATAATGGCAAAGCCAAACATGTGAGAACTGACAGCATTGTCTCTCTGGACTGACGCTCAGCCCTGCAATCAATTTAAATAAGCTTGACCAGGCCCAACCAGATTAAACTAATTTTTCAAAAAAGTGTGTGTTGGGGAGTAGATTTTTAAAAGACAACAAAATAATATACATTAGACCTGGTTAACTCTTGGAGAACCACATTGTGATGAAAAGCATACATGTCAAAGGGACTCTGCTTCTATTTTCTCATCATTAGTACTTCTCCAGGTTGGGGATGTTGCTGTCACTGCCACTGTGAGTAATTTTTCAGGACATTTTACAGAACATTTCAAAAATGTAGATCTCATCATATTCCCAGAATGGGAGCAGCTGAATGAGGCTCCTGTGGAACTATAAAGTCCTGCAAAATTTTGCATAAATATGAGGAAAGCCCCAGGAAAAACATTTTGACACTGACTGGATCCTCTCAGGGGAAACATCTATCATTTTCCTCATGGGGAAGTTACGTTTGTGAGATAATTCTATAAAACGAATTAGAAAGTCTTTGAACAATGTTTGTGTGGAGCAGAGGTAGCAAACACAAATGCCTAGAGAGTCCAAGCAGGTGGTGTAATGAGTAAAGCAAGTTCAGTGGGAAATGGAAATACAGAGAAAATGATGCCTATCTCAAGATGGAAGCCACTTCTCAGCTCCAGATGTGCTGCCTTATGGGAGTGGGGGCCCCAATCTCCTAACTTTTTAAAAGAGAAACTGAAAATCTGAATTTTTGCAAAGTTTCCTGATTTTAAAATGAAGGTCACTTATTCAAAATGAGCCCAACAAAAACTAACATATATATATATACACACACATATATATATGTGTATATATATAGGTATCTATGTATATATATACACACATACACATACACGTGTGTATATAGAAAAAATGTATATGTATATAAACATATGCAACACACATATATGTATAAACATATGTATAAGTTATATATAATACATATATTTAATATATGTATACGCACATATATGGAATTCATCACACCAGCTGCCATTTTTAGCTCATGGAATATGCTACCACACTGTCCACACTTACTAAGGGTCTCCTGAACATAAAGCTCAATATTAATGCTCTGAAGGATTTGTTGGATATGTTGAAGACAAGAATTTTACTCCTAAAGAGTCTGATGTATAGCTGAACCAATAAGGAAAGCAGCAATGTAGAGTATAGCACTGGATTCTTCACTCTGATTAGTAGTAGTAATAAGACTGAAATAGGCTTTTGAGGAATAAAGATCAGGAGGAGTGAAGGAGAGTGGGAAGGGAAACTTAGAGTGGTGCTTTGGAGCTGGATATCAGAACTGATCACTGAGAAAAAGTGGGGAGAGCTGGAGAATGTGTTAGATTTGAATGATCTTCAAAGATATACACATCTATGTGATGTGACTGTTGAAATAGAATTGTTAGTCACTTCCCTTATGTATAGAATAGCATAGGAAAAATTATATAAATACTATTCATTTAATTTTTAGAAATTAATATTGACTCTACAGATCATAGCTGATCAAGGATAGGTAAGCCTGAAACAAAATTTCTGATTGCAAATGATTCCACAGCATTATATGTTCTTTTATTTTTATTCACAGTGACAGTGTGTCAGCTTAGATAAAAAGAAACACTGAAGGTTTTTCAAGGGCTTGAGACATCACGTAGCATTAATTCTGATGAAAAATTTTCAAGATGTGACTTTAAATGGCAATGATTTTGACACTGTGCATTTCAAGACTAGGAATTCATCACCCCTCCAGATAAACTGCACCCCATCTGCAAGAAGACAGCAGTCTTTATAAAAAAAGTCTCATGTAAAGTTTAGTATGTTTACACTCAAAATTTACTAGGGGAGTGTGGAAAGAGAAAAGCTATTCTGAGTTCATTTGTACTTATTTTTCTTTCAAAAGAAGATATCATTAAAAAAGTAGGGCTTATTTTTTCTCTTGTATATTAAAGGAGCCAAATAACAATAAAACTTGATTGTCATTCTATTTAAAGAAGGCAATTATGCAGTGGTTATACATATCCTAAGTTCAGATGTCTGAACCTAAGATGTCTGAGCTCTCTAAACGGATCTCGTAATAGAACTGCATTTCACAGAGGGATAAAATGGCATAAAACCCCAAGCTTGGTATTTCTGAAATGGGAATGCCATTCATTCAGGAGGGGAAATTCAGCTTCTCAGTATTTCCAGATCTTCAGTTTATCTTGGGCATAATACATAGAAAACTGAAAACTTTGGGGCCACTTTTGATTTGGCTGTGCACATGGACCTAGTCTGAAGGTGGCATCTTGCACCCATTGTTGGTAGGCAGCTTTGGGTTAATGGCTGCGTTTTAAAAAGCAGAAAACTTGACTTTGATCAATCATTGTCGCTTTGATACAATAATCAGTGAAATCCCAGTGTTTAGGCCATCAGTTTACATGTTTACAAAGATGTGAGCTCACTCATGCTGACTGATAACTATTTCAAAGTAAACTGACTCCTTAGCAAAATGTTCTCAGGTATTGAAGGCTTTTTCATGACATAAATAGCATCATTGGGGGAGTACTATATTGCAGGATAGTATCATTAACAATATAATAATCTAGTGCCTTATGAAACAAGGAAAAAGGAAGAGTTATAAATCATTTCTGGGATAAGAATAACGTTTAACAAATGAAAATAATAAAAAAGAAAAAAAATTAAGAACACTTGGACACAGGATGAGGAGCATCACACACCGGGGCCTGTCGTGGGGTAGGGGGTAGGGGGAAGGATAGCATTAGGAGATACACCTAATGTAAATGACGAGTTAATGGGTACAGCACACCAACGTGGCACATGTGTACATATGTAACAAACCTGCACGTTGTGCACATGTACCCTAGAACTTAAAGTATAATATAATAATAATAAAAAATCTCAATTAGTCATTGGGAAATAAACAATTAGCCTACATTAGAAACAACGCCACCTTGAGGACAGCGTGGAAGGATCAATGTTCTTAATTCATACCTACCAGGAGGAATGATATAAAGGAAAATGAATAATTACAAACCACAAGCCGTAGGTGTTTGTCTGATTTGCAGATCAGTTCCTTTTGGTTATCAGCATAAATGTCAGCGTGACAATTTTTCCTCTACTTGGTCCATCGTCTCTGGATCTACCTGACAAGAAAGACCAAATTTTCTCTCCCGGTGGCCATATGGCCAATTCTACTTGCAGAAAGCAATGCGGTTTTCACAGCAGCATCCATAACATGACCAGTGTCACCTTTACAGATACTGGCTTCACTTTAATCTTGGGGATGTATTTGGCTTCAAATTCAGGGTACACCAACTATGATAGATTTGACTTTGCTAAACCTAAAGGTGGAGAATTTTCAGTCAACGACCAAAAGAAATGAATAGAATCATGTTTTCTTCCTCAACCACCAAAATCTAAGAGGGAATACAATTTTACTTCCACTTGGAAAATATTTTGCTTATGTGACCTTTCATCCCACTTGGAGTGGAATTTAGATTTATCTCAGAGATTTGTAGAAACAGAAAGGGAGGATCAATTTTCAGAAGAAACATGAAGTGCTTATACATTTGGGATGAGAGACAGGTATTTATACTACAGAATCTTGAGTGGGCACACCATCAGTCTGATGCACTTTTTTTTGACATAGCTGTGGAGTGTTGCTAAATTAATATGCAAATTTATTATTTTCAATGTATTTATTTTAATAGGTTTTTTAGGGAACATGTGGTGTTTGGTTACATGAGTAAGTCCTTCAGCGGTGATTTCTGAGATTTTGGTGCACCCATCACCCTAATATACCAATTTAATTTAAAAAATCTATAATTTAGGACAGAAACCAGGGAGCTAGTTTTCATTTCCCTAGGTATCATGCTTTTATACAAAGATATGTAATAATAAAAATGACAATATCCAACATTCATTGTGTGCTTGTTATGTACTAGTCACTGTTTAAAGCACTTTTAAGGTACTTTATATTAGCTCTTTCAAACATACTATTTATATTTTAAAATAAACAAAAATTTACTATTTATTAATAGTATATTTTACTATTTTAATTCTCAAAAGTCATTGAGCCAAGTACTATTATTATGCCCATTTTAAAGATGAGAAGTTGAGGCAAAGAAAGCCTCAATTTTCAAAGATTGAAATATTGGAGAAATATGCAGTGATCCTACAAGGAGCAGAAACTATGGAGAGTTCTTTTATGGTTAAGAACTAAATTATTAAATCTGATCTCAGTGTTACTTTTTTTTTCTAGCTTTGCATTAACTATTCTTAGATTATAAATTTCTTATTTATCTTCTTCATTCTTCTGTTCAGTCTTGTTTCCATGACAGACTATCCTTCTTTCCTTTCTTCCCTAATTTTTCTATAACAAATCAACCTTTAGAAGTCCTTGGGTTTTAATATCTCTCCCCTGTATCAAGAAAATTAGATATTATCATCTAAAAGTCCATGCTTGGAAATTCTGTAATAGCAGGAGAAATTTTTCTTAATTATGAAATATTTGGTCCTTGCAATAATATTTCCTCTACTCTTTAACCATCTTCATAGATAATGAATAGGGCACTTCTCCTTAAAATGGTTGTCAAATAAAGAGAGTTCAATCAACCATTTTTTGAAAGAAGTTTCAAGAATTTGAATCCTGCTGGTCTGAAATCTTAGCTCCAACACTCACTGAGTGAGTACACAAGCTTAGGAATGTTATTTAACCTACCTTAGTCTCATTTCCTCATGGAAAACATGGCATTAATAGCAATATCCACTTCACGGGATTGCCTATCCAGTGCCTGGGATAGAGTAGGCACACAACAAATGTTGGTCAGTCTTCTTGTCTGTGCCACAAAATCTAAAGCATAGGACATAGAATAGCACCTAGTAGCTCTTCGATAAAAGCTAGTGCAACATTACAAAAGAAGAAGAAAATAATTTCAGTAATATTACAAAAGAAGATGTTACATTCAGAAGAAATAATTTTCAGGTTGTGCCTAAATGGTATTGAAAACCCAATTAGGCTCACAGTTAGAGTGTAAAAACTAGTTTAGGTATATCCACAGTCTGTCTCTGTCTTTCTCTCATTTGTTCACAGCTTACAAGTGGAAAGGGTAACAAGACTTTGGCCTGGCACACTAAATCCTGGATTCAAACATCCAGAGCTGCTGCTTTTCCCACCGCCAGACGGACGGCTGTGCGAGGAGAGATTAGGAGACACTTGAGACGTTGATGCCTGAGGCTTGCAGTACTAACCAGAATAAACATTTTTCTTTTTTCAGTAAAGCAAATATGCAGGGAGCAGCTGCGCTAGGAGAGTAGTATTTTCACAGTTACTTCTAGTAATAACTGCACTTTAAAAGTGTTTCAACACTTGGACTCTAAGAACCCCTCAGTCCCTTTATGTAGATTACAGTTTCACTCAAGTTGGGTAATTTCTTGCTCCTCTTCCTTCAAGGTCTCTCTAATCCTTGCCCTAGTGAAAAAATGATCTCTGGTTTTATGCCACTGAGGTTTAGGGAAAAGAAAGTGACAGATTTGGAGTTTCTTTTAAAAACACATAGATAGTTTAAAAATAAATTATAGCAAACTATATTTATGGTCATCTGTTGATCGTCTATATAGATCTCTGTCTTGGAAGAGTAGCTCCGAAACCCCATTTGGAATCATGTGAAATTACGTCACCACTCACAGCATGGTGTTAGCAGCCATCTATCTTCAAGTGCATGAAGTCAACCTGCTACCCTATAAACACGCTGCTGGTGAGATACACAGAGAGAAATATTTTGGAAGAGTGAAAACATTCTTAGTCAAAGCCTGGGCTCGTTTGTAGTGACAAAACAGATTTGAAGGGACAACTCCTAAACTCCCAAGACAGGCACAGGATACGGTGCAAAGAGCACTGGCCTTCATGTGATCAGACTTGGAAATCTTTGACAAAACATGAATTGCGGACGGTTGTGTTCTCTCTTCTGTAAAACCAGGGGGTTGAGCTAAATGATACTGAGTCTGTAAAATCTAAAATCATTTTTGGTAATAACAGATGTTGTTTAAATTTTGTCATATAAAAAAAATTCCCTGCAATGCATCCTTTTGACAGTTTCTAAACCTCTTCCTTGCTTTATTATTCTTTGTAGAACTTACCATCGTCACAAATACTTTCAATTTTACTTGTTTTTAAATTACTGTCTGTCCTTCCCTTCTGGAATGTAGGTTTCATTAGGGTAGGGGGTTTTGGTCTCTTTTCTCACTGCTTGATTCCCAGATTTTGGAACAGCGACTGGCACATAATAGGTGTTCAGTAAATACTTAAGAATGAATGATTCATAACTGTCCATAATTTAGCATCTTGTTTTCCATAGTAGAGTACAGTAACTAAACCTACTCCTCACATCCTATCTAAAAAATGTTTGAGACTAAATTTCTAATGTGAAATCTGAATAACAAAGTCCTTTCACACTGAAAAATGTATTACTATTATAGTAACAGATAATGGTTGATTACTCATGCTTACGGTTTCTAAATTCTCATGAGTCTTTTGGCTAGCTTTAATTAATAAGGATGTCTTTCACAAGTTGTCTTTTGAGAGTAGCTGTAAATCTATCAACATATAATATTGGCACTTGATGGAATTTAGCTCTTTAATCCCAACGTTCCATTCAGGAAGGCTTATGTTTGTAAACCTCCCTGAAAGGCAACCCTTCCAAGCTCTCTCTAATCATAAGTCCAGTGATAGAGCCTGATGCAACTCTCTTTGTTGCTTGCTTTTTGTTTCTTAAAGCATCAATTTCTAAAAGGTATATTAGCCCCCTTTTTTTCTTCTGATCAGCCATGAGCATCTCCCATGTTTGCCCTAAGTTTCTCTTTTATATTATTGCAGATGTGGTGCATTCTGAAATTGGTTATAACTACACAATTTTAAAAACCAGATACCACTGCAGCAATATCACAAATCACAGTACATTGGGCATCTAAGAAAATACACCTTCCTCAAGTTTCTGGCACAAATGGGAGTTTTTGGTAGCTGACAGGAAGTTTGTGTTGGATGTCTTACAGATGCATCCTCATTAGCTGGAAGAAGTAATGGAAAATTCTGAGAAGTAGGCATTTGATGAAAATAGACCCATTCTATCGTGGCAGAGCAGCTTCAAAGATGAGAAAGGAGAAAGTGTGATGGAGGAGGCACTGAGCAGGGGAAGGAAGGCGAGCTCCATGCTGGGATCACTACTGCTGACTGCCCAGTTGGGTCTGAATAAGTCTTTTAGGGTTTTCTCGTTGGTTGCTCAAGCCACATAGTTAAATGTAAACCTTTTATTTTCTAAGGGGAAAGTGTGTGAGTTAACTGGAGTAATGAATCTCAAGCTTTAGAGTAAGAATCATTTTGGGGGTTTTTGTGAAAGTGAAAGTGAATGTTTGTTAAATTATTGGGTCCCTCTGTTACAGATTTTGATTCAGTAATCTGCATTTCAAATAAATTCTCTTGTGATTCTGATGCAAGCCAGGAGTGCCTACTACAACTTGAGTGATTCCAAATTAGAAGAGTTTTTGATAGCCCATTTTGGTTTCTTATTGTGAAAGAGACTGTGTGTGAAGAAGCTGTAAATTAGATTCATCGGCACAAACAATTTTTTCTTAAAGTGACTGTATCCCATCCTTGTATTTTCTAACTAGTCATTTTGCATTTTTTTCCCCTATACTTTAAAAAATTTAGTAATTAACTCTAGTAAATTTGCATTTGCTTTCTCAATGTCTCTCAGAGTTGGCTCTACGTGAAAATCACCTGAATCTTTAAAAAAGATTCATTTAGTTGGGAATTTCGGGACGCAAAGGGTTCCTGAATTTCATCGAGGTTCTGTTAGAATGGGGATGGAAAGCAAAAAACAGTAGAATTCTATACTTATTACAAAAACTGAAAATGTATGCTCTTTAATTTATTCATTTTCCCATGGGAACATCTGAACTTAAATCCGGTTTCCCACATACCTGCCTACTTGCTGTTCATAGAGTGAAAATTCTGTGTGGGCATGACATCCTCTTGTCCTTTTAAAAGGGACCAGGAAGAAAATCTGGCTGATTTAATAAAATGTGAAATGTAAGATGGGAAATAGAAGATTATTTGATCAGCTATGTATAAAGATAAACCTCTAGCTTCCTCTATGAAAGAGTAACAACACAGTTTTACCACCCTACTGCCTAACTTTATGAACTAGACTATATAACTTTTTGGTTTCCCACTGATTTCTAAAAAAGGATCTTGGGAACATGACTTCTCCCACCTTGATTTTAGAATGCATTTTATATGGCATGCAAACCTTTAGCTAGTAATGAAAAATCAATATAACCTCCAACTCTTTATAACCTCTATATTTTTCTTACAAAGGAATTAATAAGCCACAGTAGTGATTATGGCACATAAAACACACTTCTTTCTCCATTCAGTTGATAAAATGAAGTATTGCTCGCTTTTTGAAAATCAAGAGTCTAATATTGTCATTCTTGATCTAAAGATTATATAGCTTTGGGTTAATCTTTTGTGTTTATTTACCAGCATTAGGAATGTAAATCACTAAGTAGACTTAGTTTTAAGTAAAATTAAATATAATTTAATGAGTAATTATTGGGTACTTTTTATATCCTTAGCTTTGTGTTATGGCAGATTCCAGGTGAAAATAATAATTTCCCTTTCTAAAGATTTTCCTTATTAGATTATTAGAATATTGAAATATTAGGTATTAGGAAATTAGAATCAAAGACATATTTTTCAAAAAATTTTTAACAAATTTAAAGAAAAACCAGGCTTCCAGATGTGATCTTTGCAGGCTATATAATACTTTTATTTTTCTCTTTCATTGTTGAACATAAAAAAAGACAAATATTATAATTTTTTGAATGTGGCTTTTCATATTTGAATTACAATGGTTGATCTAAGCTTTGATTACCCAACAAGGAAAGAATCAATAGTGGTTAAAAAAAAGTATTTACATTATGCAAATAGAGAAGATACCACAGGCATATTTTGAACAAACAATAGGATAGGTATTTAAACATTACATTCTTCTATAAATTAGTGGAATCTTTTATGCATGCATTTAAATCAACAGCTCATCTTGTAGAAAGGAAATGAAAAGGTCAGCAAAAAATAAAGGTAATTAGCTTTTCAGCAGAAGTCAAGACCTTTGAATTTCCTTCAAGATCTCTTAAGATTTAGTATGTAAGAGATTATAATGACTCTGCTGTAGTATCAATCACTCAAGGCAAGTTTTTACCCAATTTCATTATCCATAGCATCTAGTAAAAAGTGAATCACTTTTTGGATATTGCTCTTGCTTTGACTGACCTTAACTGTTCCTTCCTCTGGAACCCCACTTTTCTTCAAGCCTTTCCACAGTCTTCACTTGCCATCCAGGACAAACTAAGTCTCCTCTCCTGTGACCTCCTAGCACCTCACATAAAACCCCACCCTGGCATATCCCACTATACTGGAATTACTGGTTGGTCATGTCTCCAGCTTTCTGTAGATGATGAGATATTTACCTTATTCCTCTTTATTCCCTCCAAATTAGCACAGGTTTTGGTACATACTATTTGGTAAAAAAAAAAAAAAAAAAAAAAGGTGTCGTTGATTCAGTGAATAAAGTCATGGCAATAATTTTCATGTTGCAAATTTCAAACTCTGGAGTGGTGTGCCATTGACTCATTCTCAAGAGCATTTCACAGCTCAGGAATTAAAGACTGACTATGAACCCAAACAGCCTTAGGTGCATATATCAGTTCATCAAAAGTCAGGCCATACTTAATATTAATTCAAGAAGGAAGATTCAACAGGAAACAAAAGATTACTTATCCTTATTAAAATAATCAAGTTTAAAAAGTGTTTGGATTAACCGTCTTCTAGACAAAGAGTTTAGTTAAAGCTAGTTTGGAAAAAGCATCACAGGTGATTTTTTTCCTTTTAATGTTCTGATTATAGGGCACTGGCAATCAGGCCAACAAGTTTATTTTGAAAGCTCTGGCTTGAGTCCTTTAGTTGTGAATTGTTCATATACGTACAATAACACAGATATGGGACAATCATACTTTTAAATCAGATCCATGGCTTGTAAATACAGATTTATACTTTGCATCTCTCCCAGTTAATGAAGGTACAAGAATAAGATTTTGCAATCTTTTTTTCTGAATCCAATGGCAGTTGTGATAAAGTTTTGCTAAAGGTGGAGCTATTTAAAGGAAAGCATGAAAATGGGCAGATTGAAGACAGGAAGAGGAAGATGCAGGCCAAGCAAATGCTTTGAAAATAAATGGAAAAAAAATTAGAAGACTACTGAGATAAAATCAATGAAAAAGGGGGAAACAAGAAGAAAAGATGAAAGGATAACAAAAGAAGACAGAAAATGCATCAATCTTAAGGGAGAGAACTATGAGATAATGGAAAAACTGAGAAATGACAGAAAACAAACAGACTTGTAAGAAAATGTAAGGGAAAAACATAAGACTATAGCAAATTAAAAGACTACATTTAAATTTTAATTTTTAAATTAAAAGAGGAGGAATTTGAGAGAATCAACAGATAACAACCAGAGTCAAACCTCAAGAAATATCTACCAAATGTTTACTGCTTGTTATGCACCTAAACTCAAGTGGCACCATCCCTATCCTATAAATCAGTGTGATGTGCTAGGTTAATAAGAATTAGGTAGAACTAGAAGTAAGAAAAGAGGTGCTTACATGCATTTTACATTCTGCTTCTTTTTTTAGACCAGTAGTGATTTGCAGTGATGCCCCTATTCATCAAAACACTTCTTTCCATTCTTTGGTTGATTATCTGGGTACAGTGGAGCACCAAACAATGACTTTGGCTTACAGGTTGTTCCTTGTGAAGAATAACCTACACAGATTCTGATTTACGTTGTCCTCTTTTTGGTAGCCATTTTTTAAAAACTGAATATCAACACCATCCTCTAAGGAAGCAAGTGACAGACAATGCACTACATTGTAAATAATTTATTTTAGCAAAATCAAAGAATTGGGCTTTACCCTTATTGAGGCAAACACCCATCCACTGCTGTATTACCAGTTTGTGATCAGTTATTGGGTTAATAATGTGAACTCAATTTCTCAGCCTTTATTTGACCTACATACAGGTAACTCAGACAATAATGTAATAAAAATCACTGTATAGAATAATTTTGGTTAGTTGTTCCTGGAGAGAAGGTGAATTCTACCTTCTATTTTTCTAATGCTTGTAAGATTTTGATGTCAGTTATTTTGAATCTAAAAATGCTTGATCTCTATTATTATATTAATGATGCATCAAATAATGGGCATTTTCAGCATGTTCAGTGGAAATCAATAAGTTCAACACAATGCAATTCTCCAAAGACAGCCAATTTTTTAGAGGGCTGAAAATGTAAAACAAATTGAAGGCATGCTAAAATACAGTAATTTTACTAAGTTTACTGCTAAAATTCAGTAATTATAAATGTTTTCTAGAGAAAGTTATCTTTCTATCAATCCATCCATCTTCTGCTTTGTTGCAGAAAGGTGTTAAGTGACTGCTCAATACATTTTCATTGAATGTATCAGTGGTGTGACAACAGAAAACAAAAGCCAAATAAGAACAGAACCAAGGCCTGTTGCAGACAAGAGCAGGAATTAGTATAGGATAAAATACACAAGGAGCATATTTATAAAATGTCAAAAACTGTAGCAATGTTGCTTCACTAGTCCTTATAATTTTATAGTAAACCATCTAAAGAGGCTAACCATACTTTCATACTATTACAGATTAGGAAACAAGGTATGGTTCAATTTTCTTGGTGCTTTCATTTAACAGACACTCGTGACAGGTACTGTATTCAGCGATAGGGATAAAACGATGAAAAATTAACCTGTGACAATCCGAGATCAGGAGTAAACTGTAGAAGCCTGGCTCTCTTAGTTTATCCATGTCACTTGCTCAATAACTTTTCCAGATGATATAATCATGACATTTCAGGAGAGTCCTATGGAAAAGTTCTGAAATATATTATTGAAAGCTGTGCTATTTATCATAGAGATATTGTTCATTGTTCAAACTTTTATTAACTGTGAAGACTTATTTTAAAGTTTCAGAAAAGGCTCACTTTGGGGTGTGTTTGATTTTTTTGTTGTTAGATTTTAAAATCTGAATTTAATTTTGTACAGCGGAGTAAATTATGGCCCCCTGATTTATCCAGCTAAAGGTCATGGGCTAATCCTTTTGGATTATGGTGAAGGAAAAGAAACACTTTAGTTAATTATAGAATGAGTTTGCATGATTTATCACCCCCAGATCTGTTATGGAAAACTTTCAAGGGATTCAATATACATGTGGTTATTTTTCTGGATGATACTGTTGTTGTTACAGCTGGACTTCACCATCTGAATCATCTTGGACTTACGATTAGACCCTTAAGTGAAACATTATTTGGAATAAATTATCTTTCCAGAATAAAAACAAAAGTTTCAGCTCAAGCTTGGTGATTAATGCAGTGGTACAATGAAGTTTTAGTTAACAGCAGGATTTAGAGACCAGGAAGATGCTATGTTTATGTATTTTTCTAGCTGATAGGGAATGCCAATTGGCATCTGGTTGCCTAATAAACTAAATACAGGGTTAGCCACATGAAGATGATTGCCTCAATTTAACACCTCGATCTGGTTAATTAATCTGTCAAATCACAGAATTTTACCATTTATTTTCATGTCTAACAGGCCTGCAATAGTGTGGAGCAATAGATAGGAAATAGACTATAGAATATGTAAGACTCTAAGGTTAGTGATAATGGTTAGCTCATTATCAGGCAAGATGCAAGATCAACAGAACCACAGGCAGGTTCACAATGTGCAGAAAAAAAAAGCCAGGCCCAGAAATATAAAAGGCATATTAAATTCTAGGTAGCTGTTTGAAGCCAACTTTTAAAAGTTGAAATATTGTATATTATTGCTATATATCAAATAATGATACAACCAGTTAAGAACCTGGTAATTTATCTCACTATCATCTGAATTTAATAAACAAAAAAAAATTAAAAAAGAACCTAGTAGATTTGATATTTATTGCCTTATTTAATTCTTACACCTATTCAATGATGTAGCTGTCATTGGTATCATATTGGACAGGTGAGGAAACAGACGAAGAGGAGTAGGTAAACGATCCTAGCCGATGCAGAACATAAGTAGGGCAGAAAGACACTTATTTTCAGAATTCAAGGTTTTCAAAGTTGTTTTTTTCTTTCAGTCAGTCTGCCTTTTACTACTACACTGCTACAGCCATCCATAAATATAATATGGGCTCTTTACATTAACAACTTTATATTTGTGTGGCAAAATTGCTTGCGAATGACGATTTAGATTTTGTGCCTGCACTACATGAGAAAGAATAAGAATGTCTAGGTCTGGTCCTATCCCTCCCACTGATTGTCTGGTTAAGCCGCTGATTTTTTTTTTCTTTCTTTTCTTTTTGTACAGCATTGGAAAAAATGTCTTTCTTCATCGTCTGCGAAATCCTTAAGGGCAGGCTTTATTTTTTTTCCTTCTCTCTCTAAGTCTCTATGTGCTGTGTGTAGCAGTTAGCAAAGTGGGCCTTTCAGTTTTCAAGGATAATATATAGTGCATTATTGTACCTGCCTCTCAGAGGTATTTTAATTGATATGTAGTTAATGAAGGACGTGGTGATGTTCTTAGAAATTGCTGTGAAATGTGAATTAAAGAATGATCAACGGGACTAGTGGGCACAGCTTGTCAGGCATGTTTTTAATTAGCATTTATGTAACTTTCCTATTTCTGGGCATCCTTGGGAAGACACATTTAATTTAAGAAATTAAAAAGGAAAATTTATTTTTCCAAAACGCTTCCTGACCTTCACAGAATAAAAACCAATGAACCCGAGCTTCGGAGACGACAGACTGTCGGGAATTGTAAAGATGATTTGGGCAGCGCATTGTTTGGCGGGAGGAGCTCAGCCTTCCACTAACAGAAAAGTCTACGTCAGCATTTACTTAGAAAATTTATTTTAAAAGAGTTACAGAAGCAGTCCACAAGTATCAATATTCTCTGTACAAACTCATATCTTTGTTCTGTTCTCTTGCTCTTGTGCCGTCTTTCTCTTTTTGAATTTCCTATAAAAGCTAAATTAGGTCTCAAGGGTTCTGCACCACTAAGCAAGGATCTCTTCTAATCCATTGTGATGGAAGTAAATGTACTCAGGAGAAAGATGTACTTGAAGGAAAGGCTAAAGAATCTCCCTTCATTGAATTCCCCTGTCTCCCACACAACCTACCCACCCTGACTTCTCTAAATACTTCCCGCGTGCATGCGTGTGCACACTCCAACTAGCCCTCAGCAAAATTGTGCAGTAGGTAGGATATTTATCTGAAATCAGCACAACCTTTCTGGCTCCATCTCGACTTTATCAAGAGGGGATGGAACTATCTTTCAAGTTTTCAGGCCTTTGAGCTTTTTCCTCATATTCCTATGAAAATAGGTTCTTAGGAAAGGATTCGGTAAACTCATTTACTGGGGTATAAATAAAATCTAGGCTGAATTTCTCTGTAAAATATACTTTATCATAGCATTCAAGAACAGCCATACTCTTCTTTTGATATACACGACCCTTACCTTACTATAGTTCTAATGAATATTGTATTCTTGGTGTATTGTAAGATTATGAGACTATGTAAAAATTAACTGTAATTCTAACAAGTTGGAGAAAAAGCATATTTTAGGGGACAGGTCTACTAGACTTTAAAATCACAAAGGACACTGTAGTTCAGGATTTTGGAATTACATGGTTCTAAGGTAGCATCCCAGCGGCACATCTTATATCTGTTTGATTTTGGACAGGTTACCTAGTCTATAAAAGCTCCTGTTCCCTCAAAAACTAAAATAACCGAAAACCAATCCTTGTAACAATGTAAGAAAAGTTTTATACTGGAGGGCATGAACTTATGGACTTTGAAAGCTGGAAAGTACTCTGGAGACAACCACAGCCCACATTCTCATTCAGAAATGAGGATCGTGGCGGGGCAAAGAGGTGACTTGCGCAGGCTGCATAGTTAAGGGTAACAACACACCTCTTGATTTAAATTCTAGAAGTCTTTCCACTGAACCCCCAGAAGACAGTCTGTCTTTTGTGAGATAGCAAAGTACCACTATGTTGGATACTCCTTGCACTTAGGTGTGAACCACATGTTCTCAAATTAATTCAGGTTGTCTTAGGGTCAGTTGCAGTGTGTGGTCATTGGTGGCAATTTTTAAAATGCCCATTCGGTAGAAAGACATGCTTTGCAATGTTTTTGAACGATCTTCCTCTCATTTCACATGTTCAGTTAACGGTGCCACGGAGGGAAGCTTTCATCTTATGCATGACTTAAAGAAGAAGATAAATTAGTGCATTTCCCTAGACCACTCACTTAGCGTTGGCTTGACTAGAGTAAGGGAGGTGTACCCCAGAAAAGACCTCTGAGACAAATGAGACAGACCCAGAGGAGGAGGTCAGCTTGAAGCATCATGTAGCCATAGGTCTGTAATGGGGAGGGCAGAGCTGTTAAAAATCTGAATTAAAATCCCAGTTCCTTCAAATACTATCTGGGTAACTTTGGACAAATGACTTAACCTCTCTGTGCTTCATTTTCTTCACCTGTGACATGGGGATAAAAATACTGCTAATCTCAAGGGTTTATTCTGATGATTAACTGAGGTAATTCACATGAAGTATTTAGCACAGTGCCTTTCACATAGTGAGTGTTCAACAAGAATTACCTATGATGAAGAAGATTTAGACTAATGCCAGGGAATGTGAACCTTATAACTTATTTTTATTTATATTACACATTTATAATATTTTTTCCAAGATCATTTCTCTCATAGTGACATTTTAAGTATAATTTTTTCTATTTCTAGAAATTAAACACTAAAAGGTAAAACAATGGTTTTCGGGTAATACCCAATAGAGTATGGGGCTAGCCTTTTTAAAAAAATAAAATTAGATTAAAATGTCTGGTAAGAAAATATTTCCATTTCCAGATTCAAATATAAGTTTGTTTATCAAATGCCTTTCAAACATTACAGCATTAATCTATATAAAACTTTGTATTCAGAAATAGGTTCTGCCTGAGAAAGCAGGTTTTTGACTGCTAACAAGGTGCTAATATCCACACCACCACGCCGTACCTTTCTGCCAACTGACTTGGCTTGTATTTAATTAGACCACAAGATGTTGGACCGAGTATAGTGCAAGTTACATAAGTTTCACAATTTAGATCTCCTGATGTCAGTACCTTTCGTTACAGCAGAAAACAACATCGGAATCATGGGAATAAAGGGAATCTTAAAAATGAAATTATGAAGAAAAACATTGATTCATTTTAAGAAAAAAATGATGAGAGAATTTCAGTTTTTTTAAAAGATGACACATGCATTTTGCAGGTGTGTATTTGAAAGTAGACTCAGATGAAATTTTGAGTTTTTCTAATAGAAAGCATATTTTTTAGTGGGAGGGAGAGGAAAGACTCAGCTATTTTAGATTCTTGGAAGAATCTTGAAAAGTTATGTGTAAAGTATGAGAAAATAAAATATTAATTAGCTCCCATTGAAAAAGGGGTGAGCTCCTTCATAAAACACTCCCCTGAAAGAACAAATCAACCTTCCACAGCTATGTAAAAAACACAATGGGTATAATAATATTCAGTGAGATGGTATGTGAGGAAACATTGCAATTTATATTTGGTAAATGTTGTGTCTATAAATTTTTTCAACCAGATTGTGCTAAACAAATATAAATAAATATAAGGAAAAAATACCAGACTCAAATCAAGTGCACCAGGTATGTTGGGAACTGTTAGGTGGGAGGGAGGACACTTACTATGAGACAGGTTTTAGGGAGGTAACTGATATGTCAGTTAAGCTGACATTGCTGTCACTGAATGCCAAACCAAGTCCCCAGACTGCTTCTCTGCTTCATGCTTGACTCCTCTTTTTATTCAGTGACCCCTAAATCATTAAGAGGCAAGTTTTAAACACAGGAACAGTCACAGATTTCCTTTTTTTCAAAAGTTCAAACGCTAGGCCCCTAACATTTTCAATTTATCTCAGTACAACAAAACTCCTATTTTGACATTTCAGCATCTCTCAATTCTTTCTTCTAATAACCAAATCTCTGCTTCCCAGTGAGAACTCTCTTGGAGGCCTATTGTACTGGGGTAATTATACATATATTATAGATGTTAGTCTAAGACTGTCTGAGCCTCAGCTTTCTCATTTGCAATGTAGAGATAACAATACTTCACTTTTTTGTGTGTGACAATAAAAATTCAAGAACAATGTTAAGCCACTTAATGAGGGCTAAATATCAGGTGCAATGCTAAGCATGTTATGATGTTATCTAATTTGATTTAACTCTTACAATGAGCCTACGATGACGGTATTATCTATCTTCACTTTACAAAAAAATTGAGGCTTAGAGAAATTAAGTAGCACCGTAAGCAGTAGAGGTGGCACTGGTACCTGGACTGCTTTACTTCCATGCCTGGGATTGTAACTAGCCTCCCTAGGAGGTCAAGGACCAAACACAGTATCTGACACATAGAGTAGAGTCAATGTTAGTTCTCTCTCTTATGCTTTGTTTCTTTCATTTGCGGTGGTGCACACACATGATTTTTGCTGCCAAGATTTTATTCCCTCTGTCCTTTCACCTGAAAAGTTTCTCTGTGATTCTTTGGCAATAAAATTCTACACAATTTGAAAGCTTGGCTCAAGTGACTTCTCACAGAGTTCTTCCTAGTCACTGGGATATTGATCTTTTTAACTCATCCAGCTTTTACTGGTTACAGATGTCATTTGGGAATGCCATAGTGTGTTGTACTCTTACTTAACAATTTGCATCTGTCATTTTGAAACATTATAGGTTCACTTTGCAAGAAAAGTGACAGCATTTTGGAATGGTGGGTTTTGAGAATTTTGAGTTTTTCTAATAGAAAGCATATTTTTTCATGGAAGGGAAAGGAAAGACTCAGCTATTTTAGATTCTCGGAAGAATCTTCAAAAGTTATGTGTAAAGTTTGAGAAAATAAAATATTAATTAGCTCCCATTGAAAAAGGGGTGAGCTCCTTCATAAAACACTCCCCTGAAAGAACAAATCAACCTTCCACAGCTATGTAAAAAACACAATGGGTATAATAATATTCAGTGAGATAGTATGTGAGGAAACATGGCACAGACTCAGGAGATAGAGTGCCTGGGTCTGAATTCCAGTTTTGCCATTTACTAGATGTGTGACTTTGGACAAGTTACTTAACCTTCCTGTACCTTAGCCTCTTCATCTATCAAATGGACCTAATAATAAACACTGCTTAATCAGAAATTTGCTGTGAGGATTAACTGAGTTAATATTTGTTAGAAATTAGATGCAAACATGACACGTAAGTGCTATAATGGTGTTAGTTTGTTGAATAAATACATTTTCTTCATTGGATCTTTTTCAACAACTATGTAATGCTTACAGCACACTAGATACACCAGATGTTTGTTGATTTATTAATTGGCCAGGTTTTGATTTACCTTTCCTCATTCATAATTAATTTGAATTTTCAATGACCTACTATGGAGAAGATATAGAGTTGAAGTTGAGGATTCAAAGCTGTCTGACCTCAAGGGGTTCAGAAGTTATACTTGAGGGTTAATTAATTATTCAATATTATGTTGCATAATTATTAGTCAATGGCATATTGAAATAACTGTATTGAATTATATACAAAATTATATTGAAATAATTCAATACTATAGCTTCATTCTAGTAACTGTGGTCAAGCTGCCTAGTACTTCTAGAAATAGGGCTCCTTGGCCAATATCTAAGTTCGATGAGGTTTACAATTGTCTTATTCTCCTCTATCATTCATTTTACATATATATAATTATATATTATTAAATATATATTATATAAATATCATTTAGCATATTTTAAGTATACTGTTATCCTCTTAAGGCTTAAATACTTCTACTCACTCATTCAACATTTACTGAGTTTCAGGTTTTGTGCTAGGTGATGGGAATACTAAGTTCAATAAGACATATATCCTGTCTTTAGGGACTTGACGGTCAAGTGTTGCGGTCAGCAAACTACTGCCCGCTCCAGTTTAGCCTGCCACCTGTTTTTGTAAATAAAGTTTTATTGGAACATTGCCATGATTTTTCATTTACACATTAACTGTGGCTATATTTGTGCTACTCTGACATTTTATGCTACAATGTCAGAGCAACAGAGACCACATGGGCCACAAAGTCTAAAATATTTACTATTTGGGGCTTTACATAAAAGTTTGCAGATATGTGGTCTAGTGGAATGTACTGAAGTGTCTCTTTGAGGAGGATACTGTTTGGATTTCAGGGCTGCTGATTCTGAGGTTGGTAGTTATTCACAATCTCTGCAGAAAACTAGCACTTTCAAAAACTTGAGTGAAATAAGCAGTAGCTGTTGTCCAAAGCTTCTCAGATATGATTGTGCCTGGTCATCTAAGAAAAGTTAACGAAGAATGAATTATCATTCTGGGTTCTTCAAAGAGTTTGCAATAGTTGTTGCCCAAATACTTGACTAATGCAGTTTCTAAGCAATAAGGATACCATGTTAATACGGACCTGAAAAACCATGGCTGAACACTGTGGAATAGAAATTGTGGATCCTACGGCATTATTTTTCATTTCAGAACTATTGTAAAAGTAGATTACATAGTATATACAATAACACTGCAAAGGATGTAATTTTTGAAGCATTTTAGATTTTATATATTAAAATAGAACTAATGAGTTTCATTTAAATATACCAATGGAATCTAAATCTCAAAATGTTTTAATAGCATATCATACATTTGAAAAGAAAATGTATAAACTCTTTTACAGAAATTTTACAATATCTACTTTCTCCTTGAATTCATACTTTCACTTCCTGCACATGATTTTATTCTAATGTCTAAATTCTCATGTTTGAAAGTCTTTTATTAGTTACTAGGTTATACCACTCTCCAAAAAAAAGTAAGTATATATTTTAGACTTAACCATTTTTTTCTCTGTGAACACAGGTTCTGAGTTAAAATTCCTTCTAGATTGAATTATTATCATTATCACTAGAACACAATTGATAAAAATCACACAAATATGTTATAAATGTTATATTTATTAGGTTGGTGCAAAAGTTATTGCGGTTTTTGCTGCCGTAATGGCAAAAACTGCAATAACTTTTCCATCAACCTAATACTAAATATAAGAATAAATATTAAAAGAAAAATTATCTGTTAATGGACCAGAGCGAGGTTTTTTTCTTTCACTTAATTCTGGTACTTTTGCTTGACTATTATTTACTACTAGGCTGTAATGGGGTTTCACATCGATTCTATTTATATTTTTGTTTTTAGGAATACAAGTGTTGAAAAACTTATTCACAAAAATATGCAGAGGAAAGTGGAACTAATTTTGCCATAGCAATTGAACTCACTTCTTTAAACTCATTCTGAGATATATGCCTCAAATCACATAACATTCTATTATCAAAAACTATTTTAATGACCAATAACTGATAATTTGAATACATCTTCCTTCAATTTCATTGAAAGTAAAGGAAACTACCTGACTTGCAAAAGACGATTTTGCTCATTCATTAAAATCGATCATTTTCTCAGCATCAAAATCAATATTTCAAATTGTCTGTTTTTTACTGCAATGGAAGTTTTCCGTGTTGGGAACCATGCACATAATAATATTTGAAATGAGTGAGAGAGTTCAATCTTTCTTTGTGGAGTGGAAATGAGATTATTGTAAAGGGGGAGGCAGAAAAGAGGAAGCAGCTTTCTCAGAGAATACACAAAAAAACTGAGGATCCTAAAGTGATTCTATTCGGAAAACCTTCATATAGTCCTAGGGCAACATTTCTCAATCTCAGCATTATGGGCATTTTGGACAGGATAGTTCTTTGCCTTGTGGGCTGTCCTGTATACTGCAGGATGTTTAACAGCATTCCTGACCTCTACCTGTGGGATGTTTGTAGCATCTTCTCAGTTGTGATAACTCCACATTTTTCTAGATATTGTCATTTATCTCCTGCAGGGCAAAATCACTGCCTGTTTTGAATCACTGTATTAGGGGTGTTAGTACTAATATATGAAGACTACTTTAGCAGTGAACATCATAATGAATTCTTCCCTATTAAATACCAATGAGTTTATAACAAACAGTCTTATGAGCAAATTGAGATTCTTCATTTACCACAGAGTGTAGGAATATTTAAAGCATTCCCACAACTCCACCAATGGGAATCAATTCATCATTCATCTTATATTTTGAGAACTGGTATGTCTGTGTTGATATTCTTTAACATCCTTAGGAATTGCAGTCTTGCAGCTTTGTCAGGGGATAGACACAAGCTAGTTTAATGGAGACAAATTGAAGACTAGCTGACTAATTTTTCTATATGAGTATCCTGATTTTTCCTCTAACATTTAAAATAAATTTCCCCAATTAGGAGCCTTTAGAGACAAAAAGCACAGTATTAATCCACTGTTAAAGAATTTAATAAGGCAGAATTCTTCTTTTCTCAATGATGGAAAAAGTTTTTTTTAATTCATCTTTCTTCTTATTATTGTTATCACTTTTATTATTGCCATTTCTGGTACCTATTGTGAACTGTAATATACGATTCTCAAAAAGACCAGACTCTAAGGTCTTGTGAGTATGGGATGGAATCCTATTCACCTGTGTATCTTCCAACCTTAAGATAGTGTCTGGTGCATAATAGATCCTTGATAAATGTTGGATGATGAAGGAAAGAGTAGTTGTGCAATATCAAATCAGTTAATTTTATAAATGAGCCATTAAACTTTCAACTTTAACCTTATTATCATACTAGATGACCTCAGGCAAATGGATGAGCTAAAACACAATGAGTGAAAGATAAAGCATAGCCTTATTACTATGCCAGAGTAACTGAACATTCATTCACCTTGACACTTTTTTTTTTCTTTTCTTTTGCTATATAGATGAGGGCTTGCTATGTTGCCCAGGCTGGTCTTGAACTCCTGCCCTAGCCGCCTTATGTGCCAGGACCACAGGCCCGGGTCACTGTGCCTCCCACACTTTGACACTTACAACTAATCTACAGAGACTGTGTGGGAAAAGTTGAAAGGAGAGAAAAAAAAGAAGAAGAAAATAGTTTCTAAGATGTTAATATCAAGGGGTGATTTCTAACAGTTTTATGTTTTCTTCAATTGCTCTTTTATGGATTTTTATTTAATTTAAATCATATAGTACATACAATTTTGCATTTTACTTATTTTTTGTTAGTCTTTATGTTTAGTAGGTCAGGACGATGTCTTTTTTGCTCACCATTTTATCCCCAGTACCTAAAATAAATGATTAAGTACATGTAGAGATTTAATGCCAGTGAAGTATATTGAATACATCATGAGTATATAATAGTATACACAGTGAATACATATTACATGAAAGTATGTGGTAAAGAGCATTACAACTAAGGTTTCCCTAAACATCACTGTGAGGCTGCAATACGTTTTTAGGCACAGGTCTTTAGGTATAAAGTCTTTTTTGTACTTTAGTTTAGTTCTTTGGAAAGATCCCAGAAGGTGAATTACTGGGCTAAAGAGTATGATATTTTTAAGGGTTTAAGTTAAAAGACTGTATCACTATAAATTCCTGCTACAGAATATGAGGGTGTCATCACAACTGCTATTATTTGACAGGTGAAGATGCTACTCATTCTGTTTGCATTCTTTAATAAGTGAAGTTGAGCTCTTTTTTTCAAATGTTTATTAACCACTTATATTTCCTCCTTTTATAAATCAAATATTTATATTTTTGATCTGGTACAATTTTTTGAAGTGTGGAAACTGCATTTTAAAACTGTTTAAAAAGCACTCTTTTATATTTTAGAGTTTTCTTTGATCTAGGTACTCTGGACACATTCCTATTCATACCTGTCCTGCGTAGCTCACAAGATTGTTGGGTGTGTCATTGAGACAGTGGCTACATAAGCTTATTGAGAGCTATAGAGTACGAAACACAGGCAAGAGATTATTATAAATTTTAACTGCTATTACATTTTGTAGAGATGAGACTGCATCTGTCAGCTCCTCTCAGGTTTACATAGTTCCTCTCTTAAATGTTTTCAGAATTTTCCTTAAGAGCAACTGCAGAACAGACTGACAGGATTAGTGAATATGAAGAAACATACCACTATATCTAAAATGGAGCAAGCAAAGAAGATATTTTACATGCTGTAAAACAAAGAGGATCACCTGAGATAAGTGTACAGTCTTTTCCAACCTGATGTTGTTAAACACAGTAGATACTAAATATAAGAGGAAGAAACCCATTGTGGCTCATTTTCTTTCTAATAGCATCTGTGGTCAAATTTAGTCAAGTTGTGGGTGTCAGGACCATTCTATAATACGATCAATTGGAGTCCTGCAGAATAAATGAAGAGTAGGGTTGGTATTTCAAGCTATGTTTTTTATAGTACAGTTTACATTAAAGAGGCCTGAAAAATCACCAACAGTAGACTAATAACTGTGCTTTTAAAGAATTGCAAATTAACTTCATTTGAAAGCATAAAAATCAACTGCATAAATGATAGCTTGATGTAAGGAATATTATGTTTCAGCCAAAATGCAAAACAAATTAAATTGCAATATTGTTAAGGAGGAGCAGAACTCTGCATTTCTTTAGAATTAATGTCAAATGTAATTTTTTTTTCTTTATAATGCTCGGCATGATTAGACATGGCACCTTCTTAATGTTGTCAAGGTTCCTTCCTTAAGAAAACATCTTATGCTTGTACACAACATAGAAGGATGATAATAGGCCTTTGATTTAAATAGTGTGTTGATGAGAGTTCCAGTCTCAGTCAATCAGACAAAATTAATTAAACTCAGGTGGATAAATGGTGGTATGCTCAGCTATTAACACAGTTTTTTCATTGAAATGCTTATAGCTGAAGATAGAGAACCCGCCTCTTAACAGGCATAAAAACTAGAGGAAAGAATTGACAAGCTGAGGGTCAAATGAGTGCATTCACATCACAAACTAAAAATGCATGTTGGCTATTGAATGAAGAGAAATTTTTTATTGTCTTCATAGCTATTTCTGATAAAATTGCTGCCTTAAAGTGGATACAGATTCTTAGTGAGGAAAAAAATCTATAAATATGCAATTCTTTCAAAATTTTGAAATATATATAAAAGGAGATCTATTTGTTTATAAAATTAAATATTTGGAACTTTCCAGGGAATAATTATGGAAAGATAAAAAATTTACTACTTATACTTTGAATCTGTTATTATTTTGACTAGACAGATCTAGTTCATAATCTATAGATTTTTCCATAATACTTATTTTATTTTAGTTTTTCCTGAGATTGGTAAATGCCATTATCATTATTTTGGGAGTGAAAGCTGTGGAGAGCTATGGTTTACCCAAGGGGATCCTGTGATTAAATAATAGTTTTACTGTATTATTCTCTATTCTTCATGTGGTCAAAACACTGGTGAGAGTTGTGGTAACAAGTTTTATCTTAAGGGCCAATGCTGGCCAAACGGTAGCGGAGGTTGCATTCAGACTTAGCAAGTATTAATGCCATAGTTGATTAGGGATATCTACTACGAATACAGGGGTGGCAAAAAATAGTATGGCCAGAGAGAGAGAGAGAGAGCATAGATTAATAAAAATAGAACTGGATTCAGGCAGGAACCCTTGTTTCCAGTCAAATGTTGATATTAGTCTCTTTTAACAAATAATTATGACCAAGTCATCGATTTTTCTCATTTAAGAAAATGAGACATAATCAATATTGGACATTTGAGAAATTCAAATGGAACAAATATTATCTAAGGAATTCCTTAAGACTTTTATAAGAAATGTAGTTTTGCTGTGCTTGAGACTGTTATCTTGGAGGGTATTGCTTCTTAGACATCATAAGTGCTCAATATTTAAGATTCGCTGAGTTACATTTACACCTTCTTCACTATAGAAGGTGTCACCTACAACTCTGTCAGATAGTTCCCTTTACTTTTAAAGCATTATTTTAGTTTCAAAAAGTATAGCTTTTACTCTTAATCAATACACAAATCAACCATGTTAGACAACCTTTCAAAAATCATTAATGAACATAAGGATACAGTACAATTTTGGTGGAAAAAATTCCAAATCAGTTTATTTTATTGCAAAAGAACACTTTCTAAAACCAATCACATAAATTTTAATTTATTCTGACATAAGTGGCAGCCAGAACTTATCTTTGGTTATATTAGTAAGCAAAGCAAAAACACAACTGGAAGGGTATTAATGCTGTCTGACTAGGATTCTCATTATTGATATTTCTGAGTTGTCCTTGGGATAATTTACTCCAAAAGCTCTTTTCCTTTGGTACTTAACTTTTTTTGAAATCACAAGAATGAAAGTATATATGCAAGGATAAAAGTGCTTAGAATTAAGCTTATTAAAAGTAGTCAGCATTTAAGTGGGGAAAAAACTCAGCATATTGAACTGTTTGTTTTAAATTTAATTTTAGAGCAAACAGATTAATAAGTTGAGATCTGAAAAAATTCTAAATAATTTATTTAAAATATTTTATTTTTTTAAAAAATAAAGTATTGCCAAGAAGCATGTACCTTAACGATATGATGTGTTTTTCCTGAACAAATGTTCCTCTATTCTACCAGACTGTGTGGCATTTGCTCATACTCAACAACTGTGGAAATTTGGAACAAGGTTTCTTCTCCTTTCTTTAAAAGTCTTTAATTCCTTTACATATGCCAGGCACAATTTATATACAAGTTAACAGGAAATGTTTTGTGTAATAATTTTATTATTTGTCCTGGCAATGATAATGAAAGCCAGTTATTCATTAGAAACTCAGTATGTCTAAGTTCTTGAAGCTTGTGTGTTCTTGTTTAGTTCTGGATTCTGGAAGTCAACAGCTGCTGGATGGTTAAATATGATTTGAGTGTTTATTCTGGTTCAAGCTATATGATAAAATTTTTACTTTGGAAACTTAGAATATGAGTTTTCATACTAATGCAGAATTACAAACTCATATGAAGCACTATGTGATCCTTTCCTTGGAGAGGTGAAATGAAACTTTTTAAATGTAGCCTGTCAAATACAACTGGTTTCACTAATTTTCATTACACTGGGCAAATAACAATAGTATGTCTGCATTTCATGTTCTCAGAGCAAATTACCAGCAACAACACATTTTGATCCTATTTAATAAGATTGTCTTTAAATTGCTTTTTAATGGAAAAACCAAAATAGCGGTTTACTGTTTACTAAGTATGACGCATATTTACATAAAAGCTAGAGTAAAAACACTAGACTTAAGTTATATGTAACACTTCAAGTAAAACGACTGTTCTCCAATGGTTTAGCCTCCATTCACCAACCAGAATAGTACACTGACCCAGGCATAACATGAAGTGGTTGTATGTGTCCATTGTCACATAACCTAGGAACACCAGAGACAAATTGCAATAAGGCGTGGGTGAATGAGTGTCCAGAAAACTGGTTGTCTTATTAAATAGCTGTTTAATCAAGGCTAGTAAAAGTTACAGGAGCTTTCCAAGCCTTCATCTTTTTGGAAAAACCTCAAGAAATGAAATCATTCATGCACTTCTCGAATTCTTCTATTTCCAAGAAAAAATCTGGAATTACCATAGCCACTATGTTATCTGGATATTGTTACAACCGAAGGGCACAATTCCTTAGTCTAATATATTGTAGTTAATATTCAGCATTTAAAACAATTATTTGTGTTTCAGGACTTAAAAGGTATGACTCTGTGGTCCTGCCCACTATGTGGAAATTTGAAGATGAGATTCATGCTAATGCAGAGGGTTATGGCCAAGAGTGACAGTTTGGCTGCCTGCAAGTTTCAAATGGAGGCATTTGCTTATGTGAGTTTATCCCAGCTCAGAGTCTGTTTTTCAGCTTTGTGGTCTGAGAAATTTGATCTTACCAGTGTTTCAGAGTAGATCAGACATTAGTATGAGGACCCATGTTAACTAAGTTCACAAGAGCTAATGTGTAAGACCAGAATGACAGACTATCCTTTCAAAATGACTGAGCTTTAACTGAGGACTGTAGTGGACACTTTTTTCAGCCTGATCAGCAACTCACTCACAGTGCTGGGATGGAACCAGCTAATATTTGCCTCTCACACTCAGGTTTTTATTACTAAGAGTCTCCAGAATTTTCCTTCTTTAAATATGCTGAAGAAAGAGAATAGCTCAAAAGTCAGCAAGTGTTGATTTTATAACTTAATCTTCAGAGTACAGTATTATATCCAAGTATGTGGAATGGAAGAATTTGAAGAACATCATTGTGGCCTTCAGATACGGCCTACATACTCTATTACTTCAATGGGTTTTGTTCTACTTGATATCTAGTAATCTAAGGTACTCTCTAGAGCAGATATCACTACTTTCAGATAATAGTATTAAAGAAAATGAAACTCAATATACATCAGTCATTTCCTTTTTTAAAAAATAAATAAGAATTTTCCTTATAAAAACAAATGTATATGGATATTATAAAGTATTTTTACGTTTTCTTTTTCTTGGTGATACTTTTTTTTTTTAAAACAAGCTGTACCCTCTTCCTTACACTGATACTCGTCTCACCTTCAATATACTTTCTTTTTGTAATTTTAAAAATTGCCTTAAAGGATTTTGTTTTCAATTGTCACTTGAGAACAATTTTACTACTAAAAGTTTTGAGAGCAATACTATTATTTGTGCTACATCAGGTTATGTTCTTTTTGGAATAGTTCTACTATAAACTCAATTTCACATAACACCAACTATATAAGGCAACTGAGGAGTACAACTAACAGTAATTTAATGGACCTCATTTATGATGAACAAATTAACCCAAAGAGGGAGTTCTACTTATCTTTAGAGGCCCATCTCAAACATCACTTCCCCTTTGAGAGCTAGTCCGACTTTCTGGTAGCGTCCTTGCCATGTTCCATTCTGCTTTCTCTTTGATCCTAGCTTCGACTACTGACTGCTTTATCAACCTGAGCATCCCTGGGGTTCAGCCCTGTACCTTACTTTGGGTGGATGTATTCAATAAATCTTTAATAAATAAATATGTGAGTCATGTACATTTCTTTTTATATATATGGCTGTAAAAGATGACATCATCTTTGAGCTTATTCTTTTTAAAATTAAAACTGAAATATTTTGGGGAAGATGGTATCATTCTTGTACTTGAGAGTATATCTTAATTTGGGCTCCTAAAAATGAGTCGATCAATGAGTTTGACAAAGTTTTCAGAACAGATGAGAATCAAGCTTAGCTGGTTTCAGATAAGGAGAGACATTTGTATTTGAAAATATTAAAACAAAACAAAACAAAATAAAGCTGGTCAGAAAATTAAAATTAAATAAATCTGCATTTTTTTGCAGCTAATAATACTCATTTATTTCATGCCAAGTTCTGGTTATAAATGCCAAGGCCTTTTTAAAAAGCTCTTGCTGTTTCTTTTTTAAGGATAATTTTGTGCTTAAATTCAGAATACCATTTGTACATCTAATTCAGTCCTAAAATATTGTATATCTCTGGTTGTCACATGATTACAACATAATCTAGTGAAATTTAGTTAATGGTGTAGCAGTCTTTAAAAGAAGAATTCTATATTGGGCAGTTGAGTGAGAATTTTTTAAATACACAATTTAAAATTAATTTCTTGCAATTATTTATTGAAAAAAGCTTTACTATAAGGTAAACTATGTAACAGTTTTCTTTAAGCATCCCAAGTTTTTCATATACTCCACAGTGCCAAGATATTTGGTTTATATGAGCACAAAGTAATACGTACGGTAGTAAGAAAAGCATAATTTAGTAAACAACCAGATTAATTTGATCTTTCTTTACTGATGTCCGTGATTCCTCTAAATTAGCCAGGACCACATGATACCATAACTAATCACACAAAAATGACATTAGTAAATACCCATTTTAGTAATTTTAATGTCAGCATACCCAGCCAGTTAATAAAATATTTACTACCCAGAGGTGAACATGCTTAAGTCAAAGCAAATTACTTTTGTTCTTTTATAAGAGCATATTTTTGAGTAAGATTTTAGCCTTATATTTTGGCGAAGGCAAGATGTTCATTTTGGCTTTTGTAAAAACATGCCTATTTCAAGAATGTTCTAATGTAAATTTAACACAAAATGTATCATTTAATTATTACTATAAAGTTGTAATCTATTTACAATATTTATAAAATAACTACTAACCAAGCAGCATGCAGGACATATTGAGTATAAAATACTGTACCTTCTAAGTGTTATTTTTTAATGTTTTAAATGCTTATTATGCAAGGTGTACAACAATGGTGGGTAGAATATATATTGAATAATTCTTGCTCCTCAGATATGCACTAATAAATTTGCACTTATTACAGAGCCACCAAATCTGGGACTTGAGATATTAATGGCCACGTAGGTATATTTTAGAGGTTACCTGAGCAAGCCAAAATTCTAAGTGGTTTGAAATATACAATAATTTTGTCACATTATGATCACAATATTTCCTTTCATAAGAATCTACCCCCAGTGCCATTAGTTAACCACATGGTTATTATATGTAGCTTGATTCACTATAAATGCCGTTATAACACCTGTGGTTTCCCTCATTAAGAATTGAATGGATGGGGTCAGGGGTTGAAAGGGCAGCATATGCGCTATGAAAGAACTAGTTAACATAGCCTATTATATTGGTGCACTGGTAAATCTCATTTCTATTCATCAGATGATTAGTTCAATCAATATTTATTCCTCTATGCTTCCTTTGTCTTGTGCTACAAAGGAGACATCCTTCAAATTCATGGCATAAACCTTGTTATCTATGAATTTGTTGCTTAATTTGAGAGGGAGTATTTTATTTACTTGGCAGTCCTGAATTCTCTGATTCCCTTTCCCTCTAATTATCATTAGGTAGTATAATGGAGTTTTGTGTAGATTATTTATAAATAGATGTTATTAACAGTTTCTTTTTTATGCGACTCTAGTACCACGTGTATTCATATCTTCCCTTTGAATGCTCTGGAAAGTTGCTCTGTTTCTCTAAATATGTTTGAGTTTGGAAGTCTGGATTGTGAAAGCAAAGATAAGAATGATTTTCTCTCTCAAATATTCATTCTTCTTGTCTGAGTGGGTGGTTATAGGCACATACATATACATATTGCGTATCAGTGTGTATCAACAGACGCCTCCAAAGACTGCTATTATCTGCTGGGGATTCTGTTAAGTCAGAGATTCTATTCAAAGTAAGATAAATATTTGCAAAAAGCTGTAATTGGAAGATGATTACAAAATTACAGGAATAATACTTTTTGTTTAGAGTGCTTATTTCATCAAAGGTCATCATTCATTATATCACAAAAGACTTATTTCATTAGTCAGCTTGATTTCTATCCTTTAGATAAGAATAGATAGAATAACAGAACTACATCTAGAATAAAAAACATACATTAATTATGAAGCATAATTTCCATTTCTAATATTTACTTTTCTATATATTTTAACATCACAATAAATGTTTTGTTAATGTTAATTAAATGAATGCCAGTATAAATAAAGCCTTTACTTTTTTTGTCTTTGTAGAATAAATACAGAAGTAGTTTAGTCTTAAGAAATTATCCTCATATTATTAAAATGTCACCTCAATCACTAATAACTTATGCACTCACAATGTATGTGCTTATGAACCTTTGATGTGTTTCAATTTGGCCAGAATTTGACAGTCTTCACTTTGGAATTAATTCTTATTTCCTAATATGTTTACTCGTAAGGCTTAAATTTCACCAATGCACAGTGGCACTGATATTATTGTTCACAATTTTAAGCCTCACTTTATATACAAATTTGCAGAATCCCAGCAGACCCATGCATATATAATTTTTAACTAATAATTTTTAAAGTTATAATATTAAACTATTAATTGAATGCTATAATATGTACTTTAAATTAGAGGTGTATTATTCATTGCAATGGAATAATCTAGTAATACGCTGTGATTTATACTTTTATATCTTAGAACTATTGTAATGAGAGGTCTAAAAACCATATAGGCCATCTTGTATTTCTAAAAGGTGAATACAGGTTTATAAAAGATGATGTCATAGCTGAAAAAGCAATTTACTTATCTTTTTATGTAGAAAAGCTTTTTGTATCAAATCGTATTAAATCCCTGTTGACAACTGTGTATATGCTACTTTTGGGGGGAAAAAGTAGGTATTATTATGAGATTTAAATATCATTTTCGTGAAGACCAACCCAAAAACTTTGTAATTTGGTGTAGTAAAATTATTGTTCCTGTAAAATTAGGTTTCATGGCTTGGAAACACTTAAATTTAAAATATAATCTATGCAAATACACTCCTGAATAGTTGTTTTTATGGCTGATCATAGTTTAGTATTATCAAATTGCTGCCAAAATAAGTAAATGTTAGCATTCATATTTGGTTAAGAGTATAAAATAATGTTTTTATTTATATTAAATGATCACATAAACCACTTTAATAATGATGCAAAAACTCATCTCTTAGGGATTCTCTAATGAGCAAAAGCTATATTGTGGTTGATGGAAAATCCAAAGATTAGTAAGTTTTAAGTAAATGCCAAGAAAGGAGTTTTAATCTTGTGTCCCTCAGGTTTATAAAGTTTGCTGTTCAAAATTTCTTCATCTACATTTTCCTCCTGGTTTCCCAATTCGTGATTGTTAGAAAATATAGAAAAGTAAAAGCCTTGGTGGTACTAATACCTATCCCAGAAGTCCAGTATGTCAAGCACTTCTGTGTCATAATACTTGTTACAAACTCACCCATGATGCTGGGGGAGGAAGGAGGAGAGAGTCGCTAGATGTAACCATTTAAGAAAATATTTTTATTCTTATGGCTATATATTATTTCAACAATAGTTGAAATACAGCTTTAGGATTTCTTTTTAAACTGTTTGAATAATTACATTTCTTGGAATGAAGACAGCTTACTGATGATTACTTAATGAGCAATTATTAATGGACTACTAACAGAGATGTCCTTCCAGCAATGTTTTTTTAATTGCGGGAGGTGGAATGTTGGTTAGAAATATTTAATTGGAACTTGTGGAGGAAATTAAGAGAGAGAACTTGTTTAGGTAATCTAAAGGCCCTGCCAGCAGGACATTCAGAGCTCCATACTTCTGAAGGGCTGCCATACCTCTGAGAGCAAGAAGCCTCTTTTCTAAAGTTTAGCACTTGGCAAAAATTAACTACCTGCAAATAATAGAGGAAAACTAGACTTTAAAAAAGCCAAGCCCAATCCTTGTTTATAACAAGCATAAAACCAGATTTCTAATCCGCCCCAGCGACAATCACCTATTGATTGCGACGACATCTGTGCCCCTGTTTTTGGAAGCAGGGTTTTCCGTGGAGGCAGGACTGAAAAATCCGACCATTTCCGCGCCCCTGTGTAATAAACAGCCCACAGATCTTTCAAGAAGGAACCCTGAAACCCACACCTCGGCTCACTTCTTTCTCACCTAGTGATGGGCCCAATTAAAGGTCCTCCCTTCCGCCTTCAGAAGTTACTCCTTTCAGTAATGAAATCTACGGAGAAGCCTCTCTAGAACTTCTGTGGTACCCTCTCACAGACAAAGGATGAAAGGCTTTGTGCGCCACCAAATACAACCTCCTCCGCCCCAGGCTAGAGTAAGCAACTGCGCTGTGTCCGGGACTCAGTTCAGCCGTGGGGCAGGACAAGGACGTCAAAGATCAGGGACTCTTAACCCCTTTCTTTCCCCGTAGCTTCCCTGGGGATAGTCTCTTAAATGCCCTAGGCGGGGGAGGAGTAGGGGGTGGAAATAGGTTTGCCGGATTGGCCCCGAGGGAGACCACTGAATCCCAGATCACCTTTCCGTCGCGCAAAGCGCCCTGATTCAGGACAGTTGTCAGCTGCAAACTGTGGAGCCCAGGCGCTAACTAGGACCACCTGGGAATGGAAAGCGCGCGCGTGTGGATGAGGGAAATGCAGTGGACCCACCGTAAAGCCCAGGTCAAAAACGGCCCCTCTCCCAACATAGGGTGCTTAGTAGCCCTGCACGAGCGAAAGCTGATTCTTTTCCCGCTTTCACTTCTCAAGTTCACTCTCAAGTTCAACTCCCAACTCCACAAGACGTTAGAGTAGCCTGGATCTTTTCTCAATCCCATTCTTACGGAACAGCCTCTCATACTGTGGTAGGGCACTGTCCGGGGAAAATATGAAGAGGTAGTAAGGAAAGACACTAGGGGTCAGGAAAGGGCAACCAGGAATGGCGATAGAGCGACCTGGTCATCTTTTAAGCTTACATTTTCTCCAGCGCATTCCCCTAAGGCCGCCTGAGAGCTGCCTCAAGTTAGAAGTTGTAAGGGGTCCTAGGGCGCCTGGCGAGGCTGGCGCCCTCTTTGATAGGTCTGTGGGCTTAAACTGGTTTTCTCAAGGTGAGCATGAGGACCAGCGCCTGGCTTTCAATCCTTCCAGCTTCTGGAGTCCTCAAAGCGACCGCCGTGGCGAACCAGGACAGTCATCTGCAAACTGCTCCTTCAGGAGAGGCTAGATCAAGCTACAACCCATCCCCACCCCGCGCCGCACTCCTTCTACGATGTAAGGAGTGAGCGGATTTTATGCCCTAGGTCCTAGTGCTGGGTCCGAGCTGAGGTGGCGCATAGTTTCCGACGTTCAGAAAGTATGAACCCAGCCACAGGGGGAAAGTTAGAAGGGAAGAAGGGGAGGGACGAACTGGCAGCTCCGGACTGGGACGGGGGAAACCAAAAGAATGGATGGGATGGTGAGATGGGCTAGAAAAAGAAAAACAAAAGACCGGGCGTCTCTTACTAAGCCAAGGTTCTCTACTCTCCAATTGCCCAAGTATAGTTTCTTGAAAGAATTTAGACAGTGGAGCGTGTAACCAACCCCCAACCGGGACAATCAGCTGGAGCCAGCGCGCACACACACGGGTGCCCCACTCCCAGCGAGCCGGCCAATCAAGACCATCCCATCAGGACGTCCTTGTTTCTTATCTACGGTCAACCCCCTCCCCCATGGACAGTCTCTCTCCGTTCCTTCTTCTCCTTCCCTTTCCTGACACATCCCAGCGTCCAGCCAGCAAACCCTTGAGTCCAGGCTCGGGGCTCACCGGGTGCGGGAGGGAGTGGGAGTGAGACCCGCTGCCTCCTGGGGTGCTCCTCTAGGGGCGTAGGGGGACTGGGTGGGAGAGGATCACTTTCAGTGGAAGGAGGAGACCAGTGATTGCATCCCAACTCTCCCAAGTGCTCCCTGCCTAGACCACCTCTCTCCGGGTCTGGGATGCAAGAAGGTCTGGAGCTGGCCGTTACTAACTTTCTGTTGTCAAGACCCAGGGGTACGTGCGAAGGATAGAGAAGAGCCCCCGATTAACCGCGGTGTGGCCAGGAAGAGGGACTGGGGGTGGGGGTGGGTGCCCAGAGCTTGCACAGATCCCCATGTCAAGCGGACACCCGCCTGGCTCTTCAGTAAAAGAGTGAAGAAAGGCCGAGCACAGCGCGAAGGAAACCTCAGGTCTCCGGCAAGGCAGGAGAGGAGACCAAGTGACTCCCCGAAACCCACCTTCCAGCCCTTCGAGAGGCCCAGAGTCCAGCCGGAGCAAGCGTAACGCTAGTCCCTGGCGCGCATCCCCGCAGACCCCAGCTCGCCCCGGGGTCCCGCCGCCGCCGCCGCCACCGCCTGCGACTGCGAGGGTCCTGGCCCGAGGGTGCACCAGCACCTCCTTCCACTACCGGCCCTTTATCTGACAAAAGAGCCGGAGCCCATGACTCTCCGACTGTGAGCAGTGTGGCCTTTCCAAGCCTCCAGAACTTTCTCATTACAACTTTTCCGGGGTCGCACTACTCCCTGGGCCGCGCGGGCTCGGGCATGAGGACCTGGCCAGGGCGCAGCGCCGGCACGAAGGCGCGCGCGGGAGAACTAACTGTTTCCTCAGCCGCGTGCCGGGGAACTAACTGTTTCCTCAGCCGCGTCCAGCCTCGCAGCACTGCTCTTCTGCTTGCTACTCCAGCGAAGGGACATGCCTGCTGGCCAGGACGCTAGTGGGCCTCGTAGCCTGGCGAGTGTGTGCCCGCGCGTGTCCACCCTGCCCCCGGCCGGTGCGCCCCGCGCGCCCAAACCCGGCCGGCGACCACTGCGCGCCGGGCGCTTCCAAACGGCTCCTGTCCAGAGGCATCCCTCTTTCGGCTTTCTCCATCCCGCGTCCGCTTCCGCACCCGAGAGCGACAAGCAAAAAAGATTCAGTGCAACTCAAGGACTGGTAAGAACCAACTAGCCTGTCTCCCCTCTCCAAAAAAGCGCCCTCCCGCGTCCCTCCAGAACTCCCGAAAGACATCAACACCTTCCCGCAACTTTCTACGCCCAGGCCATTTGCAGCCCCACCTGCGAGAGCGAATTCGGGGAACTGCGCCTGGGCAACCTCTTTCCCTTTCTGCTGGGTGCCCTCCCCTCCCCCATCTCCCCGTCTGGCTGGAGTTGGCCGGACTCGGGGAGCCTCGGTGCCCGCATACTCGCTTACCTCGCATGGTGTGGCCGCTCTCCCGCTCCGCGTAGTCATGAAGCTGCTCCCAGCCCGAACCCCGGAGAGCCCAAAAATCCCGCTCAGCACGAGTGAAGAAGGTGGTCGGCGAAGAGCTGCTCTGCCGAGAAAACCATCCCTTTAGGCGGACGCCGTGGCTGCAGGGTGACGTTTGCCGCCGCCGCCGCTATGTTAACAGTTTTGATGTTGGTGGTGACTGTTTTGATGATTGTTTGTTTGTTTGTTTGTTTTCAGGAAGGGTGAAAAAAAAATGTTCTGGCTGTCTGGTGCCTGGGTTTTGTTTTGGTTTTGTTTTTCTTTTTCTTTCTCTCCAATGTGCTTGCTTTTTAAAAAATGCCACCGCCTCCGGCTCAGAAGATTTCTTTTGTGATCACTTGGACTGAGGAGGAGGAGGAAGGGCAGCAGCAGGAGGAGGAGTTGGTGGTGGTTTTGTTAGTTACAAAGAAGAGGGAGAAGGAGCAAGGGGGAAAAAAGGAAACAGAAAGAAAAGAAAGAAAGGCGGTGTGGATGGCAGAGCATGTGCGTTTTCACATGACATCTGTGCCTGTTAGCGGATCCACAATGTGAATTTTCACTGTTCAGTTACAGGGAGGAAGGGAGCAGCGAGAGAGAAAGAGAGGGGAGAGATGGAGAGAGAGCGCTGAGAGGGGCTTATACGCGAGGGCGGGCTTGGCCGCGACTTCCAGGCCCCGCCTGCTGTCAGCGCAGCCGCCAATCAGCGCCCAGCAGCGCCTGGAGAGGCTGGGACCGCGGGGAGGGGACGTGGTGGAGGCGGGGGGTGGGGCGGGGGCTGGGGACCCGGGAGTCCGAGGCGGCCGGGGCTGCGACGGGGAATTCGAGACTGTCCGAACTGGGTAGAGAAGAAGGGCCGACCGGGAGAGTCGGGCAGATCCGCAGGTGACAGGCACTTCCGACTCCAGCAGAGAAGGGGACACTGATCACGGAAAACCTTCGGAGGCAAGAGACGCGGGGCTCCCCGGGTTTCACGTTCGGTCCCTGTCTCGCAACCCCCGCGGGCCCGGCAGAGTTAGTTTTGAATTTATGGCAGCGCTTTGCCGAGCGCTATTTGGGTAAACTTCGGTCTCCGGCGGGGGTTTCCGTGGGCAGGTGGTTTGGGTGTTGGTGGTAGAATAATGCAAACCCACTTTCATCACTTTTAGCACAACTAAAATGCAGTCCCATGGAAGTAGCTGTCCCCTTCCTTTAAAAACGTCCGTCAGATGCTCCCTGACCCTCTTCTAAAAAAAAAAAAAAAGAAAGAAAAAAACGTGTATATGTTCTTTTTTCTGGGAAATAGCATTTGGAGACTCCCCTGGCGATGGACTACAGGACTGAAGGAGAACAGCTCAAATTGGCGGTGTAGCCACCTTACTAATTCAAGAGAAATGGCTGTTGCTAGAAGGTGTGATTGCAGGGTGCTCTTTAGAAAGGTTTTAGAAGGAAGACATTGTTAACTTTAGTTAGAGGCGATTGGTAACTGAACATAGATAAACTTACTTGTATTCCTTAGGTGAAAATTGTCATCTATGACCATTTATTTGTATTTTGATAAAAATCTAATACATATATCCAAACTGTTCCTTTGCAAGTTTTTCCAACTCAGTTGACAAAATAAGCATATAGATGATTACATCTACTTCCTTCCCAATAGTAGGGAACTTCTTAAATACTTGAGTTAATTGAACACCCTAAAAGATTGGGAGGTGAAAATATTTGCCTCATTCACTCAGTCTTGAGGCTGGGAGATGTCTACTCATTAGCATACCTGTTGGCACAGCAGGCCTCATCATCATTTAAGTATCCAAATAATTTGATTTTTGACTGGTATTTATTCATGATATGTCATGTAACACAAAGTACAATGTAGAATTGGCAGTTATTTAGTTAATTAGGTCGCTCTACACTGCCAAGTAGTTTTTTCCTTCCTGATTAAATGAAAAATGAATTATCTGCTGAATTTTCACCAGTGTTAAATTGACGTAGCCCTGCTATATGCCATCCCATTTGCAAACCAATGTGTAATTTAGGAAAATTTTAGTATTGAGTGAAAGTTGATTGAGTCATTAATTAAATGAAATGAACAAAAGGAAGTTACTGTTCAGAATAGTTATTCCTTTATAAATATCTTTCTCCTAGATTTGTAATTGACACAGTAGTTAATCTTTTAAGATAATATTTAAGGCTCCCTGGTTTTATCATTTTTAATCAAGTAAAATATATTCATCGTAACTGTGTTAAAGCTGTACAAAGTTATGCCTAATTTAGTCGCTTCATTAAAAATTACTGAATATAAAATAGTCAAGAAACAAATTGTGACTATATCATTTTAATTTTGTTGCTTCAAGCAGAGACACAAGAATATTGAAAATTCCAAAGGCTTTGTAAACATTGTCTAATTATTGTTGTTGTTATCATTTTAGATTTCGATTTCTCTTTAGAGTGAACAGGAATTTCAAAATCCAAAAATTTAAACATTTATGTAATTTTAACTTTCTAAACATTTATTGAATTCTGAAATTTTTTTTAATGCTGCAATATCTGTAATCCTTGAAAAAGGTAGTCAACACATATATAAAAAGTATTTACCTCCCCCATACATTTTTATATTCTCTTTGTTTTGTGGTTTCAGCAAGGCATAATTTTGCTTAGAACATATTTCTTAATTCCTTCTGAGTATTTTTGGAGAAATTATTAATTAGAAGACTCTATATTATTTCATTTTTCAAAACTATGTATATAATCTCTATATATGGTGATACAAAAGTATGTATTTTCTCTTTAAATGCTAATCATTGGTTATAATGTGGCGGCCTGGGACATTTTGGATCTTTCTAAAAATTTAAAAACTGGTTTGTTGAATATTTCTAATAATTTTCACATTTATTTCAACTGAATGGAGCCCATGTATTTAAAATAAATATTAAGAATTTGAATGAAAGAAGTCAGTATTTTCTAAGAACTCATAAAGCACATATATATAATCTGATGGTTTTGTAACCTATCTGCCAGCAAATAATCATATTTCAAGTGGCATAATAATAATACATTACTGTAATGTCCTTGCTTATATGAAGTACGGTATCAGTAATTTTATTTGAATGATTATATCTGGTTTCCTATAAGCTTGAAACTGTGCTTTTCGCTCTGGGCCTGAAGGATTTTCTAAGTTGACAGTTGCATGTTGATTAATTTAAATGACAATCAGTCACATAGCACTGTCCTCAATCTCAAGAATTGACATCAGATTCCACTTAGGCTTGCCTGCTTACCTGTTTTTCTGACACATTAGCACCCCTCAGGTTGAGCTGTACCACAGAATAGGAATGACAACAAATATCCTGAAAGAGGCAAAGTTTTAATATAAGCCAACCAGGTAGGGTGACCATGGCATTTAGGATTATTTCAATCCTAAAAGGCTTAAACAGGAAGTCATAGTTCATGATATTCTGAGCTGATAAGTCAGAATATTCACTGGTCAGGGGATATTTTAAATAATTAAGACTATTGAATGGACATTAGCAATACTGATAACAATGTTACTTTTAGAAATGACTGAAAGATTGGTTATGTTTAACTCTAGGGAGCTGTGTGGCTGTGAAAATTGGGAAAGAGATATAAAGCTGCTATTAAATATTGGAAAAGCCAGAAAAATGTAAGAACTTTTAACATTCAAACCTTTTACAAGTGGGAAGGGAAGTACTGAGTTCCCTGTTGCTGAAGGCATCCAAAAAAGCGTTGAATGAAAGGTTCTGTTAGAGATGCTCTAGTATACAGATTTCTATACTAGGGTAGAAATTGTCTAGATTACCTCCAAGATCCTCTGTAGCTCTAAGTGTACAGTTGGCCTTTATGTCCATGGGTTCCACAACTGTGGATTCAACCAAGAGCAGAGCAAAAATAAATTGTGTCTGTACTGAACACGTACAGATATTTTTCTTGTCATTGTTCCCTAAACAATACAGTATAATAATTATTTATATAGTGTTTACATTGGCATTATAAGTAATCTAGAGATGATGCAAAGTATATAGGAAGATGTGCATAGGTTACATGCAAATACTACACACCATTTTATAGCAGAAACTTGAATATCTGTCGGTTTTGGTATCGGTGGGAGGTCCTGGAACCAATCCCCTGTGCATACCAAGGGATGCCTGCATTCACATGGACTAAAGGTTGCTACCACTGCCCCAGCAGGCATCAGAGCCACATTTCCTACCTGAGAATGCAAAATTCATGACAACGGGAGCCAGGATTTCCCTAGAGTTTGTAAGAGCTCCTGGTACTTTATGGGTGCTTGATCATTATTGGTGGAGTGAATGCTTTCTAACCTTTCAGCCACTGAATATGAATCACAAATGGAGTGAAGACCTGAATAAGATCCTTCTTTCTCAGTTTCTATTGAATGGGAAGAGGAGAGTGGGGAGAATCTGCATTTTAAACTCTCCTAATTTGGGGAAGCAAAAAATAATGGTTGAGATTGGTTATCTAGTCATAAAAGAAAGCTAAAATTTAGTTATTTTCATATTTATTACTATTCTTAATTAATTAATTTATTTATTCTTTGAAAGGAAGTCTCGCTGGAGGCTGGAGTGCAGTGGCACAGTCTCAGCTCACTGCAGCCTCTACCTCTTGGGTTCAAGTGATTCTCCTGCCTCAGCCTCCTGAGTAGCTGGGATTACAGGTGACCACCACCATGCTTGGCTAATTTTTGTATTTTAGTAGAGACGGGGTTTCACCATGTTGGCCACACTGTTCTCAAACTCCTGACCTCAAGTGATCTGCCTGCCTCAGCCTCCGAAAGTGCTGAGATGACAGATGTGAGCCACCACACCCAGCCCTATTCTCAATTTTATTCCCAGGTACTGAGTCTTCTTCATAATCTTTGAGTTCTTTAAGTTCTGCTTCATTTTAAAGTGTAGATGCAAGTTCAACAAGTTTTCAAAATAAAAAAAAGAAAGTAAATATTAAAATAGAGCATGTAATTTTGTAATAAATTGGAAAAGGTGATAAGGGCCAAAGCATGAATTAACCCCAGTATGTGGGAGAGGTAAGGCTAGCTTTGGGACAAAGACAAAACATACAGGTCAGAAAAAACAAGAGCCAACATTTATTGGATGAATCACATGATTTCTCAACCTATCTAATTTCTATTTCTTACAAGAGTCTACATGTTATACATTATATCTCTTCCTCCTCCCCATCTTTTAAAAAATTATTTTATGGCTAAAAGAACAGAGGCTTAAAAAAGTTAACTCACCTAAGATCACAAATCGTAAAATGCTGGATCCAAGATTCAAACCCAGGTGTAGCCACTAAAATGTGTTTCGTGAGTGCAGGAACTTTCTTCATTTTATTTTATTTTTTCAATGCTGAATCCACAGAATCTAGAGTCTCTTGCCTGATAAATAGTAGATGTTTAAAATACACTTGTGAATAAATAAATGGACATTTAAACCCTCGTCCACCACACAGTATTACATATGTACATTCTCATCACTAAATGACATTAAATAAAGAAGAGTGAATTTTGACTTTAAAAATAAAAGGACATTGTGAAAAATTTATGAAACAGTAATGGCCTAATTTGGTCCACCATGGAGTTTAGGAAAATACTTCTGCAATAAATATTTCAGGTTGTAAATAATGTAAGGCTGAATTAAATTGGCACCAGGAAAATGGGGGAAAAATGAAAAGGTTGGTTGCACGACACATTTTGCAGGCAGAAGCTATGACATCTAATGCATGATTAGACCAGTGGTGCTGATGGGCAGAGTGTTGGGTAATGGGAGGGAGAAGTCAAACCAAAGCTTCACCAGTAGGAGGCTTATAGAATGCCTATCCCAATAATCTAATAAGTATATAAGGAAGGAAGAGCAGATTCTTGTTTAAATAGGGGAAAATGTTGACATTAATTTTCAATTTTGCATATCAGCGACAATGTACAGCAGCTAGTTGGCTATAGATAGAACTGGAGATTTGGGAATTGGTTAGAGGTGAAAGTAAAGATTTATGACATTCAGGCCAGGAGTGTTGGTTTTCGCCTGTAATCCAGCACATTGGGAGGCCGAGGCGGGTGGATCACTTGAGGCCGGGAGTTCAAGACCAGCCTGGCCAATGTGGTGAAACCCCGTCTCTACCAAAAATACAAAAATTAGCCAGGTGTGGTGGGGGGGCATCTGCAATCCCGGCTACTTGGGAGGCTGAAGTGGAGGTTGCAGTGAGCCGAGGTTGCACTACTGCACTCCAGGTGACAGAGCGAGACTCTGTCTCAAAAAATTTATGACATTCAGAAACACCAAGGAGAATAGAGCCAATATTAGATTTAAATGTGAACAAATAAGTACATAAAATAATAGAATTACATTTTTGTGTATATTTATATGATATTTTAAATAGGGACAAACTTGTCTACATCAGGAAACCCAGACACCATAAGGTTAGGTATATTTTCCTATACACAAAGTAAGTATTTTAAATGGCAAAGACCCCAAAACAAAATCAATAGGCTGGAGAAAATATTTGCTGCCCATGTGACAGATGAAAGATTAGTAGCCTTCATAACAAATGTATGCAAACTTACAAATTGATAAACATTAGATTTTAAAAAACCCTAAAAGTGAAATTGGTAGAGAAGAAAGGGAAGATAATTTAGTGGCTAATTTCTTTTTTTTTTTTACTTTATGGTTTTTGATACAGGTGAATAATTTCTCCTTCATGTTTACAGCTCTGTAAATAAGGTTGAGAAGTTCCTTTCCAGATCAACTGACAAGGCTTTAGGATAATTTCTTGTATATTTCTTAAAATATGAATTAAAATGCAAAAGTAATATTTTATATAACTTCACTATTCTTGCTGATAGTCTTTAAAATTTATCTTGAATTGGCTACTTTTCTATACCTTCACTGCCTTATCAATCTAAGCTACTGTTCCTCTCCTGCCTAGATGGGTATAATATTCTTAGAATATTTTCTCTATCTCCATTCTTGCCTCTCACCCCATTCATTTCCCAACTGGCATTAGAACTTTTAAAATCAGATAATAAACATTGCCCTGCTAAAACACATTAGTGTCTTCCTATTGCATTTAGAAAATAACCCATACTCTTTACCGTGGCTTAGAAGTAGGGTGCATACATATTATAGTTTGCCCTGAAACCCTGCATAATTATTAAAAGTGTCCCTTTCATTTTCGAATGTGTTCCTGTTCGGGCAGTGCATAATAGAATTATCCTGTTGATTATAAAGCTCTGCTGGCTTAAATGTTACGGTCTCAGAGAAATCGTCTCTCCTAATACCACCTAAGAGTTTATAATTCTTTATCAAAAAATCTGTTTTCTTTATAGTGTATATCAGAATTTATGATTATTTGTTTGTTTTCTTTTATTATCTAATGAAGGAACTCAATTAATTTATAATTAATATTATTAATAGCTGCAGGAGGCAGTAACCACTTCTTGTATTTTGTATTATATTATCAGTGCCTCGAATGATGTCTGACAGGTAGCACATGCTTAGTAAGTTTGTTCAGTGAATTGATAACTTTGACTAATTGCCACAAATAAATTGATATAAGTAATAATTCTTTTTCTTTTTGAAAACTTTGTTCACATATTTGCTAAGATATCTCCAGATCTCATTATGGCCACACTAAAAAAATGCATGAAATATTGTTTTTCCTTTCAAGGCAACTGACATATAGTGATGATTAAATGTATTGGTTTGGGAGTAAATAAAACAGGACAACAATAAAAACAAACAAAAACTGATTTCATCCCCAGATCTGCTATTTGCAACGTAACTTCTAGCTGGTTGTGAACCTACTGGTTATGGACTGCATGTTTGTGTCCCCTCTAAATTCATATGTTGAAGCTCCAATCCCCATTGGATGGTCTAAAGAGGTAGGGCCTTTGGGAGGTAAGTAGGTTTAGATGGGCCATGAGGGTGGAGCCCCTATGATGGGATTAGCGCTCTTATAAGGAGAGGAAGAAACACCAGAATTTCCTCTCTCTGCCATGTGAGAGTACAGCAAGAAGGTGAGCTGTCTGCAAGCTATGAAGAGGCCTCTCGCCAGATACCAAATCTGGCAGCACCTTGATTTTGAACTTCTCAGCCTCCAGAACTGTGAAAAATAAATGTTGTTTAAGCCACCAAGTCTATGGTATTTTGTTATAGCAAACTATTTATGTAGTTTTGTGTGCATATATATATATATATATATACACACACACACAAAATACACACACAATGTTTTTTTACAGTATGTACTGTGTATATATGTATATATATGTAAAATGAGGCTAATACACTTAAAAGGATAAAATGAGATATACTAGCATAATGCTCAGAACATCACAATCAAGCAAAAATCATTAACTATTGAAACATTTTATTATTTTATTGGGAAAATCTGTTTCACATATAGGTAATAGCAAAATTTTCAATTCAGGTCAGTTAGACTTTGCTTGTTCATCATACTCTACAGCTACTGTTAAGTGCTCAAAGAATGCACAAAACTAATTTAATATTTACCCTATTATCAGTTATTTTCAATTTGATTTTTCCCAACTGCTTTATGACTGCCCCTTTTTTCCTTCCTTATTATATTGTGGATTAATCAGTTTTGGATTACTTCATTTATTTTCCTTCTGTTTGCATGCTGGTTATACAGTCTTTCACTATTCTACTAGTAATTTCTCTAGAGATTAACATGTGTCTTTGGATTATTATAATTAATATAAACTATTACTACATTCCAGTCAGTGCTGAGACCCTCTACATGTAACTCCGATAATCTTTCCTCACCTCCTGAATGCTGTGTTACTGTTATCATGCACTGTTAACTCTACATATATTTTAACCGTCTTAAGATAACATTATTCCTTAAGATAACATTAATTGCTATTGCTATTACTGTTATTGTTTTGTGTGGTCAGAATTTCTTCAGATATTCCCCAGGCTCAGCCTATCTAGTTTTCTTGAATTTTTTGTGTTTCCCTTTGAGATTATTTTCCTTAAGTATCTTTAGCAGTTTAGTGGCCCTTTTAAATGTATGGCCCTTATTCATGTAATTCCATTGTCTTCTGTCTTAAATCTTCTCTGTTGTAGAGTCAGCTCTCAGTCTTATGGTTGCTCCTTTGAAAATCAAGGGTCTTATTTTTTGGATCCTTTTACAATGTCTTTGTCTTTGGTTTTCAGCTGTTTTATTGTGATGTGCTTAGGTGTGGGTTTTCTTTTTAATTGCTCTCTCTAGATTTTGAAACAATTCTTGGATCTGTGGCTGGGTATCTTTTAGCATTTGGAATGTTCTTGATATTTACTCATAAATGTAGTTCTCACCTCATTCTCACTGTTTTCCCTTCTGGAGAGAGATGGTGTTGCATGCATGCTAGAACCTTTCACCATGTCACCATGTCCCACATGTCCCTTTCAGTTTTATACGTAGTTTCCATCTTTTGTATTCTTTAGATTTCCATCACTATATTTTATACTTACCTGATTTCTAGTTTATTAATCCTTTCCTCAGCTATGTCCCATCTTCAAGTCTGTTGTTAGACCTATCTACTGAGGCATTTATTTCAGTTACTGTTTTTAGTCTTAGAATTTCCATTTTGTTCTTGTTTATAGATTTATCAGTTATCTGATAAAATCCTCCATCTTGTCCTTTATTTTCTTGAACATGTGAGTACATAGTTACTTTAAAGCCAATGTCAGATAATTCCAATATCTAGGTCATCTGTTCATTTGCTATATTGTTAATTTATTCTCTGGAGTTTTTAAATTGAAATTCTGGACATAGTTTATAAAAATTAAAGAATCTCTGGGTGATCAAAATTCTGCTTTTTATGGTAGTGTTTTCTTTCTCTGTTCCAGAGAAGATTGGAATGAACAGAGAAAACACAAGTCAGGACAATTTTGAAGATCTGAATTTGAAAAAAATTTTGTTGAAAAGCATATACATAGGCCAAACTTGACTCAGGGTATTTTCCATGAAGATTAAAGAACTTACTGTGTGTTTCCTTTTCCCAAGCATCAAAATTATTACTGGTATATAGCTGCATGTTTATAATATCACTAAAATTACTACATTCTTTTCAACACACTCACCAAAGTCAGATCATTTCTTAGTACAAAACGTTTTTATCTTTTCTATTGCTTAAAGGAGTAGATGGGAATCTGTGTTTTCCCTTGAGATTCTACAATTTGGTGAGAGCTCATCCTTGGAGTTTATTGCCACATTTCTTTCCTTGAAATAAAAACTATACAGCTAACTGCAGCTACTTTAGGGACTAAGATTATAGTCACCATGTCCCTCCCTTAGAATGCATCCACATACAGGCCATAGGTTGCTCAGTTTGAATGCTTGGCATTCCTGGGACCTGATGGCATTTTGATAAATGATGCACATACATAATTTGAAAATTTTAAATGCATTGGCAGAGATCAGGAAATGTTCGTGTTAATAAAAGCATAATTTTCTGGATCAAAGCAGACAAGGGAGGCCAATTTTCTCAGATGAGGAGAGCTGCAGAATCTGTTTAGTAAATGAGAAGAGAGGTTGAGGGAAGATGAGCCCTTTAAATCAGGGAGAAATACTTTATCAATATAAACCAATTTTAGAGTAGTCCATCTTCCTCTTTGAAGGGACACTGGGAGTAAAGGAATGAAAGCAGCATGCTTTAAAAAAAAAATGCTAAGCAAGTCTACCTGAACTCCCTAGTGGGATGGCTACAACCTCAGTCAGTTTATATCAAAATGTGGAAAAAATGTTTTATTCGAATGTAAATTCTGTTAACTCGACAGCCAGGACTTAGAAGAAGGAAAGAAAAAAGAAAAAAACATGAGCATGAGATGAAAGGTAGGAATAAAGAATAAGGAAAGGAATGAGAATTAAGGGATTAAAAAGGCCTTGAGAGAGACAGGGAAGGCATACATATGTCTTTAACAGAATGGTAGCTAAAGTGCGCTGTATATTTCATGGACATATTTCAGATGAGTCATTCTATAATAAGTGAGAAAAAGCAGGGGTGTTGCCTAGGATGGTGAGCAGAAAAGGAAGAAGAAGGTTACAAAGGAAAAAGAGAAGAGGACAAAGGGCAGGGGCAACTTTTACTTTGTTTATTGGCTTATGTGAAGGGGAGCTGATCACTTAGGACCGAATTGATTGTTTTCCTGAGGAGTAGTACTGGCGTTTTTGTTGTTTGTTTGTATTTTTGGCAATTAAGTCTCAAGGGTCTTCTCTTAATGGCCTCTGTAAACTACCAGTCCCTATCTTTGACAACCATGGTCTACCCTGGGAAAAGGGAATGATGGGCTTTTCTGCTTGGGTTTAGTTTATGTCCAACATGCAAACATGAAACCAATAATACAAGGCAATGTTCACAGTCCCCCAATAAAAGTTTAAGAAAGGATTGTTTTTCTTTACTGCAAAGCAAGCACATACCCATTAACTAAATTGCTTTATGAAGTTGTAAAAAAATTTTTGGTAAAGCTGGTATTGTTCATTTGGGGATTATGTAAAATTAATGAAATTAGTGCTATGAGACAACTATATGTTAAAAAGGGAAAGAGTTTCTTCCAAATATCAGTGAATCTACAATGCAGTGAAGGTACAATACATTCAAGTAAGTCTTTTTTTTTTCTTTTTTTCTTCAACAGGTTTGTTTTACTCAAAATGTACCAGGAACAGGAACAAAAGTATTTTATTAAATAATTAATTTTTATGGGCTATGAGTCCCAAATGGTTATGTAATCAAAGTGGAAGCAGAAAAGCATGGCTTAGAAAATAATTGGTCATGTCATGTCACGCTTAACACATGTGCAGGTGTGTCCCCACAGAAGGCTAGTGAAGTTATTTTATGTATTTAAACGGGGATAAGTTGATAAAGAGTTGTAGAGATTTGCTTAGATCACTTGTATCCACTATCTTTGCTTCTGGAGATATGGGCAGGATATAAATGAAATGGGTAAATGGAAGAGTTTGGGGCAGCAAATAAGCTTGTGTTCTCTGCCACATCCAAGGGGTCCCTTGCATAAATTTCCTGCCCCAAGAGATTTGGAAATGGAAGAACAGTGACCAGCAGAGGGAGTAGTGCTAGTGCCAGGACCTGATTTAGCAAACACCTTAACTTTATTGGTTTAGAAGGAGCCGGAGAACTTGAACACAGCGGTGGTGGCAAATAGAAGGGACCAGCATCTTCCCATTCATGGGAAGCTAACGGCAGGCTACAAAATCACTATTTTCTTTTGAGATGGAGTCTTGCTCTGTCGCCCAGGTTGGAGTGCAATGGCGCAATCTCGGCTCACTGCAATCTCTGCCTCCCGGGTTCAAGCAATTCTCTTGCCTCAGCCTCCTGAGTAGCTGGGATTACAGGCACGTGCCACCATGCCCGGCTAATTTTTGTATTTAGTAGAGACGGGATTTCACCATGTTGTTCAGGCTGGTCTCGAACTCCTGACCTTGTGATCTGCCCGCCTCAGCCTCCCAAAGTGCTGGGATTACAGGCGTGAGCCACAGTACCTGGCCAAGAATTGTTTTTTCTAAAGGACTAATGAACTGGACAGTGACAAAAGAACAGAAAATGGAAACATTAAAACGCCTAAGGAAAAGGAAACAGGTTTTGATCCCTGTGGACTGTGATGAGTGGGGACCAACTCGATGTCTGTGCAAGCATCCTGGACTTAAGAAAAATGTGGAGGATGTAGTTACACATGATTAAGATGAATTCAGCTCTAGGGAGGAAAAGGAGAATTATTTTTGAAAAACATAGTTTAAGAAGCAGACTTTATAAAGCCATCACTATACTTACAGGTGGATTTGTCATTCATTTAAAGATTCAATAAATATAGATTTAAGTAAAATCTGCCATTTCAATTTCCTATACGTTTCAACAAATGGCAAACCTTGAGTAAATTCTGTTGCAAAGACAGTAAAAATCGTTAAAAATCATGGGCCATTTGAAATTTATTTAAACAGAAGTCCCTCTATAAAATATTCTAAGATATAGATAAGCCTAAAAAATTATTGTCCTTTATAATTTTGCTTTATAATTTATGTAGGAAATTTGTAGGCATTTTACAAATGAAAAGAAATACCCTAAAACCAAAATATTAAGCAAACTAAGTAAAAAGCTAATCTCAAATGTATAATAAAATGATCTTGTAAATCACATCAAAATGACTGATAATTTTTAATAGACTTATTTTTTTAGAGCAGTTTTAGGTTTATAGAAAAATTGAGCAGAAAGTACAGAGAGTTCCCATATGCACCCTCCCACTTCCACAACAGTTTTCTCTATTAATAATATCTTGCATTCATGTGGTAAGTTTTTTTTACAGTTAATGAACTAATGTTGATGTATTATTATTAACTATTGTTCATAGTTTACTTTAAAGTTCATACTTTGTGTTGTATATTCTATGGGTTTTGACAAGTCTATAATGACATGTATACACCACTGTAGTAGCATACAGAGTAGTTCCACTGCCCTAAAAATCCTCTGTGCTCCACCTAGTTATCCCTTCCCCGCCACAATCCCTGGTAACCACTGATATTTTTACTGTCTCCATAGTTTTGCCTTTTCCAGAATGTCATATATTTACAATCATACAGTATAGAGCCCTTTCAGATTAGTTTCTTATACTCAGTAGTATGCATTGACTTTTCCTTCATATCTTTTCATGGGCTGATAACTCATTTTTTTTTTTTTGGCACCAAATGATAGTATTCCAATGTCTGGATGTCCACAGTTTGTTTATCCACCTACTGAAGGACATCTTGGTTGCTTTCAAGTTTTGGCACTTATGAATAAAGCTGCCATAAATATTGGTGTGCAGATTTTGAATGGACATACATTTTCAATTTATTTATGTAAATACCAAGGAATGTGTGATTACTGGATCACATAGTAAGAGCATGCCTAGTTTTAACAAGAAACCACCAAACAATCTTTCATCAAAGTGGCTATAGCATTTTGCATTCCCAGCAGCAGTAAATCAGAGTTTCTCTTGCTCAACATCCTTGCCAGCATTTGGTGGTGTCAGTGTTCTGGCTTTTCACCATTTTCATAGGTGTGTAGTAGTATCTCATTGCTATTTTAATTTGTAATTTTCTAATATCATGTTGAGCATCTTTTCATATGCTTGTTTGCATTTGTATGCCTTCATTGGTGAGGTGTTTGTTCAGCTCTTTTGTTTAAAAATGATCATTTTAAATTTATAAAACATATACAATTATATATGTATATATAGTCATACAGAGAAATAGTCAACAGAGAAAGCTTGGAAAAACAAAAATGTTATTTAAAATCACATTTAACCACACTATTGTTGTTTTTATATTATCTTTTCCCATTATTTTGTTCAAATGCAAAAAGATTTTATGTAATTGTCATTATGTACATACAATTTTATATGGTCCTTTAGAAATATTATAACATATCTTGTAATTATTAATATAATTTATTATAAATGAGTAGGTATAATTAACTTAATCATTTCCTTATATTGGATATTTAGGTTACTTCCATTTGTCATGCAATGTTTTTAAAAGCTTACTTTTTTTAACAAAGCAAATTTATAAATCTTTCTTTTTTTTGAGACTCTGCCATCCAGGTTGCAGTGCGATGGTGTGATCAATGCTCATAGTAGCTTCAAACTCCCAGGATCAAGTGATCCTCCTAAATAAACCTCCTGAGTAGCTGGGACTACAGGTATGTGCCACCACGCCCAGCTAATAATAATAATAATTATTATTATTATTACTATTGTAGAGACAGAGTCTTACTATGTTTCCCTGGCTGATCTCGATCAAACTCTTGGGCTCAAGCAATCCTCCTGCCTTGGCCACCCAAAGTGCTGGGATTACAGGTGTGAGCCACTGAACCTGAACCCTGTAGATTTCTTTTTGAGTTGAAAACTGCAAATTCTGCTAAATCTTTTTTTTTTTGGTACATTAAAGTGACCTGTGTTTGAAATGAATAATTATTTTGTAGGTATGCTTAACAGAAAACATGTTCTAATGGACCCGTGGCCTACAAAACCAGAGACTTAAAATATCTTAATATAAACAGGAGATTATAGATAGATATGGATCATTTTTTCATGTAATAAAATGCTGACAAGCTTTTGCCCTCGTGGAGCCCCTAACATATGATAGTTAACTTGGTGACTGTGAAAACCTAGAAGGTAGAAAAGTGTCCTCTAGGGACATAACCCTATCATAAAAGCTCCATGCCTGGTCAATTCTTTGAAGAACTTCTCAAAGGTGGCACAGTTTTGAGCTTTGGAAGTTTTAACATGTTCTCTATGATCCTAGCATTTCTAATTAGAACCTTAACATTTCTTGTGACTTCTCAGAATCCTGCGTTGGCAGGGAGCTCTGTAACCACTTTACCGTGCTAGAAGAATGAGGTTAGGATGGAGGTCTCTGAGCTAGAAGAAGGGTTAGGACAGGAAAAGAGTAAGGATTCAGAGTCAGAGACTGGTCATTTACTCCATCTCTTCCTTGTTTCTCACTTGTCATACCAATCCAACATGAATTTTTTGAGAATTAAAGGAAGTGCCATATACAAAAGCACCCAGCATCTAATTATTATTACATAAATGTTAGTCTGCTCCTCGGAACAACTCCTTTTGTTCATGGTTTGTTGAAATTCTAATTGTCAAGGAAAGGCAATTCTGTAGCATATCTGCATAGTCAGGATTCTATGGGTTACAAGTGACAGGGAAAACACTCAAGCACTTAAAAAATAACAGTAGCTTGAGAAAAACAGGAAATTATTTGCTTATGGCCAGAAGGAGCACAGTGGGATGTGGGATGTAGGACTTCACACAATATCATCAGTCTTGTCGCTTTCCGTCTTCTGACTGTGTCTTACTTTGTGTTGTCTTCCTTCTCATGTCCCTAGGAGATGGCGAAGCTAGTTACCAGATGTTCTAGCTTATATTCTACCATCTGAGTAAACTCTGTGCAAATGGCATATCTCTTCTAACAGTTCAGCAAAAGCCCCAGATCTGCTATCAATTGGCTTGGTCTGGATCATATTCACATCCTTGACCCAGCAGTTGTGGGTCTGATTGGCAGGTCTGGAAGGGGTCCTTGGTGACCTCTAGAGGGGTCACCCCTACTGGAATTATGTGAAAGGAAAATATCCCCAAAAGAAAATGAGTTGGCAGGCAAAATTGCATGTGTGCTTTCTTTTCTTTTCTTTTTTCTTTTCTTTTCTTTTCTTTTTCTTGAGACGGAGTCTCGCTTTGTTGCCCAAGCTGGAGTGCAGTGGTGTGATCTTGGCTCACTGCAACCTCTGCCTCCTGGGTTCAAGCAATTCTCCTGCCTCAGCCTCCTGAGTAGCTGGGATTATAGGCACGTGCCACCATGCCCAGCTAATTTTTGTATTTTTAGTGGGGACAGGGTTTCACCATGTTGGTCAGGCTGGTCTCAAACTCCTAACCTTGTGATCTGCCCACCTTGGCCTCCCAAAGTGCTGGGATTACAGGCATGAGCCACCGTGCCTGGCCCACATATGTGCATTTTACACATTTGTATAGGGATTTCTTTTGTGACCCTTTTTAAGGAACATTGCAGGAGGGAAAGACAGTGAAAAAAATCACATCTATTCTCATTTGTTATCCCCCATGGGAAGAAAGAACTCCTGAATCAACTGTTCCTGCCACAGAAGTTACAGGACAGTCAGCCTTGTGGAACATGAGGAGCTGCCACTGTCTTCTCTTTACACCTTACTACCTGGTCCAATTCCACCTTGTTTCCCTGAATTGTCACTGAGTATTCTATACAAGTGAGGAGAGTGTTTGTAAATCACAGAAAAACAAGTTTATCTGTGGAGGAAACACATAGAGAGTTATTATTGTTATTTTACACTATGTGAAGGCCAGAGGTAAGCAGGCTAGAACAGTATCTTCATGATTCTGTCAGGAACACAGGGTCTTCTGTGTGTTCCTTAGATACTCGTAGGATGTGGATTTTGTCCTCTTGCATTTTCCCTGAAGATCTCAAGATATTTCTCCACTTCCTGCATTACCTCAGGAAGAAGCAGAAGACAGAGGGCAGAAGGTGCATGCCAGCTGACTGTCCTCCCTGAGAAAGAGAGAGGGAGAGAGAGAGAGAGAAAGGGAGAAAGGGAGATAGAGAGAGAGAGAGAGAGAGAGAAAGAGAGAGAGAGAGAGAAAAGGGGCCCCTGGCAGCCAGGAACTGGCCTGGCGCTATCAATGGGCCTTGTTGCTAGGAGCTGACCTGGCACTCATGGCTAGGCCTTAGCAACTAAAGAGACAGTGCTAGAGATACCAGAAATATAGTGAGGGTTTTGGAGAAAAGGGGTGGAAAAAACCTTTGACTATTCACAAGCTGGACCAGATTTGACTTTACTCAACAGTACATGGCCTAAGTGGACCACTGTAAATACATTTCAAAAAGTTACATTAATTCTCTCTCTGGATTTATGCAAATAGTCTCAGAGAAGGCAAACTGAGACAGCAAATGGCAAAACTGTGAAATACGTTTTATTTGCACACAGGAGAACCTAGTTTTGACATTTTGTTAAACAACCAAGATTTATTCTTCAAAAAATTAAATAACACAAGTCATGCATAAACACATATATTATGAAACATTTAAGTATTAAATAATATGAGCATATAGAGTGAACATTACAATTTCCTTTCCCTTCCTCCACAATCTTCCCTTACTAGCAGGAACTACTGCTAAAATATTAGTGCATTTATTAGAGAACTGTTCACTTTACATTCATACTTGTAATTTTAGTTTCTTGTGTGTGTGTGTGTGTGTGTATCATTGTCTTTCCTTATACATACAAGTTAATCTCTTACCATAACAAGTAGAACTGCTGAGTCTAAGGTTTAACTTTAACCTTTTGGTGGATATGACCAGACTCCAAAATGTGCTTTTCCAATTTCCATGGCCACAAATGGTGTATGAAAGTAGTCATTTCCTCTTACCCTTGCCAACCCAGAGTCACTCACTCTTCAGTTAAGCACTTGCTACCCAACTGTTGGTTTATTTTACATTTCCCTGATTACTACTGATGTTGAGGACCCTTCCATTTGTTTATGGGCTGTTAGGAATTCTTGTTCTATGAATTGTTTATCTTTATGCTTCCCTTGCTGATTTGTTTGGAGTGTTTATATAGTATGGATATTAATTCTTTGTTGCAATCATATGAGTTAAAAACATTTTCTCTCACTCTGCAGTTTGCCTTTTAGCTTACTATAATGTCTTTTTCTTGTAAAATCTCTTATTATAGAATCACCTGAAAACATTTTTTCCTTTTAGATTCTGGGTTTTGTGTTTTACAATGAAACTTTTCCTTAATCCAATTTTATAAGAATTTTCTCCCATATTTTGTTCAAATACTTTATAGTTTGGCTTTAGTTTTAGCCAGGAATCTGAGCTTTCTTATTTAGTATAATGTAGGTAGGAATCAAACGTGTCTTTTCCTACATGATGTAATGGAATCAAAATTCTTGGGTCCATTTTCCAACTCTACCGTTTGCTGGTAGTTCAGAGTAACTAGCCTCTTCTGTGCCTCAGTTTTATTATCAAAAACATGAATAACATTTTTATCTACCTCATAGGATTGTGGGACTGATAAAATGAATTATTACATGAAAAACACTTAGAATAGTGTCTGGCATATTGTAAACTCTTCTTAATGTATGCTAACCACAACAAAAGTCCCCCAAACTCCCCAAACAAAACAACAGCAGCAACAAATCTAAACTCTCCTCTAGTGAATTGATACATCATATTTACCATAATATATATACACAGATGGGTCTGTTTTTGGATTCTACTGAGTTTTATTGATCTCATTGTGCCACTTTTCTTTATTTACTATAACTTTAAGATATATTTGTTGTCTGGAAGGGCATATGCCTCTCATTGTTTGATATGGTTTGGCTGTGTCCCCACCCAAAATCTCATCTGAATTATAATCCCCATAATCCACATAAGGCCCACACGCATCCCCATAATCCCCGGGGCAGGACCAGGTGGAGGTAATTGGATCATGGAGGCTGTTTCCCCCATGCTGTTCTTGTGGTAATGAGTGAGTCTCAGGAGATCCAGTGGTTTTATAAGCATCTGGCATTTCCCCTCCTTGTACTCACTCTGTCCTGCCGCCCTGTGGAGAAGGTGCCTGCTTCTCCTTTGCCTTCTACCGTGATCGTAAGTTTCCTGAGGCCACCCCAGCAATGAAAAACTGTGAATCAACAAAACTCTTTCCTTTATAAATTACCCAGTCTTGGGTATTTCTTCATAGCAGTGCGAGAACAGACTAATACATTGTTCTTTTTTTAAAAAAAATTATCCTCCAGCATGCTTTTTCTACAGATGAATTTTAGAATTATCGTTTTAAGTTCTATAAAAAACAGCTTGTTGACTTCAATAAAAAGTGTTAGGTTCCACAGAAATTTGTTTAGGATTGTAATTACATGTATGAATTACTTTAGGGTGAATTAATATTTTTATAATATTGAATTTTCCTGGAAGATGGGTTCACATGTGACACATTGCCCCAAAAAGTTGTCTTGTTTTATGTTCTTCAGCAAAATGTTAGCATTTTCATCATATCTTGCTTCTGATTGTAAAGTGGCTGAAGAACTCCCGATGTTGTTACTGTTAGTCAGACACAGGGACAATGGGAGAGTCTTGTCATATCTTAGCAATTTTGACTTGGTCAAGCTCCTATCTCTGAATTAATTCCCATAACTAGAAGAATGTATGTATCCACAACTGCTTTAAACTTAATTCATGGGCCCCACCTGGAACTCCTGGGCAATAGGGAAATTACCTAAGAAGGCAGAATAAATGGAAATGTCAATTATTCCAATTTTGGGGTATACTTTTCTCCTATATTGACATTTGGCCTGATTTTATTTTTATTAATTTATTTTTTACTAGATTTTTAAGATTTTCCTTGGGAAGGATTTCTGCATTGTATACTTTCTGAGTCCCTGTATGTCTGAGAGTGTCTCTTGTTTCCTTATTCACAAAATAATAAAATGTTTGAAATAGTCCACTGTCTTCTTTTATTTTTGTGTAGTAAATGAGAAATTTGATGCCTACCTGATTTTCTTTCATATCTTTTTCTTTGGATCTCTCTTGCCCTTTCAGCTTCCACCATGGGATGATACAGCATGAAGGCCCTCACCAGATATGCGCCCCTTGATTTTGGACTTCCCGGACTCCAGAACTGTAAGAAATAAATCTCTGTTCTTTATAAATTACCTAGTCTCAGGTATTCTGTTGTGGCAGCACAAAATGGACTAAGACAGTCTGCTTCCTTGAAATAACCAAGCCTCCTAAGTAATTTGTGTTTTATTTTTCTATATCAGTCTATGTAAGTTGAGGTTATTATACTCAGCATCTTGGGCAGTGCTATATTGGCAAGCAGTGGGAACAAAGAAAGCAGTTAATTTTCTAAATAGCTAGAATTGTTTCAGTAGTCTCTTTCTAGGACTGAGGAAAAAGAGGGCTGGGATAGTTTCTTCTATGAACTGAGTGGATCCTGTAACCAATCTTTTGAAACCCTTAAATAGCCTCAAAATGGAAATACTCTGCCCCATGCTTTTCCAGAGGAGGCTCACAGTCTGGCTCACATTGTGTTGTGGAGCCTTCTATAAGTCTTATGTCATCGTGATTGAGAGCAGCTCCTTAGATGTTTGCAGGGTTTCCTTCAGGCTTAAAAAGTATCCTGCACTTCCTCCCACCTCCTCCCCAGTTGCCCTACAGACCTCCCACTGCTTAAGTCACCTCAGCTGTACATTGGCTAAGGAAAGAGGCAAAGTATTTAGGCCACTGTCTTCTGAGAATTACCTCTGACTTATCTTTAATTTTTTATTTGTTTCTGTATTAGTACATTTTCATGCTGCTGATAAAGACATACCCAAGACTGAACAATTTACAAAAGAAAGGTTTAATTGGACTTACAGCTCCATGTAACTGGAGAAGCCTCACAATCATGGTGGAAGACAAGGAGGAGCAAGTAACATCTTACATGGATGGCAGTAGGGAAAAAGAGAGAGAGCGAGCTTGTGCAGGGGAATGCCTCTTTTTAAAACCATCAGATCTTGTGAGACTTATTCACTATCACAAGAACAGCATGGGAAAGACCCACCCCCATGTTTCAATTACCCCCCCACCAGGTCCCTCCTACAATACATGGGAATTCAAGATGAGATTTGGGTGGGGACACAGCCAAACCATATCATTGTGCCCCTGGCCCCTCCCAAATCTCATGTCCTCACATTTCAAAACCAATCATGCCTTCCCAACAGTCCCCCAAAGTCTTAACTCATTTCAGCATTAACTCAAAAGTCCACAGTCCAAAGTCTCATCTGAGACAAAGCAAGTTCCTTCCGCCTATGAGTCTGTAAATCAAAAGTAAGTTAGTTACTTATTAGACACATTGGGGGTACAGGCATTTGGTAAATACAGCCATTCCAAATGGAAGAAATTGGCTAAAACAAAGGGACTATTGGCCCCAAGCAAGTCCAAAATTCAGTGGGGCAGTCACATCTTAAAGTTCCAGAATGATCTCCTTTGACTCCATGTCTCATATCCAGGTCACGCTGATGTAGGAGGTAGGTTTCCATGGTCTTGGAAAGCTCCACCCCTGTGGCTTTGCAGAGTAAAGCCTTCTTTCTGGCTGCCTTCACGGGCTGGTGTTGTGTGTCTATGGTGTTTCTGGGCACATGATGCAAGCTGTCAGAAGATCTACCATTCTGGGGTCTGGAGGATGGTGGCCCTCTTTTCACAGATCCACGGAGTGGCACCCCAGTAGGAACTCTGTGGCGGGGGGGTTCCAACCCCACATTTCCCTTCTGCACTGCCCTAGAAGAGGTTCTCCATGAGGGCCCCACCCCTGCAGCAAACTTCTGCTTGGGCATCCAGGCATTTCCATACATATTCCAAAATCTAGGCAGAGGTTTCTAAACCCCAGTTCTTGATTTCTGTGCACTCACAGGCTCAACACCACATGAAAGCTGCCAAGGCTTTGGGCTTGCACCCTCTGAAGCCATGACCCGAGCTCTACATTGGCCCCTTTCAGCCATGGCTGGAGCAGGCTGAGACACAGGGCACCAAGTGCCTAGGCTGCACACAGGATGGGGACTCTGAGCCCAGCCCGTGAAACCACTTTTTCCTCCTATGCCCCTGGGCCTGTGATAGGAGGGGCTGCTGTAAAGACCTGTGACATGCCCTGGAGACATTTTCCCCATTGTCTTGGTGATTAACATTTGGCTCCTTATTACTTATGCAAGTTTCTGCAGCCGGCTTGAATTTCTTCTCAGAAAATGGGATTTTCTTTCTCTCACATTGTCAGGTTGCAAATTTTCCAAACTTCTATGCTGTGCTTCTCTTATAAAACTGAATGCCTTTAACAGCACCCAAGTCAAGTCTTGAGTGCTTTGCTGCTTAGAAATTTCTTCCACTAGGTACTGTAAATCATCCCTCTCAAGTTCAAAGTTCCACAGATCTCTACGGTAGGGGCAAAATGCTGCCAGTCTCTTTGCTAAAACATAACAAGAGTCATCTTTGCTCCAGTTCCCAACAAGTTCCTCATCTCCATCTGAGACCACCTCAGCCTGGATTTCATTGTCCATATCATTATCAGCATTTTGCTCAAAGCCATTAAACAAGTCTCTAGGGAGTTCCAAACTTTCCCACATTTTCCTGTCTTCTGAGCCCTCCAAACTTCCAATCTCTGCCTGTTACCTAGTTCCAAAATTGCTTTCACATTTTTGGGTATCTTTTCAGCAATGCACCACTCTATTTGTACCAATTTATTGTATTAGTCTGTTTTCACACTGCTGATAAAGACATACCCCAGACTGAGCAATTTACAAAAGAAAGAGGTTTAATTGGACTTACAGTTCCATGTATCTGGGGAAGCCTCACAGTCATGTCAGAAGGCAAGGAGGAGAAAGTCATATCTTACATGGATGGCGGCAGGAGAAAAGAGTGAGAGCTTGTGCAGAAGCTTGTCTCTTTCTAAAACCATCGTATCTTGTGAGACTTATTCACTATCATGAGAACAGCGTGGGAAAGAACCGCCCCCATGATTCAATTACCCCTAACCAGGTCCCTTCCCCAACACATGGGAATTCAAGATGAAATCTGGGTGGAGACACAGGCGAACTACACCAATTTCTATTTCTATTTTATTTATTTATTTTTGAGACAGGGTCTTGCTCTGTTGTCTAGGCTGGAGTGCAGTGGCGTGGTTATAGCTCAGTGAAGCTTTGCAATCCTCTCACCTCAGCCTTTTGAGTAGGGACTGCAGGTGCACATCAGCATGCCTGGCTAATTTTTTAAAGAAATTTTTTGTAGAGATGGAGTCTCATTATGTTGCCCAGGCTGGTCGCAAACTCCTGGGCTCAATCAATCCTCCTGCCTTGGCCTTCCAAAATGCTGGGATTGCAGGTGTAGCCACTGTGCTCAGCCTGATTTATCTTTTGATGGGCTTGTACTCAAGAGGGTCTGAGGCTACTGTAATTCCATTTCTCTTTAGCAAATGCAAGATGCTCTATTCATTTTGGTACAGTAAATCTTCACTCAATGTCAAAATAGGCCTTTAGAAACCAAGACTATAAGTGAAATAAGCTACTGCTGCCCTCAATTAACATTATTTTGTGATAACATTGATGAGAAAAGTATTGATTTTGTTACACATCATTCTGCTTAAAGTCACAGTTTCAAGATCCTATCTATGATGTTAAGTGAGGACTTATTATGTATCATTTGCCTTTTGAAAAACTATATTTCTAAACTCTTGTAACTTAGAAAAATTAATATATTTTGTTTAAGTTAATGATAGGCATCTGGAGGATGTGATAGTTTTTCAGAATATGCTAGGAGTTAACCATTTTTTAGTTGCCATGAAAATTCATTTTATCAAATCATTTATTTATTTGACAAATAGGTTTGAATGCCTTCTTTTTGCCAGATACTGTCCTGAAATGTCTTTCGGAATCTTCACTGTTTATTGTATAGCATAGACACTCCTGGGGAGAGGGCTGTCATGTGAACTTGCATGTCCTATTGTTTGTTTCAATCAGTTTTTATTTAACAGCTTAAAAAATGTCCTCTAGTCCCAGGTCCAAAAGCTTTAAAATATGACATTGTATCTCCTTCCATAAAAAGGTGGAGTCTGCCTCCCTATCCTTTGAATTCGGACTGGCATCGTCACTTGCGTTGGACAAGGTATATGGTAGTAGTGTTGATGTGCGAGTTTTGAGCTTAGATCATTGGAGGTCTTCCCCTTTCTTTTTCAGATCTCTGTGACTACTCTGTGAATTGGTCTGTACAGGCCCACTTGAGTACAGATGAGCCATTTCAGCTAAGCCTACAAGAAACTTCCAGCTAAACCTAGCCCAAATTGCCAACTTGCAGAATTGTAAGCTAAATAAATGACTGTAAGCCGTTAAGTTCTGAGGTGTTTTTTATGCAGGAAAAAGTAACTACTACAACATTGAAGCTAAATTGATACTTTTATTGTGTATATAGGATCTTACATTAAGATATAGGTAATTGGTATCAAAATAAAAGTGATTATTGATATGTATCTATCTCCAGATCTATATCTGTATCATCTATATCTATATTATCATTTTTATGTAACTATGTTTGTTTATATCTCTCTCCATATTAAGATGACTAGCTTGATCTGAACTGGAAATCACGGTCTAATGAATCTAATAAATAGCTGAAATGTGCGTTATCATAGGCACGCATTTAAATGATTTAATTTGCATTAGAATAAAGAGAGACTATATGGAGGGCATTTTGAAATGGACACCTTAGGAGAGAGATGGGGAAAACATTGTCTATTCTCCAGCCCTGTTTGATAGACAGTGTGGGAGCTGCATAGGCATTCTCCCTATTTCTGTGGAATATAATTTGATTTTGGTGCATGCATGATCGAAAGGAACATACCATTTGTGATGGTTAATTTTTTAGTGTCAATTTAACTGGATTATGGAATACCTAGACAGCTGGTAAACCATTATTTCTGGGTGTGTCTGTGAGGGTATTTTTGAAGGAGACTGGCATGTGATTTGGTGGGTTGAGTGGGTAAGATCACCCTCAATGTGAGTGAGCATCATTCAATTGCTGGAGCCAGATAGAACAAAAAGGCAGATGAAAGGTGAATTTTCTCTCTCTCTCCTGGAGCTGGGACATCCTTCTCCTGCCCTTGGGCATCAGAACTCTAGGTTCTCTAGCCTTTGGATTCTAGGACTTTCACCACTACCCACCTCCCACACCTCTGGATTCTCATCCTTTGGCCTGGGACAAAGAGTTACACCATCAGCTTCACTGGTTCTGAGGCCTTTGGGCTTGAACTGAGCCACACTCCAGAGTCACTGGTTCTCCAACTTGCAGACATCTTATTGAGGGATTTCTCAGTCTCCATAATTGTGTGAGCCAATTTTCCTAATTAATCCTCTCTTATCTATTTATATATATATTCTATTGGTTTTGTCTTTGTGGAGAGCCCTACTACATTTCTGTTTTTGATAACTTAAAGTTCATGCACCAGAAAGCCTTGCTTTAATTGAAGGCATCAACACAGGGGGAGTAGAAGGGTGTGACTCAAAAGCAGAGTTATAGGCAATGGAGGAGAGTAGAAGGAAAGAACAAGAGAGCCCAAGTGTGTCACAAAAAGTGACAAAAAATCACTGTGAGGGACTTGGTTGGGAGAGGTAAATAGAAAAATTTTTTAATATTCATATAAGCCTATTGGTTCTCATTTGCTCATGGATTTTGAAGATTTCAGGTCACTGTAATAACCAATCAATTACTACCAATGGTCCTTTTTAAGTTTTTAAAAATGTATGTTAGAAATTAAGCATGAAAAAATAGACTGTTAAGGGAAAAATATTAATAAAAATGATTCCCCTAATGCCAAATGATAATAGAGTTTTAGAAGTGAAGAAAATCTGAAGGCAAAATGTACAAACAGAAGCAAAATAGTCAGATTGCAAGGAAAGTGTACTTATCTGTCCCAAATGATATAGAAAATGAATTAGTGGAGAAACAATAGTATCATATTACACAGAAGTGCTGCATTTTTCAAAAGTTGCACTAAATATACTGTGATTTAATTTAGTTTCTTTTGAAAAATTTTAATTCATAATTGGAGTAATATTTATGACTATCGAGACTGAAGCATACTTTATGGAGTCAAATTTCTTCTGTTGAATTTTCCAGACTTAAGCTACCTCAGGATATAATTCTTATATTTAGAAAAAAATTAAAATGGCATTATCTTGGGGGAAGTGTTTACTCCAATTACATAAAGTTCTAGTTTTAAAAAAATTGCAAAAGATGAAGGAAAACTGCATCATTTGAATGGAACTCTATGATTTTGGGGTTGCACCAAATTTCCTTGATTTTATTCCTGCTTCATCAATTACTCCTTTTTGGTGCTCTTCTTCCTCTCAGCCCTAAATATAATGCTTTTCAAAGGCCGATCCTTACCTCTTTTATCTTCTTCCTTATTTTCTGTCTGATAAAGCTCATCTAATTTGACAGCTCAGCAATGAAGGTGACTCCCAATTCTTGACCTCCACTTCTGTACCTCATCTGAGTGCTTTCATTTCCAACTTCGTTGGCACCTTAGCTCTTGTAGCCCATCACCGTCGCAAATGCCAACCGTCCTAATGTGAATTGATCAACTTACCTTCACCACTCTTCTTCTTCCTTAACTTCCCCTCTCTTGATGAAATTGAATATCTATTATTAGCTACAATTAAAACCATAGACTTTGATTTCTCTCCTCTTTTTTTTACACCAAAACCAAAAGGTTGCCAGATTCTGAAGCATCTGTAGACCATGACTATCTTGCAGCTGTTCTTTCCTTTCTATTCTTTCCGCAAATACACTAATTCAGACATCAATACCTCTTACTAGGGCCACTGGACTAATCATTTCACTGGTAATTATTTGTATTCACATTTTAATTCATTTGTCCTCCAATTAATTTGACTGCAATATGTACTCATTTAAAACTTCAAAATGCTTCCCATGGCTCCTGAATAAATCCCAAATTCATTATCTCTGTTTAAGCTTTTTTATGAAGACCTACCATTCTAAGCCTATGTCTGACTGATTTTCTTTGAGTGCTATAGATCTAGTCAAACTCTTCTACATACTCTTTCTTGTGCATGTACAATGATTTCCTGTCTCTGTTCCTTTTCTCTTTGTATATTTTTGTAGTACTGGATATTTTTTCTTCCCATATCAAAATATTCAAATTATACTTTTCCATAAAAATTCAGCTCTGATATAATCTCTGTCATAGTACCTAAAATTTATCTATATCAGCTAAAATATATTAAGCATTTACTTTGTGCTAGATTCTGTGCTAAGTACATTATCTCATTTAATTATATAGCAAGATATTACTATTCCCATTTTGCAGATGAGGACATTGAGGCACAAAGAAGGTGAGTGATTTGTTCAAGATCACACAGCTAGTAAGCAACAGCATTGCTCATTTTACTTCACCACATGTCCCTTATCCTTTTTTTCCACTAAGGGCAATTCATGTCTCTCTTTCCCCAATTTCCATATATTTTTTTCTGTACTTTTACCTACTTCTGTTTTATTATACTTATTTATGTGTAGGTCTCTTCCAAAACTGGAGCAGAAACCATATTTGATTCATGTTGGTATCTCTCACAGTTCTTTGGGAAAGGCAGATGATTGATTAGTATAAATACACCAAGAAAATATATTGATGCCTATTTTGCATTGCCAAAAATAATTTAAGGGGCTTAAAATTTTTATAATGCAATTTCAAAAATGAAATAAGTGTAAAGAAAGGAAAAGGTAAAGCGAATTCATATACAAGATTGGTTCATAGCCACTATGTAGTGTGGTCTAGTATTATTTGCCAGAGGTTGTTCACAAAGTTTATGGTAAGCCAAGGCAAAAGAAGTACAGTCATTCATTTACAGTAGGCCCAATGTTCATGAGATGAAAATAGGTAAGTTACTGATGAGAAGCTCAATTATTCCTGACATAGGGCTTGAAAGACATTTGATAGGGTTTGGCTGTATCCTCACCTAAATCTTATCTTGAATTATAGTTCCCATAATCCCCACATATTGTAGGAGGGACTCAGTGGGAGGTAACTGAATCATGGGGGTGGCTACAGCCATGCTGCTGTTCTCATGATAGTGAGTGAGTTCTCACGAGATCTGATGGCTTTATAAGGGTTTTTTTCTCGCTTTGCTTGACACTTCTCCTTCCTGTTGCCATGTGAAGAAGGACGTAGTTGCTTCCTCTTCCACCATGATTGTAAGTTTCCTGAGGCCTCCCCAGTCCTGCAAAACTGTGAGTCAATTAAACCTCTTTCCTTTATAAATTACCCAATCATGGGTATTTCTTCAGAGCAGCATGAAAAATGAACTAATGAAACATTTTTCTAACGTGTCTTCATCAGGAAGATCTGTTTGATGTAGCAAACAGCATCCTCAACAACATCCTTATAGTAAAAGTCATGTGGGTTATTTTAAAAATGAGACTTATTCTCAGTGCTGCACTCTCAAGAATGATAGGCAAGTTACCATAGAATAGAAATAACCGTACAATAAATAGTCTTATTTCCAAAGTGGTAGAGAAGGCCACACCTAATTCAGGTGACAACTGTCTTGAACTGTTTCACACAAATTGTAGAGGGCACAATGATATACTTCACATATGATTTCTTCTTTCTCCTTTTTTTTTAAAACAGAAAATGAGAGAGCAATTCAGCGTTGTAGTGGGTTTCTCAAGATTCTTGGACGTTATTAGCTACATAGTGGGTCCTTGTTACCACCCTTCCACATAATAGAAGGAATGACAAATACTGTCACAGTATGATTATATATGTCTGTGATATCAAAACCATAATCACAGGTGTTGTCAGCAATGACAGTAGACAGTAACAATGACATATATATAATATATATATGTACCCATACTCATACATAAACATATACATACACAGGTATGCACAAACATACACATATTTCAATACATATTCAGCATTACTTTGCAAAATAATTTATCACAAGCTACTTAAATTTGGCTTTCTTCTCTAATAAGACCTAATCCTTTTTGTCATATGTAATTGTCACTATTAATGATTATTTTGCTTTTGAGATGATGAGACATTCCTGCAAATAAAGAAACTTCTTAACAAATTACTCTTTAAGAGTAAATAGGAAATTGTGCACACTGACTTCAAAAAAACCCTTCAATTTCCTACCTGGTGTTTACTGTCAAAAAGCACAATGGGCATTCAAACAGGTTCTTGTAAGAAAAAAATTGTGTTTGTTTTGTCATACTTTTTCCATTAATTTAAAAACCAGTGAAAGCCTGTAAACACTGGGATGTGCGAAAATAACACCCAATTTTGAGTTTTCAAAATGCTCTTGGGAAGCACATTTGATGGATAATTGCAAATGCTTTGTGAAAGAGCTTCAGAACTGCGTGAGCTTCCGGATTAAGGATGTATCATTTTAGAGCACAACAAGTCTTTTTTATGCTTTCTCACACTCTTTGTTTGATGGGCCTCATCAACCTATGCTAGTGGTGAAAACCAATTTGCTCAGTTGAACAGCTCTATAATGCTTGTTAGTTAACTGTCTCCTAAAAATCATGAAGAACAGTTAAACATTTCATGAAGTTCTAGAAATTAACGTATCCTAAAAGTCTAGAAATTAGTCCAAACAACAACAAAATAGCACCTTATGTAAGCATGGTTTTTGTGAAACTTGTGATACTTACACATTGATGGGGGAATTTTGGATTGGCGTAACCCAGTTAGAAAGCATTATAATATTATATAGCATGCATTGTCATCTAGCATATGGCGTATATGGAACCATAAATGTCCATTCTCTTCAGGAGAACAATTTTTTCCTTGATAGTCGTCCCTAGATTTGGTTTGATGACAAATCTAAACCTCTGCATATATTTCTCATATGATTTAGTACTAACTTCCATCATGAGGCTTTGAGCTACTTGAAAGCATGAATGTGTGTGTGTGTGTGTGTGTGTATAACTACTGTGTGTGTATATATATATTTATTTAGTATACATATATACTAGTTATATATATAACTAGTATATATAAAAATAACTACTGAATAATGGCAGCCATTATTCAGTAGTTATTTTTTCACTAACCAGTGTGATATGTACTTTACATATATTATTTATTTTTATAATACTTCTGTTGTTTGGTAGATATTGTTACACCACCTTCAGACATGATAAAAGTTGACCTCAGAAAGATTAATTTAGACACATTACAGCTAGCAGCTGACAAAATCCTGAGATTACAGCATGTGTAACTCTGACTCCAAAGTGTAAAAGCCTCCACTACTGAACTCTTGATTTTGTTGTTGTTGTTGTTTGTTTTTTACAGGTTGACTAGTATTTGAGGTTACTTGTACACAGATCTTACGTCCACAGATGTGGATCAAAGAACATTTAGAGTTGTCACTCATAGTCTGGATCACATTTAAAGAGGCTGTTTATATGCCATACAAACTTTCTGAATGTGAAAATTCTCTCATGATTTCCCAGCCATTTGTCCATTTCTCAGAGCTTGTCTGTGCTTTCCTTTCCAAGACCATAGGATAGGAAAGTTTGTCATGTGTGCACAGTATGTTCCCTATTCAGGGTTCTGAACTGTGTTGCAGTGTGGGCTGCAGCTCTGTCACCCACACTCTGTATCCTATGTTCTTTGGCTGCTCAGTAGGGAGAATTTTTCTCTTGCTGATAAATCTATAGATCACAATAAAATTTCTCTTCCTTTTACTCTTGGACCACAGCCATTAATAGTTCAGCAGAACCTCACTCAGAACTTCCCCATAGTCAGTGCTCATGCTGTCCTTTGCTCCTTCCTGATACCACCTTTTCTTAAGGCCAGCAGCTCAGAAGGCCATCAGGTAGATGCAAAGTAATGTTACAGGCTGAGCATCAGAAAGGATCCTTCCACTAAAGAAGTGAAATAAATGTTACCAAGACATACTTGTGTAGTTAAGTGCAGTTGGTAAGTAGAGGAACTTTGAAGAGTCCAAGCAACAGGCCATTTATAGCAATAATCTCATTAATCTTCACAGTAGCCTTATTGTTTAACTGTTCACCACAACACTGGCTGTGTTGTGGTGTTAACTTGTTTGTTCATTTTATTTGCTTTATGTTATTCCATTAAATGAATATTACACAATTTATTTGACAATTCTGCTGTTGATAGACATTAGCATTATTTCCTATTTGGGCTTTTTATATATTTTTTTATTATACTTTAAGTTCTAGGGTGCATGTGCACAATGTGCAGGTTTGTTACATATGTATACATGTGCCATGTTGGTGTACTGCACCCATTAACTCATCATTTACATTAGATATAGCTCCTAATGCCATCCTTCCACTCCCCTAGAACTAGAAATACCATTTGACCCAGCCATCCCATTACTTGGTATATACCCAAAGGATTATAAATCATGCTGCTAAAAAGACACATGCACACGTATGTTTATTGTGGTACTATTCACAATAGCAAAGACTTGGAACCAACCCAAATGTCCAACAATGATAGACTGGATTAAGAAAATATTTGAACATTTATAAATTATACAGCTATAAAATTCTTGCATATGTCTGTTGGTGGATATATATATGCATTCATATAGGTATTAAAATAAATACTTTAGATACATTTAACAGAGAACAATTCATGAACAGGGCAGTAATCAGAACAAGTAGTTCAGAGAGCTTTGCCCAGCAGCATGAGCAGTGAACTTTTTTAGGCCAAGCGCAGAAACAAAGGAGAGAAATCATCTGATTGGCTACAACTAGGCATTTGCCTTATTTGATTACAGTTTGGTCAGTTGACTGACTGTGATTGGCAGAAGCTGTTCAGTTGTCTGTCTGTGATTGGCTGAAACCTGGCTGTTTGTTACTGCTAAGTTAGGCTTCAGTTTGTTTACATACTATGTTTTATTGTAGTTTGCTATAGAAATTCAAAGTATGAAGATAGCCTCAGGCTAATGGACTCCTGCCAATTTTGCTTTAATGATTTCCCCCTTTTGGTCAGCCTCTCAAAACCTTCAACATTGACACCACTCTCTGTTACCATCCTCATGGACTTGTTTGGTCTTAGTATGGAATTCACAAGTCAGGGTGTCAGGTCAATTGATTGATGCTTTATGTTTTCCTTGTGTTTTTGTTGTTCTAACCAGATTGAGACCATTTGATGCATAGTGGATGGCTGCATACAAGCATTTAAGACTCGTGATACAGTGTACCAGGGAGACTGCTATGATGACTATCAGGAGGATAATGAAAATTAGGGTTAGGAATTTGTGTAGAAATTGTTGAATTGTCTTTCCCTTTAATTTTCTTATGTGGTTTCTGGCAAAAAAAACCCTGCAAAACCCTCACTACAGTTTTTGCCTGCTGTCAGATTTAAACAAACACTGTGAATATATGAATCTAAAAGCCTAACACTATGGAAAGAATCAGATGTGCAATTTGAACAGTAGTTGCACTTGGAATATGAATGAAATTTGTTATAGGATAAACTAGAGGATCTCTAAGACCATGTAGGGATTTAGGTTTAATATGACATATTCATCATTCAGTTAAATTTCCTATGGAAGCTATCAATTGTGAAATTATAATCATAGCATTATCTTCCCATGCATAAACAGAATAGTGGTGCAGGAAAAAGAAGAAAAAGAGTAAACATTTCATGATGACAGAGGAAAGAAGTCTTGATCTGTGATCCTGGGAAAGCTGTCCACATGTGGGATGTCACTTGCTTCTGGGAGGAAGCTCTCTGATAAGTTGAGGTCTCCAACAGGAGTACACTCCTGAGTCTGGAGGGGCCCTCTTGAGTTGAGAGATATGGACCCCAGGCTTGAGGCTTTGACGTTTTGCTGATGTGTGGGTGGTGAGAATACAGTATGATCACTTCCAACAGGGTGAAAAGGCAGTCTTTCTCTGGTGTCATTCCCAAAAGACGCAGTCTTTAAGTCTTAGTTTGTTAAATATCTGGTTATCGTTTGTGGGTCACAGAAGGCTCCTTTTAACTGATGAAAATATACATTGGCATAATACATTAAAGCCTTGCAACACTGAATCATGTCAGAGTTTATAAGAGCAGGAGATACAGAAGGTTTTAATATTAGGTACATAGATCTCCCAGTAACTATTTCATAAGGGGTTAATTTGTGTTTTCCAGTAGGGATGGATATGATTTCCATCAAGGCCAATGATAATGTCTTTAGTAAAACTATCTAGTTGATTCAGTTAACTTTGCCAATTTCAATTTTTAAATGCCACTTGTCCTTTCAACTTTCCCAGAAGACTGAATATGATAGGGATAATGGTAATGTTTGTAATAACTCATTTAACTGTTTTATAACTTTTTCAGTGAAATTAGTACTTCTATTGCGGAAGATTTCTCCAGAATGCCTCCAGTTGCCAAAAACATATTTTCTTTTTCCCCTAATTAATTAATCAATTTATTTCTAATTGACAAATAAAAGTTGTACAGATGCTGTGTATAACATGTTTTGAAAAATGTACAGATCGTGGAATGACTTAATAGAGCTAATTAACGTATGCATTGCCTCACATATAGTAATTCCTTATTACCCATAGTTTCCCTTTCTGTGGTTTCAGTTATCTGTGGTCAACCATGGCCCAAAGATATTTCATAACTAATTTTGCACTTTGGGCTCTTGTGAAGTAAAACAAGGGCTACTTTAACACAAGTGCTTTGTTACTGTTACTGTTGATCTTGGTAGCCAATACAGCTACTAAGTGACTAATAGCAATTGGGCAGGATGAAGTGCAGTGGTACAATATTTCATCATGCTACTCAGAATGGCATGCAATTTAAAACTTATGAATTGTTTATTTCTGAAATTTTCCATTTGTGTTACAATGCCTAGGTCATTCACCTCACTTCATCTCATCACACAGGCATATAATCATCTCATACAATCATAAGATGAAGAAGGAAGAGTACAATATAGTAAGATATTTTGAGATAGAGAAAAAGCTACCATATTTATATAACTTTTATTAAAGTATATTGTCATAATTGTTCTATTTTATTGTTAGTTATTGTTGTTAACCTCTTGCTGTGCCTAATTTTTAAATCAAACTTTACCATAGATATATATGTATAGGAAAAAACATAGTGTATATAGGGTTTGATATTATTTCTAATTCTGGACATCCAGTGGGGGTCTTGGAATGTATCTTTCATGAATAAATGGAGACTACTGTACTTATCTTTTTTTGTGATGAGAATGCTTAAAATCTACTTTCAGTGATTTTTAAGAGTACAGTACATAAAGAAACACATTTTCCAATAATCTTTTAGTTATAGTAATAGCATAGACCTTCTTGCAGGGGAAAACTTCTATCCAATCAGAGAATGTACAGGCTATTTCAAGAGCATTTTGATATCCCATTGAGGGTTGAAAATGGAATGAAATCCATCTGTAAGTATCAAATGATTTAGCAGGTAGTGGAAATGTAACACCTGAGGTTTTACTGTTTTACCAGGATTATGGGTTTGGCAAACTAAGTATTGTTTATACATCATTTAAAAAATTTTAGAACAGTCAATATACTGATTTTTCTCATAATTTGTATGATTTTATCTACTCTATGCAGAGTACAGACTTTTTTTTAAATGAAAGCTTTAAGGACTCAAGAATGATAAGGTGGCTATCTGGGCCCTCTCTGGGTCTTTTCTTAACAGGAAATTTACATCCTTTCAGATACCAACTTTGTTTTTCAACAATCAGGTGCATAGCACTATTTATTAAATAGATCATCATAGATGCTTTGACTTGGATCAATCTTATGAAATTCATTCAAATTGCATGTTCTGACAGAAGGAAAATCTATCAAGGCATTTTCTTGGTATTCAATTAATTCTTATTCTGCCTGATGTTAGGTTAGCAGTTTTATGAATCAGTTAAGAATTCCCAGATTTCCGGGAACAGTCTAATGGTATGATCTGAAAGTTATCAGAAATCTGTACAGTTATCAAACGCCTTTCAATGAATCTTATCAAAGATAAAACACTTTGGGTTTATAGATACTAGCAATAGCTTTCAGGAAAGTATCAGAGTAAAACAATTAACTATTTGTGGATAACAAGAGTTAAAACAGCCATAGTTAAAGATCTGACTAGAGCTCATTATAATGCAACTGACAAGGAAATTTTGTTATTTCTGTGACATACAATATTTTTAGATAACTAGAATTATGACTGATAGCATTATACCAGGACTATCAGATCTCTAGGTGTTTCATACAATTTCTGAAACATGTATTCATGACACATCCAATATGACTTAAAGGAGGTTCAGAATCACTTATTTGACAATATTTCCCATGCATTTTAACATATTATCAAATAAGTCTAATTGGTTAAAAATCCCTGCTTTTAGAAGAGCAGAAAATAAATTTATTTGAGAGATTCCAGGGGCCCATATGAAAGCTTCCAAAGTTAGTTCAAAGTCAAAAGGTTTTAATTTATAATTTATCAAAAATGTCAAAAATGGAAATTGTCAAAAATGTCAAAAAGTTTAAAACATTTGATTAAAATAGGATCACAGGTCACTGTGAATCAATACTTATTCATTTAATTAGAGTGATAATTAAAAGACCTCAAAAGCAAATACAGAAAGCCACATAGTTGTAGGAAAAACCTTAGATTTTATTAAGTAATCAAAGACTTAATAAGGACAACGTGAAGCACAGGAAATTATCTTCATAAATATATAATCTTAAAAATCAAAACATAAGCAGAATTTTTGTTCCCTAAGCCAATTACTTAAAAGGTAAAGGAAAACCTTATACAATTTCTTATTGAAAGCAGACCAGAAGTCCAGGAAAGCCTTACTGTTTTAACAGAGAGAACCAAATTTTAGTTTTATGTCAGTTTGCTTTTGATAGTAATGCTCAATTTCAAAAACATGCAAACAATTTCCTTCAAATCTTAGCCAGCTTGATCACACATAAAGTTCCTTTCCCAAGATTTGTCATATAAACTTTCTATAATTTTCTTATATACATTCAATTTTTGTCCTATATTTTTCTCTTTTCTTATTGTGCAACAGCCAATCATTCTATTTTAACAAAAATTACTTTTTCCCTTAACAAAACAAAGCACATCCTCATGACTTATAGTTTTCCTTACCAAAAACACATTTTGCCTTCCTTGTGAACTTGCATAAAATGTTGTTTCCCATATTATTTCTATGAATTTTAGTTACTTATGTCAATTATTAACCCTTAATAACCTTAATTTCCAGTGAAAGCTAAGAAGCAAGCAATTGTAAACTGCCTAGTGTATACCAACATTGTGTAATTTAACACCACCATTTCATAATTCTAGAAGCATCTTCTTCATCATAGTACACTTTTCAATGTGCCACAGGACATGCTTACTAATAGACACACCTATCTTTAGTCTCTCTGTAATAAGAAGCTGTAAGGAAGGCAATAGTTTACCTCTATTGTCTTATTTTTTTTTTGCTAGGCCTAATAATTAAATTGTTTGTACTGATTTCTCTCAGCCTCAACGCTGCATTCTGGATAAGAATGTTAAAATCTTCTGGTATAGAAAGAACATTTTTCACATGAGAATTTTATATGTATTCAGCTCATTTATTTTTAACAATTGTGCTTGGATTGCTCATAAAAATGAGGCATTAAACAGGTAGCCATCATTTTAAGTTATTTTTCTTGCTGACAAATTTTGTAATATAAAAATAACATACAGGCATTTTACCAGTAACCCTCAGTAGAAAAAGTTGTCTGCATTATACTTAATATTGAACTCTGAAGACGTATCTGTTTTATTCAAACTGATGAACTGAATATTATTTACTAGAGTAATAATTAAAAGACTTATCTAAGGTCATGTGAACTGGAAAAACATTTTGGTTTGGTTTCTATACTTAATTTATATAAGGGCTTATTTTCCGTTAAGCCAGTTAACAGAGCTTTTTTTTTTTTTTTTTTTTTTTTTGAGACGGAGTCTCTCTCGCTTGGTCGCCCAGGCTGGAGTGCAGTGGCGGGATCTCGGCTCACTGCAACCTCCGCCTCTCGGGATCAAGAGATTCTTCTGCCTCAGCTTCCTGAGTAGTTGGGATTAGAGGCGTGTGCCACCACGCCCGGCTAATTTTCCTATTTTTAGTAGAGACGGGGTTTCACCATGTTGGCCAGGCTGCTCTTGAACTCCTGACCTTAGGTGATCCACCTGCCTCAGCCTTCCAAAGTGCTGGGATTACAGGTGTGAGCCAACGCGCCTGGCCACAGCTTTAAAAAAAAAATTTAATTAATTTTGTCAATACTGTGCAGAAATAGAAAAATACCACGCACACATGCATATGTACATACATACATAAATATAAACATACAGGCTTTCATTCAAAAATTTTAGCCATGTGTTAGGTAAAATAACACAAAACTCACTAATTCATTAAAAAAAATCTCTGAATCCTTTTTTGTTTTTCTGGTTGATGGAACAGGGTTATCCATCTAGATAGCTAAAGTTTTTACTAATATATCTGAAAAAGAGCTTTAAGATTTTTCATTTGAATTTTATGAGGATTCTTATAAAGAGGCAGTGTTTTGATTCGTTTAGTCTTTTAGAAGTTCCTGCATGACAGTCAAAAATACATTCCATTCTATTAGAGGTGTCCTGCATCCTTTCTTTTTTTATTTATTTTATTTTTTAATTTTTTATTTATTATTCTTTTTTGAGATGGAGTCTCGCTCTGTTGCCCAGGCTGGAGTGCAGTGGCACGATCTTGGCTCACTGCAAGCTCCGCCTCCCGGGTTCACGCCATTCTCCTGCCTCAGCCTCCCAAGTAGCTGGGACTGCAGGTGCCCACCACCACGCTGGGCTAATTTTTTGTATTTTTAGTAGAGACGAGGTTTCACTGTGTTAGCCAGGGTGGTCTCGATTTCCTGACCTCGTGATCCACCCGCCTCGGCCTCCCAAAGTGCTGGGATTACAGGCGTGAGCCACCGGGCCCTGCTGCATCCTTTCTTTTTTAAAGCGCCTCTCAAGTTAAAGCTTCCTCATTGTGGCCACCGTAATTCTAAGTTTTCCATAGTAAGGCTAACCATTTCCCCCAAAATACATGGTTTCTGAAATCATCTTTATTGTACATAAAAGTTGTCAGTGTCCCAGAAAAAAGAGTCCCAGACTTCTGAAGCACCAGACTCTTCAGATTTGGAGAAACCTACTTTCAAGGAGGAGGAACCTAGTTATTTATTAGATTGAATCCAATTGCAAATTCTGTTCTGTAAAAGAATTGTTCAAATAAAGTCTGGAGCTCAAAATGCAGATTTGCAGACCTTTGATCTGAGAGGAAACTCATCCTTGACTTCCAATTTAGGCAAGAAAGCAATGCGCCCGGTGGTTTCAGTGGGTAGCTTTGCTCAGTCACTTCGTGCTGTAATGCCAAACTGTTAAAAGAAAAACTTTAGAGAAATTAAATTTAATAGCGTTTATTTGGGCAAAGAATGATTCATGATTGGGCAGCACTCAGAACCAGAAGAGGATCAGAGTTCTGCCCAGCAGCATGAGCAGTAAGCTTTTATAGGCTGAGCAGGGAAGCAAAGTAGAGAAATCACCTGATGGACTAGCTAAGCATTTGCTTCTTAGGCACGCTGTGATGAGACATTTGTCTTATTTAGGCACAGTCTGATTAGTTGGCTGCCTGTGATTGACTGAGGCTCAGCTGTTTGTGATTGGCTGAAACCTGGCTATTTCTTACAAAAAAATGCTACTAAGTTACGTTGTGCTTTTTAGTGTAGGAACTCAAATTAAAGAGACAGCGTCAGGCTGATGGCCTCCTGCTTGTTTTATTTAACATTGGCTTATATTTAGGAGTGTTATTGCTAGTCATGGTATGTTAAGTTTAACCTTTACATATATTGTCAAACAATTTTTCTGAGTGACTGTATCAATTTAATCACTATCATCCTTTTATGATAGTTCCCAGTGCTGCTCCTCAATAGCATGTGGCATTGTCAGTCTTCTTAACTTTAGTTCTTTGGTGGCTGTGTACTTCATCTTTTTGTGGCTTTAATTTGCATTTCCCTATAACTAATAAAGTTAAGCACCCTTACAAATGTTTACAGACCATTTTTATATAATAAGAGGTTTTATTTTTCTTTCTTTTTGTAAAGTGCTTCTTCATGTCTTTGTTTCCTCCCTTTTGGCTGTTTGTCTATTACTGAATGATTTGTAGTTCTTTACATATTGTGGATACAAACGTTTTCTTGGGTATGTGTGCTGCAAATATCTTCTCTTATTGCCTATTTACTTTTTTGTTACTTTTGATAACCAGAAGTTCATTGTCTTAATAGGGTCCGATTTATCATGTTTTTCTTTAAATATAGGGATTATTGTGTCATTTTAAAAGAACCTTTGCTCATATCAAGATCATGAAGCTATTATCTTCTAGATGCTTTATTGTTTATCTTTTACTTTTAATTCTACTATTCACTTGAAATTGATTTTTGCATATAGTCAGAAGTTGGGGTCAAGTTTCTTTTTTTCCCCATATGTCTATCTCACTGACTCAGCACCATTTATTGAAAAGACTGTACTTTTCAGCCAGGCGCGGTGGCTCACGCCTGTAATCTCAGCGCTTTGGGAGGCTAAGGGGGGCAGATCAAGAGGTCAGGAGTTCAAGACCAGCCTGGCCAACATGGTGAAACCCTGCCTGTACTAAAAATACAAAAATTAGCTGAGCATGGTGGCACGCTTCTGTAATCCCAGCTACTTGGGAGGCTGAGGCAAGAGAATTGCTTGAACCCACGAGGCAGAGGTTGCAGGGAGCCGACACTGCGCTACTGTACTCCAGCCTGCGTGACAAAACAAGACTCCATCCCCCGCCCCCACAAAAAGAGAGAAAAGACTGTACTTTTCTGTCACTCTTCAGTACCACTTTTATCATAATTCAAGGGTTCATGTATGTGTGGATCTGTTTCTGGACTATATTTTCTATTTCTTTATTAATTTAGCTACCCTTGGACAAATTCCACATAGTCTCTATTACTGTATCTTCAAAAGTAAGTCAAAGTCTGGTACAAAAATACTTACTCTTTTTTTCTTCTTTTCCAATTTTGACTTACCTGGTTTTAGCTTCTTATATTTACAAAGAAATCTTAGGATTCATTTGTCAATTTCCACATACATGCACAAACCCTCCTGAGATTTTGATTGTGATTGAATTGAATTTATAGTCCAATTTGGTGAGAACTGATATATTTACAATATTATTTTCTAATCATGAACATGATGTATTTCTCTGTTTGTTCAATTTGTGTTTAGATTTTCTTAATGGTACTTTATGGTTTGCGAGAAGTATCCACATTTGTTAGCTTTATTCTCTGATATTTAATATTTTTGATGCTACTGTAACTGGTTTAATTACAACATATTATTTCACATTCTTTGGTTGTTATATTGGAATACAATTGATTTTTGATAATGGCCTTTTATCCTGGAAACTTGCTAAACTCATGCATTAATTCTAATAGGTTTTCTGTAGATTCCTTTAGATATTCCACTTAAACCATCATATTATTTGAAAATATTGCAAATCTTCATTCCCAATCTCTTTACCATTTATTCATTTAGTCTAATTTCACTGTTTGAAAGCTTCAGCACAGTGTTAAATAAAAGTGCTGATAGTGGGCATCTTTGTGTTATACTCAGTCTCAGAAAGGAAGCTCTCGCCATTTCACCATTAGCGTTTGCTGTACTTTCTTTCAGAAAAACAGGTATCTTTTATCAGATTAAGCAAGTTTCTTTCCTTCTCTAGTTTTCTAAGGGTTTTTTCCCCATGAACTGATATTAAAATTTATAAAATACTCAAGCGTAACTTTCTGTTTATTCTGTTAATGTGGTGAAAATATGGTTTTTTGCTTTATTTTGTTAATGTAGTAAAATGCACTGATGATTTTTGATGTAAAACTGACCTTATATTCTTGTGTTGCTGGCATAAACTAGACTTGTTTTTTTGAAATATGATATAAACACACATAAACAACACACACACATCTTTAGAGTTAACATGCACACATTAACACATTGAGTCATGTGAGATATATATAAATTCAATGTGTTAATACTTTTGTGTAGTATTTTTGAATCTATATTAATAAATGAGATTAACCTGTTTTTTTAAATTATAGAGTTCTTTTTTTTTTTTTTGAGACGGAGTCTTTCTCTGTCGCCCAGGCTGGAGTGCAGTGGTGTGATTTCAGCTCACTGCAAGCTCCACCTCCCAGGTTCATGCCATTCTCCTGCCTCAGCCTCCTGAGTAGCTGGGACTACAGGCGCCCGCCACCATGCCCGACTAATTAATTATAGAGTTCTTATCAGATTTTCTGTCAAGGTTATCATGGTCTTGTAAAATGAAATTGGAGCTATTAAGGACTTTTAAATTCTCTAACAGTGTTTTTACCAGTTGGTGTCATTATTTTATTATATACTTTATATGTTTTATAAGCTTTCTGGACCTAAAGGTCTCATGCATTTGTGTGAGCGTGGGAGATGTTAAAAAAATATATTCAAAACTACAATAGATAGGACCATTCAGATTTTCTATTTCTTGGGGGTCAATTATGGTATGTCATGTTTTCCTAGAAATTTGTCCCTACATCTCAATTATAAAATATATTGACAGAAATATATTATAATATTATATTTGTAATGGTTTTAAGAGTTATAGCCCTGCCCTATTTTCCACTTTGACTCTTGGTTATTTATGCTATCTTTTTATAATTCTCTTCAGAAATCTATTAACTTTATATTTTTTTCAATGGACCAGCTTCTACTTTGTTGATCACATACTTTATGTTTGTTCTTTATTTCTTTATTATCTGTTCTTTATTTTTTTCTATTTACTTTGGGTATAATTTACTGGGTTTAGGAACTTCTTGAGATGGATGCTTAGGTCATTGATTCTTCAGTCTTCTTGAGCTAGCAATAAAGGAAGGACCATACGACACCTTAACTTCATTTATCTCCCTTCTCTCCTCCGTATGCTATTGTTGTTGTGTATTCTATTGCAAATAAATACTATAATAGTAATAGTAAATACTGTGCTTTTTGTTTCTATAATTCCCTAGAATCTGGGCTATCCCTGTGACTTGCTTTGACTAATGGAGTGTGACAGAATGACGTTGTGCAACATCCAAATCAGGACTTAAGAAACTGTAGGCAGCCATCATGCTGTGAACCCAAGCTGTGTGGAGAGACTAAGTGGAGGTGAATGGAGTCAGTTCAGTCAACAGCCCTACCTGATATTTCAGTCCATAACTAGCCCTGTGTGTCAGCCCTGTGAACAGGTCGTCTTGGACTTTTCACCCCAGTTGAGAATAATGACTACATCCTCAGCTGATAGCACATGGAACAGAGGAACTACCTAGCTTAGCTGGGCCCATATTGCAGAATTGTGAGAGATCATGAAAAGTTGTGTTTTTTTTATAACTATACATTTATTTAATAAAAATTTCAGTAATATTATTGCATATTTTTTCAATGCTCTTTACAGGTATTATGGCAGATTATAAATAAATGCTCAGAGGGTTTCCCTCTACTCACTCTTATAACTGAGATGGGTTAGGGTCTTTCAGGAATAAACAACACAAGTTCTTTCCAGAAAAACTAGCACAATAAAAGAAATATTAGCAAAGTGCACACACACCTCCTTTTTCTGGAATGCTCTTTACTTTTTCCATCTGCTACTGTCTGCAATGCCCCCTGGAGTCACATCCCTCATGAGGCCCATTCCCCAGCACTGGAATTGGGCTAGGAAGGGGGAGCTGGGATAAATGAGCCACTTTTTCCTTTGTACTCCCAATATACTTTTTATGGAGCTTTAATATAGGACCTTTTTTATTTTAGTTTGTAATTGCAGTAGTTGTTTACACCTTTCTATTCTCTGGCAGACTGGGATCTCCTTAAGGACAAAGATTACCTTCTTAACTTTGGTATCTGTCTTAATCTATTCATTCAGGCTGCTATAAGGAAATGCCATAAAATCAGTGGATTATAAACAACAAGCATTTAATTCTCACAGTTCTGGAGGTTGGGAAGTCCAAGATCAAAGTGCTAGCAGATTCAGTACTTTGTGACTTAAAACAAATGCAACCTTTCACAGTTTACCTGAAAGGAATTTTCCAGATTAACTCTGAAATGTGTTTGTTTTAAGCCACAAAGTTTTGATGTGGTTTGTGATATTTATAGATTACCAAAACAAAAACCTTCATTAAGCATTAAATGAATTAATAAATATATGACTTTATAAATAGTGATGGGTGTATGGTGATTGCCTGGATAAGTTTCTGTCAATTCTTTATATATTAGGAAGAAAAAAGCCAATGTTGATTCATGAAAGGAACAGTGAATACAAATTGGTTGAACTACTGCAAAAAACTAGAAACTCTTGGAAAGATTTAGAGCTAAGTCAATTACATTACTCCTTTGAATATGAAGCTGTCATGTAAATACAGACTTGTCACAAATGCATTTGTTATTTCCTAATATTCTATAAGAAGTAAGCACCATTAGTGACTTAGGCCACCTACCTGGCACATAATATAAAACCAGAAGTGAGCATGGGTGGGCATTGTTTATTCTGGAGTTTAGCTATAATTTTGAGTCTCTATTTTTAATTAAATTGCTCAAAACCAAAACCTCTTCACCTTCAAGACACATGTCAAATCTTCATACTTATAAATTATCATAAATGTATAGATTTTCATTGTAAAGGAGGAAACTATTCAGTTAAAAGTGTCTGCCCCACCTTCCATTAACAATCTTCCCAAATTACCTACAGGAAGAGTTTTTATGTTTTTTTATAAAATCACAAAGAAGATATTCCGTAATCATTGCTTAAAGACAAAAATTGACATAAGAAAGAAGGTAATTTTCATTTTTTAGTGGGGAGGGAAAAAATTTAAAAAAGGAGACTGGCAGGAAAAAAATGCTGGGTCTTTAGCATTTAAAAAATATTCTAGGTAAATTTTCATGGCATGCCCCAATTTCCTTCACTGCCACAATTGCCTTTTGCATAAAGAAATACTGAGTTTTTTTGATAAGGTTACAAACAGGTTCTTCCAATTTTCCTTTCTCTGTATTGTAAAAGCAGTGCACTTTTTAACAGTGACACTCTTCATACTTTATATTCTTCTCATTTTAAAGATGAAGAAAAGTTCAAGGAACCAACGGAATATCAATAGTTATTTGACATCATAAAAGACTAAAAATTTCAAGAAAATAAACATCAAAGCCTTTATTATTTTTGATGAAATCTATTTCACTTCCTACAAGTAAGCCAATACTAGGACACATGTGATTTTTAGCATTCAAATACTCGCTGATATATTTCAGCATGTATTGCCTAACAACAAGGACATTCTCATCCATAAACAAAATACAATTATTATACTATGTAAATTTAACACTGACAATTCTATTATCTTATGTATAGTTCATATGCAAATTTCTCCAGTTGTCTCAATGGTGTCTTTTAAAATATTTTGTTGTTGTCTTATTTGATTCAAGATCCAATCAAAATCATACATTACATTTTGTTTCATTAGTCTCCTTAATCTAGCATAATTCACCACCCTTTTTATGATTTTTATGATACTGGCATTTTTGAAAGCATTTGAGTAGTCATGTTGAAAAATGTCCCTCATTTTGGATTTTTTTCCTCATGATTACATTCAAGTGAAACTTTTTTTGTAGAAATATTATCTAGGTGATCTTGTGATTTCTGTGTCTCACTGATTGCTAAATTACACCGTTTGGGTTAATTGATATCTTCCAGACTTTTGCATTGTAATTAATATGTAGCCTGTAAAGTGATACATTGACACAATGAATATCTTGTTCCCCAACATTTCTATACTCATTGGTTTTCTTGTCTGAGTCAATAATTATTATGGTTAATGCAATACAGTGATTTTCTATTTTTATAGCTTGATGGATTTTGCCACCTTTTAGGTTGAGTTAAGGCAGTACATGCGTTTTATTTAGGATTGTTTAGTATTCCTACCACTTACTAGTAATATCCCAAATTTCTTTTGGAAAACCACTACTTTCCTATTCTTCTCCATGTGATTTGGAGTTCCCCTCCACTTTTAAGGATGGGCCAAAATGACAGTCTAATCTCACCTCTCTGGCCATGACGAATGTTTCAAGATTGGCACCTGACCCCCTAAACACTGATAAGATCAGCAACAATAGATTTTCTGAGACTCCTGCAAAAGTGAAGCAAGCTCTCTCTTTCATAGGAATTACCAGGGATAACCATCATTCTTTCTCAGAAACCTCATCCTATGTATCTTAATTGTCTAGTTGACCACCGTAATGAGCTGGACTGTGCCCCTGCAAAATTCATATACTGAAGTCCAAACACCTAGTACTTCAGAGTTTGACTGTGTTTGGAGAGAGAATCTTTAAAGACATAATTAAGATCACTAGAATGAGTCCTCATCCAATATGACTGGTGCTTTAATAAAAAGAGGTTAGTCTCTCTCAACAAGTTGAGTATAGAATAACTATACCTCAAAATGATAAAGACCAGATATGACAAACCCACAGCTAATATCATACTGAATGGGGAATAATGGAAAGCCTTTCCCGTAAGATATGAAGCAAGATAAGGATGCCCACCCTCACCACTACTATTCATTGTAGTCCTGGAAGTCTTAGCCAGAGCAGTTAGGTGAGAGAAATAAAGGACATCCAAATTAGAAAGGAAGAAATCAAATTATTCTTGTTTGCAGAGACATGATCTTATAACATCCTGGACTTCACTAAAAGACTCTTAAAACTGATTAATAAATCCAGTAAAGTTGCAAGATAGAGAATCAACATACAAACATCAGTAGTATTTCTATATGGTAACAATAGTTAATTTAAAAAAAATCAAGAAAGCAATCCCCTTTACAATAACCAAAAAAAAAAAAAAAAAAAAAAAAAAAAAGTAGGAATACATTTGACCAAACAAGTGAAAGATCTTGACAAGGAAAATTATAAAACACCAATGAAGGAAATTGCAAAGGACATGAAAAAAATGGAAAGATATTCTATGCTCATCGACTAGAAGAATTGATATTGTTAAAGTGTCCCTACTACCTAAAGCAATCTACAGATTCAATGCAATCCCTATCAAAATACCAATGACAGTCTTCACATAAACAGAATAAACAATCCTAAAACTCACATGGAACCAAAAAAGACCTCAAATAACTAAAAAAAGTCTTGAGCAAAAAGAACACACCTGGAGGCATCACACTACCTGACTTCAAATTATACTACAAAGCTATAGCAACCAAAACAGCATGCTACTGGCATATAAATGGACACATAGACCAATGGAATAAAATAGATAACATAAATAAATCCATGCACTTACAGCTGACTCCTTTTTGTCAAAGGTACCAAGTGCATATGATAGAGTTTGGCTCTGTGTCCCCACCCAAATCTCACCTTGAATTGTAATCCCCATAACCCCCACGTGTCAAGGGAGGGACCAGGTGGAGGTAACCGAATCATTGGGGTGGTTCCCCCATGATGTTCTCTTGATAATGAGTGAGTCTCACCAGATGTGATGGTTTTATTAGCATCTGGCATTTCATCTGCTGGCAATCATTCTCTCTCCTGTCTCTCTGTGAAGAGGTGCCTTCTGCCATGATTTTAAGTTTCTTGAGGCCTCCTCAGCCATGTAGAATGGTGAGTCAATTTAACCACTTTTCTTTATAAATTACCCAGTCTCGGGTATTTCTCCATAGCAGCATGAGAATGGACTAATACAGCATACATTAGGGTAAGAACGGTGTCATTAAAAAGTGGTGCTTGGAAAACTGAATATCCATATGCAGAAGAGTTAAGCTAGGACCCTGTCTTTCACCATACACAGAACTCAATGCAAAATGGACTGAACAATTAAATATAAAACTTGAAACTACAAAAAAACTAAAAGAAATCATTGAGAAAATGCTAGAGATGTTGGTTTGGACAATGATTTTTGGGTAAGACATCAACAGCGTAAGCAACAAAAGCAAAAATAGACAAATGGGATTATATCAAGCTAAAAAGCAAAGAAAACAATCAACAAAGTGAAGAGACAACCCACAGAACAGAAGAAAATATTTGCAAACTATTCTTCTAACACGAGATTGATAACCGGAGTGTATTAGTAACTCAAACAACTCAATTGCAAAAACCAACCAATAAACCAACCAACCGAACAAACGAAACCCCCCAAACCCACAGGAACAAATAATCTGAAATAATCTAAAATGGAACTACTATACGATCCAACAATGCCACTGATGGGTATACCCCCAAAATAATGGAAATTAGTATACTGAAGATATATCTGCCCTCCTTTACTTATTGCAGCACTATTCATAATAGCCAGGATATGGAATGAGCCAGTGTTCATTCATGGATGAATGAATAAAGAAAATGTGGTAAATATACACAATGGAATACTACTTGGCCATAAAATAGAATGGAATCCTGTCATCTGCAGCAATATGGATAGAACTTACTGGGAGGTCAGTATATTAAGTAAAGTAAGCCAGGCACAGAAAGACAAACATCACATATTCTCACTTATTTGTGAGATCTAAAAGTCAAAACAATTGAAATTATGAAGATAGAGAGTAGAAAGATGGTTACCAGAGGCTGCAAAGTGTGTGTGTGTGTGTGTGTGTGGGGTGGGGGGGGGGGTGGGATGAAAAGAAGCTGACTAATGGGTACAAAAATACAGTTAAATAGAAAGAATAAGCTTTAGTATTCAATAGTACAGTAGAGTGACTATAGTTAACAATAATTTATCATATATTTCAAAATAGCTAGAAGAAAATGAAGTTTTCCCAACACAGATAAATGTTTGAAATGATGGTTATCCCAATTGCCTTGATTTGATTATTACATATTGTATGCTTGTATCAAAATACCACATGTACCTCCTAATATGTACAGCTTTTTTTATATCAATAAAAAAGGAAATAAAACTTGCAAACAAATAAAAATGTCAGGACACACCACTCTGTGTGCAGCTGCCACTTCCTTTTCTTTGAGAAAATAAAAATTTTGCTACTTAAAGGGAAATAAAATCCTAAATTGAAGAAAGACAAAAAAAAAAGATATATGAGTACAGAGACATGCAACAGTGAAAGCCCACATGAAGACACAGGGAGAAGATGGACATCTGTGAACCAAAAGACAGAGGCTTCAAAATGAAACCAACCCTGCTAACACCTTGATCTTGGACTTCCAGAAGTATAAAGAAATAAGTAACCACATTTAAGTTTCCTAGTCTGTGGTACTTTGCTATGGCAGCCCTAGCAAGGGAATGCAACAATTTGGCATAAAGCCTGGACCTGATGATGAGACTCTTGAGCTATGAAAGTGGCCTATGGAATCTGAGGGTGGAGGCCAAGCCATAGAACGCAAAGCAGAGAGATACAGAGAAACAACTCTTGGTCTACTACTAACTGAAGTCAACCTTCCTGCAAAATACTGAGTTACATAAACCAGTAAATTCTATTGTTTAAACTGCATTTTTTTTCTCAAAATACAGATCCTTGCAGATGCATGTAGCATAGCACCACCAGTCTAGCCCCTTCATATTCACGTAGAGTTACTGGCCAGCTTCAGATGATCTTGGTTACCCAGGATACAGCTACATTCCAGGATAGTGGCAAGCTCTCAGGAGACTTCTGATGCAGGAGCTCAAGAGCTTCCAATGGAAGGGATGAGTTAGCATGGTGACTGGGGGTGGGGTAGAGAAGGGAGGTCTGAGCCTTCCTGGATGAGTGTGGTGTGAGACAAGGGCAGAGATTCTGGTTGAGAGAGTGATGCTTTATGTGAGTGCTATCAAAGTTCAATGAATAGAAATGGCAGAGGGAAAGGTACAGAACTGGGCTTTAACCTTTGTTCAGACAATGACTGCTCTGCTACCCTGTTCCCAATTTCTCTATCATATTGTGACATATGTCCTCTCAATCAAAGTTATGAGTATTCTCTGCCTCAAAGGCAAGTTGTGAGGATGAAATGAACAATTTGCAGCTCATTTCAAGTTCCTTAGAGAAAAATTATTGACCTCTAAATACTGGATTTGATCTGCATTTTTCCCATTTAATGCATGTGTGATTGTACTTTAGGGGTAAGCAACTGTTGGGCAAATTAAGCACATAATATAAAGATTAATTGATAACTTATATGTTTGTTTCAGCTCCCCATGCTAATTAGCAATAAGTGTATGAGTCCTAGAGAATCATATATATTTTTTTTCAAATTATTCTCATATTTTATAATTTTCATGAGAAAAACTGTAGGAAGTCAATAATATTCTTACATTCAAGTTCTGAGAACATAGAGGACTTTTATTCATTTATGGCTTACACATTTATTTTGACCTCAAAAATAGATATAGTTTCTTTGGTTTTATGAATCAAAACTTAATATTTTAAAAACAATTGATTTTTACCAAAGACATATACATAAACAAAGCATTCTAAGCCTATTAAAAATTAAAAAGACTGCTAATCTAACACATATTTTGACTTTAATGAACTTCATCTACAATCAGCACCTAGTGGAATACATTGCAAATTTAAAAGGTGTCAGGGTTATCTCAATTCCTAGCAGTTCTGTGCCAACCTCTTCACCTTGAGGGCCCTTCTGTATTCTTAAGGGAATGCAGCCTATGCCCTAGGTAGGTTCTTAGAGGCTCTGTGGTTGATGACACAATTTCTTGGATAGTTCAGGCTATTCATTTTTACCATGATTAGGGGTAAAACCCTAGTTAGCAGAATGCTTTTGGGATCTAGATTATCCATATAATGGTGTACATGATAAATTTGTTGCAGGGTATGAAATTCCAAGGGGTTAGGTTGTTAATTCATAAGGGTATCTTATTTTAAGCTAGTTCAAACTATGAAAACAGATTTCTCTCCAAAACGTATAAAAGGATAAGACTCATAAATAAGTCATAAAGATATGTCATCACCAACATGGGTGTAACTGAGGTATCCATGGATGGATGCCATCTGGATAATTCAGCAGCCTTATAACTAGTTTCCCAGACATCTTTCTTTCCCTTTCATTACCGTAGTCTTTGCCACAATACAGTGCCCTCATTGCAGTGCATTGGGATAAGTTATCTTTGTAAAATTCTGTCATCTCAAACTAAACCTATTGTCATGGAAGAAAAAGGTAACACAAAGAAGTCTTAACCTCTTAGGTGGCGAAACACACAGAAACACTAGAGGAGGTCCTGGTTAGCCCTTCACTTGAAACTCAAGTGATAAAGTCAAATGCAAATAGAAAATAGTAATTTAAGAGAGGGCTTCATTATTCTCTTTGACTTTCCCTAAGACAAATCCCTGGGCCTGAGACCTTAAACGTTAACCTCTAGTCTCTGAGGATATCCTGTGGAGGTTTGTTGAGAACATCCTTCCTGTAACTTCTTCCTACCTCTCTCTTCCTTAGCCCATTGGCTTCCATGACTCATTCATTAACAAGTCCTCTTCGAATGATACCATCCTACCATCTCTGGCATGGGGCCTCTTCTTACTTTACGTTTCATCAATGGATGAGGTGGGAATAGGGTTGAGTCCTCTGGATCCTGAGAAAGGAGGAGGGAATGTGTGCAAGCCCTCACCATTTGGGGTCTCAGGTTGGATTCTAGTTGACAAGACAGACCCTTTACCCTTCAAAGATCTTTTAAAATTTATTTTTAATAATGCAAAAGAATCGTTCTGCTTCTTTCCTTTGCCTTGAATTACATTACACTAGTTGTCAAGACATTCCCAGACTTATCCAATCTTGTGACTTGGTGTATGAGACTCCACATGATCAGGCCCCTGCCTCCCCTTCTATTTTCCTCTCAGCCCATTCTCTCTGACACTTCTGTGCTCTGGCTATATAGGACTTCTCTGGTCTGAACACTCAACTATCTCAAGGTCTTCAAGAATGATGGTGCCTAGAATGATTTCCTAACACATCACGCTCTTCACTTCACCCCTACGCTCCTCTTTGTCTTTCAGGCATCATTGTACGTGTTACTTTCTAAGGCAAGCTCCCTTAGAGACTCGGTTAAATTACTTCCTACATGGCTCATAGCACAGTGTGCAACTCCTTTTCAGCAAAAAACTTTCCTTATTATCTATCAGTTTATAATTTCATAGTTACCAAGAAGTTTCAAGAATAGTAAATAGAATCCTTTGGCCAGATTCACCTGTTGTTAATATTTTGTCTTATTAGCCTTATTGTTGGCATTCTCTTTTCTCTCTCTCACTCTCTCTCTTCCTCTTTCTCTCTCTCTCTCTCACACATACACACCACATACATAGGTTTTTCTTTTTAACCATTTGGGTGTAGGTTGCATACATTATGCAAATAGGATGACGTATTTATCCCTAAATACATCTGTGTGTATTTTCTAAGAATAGAGATATTGTCTTTCATAACCACAGTAATCACCTTTAGTAAGCTTCACATTGGCACATCACTTTTATCTAATTACTATCTATATAATATCTTTTGTTAATACACCCACTAATGTCTTTTTAAAGCATTTTTAGTAATACTGGATACAGTGTAGGCCCATTTGATTATCTTATCTCTTTAATTTCAAAACATTTAATCTCATACAATTTCCACACCTTCTATTGTCTTTTTCAAGAAATCAATGTTTTTTTAAAAAAACTTGCCTTTTCCTTTTCAGGAGAACATTTTCAGTTTTGGTTTTGTGCAATGTTTTATTATGGTTAGATTTATACTTTGCCTTTCAGGCTGGAATAATGCATAAGTGATACTGTGTTGTGTCAGAGATATCATTGCTGTTTTAATTAATTATTTCTTTGTTCTGCCCTTTTTGTTGGATAGAAATCATCAAGGGAGCAGTGACCAACCTTATTCTATTTACATTTTCAGCTCCAAAACTGACCACAAGGCCTGGCACATGATAGGTGCTAAATAAATATTTGATGACTGGCAGAGGTGATAATGTAAATTTTCACTTAACTTTTCAGAAGCCTGCCTGAAATTGAGGTGCAGTTTTGCAATGCTATGCAGGATTATCTTATCGTTACTAAATTTAAACGTGTTAGGCCGGTGACCCCAGGCTCTTTGTCCTTTCCTTGATTAAGAAGTAGAGCTGAACTAGGTTTACCTCCTTCTATACCTCTTCTCTTTTACTGTCCGAGGTGCCCCATCCTCAGTGATTAGTGAGTATGCCCTGTTCTGAGTGGCCTCAGTGTGAGAAAATACATATTTCTCTTCATTTTGCCAAAAAAGCTGAAGGCATTTTTTTCTCAGACAGCAATGAATGCATATTAAATGAACTGTAATTGTCTGCTAAATGTATTTCATAAACAAGCAAACCAGAGCTAGATTTTTCTGAGCCTTTAAAATACTTGGGATACTAAAAATATCCTGTCAACCTTGAGCACAAAGCTGTCAAGCCAGAAACATTAAGCATTTCTGAAAAAGAATTCGGAGGAGGTTGGTGGAGAAACATTGAAATTCATTGTGAATCTCATTTTTTAAGAATGAGGAGGCAGCTATAACATTGATGTGCATTTATCCTAAATGAAAAGAATGAATGAATTCCACTCACACTGTGGGACACACAACTCACTGAGATTTTGCACATTATGAAAATTTCCCCTTTTGCTTTTCAAGAGTATTATCTGTGGTTGGTTTGTCAAGCAGGTATATGCCATTAAATGGTGAGGCTAGAGCTAAAAAAGGTTTAAATAAGAATATATTGATATGTTTATATATGTTGAAGAAATGTTCCTAAATATGAAAATGTCTCAAAATGTTTTCCAGAGTTTGACAATTTTTTAAAACACTCCCATTTGAAAAGTATCTGCAGTAATGAACTGCTAGTCAGAACTAAAACTGAGAAAGAAAAAGAAAATAAAGCCGCGCAGGAATGATCCTCACTGAGGAGCATTTTCTGCTGGGGAGTCCATTGGCATTCAGTTGTCTCATTTAATTATCCCTTGTGTGATTCAACCATTATTTATGAGCTTCTTCTTGTTCTTAAAGAGCTCTGGGCTCTGCTTGCCAATGTTATGGCATATGACGAGGCACAGTTATGCGGCGGGGGGTGCGTGTGATAATGCATTGGTCCACACTCCTGGCATGTTTTCTATCTGAACTCATCAGCTGCCAAAAGGATGCAGAGCTCTCTCTTTAAAGATAAAACACTAACTGGGGTTTCAACATTGTGTGGGATTTGGCAGGCATCACATGCTCCTGCATTATTTAGGTAGAATACAGTCCCTAAAATGTGAGCAGTACATGTTCAATAAAAATCATTTGCATGGGATTTACACCAGTTTCTGTCTGATAGAATCTCTGCCACTTGCAATGAGGAAATGAATTCATAGAAATAGTCTGATCTTAATTAATGTAGTTGTTAGACATACAATCAATTGAAGCATTTCACGTTTTTACTTTCTGTCCAAACTCCCCTACCGCCTCCATTCCCAGTTTGAATTAAATAGTCCGTTGTGGATCTGCCTTGCTTTCAGCTGAGTTAGAGTGTTGGTACGAAATGTAAAAAGCAACAGAAACATCCTACTAATTTCTGGATGGGAAAAAAAGGGAGGCAATGATTAATAGTGGAAAACACTGAAAAAATTCAGTTGCCAGCAGCATTATAGCTAATTTAAACAAATTAGTACCATTGATTTAGAATATAATATGGAGATAAATGGTCATTAATAAAGTTAACAGTGATTTTTTGTTATTAGCAGCTAAATTTGGCTCCATGTCAAGCTAAGTAAAAACATTACTTAATAAAGATTTTTGAAATAAAAATTATAGCTTTGAACACAACTGGTACTTAATATATTTTAATTAAAATGCCATTTCTAATTAGACTTTTGACCCTACAATGGAAAAATCTCTAATTGACCAGGTCTCCTAGATGACAGTAAACAAAGTGTTTAATAGAAATGACTAAGCAAATCACGGTGAACCATTGATCTTGCCAGCTTATTAAATTGTATTCTCAAACTAGATTGACATGTAGGAATAGATACAACTGTAATTGAGGAAATTAGTAAGTTCTTCTTCATAGTCTTAAAAGACTATGAATAACAGAACATACATTGTAGAGTCATAGCAATGAGTCATAGTAGTTATTGGATTGGTCTGGTCTAAATTAGTTTCCTAAGACACAGTCTATATAGTCAGAAAAAGTTTGCATATTTAACCTCTTCTAAATAAATATTAAGAGCTTTAGTATCATTAATAAAATTTGCAAATTTACTCATCTCTTCAGAGGTTTATTCCCTTCCTACTGACCATCCACAATATTAAAGCAAAAATATAACAAAGCTTTTAAAACAAAAAAAAATCTATTTGCCATTGACATACCTGAGATCTACAGCATGCAGGTCTTCTTCCAATTACTGGACAAAATATGTATGTTTCAAGTGTGTGTCAGTGACTTCAAGTTTGAATTATCTGCTGTCAGAGTTTCTACTTAGTCAATTGGCCATTCAGATGAATAATTTAAAGAACCTGCAAACAACTCCATATTTTAAAGACTATTTAAGATTATTTCTGTATTAATAATATAATCTAAAACTTAAGATATACCACCTGTGATACTTGCTGTTTTCCTCCCCCACCTCGACGGAATTGCTTCAAAAAGATAACTAGTTAGAATACATATTATTACGATTTCTAATAGTAATATTATCATTATATGGTTGTAAATATTTCAATAATCAAGAAACTGTCAGTTAGGACTATTTTATTCATTTTTACATTCAAAATGACTAAAATTTTACATGCTCTATAATTATGTTTTATAAAATATAATAATCTTTATTGTTAATATATGAAATATAGATTTTTATGTACCAGTTTCCTTAAATCCCTGTTGAAAAATTCATGTATCTTCAATGACACATATTTCAAAAGCAGAGAACACCAGAAAAAGAAACGCAACAAAATCCTTTGCACCCAGAACTAGCAAATGCCAACTTTTGCCATATTATCTTTAAATTTTGCTGAACTTATCCCCAATGCAAACTGCTTTCTCCATCAAGTAACCACTGTCATGAAGTCGGCATGTGTCCTTCTTGACTGTGCTTTATATTTTGCTGTGTATTTGTGTGCTCATAATACTATACTACACTATTTTGTTTTTAAACAATGTAATTGATATTAGACAATATGCATAATTCTGCAACTTGCTTTATTGACTCAACACTGTTTTCAAGGAAAATCATAGCTGTTTTAGGAATGTATTCTGCTTGTTAAAATTAGAATTATACACATTTCAACTTCAACTAGACATTATCAAGATGCCTTCCGATGTAGGGGTTCCAAAATACACCTCTACTCACAGACATGGAAAGCTCCCACTTTCCCACATCCTTGCCAATATTTCTTTCATCTGGCAAAAAGTTATATAATGCTTAAAAATGGGCACGTTCTGTTCTCAGAATTTTGAAAACACAAACTCATTTAATTCTCTTTACAATTCTGTGACAAAGGTGCTTTAATGTTCTCATTTTACTGACGAGAAACTGACATAGACAGATTAAATAACTTGCCATAGTGATATAACTAATAAAGGGCAGAGTTACTTTTGAAATCAGACAATACTTGTCATTTACATATTTTTATTTTTATTTCTTTTGCCTATCTTTTAGGTGATATCATTCATCTATCCAATTATTAGTGCTGTTGAACATCTTTTCAGTTACTGGAAGTTCAAATTGTCCCTTTCCTATAAATTATTTCTTGATATCATATGCCCATTTTTCTATCAAGTTATTTGCTTTTCTCTGGCTTATTTGTATGAGTTCTTTACATATACTTGCTACTAATTATCCCTTGTTGATCATATGTAATGAAAGTACCTTTGCTCAGTTTGTAGCTAGTCTTTTCGTTTTCCATAGACATTTTTTCGAAGATGTAGAGACAATAAGACAACGCTATTAATATTTTTTCATGTACTCTTTTGTGCTCTCTATAAGACAATCCTTTCCTAATTTGACCTCAAATAGATATTCTATATATTCTTCTAAAGCTTTAAGTTTTTAATTTGTAATATTTATAAAAAGAAATTTCATGTTGAGAGGTAACGTAACTTTATTTTCCATTTTGAAAATAAACTGTTACAATGAGTTTTATTAAAAACTCATTTGTCAGCCTTGGGCTTGTAATATCACCTCTGTCAAATGCCCAATTTTCATATAAGGATGCATGTGTCAATTCTGCTTCACTGCCCTCTGTATCTATTTCTGCAGCAATACTACCATGTTTAAAACCAAAGCCTTATAATGGTTTGAATATCTGGAAGGGTGTGTCTTTCCTTCTTGTCCTTGCCATTCCCTTTTCATTCAGATACTTTTCTTCTCAATTTTCTTTCGATCTAATATGCAGAGAGTACATTTGGAGTACATTTTTTAGACAAGCATAGTCTAGGTTTTGTTTTGCTTTGGTTTTCTGTATCTTTATTGATGATTTATATTTATAGGATTGCCAGATTTAGAAAATAAAAATACAAGATGCCCAGTGAAATTTGAATTTCAGATAAACAACAAATAATTTTTAAATTTAAGCACGTATCAAATATTGTAGGGAACATGCTTTTACTAAAAATTTATTTATTTATCTGGAATTCATATTTAATTAGATGTCCTGTATTTTATCTGAAAATTCTATTTCAATTGTCTTGAAATGGAAATTAAGAAAACATGTCATTTGACAGCAAAGACATGAAATCAATAAAGAAAATGTGGTACGTATACTCCATGGAATATTATGCAGCTATAAAAAGAGTGAAATCATGTTCTTTATAGCAACATGGATGCAGCTTGAGGCTAGTATCCTGAGTAAATTAATGCAAGAACAGAAAACCAAATACCACATGTTCTCACTTATAAGTGGGAACTAAACAATGGGTATTCATGGACATTGAGATTACAGCAGTAGACACTGGGGACTTACAGGGGAAGTGGAAAAGGTTGAAACTATTGGGTACAATGCCCAGTACCTGGTTGATGGGATCAGTTGTATCCCAAACCTCAGCATCAAACAATATACCCAGGCAACAAACCTGCACATGCACCCCCTGGATCTAAAATAAAGTTGAAATTATTTAAAAATAAATAAATAAAATGGAAAGAAAGAAGAAAGAAAATGTGACCTGTATAATATTTATTCTTTGAACTTTGTTAAGACTTTCTTCATGTTCGTGTTTTGTAATTGTTCATATGTGTGTTTTTTTTTCTTTTTTAATAGAGGCTGGGTCTTGAAATGTTGGCCATGTTGGTCTTGAACTCAGCCTCAAGCAATCTTCCCTCCCGGCTTCCCAAAGTGCTGGGATTACAGGCGTGAGCCACCACACCAGGCCTGTTCATATGTGTTTAAAAGAATATATTTTTTGCTTGTAGGCTGCAATGTGGATATACACTTATTAAATGAAATCAATTAACTGTGTTGTTCCAATCTATAATCTTATAATTTTTTCTTTGCTTTATCTATCAGTTCCTGGTAGAGGTATATTATTGCATATTCATCTATTTCTTTTTAACATTATGAAGTTGTATTTCAAACCAATTTGTTAGGTACACACGAATTCATGATAATTGTATAATTTTTGGTAGATTGTAGTCTTTATCTTTAGATACCGTAACTTCTTATCCTTATTGCTTTTTTTCTTAATTTGTTTTATCTAAAATGCTTATTGTTACATGTCTTCTTTTGGTTGATACAGTATTTGCGTTTTATAACTTATCCTATTTAAAATATTCAGTATTGTCCTATTTCAAATATTAAGTAGTATCCAGTATTGTTTTATTATAAACATTTTTAACAGGATTTAGAAAAATGAATCTGCTCATCTTTATTATTTTTAATTAGTGAGTTTAATTCATTTAAGTACATTGAGATTACTGGTGCACATTTACAGTTATTTCTATTATCAATTAAACTTTAAAAAATATTTTTTCCTTTTTTACATGTAAGTTGAATTGATGAACCTTTTTTTTTCATTTTTCTGCTACTTTGGAAATCATATTATATTTTTTAGTGTTCATTCAAATTTTTCAACATACACAATTAACCACAAAATTTTCTAACAAGATCTAGACTGAATCAGTATCTTCATCTTTTCTCTGGATAGTATAAGAAATGTTTCATGTTTTAACTACCCACGGAACAATATTCCACCTCTCATTGTTTAGACTTTTTTCCACATCTGTCATAAGAACACATTTTTAATGATTATATTTACTCCTTATAGTGAATATTTGATTAAATTTACCAACACATTTTTATCAGTTTCGGCGGTTATAACTTGTTTCTGTCATTTGACTCCTTTGTGTTCATTGTACATTCTGCTGATGAACATCCTTTACAGATTCTTTCAGAAAGTGTCTATGGATGACAAGATCTTAATCTTTGTATTTCTGTAAATATGAACAAACATTTTAATTTTTCTTAGATAAAATCCAAATTCATTTCCATCCTATCTATTATCATCTATAATATTCACATCAAACGTCCAGGGAGAATTAACTAATAATTCACAAAATTTATGTGAGACTTCTAGGTTGCAGAACACTTATGAAATAAAACTGAAGTGAACTGAATAGACCTTCATGTTATTTTTATTATTTTCAGAGATAAGGAAATAGAAGTTATTTTGTAAAGGCAAAAATTTTTTAAATGGAAATTATAATTTTATATTAATATTATTTTGTTTCATTACATTTGGTTCTAGTTATGATTAACTTCTGAAAATGATCACTTTTTTCTTCTTTGAAATTCTCTATTAACCATCTGTAAAAATATTTCCATAAAGATGATAAAAAGAAGTGAAATGCAGTTGTTAAATAGAAAAATATATATGCAGTTTCATTAAGTACAAGTATGAATGGCTCTGGAGCAATCTTGTTCTTACTCTTTTATAAATCAAAGCTCTTTGAACATGCATTTTTGCAAGCTTGCTTTCAGCATTAGATTTTTCTCTTTGTATTTTCTGAGGAGAATTTTTAAAAAATAGAATATTATTTCCTCTTGGAAAGGTACATCATTACTCGGTGGCATATTGTTCAAATGTCCGAAAATTGTTCTTAGAAGGTCTTATTTTGCTAGATTCATATGTTTTTGTGAAGAAAAAGGAAGCTTAAGAAAACATACCAAAGGGTCCGTCATACTAGACAACACCTACTGGCAACTACTCTCTCTCTCTCTTTCTCTCTCTCTCTCTCTCTCTCTCTCTATATATATATATATACACACACATATAATTTAAGTTTATATACATGTGTATAATATTGAACCTTGTCAAAACGCATTATTATTTGCAAAGTTTTCTTAAATTTCATAAAGAGGGGAGCTGGGTTTCCCCTTATACCAAGGATTGCCTTTTGTGGTGATAGTTAAAAACTGCCTATATGATAAAACCCAACTGTGATAAAAAAAAGATTGCTTCCTGTAAATTCCTTTGAAAGGGTTCTGCTTAAAATAATGCTTTATAAAGATGATGTGCTTTTTATGAAGAGTCATAGGCGTACCACCTTAACATTATATTAAACATTGCATCATGCTTTGTGAAATGTATCATTAAAATTGCATCTCGAGTCCTTGTTGTTCAGCAATTGATTTTCTTTTTGGGAATGCATTGACACTGAAATACATAATGCCATCAGAAACATATAGAAGAAAACTGAACGATAGGCTATTCTGCATACTGTATGAAATTTTCTCAAGTTATTTGGGCAAGTCTCACCGAAATAAAACATCCCAAATACCCACAATAGTCTATATGTACACACCTCAGAGGTATTCTCGGAGATATATAAGAATGCTATCATTATAATTTAATACTCAGGTAGATTTCTGCACTAAAAAGAGACGTTCCAAAAACATTCTGAATTTCATTGTAAAAGAAAGACACCTAAGTCTTGGAAGAGTTAAAGCAGAATTGGAAACCAAATATTCTTTCTTCAATCTAAAGCATAACATTGTTTCACCAGGTATACATTCCACTAAATGAGTGAACAATTGACACTGGTAAACTCCCAGCTTAGGCCTGGTTGACTTGGCCATGTCGGACATCCTCATCACCAGAAGATATGACAGCTGCCCAGAAGGAGTCAAAGTAGTAAGGAGTGCTCCTCTTTCCCTCTCCATTGCTTTGGTCTCAACACTCCTAAAGGGAAGAGCTGTCCATTCCTGTGACTCTCCAACTCCACCTGTTAAGTTCCTTAAAAATTTATTGGGCGTCCGTCTTAGTCCATTTGCGTTGCTCTACAGGTATACCTGAGGCTGAGCAATTTGTAAAGAAAAGAGGTTTGTTTGGCTTGCGGTTATATAATCTGCAGGGTTATACAAGAAGTATGGTGCCACCATTCATTTCTGGTAAGGGCTTCAGGGAGCTTCCAATCCTTGCAAAAAGGGAAGAGGAGCCAGCATCACATGGCAAGAGAGGAGGAAAAAGAGAGAGAGAGAGGAAAGGGGTGCCATATTCTTTAAAGCAACCAGTTTACTTGTGAACAAAATAGAGCGAGAACTCACTCATTACTGAAAGGATAGTGCCAATCCATTTTTGAGGGGTTCATCTCCATGATCCAAACACCTTCCATCAGGCCCCACCTCCAACATTGGAAATCACATTTCAACATGAGATTTGGAGGAGGCAAATATCTAAACTATATAAACATTTGTGTATTCCATGCATTGCACTTGGTGCTGGAGTACGGAGTATGTAAAGATGAGTAATAGGAAAGCAGGCTTTTTTTTTTTTTTAGTTGTCACTTCTCTATCCCAAGTCCTTAGTACATTGTGTGGCATGCATTAAAACAGGATCAATAAGTTTGTGTTGAATAAATGAAGGAAAGTTTCTAAAGTAGACTATATATGATAATAAATTCTTTGGTTTTCTCCATTGAGAGATGAGTCTGATTTCCTTTTCCTTCGATTTGGGTTGGTCTTAGTGAATTGTTTGAACAATTTAACATGAATAAACTGATGTTCTGAGGCTTCCAAAGCTGGGTCTTTAGAAGCCATGAAATTTCTCTCTGTGCCTGTTTGAATAATCACTGTGGGAGCCCTGGAACACCCTTGAAGAAATTCTACTACCCTGAGACCACCGTGCAGATTGGCCATTTGTAGGCATTCCAGTGGAAAATACCAGCTGAGCCAAACCTTTCAGCCATCCCCTCCCAGACACTAAACAAATGAATGAGGCTGGCTTGGATTCTTCTGGCCAACCCATCTACCGGCTGATACCTGCAAGATCTAAGCTGACAGTACATGGAGCAAGAAAATTGCCCAGATGAGTGCTGTCCAAATTACTGACACACAAAATTGTGGGACAATATAATGTTGTTATTTTAAGTAGCTAAATATTGGAGTTGTTTATTACACAGCAATAAATAACTGAAACAGCTGCCAAAGGATTATAGTTCAGGGTGGATGTGAGGAAAGGTAAAAAGAATCTCAGAGATGCCAGTGAATATACAGATATTTATAATCCAAAGCATTAGTTTCTAAATCAGAGTTTTGCATAGGGGGCTATGTGAAAGCCTGAAAGAGATAATCAACTCAACTTAGGAGTTAGAAAGTTTATTTCTTGAAAGAAATAAGGTCCACGCTAATGCACCTCTTTTGAGGGAGAAATGAATGAAAATGTGGCATGCCACATGACAGTTTCTCTTTTCTGATTTAGATCATGTTTTTGTTAATGAATGCAATAAATGATAATTACCTTTTTTCACTAAAATAATAATAATCTGATCCCTCAGAGCTATTCTGGGGGATATTGGAGGCTAGCTGTCCAAAATAAGGTCACAAGTCCTGAGACACAGTGGTTGATTATGCAGAATTGACCCAGCTGCTGAGAAAGAGGCAAAGCATGGGTTATCCTCAGGATTTGATATCATGGAAATCTAGGGAGAAGAATGGTATTTTTTTTGCAGTAGTCAAGGAACAATATTTTTGGGCAATGTCTGGTACATTGCTTAGCCCTTTTGCAAGCTTGTTTACATCAAAAGTTCATGGATCACCTTCAGACAATATATTCAGAGTTTGTCAATATAGAGAGGTATCATTTGTGTCTGGGGAAGAATTGAAGATTTCTGAATCAGTGATGCTGAAATACTACAGATACATCACAATTTAAATTCGGAGGTGGTAGACTTGTTTCTTCTACTGTAAACAGATAGATACTACAGATACATCACAAATTAAATTTGGAGGTGGTAGACTACTCCAATACTACAGATACATCACAAATTAAATTTGGAGGTGGTAGTACTACAGATACATCACAAATACTACGGATACATCACAAGTTAAATTTGGAGGTGGTAGTACTACAGATACATCACAAATACTACAGATACATCACAAATTAAAATACGTAATACACAAATACTACAGATACCTCACAAATTAAATTTGGAGGTGGTAGACTTGTTTATTCTACTGTAAACAGAGTGACTTAGCATTTTAAATCATGATTTATGAAGTATCTCCCATTTCTAAATTGACAGGATTCTACATCTCCCACAATTCTTTGTTGTGCTACTGTGAGTACTGTGAGTTCTTAGGCCACAATTTTATGCCATTTAACAACTTTGGAATTCCTCATACTCAATTTCCAATAGAGAATTAATGCTGCTGCCTCTGGGAAGCAGTGAACACCTCCTTGAAATGCAGATCTTTATGGACTGCATTAGTCTTCAATGTAGATTCTCTTTCACCTCCCAAAACTGGCACATTTGTATTTCTAATGACAGTATATGAAGTACGTCTTACATCTCTTCCCAGAGCTGCAGCTGAACATACCAGTACTCTCAGATGTAGAGGAGTAAGTGGGAACTATTCATTCAGTGTTTCTCAAAGTTCAGACACAATGACTGGGTTTCCCCCTTGTGTATTATTTGGCTTTTATTTTTAGCTCAGGTTGAACTGGAGATGGGTGGGAAGTATTTTTCAAATAGATAAGCAAAGTGAATATTGTTATAGGATTATGACACTGAAGTGGACATTTAATTATCAATGAAAGACTGTTCTTAAGTCTGAAGTGACTGGAGACATTTTCAGTCTAGAAAGAGTTAGTTGTAAGTTGTGCTCGACATGGGCAACGGGGTAAAAATAAAGTTTTCTTCTTTGGGAGATTAAAAAAAAATATGATTGGTCTTGCACAAATTGTGGCCGTTGTGCACAGGAGCTAGCAAGGACTCCACCTCGGCTGCAGCTGGAGGCTGGTGTAGGAGAATCGAGGGAGTTTCCCCTAATTGAATGACAAGGTGTAGAACCATCTGCATAGGACCTAAGATGCCAGGGGAAGAAATTTGGATACTATTTCAAGGTATTTGGGAATAATAAAATATATTTGAGGAAGAAAACAATAAAATTAATGCAGCATTTTAAGTTCAAATCTAGAAGATATTTAACATATATTGAGCACTGACTAAATATGCCAAATAGTTTTTATACATTATTTAGTTAAATAACACTGTAAAGAAATGTTCGTTTCATTTTGTAGATGAGAAAATTTAACTTTGGATAAACAAGCTTGCCCAACATCACACATCTGGCAAGTGGAAAAAATGAGATTTAACCCCAATTTACCTAATTCCAAAGACGGCACTCTTCCGTGAGGCTAGGCATGTATCTAAGAAATGAATTAGTTAATTAAACCAGAGTGGATTCTGTGGGAATGGCAAGGTGATAACAAAAGTAAGGAATATTGGGAATTCAGATTCTTAAAGACTTGAGAATTAATAACTGATATGGAAGATGAAATAGCAGAATAAGAACTATAAAGTTTCCTTCCTAGGTGACTGGAAAAATGTCATAGCTAGGGAAGTTTTGAGTAGCAGTTGCATTGAGGGGAAAGATTATACCCCTCATACTCCCAGCATTCATATGCTGCCTCTCTTAGTGTGAGTTTCAACTTAACACTGATTTTATTATAGTAGTATGCTCAGGTTAAAGTGGCAAGTACTTAGCTGTTGTTACACATTGGGAAGGAAACTGGGAGAGAAGTTAATTCACTGTATTTGTCCTGGCAAGTTGGTGGGCTGGGGAAGACCAGGGCCAGCTCAAGGATCCAAGGTCAGCTAATAGGAGAAGTTCTGATGAAGACCATCAATGCACTAGGCAGGCTCAGAAAGAACAAATATTCCAATTAAGAGCACTTCTATCTTCTGGTACCACACACCACTCAGTCAAGCTCACCCATCAACATTATCTCCTCTGCTTCTCCATCCCTGACTTTGGTAACCTGTGTACTGGTATTTATTTACACAGTACTCCATTCTAGCATTTCATCTGAACATGCCTTTCTTTGACAGATTCTCAAGTTGTAGCACCCTCTTTTTTCATCAACCTTTATGTAGAGAGAGCCCTGTTTTTACCTAGCTGTAGTGTTGAAAATAAATTTTGCTGATCTTTATTATTGCTTTTAGGTTCCTGGAGTATTGGAATTTTAATTGACTAAAATTTTAATTGAAGTAATAATCTTTTTTAACTGTAGCTCTAACACACTGAGGTAAACACACCCTCATGTAATAAGAAGGCTATGATATATGATGTTCCCCAGGAGAGTCTGAAGCTGATTCTCAACCCACGTCTCCCTCACTAGGGAGCGTTGCCTATAATTTTAGTTCAGCCAATGGCTTGCCTTGCCCAACATACCAGTAGAACACAAATCACAGAGTGGCGAACGTAAAGGTTACTTTCTAACATAGCTTCATGATCTCCCACAATTTTTCCCAATCTTAGTAAAAACAGAGAAACTTGAGACAAGATCCAAGTGAGAATTTATAAGGGGAATATAGAAAATAATTATTGGCTTAACTTTAATTTACAGCCCATGGGCAAGTGGCATAGAAAGTACAAAGAATCTTTGGGCTGCCAAAGTGAGGCAAAAAAAAAAAAAAAGTTGAAATAAAAAGTAATACTTAAAGCTCTGCAATGAAACAGGCCTCCCTTGCTACTAACTCTAAGGTTGCCCACCTTCTGCCCAAAATGCCCCTGCCAAGTCCTGCTTTGAATGTGGCTAACCTACAGAGGAAATCATGTAGTCCAGTTAGTCTTTTCAGGGCATGTTAAAAATGGGTAGAACTGGTAAGAGTGTAAAAGTTACATACATGCAAATATTAGATTAAAACAGATAAACTATATTTGTATATTTTTTTACTTTTTCTGTAACTTATCTGAAATGGATTTTATTCTATTCCAATTGCAACTAGAATTCTAATTCTATTCCTATTGCAACCCTAGAAAACTTGTTTTCCATTTTCAGTCAAAAATCTATTAGTGAAACCAACTGAAATGCTAACTTATTTATCTTCTTTGCTTCAGTTCCTTTATAAAAGTGAAAGTGTTCACATTTATCTCCACATGGTTACTTCTAAGTTTTTTTGTTTATGGTGAGATAAAGAGAAAGAGAGAGAGCGTGAGTGAGCACGCATGTGTATGTGTGTGTATTTTGAGAATTAAGCCCTTTCATAGGAGGATAAAACCTTGAAAAAATCTATAAACAATATTCTACTGAAGTTATTTCTTATTTAAATGACTAGGTGTTCTGTAGGATTTATTACATCCAAGTACTGATATGAATTAAGTTTAAAAATTTCTTAAATTCAGAACTTTCTCTTAAAAAATGTGTATCAAGACAATAGGAAATGGAAATAATCACCATCTGCCAGTTTATTAGGCTTTTAGTAAAGATCGTAACTTGTACATGAAAAAATAGGGAGCTGACAAGTATGAAGTATGGAGTGCCCAGAATTTTGGGGTAGCTTCCTTTTCTCTTTGAGAACTCTGCATTGTGGTCTTTCCATGTGTCAACATGCTCTTAAGAAAAACTCCAGCACCAATTCATACCACAGCAAAAATGGCTGCCTCTTTACAGTTTTCTTCTCTCAAGGATATTTGCATTACATTGGGGTTTATTCTAAATGGTGAACCTTCTGCAGAGACATTTTCAAGCATCAGCCAGCAGGTGGAAGATATCTTTTTGGGTAAGGGGATCAGGGACATCACATCCTTGCAGAAAGATTTTTGTGCTCCACAGTGTGACTTATCAGTAAAGAGCCTCTGGATTGGGATAATGAGTATGTTGGAGGAAATGTGTGGTAAGATGACTCAAAGACACAAATCTAGTGTCTTGGTACTGCATAAATCTCCTAGAACCTTGACACAGTCCTGAGGACAGAGATGAGATTAAAATTTCCTGCCAGCTGGTTTGAAAGGGGTCTTGAAATACAATAGAAATTAAATTGCAATACAGAAAATTTTTCTTTGCATATTATACTCTTTGGTCTAAGATTCATATTCTCTGTAAACAAATATTGCTTTCATTCAAGGAGTTTATGTGCTAGGGTGTTTCAACATAAAGATTTTTAGAAGAAATTCAACATATGTATATATGTCATCATTAGGAAGCTAAGAAAGTACAACATTTAGTAATTCCTTACCAATAAATTTCAGCATAAAAATTTTCATGTGAATATATTTGTAAAAGCACTGCTGACTATTTACTTGGCAGAGAAGGGGCTCTGTAAAATGCATACTCTAGATTTCAGTAGAGGGGCGCTCTGGTTTCAGACACACTCCAATGCATACCTTTTGATCTTTTGATGATATAAATACATACAGGACACAGGGGAGCTAATTAACCTAAAATCTGGTTATGCTACTCATCAGCAGATGGACCTTCAGTTTAACTTCACTGTAGAAAAAAATATGGTGATGTCTCAATTATCAAATCACCTAAGAAGTAAATTGCTTTGAGTATACACCTATCTCTTGCTTAACGACTTTAACTCTTCTCTGAAAAAATCTGCCACTGAATAAAAAGCTGGTAAATGAAAAAAATTTGATTAAGTTTTACAGGAAAATTTGTGAGGAGTTCTATTCCAAACCATAGGTAAAAAAACAAACCGACAAACATCCTCGAATAATGAAAACAATGTTATAATGTTTTAAACATTATAATGATTTAAAAGTAAATAAATATAATTTGTATGTAAAATGCAATGTAATAACTCACGAAAAAAAAGAAACTTCCAAGAAGTTGGTGGTAGGCGAGAAGAGGTAGAGAGAGATATCTTTTGAGAGGGCATATTCCTTTCTGTACAATTTTATTCTTTCATTTTTCCATCTGTTTGGAGGCTAATGATTAACCGGCACTCAGCCTGCACTTAAAAGTAATATTAGTGAACAGGAAAACACCTTCTATCTGAACTATTCCTTCTTAAAGTATATTTATTTAGTATGTTTTGGGTGGAAAAGTTCAAAAACAAAAGAGTTGGATGTGAGAAGAACTTTGTTAGGGTGTTTTTTTTTTATTTTTTATTTTTTTATTATACTTTAAGTTTTAGGGTACATGTGCGCATTGTGCAGGTTAGTTACATATGTATACATGTGCCATGCTGGTGCGCTGCACCCACTAACTCGTCATCTAGCATTAGGTATATCTCCCAGTGCTATCCCTCCCCCCTCCCCCCACCCTACCACAGTCCCCAGAGTGTGATATTCCCCTTCCTGTGTCCATGTGATCTCATTGTTCAATTCCCACCTATGAGTAAGAATATGCGGTGTTTGGTTTTTTGTTCTTGCAATAGTTTACTGAGAATGATGATTTCCAATTTCATCCATGTCCCTACAAAGGACATGAACTCATCATGTTTTATGGCTGCATAGTATTCCATGGTGTATATGTGCCACATTTTCTTAATCCAGTCTATCATTGTTGGACATTTGGGTTGGTTCCAAGTCTTTGCTATTGTGAATAATGCCACAATAAACATATGGGTGCATGTGTCTTACAGCAGCATGATTTATAGTCCTTTGGGTATATACCCAGTAATAGGATGGCTGGGTCAAATGGTATTTCTAGTTCTAGATCCCTGAGGAATGGCCACACCGACTTCCACAATGGTTGAACTAGTTTACAGTCCCACCAACAGTGTAAAAGTGTTCCTATTTCTCCACATCCTCTCCAGCACCTGTTGTTTCCTGACTTTTTAATGATTGCCATTCTAACTGGTGTGAGATGGTATCTCATTGTGGTTTTGATTTGCATTTCTCTGATGGCCAGTGATGAAGAGCATTCTTTCATGTGTTTTTTGGCTGCATAAATGTCTTCTTTTGAGAAGTGTCTGTTCATGTCCTTTGCCCACTTTTTGATGGGGTTGTTTGTTTTTTTCTTGTAAATTTGTTTGAGTTCATTGTAGATTCTGGATATTAGCCCTTTGTCAGATGAGTAGGTTGCAAAAATTTTCTCCCATTTTGTAGGTTGCCTGTTCACTCTGATGGTAGTTTCTTTTGCTGTGCAGAAGATCTTTAGTTTAATTAGATCTCATTTGTCAATTTTGTCTTTTATTGCCATTGCCTTTGGTGTTTTGGACATGAAGTCCTTGCCCATGCCTATGTCCTGAATGGTAATGCCTAGGTTTTCTTCTAGGGTTTTTATGGTTTTAGGTATAACGTTTAAGTCTTTAATCCATCTTGAATTGATTTTTGTATGAGGTGTAAGGAAGGGATCCAGTTTCAGCTTTGTACATATGGCTAGCCAGTTTTCCCAGCACCATTTATTAAATAGGGAATCCTTTCCCCATTGCTTGTTTTTCTCAGTTTTGTCAAAGATCAGATAGTTGTAGATATGCGGCATTATTTCTGAGGGCTCTGTTCTGTTCCATTGATCTATATCTCTGTTTTGGTGCCAGTACCATGCTGTTTTGGTTACTGTAGCCTTGTAGTATAGTTTGAAGTCAGGTAGCATGATGCCTCCAGCTTTGTTCTTTTGGCTTAGGATTGCCTTGGCTATGAGGGCTCTTTTTTGGTTCCATATGAACTTTAAAGTAGTTTTTTCCAATTCTGTGAAGAAAGGCATTGGTAGCTTGATGGGGATGGCATTGAATCTGTAAATTACCTTGGGCAGTATGGCCATTTTCACGATATTGATTCTTCCTACCCATGAGCATGGAATGTTCTTCCATTTGTTTGTATCCTCTTTTATTTCCTTGAGCAGTGGTTTGTAGTTCTCCTTGAAGAGGTCCTTCACATCCCTTGTAAGTTGGATTCCTAGGTATTTTATTCTCTTTGAAGCAATTGTGAATGGGAGTTCACTCATGATTTGGCTCTCTGTTTGTCTGTTGTTGGTGTATAAGAATGCTTGTGATTTTTGTACATTGATTTGCTATCCTGAGACTTTGCTGAAGTTGCTTATCAGCTTAAGGAGATTTTGGGCTGAGACAATGGGGTTTTCTAGATATACAATCATGTCATCTGCAAACAGGGACAATTTGACTTCCTCTTTTCCTAATTGAATACCCTTTATTTCCTTCTCCTGACTAATTGCCCTGGCCAGAACTTCCAACACTATGTTGAATAGGAGTGGTGAGAGAGGGCATCCCTGTCTTGTGCCAGTTTTCAAAGGGAATGCTTCCAGTTTTTGCCCATTTAGTATGATATTGGCTGTGGGTTTGTCATAGATAGCTCTTATTATTTTGAAATACGTCCCATCAATACCTAATTTATTGAGAGTTTTTAGCGTGAAGGGTTGTTGAATTTTGTCAAAGGCCTTTTCTGCATCTATTGAGATAATCATGTGGTTTTTGTCTTTGGCTCTGTTTATATGCTGGATTACATTTATTGATTTGTGTATATTGAACCAGCCTTGCATCCCAGGGATGAAGCCCACTTGATAATGGTGGATAAGCTTTTTGATGTGCTGCTGGATTCGGTTTGCCAGTATTTTATTGAGGATTTCTGCATCAATGTTCATCAAGGATATTGGTCTAAAATTCTCTTTTTTGGTTGTGTCTCTGCCTGGCTTTGGTATCAGAATGATGCTGGCCTCATAAAATGAGTTAGGGTGGATTCCCTCCTTTTCTATTGATTGGAATAGTTTCAGAAGGAATGGTACCAGTTCCTCCTTGTACCTCTGGTAGAATTCGGCTGTGAATCCATCTGGTCCTGGACTCTTTTTGTTGGTAAACTATTGATTATTGCCACAATTTCAGCTCCTGTTATTGGTCTATTCAGAGATTCAACTTCTTCCTGGTTTCGTCTTGGGAGAGTGTATGTGTCGAGGAATTTATCCATTTCTTCTAGATTTCCTAGTTTATTTGCGTAGAGGTGTTTGTAGTATTCTCTGATGGTAGTTTGTATTTCTGTGGGATCGGTGGTGATATCCCCTTTATCATTTTTTATTGTGTCTATTTGATTCTTCTCTCTTTTTTTCTTTATTAGTCTTGCTAGCGGTCTATCAATTTTGTTGATCCTTTCAAAAAACCAGCTCCTGGATTCATTAATTTTTTGAACGGTTTTTTGTGTCTCTATTTCCTTCAGTTCTGCTCTGATTTTAGTTATTTCTTGCCTTCTGCTAGCTTTTGAATGTGTTTGCTCTTGCTTCTCTAGTTCTTTTAATTGTGATGTTAGGGTGTCAATTTTGGATCTTTCCTGCTTTCTCTTGTGGGCATTTAGCACTATAAATTTCCCTCTACACACTGCTTTGAATGTGTCCCAGAGATTCTGGTATGTTGTGTCTTTGTTCTCGTTGGTTTCAAAGAACATCTTTATTTCTGCCTTCATTTCGTTATGTATCCAGTAGTCATTCAGGAGCAGGTTGTTCAGTTTCCATGTAGTTGAGCGGTTTTGAGTGAGATTCTTAATCCTGAGTTCTAGTTTGATTGCACTGTGGTCTGAGAGATAGTTTGTTATAATCTCTGTTCTTTTACATTTGCTGAGGAGAGCTTTACTTCCAAGTATGTGGTCAGTTTTGGAATAGGTGTGGTGTGGTGCTGAAAAAAATGTATATTCTGTTGATTTAGGGTGGAGAGTTCTGTAGATGTCTATTAGGTCCGCTTGGTGCAGAGCTGAGTTCAGTTCCTGGGTATCCTTGTTGACTTTCTGTCTCGTTGATCTGTCTAATGTTGACAGTGGGGTGTTAAAGTCTCCCATTATTAATGTGTGGGAGTCTAAGTCTCTTTTTAGGTCACTCAGGACTTGCTTTATGAATCTGGGTGCTCCTGTATTGGGTGCATATATATTTAGGATAGTTAGCTCTTCTTGTTGAATTGATCCCTTTACCATTATGTAATGGCCTTCTTTGTCTCTTTTGATCTTTGTTGGTTTAAAGTCTGTTTTATCAGAGACTAGGATTGCAACTCCTGCCTTTTTTTGTTTACCATTTGCTTGGTAGATCTTCCTCCATCCTTTTATTTTGAGCCTATGTGTGTCTCTGCACGTGAGATGGGTTTCCTGAATACAGCACACTGATGGGTCTTGACTCTTTATCCAATTTGCCAGTCTGTGTCTTTTAATTGGAGCATTTAGTCCACTTACATTTAAAGTTAATATGGTTATGTGTGAATTTGATCCTGTCATTATGATGTTAGCTGGTTATTTTGCTCGTTAGTTGATGCAGTTTCTTCCTAGTCTCGATGGTCTTTACATTTTGGCATGATTTTGCAGTGGCTGGTACCGGTTGTTCCTTTCCATGTTTAGTGGTTCCTTCAGGAGCTCTTTTAGGGCAGGCCTGGTGGTGACAAAATCTCTCAGCATTTGCTTGTCTGTAAAGTATTTTATTTCTCCTTCACTTATGAAGCTTAGTTTGGCTGGATATGAAATTCTGGGTTGAAAATTCTTTTCTTTAAGAATGTTGAATATTGGCCCCCACTCTCTTCTGGCTTGTAGGGTTTCTGCCGAGAGATCCGCTGTTAGTCTGATGGGCTTCCCTTTGAGGGTAACCCGACCTTTGTCTCTGGCTGCCCTTAACATTTTTTCCTTCATTTCAACTTTGGTGAATCTGACAATTATGTGTCTTGGAGTTGCTCTTCTCGAGGAGTATCTTTGTGGCATTCTCTGTATTTCCTGAATCTGAACGTTGGCCTGCCTTGCTAGATTGGGGAAGTTCTCCTGGATAATATCCTGCAGAGTGTTTTCCAACTTGGTTCCATTCTCCCCATCACTTTCAGGTACACCAATCAGATGTAGATTTGGTCTTTTCACATAGTCCCATATTTCTTGGAGGCTTTGCTCATTTATTTTTACTCTTTTTTCTCTAAACTTCCCTTCTCGCTTCATTTCATTCATTTCATCTTCCATCGCTGACACCATTTCTTCCAGTTGATCGCATTGGCTCCTGAGGCTTCTGCATTCTTCACGTAGTTCTCGAGCCTTGGTTTTCAGCTCCGTCAGCTCCTTTAAGCACTTCTCTGTATTGGTTAGTCTAGTTATACATTCTTCTAAATTTTTTTCAAAGTTTTCAACTTCTTTGCCTTTGGTTTGAATGTCCTCCCGTAGCTCAGAGTAATTTGATCGTCTGAAGCCTTCTTCTCTCAGCTCGTCAAAGTCATTCTCCATCCAGCTTTGTTCCGTTGCTGGTGAGGAACTGCGTTCCTTTGGAGGAGGAGAAGCGCTCTGCGTTTTAGAGTTTCCAGTTTTTCTGTTCTGTTTTTTCCCCATCTTTGTGGTTTTATCTACTTTTGGTCTTTGATGATGGTGATGTACAGATGGGTTTTTGGTGTGGATGTCCTTTCTGTTTGTTAGCTTTCCTTCTAACAGACAGGACCCTCAGCTGCAGGTCTGTTGGAATACCCTGCCGTGTGAGGTGTCAGTGTGCCCCTGCTGGGGGCTGCCTCCCAGTTAGGCTGCTCAGGGGTCAGGGGTCAGGGACCCACTTGAGGAGGCAGTCTGCCCATTCTCAGATCTCCAGCTGCGTGCTGGGAGAACCACTGCTCTCTTCAAAGCTGTCAGACAGGGACATTTAAGTCTGCAGAGGTTACTGCTGTCTTTTTGTTTGTCTGTGCCCTGCCCCCAGAGGTGGAGCCTACAGAGGCAGGCAGGCCTCCTTGAGTTGTGGTGGGCTCCACCCAGTTCGAGCTTCCCGGCTGCTTTGTTTACCTAAGCAAGCCTGGGCAGTGGCGGGCGCCCCTCCCCCAGCCTCGCTGCCGCCTTGCAGTTTGATCTCAGACTGCTGTGCTAGCAATCAGCGGGACTCCGTGGGCGTAGGACCCTCCGAGCCAGGTGCCGGATATAATCTCGTGGTGCGCCGTTTTTTAAGCGGGTCCGAAAAGCGCAATATTCGGGTGGGAGTGACCCGATTTTCCAGGTGAGTCCGTCACCCCTTTCTTTGACTCAGAAAGGGAACTCCCTGACCCCTTGCGCTTCCCAAGTGAGGCAATGCCTCGCCCTGCTTTGGCTCGCGCATGGTGCGCGCACCCACTGACCTGCGCCCACTGTCTGGCACTCCCTAGTGAGATGAACCCGGGACCTCAGATGGAAATGCAGAAATCACCCTTCTTCTGCGTCTTCTTCTTCGACGTCTTCTGCGTCGCTCACGCTGGGAGCTGTAGACCGGAGCTGTTCCTATTCGGCCATCTTGGCTCCTCCTTGTTAGCGGTTTTTGAGGAAGTTCTTTTTCATTCTTCTAAGAGTGCTTTTGGAAGTGATTCTCTCTCTCCTCTTGTGGAAATTATTGATCGTGGCCATGAGCCCTAAGGCACAACAGTCATTTCAGATCCCAGTTTGAGGAAGAAGCTCACCCAGGAAGAAAAGACGAAAGTCCATGCAAGGATGAGGAGCCACTGGATTAAGGCAATAGCATATCAAGTTATGTCAAGCTGAACACATTCAAACTTGTACAAGCAAGATCCTAGACAAGGACGCTGGTAGAGGAAACATATTGGGGCAAGTTTAAGAGACAAACGGTCCCACAGAAACACAGATGCAAGCAAAGGAAGATGCTGGCTGCATTATATGCTGTATGTCCAGGTAGGCGGGTAGGCAAAAGGAGGAAGAGGGATGCTGGGAAGAGAAAGGTAAATATTTGTCTTTCATGTGGCCATGGTCATAGTTTGTGGTTTACCTACTTAGGAGGGCTTTCCTACACTGGGCCAGAGATATGACATGTCCCCGATCAGACTCTTTCTAGAGAAAATGATTCGTTGATAAATTACAGTGAGATGGTATGGTATGAAAAATGTCAATAATAATATAAAAAAGTCAGCTGGGATGAGTAGACTTGCCCCTGGAGTCTTAGGACTTTGAATAAACCCATAAGAATGTGCTAGATTCTAACTAGGGCTTTATCACTCCATGGATCAGGCAGCTTGTTAGTGGTATGAGAACAGAGGCACTAAAAGAATCATTGTCTCGAAATATCTCTCCTAGTTGAGTCTACCAATTGTGAGAAATTGGCACCAATAGTTCATTGGAATAAACAATGAGCATCTCTGTTAAAATGCAGAGTTGTTAACAGAGACAACACATTAAACTCATGATTCTCAGACTGAGTACTGAGGTCACCTAGGGCTCCAATGCAAACTCAAAAAGACAGTGCAGTATATCTAAAAATCTTGAGAAAAACATAGTAAAGTATCTTGGATATTTTGTAGGCTACTAGCTTAAGATAGTTAACATTTTTAAGGTTGATCACTACATTTCTTTCAATGAAGGTGGTGAAGTCCAATCTGATTCCACAGTTTGAGAAATTTGTGTAGTGTCCAGTAGGCACCAAGTGTTTAAGACTTAAATGCTTGCTAAGGTGCTTGGACATAAGAATTTAATAAATGGGACTCTTAGGTATTTCTTTTCACCTAGGGATCACGTGAAACAATTGTTGAGACAATTAAGGATGTCATGAATCAAGATGACATGGAAAGCCCTGCATTCAGTTATTACCACTTACTAATCATGGCAATATTTTAATCACTTAGATTCAATGAACACAGCACATGTTTCTGTGGGGAAGAGGGAATCAGAAAGCTCCTTAGCAAGTGGGTGTGGAGTTTCAAAGAAGGGTTTCTTGAAGAGTCATTAGAACTTTGGGTTCCTGAAGAAGGAGAGATGCAGTAAAGATGTGGCATATAGTTAGAGAACAAAACGGTCATGACCTTTATGATTGAGTCCAGGGCCAAGCTTGCTATTAAGTCGATGGACCCCAGGTCTCAGATGATCTGGTGTCACATTTCTGAAGCTTGGACTGAACTGAAATGTCTTTAAATACAGAGTAAGGCAAATAGCCATTCTGCTTACTCTATTCTACTCTTTCTTTGGCATTGAGTTTCCAGAAGCCCCAAAATTAAATATGCCTTTATTAGAAAGCATTCCAACTTGATAGGCTTTTATGAAATAATCTTTTTTCTTTGAAAAAAAGTCCAAACCACCAAAATATTACCATAGAAAGCAAAATATATCACTGATACTACAATATCTATCAACCATGAGTTATCTCATTTTCTCTCTGTAAGTGATATTTATTTCTCATAAGCAAACACTAGAAGACCATGATTATAATCATCCAATACCCCTTAAGTATCCTAACTGACAAGGCTCTATTTGGGCTACCTGTTATGATAAAACTCCATTTTTTCTTTGTTGTATAATATAAATGAAAACCACTTTCACGTTCTGAATTTTTGGGTATAAGCATTCACTGTGTTCAGGTTAAAAAACCGAGTAATTTCTACCAATGGCTTTGCTTAAACTCTACTATTTCATCCAGAATTATTGTATAGTTTGAAGTTAAACAACAGATGAACATTTGAGATTTCTTATCAACTTATCCAGACATTGATGGAAAGCATTCATAAACTGAGGTTTTTTTTTTTTTGGACGACGGATTGAAGACATTCTAGTTTGTCATAAACTTTCTTTTAGATCATTCTCTTTTAAGTTTTGTCATTCTTACTTGTTCCTGGGCACTTTTTCTCTCTATATCTGTCAAATAACTGAAATGATTTTGTGAGATTTTTTTCCATGTTAAATATAAGCTTTTTTAAAAAAAATTCATTGCAATTGAGCATGTCATTTATCCCTCTGCCCATTTTTCTTATATTAAAAGGTCTCCTGCTGGAATTTAATTTCAAGTTAAATCTTTACCCCACCCTCAGGCTGTGAGACTGAATTAAATAAATCCCACTAAAAGTAATAAACCACTCTTAGCTGTGGTCTTGTGATATCAGTTGTCAGCCTGTCAGAGCAAATCTGAGTGTTAAATTCACTGCCTCTGCTAGTGAGGAAAGAATCAGAACACCAAAAAGCCCAGGGTATCAGAACTGCTGCAGTCACTCTGGTTTCTTCTCAGCAGCAGGACTTAAGCATGCAAAAAAAAATAATCTTTGAAGATGATTTTCTTGATGACAGTCTTTTAAAATTCATATTGATGGTAAAACAAAGGCTCAGCTACCGTTATTATACTTTATTTAGTAATGCTGCAAGCCTGTGAGGTCTAGTAACAAAAAGGTAGAATTACTTCTTTTTAGAGAGGAGAGACAAAACAGGAATATTGCACTGATGGAGAGTGATCGATTTTAGATTTAAATTGTTAGTCAGGACTCGTGTCCAAATGTATGACTGAAGGGTGGACAATTTGAGAGAGAGAAAGAAAAATAACATAGGTCCTCAATTTTCTCCTTATGAAAATTTGCAAGGAAATTAATCCACAGAACACAGCCAATCCCTCACACTTCCAAATAAAGTGCTCTAAAGGGAGAAATAACACCCTCCCTCAGTACCTTGTCCATGATGCTTGACACTGGGAACAATCCCAGTACCAGGCTGGATTTATGGGTGTGACTAATAAAAGGTGACAGCTGGCTTCAAATCTGTTGCCTTGTCATTCACTGGACCAATTTACAAAACACTTGTTTACCCTCAAAGCACTGAGCTTGCCCCCACAAAAAAGGTCTTAAAAAAAAGAACATTATTTTCTTCATATTAAATTCTGAAGAGTTAAAGTTGTATAAACAGCCAAAAATCAATACTGTCAGTGATTTGGTATTTCTAAAGAACGGGACAACAGCTCAGCAGATTAACTTCCTCCTCTCTGTGGCTAAGCAGAATATTGCCTTCCGTAGAGATATAGCTGGAGGAATTCCCGGGGGTGGGGGAGTTGAACACAGACAATTCTCTGAACAAGATTTCAATTGAGAATTCTGGGATATAGAAAGATGATAGACATTTCCCAGTAATTATTGTAGTTGCAACTTTCATCTTTCTACATCTTTATCCAATCAAGCACTAGCATATGGTTAACACTGAATGCCTAGTAATTTGTCAAGCCCTTCCTCCCATCCTTTTAAAAACTCCTATTACTTCCCAATTCGGAAGGGGAAACAGTTCTAGGGGAAGCATGTCCTAGGAAGTAGCTTTTTTCTCATATTTTGAAGAAAATATTGGTGGTCAAAATTATGCTCTTTGATTTGTTATACCTGCAAATATATTGCAAGGTCATATACTTTTCTACCCTCATGAAGAGATTATTTTCAAAATACAAATGTGGGGAAAATAATTTTCAGGTTCTTATAGCAAAAAACCAATGCATCATACTGATGTCTATTACAGAATTGGACTTTTTAGACAGTGGTCAAATATTTTCATATCTGCAATGTGGTTATTTAGCAGTAATAATTTGAACCAAATACAAAGGATTTTGTACTTTAATTCTGGGCCTTAAGTTTAAATCACTGGAATACACATTTGTTAGAATTTTAATTTTTTAAAAACTTACAAACCTGCATTAATACATTTCCACTTAAATTTTATTTACTTATTTACCAAGTTATGAAAAATGAATAGACTTTGGAATCCAGAATGGTCTAGTTTGAAGTCCAGCCCTTCCACATACTAGCTCTTTAATGTCTGGCTAACTTTATCACTCTGAGCCTCAGTTTACTCATATGCAGCATGGTGATCACATTGCTTTTCTCATGGGGCTGCAGTGAGAATGAATAAAAGTAACATATGAAGCAGCTGGCTCAGGGTCTTGCATGTGTCAGACACTCCTTTCTGACTCTGAATCTACAATAGGTTTTATTGCCTATTAGAATCCATGTTGACATATTTAGCTGAAATTCTTGAAGCAAATGTCTTCCAAAAAATTCGTGTAGATAAATTTTCAGAGTCAGGATACATAAATGATGATTTGAAGAAAAGGAGACATCTCAAAAATAACAAGGATTTTCTTGTTAGACCATGAACTTCAGATCACAAAACTTAATTTTGGTCTTGATGAATTTTCACACGGTCAGTTTCACAGTTAAATAGTGAGTACCTCACTTGCAATTTCATACATTTATTTTCTCAATAATGAAGAACCAAAAGCCCATTATGTTCAGGATTTCTGCTAGGCCTAGGGGCCAAATAGTGAGTAAAATCACAGTAACGTTACTCATTGTACAGTGGGAAAAGCATATAAGATACTTAAAAAACAATGGTGGTAACAGCATACATAAGCACATGGGGCCATGGGAGCATGTGGGTAAATACACAATGAGCAACTGTCAACTGTAGTTCATGGGGAACCTCCATTCCTTTTTTTTTCCTCTAAACTTTTATTTTAGGTTTGAGGGTATATGTGCAGGTTTGTTACATGGGTAAATAGCTTGTCGCTGAGGTTAGGTGTACAAATGATCCTGTCACCTAAGTAGCGAGCATAGTGTCCAATAGGTAGTTTTTCAACCCATGCCCCTCACCCTCACCCTCCAAACTCTAGTAATTCCAGTGTCTATTGATCCCATCTTTGTGTCCATGAGCATTCAATGAAAGTTCCTTTTCTAAACTCTTTCTTCTATCCCACTTCATGTTTGTAGCTATCACTTTCTATCTTTCGCACCTGGTTTCCAATTTGTTTAAGATGTACATATTCCCCTTATGGGAATGAAGAAGACCTTCTAATGTTTTTGGGAAATATATTTGCTAATGTTACGATGATAGAGTTTAAGCTGATCACTATATCATATAAGGCTGTATGTCACCTGCGTAGTTTAGGAGTCCAGAGACAAGTGCAGTGGGTAGAGTGCTTCTAAACAAGTAATGCAAACCATTCTCTTGGGGAGTATCCATTTCTTTTGTCATATGTCTAGTGCTCAATATTCTGAGTTTTTTCCTATGAATTTGATTTCCCAAGTATTTATTTTAACTGTAAAATGAAAGTATATTAGAAAATATCAGTTAAAAACACTGGGAGCTTCCTGATCAAGAAGTTGGCTCTTACAATTAGAGCCAAAATAATGACAATGATGACAATAAAAATTATAAAGATCTGATATTTATTGGGTACTTATTATGTGCTGGTCATTGTTCTAGAAGCTGACATCTATTCATTAAACAGCAGTTATCAGGCATATGAACAAAAAATTTGAGGTGTTGACCACAGGCTTCACCTTTGTGACAGGATAAACACATTTTGCCTGAAATTACCCAAATTAAAAGAGTACTATGTTTGGAACTTATAGGCTATCTGACTCTCTGGACAAGGATTCCCGTAATGAAGAAGACAAGATGAAATATTATATCTCAACTTATCTGAGCTTCTGGGGCATAACAAATGACTTAATTTCATGAATGAGCTTTAAAAAATCCCCTTTTCACATAAGCCAGTATTGTTCTGTTCATTTAGTTCAGTATGGCCCAAAGGGCCATGATTGGCTTTTTTTTTTTTTTTACCTACAAAAATTTATCTATATATCTCTTTGATTTTATTTCTTTCCTAGGGAAAATACTTTTGATTTAACATTTTAAAATCTATCCACCCTTTTTTCAGAAATTCAGACACAGTAAAATTTAGAGGGTAATTATTATTAATTTATAAATTAAACGAGAAGCTTCCTTTTGGATTTTGAGAGACATATGTTTGGCTTCTTTGCATTATTGTAAATGTCTAGCTTAGGTCATGTACAGTGTTGATGTCTAATAGACATTTGTTGATTTTTTGACATGTGATTACAATATAAAGATTGTACTTCAGTTAAATGCTAAGGAAATGTCACATTCTCATTTTATTTTCCTATAAATACTGATGTCCTCTGAAGATCAGAAAGGCTTTGCCTTTAAAAAGAATTCCTTTTCTTCATATCAAATTGTGAGTTAGAAATTTTTTCTTTAAAGTTTTGATGGCTCTGGGTACATATTTCAGTAATTCTAGATCAAATAATCATAGAGTATGAGAGCTGGAAGAAGCTTTCTGCAGCATTGTGTCCAGGGATTACAAACTCAAATGCCTCCAAGGGTCAGGCAGGTAACATAAATATGTGAATCTGGCTGGGTTTAAGATCATAGGGAGGAGGGAAGCAAAGCCTGTAGCAAACTGGAGACTGAATAACCTGTCAAATTCAAACCCAATTCCAATCATAGAAAACAGGTTTCAGGCTGTATTTGGTCCACCAGCTACCTGTTTATAAACGCTGAAATTAATCCTTTAATTTCAACTACTGGTGCATTTAATCCTGCACTTATCACTTTTTTCGCGTATAGACATGCCACCATTTAGTTGCAGGGTCCAAAAGAGCTGCAAAAGGCACACAGCCTAACAATCTTAAATTGTCTTTAAGTCACACCACAGAGCTGCTATAATTACACTTTGTGAATTATTGTCCAAGTAAATATGCAGGGACAAGGGACAGAGCCTGAAAATTATTTCCATTTTTGCATTTTATTGTTTTTCAAATAAGGTTTTAAAAATACCAGATGAAATTCTTTATGTGTCTTTCACTGGCTTCAAAATCAGATAAACTAGGTTTACCTTTTGTGGGCTGTTTTACCTTGGACAATTTGCTAAGTTCATTGAGCCTCACTTTCCTTAACAGCACATCAGGTTTGTTTATCATGAAGTTACTTTTTGGATTAATAAGAAAATTTCTGTAAACTGACAGGCACAAAGCTTGTTCATGTTTGATGACCATAAAATGTGAGTTTCCTACCTTGTATGCCCTGAACAGCTTCTCTTCCTTTTTTCCCCTGGATCTAGGCCTATAACTTCTTTAAACCAGTTGGTAATAAATTGGTCTGCATTCTATCCTTTCACTCCAGCTGAGATCAGCAACCGGGTTGTGAGTTTTGTTTGTAATACATTGTTAGATGAATCCTTTTGTATAAAAAAAAGAATGTAAACATTTTCTTTAAGGATCTTTCTTGGAAAATTTCACCCCCTGGTTAAATAACAATTTGTATTCTTTCAGGCACATTATCACTTTTCTTGGTTGATGTATCTTTCATCTTTGTACCTTTTCTTTCAAGAAAAATAAGATGTTAAAGAAGGCCTCCAAATGTTATGGGGTCTTTAAATGTTCACTGTAGGAAATCTGAGTTTCTAAAATTAGCACTGGTGATTTGACAGGGTAGGGAGCTACTCTGCTATTATTTGTACATGTTATTAGAATGGCTATAACCTAGAGTCCTGGCTGGATTTTCCAGAAAAGAAGTCCAAACAAGTGTTCTGTTTCAAGATGCCATAATTTTTAAATAATTTTTCAAGAAACTTAGTATGCTCAATAGTTCTGTGCTGTTGCATCAAAGAAAAGGTAAAAATGTGCAATGGGCCAGCTAGAAGTGACATAATTAATTTAAAGCTGCACTTTGGGTAGGTAGTTTCAGTTGGGCAGATTCCTCTTTTAGAATTACTGAGAAGGTTTCCTCTAGAAATGAATAAGTGGAGAGAAATATGTCATCCAGCAAGCAAGAAGAACCCAAGTGTGTTTTCCCTACAAAACTATACTTCACTGAGAAATCAGCACACCAACCAACATTCATTATAGATGTTACATATTACTCATTACTCTGTGTATTAGTCCATTCTCACACTTCTATAAAAAACTACCTGAGATTGGGTAATTTATAAAGAAAAGAGGTTTAGTTGACACACAATTTCACAGGCTGTACAGGAAGCATAGCTGGGAGTCCTAAGGAAACTTACAATCATGGCAGAAGGTGAAGGGAAAACAAACACATCTTCACATGGCAGCAGGAGAGAGAGAAAGCAAAGGGCAAGGTGCTACACACTTACAAACAACCAGATCTCATGAGAACTCACTATCATGAGCACAACCATGTGGAAATCCACCCCACGATCCAATCACCTCCCACCTTCCCCAACATGGGGGATTACAATTCAACATGGGATTTTGGTGGGGACACAGAGCCAAATTATATCATTCTGTAAGCAGTAGATTAAAAAGGTCACATCTAAGGATACATTTGATGACCTTGCTTACCTAAATGATATTCGTGTCACTTTTCTGCAACTTTGGCTACTGTCATCTATAGGCAGTCACTTTTTAAAAAAAATATTTTCTGGTCTCATCTGATCCAGATATGTTTTTCAAAAGCTATTTAGAAGAAAGTTGCAAATAACCTGTACAGTGCTTCTTTTTCCTTGGTAAGCACTAATAGCTCTGAGTTTTGCTCTACTTTTCCATGGGTTTGAAACTGCCCTTTTCAAATGGCACCTTGTGCATTACTAAATCACTCAGTCACTTTATCTCACTTCTTCTGTTATTTGTGATTTCTACCGTATTTGTATTTTGAATGGCTTCAGTCAGAAGCCAGAGTGTATTCTTTTTTGTTTTTGCTGTTGTTTCCTTCCACTCTTGTTATAATTCTTCATGATTTGTATACTGACATAAGGAACTGGCCTCTCTATCCTTCACCTTTTCTCCACATGCTTTGGTTCTTTGCCATCACCATCTGCATCCACTACATTAATCTCATGCTCAATGAATTCTGGTGTTCTGAACAGGGAAAGGAAGTGTTCTATTATTATTCGTACATATTATCAGAATGGCTATAACTTAGAGCCATTGGATTCTCCAGAAAAGAAAGCCAACTGAATGTTTTGTTTTAAGATGCTGTAACTCTCACTCCTGTTCTCTGATCACAACCACTTATCTTTCTATGCAGTTAGTCACCCAATTTAAGTCCCACCTCCCCAATTCTGCCACTCCACAATTTTCTATTCCACCACCTTTTCACTGTCTCTCACCCCCATTTGTATTCTCATTTCCTTGTGTATCAAGTTTATGCCCAATGGATTATCATCATGTTTCTTTTTTTGCTTATCTTCTCACCCACCTGGCCCCTCTTTTTCTTCATCACTCTCCTAGCAAAATTGCAACCCTACATAAACCCTACTGAGATTTCCCAGATACTCTGCTTGGATTTTGTGCAGCCAGACATAGCTGGAAGAAGCACACACCTGTGCAGGCTGGTCCCACTTGAAATTCATTACTTCAAAACAAAATTGGGTCTTATGCAGCTTGGTAAGCCTACCCTACTTCCCTCCTCAACTCATTTTTTCCATTGACCATTCCATTTCCTTTCTGTTCTCAAACTACCTTCATGGCTTTACTATTCTCACACTTAGTCAGTGGCCTTGTTTTCTTTTTGGGTCAGAAAATAAGTTTCAACCAGGCAGGCTGGCATTCTTCTGTGGTGCCAGCTACTGGAGAGGCTAAGGTTAGGGGAATGGCTTGAGCCCTGGAGGTCAAGGGCAGGGAGCCGTGTTTGCACCACTGCACTCCAGCCTGGTTGACAGAATGAGACTCTGTTATAATGATAAAAAAAAGAAAGAAAAAGAAAAGAAAAAGAAAAGAAAAGAACTTTCACAGGCCACCTCACTTAGAATTTTGTAAGGGAACTAAAACTCTTTTCTTAGAGCATTCCAAAATCATTAAGTCCAGTCAAAGCTAGCTTATTTCTTTATTTGATGTTTTCAAAGTTCAAAAGTCCTACATGCTTGTCACTACAAGCAATTAAGTTCCTGGGACTTTCCAGGCTTCTGCATTCAAAATCCTATATCCCAAGAAACCTCTCAGTCCTAGGCAAACTGGGTTGGTTTATCACCTTGCCAGGAAACAACACACCGTACAGGCAGACACAGCAAAGATGAAAAAAAAATAGTGATCTCACCTGGCTACCTTCCTGTTATTTTATAGCCTTATGCTTATACCAACACATAGAAGCATACATACAACAAATTTACAGGGTGTGTTTTCTATTGTTTTTACTAAAATAGAATCCTGCTATACACATTTTTCTGCAAGTTGTTTTCTTTTTTCTTGATTAAAGAAATCCCTTTACAGGGCACTTGAAATGAGAAACTGAATGTTGTATTTCTGCAAAACTGGATGTAACCAGCTGAAGTTGATAAATAACCATGAACTTTGAGTGATCCCAGGACACTAGACCCTTGGTTGACCTAAGTGAAGACTCTTCCCTGAATAAGGAACAATAGGAATTGTTTAATCAACTGTGTACAATTCTATGGATTCACTCCATTTTATTCAGAATTTAGTTTTCAATCTTGATTGGCATAACCACCCCGAACTATACATTTCTAACACTTAGAAAGTTTTGAATTTTCCTTTTCAGTGAACCACTCAGTAAATTTTATTCACTGGTGAGTGTTCTGTTGGCTGACAAGATAACTTCAGCTTTTTTTTAAGATAGTCTGTTTTAAAAATTTATACCTAATAGTATATAGTGGATACACACACACACACACACACACAAACACATATGATTTTATATACATAAATCATTATACATGTGTTTTTGTTGTTGTTGTTTTAGAGACATCTTTATTTTTTTAAATTTATTATTTTTTCCTAACAGATTGTTATTCAGATTCCCTCTGTTCACCTGTTTAACATCTTTCCATAATTTTCTGCAAGTTCATAAGATGTGTATGAGACTTGTATAATCATGCATAATAAAAGGTGGATTTTGGTCTTGTTTGCTTAATACAAATTATATCACATTAAACACACGTGAGGAAACTTTCAAAAATGGCTCCCAATAACCGCACTTTCTGGTATGCACATCCTTGGCTAGTCCTTAGACCTTGAATGTGAATGGGATCTAGTCACCTGTTTCTAATGAATACGGCAAATGTGATGGCTTGTAATTCCAAGCTTAGGTCATACTGTTGGTGGTGGGCTGGTTCAAGTTCTTGACTTCACTGCACAAAAGAATTTGAGAGTGAGTCCAAAGTAAGGGTAGGCAAAGAAGTTAATTGCAAAGCAAAGTACACTCTAAGAGGCAGAGTGGACTCTAAGAGGGAGAGACAGCAGCTAGCACCTTAAGAGGAATTCCTTTTATGGGAGCTGTATATACATAGTCGTAAAATACTGGTGAGGTCAAGTATGCAAAAGACGAGCTGGTGCATGTGCTCAGTATCTACATGCTCCAACATGCATTGCATGTATCATTAGCATATAAAATCTCCACGTAGGGTTTTTTTTACTATTAAAATGAGGAAAAGGTTACTATAAGATAAAATTTGAGCCTAGCTGCACATGCAGGACCCTGGTGAAGTCCCTGCCCCCTCCCTCAACACAGGAATTTGTAGTTAATAGCTTCTTGGGCTTTCAGTGCTGATTGGTTGGGAACTGGGGAAGTTATGTCAGGAATAAGAGGCGTTTTTTCTCTTTCCTGGACTGTACTAGGTATCAGGAACGTGTAACCATCTGGCAGTCTGCTGGTGTCCTGCAGGAGTGCTTACCTTTCAAAAGAGTTAGGTGCTGACTCATTAGGGTGCTAGCAAAAGAAACCCACTGTAAAAGAAGCCCACAGGGCTTCACACAAGGGGACAAGTCAGTATGGCTTCCTAACCTTACCTAATCTGCCTCAATACAAGACTGATTTCTATCTTTTTGACACTTTCTTTGCTTGCTTGTTTTGAATAAGCCAGGTGCCATGTTGTGAGCTGCCTTTTGAAGAGGTTCAAGTGGTAAGGAACTGAGAGTGGCCTTGGTAACAGTGAAGAATTGAGGCCTTCAGTCCAACACCCTTGAGACACTGAATCTTGCATAAACCTATTGAGTGAGTTTAGAAGCAGATCCTGTCCTCCTTGACCCTGCAGATGACTCAGCCTTAGCCAATATCTCTCTTGCTGAGACCCTGAACAGAGGACCCTGTTAAGCCATGTCTAGATTCTGGGCCCATGGAAACGCTGAGATAATAACTGCTATTGTTAAATCACTAAGTTATGAATTTAACATAATTTGTTATGCAGCAATAGAAAATATAACACATTTCACTAAATTTCACTTTCCTCATTTAACAATACAATATGGAAATCTGTCCAAATTAGTTGATGTACGTTTGATTCATTCTTTGTTACAGCACCATATTACCTCGTGGGGATTTGCCTTAATTTGTTCAAATATTTCTTTACGGATTGATATGGTTTGGCTGTGTCCCCACCCAAATCTCATCTTAAACTGTAGTTCCCATAATCCTCATGTGTAGTGGGAGGTAATTGAATCATGGGGGCCGTTACCCCCATGCTGCTGTTCTCATAATAGTGAGTGAGTTCTCACGAGATCTATGATTTATAAGGGGCGTTTCCCCCCTTTTGCTTGGCACTTCATGTGAAGAAGGCTGCCATGTAAAGAAGGCTATGTTTGCTTCCCCTTCTGCCATGATTGTAAGTTTCCTGACGCCTCCCCAAGCCTATGGCACTGTGAGTCAATTAAGCTTCTTTTCTTTATGTATTGCCCAGTCTCTGATTTGTCTTTATTAGCAGCATGAGAACTGACTACTACATGGATTGTCATTAATTTGCCACTATATTTCTAGTGGCAAAAAACTCTAAACCAAGTACATATTTTAAAATTACAATTAGAAGCTGATTTTCAGTCTTACTTTCTATATTTGAGATGTTGATTTAGAAATCAGGAAAAATATACACATACAAGAAATACTAAGGAAGCCACATTTTCATGTTCTATAAAAAACTTTAGATGAAAATTATGACAATAATTTTAGAGTAAGATACGATTAAGACAGAGGTATATTTTGTTTGTTCTGGAGAAAACAGCTTTAAAAATGATTAAAATAAATATTTTGTTGACTTTTTAAACTATATGAATTCTCTTTAAATTCCCTTCAGAAGTATAAAAATTAATAAAATCATTTAACATTAAGTTAGAACAGATGTTAAAAATTACCTAGTATAATCACTCATTTTGTGTGTTAACTCCCTTTAAAACTTTGGCATTGAAAGATATTGTAAACAATAATTTCCAATTTTATAAATAGTACAAATACATATTCTTTGTAAAGATGTAAACATTGAAGATAACATTGAAGTTCCCTACCCTGGTTCCTTTTCTCTCTCCCAGAGGGAACCACAACTATTGTTTTGGGTATTGGTATGTGGTATTGTAAATCTTTTGTATATTTTCAAGGCCTTTAATCCCTATAAATATGTGTATATAACTGTAGACACTGTAAATTATATTATGTTTTATATATCATTCTACAAGTTGCTTTATCAATTGGCATTTGAGAATATAATTTTAACATCTTCTTCTGCAGTGCTTTATGACTGATGATTAAGTTTTAGGAATGAGGAATGATAAGTTTCTTTGATTTTTTGTTATTTTTATCTTTATATTGATTTTTTTTGTTCTGTTGTCATGTGTAATCAATATCATTTTTACTTTCCAACAATGCGCTGGCTTCCATGTTAATGAAATGATGTTAGTAGCTAAGCTGGCAAACAAAATTCCTTCAATTTGAAGTGTCTCTAAGTACATTTCACCCAAGGAAACATTTTGAAACCATGCGAAGCTGAAACCTTGCCTGCAAGCATTTCTACTGACAATCACTTTTCTAGTTTAAGTAAGGGCTAGATATGTTTTTAACATTCGATGTCCTAATGCCTTTAAAATAAATTTTTTCAGCCTCAACAGCAAAAACACATTTTAGAAATGCCTGTTAGTAGAGCAAACATTTCAACCAAAAACACATTTGAACTGTTAAATTCCCTTGCTGAACCAAATGTTTTGCTTCACAAATAGTTTTTAGATTTGCTTTGATTCAACTCTATTCCTTCTTAAACATTACTGTGAGGATTTTATAAATTAAGAGCTCTTACTTCTTAGAATATTTGCGCAATTTAGATTCAGTTTGGCAGATATTTGTGGAGCATCCTCTTTGGGCTGACTGTAATGCCAGGTACTGACTGATTCAGTGATAAATACTATACAGCCCCTGCTTTTAAGGAACATGTTATCGAATTAGAGAGAGAGAGAAAATCAAGCAATAAATCTGATATAATGTAACAAATGATAGTCAATTAATTAATCAACCAGTGAATTCTTAAGTTTTAGAAATTCTCCTCTGGGCCAGGCATTATCCTAGGACTACAACCTATCTTTAAGAAGGGACATGCAAAAGGGCACAGGAGTAGTTACCCAATCTCTCCTTAGTAAAAGGAGATCAGGACACACGTTCTGAGAGATAATGCAAGATCCAGGATGTGAAGGAAAAAAAATTGACATTGTGCAGGCAAAGAAAACCATTATCAGCAAATATGTGAACATTCCAGACACAGAAACAGAGAAGCATTGTGTGTTGGAGAAATACTGAAGCACGTTTTGGTGATGGGCATGGTGGAGACAGAGGGTCATCTGGGAGAAACAGACAAAGACCAGGTCGTGGTAGACCTTGTAGCCTGTTTTAGGAAGCTAGTAAGTCAAGAGCTTATACTATATCTTTATGTTCATGCTGAAACTCAGCTGCTGACTAATTCAGTGATACTAAATTTAAGCTTTTTACTACCTTAATAATTGTTGAAAAAGAAAATCTGATAAATTTTCAATGGACTGGAAAAAGAATGTTCAGCAAATTATACTTTGTAATATATTGATGATTAGGGGCAGTTTGACTCTGACATAAAAAAATTCAGACTAAAGTGGATTAAACTCACACCCATACCACATTCTGGCTTCCCCTATAACATGGTGGGTGTTTGGCAAAGGCCTTACTTTAATGGTGTGAGTTTTCCAGAATGCCTTTGATTTTGATTGACCAGCAAGGAGTTCTGGCAATTGCATATAGGATAGGCTGACGATTCTCAAATGCATTACATAATGGTTAAAGTGATACTGACTTTTGAAAACTTCTATAGAGTTGTCAAGATTTAAAAACATTGTTAAGGTGAGTCAAAATAATACACTACAGCTTAAGGGTCATCAATGTGATGTAAATACTCCATATTTTGGTCAGATTTTCACTATTGAAGAACAAATAGTATAAATTTGGAAAAATTATTTAAGCTTCTGGGCCTTACTTTCTATAAAACTGAAGAAATTAGATAAAAACCTCTTTTAGTTGTAAAATTATGCAAATCAAAGTCATCTACTTTGCAGTAAAATTATCCCTATTTTGAGTGACAAAAATGTGTAGCAGCTTGGCTACTGGTAGAGCTGTCCAGTACCAGAATATCTTAAGTAATTTGCTATTTAGTAAGCACCTACTGTGTTGAAATGCTATTACAGGAGATGAGAATATGATGGCTGTGGTCATTTGAACTACTAATCAAATCTTTCTGCCTCTCTGCACAATATTAGAATATAGAAGGATTGCACTTCCTGGCCTCTTTGTAGCTGGATAGGGCTATGTAACTTCTTCTGGTCAATGTGGTTGTCAATGAAACTGGCATAGGTCAGTTTCTGGGTCACAGCAATTAAATGTCCGGTTTGAGACCCTCAAGTGTTCTTTTATCAGTGTTCCAGATAGTAGCTGTTCCATCAGCCTGAGTCCTGAAGTGAAACTCCAGCTGACTGCAGTGAATATAAAGCATAAGTGAGAAGTAAACTTTAATTGTTAAAGCTAGTGAGGTTGTAGGCTTGTATGTCACTAATGCTGAACTTAGCCTATCCTGGACTAACAGAATGGGGAGCAAGACAGACAAAGCTACTGTTCTCATGGTGCTTACAGTCCATTGGGAGATAATAGAAATATAAGTAGGAACCAATTAACAGGGTCATTTCAGTTAGAGATTTAGGATGGGTGGTCATTGAAGGGCATACTATAGATATTTAAATTGAGGCAAATTGACAAAAATAAGTCAATCATCAGAAGGTCTTTGGAAAGAGTATTTCAGACAGAGAAACAGCAAGCACAAAGGTCCTCAAATGGAACAAGTTTAGTATGTTTAAATAGAGAGAGGCAATGTGACTGGAGCCCAGATATTGCATGTGAGTTGTAGAGTGTAAGGTTGAAAAGATGGGCCATGAACTTTCTCAACCTTGGGGGCACATTAGATTCTCCTACAGTACTTAACAAAATACCATTACTAGCCCTAGTCCCAGATATTCTAGAGTTGTAAGAGGCCTCAGTATTTTTTTAAATTCCCTAGATGATTCTAATGTGTAACTTGGGTAAAAATACCTGATGTAGAGTCTTTTTAGATTATGGTTACTTCTTGATGACTAGAATTTTATTCTGAGTTGTTGAAAATTTTTAGGAGAGGGGTGACATGACCTAACTTGTTTTATTAAATCACTCTGACTGCAATGTGGAAAATGTATTATGGGTGAATCAGAAAGAATACTGAAAAGGCTGTATCAGAAATGATGTAGATGGGACAAAGTATTAACAGTGATGATGAGAAACATTGTTGGATTCAGAATATATTAAGAAACTAGTGCTAAATTAACATGCTGATGGATTGGATACACTTATGGTGGTGGTTGGCATGATGAATGAAGTGAGAAAAAAATGCTGACACATAGATTTTTGGGTGAAAAACAGTTAAAAGGAAAGCCACTAGCTTAAATGGGTAAGACTAGAACGATAATTGGTTTGCAAAGTGGAGAGGACCAAGAGTTGTTTTTAGGATTTGTTATATTAACGTTGCAACTAGTAAACATTCAGAGGAGGCATAAAGTAGACAGATATTAGAATTTGGAGAACAGATGAGAAAGGAAGATATAAACTTGGTGGTTATTAGCAAATAGTTTTAAAAGCCAGGAGATTCATGTAGTAATAGAAGAGAGCAAAGAATTGCATCTTTGTACACTCTGATGTTTAGAGGCTGAAAATATATGGACAAACGAGAAAATACTGAGAAGAAACAGTCACCAAGGTAGAAAGAACATCAGAAGCATAAGCACTCATACTATTGCCAAGAAGAGTGTTTTAATGTAGCAGTAATCAACTAGTTAACTGCTGCTGCAAGGTGCAGTAAAAGGAGGACATTAATAGCACCCAACTCTAATTCTCTTTTGTATTTATACCTGATAATTCAGTTGATATACATTTAAGGAAATGGCATAGAATAGTGCAGTGCTCTTCAAATATTGGCACAAATACTTCTTAAATGAGTTTTGACAAAGTAAGCACCCTTTGCAAATTTGTAAGTTGACCTCTAAAATACTTTTATTATAAATTAAAGTAATAGTTGCAAATAATGTAATTTTCAAAACATTGTAAATACTTATGTTTAAGATAAAATTATTACTTCTCTTTTTAAATGTACCCAGTAGCATATAAATACCATAGTCTAATTATTCTTCAAATTTATGTTTTAATTCTACTTCTTCCATTCAATTGTATCTTAATATATTTTTATGTGTGAAAGTCTTTTACTGACCACTCTATCATATATAATGCAATAACAATATATAAAAAAATTAAGTCTAAATTTAAAAATCCCAGTGCTTCCAGCTTGGGCGTTAGGGCCATTATGGACAAGTTACAGTGCTGCAGAGATTTTATTTATGGCCAGTTTTGGGGCCAGTTTATGGCCAGATTTTGGGGGGCTTACTCCCAACACTGAGGAGTTAAGATTATTGTTCTTCTTCTGGAGTGATGTCAGCAAAAGAGAAGGGAAGGTCCAAGGTCTCCTTCCCCATCCTCTATCTTTAAGAAAAATAAAAAGCAGGCACTGTTATTACCAACTTTGTAAGAACTCTGAAAAATGCTCAAGTTTTTCAGCAACCAAGCAAATGCTGAATTTCAAAGCAGTAGGAAAACTTTGCGGTGTTTTTACTTGCACTTGTTTCACCCTTCCTCGTGTGGCTGCAATCTTGAAGAAGAAAGCCTATGTTCTCAGTGTAGGACTCTGGTCCCTGGGGGGAGCAGAGCTGATCTGATTTGCAAATTGTTCTGTATGTTGGTTCTGACTTATTTGGGGGCTGCCTGAAGGACTGGCTTATGGTACTTGTCTCTTTTACCTAACTCACACCTTGCACCAGAAAGGTGGTAGGCATTACTCAAAAGTCCTGCAAGGTGAAGTAACAACTGCAGACACTTCACATAAAAGATTATGGTTAAAAGGCACAATAGACCACATAATATCTGTGAGCAAAAGCTGGGGAGAATTTCTTTTGAAAATTGGGTTATTCAGTGCACTATGAATATGGGGAAATTTAGAAACTCATGTACATGACCAGGGCAAGGTGCATGCTCAGAAAAGGACAGAGAAGACCCTAAGCTTACACCTCAGGCTGAGCCTTAGGCTCAGTGCAAGCCTGGCTAAGCTTTGAAAGATTGCTCTTGCACACCACCAATATACAAAGACTAGAAGAGAGTTTTATTCTTTTATTTGTTTGTTTGTTTGTTTTTAGTTTCTGGTCTTCAGGGAAATTTCTATCAAAACTCTAGCTGAACACAAGCTGAAGAACAGCAATTTCAGTGACTACACATGATAAATAACTGTGTCTTTTCATAGTTTGAGAAAGCCACTAAGCCAATGGACTGCTGTAGCCTTTAATACCAGAAAGAAAAAAAATAAAGGAAAGAAAAAAGAAAGAACAAAGAAAGAGAGAAAGAATGAAAAAAGAAAGAGAAAGAAAGAAAGGAAAAAAGTAAGAAAGAGAAAGAAAGAAAAAGAAAGAAAGGAAGGAAGGAAGGAAAGAAGGAAGGAAGGAGGGAGGGAAGGGAGGAAAGGAAAACATTGGGTAAGGGGAAAAATCTGATTTCCACAGTTACCACATTATAGTGTTTAAATGTCCGTTACCAAAAGAAAAAGGCATATAAAGAAATAAGAAAAAAATGGTCCATTCAGAAGAACAAAATAAATAGGAAGAAATAATCTCTGAAGAAGCCTAGAAATCAGACTTAGTAGCAAAGACTCTAAAACAACTGTCTTAAATATGTTCAACAAGCTAAAGAAAATCATGGACAAAGAAGTAAAAAAAATCAGGAAAATGATGAATGAACACAATGAGAATATCAATAAAGAGACAGAAATTATTAAAAGGAGCCAAATAGAGATTCTGGAGCTGAAAAGTAGAGTAACTGAAATAAAAAGTTCACTAGAGGGTTGTAAAAGCATATTCAAACAGGGAAGAATCAGTGAACTTGACAATAGTACCTTAAAATCATTGTCAGAGTTGCAGACTGAAAAACAAATAAGGAAAAGTTCATCAGAGTCTAAGGAACCTGTGTGATATCACCAAACAATCCAACATATGCGTTATGGGAGTCCCAGAAGAAGAATGGAAAGAAATGACCAAAAAGAATGTTTGAAGAAATAATGACTGACACCTTCTCAAATTTGATGACATACCTGAATCTATATATCCAAGAAATTCAATGAACTGTAATAAGATAAAGCCAAAGAAACCCACACCAAGACACATTATAATCAAATTGTCAAAAGATTAAAAAACAAAAATGTATATACATACAATGGAATAGTGTTCAGCTATAAAAAGAAAGTTCTGATACACGAAAAACATGGATGAAACTTAAAGCATTATGCTAAGTAAAATAAACCAGATACAAAAAAACAAATATTATGATTCCACTTACATAACTTATCTAGACTATGCAAATTCATAGAGCAAGGTTATCAGGCACTGGGGTAGGGGAAATGTGGAATTATTGCTCAGTGGTTATACGATTTCTGTTTGGGTGATGAAAAAGTTTTGGAAACAGAGGTAATGGTTGCACAACATTGTGAATGTAATTAATGTCACTGTATTGTACACTTAACAATGGTTAAAATGGCAAATTTATACGTATTTTACAACAATAAAATAAATTTACAGAACAGATTATTCTTCTGCATTGAGTTATCATTACAGCTATTATTAGTATACAGTGATTACTCTCTCTATATATATACATACACACATATCTGCATATATTATACATTTTGATAATAATGATTAAATATAAAAAGTATACTTAATTGGGAGTGTATCTTTTAATGAAATGTATGGAAATTTATTCTTCTGAAAAAAAATCATGCATCCGTGGATAAAGCTTATTTATTGCTAGAATGAGATAAAACTCAGAATCAATTTTTGCTCTACCTTTTATCATGAGCTGTGTTCTAAGAAAATTTGTTGGCATAAATAAAAAATGAGAATGGAGGAAGTTTTGCAACAGCAATGTTGCACAATCCCTTGATTGATGTTGCTGTTGAAAAAAGTGAATGGAAGTCATTTGGGCCATCTTTTCTCAACCTAAAGTCAATGTTTTGAATGGTCTCTGTGATATTTTCCCCCAATAACAACATACCAAAGTAAAACTAGCTATGATTGAGAATTACTTCTTTCATTTGTATAGGCAGAAATAAGTAATTTTGAAAAAGGAGGTGTGAAAGGAGAAATCAACACAATACCTTCAACTGAGTCCCTTGGAAAGACTTTGTGTACCTCTATGGTCATAGGCATATTCAGACTTCTGGTTTATTGGAAAGAACATTAGACAAAGATCCAGGAGATTTGCCTTCCAGGCTAAACTTGGTGACTGAGAAGCAGAGAAGATAAAGAATTGAATGTGTTTCAATATAATTAACTGCTTAGAAGCTATCTTTATTGGTATCTATAAGTTAAATTTTATTGATGTTCTAATACAAAGTTTTAAGAGAAAGAACATTTAGCAAAGAAAATAAAGAACAGGGAAACCATAGTTAGAGGTTATCCAGGAAACCTTCTGTGTAATTTCACGTTCTTTCCCATCATATCTTCTATGCAATTTAATGCTCTTTCCTGTACTGTTTAGTTTAGTTTACTGAGTTGGTCCCCACAAGTCAATTACAAGAAGATATTTATTGAGTTAGTTCACCTTAAATTCAAGCTTTAATAATGAAAAGTATATCAAATAAGAAATGCTGAGGTCAATGCGGAAAGGAAAGGCAGTTTTAAAAAAGAAATTGATAAAATCTCCAAAATAAGCTCTTTCAAAACCTCACAGAAGAAATGCCACTTTGTTTATAGTAGAAAAAGAACAGAGATGCCTCTATGCTAGAAACTCTTTTTTGAACAGCAGAAACCCACAAACTTACTAAATGATTTTCACTGGTCAATGAGGATGCCTTGTAAATTTTTTAAAAAATTAATTGAATGTGCTTGTATTATAGAGTTTGGCCAGTACTAGAGCCATTTGGGCTTTGTCTACATTAGACAATGACCTGAAGAAAGTTATCCATAACATTTTAATACACTGTGGAAGTCTCATGCTTATGGTCTTTTGGTTTCCAGTATAGTCTTTTATAATTTATGGTCCCTGGAAGTCAGAAAGATCTTGGGAAAAATATTAAGACCTCTGATTTACTTTATTTTGAAAAATCTTCCAATGGCTTTCCTTTGTGCTAGAATAGATTACAAACTCCTCACAATGAACTAGAAGGCCTCTGGCTACCATGTTAACGTCTTCTCAGAGCTCTCCATTATGATCTGTACTCCAGCTGCTTCCCATCTTTCTGTGTCTGTTCTTGACACATACTGAGTTTATGCCTGCTTAGGGCCTTTGCACATACTGTTCCCACTTCCTGAAATTTTCTTTTCCAGATCTTTGCTTGGCTTGTGCCTTTTCATGCTTCAGGTCTCAGTTCAAAGGTAGCCTCTTCAGAAAGGCCTTTCGAAATCACTCCTTGCTATTCTCTCACTACTGTCTACCTTATTGCATGTTAGAAAGGAATGGTCTTCATAACACTCATCATTCTTAAAAATTTTCTTGTGTAATTATTTCCTTATTTATTATTTGTATCTTTCCTTGTGTTGCAACTTCATCAAATGAAATCAATCCTGTTAGCTATTGTATTCTGGTCTTCTAAAACAGTATAGAGTAGGTGCTTAATAAATCTTTGTTGATGATTGACTAACTAGATGAGTTTTCTGACCTTCTTTTTTTCGAGACTATTTCCTGCCAAAGTCACACATGGGCTTTTTTCTTATGCACAGTTCAGTTTATTTTAATTCTTAAAAATTGATTGACTTGCACACAACAAAATTGACTCAACTGAAATATTTGGCTAATTGATCTGTCACTGTAGGAAATATAATCTGGCTAATAGATAGCTGCAAAAAACCTGAGATATGTAAGTTCATTTCCATTTTTGGAACTAGAGTAGGATATTAAGCTGAATTGCAAAACTCAGGTCTTTTATGATTTGGACTTCCATTCTTTGTATCTGAATCTCTCAGTTGATCTGAAAAGTTCTAGTAAATGATTAAGTTACCCTTTTTCCCAGCAGAACATCCTTCTTATATTATGCCAGGTTCCCACTGTCCCAGAATTTCCACTGGGGAATGGGTCAGATTGGAAGCAATGACCTGAACTGAGGGGCAGATAGTAGCATTTTCTTCCCTTTCTACGCTGACAATCACATTAAATAAGTCGAGATTTCAGCTCTCCGTTAGGTTTGCTTATGCAGTCCTCTTTTGGCTGCAATTAATTTGTAGACTTTTCCTACTAAAAAGGTTGATCTCTCAAGAAGCAAGTCATAGTGGACTGATGTTTATCATTTGTGCCTGTTAGCAAACATTTCTCAGTTATTGGCTATAATCAGGCTGTAGCTAAATTTTGGTTGATACCAAGAGTTATGAAGCCTAAACTATTAGGGAAACTGTTGAACAAAATCAATTAAATAGTTGTCTATTTTAAAACTGCTATTATTTAAGTTGTAAATCTCTGCCTTATGCTTCAGCCAGTTTGTGGATATTACTATTTCAGTCATCAGCAGCCCAGCTTATTAAAATAATTAAATGTCAGTATTTCCTTTTTTCTCTGTTATATTACTTTCAGTTCTAAGTTTCAAATGAGTGTTTACTTTTTAAAATGATGAACATAACAGCAAACAACATTAGTACCCAAGGATGATGTTTTTATTTGCCATTATTTTATTTCAACTGTAATTAAATGAAAGTAATATTTTAATATTTTACTCATAGATATTATTGGTTATGCTGGGAGCACAGCAGAGTAAGTATTTAAAATTTTCATTCAAATGTTAAGTCTAGGCCTTGGAAAAGAGATATTAAAATATTACTATAATTTTATTTTCTTTTTCTTAAATGTTAATCTCTCTGATTTCAAGGAATATTCTCCTACACCATTTCATAGGATAGATGATGAATGAATAGATTTTAGTAAATTAAAAACAAAAAAACTGATTTAATAATCAACTTATCTTAAAAACCACAATGTATGTGAAAACTTTCAATATTATTCACATTTAAGAGAATGCAAATACATGAAAGAAAAGACTTGGAGGGAGTATTGAGCAAGGTAAAATCTGATAGATGTAGGTAAGGGTTGTGTTGGGTTTTCACAGAGATTTTATTTTGGAAAGAAAAGAGAACAGAAGAAAAATAATTATCTGTTGATAAGATATTATTTTTAAAATCCACTTTCATGATTTTTGGTTTTTATATTCCCTATTGCTGGTTGCCTTAGAAATATTTTGCCCTCCGATGTCAATAGTGAAGGTATAGAAATTATTAAAGGTTTTCTTTTCATACTCCAAAAAAAAAAATTTTTTTCCTCCTTTGATCCAAAGTAACTGACCCCAAATCCTCTACCAACAAGACCCGTTTCATTAACCTTTACATTTCAGCTGAGAACAACAGTACACTTATATGTTAGAGTGCTTGCTCCTTAATAATCTCTAAACTAAAACAGCCACTATTTAATATTTTGTGTAGTTGGCCGGGCGTGGTGGCTCATGCCTGTAATCCCAACATTTTGGGAGGCCAAGGCGGACAGATCACCTGAGGTCGGGAGTTTGAGACCAGCCTGACAAACATGGAGAAACCCCATCTCTACTAAAAACACAAAAAATTAGCCGGGTGCAGTGGCGCATGTCTATAATCCCAGCTACTTGGGAAGCTGAGGCAGGAGAATTGCTTGAACCCAGGAGGCGGAGGTTTCGGTGAGCCGAGATAGTGCCATCGCACTCCAGCCTGGGCAACAAGAGCAAAACTCTGTCTCAAAAAAAAAAAAATTTTTTTAGTTTAGTTACAATTACAATTTTTAGTTGCTTTTGTTAGATTTAAAGAAAACTTTAGCCATATCTAATAGGTCTATAGTTCAATTTTGGGTGCACAGGTGGAAATATTCATATGAAACAGCGTTCTCATAGTTTCTTTTTCCTTTGATTTCAGTGTTTTCAAAGTACACTTGATTCTGCAGTTTTGAGCTACAGCTATTGAGCCAACTATCTCCAAAGCTGTCCTAATCTCTTCCCCCTTTAATACGAAAATATGTGCTTGTTGAGCCATAAGATCATGTCTATGCCATTTTTGTTTGCCTGATGCTGGAGTAGCAAATAAGTTTCATCTCTGTGTCAACTGCAACTAGATTGTTAGTAAATGCCTGCAGTGATGTATTGAAAAGCAATCTGAGACTGTCTGACGTAAGTGGAAAAGATAACTGTGTTTGATTAGCAATGTCTGCCATGGGCATAGGAAGAAAGAATAGCTCTAAGACTACGTATTTGCTATCCCTGTGCTTGTGCTTAAGGAGGTGACTGGAAGAGATTGGTACTTTATAAATGTTTGGTATATAGATGAATGAACTTCAGTTTTATTTGGACAACCATTTTATGCAGCAAGAAAACTCAGAAGTTCCTTTTAATCCTAACCTGGAAAGTTTCCCTGTCACTTAGTCCAGAAACTACTCCTTGGTTTTGCCAGATAAAATCAATGGTTCCTGGACCTCACCAAAACTAAACTTCCAAAATGTCGATGTATATAATTTACTTCTCACCCAAGTTATGTATTTGTCTTTGAGTGCTATTTGCATTTCCTATATATTTGAGTTAATAATATATGTGATCTAGCCACTTTAGTTTTGTTGTTTCTATGCTCATGGTTGACCCTGGACAAATTATGAAGTAGGCTAAACATGTTCTCTGTGATCTGAAGCTTACCTCTACAATTTATTTTCTTCCTCTGCATGGCCCTTTCCATAATACCGAAAGCTGTTTTCAGGAAAAGGTCTGCTATAATATGATGCAATGCTTTTAAGCTAATATGTTAACCTTCATAGGAACATTTAAAAAACGCTTTTTCTATTTTTTATTTTTTTATTTTTTTGATACAGTGTCTCACTCTGTTGCCCAACTGGAGTGCAATGGCCCAATCATGGCTCACTGAAGCCTTGACCTCCTGGGCTCATGGCGGTACTCGTTCCTCAAGCCTCCTGAGTAGATGAGACCACAGGTGTGCACCACCATACCCCACTAATTTCTTATTATTATCATTGTTATTTGTATAGACGAGGCTCCTGATGTCTCTCAGGCTAGTTTCCAACTCCTGGGCTCAAGGGATCTTCCCACCTCAGTCTCCTGAAACACTTAGATTACAGGTGTGAGCCATCGCACCTGGCTCTAATTCTTGAGTAAAAGTCTTTGTCTTCCTCCTTTGCATATGTTCTTTACAATTTTCTTAGATTCCATAATCTTTCATAATTAAGACAGTACTCATACATTCCTTTCCGTACAATATCAATAAAACATTTATAAAACAAGCAAACAAATAGGACATCAAAAAATCTTCATCTAAATGCCTGATGATAATCTAAAAGGGATATTCTTTTCTTCAATTAATAACACCTAAACACTTAGTTGAAAATACAATTAGTCATGTTACTTCTTCTTTCTAATGCTTGCCCAAAATGCAAATAATAAAATCTACTTTATAAGCCGCATTAGAATGAAACACATATACATATGGTTTAACACAAATACAGCGCCTTGACTCTAATGGATACACAATCAATGATAGGTGCTATTATGACTTGTGCTAACTCTTGTCTGTATCTCAAACATGTTTTCCCTTCACTGCTATGCCTATGAAAGTGTCTCCTATTACTCCATCAAACCTTGAATATTTGTTGTGGTAAGGGCAGCATGAACATGACTATTTGAGAGGTTCCAATAAATCAACATCTGTTTTTCTCAACCAAGTGTTTTATGAGGACTGAGGACAAATAAAAAGTGATTGATTTGAATTTTACAGTTTTCCTGACTGCATGATTTTTTGTGTGTGTCTGTGTGTGTGTGAACATCGTATACTTTTCAAGCATAAGAGAATGTTTTTAAAAATGTGGTTGAAAGGAAAAGAGACAAAACAACAAATCTATAAATCCAAAATGGTCCTCTAAGTTAACCTGGCTGTATAAATCCACAATGATCCTCTGAGTAACGAGAACTGGCTCTATAAATGCTTATAAGCATATGCCATTAATCTCTTTTGTTTCCCCATTTATTTTATAAGCTGCTTGAGGGGAAAATATATTTATAACTTCATAGTGCCTACTGTAATGGAATACACATCATGAAATTTAGTAACTATTTTCTGAAGAAATATAGCAAACTCTCTACCAAATTTTGTGTTGCTTTTTCATAATATAGTTTTATCACTGGCATGTGGCTACCTGCTGGGGACTACAGTTCTCATCTTCCTTTGCAACTTGGTAAGGACACGTGACTATTTCTCATGATAGAATGTGAGTGGAAATGATGATGCCGCTTCAGGGTAAGAGTGGTAAAGAAGGGAGTGTGTTTGCTTCATGCTCTTTTTCTGAGGACTCCACTGAGGGATGTAGAGACAGTAGCACAAGTCCCTTACCACTACAATCACTTACACTGAACTGTAATGGAGAAACAAACTCTTACCGAGTTAAGATACTAAAAATTTGGGGCTTGTTACCATGGCAATCAATTGCCTAGTAGTAAGCTCATTTTTCATTTGTATGCCCTAGCATTCCCTAAGCTCGCAGCAAATTTGAGTTGCTTTCAACATCAAGCCTAATTCATAACTACACCGCTAACTTTGATTTTTTACTTTTATCTCAAATTTCATCCAAACTATCTAAATTCTGACATCTTAATTACCTAAAGTTTTGACATGCCACATGTGAACAAATTTGTGGAATATTAGTTATGCTGATGGTTTAAGATCTTCCTTTTGGCAGATCAAGACGGGCTGAAGCAAGACCATCACAATATTGCTATACTTATTCTTGTTAAGCCTTTCTTCAGATTGTTGCTTGGAGTCATTGTATTTTTGATATTTTGGTATACAACTACTTTGTGGCCGATCATGACAGACAATAGCCTGCTGTTTGAATTAGAAAAATTACTGTCTTCTGTTTTTCTACAGATACTCTCTGTAATAATAAAGCCACGATATTTATCAAACATGCCTGAATGAAAAACAAAACAAAATCAAACACCCAAAACAAGTTTTTGTTTGGATGGTGAAAAGAACTAAAAGAAATCAAAGAGTAAATGACTTCAAATTGATATCTTTCAACTATAATTTCACTAAGTTGCTGTTTGGAGCATTTGTATGTCATATTTTTCAGACATATTTTTTCTTTATAATGATAAAATAACAGTTATTTAGTCTTTCTCAAATCTAAGTTGTTCTGTGCACAAATACAATTGTCCATCACTGGACATGTTATGGGAAAGGCCCAGAACAACAAGTTTACTTTATTTTTAAACACACTGCACCTTTGTGATATCACAAATAAAAATCATCTTCCAAACCTGTTCTGACAACTTTCGTAATATCTTGAAATTTTAAATTTAAAAATGTCTAATATGCTATGTGCATAATTAAAATGTTTTAAATCTTTTCATCCTTTTATATGAAGGTAGTTTTAACCATTTGCTATCCATCAAATATCAATCATAAGCAGAAACTATCTGAAAACAACATTAATTCTAGGGACTGAAATAATTATTATGATGACTGTCACTTTAATTTAGAGCATAATGATAATATACAGTGTGAGAGGGAAGAAGATCCAACATTCTGGATTCAGACAGACCTAGTTTGAGTACTTGCCACTAACTTGTAACATGACCTTGAGAAAGTTATCTAAACTTTCTTAATCAATTTTCTTACCAGTAAAAGAATGGATTAAAAATAATACATATAAATAATCCCTGGCATATATTAGGTGCTCAATCATAATCACAATCAGCTCTTTTATAGCCTTTAATTACATCTGCATGTCTTGTCATGTGAGAGAAATATAAATATGAGAATATGTTTTTTTAAAATACTTTAGAGTCAGAAACCTGTGGTGTTAGAAAGAACTTTGTATCAGTCAGCTCTTTACACAATAATGCTATGTAACAAACCACCTCAAAATGCAGTGATTGGCAACAATGGGAATTTATTGTCATGCTCTGAGGTCTGCAGGTCCATCAGTATATCTGATTTAGAGTAGGCTCATCTGCTTTAGATGGCAAAGTAAGTTGGGCTCAGCTCCAGGCTGTACATTGAGTCTGTTCAGTGTGTCTTTGATTTGGGGCCCTGTTGGAAGGACCGGCATCTACCTGGGATGAACTCTTCTTGTGTGAATCGGCAGGCACAAGAAGCCTGCCAAACCATGCAAGCACGTCTGCTAATTCTTCACTCTAAAGTGAGTGATAAGCTCAAGTGAAATGGGAAAGTATACTCATGATGGGTTCAGAGGAAAGTGGGTATTTGTAGCACACTCAAAGTATCACCATTATTTCAGAGTATAGGGGGTAAAGGCAAGAATGAAAGCAGCTCAGGTCATGAGAATAAAAGAATCAAAAAGAGGGTGTTGCTAGAGTTTAGTCATATTGCAGAAGAAACTGAATGAGATGAGGAATAGAAGGAAGGAGAAAGAGGAAAGAAAAGGACAAGGCAGTTTTGAGTTTTGAAATAGAACAATGCTAAAGAGACAGGCACTCGAAAGGGAAATGCTTTTAAAAGTAGCAGTTAGTTCTGAAAAATGGCATGCGTATTTATCTGTCATGACAAATAGAGACAGGTAGAGTACACTTATTCAAATGGACTATATGGGTTCAATATTCAGACTTATTCAAGCGTACACTAGTTATTCTTGCACCATCTCTGGAAAAGATATATTGTTCATGCAATAAAATATATAATAAATTGAAAGCCAAGAAAATGATTAGTTTACATGAAATAAACTATTTCCACAAAATGTTAAACCCGTTTTGGCAATATCTATTAACACGAAACAAATGTGCTTATATCTAATGACTCAATTAAAACAGATATATTAGAGTACTCATTCTTTAATTAATTATGAGCCTTAGTTTCATTACTGTGAATACTGAGAAGTGTTTTCCTAAAAACATTACTTTGAAAATATTTATTAATTTAGGCTTTTTATAAGCTCAGATTGTTTCTTCTAAGGAGACTAGATTAATGTAATTTCATAATAAAAAACTACAATTAATTTTCATTTAAGTATTTAATCAAAATTTGTCTAGTCACTGAAAACGAAAAGATGAATTTAAAATGAGAATGCCTGCCCTGAAGAAGCACAGAGAAAAAAATATAATTGATACTTTTATACAATATGTTAGAAGCTGTAATTGGAGAATGTACAAAATATACAAACCATTTGTAGTACATGGGACGTGAAAGTATCATCAGTGTGGTAGTGTTTGGGTTGAGTTGGAAGGACAGGAAGAATTTGGCTCTGTGAATGGTTTGTAAGATTTCTGATGGAAGGAGCAGTGTGTGCAAGGGCAAAGAGACATACAGATGGGATAGTGATTGAGGAAAATGAGTAATCCAGGAAGGCTAGTGTATCTATTTTGCAGGGAAGTGGTAGGAGACAAAGTTGGAAGCATAGTTTGGAGTAAGAATTAATAGACACATTCATTAGTCAGGCCATCTGCCTTTCCTACAGCTCTTCTCTGTCAGTTCCACCAAGATGACCAACCATTTTCAGTCACACAAAAGTGTTGAAAACTGTTTCCACTGGGAGCTTGAATTGAGCACACAGGTAGGGAATCTTGGGACAGCAATTTGCTGCCCTAAACCTGAAAAGTCAGCTATTAGTTTCAAATGGTTGTCCCAGTCCTGACTCCCTGTAATCAAAAAATGATTCTTCTTTCTTTTCCCCTAGCATCCAACTAGGGTTACCAACCATCCTGATTTGCTTAGGACTGTCCTGGCTTAAGCACTGAGCATCCTACACCCCTGGCTTCTCAGTCTCAGGCAAACTGGGATGGCTGGTCCCCTACATCCCCCCATAATCTTACCTATCCCTCATCTTCCCCTTTCATGATCACGAAGCCTAGTTAAGGTACTGACTTTTCCCCCTCGCTCCGACTTCTCACTGATTTTCAATCACTCCGTATTAAAATCTAAACTGCCTTTGAACACCAGATTAATTTTCCTACAAGTCTTGTTTGGTAATGTCACTATTTTGTTCAAATACTTCCAATGCCTCCCTTTTGCCCATTGAATAAAGCTTAAATGCCTTAGGCTGATATTTCATGCCCCCCCTCCCCACCCCCGACGCATAACCTTTCACCAGCTAACCTTTCTCATTTTGCTTTGGTGACTCAGGAGTCACTTAATATCTTTTAGAACTTTGTAGGCATTATATTAAACAACTGGACTGTTTTTGTTAACTGTGACTTGGATTACTAAAGTGACTCAGTACAGATTTTTAGATAATAAAATCTGGATAAAGCAATATTTTTTGTATATCAATTCACATTTCTCTCCTTCCTATTGCTTGGCTGAATTACAGAGTAGTTCTTAAAAACAAATTGATTTCTTTATATAACAAGTTCAACTTAGCACAAACGTTAATGCACATCCACTCGGAAAATACACCATAAAATAATCTAGAATTTAACAATTTTTAAAATAAGCCATAATTATTTTTCTAGTCATTCTCACTGACAAAAACTAATCCTGCTTTAAAAATTATTATATTGTTATTTTAAAGTGGGTTCAGTTACTAATTACAACTTCTGTAATTTTGTGTTATTGTTCCTTTGATAGTGAAAAAAAGGCTCGTTTTATTTATGTGGCTTCATAGACATTTTTTAATGTCCTAAAGAAAATACCAGCAGGCCATGAAAACAATGTCCTCTACACCTCCCTCTTCTATGACTGAAAAAGAAGTCTTTTGATGACTTCCTTCATGGGGAAAAATAACTTAGAGTTTTCTTCATTTATTCTAGGCTTCTGTTTTTTTCCCCCTGGGATTTTCAGACTGTTTCTTCTCTTCATCTTTAGTTTTATTGATGGGTGTACTTTTGCCTGCTGAGGGGCCTGGGGCATCTCTATTTATAACCCTCCTAGCCCAGTCTAAACCCCGAGGGTTCTGCTTGCTCCTGCACTGCTGCTCTCCTCCTTGTCAAGACTTTGGTGTAAGTCCAGTGTCGTCCTTCAAAGCAGGCAAGTGGCTATTAACGATGTTTTGTGCTTGCTAATATACATATGGCCATCCATCATCTTTTCGTCCTTTTGTTACTCAGATGCCAACAATCCAGCGCCAGTCTCTGCTGTGGATTTCCCTCTATTTTAAGTCATTTATCATTAAGAACAAAATTATGTAAACATTTTTTGCTTTAGTATAAATTCACTGTTTTAAAATATTCTTAGGTTGGCATTGTGGTTCAAGTGAAAATGTCTTTGAGTTATATATGATTTCACTTTTAAACTCTGCTTTGTTAGAGTAAAAGTATGTGTCAACTACCCGTTCTTTCTCACTTCCTCCACTGATAACAACCTATGAAGCCCTAGGACTAAACATCACACGCTGTCCTGTAATAAGGGCTTTGGAGTCTGTGATGATTTTACAACATGACCACAAACATTTTGATTCCACTTATGCCATCAAGACATAGGTTCTAGGTCTTCTGTCAGTGAATCTAGGTAGGCTTGTGAATTTTGGCCAATAAAGAATGGCAAAAATGACATTATGTGACTGCAAAGGCTAGGTCATAAAAGATTAGACGGCTTTTGTCTTATTTGCTGGAATACTTACTCTTGGAGTCCTTAGCTACTATGCTGTAAGTCTGACTATCCTGAGGAAGCCATGATTTGAGGAAGCTCAAGCTATGTGAAAAGGCTACATGTGGTCATTCCAATTGTCAGTCCCTGCTGAGCCCAGTCTTTGAGTGCCTGTCTCCGTATCAGATACCAAACATGTGAGTGAAGAAGTCTCTAGATGATTATAGCTTTAGTCATTTGAGTATTTCTAGGTGAATTACTAGACATATTGATGCAGAGATAAGCCATCCCTCTAAAGCCTATTCAATTTTCTGACCTATAGATTCGTGTTACTCCACTAAGTTTTAGGGTATTTTTCTTTTTTTAACTGCAATGTCTCTCAGAGTCAGACGTGACGAGATTATTTAATTTCCAATTTTCAGTTTCCTCATCTGTAAACAGAGAACAGTAATGATGCTTCTGCTATTGGCCTTTTTTTTTTTTTTTTGAGAATTCAGTGAGAGAATGCATGTAATTGAGCCTGAGGAATGAGGGCTCAATTCATGGTAACTATCATTACCGTTAACAGGCAATAATAATAAACATTTTTCTGCCTTTAGTGAACCTAATAATTGCTTTTTTAAAAATTGTGGTAAAATACACACAGTATAAAATTTATCATCTTAACTATTTTCGTGTGCGGTTCAATAGTATTAAGTATATTCACATTGTTGTGCAACCAATCTCCAGAACTCTTTTCATTTTGCAAAACTGAAACTTTATAGGCATTAAACAACAATTCTCATTATCCCTTCCCTCTGACCCCTGGCAATAACACTTCTATTTTCTGTCTCTATACATTTGACTACTCTAAGTATCTCATATAAGTGGAATCATACAATTTTTATCTTTTGGTGACTGGTTTCACTTAGCATGATGTCCTCAAGGTTTATCCACATTGTAGCATGTGTCAGAATTTCCTTCCTTTTTAAGGCTGGATAATATTTCATTGTATTTATATGCCACGTTTTGTTTATCCATTCATCCTTTAATGAACATGTGTATTGCTTGTACCTTTTGGTATTGTGAATAATGCTGCCAATGAACATGGGTATATAAACATCTCTTTGACAACCTGATTTCAAATTCTTTGGGTATATATTAAGAAATGGAATTGCTGGATCATATGGTGATTATGTTTTTAATTTTTTGAGGAATCAACATATTTTTTCCATAGTGGCTGTAATATTTTTACTTTCCCACCAACAGTATGTAAGGTTCTAGTTTTGCCACATCTTTACCAACACTTGCTACTTTCTGTTTTTTTTTTAACAGTAGCCCTCCTAATGGGTATGAAGTATATCTTGTGGTTTTGACTTGCAAGTCTCTAGTGCTTAGTGATGTTCAGCATATTTTCATGTGCTTATTGTCCATTTGTTTATCTTCTTTGGAGAAATTTCTATTCAAGTTCTTTGCCCATTTTAAAATCTGATTGTTTCGTATTAAATTGTAGACATTCTTTATATATTCTGGATATGAACTCCTTATAAGATATATAATTTGCAAATATTTTCTCCCATTCTTTGGGCTGCATTTTTACTCTGTTGATTGTGCAATGGTTGCTTTTAAGCAAATATCTTGATATATTATTAATTCAGTCTAAATCAAGATTTGAAAATGTATCATCAAAAATGTAAATATGACAGTGGAATTAACCTTGAATCAAGAATGATTCTCGCTTTAAATCAGGCTTCATTTCAAGATTAGCAGGATGGATAGTTTTGATGAGAAAATCAGGTAAGCAAAGTAATATTCCTACCAACATAATTTATATTTTTAGGAGCAAAGAAATATTCTTCAGATTTTGGGATTTTGTTAGTCAGTGCCAGCTCCTGGTGAAATGTCCAGTGTCTATCAAATGCTGTACTGGTATCCTTATTGTAACTCACAGAGGCCATTGCACTGACTTCTACCCATCATGCCTTTCAACTTGTTGATGGAAAACCTCTGTAGTCTCTGTTGTAGCCCTTAAGATATATGCAGTAATTTAGTGTAGTAGTGATTGATCTTATTTTGACTTCGGGTGCTGATATATAGCTGAAAGATCAGTTTTTTTAAGGAATTCAGTTTACTTTTCCTTGGTGTTGCCTTGTAATTGTATACCTCAAAGTATATTTTAATTGATCACTTGAAGTTTTCTTCATCCAGGTATCTATAAATCTCCATCATGTTCCACTTTAGCACAGATGCTTTAAATAAAGATTTATGTTCATTTCAGATGCACCACTTGGAAAATGACTTCCTTAGTTAGGTAGAAGTTAGGCAATTCTATGTAGGGTTTTTAAAAAAAAACAGAAAATTTCAAAAGAAGTTAAAACTCACTAATCTGTAGGCAAAGTCTTGACCTTCTGACACATGAGATACAGTGAATTAAGCTTAATATACACATATTGGGGCAGTAGTCAACAAAAATTATTACCGTAAATTTAAAATTTCATCCATACCTCAACTCTCTAACAGCAAAGTGGCATCTACTTTCTTGAGCTTTTGAACATTGGATGGATGAGGATAATTTGTTAGATTTTGATTTAAATCCTTACAGGTATGCAGCTAATTCTTCAGAGGTTCAATTTAATTTCTTTCAGATTTTAAGTCTCTGAACCTGTAAAATGCTGAAAGGTGCATTCAATATATGTTTACCTTGAGAAACTACTAGAAGGATATTAGAAACAAATATTTGTAGGTTGGAAAGAGGCAACAGGAGCCAAGAAACCTGGATTCTAGGTCTGCTTCTGTCAGTAATTACCTCTGTGACCATGGGAAGGTCACTCATACTTTCAAGCTGTCATTTTCCTAATTCATCTAAGCTCATGTAAAGCTCTAACATTTAATTTTTCTATATGTCTATAAAAATTACAGGAAAAGGTAGGTAAAGATGCTTTTCCACTTACACACAAACACACACACACGTGTGCATGTACACACAATCCTCCTTATGTTAATTTACTCGTGTCAATTGTTAGCTCTGTCAACTTAACCCATTTCAAATAAGAGTATACAAATAGTGCTTACTTGCTTAATTATTTATATATTACACTCAGCACATTATGATGAATCCATTATGGACACAGAATGAACAGAATGGATATAATATGCTTCTGTCCCTCACAGTCATAATTTTTGAGGCATATCTACATTACTCTGGCAGGGCATCAAGTAATAGTCAAATGTATCAAAATAATAAAAAAGGATATTAATATAAAAAGAGAAAGTGATGACTTTTCAATATAGTTTAATATGAATATTAATTTCATAATGACAAAGAGGATGGTGGCAATTCTTTTTTGTTATTAATGTCTAGATAATATCCAGAGGAAAGTGATCAGAAAGGAGAAAAGGTTGAGAATCACTGGCATGAGTGGAAAGGTTAAAATAATTAGGATGTTTAGCCTGGATTGGAGAAGTCTTGGGGGAACTGATGACTATCTGTTAGTAATTAAAGCAATGCCATTTAGATTTGGGAGGTAAATCCAAGACCAGAAGGTGAACATTTGGTAAATTCAATTTAAGTTTCATGGAAATAGAGTTTTATTCAGTACGAGGATAAACTTTCTAACAATTGAACACTCTGGTAATAGTTTTGGCTGCCTTTTGAGATACACCATTTTCCATAATGAGAATTGTTTGAACAGACATCGGCTCAGTGCACAAAACTCAAATGGCTTGCCGGGCAGGTAACATAAAGACGCAAGGTGGGTCAGTTAAGGCAAACGAGCAGTGTATGCTCCATTGTAAGTTTGCCAGATCTGATCTTTCTAAAGAAACAGGAAATCAGAATTTTTACATTAGTCTTTTGATATATACATGTTGGCTTATTTATTTTTTACAAACTCTGGGCTGACTAAACAAGATCCACCTGGTTCGAGCATAGACAGATAATCTAGTTTGATCTTTGAACTCTATTTTTGATATTAAGTAGACATGCCATCCGTAGGCCAATCGTAGAACTGGGTATATGGGAGGTGGAAACATTAAAAGGTTGGAGGATTAGGTCAAACTTAATGAACGAGTAGGATTTACGATTAATTTATGCTGCAAATTCACCTGATACACTAACCTTTGCATATGCATAACTGCATAGGAACAAGAATGACCTGTCCCAACAAGATCTGCAAAAAGAAATAACACAAGGCTTTGGATGTTTCCCCAGTCAAAGCTTCCAAGTAAACTATGTAAAGATAGAATGGGAACAAGAAAGTTCAAATAGATTCTCTAAATCTGTACAGTGCTTCAGGAATGAAGACTGAAGATTCAAGGGCAACCAATTAGAATTAGTACAACTCAAGGATCAGCTGCCCATGTTTTCCCGATTTCTTCGTTCTTGTGGGGCCCTTTACTACTATTTCTGTTTCCACTGGGAATACAGTGCCTTCCCCTGAATCCCCACCAATCATCAGGGCTTATTTCCTCAGTACCCTTTTTTGCTCTGTGACTCAAGTATTGTACCCAGTGGCTGTTGCTCCTATTAGCACTGTGCCAATCCACATAGAGATGGGGCAGTGGAAACTATCAGGACAGGTACCATCTAAAGGCAGGATGGGGTTGGCTTAGTTGCTACTAAGTGCTAGTCAGTTGCTGCCATGTGGTAAGGCAGAACTTTTCTTTTTCCATTGTATCATAAGCGAAGCAGTTGCATCAAATTTTTTCATGAGGCTTGGAAGAAATACAGGGAGGTTATATCCCAGAAGAACCAGTAGCTTCATATTGAATATTAGACCTCCCTCTACCAAAAAGTTCCCCAGTCCCCCAGTGGACTGCTCTGTGTTCCAGGTTTCTAAGATCCTCTCCTCTCATTTTCTCCTCTTCCTTCTTATCTATTCATAGCTCTTCTTTCTTAACCTCCATGTTTAAGTTTTCATGCCTCTTCATGAAGTTCAACTCCTTCCTCCCTTTCCTTACATTTCACCCAGTTCTATGTTTGCTTATTTAAAACCTCATAACATTACTTGACTAAATAAAGGTTCTGCACTTCAAATGTAGGTGTTTTAATCACATGTAACACTTGCCCGATCTTTGTAATGACTGTCTCTTTTCTTTCATGAGATCCTAGTCTTAGGTGTGACCTCCTCCTACACCACCTATGTAAGAGAAAAGTGGTCACAATAGCTTTGTCTTTTTCCCTGCTATGAATTTAAGTGTTCCTCCTGGAAAGCTGGAATATAAAAAGTCAGCTGTTTTTGCTCTAAATTGTGTTTTTTTTTCAATTACACATAGCAGATGTAAATTTATTTTACAAATACTTTGAAGCAAATAGGGACTTCTGCTGCCTAAAGTCTGATGAAAGTGGTTAGATCACAGTAGGCCTTGAAAAGACTGGATACTGGGGAGGTGTTTAAGGTGTAGGAGAAGATCCAAAGGGGAAGTTTGAGAAGCAGACGTCATGGGGAGAGGGAAATGTGGAAAGGGAATATAGACTTTCAGGTCCAGGAGAATAACAGGGACTAAAATTGTTGAAAGATTGAAGAAACCCTTCTCTTTTTCTTCCCATGTTTCAACTTTAGCCAAAAGAAAGTAGACTCTTTCATGCTTTTTCTCTTCTAACTTCCTTTCCTCTCTGACTCACTTGTATTTCATGCATAATCCAAATTACTTTTAGGTTTTGGAGGGAAGGCAAAATGTAACCTCTACCTGTTTTAGAGGTTTTAGCAGGGGCTTTTTAACAAAAAGAGTAACACGAGAAAAAGAGTTTATTAATGCACGTAGAACACATCACACAGGAGAATGCTCAGGGAAAAGTAACTCAAAGTGGTGGCTTAGAACTCTGGTTTTTGTAGCAACTACAACAAAGAACAACACATTTGCAGAAAAATGACAAAACAAAGGAAAATGGTTTTTAGGTTTCCAAGAGTGGGGATCTGTGGGTAAGTAAATATATGGGAGGAAAGCATGGAGGAAGGTTTGTTTTGGAACTCCTCTGGCGCTGTCCCTGGGTAAAGAGTCTAGTGTCATCCCCACTAAAGAAGAAGTTATATCCCTCCTTTAGGCAGAAAATAGGGTGGTAGAGAGAGCTTTTCTTGAATTTTTTGCTTCTTAATTGCTTCAGCCCCAAATAATTTTTGTGTCAAAGAGGCATGTTTTGGGGTAACATATCCTGGTTTCCCTCAGTGTCCCCAAATCATAGCACGTTCCTTTTTGGCTTGACTCTAACTTATTTTTGGAACTTTCTGCGCTCAATTCAGTGAGCTTTCTTCTTTGCTCCCTGTAAGTATACTGTAAACCACATAGCTCATTACCTCTCAAAGTGGGGTTCTTAGAAGCAGCAGCTGCATCACCTGGGAACTTTTACAAATGTGAATGCTTGGGCCCTACCCCAGAGGGAGTGAATCAGACACTGTGTGGGTAGGTCCCAGAAATCTGTGTTTTAATAAGTCCTTCAGGAGATTCTAGTGCATGCTCAAGTTTAAGAGATCAAGCCTAGCCTTCTGTTAATCCTGCTAGGCCTTTGGTTAAGCTGTTCAGTTTGAGATTTGCTCTATGAACTTGGCCAGCCTCCATTCATGTGGAAGCTAGAATTTAGGCTCAGATCTGTGCCTGGTTTTCCAGTCCAGTTTACCAGAGAGTTCTGCACTTTGAGCAATAAAATAAATGCTGCGCTTCATCTTTCTCAGCTTTTTATGTGTAGTCGCAGATTTTTGAAGAGAAAGAGTGCTGAGATTTGGGTATCAACTTCCATCCCAAACCTCCTCTAACCTAGTATGTTGGCTAATAGTTTTAATTCCCTAGAAGAGATTTGGCTGTGGAATGGGAATAGGGAATAAAGGACATAAGGATAAGAATAAGGTTAAAAGATATTAAGAATAATGAAAAAAGGTAACAAGCTGATATTTTTAACTTAAAGTAGTGGAGGATGTTCAGTCCTAGAAGATCAATCTTGATTTCCTCAGCAGCTGCTGGTGCAAGAAATCATGGGTAGGACATAAGCACTACAAAATGTAATGGCAGGTAATTGTATAGACATTTTTGTGTTAGAGCATTTATTTATGTCTAAGACAATATGAATTGTGGTGTATTTGTGAGGGGTATCTCTGGTTAGGATGTTGGACACAGAAATTTATTTTGGAGCTGTTTGATGCCAACACAGTGGCTCAGAATATGATGAGAACCACAGAAGTTGTTGGTACACAAGACCACTCTAAGTTCACATTTCTCTCACCTCCCTCCAGTAGAGAAAAGGAGTAAGATTGAGGATGAGATTACATTTATATGGTTTCAGTGGCAGCCACCATGTTAATACAACACAACCTTTTTACTTGAACATTGATTGATCTTGGGTTGAGCACCTTACCCATTTGGGAGAACTGTGCTATTGTTCAAGGGGCCAGGACTAATTCCACAATGTCACATGGCATGAATGTAGTGGTTCTCAAATTTTAGCAAACATCAGAATCACACAGAGTGCTTGGTAAAGTAGATTTCCACGCTCCACTCCCAGAGTTTCTGATTTAAGTTGGTGTGGAGTCAGGTCCATGTATTTGCAAATCTAACAAATTCCCTGCCAGTGCTAATGCTTCTGATCTAGGAATCACACCAGGGGATCAGAATCACTGGTTTAAGGAATAGGCTTTATAAAGCAAAAAAGAAAATTACAAGGACAGGATTAGCTGAGACGGTCTAGACTTTTTCCACTCTTTTTCCCACAGAGAGACTTCCCAGGGCTAGGATACCCTACTGGACAGGCAATGTGGAGTTATCTGTGTCCCATTAGGGGAACTTCATGCTCCTGGGCGTGTTCCTCTTATAGAGAAATCATGAGGGCAACCATCAGTGGAGGATAACCAGTGTACTTTGGTACTAGACAATGTGGATTTGAGTGCCAGCCCTTCACATCAGGAATTTAGTAATTCCAACTATCCAACACTTGGGAACTTGAGAGATAATGGGAGTTACCTCCTACAGAGAGAAGGGAGTGCAGCAGCCCCTACTGAGAGAAGAAAGGGGGAATCTTCCTTTCACCTTTCTCCCCATTGTCCTGCCCTCCCCCAACTCTGGGCCTAGCCAGTTCATTGTTCAAGCAATTACAAAGGAGCTCTCAGGATCACTTTTGGTAATTCTGCTCATCACATGACACATGCTATCTACTCCATACCCAAAGCCTCTGATTCCACTAATTTTACTAGGTGTAGATACCTGATCCAACTTGTACTAATCAATGTCTTTCCTTGAAAGTTGATTTCAGAAAAAAAAAATACATATTTTACCTGTCTCTTGAAACTCATGGAATATAAACCCAGGTGCTCTTGTCATTGGCTATTTTCAGCCATGTAGCCCAGGAAACCCAGCAACCTTGTCTGAAGAGGGAGAGAAGAAGTAAGTCCACTTTTAGAGGAGGGGAAAGAAGATATGGGCGTGGGGAAAAGACTGGGAAGTATTTGAGTTTCTGCTTCCTGTAGTTTCTGAGGCCCAGAAACTTTGATTTCGATCCTGAGGATTCAAGAAAGAGCCACTGTCTTCTTTTGGCCTAACTTGTTGTGTGATGGATTCCTGTCCTTTGTAAGAAAGAATACTTCATTTAGAAGTTGTCATTTCCAAGCAAAAAGGTAAATTGAGTCACAAGAGGTTACGCTTAAAATAAGTCTAGCAAAGGCCTTCAGAGTTTGTGTTCTATTTTAATTTAAGCTTTTCTTTGCAGAGGCTTCATTGTGTGTTGGGAGGTCACTTAGAATCACTTAGATCTCGAGTTCCATCACAGCTCTGTTATCTGCAGGGCTTGGAAGTTAAAAATGTCATGTAAATTTCCTAGGGCTCAATTTTCTCCTCTTTATTGAAGGACTATATCATTTATCATACAGCATTGTTTAAGAATTGACGTGAAAAATAAAAGTACGTAGCAGAGTCTGTCTGATTTTAGTGTGTTTAAATTTCAAAACACATTTTCTAATTTTGAAAGACATCCCCCAAACATGATGTATTTACAATAAGATATATATAGCAAGCATAAAAACAAACAAAAAATTAAGATTTTGCAAAAGAAGGAAAAGAAATTGTCAGGACCAGTATAATTGCTGAGTCTATTAGTCATGGTTCTCCAGAGAAACAGAACCAATAGTAGATATTTATATTTATATATATCTGCTGTATATATATTTATATATCTGCTAAATAGACATATTTGTACATATATGCTGTATACATATGTTTCTATATATATGTTGCTCTCTCGGTATATATATATTTCTTAATACACATATCTGCAGGGTAGTTGGGAGGCTGGGGACCCAGACTCACAATTCAGATTCAAATGCAGCCTGCTGGCAGAATTCTCTTTTTCTTGAGAAAGATCAGTCTTTTTCTATTAAGGTATTTCACTGATTGGATGAAGCCAACCCACATTGTGGAGAATAATTTGTTTCATTTGTTTTATTTATTCAAAGTTTACTGCTTTAAATGTTTATTGCACGTAAAAAAATCTTCACAGAAACATCTAGAATAATGTTTGATCCAGTATCTGGCTACCATGGCCTAATCAAGTTGACACATATAATTAACCATCTCATCAAATCTGATTTTATTATCTATTTATTTATTTAGAGACAGGGTCTTGCTCTGTTGCCTGGGCAGATTGTACAATGGCACAATCATAGCTCATTGCAACCTTGACCCCTTGGCTCATGATCCTCCCACCTGAGCCTTCTGAATAGCCAGGACTACAGGTGCATACCACGAGGCCCAGCTAGTTTTTAAAATTTTTTTCAGAGACAGGGTCTCGCTATATTGCTAGGGCTGGTCTCAAACTCCTGGTCTCAAACTCCTGGGCTCAAACGATCCTCCTGCTTTGGCCTGCCAAAGTGCTGGGATTACGGGTGCGAGACACCACACATGGCCCTAAGACTGATTTTAAATTTAATTTTGAGCTTCCTAGTAAGCCTAGGAAAAAAGAGAGATATATCTTTTATGCAGTCTTTTATTAAGACAATTTTCTTAGTAGAGACCGTTTTTCCATACATTAAATTCCAAAATATGGTATGGTTTCTCATATATAATTTTGTATTTTGGACCTTGACTGATATCATAGGCAAGGCTTTTAAGAATTATTGTTTTATAATTAATGGAGAAGCAATTTTGGTATGGCTGTTTCTGGGAAAGGTTCTCTGTAAAATCAATGAAGGTTATTCTTCCTAGGATCCTTAATTGGTGATTTGCTTTTGGGTACATTTCTAACTCCCACACCCCTCTCATGAGTTGGAGCAAATTTATAAATATGTAGCTAGCTGCTTTACTTCTTCAGGGCTTGACTAAATCAACTTTTTAGATATCTTTGAATTTGGAAAAATGCCATCTCCTGCATCCAATCTGTCACCAAATTCTGTCATTTCTGACTCCAATATTCTTTAAAAACTGTACATTCCACTCCCTCCTGTTGCCAGTGTCTTAGTTTAATCTGTTATTGTTTCTCACATGAACCTAGGCAATAATTTCCAAACTTATCTCTGCTCCTTCTTTGGTCACTTCAAATGCTCTCTTTACACAGACACCAGACGGCCCCTTTTTGGGACACAGTTATCATGCTACTTTTCTGTTTAACAATTATCTCTGATGTCCCAATAAATAAAAAATAGAGTTTCAGCATCTCATGTACCTTAACCTTTGACCATATCAAATTATTTAGAATACTTAGAAAATGCCATCGCTTAGAGAGTTCTGCCTCTGCAGATTGCTGTTTCCTCTGCTTGGAGTACTCTATCCTCCCAACTAGCCTAGACAAATCTCAGTCATTCTTTAAGACTCAACTTAAAGGCCATCTCCTTTGTCAGACCTTCCCTGACACATGTAAGCAAGAAGTCACACTCCTTCCTCCTTCCCCCAGATCAACTTTAACATTTGAGTTACATCTCCTTGGGTGTCAGGGTCTGAAATTAAGGCATAAAGTGGAAATCACAAATAGTTATATCACCCTTGAAAATACCTTAAATAGCCCATCAAATAGAACGTGTTAAGTCTACATTGATGCCACATTGAGACTGTCATACTATTGCTCCATGAGTCCTACATAAAGCATGCTTCCCTCAGATATTGGGACCAGTTTGCGCTTTCATGAATTAAGCACACGTAAAGCAGTTGGATTATGTGTAGTTTATGTTTCGTGGTTATATATAATAAAGATACATAGTGTCTTTAAAACTAGACACGTACTCAGTGCTCCACACTGAGAGGTACATGCGTGAGGAGCTGAGGCTGAGAACCATTGACCGCCATCTTCTGTCACACGCATGCGGTAGGGTGTATGCTCACTGAAAGGAACAGTGTGGGGAATTAGCTGCACATTTAAACTGTTTCTTTCTGTTTTCTCTCTCTCTTTTGTGCCATACTCAGGAGTTTAGTACAAACACAACAAATGATTATACTCTATGGTGCATAACTTAATTCTAGTCTATTAACCTAGCTAGGACACTCACATTGTGATACAAATTTTCGTTTGATGCTCAGGAATCCCCAGGCCATCAGAGTAGAAAGCTCCATGAATACAGACCTATATTTTTATATCTATTTCCTTTCCTCATACATTACTAGGACTTTAGTGGTCATTTCATGAATCAGTTGATAGAAGGCAAAGGACAAGGCATTGAAATTTCCTTCAGCTTTCACTGGGAACTTTCAGTATGATGAGAGGGAAATTTAACATGTCTGGTCATTTGTGACAAGGTTCTGCATAGGAATAAAAATAGTCTATTTGATAGGCTTGTGAAAGATAATATAGGACAGATAAAATACCGCATAAATGCTAAATAATAAAGTGACAAGCACAGTATGTCAGGGGACGCATAGTAATGCAACTATGTCTGTAAAACATTTACTGTATTTTGTCTCTGAAATGTACAACAACAACAACCCACCAAATGGCGGCATCTGTGCTTATTTCCTCCCTGGTCCTCGATATTTGGAATCCTTTCAATGTTCAATGCCCAAAAATGCAATAAATATTTTTACTTTGGTACATCTATATTTTAACACTGGAGTTGGTACCAGCCAGGATTGTGGGGTTACTCACATCATGTGACTCTCCTCCCACCATTCAATGTGTTTACAAGTGAAAACTGATAAAATGAGCATCGAAGGCAGCCTGGGAGGGAGAATGAATGGGAGAAGGCATTGCAGAATGCATACTGAGGGCTAAGTGTGGAAGGCCCAAGAAGGGGGTGGGTACTGTTTATAGGCAATCTTATTAGAAGTGGTGGGAGGAGCAGGAAGTGGGAGAGTAGGTATGTACAAGCTCTGATCTCTTTGAGCACCAGGTGGCACTACTGCCTTCTCTCTTGGCTGCTGCCTACCTGTGTCAGGGGAATTCCAGAAACAGATTTTGTAGGAAAGGCTAGAAGATTAAGAACCTATATGGGTCAAGAGAGAAATGGGTAGACAATACAGAGATCAGAATGTTTCTTATTGATCAAATCCTAGGAATGACTGTAATCACGGCACTCTGCCAATTTTTAGCATTTCACCAGCCATCAAGGGACATGATTTGATATTGTTAAACAAATTTATGAATAAGAGACATTGTTTAGCTTAGGGTATTACTAGCTTGTAAATGTATTAGTAAGTTGCCAAGTTCCTAGAGGCAGAGAAATGTGTAGAAAACCAACCAACCAACCAGCCAAACTAAACCAAAACAAAATCAATCACTACAAGTTACTTAACACATATGTAACAGTAGATTGGAGGGTATGTATCTGCTTGTTGTATCAAGAAGATTCCTTCTCTTTGGCAGTAGGTGGTTTTTTGAGTAGTCAGTTTCTGTGAATGGGATAACTGATCTAATTCCCCTTTTCTTACTTGCTATTAGTAAGTTTAGAAGTAAATATGGGAGCCATTTGTAGCCGGTATAACATTTTGCAAGATTGTAAACACATTTTAGCCACATCCCCAGGCTTTACCTTTCATCTTGCTTCTACATCTCACACGATATTTTACATTATATTTCACTTTCACTTTTAATTTGTTATATTGTATATGTTTATATGCTTAAGTTTATATGCTTATATCCTAAGTTTACATGCTCTGGAAAGCTCCTCTAAATACTTTCTGAAACAAGGAAAGGAAGACATATAATTAATTATGTAATTATAACAAATTTCCATTGGATGTATATTGCTAAATACCAAGAATCAATAGAATTGTTCCTTCCCTCAAGAAGTTTACAACCAAATAATGGACTTACTAGAAAATGTGCACTAAATAAAAATTTTTTTCTTAAAAATATAAGTTTTTGGAGTAGAGATATCTAAGAGTAAACACAAGGGAAAAAGGGATACTTGATTCCATGATTAACTTCGTATTTCTACTGTTGGCTTTGCGTGGCCTCAGGCAAGATGTATAACTGTCTCCAGCATCAATTTTTCAATAGTAAAAGGCAGATTCACCTTGGGACAAACACTTGGATAGGCTACAGTGATGAAAGGCATGGTTTGCTGTAATATTTGACTATTGTTATTGTAACATTTGATTATAATCTCACTCTCAGCAAAACTAGTAGGAGAAAAGATCAATTTAAGTCACATACTAAAAGGAAAAAATGTGTTTTGACTGAAATTCAGCACATTTTCTATAGGAAAGTGCCACACTATAGAGGCTATGGGTATAGTAGATGCTGTTTTTATTTTTAAGCTTCTTTTTACAACAGTTTGAGACAAATATTCAAAATTGTGTTCTTCATGTAAGAAAGTAAATGTTTTTGGAAAAAAATACAACATAAGCTTTTTTTTTGAGGATTTTAGGCTGGAAGAGAACGAAGCTAAAGAGAGTAAAATTGGGAATATTCTCCACAGGCTACTTTTCAGAAAATTTTAGAGCAACCAATAACAAAACTATTTGCTATTGCATTGAAATTAATATTTTCTTTTTTTGTTTATTAATTTTTTATTCTTTTAAAACAGATATGTAACTGATATGCCAGGGTGCATTACTTTGTAGAAATGGTAGTGTGATTATTTTGGGATAAATGAAGAAGAAAAGAGGTAGAAACTACAAAGGAAGGAATGGAGCTTGATTCTTACCTTTACTTAGGCTCAGTGACTTCATGGAAAACCATGGGCCAGAGACAGTGGCACCTAATAGGCTTTGGTGTCAGATAGAGCTGAGTGGAACCCAGCTTAGTCTGTGGCACTGGGCAAGTTCCTTCAGTAGATTCTTGGATTCTTTGCAAAAAGTGGGCACAATAACATCAGCCTCATTGAAAGAATAAGAAACATGCATGAAGTTTCTAGTTCAGGGCCAGACGAGGCTTATGGTAGATGCTCACTGGATGGTAACTAATAAGGTGGGACATTCATTCAAAAATCATCTCCTTTTATTTCTATTTAGGAGAGGACAGGAAATGGTAGCTTTGCATCACAGCTTTACTTCATAGTGGGTGGCAGATGACTTTAGGTAAACTACGTTAGTGGTCCATCAGCTGCTGCGCAAGGCCAGTCTCCTACTAGTCTTTCTCCAGTTTTGAAAAGTCACTCCTTCCAAGCTCTCATTTGCCTTTGAAATCTGTCTTGATCAATAGCTAGCTTCCATGAGGTCTAGACTTATCTGCCTTCCTTATTCATATTCAGAGGGCAGGGGCCATGTTTTATAAAATTTCATAGTAGGCAGCACACAATCATACATTTTACTTTTTCCTAATGACATAATTTATTTTAATGCAAGCTTGTCAGCCAGGGCATTGAAAGATCAGCCTGATACTGTAGTTCTTTTTTCACTTTTATTCCTTGACCTGCTTGCCCTAGGTGACTAGTGAGAAAGTCAGCACTTTTTGAACACATTACTCTGTGTAAAGCACATCCTGTTCAGCACATTACAAACAAAGGGGGAACACCTCAGGTGTTCATCAGGTGGGTAATACATAAAACTTTCTTAAGTTTTCAGGAATTATAATTTCTCTCTACTTTGAATCCCCTATAGCTCACTGAGTTATACCCATGAAGAAATAAAAATAAAATTCTAAGACCCCAACCAACTGAGTGGACCATTTCTTTGCCAAGGGAATGCCAAAGAAAACTTGGAAGCTGAGCCCCTGGCCATGACAGGATGTGAGGATGTACATGTCCCATTATATCCCTTCCCTTGCTAACCACTCTTAGGCTTTCTTCCCTAAGGGTTAAACAGAAACAAGCCCTTTGGAGAAATTTTACTGCTGATTTCACCCAACTGCCTAACTACTGCCACTCCCTTTTGCAGTTTCTGCACAACCAATCAGCATTCCTTCTCCGTAAGAAACCACTGACCACGAAGTGGTTCTGGCCAGTCTTCGAAGGACGAGCAGTGAGGGTTTTTGTGTCCTCTGCTTCACCTTTTGATGTCAGAGGGCTGAAAACTTCACTCTCAGATCATGTTAATGCTGCCATTTTTGAAGATGGGGTCCCATGGAGAGGCATGAACTCAATTGCACCTGCCCATGTTTCTCCTTTCATAAATATTCATGACTCCTCCTATAGCTTATTGAATATGTATAGTCAGCCATCTCATTCCGCATACATCTCTGTCTTATTCTTCCCACCCTCGAAATGTCTGTTTCTGGCTTCTGGAAGGAGGCTATGTTTCCCAGCCTGTCAGAATGGCCACTCTGCAGGCTGCAATCCTTTATGAGAAATAAAGCTCCACTTTAAAAATGTATGAACCTTTTCATTCATCAGTTGACACCACTTAATCAAATTGGGGCTCTTTTTCTTCTTTAATTTCATGCTTTGCATTTTCATTCAGGGGTCTTAGAAAATGCTAGGATTTGAACCTAATTCCTGGTAACTTCATCTATCAGTGCTGATGTCCACTGAAATATTATTATACAGGTCTGATTCTGAGAGTTTAGTCAATGCAGCTCACCACCTAGACTGCCTTCATGGCTCCCTGCAAAACCTCTCAGTCTGAGTCCAAGTTCCTGATGCTGCCAGGCTCTCAGGACATATTCAGCTGCTCCTTTACAACTCCAGAGACAGAGATCTGCTTCCATGTGTTTCTCAGCTTCCTGGGCTCTTTCCTTTACTGCCATTCAATCCTCCCAAACCTGGAAGCGAAGGTTTAATTAAATCCTTTCTCAAGGAAACTGAGGCTCAGAGAAGTTCAGGAACTTGTCCACTGTCATATATTTCACAAAGGGAGGAGTACACTTTCAGAGCAAAGTCCAACTAAATTCATGATTCGAGTTTCTCCCATTATGCTGGACTGCCTCAACGATTTCAGCTAAGTCTCAGGTCTTTTTAATTCTCATGCTGAAACCTATCATCTATTACTAATTTTTAATAGTTTAACTCTTATTTTTAGTTACATGTCACCTTGGAAAGTAAAAACTGGAGCTTTAAAGGCATGTTTCTCAAAATGTGGTAGTCTACATCAGAATTACCTGGACTAATTGTTAAAATATTTATTATTAGGCCCAATCATAGCCCTACAGAATCATTATTTCTACTGGGCCATGGAATCTGTATTATTACTAAGCTCACCTAATAACTGCTATTCATGTCAGATTTAGTAGATTATTTCTTTAACATGTGTAAACAAGTTTATTTTGATCTTAGTAAGGAGAGTGAGAAATAATTGAAATATGAGGTGCTAAGGCTTTGAATTGGTTTCTCACGCTAGCTAACTATTGAAAATTTTGGATATGGAGGAATGACCTTAATATTGGGAAAAGAAGAAGAAAACAGAAGAACAACAGATGGGTTCCTGAGACCTGAGACAAATTTCCTCTACTTCTTGATTTTGCCTGCAGGCAGTTCCGTGTGAGAGTGGATGAACTGGTGAGAAAATGTATTTGAAATTTAAACCTACAGTAACTTTTGGGTTAAGAACTATATTCCCAAATGAAATAACTTTGTTATTATTTTTAACTCTCCCTGCCCAAATACCCTAAGGACTTAAGCTGCTTGATATAGCAGTCTAGGTGCTCACTTTCAGAACCAAGACAGCTTTTCTATTTTATTCTTCACATCACAGTAAAACTGTTAGATGGGCTGAATGCCTGGGTTCAAAATTTCAGAAATTTGCACCTAAATTGCACCTGTAAAATATGTCCTCACAAATGTAAGTGAGTCATTTTACTTGCAAATTATTTTTTTGCATATGCAATTACTTGCTTGCATCTGGATATACATTTTGTGGGACAATTAAGTGTTTATGTTAGAAAATTAGATCACTAATTTTATGTTCATTTTTACAAGACTTAGAACTTAAACTACCAGAATGTTTTTAGACAGAAAGATCAGGATTGCATATGGTCTAAATTGTGAGGGAGGAGTACATTATTTCATCCATTCATTTGTTAATTTACAAATATATTCTGAATGCCTAATGTGGGTCAGCTGATGTAGTAGATGCTAAACTTACAGTGATAAACAAATAGTCTTGCCTACGGACATGGAGATTAACACTATGTACAGTTGTGTTTAGAGAGACCAGAAATTTGTTAGTGTCTTGTTTGATAACTTCAAAATATGCAGTTTTCATTTAAATCTCAGGTTATTGTCTAATATGTGCCATATCAAGTTGAAAACTGACAGTTTTCATTTCTCACTACTTTCACTGATGGAATGAATAATAAAATGGGGAGTCATTTTTTATTTGATTTTGCTTTCCTCCTAATTTACAAATTAGTATGGTAAGTTTATATGTCTTTTGTGCAATCGTTGGGCTCTAGATTAGATAGTCTGTGGATGATTAATAGAAGTATAATTTGGTGAAAATTAAAGGCTGATGATGGTCTTTGAATGAATGCCCTTCCTATGGGAAGATATTCAGGGGTTTTGCAACACTTGACACTTGTATACTTTTCTCTGGGTAAAAACTATATTTTAGAGTCCTTAGTTTGTTGGGATAATGACTTCAAGATTAGAGAGACATTGCATTACACACCTACACATTTCTTCATAAACAAAAATATATCAATACACCTGCACACATATGTACCTTGTGTCTATAAAGTCTGTGTAAAACACTGGTCTTTTAAATCTATCAATTTATCATTCAGGACCTAATTATAATAATACATTTATAGATATTTTGGGTTGAAAGAAACTTGAAAGTATTTTTTATTTAGTTCCCTTACTTTACAAATAAGTAAACTGGGGCCTGAGGAGGTTAAAAGAACTTTAAGGATTACACAGAAGCTAAGGCAGAGTAGAGACTAAAATCTGGTATATAGGCATTCATTATTTTTTGAAAAATATCTTTCATGAAGAAATGTAATGGAAACCAACTAACATTACCCTTGCAGATCCTATGGTGATGTTGAATGTGGCTCTTCTTTAAATAAATGTGGGAGGAAGAGAAAAATTATACAAAATCAGAGAAGAGTCAGAAAAGCATAAGTTTGTCTTCTCTGTTAGATGCTGCTTTTTCTAGTAACCACAAAGCTTGACATACATTAAGGGCAAATAAAGATGAGAGATGCAGTGATGGTAAAGGGAAGGAATAGGGAGAGAGATATCTGGAAATTTTATGTACTTACACAATGTTTTGTTTTGTTGCAATCAGGGTCCCAACAGAAAACAGATGTCAAGCATAAATTAAGAATATTCCAAGAAAATGTATTTACATAAGAACCAATTACAGAAGTGTGGGCTTGATAGAAACCACAAGAAATAGTACAGTAACACTGGATTAGTAACCATGGAGCTGGTACCACCTCTAGGCCCAGGGGAATGAGGAGAGAGAGAGTGATTACTAGGACCCAGAAGGAGCAAATTTTCTTGAGAGGGCTGTCTTGAGAGGAGCAGTGACCTTCATTGGAGAGACACAGCCAGGTTGAGGCAGGGGATACCAGCAGAAAAAATCCTGTAATGTTGTTTTCTACTCATCTCTGATTTCTTGCTGATATCCCCATTGTTAATTCCAACTGGAAGCCAGAAAGCAAGGAAGAGCCCATTAATGTCATCTGCCAGTGGGGAAGAAGGCAGGTGGAAAGGTGTAGGTAGGGATTTGGAGTTGCAAACAAATGGCACAAAGTATATTCTTCCAAAAAGAAGTCAAGCACTCTTACAAGAATATATAGAATGTTAGAAAATGGCATACATTAAAATACTGTGAAAGAAAATAAAGAAAAAGAACGGATGCCATTGAAACTAAAAGACTGATTTATACAATTGCCCACACTAGATGGAAAATTATTTATCTCTAATGTAATCGTTCAGAGATAGGTGGGTAGTCTAGGGTCAGCTCTGCTCGTTGAGGGCATTGTTCTTTCTTTTTGCTTTGATCAGCACCACACCATGTTTAAATGTTAGTCTGTAGGAAAATCAAATTACGGTATGGGGAGCGAGCAGCTTCCCCTTAAGGAAGTGGCTGAGACATTATACATCTCTCTTCTGTAGCTCCTCGGAGTCCCTGGGTGTTGGACCCTTTTGTGACCTCCAGCTATTTGATTCACTTTGCCTGTCTGTTAGGTCTGGCAGTTGGACACCTAGGGCAGATTCAGCCTTTTGCCCTCAGAAAGCTCTCTACTTGGCCTCTACTGATCAGCCAGGCTTCATACCTAAATTGTTTGGCTGTGTCATCCTATCTGAACTTAGGTGAATGCCAGGGCACACGGTGTTGGGGCTCTGAGTGCCTGCCAATGGGTCAAATACAATCTAGGTGTGCAGGTAATTCTCCAGGGGGTAAGTTTGGACCAACATAGAAGAATGGAGGAAACCCGGTTTCTCTCTTCTTTATCATACATACCCTTTCATAGTCCTTATCAAATTCTTTGAAGCACAGTGTTTTTTGGTAGTCCATCTGGAGAAGTTCTATGCATGAAATAGATGCAACTGCCAACAATCAGCTTTGTGTTGTTGAAACATCATTTTACATCTTGCATAGCTCACTTGCCTTTGTCCTCATCCCGGATCCTCTGAATTTATGCCTTGCCAAAAAGCATCTTCCTTTCATCCTTGATTCAGGCTTTGTGTTCTAGGGAAGCTGATATAGAACACATCTATTCACATTTAGTTGATCAGTCCTGGTCCGTGATAAAACTTGAAGTAGAGAAGTGTTTTGCTGAATAAGAAAAATGAGAAAATTATGGAATTTTGGGAATAGTGAGAAATTTTTGCCAAAGAAGAAGAAAATAAAGTCAGGAATGAGACGAAAACAACAACAACAACAACAACAAATCTAAAACAAAATAAAATGTGTAACAAAACTCTTTATATCAAGTAGATAAAAAACTTGATTTAACTTTTACAGAAGCCACCACAAAAAAGAAAATATTATTTATTTTTGTGTTCATGATACAATGAGAAGAAAAAAAAAACACACAAACCCAAATCTTTAGGAAAATTCCAAATTCGTTGTATAAATTTCAATTAAATTTTCTTTCTGAATCTTGTATCACTTATGAATACTATCAGAAATGAATAACAATGTATGACTAATAGTGACTTCATAATGAAGGTATCTGAGTATCTCACTCAATAGGAAGTGTAGAGGTAAGCATCCAAAGGTTTATTTGGTGGCCCTTCAGGATCACTAACGATCCAAGTTATTTTCATCTTTTGCTCTCCTAACTTCAGTATGTTGCTTTTGATCCTTTAGTTTGTCTTCTCTTGGTGGTGAGATGCCTGCCAGTATTCCAACTGTCAAAGGTAGGAAGTGGGGAAGGAAGTATAGGGCAGGAGAGAATTTCTGCTCTAATGGCTTTCATGGGATGGCGGAAGGTCTTTTCTGGAATTCCCCTACATCAACTTCTGTTTATGTCACACTGGCCAGAACTGGGTCATCATGGCCATTCAAACCTGCAAGAGAGGCTGGGAGTGTGAGCACCTGCCTTTTTGAGCCTGAGAAACTCATAAGGAGAAGAGGGTTGAGAAAAGGCAGATGGAGACACAACTGGTAGTGTTTATTTTTCTTTATAGTTCTCATAATGAGAATTACCTATGATATACTGAATAATATCCTAGGTAATACGTCACAGTAGATATGTGACATTCCCTATAGCTATACATAAGTGTTTTCCATACATGCTGATGACATTATACCACCATACGATGCAGTAGAAATAATTCCTCATAGTGGGAACAGGTAGGATAGAAATGGTTGCAGTCTAGATGTGTAGGCAACTGACCTAGCTTGCATATTTTAGAACATGGGACAGTTTGGTCTGAGTGTTCTAAAAACCTGTCCCTGAATTGAGATTTGTAAGACTAAATGTACATGTTACACAGCTCCAGATTACACTTCATAGTGATGCTTGAGTATGACTTTGATTTTGCCGTTTCTATATAGACCCAGTATTACTAGGAGATAATCAAGTTAGGAATAAAGTTGCCTGATATTGGGGGGATAACTAAGAAATCTAGTATGAATGCATGCATGCTATCTCTGCTTGGATGTAATTATGCCAGGGGGCCAGGATTCTGTTCAGAAGATTGTTTCAAATTGGCTTCAGTGCCTGTACAAATGGGCAATAAAAGCCCCCAAGATATACTCCATACTATATCACAGAAATAATTATACCTGAAGAATTTAAGGCAAGTAAAATCACACGCTTGCCTGGACAAAAGTAAAATATCCATAAACTATCCATAAAATGCTAAGCTTTCAGTAGTGCTATTTTCTGGTGTACCCTCCAAAATAAACTGTGAGTGAATATGCACCAAAATAACTAAACAAGGTAATTCATTGTATGCGGTTGTTATTTATATACCAATTAAAAGTAACAGAATGGCTTCCAAAAATAACTACTTTAGTTTTAGAATAATTTCTCTGCACTCCCTTTTGGCAATAATCAGCAAATAGAATTGATGATTCAGGCCACAGTAGTATGAAATAATAAAACTATGCTGTCTTTATATAATAAAGTATTTGCCTTTTTTGTGCCAGTTTTGCCTTTTTTTCTTAAAAGCAAAATAAGCTAATATTTATTAAGCCCTGTACTTACTTAAATCTTTTGACACCAATGACATAGACACTATCTTCAAAATGTTAAGTGACTCAGAAAAGTTAAGGGGTTTGTCCAAGTTATGCAGTTGTAAGTGGTAGATCTGGGATAACGAGGAGGCCTGAATTTTGTGAATCTAAAAGTGGATTAGAATTATTAGGAAACAAAAAAGAGAACTGCCCAGAATTTGTGCTTAGCACAGACTCAGGATCTCTGAGTTCAAGGTCATGTGTGAGGGAGGTACAAAGTGTCTGTTTACCTTTTCCTCAGGTTATGTTTATTTCATGGGACAAAGCCTATCAATGTCATAAGGTGAAGACTTCACAATTTTTTTTCATAATCCATCTCCACCTGCTTCACAGTAAATGAAAATCCCACTCATATTCTAGCATTGGGCTGCTGGTGGTATTGTTAGCTTTCACCCTCATCTCTGTTTTCATCTGTGCCCCAGTGATAACTTGGATAGAGAGTATGTCAAGTATTACTAATTAGAGGCAATTGTAAATGGAAAGTCTTGTTTCATGGATTTTTAAAATGTATACTTATATGATTATTTACTTTTTCTCGTATTTCTCAATTCTTAATTCTATCTTTTAAGGCCGAAATTCTAGTTTCATGCATTATAACTTTCAGTACCCTGCTCCTCCCCCACCCATACACATTCCATGTATAGTACAAGCCTAGAACACACATACACATACACACACACTCATATACCATGTATACCACACCATCACACACATTTACATATACCTGCTTTCTTTTTTTAATATGTTGCAGTAGTCACACACAACTGAGCAGGATGAGAGGGCACAAAACATGGTGTTTTGTACTCCTGGAGCTGCAGCCTTCTGATGTTGAATAACATAATTAAAAGAGAAACATGGAAAGCCATCTTAGCAGTGCCTATAGATATCTAAAGTTTTTCAAGTCATTCGTCAATTCAGAGTATCAGAGACACAGGCCTATCTGTCAATATATGCTCTCTCTTGGGCACACTATGGGCAACGTGGTCCAAGGGACAGTTGTGTTCCATGGTTAGGTTTTCCTGTTTTTTTAGTATTTTGCCCATAGCATCCTAGAAGTGCCTTGTATCTAACCTAGACTAACCAAACAAAGATTCATTCATTTCTACCCATATCAGATTTGTTTTTGTTCCAAATAGGTCATAAGCATCAACATTTACAATTTAGGAACTTTTGTGAAAGTACATCCTGAATTTTAGATGACAAGAATGGAAGACGTCAATACTATATGCGGGAAAAAAAGAACTGAAGAACAATAGAACCCAGGATAGAATGGATTAGAAATGATTAACGTTAAAAAGGCAAAGAATATCTCGGACATATATATATCTCAGATATGTATATCTATATTTTCCATCATATATATTCTCTCTCTCTATATATATGTATACTTATATATATTTGTGTGTGTATGTGTTTTATATATATATATATATATATATATATATAAAAATGGAATAAGACATAGGTAATTTGATAACTTGGGGACAGACCAGGATCTCTTTATTGCCTTCAATTATTAGAAATATTTCAAGTTTTTTCTGCCCCGTCAGATTATGTCTCATGTATTTGAATTGAAGTTGTGTTTTCTCCTTATCTTGAAAGATTTATCTTTATATTCCCCAGAATTTACTGAATGAGTTTTCACTTTGTTGATGAAAGTTGTACTTCCAAGAATTTAGCAGACAGTGGTGATGGCCTTGAAGGTAAATTACAGCAGCATAATTCTTTCTATCCAATATAGAATACCACATGATACTTTTTGTATGATATAAGTTTGATTTTGAAAACTGTTATTAGAAATGAGAATAACACCATTTTTCTCAATAATTTTCCATTTTAAATTATTTTATTTGGATTTTCAGGGCATGTTTGTTGAGAGTGCTAAAATAGTACAAAGTCAGTGCAAAAGTGTTTCAATAGCTAAAAAATTAAGTACATTGTTCATTTTTTGGTTTCTTGACAAAGGTATCAAAAATATATCATCCCTTCTCATAAAGGGACACATAGATAACCATAATGACAGATAGAAGTTCTCTAATCTCTGGCTTAAAATGGCAGGTATGGGCACAGAGACGAAATAGGATTTAGTTCTGCCTAGAAGAAAGAGTGGCAGAAGGAGCTTTGTGGAGGAGATTAAATTTGAACTGGACCTTAGAAGATGGTTAGAATTAGGATTTCCATCTAATGATGGTGAACTAAGTAATTTGAACCAAACTTTCTTATAAGGACAACTTTAAAAACTGCTTAAATCTTTAAAAAGTATTTTATTTATTTATTAGAAATCATAGTTTTTATTTTATGTGATTATCTTTATATTTAGACCCAATTATTTAGATAGATTAAGAAATGGCCAAGGATATTGATTTCATCTCAGTAAATTTTAGTCTGACTAACCACAAAATCTCATTTTGTTTTATATACTCAAACAAATGTATCTCTCTATATATGTGTGTGATGTATATGTTTATGTATGGTTTTTTTGTTTGTTTGTTTGTTTTTTTTGAGACGGAGTCTTGCTCTGTTGTCCAGGCTGGAGTGCAGTGGCACGATCTTGACTCACTGCAAGCTCCACCTCCTGGGTTCATGCCATTCTCCTGCCTCAGCCTCCCGAGTAGCTGGGCCTACAGGCGCCTGTCACCAAGCCTGGCTAATTTTTTGTATTTTTAGTAGAGACGGTGTTTCACCGTGTTAGCTAGGATGGTCTCTATCTCCTGACCTTGTGATCTGCCCGCCTCAGCCTCCCAAAGTGCTGGGATTACAGGTGTGAGCCACCGTGCCTGGCCGTATGTGTTTTTTTATCCAACTTTTATTTTAGTTTCAAGGAGTACATGTGGAGGCTTGTTACATGGGTAAATTGTGTGTTGCAGAGGTTTGGTGTACAGATAATTTTGTCACTCGGGTAATCAGCACAATACTTGATAGGTAGTTTTTAAATCTTCAGTGTCCTCACACTCTCCGCACTTAAGTAGACCTAGTGTCTATTATTCCCTTCCTTGTATCCATGTGTATTCAACATTTAGCTCCCACTTATAAGTGCAAACATGCAGTATTTGGTTTTCTGTTCCTGCATTAATGTGCTTAGAAAAATGCCCACCAGCTCTATTCACGTTGCTGCAAAGGACATGATCTCATTCTTTTTTATGGCTGTGTAGTATTCCATAGCATATATGTACCATTTTTTAAAAATCAAATCTACCATTGATGGGCATCTAGATTGATTCCATGTTATTGCTATTGTGAATGGTGCTGTAATGAACATATGCATTCATGTGTCTTTATGGTAGAACCATTTATATTCCTTTGGGTGTATATCCAGTAATGGGATTACTGGGTTGAATGGTAATACTCTGTTAAGTTCTTTGAGAAATTCGTGACTGTGTTTCACAGTGGCTGAACTAATTTACATTCCTACCAGCAGTGTATAAGTGTTCCCTATTCTCTGCAACCTTTCCAGCATCTGTTATTTTTTTGGCATGTTAATAATAGCCATTCTGACTGGTATGAGATGGTATCTCATTGTAGTTTCGATTTGCATTTCCCTAAGGATTAGTGATATTGAGGGTTTTTTCATACACTTGTTGATTGTGTGCTAAAAAAAGTATTTTTAAAGGAATCAGACTGTTAACAAAACTATGAAGACTTATCAAGTAGAAGCCAGGAGAAGATAAAGATCCAAAGAAGCAGCCATGGCATTTGGGTTTGTATTCCTGTTGGAAAAGCAAGTTGACATAGGTACTTGTCAATTGCAAAAGCTGTGGCTGAGAGGATGAGGGGCTGAACAGCACTAAATGGGCAATTATTGAAGCCCAGGACCAACAGGCAGAAAAACTCATCTTAGCGTAGGAACCCAAATGGGCTGCATCGTAGGAGTAAAGACGAATTATTATGCTGCCAGTGAACTTGTGCAAAGATTTTCCCAGAGAGTTAATGCCCATTAGTACTTGGCAAAAGCAAAGATAAATCCTCTCTGGAGAAAGATAACGGTCCAAGTCTCAAACTGTTTTTACAAATGATTCATAAATAAAATATTTGGTACAAAATAAAAATAATCAGGCATTTAAGAAGACAAATTCACATGAAGAAAAGCCAGAATATACAGCAGATGAAATAAATAATGGATGAAATCAAATTAAGATAAAGTCTAAATAATTCCTAAGAGTTACTTGTACATAAACACTGAAATAACAGGGATTATTAAGTTAAAAAGTAAAGATTCAAAATTTTAGCAGAGAATCAAATGAAAATTCTTGAATGGAAAAAAAGATCAAAATTTAGACCCCAGTGAATAGATTTAATAGCAAATTAGACACAGTTGAACAGAAGAATTAGTAATCTAAAAGATAGGTGAGAAAAAATATCCAAGTGGAAGCAATGAGGTCACCAAGAATTAAGATACAAAATAAAAGATGATATAAAGAGAAGGTATAACATTCTTTATTTGGAATCAAAGAATAAGACAGAAAAAAATGAGCCAGATGCATGTTTGGAAGAGTTAATGACCAAGAGTTTTTCAGGACTAATCACAGATATCTAGACATAGATTCAAGAAACTATATGAAACTGAGGTGGAGAGAGAAATTCATGATTAGGCTTGTTATAATAATAAAATTGCTGAAAATCAAAGGTAGAGAAGAAAAAAACCTTAAAAGCAACCAGAAACAGAGAAATGGACTTTAAAGGAGCAATTCGTAGACAGTAGCTGACTTTTCCACAGAAGAAAATTACACGATGCTTTTATAAAACTGAAAGAAAATAATTTCCAATAGAGAATTCTACATTCACTAAAAATATTCTTCAAAATGAAGGTGAAATAACCATTGTGGAAGACAGTGTGGTAATTCATCAAAGACCTTGAACAAGAAATACCATTTGATCCAGCAATCCCATTACTGGGTATATATCCAAAGGAATATAAATCATTCTACTTTTAAGATACATGCACATGTATGTTCATTGGAGTACTATTCACAATAGCCAAGACATGAAATCAACCCAAATGCCCATCAGTGATAGACTGGATAAAGGAAATGTGGTACGTATATAGCATGGAATACTATGCCGCCATAAAAAGAAATGAGATCATGTCCTTTGCAGAGACATGGATGGAACTGGAAGCCATTCTTCTCAGCAGATTAACACAGGAACAGAAAACCAAATACTGCACCTTCTCACTTATAAGTCGGAACTGAACCGTCTGAACACATAGACACAGGGAGAAGAACAACACACACTGGGGCCTGTCGGAGGTGGGAAGGGGGAGGGGGAGCATCAGGAAAAATAGCCAATGCATGCTGGTCTCATTCCTAGGCAATGGGTTGATAGGTGAAGCAAATCATCGTGACACGTTTACCTATGTAACAAACCTGCACATCCTGCACATATACCCTGGAACTTAAAATAAAATAAAATAAAATAAAATAAACAATGAAGGTGAAATAGACATTTTAAATATTACATTTGTTGAAGTAGATTGAAGTAGATTTATCACCTGCAGTCCTACACTGAAAATAATACTATAGGGTATTTTTAGGTAGGAGAAAAATTATTTCAGAAGGAAATAAAGTGATGTTGGTAGAAATGCAGGGCAAGGCAAATTGTACATCCATGGGTTAATCTAAATAAACATAGCCTATATAAATAATATTAATGTTATATTTATTGTATCTATATATATATAAGTAAAATGTAAATACACATAAACAAATACATTTCATTCTGCAAAGGAATTAAAGAAGGCAGAAGTGCTTGTGCTGCCCACATAGAGGGTCACATAACTACCTGTTAGACTTGATTAAGTCTAGAATACAACAAAATGTAAATAGATGAGATGCTCCAATTGTAGAATTGGTTTTTTTTAAAATTCAACTCTATGCAGTTTAAAGAAGACATATCTAATACAGAAGGAGTCAGATAGCTTGAAAGGACAACACTGGGCAAAATGATTCCTAATAATTCCACAGACAAGCCAGGGTGGTGAGTAGTATATTTATAGCATTGTCCAAAGACTACAATTCACATGAGAGACAGTAAGGGAAGAGCCCTTTGTTAGTAACATTGTCTTTAGTGGACATGGTTTATAGGAAGAAGGAAGACTGAGAACATTAATATATTAAGAAACCTTGTTCCTGGTACATTTATGATTGAGACAAAAAAGAAAGAAGATCTTTTAGTCCCTTTCAAGTGACTTGGTTGATGGAATTATAAAATACTCTACAGGACCAGTGAGGATCTGGGTATCAGCGACACTGGTATCTTTCATAGTTTGTGTACTAGAGGAAACACAAATTTATACTCACATAAGGAAATCACTATGTTCCTCTGAAAATAAGTAAAGGGAAATGTTTACTATTATATTCAGCATGGCTGTTGTAATTATAACCCATTTGGTCAAAATTCACTTAATTGAGTGCAAATAATAAATGAAATAGCTCAAGAGGGTGATTCATTTATATCTAATTAAATAGACACACAAAAGTTGTCATGCACAATGATTAACAGACTTCACCCTTTGTTGATGTAAAGAATGATTTTTTAAAACTTTATTATCCACCTACTTCTCCACCCACAGGCTTGAGCTATTTCACTAATATAAAATTGTTAAATCTATTTTATGTAATACTTTTATGAACTGTTTTTAACCACAAGGGATACAATAGAGTGCTATATTCTGTTACTTTTTACACATTTCTTTTTAAAAAAATTTTTCTCCCTTTGGTCAAAATTTTAATTTACCCAGTATTGCACGCTTTTCCTTTATGGCAAAGTTCATATCCATGAAACATTTTATTTAGTTCCTGGAGTGGGTAGCATTCATTGATACAGTACATTTAGTTAATGAGACAATGATACAGTTAATTATCTGTAAGACAACTCAGGACCAATATAAGCATGACCCTCCATTTATAAGTAAACCACTGCATAAATATTTATATTAGTCTCTGCAGTGTGACTAACGTTGGAAATTCATTGTACTTCTGAAGAAAAACCACTTGGAGACCTTCAAGTAGGATTTACTTTCCTGATCAATTGTTGATGAGATTTTAATCCTTGATAGTAGGAAGTAGTAAGTACAGGAGGGAAGCAGAGGAGATGGGGAGCAATTTGCTCTCATAGAGAGGCTGGCAATCATGGGCTGGGATGGGGAGAAGGCAAGCCGAAAAAAGAAACCCTCAATATAAAATTAGAAAATTATAGATGAGAGTGGGGAAATCCTTGTTTAAATAGAAGATAATTTGTGTTTGGTTAAATTTATTTAGAAGGATAATGTAAATTTAAGCCATGCTCAATGCATGTGGGGGAAAATATATGAGAAAGATATTTTTTCAATGGGTAGGAACAAAGTAGCAAACTGAAAAACTTGTCTTGCTTCGGAGGTAGTACCGTAATCTGTAACAAGCTTGTTGTTGTGACAGTGTTTACACATTACTTAGGGGCCTTGAGGTCCTAGGAGGAGCATGGTGGCCTCCAGGCAGAGTTGCTGAGCTTCCTATGTTGTGTCAATCAAAAATCTATGAAAATATGGCCTCTCAAAGTCCCATGTGATAGGGCAGAAGCCTTGGAAGAGCAGTTTTATCTTCCACAACGATCAAATTTTACAGGGCAAAGTGGAAAGGAAACCAAGTTATGGACACGCTGATTTGACATCTGTGCTGGACAGCACCCCCAGCTCACTCTAGGCTAATGCTATTAACCTGGGGATTGTTGGAGAAAAGACCAGCTCCTCAAATCACTTTGGACTTTGAAGTGGAGAACTTGTTTATGAAGGAAAAGAGCCTAATTATTTAGGCAAATTCAACCAGGAACTCAGTAGTGATTTTGGGAAAGAAGCTTATATCTTTATTCAAATGCCATTTGACCCATCCAGGGTGTCATTGTCTTATACTTAATGACTATATTAAGAATTTGAATAAAATGGTTATTGCCACATTATGTGGGTGTAAAGTTAAGAATGCAGGAAATCGAAAACACATTTTTAAGGTCAAGGTTTGATAAATTTTCTCTTTGCCTTTAATCTACGGACTCATGACCTAAAATTCCGTTTTGCTCATGAGGTGTTTCATGTTACAGATCGTTCCTGCCTTCTGGAGCTTTTACTCCTACAAATATTACTAGCTTGTATATGATAGATACTTTTGTTCATAATTTTAGTTACTTCTGCAAATATAAATAGGTGACTCAGTCTCTTCAAAAGAAACATTTGGGAGTCCTGTGGAACACAAGCCACCTTTATGTCATCTCTTACTTCAGCATCCTTTGTGGAGGAACAGTTAGGAAGAGAAGTAAATCTTGTGTGATTGTTTGCCCAACAGAGAAACGTAACTGGAGTAGTGTAAGATATTTGACTGTATCCATGGAAACCTTCTAGACTACCATTCTTAGATTTTGCTTAGGCTAAAGCAGGTGACAAGGTTCACACGTTTTAAAAATGATTTTGAGGGGGGATGGGGAGCTATTACTCAGTGATGACAGAAATCTAATAGTTAAGGAAGGTTCTAGCCCTTAACAACCAGGAAGCAACATATAAATCCCAGGTGTGTGTCAAATGTGACTCAGGTAATGACACGGGCAAGTCACTCTCTTACTTCACTAGAGAAATGGCATAATTTCAAGACCTGCCCATGCTACACTAATCAGTATCATCATCATCACCATTTTACAGTCAAAAAGTGCTATTAACTCTATAAAGCAGTTTTGTACTAATGATATCTTTGATTCTCACAGATAAGCAGATAGATAGTACTATGGTTCATTTTATAGACGAGGAAATCAAGGCACCTAGCCATTAAATAATTTGCTTAAAGTCATATAGCTAATTAGTATCAGATCGGAGCCTCTTCACCATCAGACTTGGGCTCTTAATAGCAAAAATTTTAAAATAAGAAATCAGCATCCTAATTTATATCCTATGCAACAGCAGTGAAAAATATTAATGACTTCAGCAGATAGTGCAGCAAGAGCTGGATTATATAAATGTTTAAGAATAAACTTATCCTTCCTGATTAAGGTCTTTTGTAAAAACTTTTGAAAACAATATAGAATTGTTGTTTTATTGTTTTGAAAACAATATAGAATTCATATGCTCTAAATATAAGGTAAAATGCATCAATGCAGTGGCATAAGCTTTCAGAACTGCAGAATGGTGAACTCAGGCTAAAAAGATATGATCTACTAAGATTAAATGATAGGCACTTCACTGTTTCATTTTTATGTTTTAAAAAACAGCTTTGAATGGTCTAAGTCCTTATCAGAGTAAGTCTTTTCTGTTCTAGGTGAGAAAGCAGAAAATACATTTGATAGGGAAGACAAGGTTCAGTTTACCTTGTGTTGGTCAATGCCACGCTTAAGTAATTGCCAATAAATGTGTTTTGATCATTAAGAACATGTCTTCTTGCTAATTAACTTAAATTATATTTGAAATACTTGCTCCAGACTATTGATTATGTCAATTGTGTGAGTCAAGAAAACTACTTAACTTTTGTAGGTCTCTCAGTTTCCTCACATAAATCAGGCATTGTCCCAGTTTATTTCCAAATTCAATTTCTAGTACTCAACTTGACTAAGGGCTAAAGAATGACCCATTTGCTTTTCCTGTAAAACTTGATTTTATTTTCATTATCTCTTACAGGTGAAGAGAGGGCATGAGGGGAACCTGCCACAAAACTACTTGTTGAATAGTAATTTTTCTGTGTGTGTGTGTGTGTGTGTGTGTGTTTTTGAGACAGAGTCTTGCTCTGTCACCCATGCTGGAGTGCAGTTCTTACCTAATCAATTGTCACAAAAGGATAATTGTATTCGTTTTGGTTTCATTTTGTTTTTTGTTCTTTTTTGTTTTGTTTTGTTTTTCTTTTTTTCTTTTTTGAGACAGAGTCTTGCTTTGTCACTCAGGCTGGAGTGCAGTGGCGCTATCTCGGCTGACTGCAACCTCTGCCTCCTGAGTTCTAGCGATTCTCCTGCCTCAGCCTCCAGTGTAGCTGGGATTACAGGCGCCTGCCCCCACACACGGCTACTTTTTGTATTTTTAGTAGAGATGGGGTTTCACCATGTTGGCCAGGCTAGTCTCGATCTCCTGACCTCAGGTGATCTACCCGCCTCAGCCTCCCAAAGTGCTGGGATTACAGGCGTGAGCCACTGCCCCCAGCTGAATTGTAATCTTTCATTTCCTCACTGTCATATTATAAAATAATACCTTTAAGAATTTTATTCTTCATTCCATTTGACCCCAGGCTGGTTTCCTATCCTCACTCTCATCCTAAGTGCAATCATTGCAATGGCTTTGCTGTTGTATTGGTTCTAGATGAGGTAAAACATTGCCAGAAATCTTCAGAGAGAGACCTTAAACTTCTAAGCCTGACAATTTGATTTTATCCTTATTTTTTCCTTTTGGTGCATTTTAGGAAAGAGAGCGATGGAAAGAGAAAAAAAGAGTTTTTCCAAATATGCGACCCTTAATGAGACTATTCCATTTTTCCTCACATCGCATTAATTGTTTTTAATTTTTCTAGTTATCTTGACATTCATGTCATATGGAAAACTGAAGGAGCAGAGGGAGGCATTTATTTCCAGAAGAGGTCAGAGAGCATAATCAGGGGACAGAGACTAGTAAGTAATCAAGCATGCAGTACACACTTTCATTAAGGCCCATGTGTTACAAAACCACAATATTTTAATATTCTGGTTCCTGCTGTTTATGCTGAAGAGGTTGTGTTAAGGTTTATTTTAGTTAAATTTTACAAAGGATAAAAGTGTAACATTTTCAATCTTATTAGAGAGGCAATGTGTTATTCTAAGTTTCATCTTCATTTACACGAAAGGAAAAAACTCCTCTTGATTAAATAATAAAGAAGTCTGATTGTTTACAGAGCCAAGTAACAAGACTCGATTGTGTGCCATGAACCAATCTCTCCGTAAATCTAGAAATTCTTATCCAACTTAATGATGGCATCTGCTGGGAGGAGAAAATTTCCATAGCACATCTTTGAAACAACCCCAAATCTCATGGAAACAAGCCAGGAGACAAATTTAAATGAGTGTAATCCTCTAGGAAAGATACACTTAGAATTTTTCTTTTAATGGGAACTTTGTTTGCAGACAGTGAACAGTCTACCCAGATAACGCCAACAACATCTGCTGCTGTTGGTAAGAACTGACCTCTTAATCATGAGCTATTCACATCAAAATGACTGCAGGCTGTTGGAAGGAACAACATGAGTTTTCTTCGAGAAGCCCCTTTCAACAGTATCACACAGACCGAATGCCAAAATTATCTTTTACCTGTTTGTTTTAAATGCAATTTGCTAAGACAAGGTAAAAGGAACACATGGAACAGGGAAGAGGATCAGATCAATCAAGCGAGATGAAGGCGATCTGATTTGTCTGGCATCCACTCTGGAAGAGTAATGCTCTGGCATGCCTTTATTTCAGCTTAGATTTGTCAATTTGAGAGAATCGTCTCTTTCCTCTCTCCACTAAGTCCATCTTTACTGTGACTGTACCAGCTGTTTGTTTTGATTATAGGATGGTAGACACCAGCTTCCTGACCATAATGTCTGTGGGAAGAAGAAGGACATAGGGGCAGGGAATAGCCATCCTTTACAGGTTAAAGGTTCTTACATTTAAATCTCTGTCTCAGGACATTGAGCTGATAGCATATGACTTATATGTCATATACTTGGAGACTTATGCTATTCTATTTGCTGTGATCCACAGTGGTTCACTTTATTTTCAGTCTGTTGCCATTTAAGGTAAAGCAACAACATAAAAATACCTTTCTGTTGATACTTACGGCTAACTTGGGAACTATATCTCTTGATCCGCTATTTTAGGTTATTTTATGTTATCGAAATCTAGTGTAGAATCAAAGAATTTGAAGGGACCTTACAGCATTGAGTCCATTCTAATCTCCTTTTTATAATACTCTTGACAGAAAATCGCCATTCTTGCTTGTATATTTCTAGGCATTGTGTATAAGCTTTTCTGTAGTGACAGTAGTGAAAAAAATTTGCCTCTAGGTAGTTTCTACAGTAATTTTTTTTTTGAATCTCTGCTCTACAGAACATCCCTTCAGATAAATGGAAAAAACAAGGCAAAACAAGAAAAAGCATTTAACTATTGCATCCTTCCCACACTGAGTCACCTTTTCAAGACTATAAAGTACAGATTTCTCCTGTGATGAGGTTTCCAGATCCCTCTCTGTCCTGGCTTTCTTTATGCGCACACAACCTAGGATATCTAGGTGTATTTTAATGTGTATTACAAGGAGAGCAGAACATAGCAGAGCTGATAGATATAAAGAACTTTAGAAAGGAAAGGAACATCCACGTTTTACAAAATAGAAACGGGGCCCAGAGAAGCAATGCAAACTGTTCCATGTCATAAAAATAGTCTCCTGTCTCCCAGAACAATGTGCTTTTCACTTTTTTCTAGACTGAATTGCTGATTAACTAGATAAAATGCTTCAGATGTTATCTGATCAGCCCAGAGCTGGGGATCAAATGCATTTTGCTCTATTAACAACCATACTATTTGGCTGTTTGTTTTATATTATTTATATAAACTGTAGTTAAACTAGGTCTTGTATTTACTCTTATGTTTTATCTTGTGTAGCTTAGCCAGGGTACAAACTTCTGAGGATATTTCTGAGTCCTAATTCTTTCATTTCATCAATACCTTGTCTACTGCTTTTTGACTCATGCAACTGTTAATTCTCAGAATGCTTTCTATGTCCTTGTTCAGATTATTGTTAGAAGTATTCAACAGGACAGGGACAAAACCAAAATGAAGCCAAAAAACAACAGAGAACAAACCTGTTTCATTCTATTGCATCTAGTTCTAGATTGAAAATTAATTAACCAAGATATGTTGGAACTGTTGTTAAATCATGCATGTTTATGCTTGATTGTGTATTCACACATATTATGTTTTCCTCCTTGCCCAAAAACATTTTATGAAGGCCCTTTTGCAGATGCCTTACTGGAATGAAGACATTGTTTAAAATCTGTTAACTCCACAGAAAAGGAAAAGGAGATTATTGTGAAGTGATTTATCCTTAGTAAATTCGTTAGTAAAGGAAAGAGATCTTTCTTTCCTATGAACTCACTAATCTTCTGTTTAGTAACTTAGTCTAGAATTTTGCCCGGAATTGATAAAAATTCATAAATCGTTGATAATTTTTCTTTTTGAATGTTTTTGAAAATCAGGACATTTCCTGGACCTTACCTGTTCATGAATTCTCAAATATTGTAGTATTTTGGAGATTATATGTGCAAATGCTTAATAGCTTGTTATATAAATGTAATGGACTTAATTCTGAATGTATTAAAATTGTTTGTGCTCTGTTACAAACTAATTCTTGGTTTCCTTTTATTGATGTATTCCCTGACATTTAAAGAATTTTTAAAAAATTAAATACTAAGTAAATAAAAAAGAACCCTTATAAAATATGTGTTAGTTATAAAGACAATGACATAAAAATATCCATGTACATAAGTGCACTTTGAGCATGAGAACATTTCCATTAACCATGAAGTCCTTTTTGTACCCTTGCCAATTCCATCTCCTTCCCTGCCCCTCAGAACAATACTGCCATATTGAGAGGCCGAGGCGGGCGGATCACAAGGTCAGGAGATTGAGACCATCCTGGCTAACACGGTGAAACTCCGTCTCTACTAAAAATACAAAAAATTAGCCGGGCGTGGTAGCAGGTGCCTGTAGTCCCAGCTACTGGGGAGGCGGAGGCAGGGGAATGGCGTGAACCCGGGAGGCGGAGCTTGCAGTGAGCCGAGGTCGCGCCACAGCACTCCAGCCTGGGCGACAGAGCGAGACTCCGTCTCAAAAAAAAAAAAAAAAAAAGAAAAGAAAAATACTGCCATACTAACTCTCCCTTCCTTGAAGATATTATTCTGTTTGTTCCACAGCTTCTCACTTATGGTGTGTCCCCTATTCCCCCCGGCATCAAGATATGCAATTTTCTTTATATTCCCCTATTGAATGCAGTGCCAGTAGTCGTACTTTTTATTTACAATTATGCTGAGGGCTTTGAGCTTCAGGAAATTCGAATGTAAGTGTATGTCTGTTTCCTATTTGTCTTCCACCTTTACATACTTTTTCTCCGTGGACTGTGAAAAGTTCGTTAGAGCTCAGGAAATCCCCTCATTTTAGTCAGAAAGTGGACTTCTGTGGGCTTTGCTCATCTCTCTGGATTCCTGTTTGCTCTTAGTTTTTGACACAGATGTGTGTGTGTGTGTGTGTTTGTGGGTGAGTTTTCTATGTCTTATTCAACATAAGTCATTTTCAGCAGAAGCGTTGGTCAGGAAATGAAATATGCTCCACACTTTTCAGTTTGAAGGTAATTCTTGATGGGGAAGGCAGAATAAAAACAGGAGTTCAGTAATTCTATTATTCAATTAATATCACGTCTTTGTGGCCCTACCTTCTGCTTTCATCATAGCTGTTGCCTTAGAATTTTTTCCCAGGCCTTTGTTGATCCTCACATTCTACTCTTGCTCTTATACTTAGTTCGGATCTGTATTGATATGTATTGTTTTCAACCTCATAATTTCTCTTATCTTTTAGAAACTTTTATCCTTTAAACTCTTTAGAAATGAGGTCGTAATTATCTTTACAGTGATACAGCAGAGTCTCAGAATCAGAAACAAAATTTCTAAGAACTTGCATAAAATTAGGTTTTTTATGGACCTTTTTATGGACCTTTTATGGACCTCCTTTATGAGAACATCTTGGTGCCATATATTGTGGGAGTCATAAAGCCTTCTCCGGCTCATTATATAGCTATACAGAACATAAGCTCTGTCCTCTGAAGCCAGTGATTGCTCATTGTCCTGGGGAATACTTCTCAATTGAAATGGGATATCAACAGGTTTAATGGGATTTTAGGACAATACAGTTAACCAAGCTGACTCAGCTTTTTAATGCACAGTTGGATTTCATTGAAATACTTAGAAATAGACTTAGGTTTATTTAATCAGACGCTTTCCTATAAAAATAAAGGATAGGTAATTATTATTCTTAGTATCCTCCAAAGACAGGATAGGATCAGTGAAGATATAGTAAGTGTTTGAATACCTCTTCGATATGATGAAAATGATTTTTGGTGTATTCTGCCAGATTCCGATTCTGAATGTCACTGGAACTCCTAAGAGGAATGAGAGAATGTGAAGAAATAGAAACAATCTAGTATTCATCATACAGGGATCTGTTATAATCACCTCGAGTTTGTAGGGTGTTGGTTGTGAGAAAAACGTTACACTTTCGCTATAATTGATATGAACATTGGAATATGGTATTTAGACTGACCTAACATTTTAGCAAGTATCCCTGTCCAAAAACAGTTATGATATATTATCCAATCAAGTGATATTACATAAGACTTAAAGAAGAATTGAATTATTGTTATTTGTAAATTTTTTCACAAACTAAATTAGAAGCAAAATTTGATTAACTTTAACATCTATAAAACTAGATGTTAAAAAAACCATTGACATGAATATATTTTATATCTGTGAATACATGACTTTTATAGGATATTCAAATTAAACTATCCTTTCTTACTCTTTGTATTTGGAAATTTATATTTATTTTAATCTGAAATTTTGTTGGTTAGTTTTGCAAATCTTACTGTGACTTGAAATTTTACAAGTAAACTCGCATCTGGATTTTCCAGTGTGTATTATTTATGGATTAAAAATAATCTTGACTTGATGTAAATTTTATGAAATTTGTTTAAACATCATTGGCAGGCTAAGCTTGTTCACAGATTCCTATTTCTCATATATCATTTTAGAGGAGGTTATATACGTTAGGAATATGAAAATCCCTAAGTTACCATTTCCAGACTTAAAGAAACTTGGAGTGTAACAGGGGAAATAGAAATGCTTGCAGATGATGTAGGGAAGAAAAAGAAGGCTCAGGTGAGAACAAAGAGACCTGTTTATTGTCAAAGTCCCAGGTTGGAACAATTGCATTATGGATTGTATTGCTTTATAGTCCCAGTCTTAATTCCAATATGGCACTTTTTCTTGATAGACTTGTTCAAGAGAGTAAGCCAGTGGATAAACCATGGTAAATCATGTTTCAGTAATATAAGTGATTTCAACCTCTTTGCTGTCTGAAGGATAGAGGAGAAGAAAAGAAAGAAGTAACACTTGAAATCTGGTCTCTGTAGGGAAGGAGTTCAGTGGAACATAAAACATCCTTCAGAGGTTAAATGCTGAAGGAGACATGCTTTCTTATCCCTTCAGTCCTTAACTGTGTTTGTACTTGTGGTTTTCATGAATAAAGACAAAATCCAGATTAGCATGGCTACCCTAGTTTGAATGGTAATTCTGCATACTCGCTAACTTTCAATAATGATGGGAATACTAAATTAAAAGAAACAGACAATCTCAAAATATATTGCAATATTTTATTTTCACTGGAATCAAATTTTAATCTTTGCAAGTAGTAGAGAATAGCAATTTGAAAGAATTGTGTCTAGTGACAAGATGACTTTCAAAGAGAACAGAAAAGCTTTCCTTATTGCAAACGAATAAGACTTTAAATACTTAGTTTTTGATGCTTGCAGAATAGTAGGTATTACATTTAAACTCTTTGGCAATTTTATAAGTGGACAGATTATGTTGTGTATTATTTAATTTCCTAAATTACTAATGAGATAATAAATCTATTGACCATTTGCTTGTTTTGAGAAAAAATAAATCTATTGCTTATTCATCTACTTGGCTTCTTTTCTTTTTGAGACAGTTTAGACTTATTTTATTATATATTGTTATTTCCCCAAACATATATGGGGAAATAACAATAGACTCTTTTTATTGGCGATTCGTAGAAAAAAGACATCAGTTTCTGGCCATGGTAGAATAACAGGGTATCGATATATTCTGTCTATAAACAATTAGAAAATTGTACAAAGTATAAGAAACAACTATTTTCAGATATCGAGCAGTTGTGATCCTTAGGAGAAGAGAAACAAGTGAGGTAAGCCTATGATCACCCCTTCTTTCAGTCTAGTGACACATTCTGTATCCTTTCTCCTAAAGAAGGGTTGTTCAACAGAGCATGGCAGGCTTGCTGAAGTGAAGAGGCAGAGTTTGTAACTAAGGATGGCTGGGACATTTGAAGTTGTTTTAGAAGGAAGAAGCTACTGAGAAAAAGCTTTAGTAATCTGGATAGGGATTTCTTTTTCGGTTGTTACTAAGCTTTGTGAAGTTGAGCAAAGGATGACTGAGGAACTATAAGCTGTACAATTCCCAGAACTCACACAGAGTGGTGAAATGATTAATCTCCAGTCACCCAGAGTAGAGAGTCCTCATTCTATACTGAGAGAATTAAGTAGTGACCCTGGTAGAGTGACACAGTAGTAGTAGGTCTAAGTTATCCCTAGAATAAAGGCTACTTCAAAGCATGCTAACAAAGCTTAAAAATAAAGCTTGAAAAGAGCGAACTGAACTGTAAGTGATTTATCTGCCTTCCGAAATGAATTTCAACAACATTTACAGAAAGACAACAAAATCCAAACCCACAATAGCATATGACTGCAAATTTCAGCATCTGAGCAGAAATATGAGACGTGCAAACACATGTCTATTAGATAGCAGAAAAATCAGTCAATAGAAAGAGACCTATAAATGACAAAAATGATGGAATTAGTAAAGACCCTAAAACACTTATTAAAAATATGCTCGTATGTTTAAGCATTTAAAGGAAAACGTGAATATAATGGATACATCAAAAAGAACTCAATGAAACCTGTAGAAATTACAAAAAAAATTTGAAGTGACAATTTTACCATTTGAGAATAACAACAGGTTAGAAACTACAGAACAAATATCAACATATCTGGGGAAATAACAATAGACTCTATGCTAACTAAAGTACATACAGAAAATGATTAAAAATACTTGACAGTTAATGAGTATTGGCAAATATTGATTAACCTGCTGGACAGTATGTGGAAGACACAGTAGCAGTTGTAGACCTAGGGAAAAGAGACAGAAAAAGGCAGAAAACAATGCTTGAGTAAATAATGGCTTAAAAACATTTCAAATTTGATAAAAACAATAAATCTAAGAACCCTATAAATCCCAGGCATGATAAATAGAAAGAAAACACACACTAAGGCACATCAAAATCAAATTGCCAAGAGCCAATGATGAAAAGAAAATCATCCAGGAAAAAACAAAAATGAAAACACTGTGTACAGAAGAACAAACATAAGATTGACCGCATTTTTTTTTCAGAAACTCTGGATTCCAGAATATAAAATGACGATTTTAAAGTTGTTAAAGAAAAACTTGTCAATCTAGAAATCTATATCCAGGGAAATTATTATTTAAAATGATGGCACTAAAAAGGCTTTTCAGAAAAATGAGAGCTGGGCAGATTTATTGCTAGTAGCCAAGCTAGATTATATGTTAAATGACACCAGATTGAAATCTGAGTCTGTATAATGGAATGAAGAGTATCATACATGGAAATAAATGGGCAAACATAAAGATTTTTATTCTCATTTTAAAATATTTTTAAGTTATTTACTGCTTAATACATTATGACTAAGTAGGGTTTGTCCCAGGAATGTAGGATTGTTGTAACATTCAAAAATAAATTTAATTTATCATATTATAATAATTAAAAAGGGATAAAAACCATGTACTTACTCCAAGAGATGAAAGAAAAGCATCTGGCAAAACTTAACACCCAATAATGATAAAAACTCTCTGCAAACCAATATTAGAAGTGAGCTTCCTCAACTTTATTAAGGGCATCTATAAAAACAGTTAACATTGTACTTAAGGGTGAGATATTGAATACTTTCTCCCCAAGACTGGGAACAAGATGAGAATACCCACTCTTCTCCAAAACTTTCTACCAAAAACCTAATTCTAACCTAATTCTAAATTCTAAAATTTAAGTGTAAAGGCAAAGGATCTAGAAGAGCCCAATGATTCTAAGAAATCTTCCAAAAGTTGCTGAAACTAATAAGTGAATGTGCAAGTTCATAGACACAGGATCAATGCAGGCCGGGCGCAGTGCCTCATGCCTATAATCCCAGCACTTTCGGAGGCCGAGGTGGGCAGATCACCTGAGGTCGGGAGTTGGAGACCAGCCTGACCAACATGGAGAAAACCTGTCTCTACTAAAAATACAAAATTAGCCGGGCGTGGTGACGTATGCCTGTAATCCCAGCTACTCGGGAGGCTGAGGCAGGAGAATCACTTGAACCCGGGAGGCGGAGGTTGCAATCAGCTGAGATCGTGCCATTGCACTCCAGCCGGGGCAGCAAGAGCGAAACTCCGTCTCAAAAAAATAAAATAAAATAAAATATAATATAATAAAATAAATTAAATTAAATTAAATTAAATTAAATTTAAAAAGTTGCATAGTAACAACAATTGGAAAATGAAATTCAAACATGTAATTCATGATGTAAAAAATAAAATTCCTGAGAATAAATTTAACAAAGTATGTTCAATATCTATACACTGAAAACTACAAATCATTACTGAGTAAAATTAAAGAAGGCTTAAGTAAACGGAGGGATACGTTGTGCTAATGGATCAGAAAGCTCCATACTGTTAAATGCTGATGTGCCCTAATAGATCTATAGATTCAATCAGTCTTAAATAAAATCTCAACAGGCTTTTAAAACAAGTGTAAAATGAAAACCTAATTCTAAAATTTACGTGTAAAAGTAAAGAATCTAGAGGAGCCCAGTGAATTTTGAAAAATAGCAAATTTGGCTTTCAAGACTTACCGTAAAGCTGCAGTATCAATATAGTGTGGTAATGGCATACAAATAGTCATATATATCAATGGAACAGAATATAGTCCACAAATAGACCCATACATATATGGTTAAGTGATATTCAACAAAATGCCAAGATAGTTCAATGGGAGAATGAAGAGTCTTTCAAAAATTATGTTGGAAAAACTGGTTATCCATGTGGGGGGAAACAAGAAACACAAACAAGAACTCAAAATGGACCATAGATCTAAACGTAAAAGCCCAAACTATACAAATTTTAGAGAATAACATAGGAGAGAACACGTTGCAACCCAGTGGTAGGTAAACTTTTATGTTACACAAATATCTTATGAGAACTCTAAAATTTAAAACAAATGTTGATTGAAACTCATCACAGTTAAAAACTTCTGGGCTGGGTGCAGTGGCTCACGCCTGTAATCCCAGCGCATTGGGAGTCTGAGGCAGGCGGTTCAAACTGAGGTTAGGAGTTTGAGACCAGCCTGGCCAACATGGTGAAACCCTGTTTCTACTAAAAATACAAAAAGTAGCCGGGCATGGTGGCAGGTGCCTGTAATCCCAGCTACTTGGGAGGCTGAGGCAGGGTAATTGCTTAAATCTGGAAGGTCGGGTTTGCAGTGAGCCCAGATCACACCACTGCACTCCAGCCTGGATGACAGAGCAAGACTTCGTCTCAAAAAAAAAAAAAAAAAAAAAAAAATCTTATGCCCTTTGAAAGACATCGTTAAGAAAATGAAAAGGCAAGCCCCAGACTGTGAGAGCGTATTCACTATACATGTATTGACAAAGGAGTTACATCCAGAATATATAAAGAACCCTTGCCACTCAATAACAAGAAGACGAATCACTCAATAGAAAAATTATCAAATGTCTTAAAACAGGCACTTCACAAAAGAAATATATTGATGGTCAATAAGTACACGAAGTTATGTTCAACATCATTAGCTACCAAAATGATGCAAAATAAAATGACAATGAGATATTAGTACATACACATTAACATGACTAAAATTAGAAAGACTAACAATACCAAGTGTTAGCTAGTTTGTCTAATAACTGGAACTCTCATATATTGGTGATGAAAATGTCCAGTTATAAAACAACTTAAATAGTTTAGATATTTGTCATAAAGTTGATCATATTCCTAATACATGACCTAGCCATTCTTCTCCCCAGATGTTTACCTAAAATAAATAAAAATATATGTCCACACAAAGACTTATACAAGAATGCTTCTAAGTTTTACTTGCAATGTCTGAAAACTTCAAACAACCCTAATGTCCATCATTAGGTAAATGGATAAACAAAATATGATATAATAGTAAAATATTATCTGCAATAAAAAGAAATGAACTACTGATAAACACAACATGGATGAATCACAAAAATTCAGAAACCAGACGTAAGAGAGTATATACTATGTGATTCCATATATGAACATCTGAAAAAGATTAATCTGATTTATGGTATCAAAAAGCAGATTAGTAGTTGCTTGGGGCCGGGGTCGAGGAATGACACCAGGATGGGGAGATGATTAACTGGTAATGGGCATAAGGGAACAATTTGGAGGATGGAACTATGTCTAGAATATAATTGTGGTTGCAATATTCATAGCTTGACAAAACCCACTGGACTACACACACTTAAAATTGGAGCATTTGAAAGTATGTAGCTTATACCTCACTAAAGCTGATTTTTTTAAAAAAAGGATAATCTTTTTCCTTTAATCATTTGTTTGCAGTAATTTTGACATACAGAAATTCAAATTTCTACACAGTCAAAATATATCAATCTTTCATTCACAGCTTTCGAGTTTTGTGTCATATCTAGAAAAGCTTTCCCTGCACGCTTCATACAAAGGCCATTTAAGGGAGTGTTTTATAATGCATCTTCTGGCATCGGATGCCATCACGAGACTGTTTACACTTGAGCAAGTTACTTAATCTATCTATTCTGTAATTTGTTCATGTTTAAATCTGTGCATGAGTACAGCTTCTACCCTAACGATAGAAAGTGACAAAATGCAGGCGAAGTAGTTAGAGTACTAATGGGTACATTGGAAAACTTAACACGAGCTATTTTTATTATCATATTTTCTTAGAGTGTTTTTTATTTGAACTATTACACATGTTAAGAGAAGTATAGAAATTATAATGAAGACCTGTGTAGCCACTACTCCATTTGGTCAAATCTTAATTTAATGTTCTACCAAATTCATTTAGGATGTCTTAACTTTAAGAACTATGGTTGGAATTGAATCCCTCTTGGCACTTTTTGATGCTCGTCTTTTATTATACATAGATTGATGCTCCCACCCTAAGATCACCTCACTGAAATTTGTGTGTATTTTTCTTGTCCATGTAGTAAAGTGGTACTATATATTTTTAAGTATTTAAAATCTTATGTAAATGGAATACCGTATGCATTGTTATACAACTAGCAATTCTTAGTGACTATAATAATATGGTTGAAATTTATCTATGTTTGTATATTTTTAAGTAATTTTAGGCTTTTATTTTTCATGTTTATGTCTCTAACCTATCTGGATTGTAGTTTACTATACAGTATGATGTAGGAATGTAATTTACTGTACTGTTTAAAATGGTTAGCTGGTTGTTCCAAAATCATGTGTATAATACAATCTTCATTTTTCTTGTAGTTTTGAAATTGTGCCATTTTATATTCTGCTATACTTAAGCATATATATGTATTTAATTATATTTCAAATATGTTTAAAATATATTTCAAATATGTAAAATATGTTAAAAGGCATGTTTCTTAACTTTCTCTTCTGTTCCATTGATCTATATCTTGAGTTCCATTACATTGCCACATTATTTCAATTATTTTAGCTTTTATATAATACATTTATTATATTTATGTTTGTGTACATATACATTGAAAAATTCAGTCATAATATTATAAATAGTCAGTTTTTAATTTTAAGATTTATAATATACAAAATAGAAAGATAATTATTGTTATAGGAGAGAGTATAAACATGAATCCTGACAATTTAAAAATAATATTATAAGTAACACTTTTGGAGGAAAGGAAGACTGGTGGAAGGAAGTTTAAGGGTGTTACACAATACTTATTTTTCTAAGTAAGGGGCCAGTATGTTTTTCCTAAACTTACTTAATCAAGTAATGGAACTCTAAATGTATTAGTTTAAGATGTAAACAAACAGTTACAATTACAAGCAAACAATGGGGAATTAGAGGAAGAAGTGGAGGAGTGATGTATATGTACTACATGTTTTACCTTTTAAAGGACTGTCAACTTGCACATGCATGTTTATAGCAGCAGAATTCGCAATTGCAAATATATGGAGCCAGCCCAAATGCCCATCAATCAACAAGTGGATGAATAAATTGTGATATATATATATATGATGGAATATATATATATACACGATGGAACATGTATATATGTGTGTGTATATATATGATGGAACTATATATGTGTGTATATATGATGGAACATATATATGTGTGTGTATATATATGATGGAACACATACATGTGTATATATATGATGGAACACATATATGTGTATATATATGATGGAACATATATATGTGTATATATATGATGGAACACATATATGTATATATATGATGGAACACATATATGTGTATATATATGATGGAACATATATATGTGTATATATATGATGGAACATATATGTGAGTATATATATGATGGAACATATATATGTGAGTATATATATGATGGAACATATATATGTGTATATATGTATGATGGAACATATATATATTTGTGTATATATGTATGATGGAACATATATATATGTGTGTGTGTATATATATATATATATGATGGAATACTACTCAGCCATAAAAAGAAATGGGTTAATGGCATTCACAGCAACCTGAATGGAACTGGAGACTATTATTCTAAGTGAAGTAACTCAGGAATGGAAAATCAAACATCGTATGTTCTCACTCATAAGTGGGAGCTAAGCTATGAGGAGCAAAGGCATAAGAATGATAAAATGGTCTTTGGGGACTGGAGGGAAAGAGTGGAAGGGGGGTGAGGGATAAAAGGCTACAAATTGGGTTCAGTGTATACTGCTCAGGTGATGGGTGCACCAAAATCTCAGAAATCACCACTAAAGAACTTACTCATGTAACCAAATACCACCTGTTCCCCAAAAACCTAAGGAAATAAAAAAAACTTTAAAAATGAAAGACTGTCAATTCATACTATTCGAAGTGGCTATGTCAAGATATAGTTACATTGGTAACTACCAGAACGTTTAGAAATAGAGTTTGTTAATAGTAATTATCTGTAGAAAATGAACTAGAGGTTCAAGAAGAGATTTCTCTAATAACTTTTTGTTTTTAAAGGGGCTAGTCTTAATTTTAATTTGTTATATTTTTTCCTTAGAATATTTGGCTTTCTTAGAAGACTGGGTTTTTATTAAAGAGGTGGTTCTCCTTTCAAATTAGTCTTATGTCTCCCAAGAAAGACATCATGGGAATGTCAAGATTGATCCATTAGTATCTTTTGTCTGTCATCTAAGTGCCACTCTTAGGATGATTAGAGTGTCAGAAAGGTGAGTTGTTGAGCTTCAAGGCCACCTTGATAATTATCTTGATATTATGCCAATTTCCTCTTGTTTGATCCTCTATCAGTTATTACTGAAAATAAATTACTTCTTTAGAAACACTGTTGCCTGATTGAGAAGTCTGGCTGCACACACACCTATTTTAAAAAGTCATTTCTTCTTTGGCCCTTTACTCATTGAAACTTAAGACCACAAAGTGACATTATCTCCCAATTCTTGATCTAGTCATTTGTTGACTCCTCTTTCCTTTACTAAAAATCCGTGAGAATTATACCTTTTCTCACTTAGAGTTCCACTGCTAATGCCTTGGTTTAGGAAGCCTTAAGAAGTTTAGGTAAACTCATCTTCTATTAGAACGAACTTGTTGGTTAAGTTCTATTTTGGCCCATTTGACCTGGAATATTGGGGTACACCACACAAGGGGAAAGAACAGCCCCAAGTGATGAGGAAAATAGTAAGAGCTATGGAAGCAGATTTTAAAATCTGATAGAATCCTTAGATCATGCTCCACAGTGACCAAGTATTATTTTAGAAAAATGGCTCATCAAGATCAAAGAAAAAAAGTTCTATTACATATTTTTAGAGATTTTAGAATCTATGCTTGTAAACAAATATTAGTTTTTTGTTTTCAAGGTTTTGGACTTTCTGTTTCTGGCCATTGGGGTGTAAAAGGTTACATGTAGGAATAAGAAGGTATTTTGATGTATTGGCCAAATTTGCTTTTTAAGTTTTAGGGGGAACTGCTGTCAAGCTGCCCAACTAAAATGATAAGAGTTATTTTATTCTGATTTTTATATAATTTCCTGGCAAGCAGAAAATGATCTATCTTAACACTTATATTCTTCCTGCCAACACGTATGCAGTATGTTTGGACATATGGTCTCATTTTTATGATCTTTTAACCTTTATTTATTTTACATACCCTGTGGCAGAGCTAATCTCTCATGGGACTTGAATGCCAGGGAAAGGTCCCATCTGGAGCCTCTGAAAAAAAAAATAGGATTGCTTCTGTGAGGGAAAACTTTTAAAGATAGACACATTCATTTAAATGAAATAATTTTAGTTCAACCCTTGATTATCTTAACCTGGTGGCTTAATATTTAGGAAAAAATCTATGGGAAAAATTTCCTATCTCTTCTGTGGGGTTTAGCATTATTAAAAAAAAAAAAACCCGACAACAACAACAACAGCAACAACAAAAAACATGTAGTAAGCAACTTGTGCTGCCAACCAACCTTGGCTAGAGAACATTCTTTTAAAGCTTTGGTCCTAGAAGTTCAGAACTGTATTTTCACAAACAGGTGATGCATCAGCTAGGAAAATGTGTTTCCACAAATGGTAGGAAACCCCAAGTACCAGTGGCTTAAACAAAATAGACATTTAATGTTTCTTATGGAAAACAAGTCCGGAGTTGTGCAGCTCGGGGACTTCAATGTGTTGGCTCTGCTATTGTTACAGTGAGGCCTTTGCCTAAAATAGCTTCCAGAACTCCAGCCATTACATCTGAATCTCAGATAGTAGAATGAAGGTTAAGGACCTTCTGCAGTAAAATCTTGATGAAAAGTAGTAATGGAGGCTGTCTTTGCCTCTTTCCTAATCTTGGGGAATATTTTAATATTCTTTTATGTATAACGTTTACATTAGACAAAAAACTTTCAAAATCAAATATAAGACTCTCCTTTGTATTTTTACTCTACTAAGTTTTAAATTATGAATGGGTATTGATTTTGTCGCATACTATTTTTTGCATTTATTGTGATATCCAAAATTCATCTTGCGTATTGATTTACGAAATACATTGGTTTCTTCTTCTTTTTTTTTTTTTTTTTTGAGACGGAGTTTCACTCTTGTTGCCCAGGCTGCAGTGCAATGGCACAATCTTGGCTCATCACAACCTCCGCCTACCAGGTTCAAGTGATTCTCCTGCCTTAGCCTTCCGAGTAGCTGGGATTATAGGTATGTGCCACCACACCAGGCTAATTTTGTATTTTCAGTAGAGACGGGGTTTCTCCATGTTGGTCAGGCTGGGCTTGAACTCCCGACCTCAGGTGATCTGCCCACCTCGGCCTCCGAAAGTGCTGGGATTACGGGCATAAGCCACCGCACCCTGCCAGTTCCTTCTTAAAGATTAAGTCAATTTCACATTTATGGAATAAATACAGCTTAATATAGCTTAGTCATTCTTTCAATATATCATTGGATTCAGCTAGCTGATATATTGTTTACTACTTCTGAACTTGTATTTATTTACTTATTTTTGAGACAGAGTCTCACTCTGTCACCCAGGCTGGAGTTCAGTAGTGTGATCTCAGCTCACTGCAACCTCCTCCTCCTGGGTTCAAGAGATTCTCCTGTTTCAGCCTCCCAAGAAGCTGGGATTACAGGCACCTGCCACCACTTCTGGCTAATTTTTGCAGTTTTGGTAGAGTCGGGGTTTCACCATATTGGTCAGGCTGGTCTCGTACTCCTGACCTCAGGTGATCCACCCGCCTTGGCCTCCCAAAATGTTGGGATAACAGGCGTGAGCCACCGTGCCCAGCCACTTGTATTTATTTTTAAAAGGTGCCTATAATTATCTATTCTTACTATGTCCTTATCAGGTTTTTTTGTTTTAAGATTGGCTTCATAGAATGAGCTGGGAAGTGATTACTATTTTTTTCCTTGCTAGAAGAATTCTATAAGATTGAAAGTTTTTTCTATTTTCTCTATTTAGAAGAATTTATTGCTGCAAACATCTGTAGGTGCATTCATTTATGATATTGGCAACTTTTGCCTTTTTTTCTTATCAGTCTTGCTAGAGATTTATAAATTTTGTTAGTCTTTTTAGAGAGCTAATTTTGGGCTTCATTGATTTTTCTTAATTACACCTTTGTTTTCTATTTCATTAATTTTTACTCTTATCATTAATGTATTCCTTCAACTTTATTTGGGTTTAATTTACTGTTATTTTTCTAGTGTTGGAGACTGCTATTTATATAATTTATTTTTAGCTTTTCTATATATGGATTTAACACTATAATAAACTCCCTTCTGGGCCTTTCTTTTGCTGCATTCAACAGATTTTTATGTTATATTTTAATTTTCATTCAGTTAAAAATGTTTTCTAACATTTGTTGCAAGTTTTTCTTTGACCTATAGATTATTTAGAAGTGTATTGCTTTATTTTTAAATATGTGGGTTTTCTAGTCATCTTTTTATTTATTTCAAGCTTAATTTCAATGTGGTCAGAGAACATAATATACATGATTTGAATCTTTTGTAATTTGATTAGACTTGCTTTGTAGCCCAACATGTTGTTCAATTTGGTTCATGAAAAGAAATCTGCAGTTGTGTGAAGTGCTCCATATATGTCCATATATGTCAATTAGCTGAGTTTATATACTGATTTCATGTCAACTTGGTTTATCGGTTATTAAGAAAGATGAATGAAAGCTTTTTACTATGACTATGTTTGTCTATTTCTCCTTTTAGTTCTGTCAGTTTTTTGCTTTATGTTTGTAGCTATATTTTTCATACATATAAATTTAGCATTTTAAAATTTATTTCATTGTATATATTTACACTGTAGAACATGATGTTTTGCTATATACATATACATAGTAACATGATTACTACAGTCAAACAAATTTATAAATCCAACACTTTCTTTGGTTGACTTTTATGTGTGTGTGTGAGCGTGTGTTAAGAGCATCTAAAATTTCTCTTATCAAATTTTCAGTACACATTATTATTAATTATATTCCTCAAGAAATTTAGCATTTTTAAATCTTCTTCAAAATTGACCTTTTTATTATGAAAAAACTTTCTCTAGTAATGCTTCTTGCATTAAAGTTAGACTTTAACCAATGTTAGTACAGTTATACCAGCTTTCTTTTGTGAAGTGTTTACGTGGCATATTTTTCCAGTGTTTTAATTTTTCTTCTGGTCATATATTTAAGGTTTGTCTATTGTAAACTGCAAATAATTAAGTTTTGCTTTCTACCTCTGTCTTACTTGTCATAATTGAGATATGATTATATCAAATGTCTTACTCTTTGCTTCCTTGCTATACATCACACAATTTTTTTCACTCACTTCACATCCAAATGGTATTTTTGCAGAGTGTAGAACTCTATGCTTGCAGTTATTTTCTCTCAACATTTAAAGTGTACCATTCACTTATGTTCTGTTTCCACTGTTTTTGTTGAGAGGTCAGCTGTGAGTTTTATTATTATTTTTTCTTTGATGTAATGTGTCTTTTTAGTTTGGCAACATTTTTTCTTATCTTTAGGAGTTTTACTATGTCGTTCAGAGTTGTGATTTTCTTTTCCTTTATCCTGCTTAGAATTTTGTTTTTCAAATCTGTGCTCTGATTCTCCTATAAATCTGGACTATTCTTGTTCATTAGTTCTTCAAGTATTGCTTCTGCCTCTTATTTTCTCTCCTCCTATTCTATATTTGCAATTAAATGTATCTTAGACCATTTCACTCTATTCCATATGTAATTTATATTCTTTTTACATATTTTCTATATCTTTTGTTCTCTATGCTTTACCCGGATTATTTTCTATTATCCCATCTTCTGTATTACAAACATTGTTTTTTGATGTATCCCTTCTGTATTAAGCCCACTCTTTTATTTGTTAAATTCAGTCACTGGATTTATCTTTGATTGCTTTGTACAGTTTATAGTAGTTTCTAATTTTTACATTTTGTTGTTTATGTTCTTAGACATATTAATCGCATTTAAGGTCCATGTTTGTTAACAGTAGTATTTGAATTGTGTATGGGGTCTGTTTCTATTGTCTAGTTTTTCTCTTGGGCCTTTGTTGTGACATGCCTAGTAGCTTTTAATTTATTATTAGATATCTTAAATAAAATTATAGAAGTTCTAGATGATGATTTTTCTACTGCAGAGCATTCACCCTGTCCTATCATGGAGAGCTTGAATGAGGCCACATCAACTCATTTCATTCAGAGACTGAGCTGAGTAGAGACCAAGTTATAGTCCTTATAAACTTTGATCCACCTCTGCATTGTCTCTCCTCCTAAGATGTAGTCTTGAATTCTAAACTTTGGGACTGGCACTTTTAATATTGCTTCTATTCTCGACTCTAGTTTTCTTTTTCTCGTCACGATGAGACTGCCGAAAAGTATCTTTGCTTTTCAGAGCGTTTCCATTTGTCTTCTTAGCTTCTTTCCTTATGCAGTTGAAAAGTTCAAGAAATACTCAAGTGAAACACTACTGAATGCTAGGCTCAATTCACTGCACCACCCTCTTTTAAAAAAAATTTTGCTCCTTACATCCTAGCTGCCTGAAAGACCTGAACTTTATCTCCTCAGCCCATGAGAATTTCAAAACTCTTCTGGCTTTTCTGCCTCTTAGCAATGTCTTCCTTCCCAGATTTTCAGCCTCTCATCTGCACCAAAAACACAGAAATGCCTTGAGCAGAAAAGTAGCTCATAGGACATATCAGCTCACCTCTCCTCTCTGTTATTTCCTTCTCTTTGAAATGTCTGCGCGTTCAGTACTGGCATCCTGGACAGCTATCTGATGCTTAAAAACAGGTTTTGTTTTTGTTTTCAATACAGATTCAAAAAATATTTTTAATGTACATATTGGTTTGCCAAAAGCTACTGTATTTCATCTGGGGATAAAGTCCCTCTCCCCACTTCAAAATTAATATCATATTAAATCTTTGGCTGCAAGATTCAATTAATGAAGAAAGTCACTAGAAGTTAAAAATAGTAATATTTCACTGATGGGAAATTAAAATAAAATATTTATAGAGTGCTTATAATGAATAAAGAACTATGCTTTAGATACAGTAATTATAATACTTATAATACTGATAATAAAAGGCAAAATACAGTCTTTTATTTGATAAAGCTTACAATTTTAAGAAAACAAAAACCCAATGTACTTAATTGAGAACAGATATACACAAAAAATGTAAGTTTACATTCTAGTTCAAGAGTTGGTAAACTATAGCTGGATTGGTAAATCTGGTCCACATTCTATTTTGGTGAATAAAGTTTTTTTTTACTGGAACATGGCCATATTTATTCCTGCATACATTGCTATAAAAATAAAGTTGTTGCAACAGAGATTGTATGGCCTGCAAAGTCAAATTTGTATTTATTAAAGTATCGTATATCAGGAATAATTTGCAAACCCCTTTTCTAGTTTTAGCATTGTTTTGGGCCATCATTTTTTTTTTTTCAGTTGATGGTTAATCTCAAAAGATCTCTAAGACTTAACCCACTTCTTACTTTTGTGGCTCTTTAAAAACTGTTTGTCCTTGCTGGGATTGTTACAGGTAGTTAAGCATGAGCGGGGCAGGGGAGGGGTCTTCCCCCTACTCACTAGAAACAGTCAGTGATGGTTTGGCAATGAACACATTGCCTCTCTAAAAGTGATAAATTGGCAGCTGTTGCCAGGGAGAGGCCATTTCCTGATGGTCCACATCAAAATGTTAATTGAATCTAGGCCCCAGGGAGAAGCAACTTCCTGTGTATGCATGTTAAGAGACAAAAATGGTGAAGTATGATCTTCCAGAAAAGAAAAGAGCCTCAGATGGGCATGTGTATAACTCCATAAACACACTGCCTGTGCTCAGTTCTCCAGGGTAAGGAGGGCACCGTGCTTGCAGAAATCCCACCCTAAGGGAAGAGTCATGGGAAAGAAGTGAGCCTATAAAGTCCAAGGTAAAAAGCCTTCTTTTTCTCTCTTTGACATTCAGGTAGCCACTTGGGTCTCTTCCAAGAGATCTTTCCTTTCTTTCCTGTTCTAAGGCCTTTTTAATAAACTTCTATTCCTGCTCAGGAACTTGCCTGGGTCTCTTTTTCCGCTTTATGCTCCTCTGTCGAATTCTTTCTTCTGAGTAGGCAAGAGCTGAAGTTGCTGCAGTGATGTACAGATTCGCTGCCTGTAACTCAGGGTAACTCAGATCTCTTCCACCGCTAACAGGTTCAGGTCTGAGGACTTCATTTCTGTGATTGCCATCTTCAGTTACCGTTGCTTAAGCTGAACCTACAACCTTAATTTTTTGTTTGCAACTGACATGGCCTTCTAACTCCTATGCAAAGTTTTCATGTCATTTGTTGTTGCATCTTTTCTTGTTTGGACAAAATTTATCTAGCTGAGATTATGACTACGTAAAAAAGCATTTTGTACTGTTGCCAATTTTGGAGCCAGAAGACTCAATAGAGAAGAACAATCACTTTCATGCCTGGAGACATCCCTTGAGGCATTTTACTTCTCAAGGACCAACCCTTAGGGAATATTGGGCCAAGTGAAGTATTCCCAAGAGAAAGAGGGCTCAAAGCAGCCAACTGTAATCTTCATGTATTTGTTAGCTTAGCTTTCTCAATGAAGACTGCTTTTTGAAATCTTACTCTTTCCTTTCTGGTTGCATCTTCTTTCCATCCCCTCTGATTTTTATGGGGCGCCTTCAGTCTGTGCAGCACTTCCTGCCCTTGCCATATTAAGAGACTTTTAAAGTCCCTCTGTTTCTGATTTGAATTACACACAAGTGTTTTGTAGTAACTGGTGCTTATTTTGGCTCTTTGTATAAGTAATTGAACATCCATTAACAGAAGATAATTGGTTGACAGTTTCATTATTCTTGGAATAAATGGAAAGTCTGTGGACTGAGATTGAAGAGGCAAAAAATAGTCTTGGAGATGCAGAGGGTAGATTTATAGAATATATTTCTATATTTAAGTGTTAATGCCACACCTAAATAGATGAAGCACATATTTTTTTCATGTTTTGATCCATATTGTTTACCTTAACTAAAGTGCTTCAAATGACATAAAAATATATGAATGGATGGAGCACCAGAAACCAAAGGTAAAAAATTCATTTTTAAAGTAGAAGTTCTTATCAAGTGAGTGAGATAACACATCTGAGGTAACTGGATAAAAATAAAAGTTATTGGTCAATGAATTGTTTCATCAGCATAACATCAAACTATAGTGTGATAGATTCCCCCCCACTCTTTAGCCAAGTTGATTGCTTAAATTGTAATGTGCTGCTAAAATGATTTTGTCAATTCCATGTGAATCTTCCACATATATAGGGGGTTATGAGTATATCTCCTGATTTTCTTTTGTGGGTGAACTCACCAGGTAGCATTGGTGAAAAACTAGAAAACCTCAGGTATGATTCTCCAGCTGAAATTTTAATTGATGATATTGCCGGTATTTGTAGTAAGTTTTGCAAAATGGCAGGTTTAGGGTAACTGAAAGAGTTTATTGATGATTACAACTTAGCCCAGCTAAATTTGATAATGATATTTCACACCTATCCCAAGTAAAGAGGTGAACACTTACATAATGAAGATCACACTGTTAGTCAGTGTAGCCCTAGCCACAACCCAATGTCTACATCAATAGAAGTATTATATATGACCCATCAGAGTTAGTAGAAGACATGCAATTCATGCAACTGATAATTCCTTCTTAACCACTCAATAAATTATTGTTCTATTAGATGTGAAAGATTTAGAACTTGGGCTTAAACTTGGACACTTGACTATCTCAAGAACCAGTCTGCCATGCTTACATTCTAATTTCCCTTTCCCTTGAACTTCAGTGATTCAAATGGAAGGCAGTGTTTTGTTTGAAACAGCCATTGATGGGTTTTTAGAGGAAAAGTGTCTAATTACTGGCAGCAAAATCCCTCTAGCTCTCCTCTATTTTTTTTTTTTTTTTGAGATGGAGTCTTGCTCTGTTGCCCAGGCTGGAGCACAGTGCCACAATCTTGGCTCACTGCAGTCTCCACCTCCCGGATTCAAACAATTCTCCTGCTTCAGCCTCCCAGGTAGCTAGGATTATGGGTGTGCACCACCACACCCGGCTACTTTTTGTACTTTTAGTAGAGAATGGGTTTTGCAATGATGGCCAGGCTGGTCTCAAACTCCTGACCTCAGGTAACCTGCTCACCTCGGCCTCCCGAAGTGCTGGGATTACAGGCATGAGCCACAGTGCCTGGTGCTCTGTTTTTGAAAGATAAATGAGGAGACTGTAGATGTTTAACGAAGTTCAATTATGTTTCCTTTTAGTTCTTGCTATTGAGGTTGATTTATATGTAACCACAGTGAATTGTTTATATCCACAATCAGTTTTCTTCTTGTAAGAGTGAGAGATCACAGTGGCATTTATACCTGCTAACCATAGGCTTTCATTAAGATGATTGATTGCTTGCATTGATTTGTTTGATATGTGGGCATTCCTGTGGTATGAATTTTCACTTTAAAATGTACACAGTTCATCATTTGGGCTCTTCTCTTGCATTGCTGTTAATGGGATTTTAAACATGCATTCTTCCAAAAGCCTTCCCTTGATTAGGTAAACATTTATTATCATTGAAGGAATAAGATAGGAATCATTGAATGTTTTTCTGGATTTTAGGGGGGTACTTAATGAACATTATTATTCTTAACATTTAGATGTTTCTTCTACTTGATATCAGTGATTGCCAGTTTCTTCAGACCCCTATAACGAGAATTGGAAGCAGATTTATAATCAAAGGGATGTTCAACTTGTAACACTAAAAGGAGTAGAAACAACTCACACTAGTTCTTTTAATTGCTGGATGACATTTTAAAACTCCTTTTGAACTGTGATTCTGTGGAGTCACTGTACTAAGTGAATTGCTGCTTATTGGAAAATCTGACTCAGGAAAAAAATACATGCATACACACATATGAATATATACATTATATATATAATATATACATATATAATATATGTATATATATAATATGGGTGATTTGGTACACAGGGAGAGAGGAATATTGTCAGCCAGATACACTTATTGAAAGTTCTAGAGAAAAAGTTTTGGTAAATAAGATTCCCACTGCTTAGTACAAATTTCTAGCATCCGTAATTTGGAAGCAAATGACACTTACACACTTACAGTAACTTGTATTGTATCCCTCAAAAGATATGTCCATGTCTTAATTTAAGTACCTGTGACTATGACTTTATTTGGGACACAGGGCTGTTGCAGATATAATTCAATTAAGGATCCAGAGATGAGTTCATTCTGGATTTAGGAATGGACCTGAATCCAATGATTGTTGTCCTTATAAGAGAGGAGATGGAGATTTGACACACACTGGGACAAAGGCAATGTGTAGATGGAGGCAGAGATTGAGTTACACTGCCACAGCCAGGAGGCTTGGAGTGAGGAGCCAAAATGCCCACTACCAGAAGCTGGAAGAGGCAAGGAAAAATTTTGCCCTAGAGCCTTCCAAGGAAGCGTTACTCTACACCTTGATTTTGGACTTCTGGCTCCCGTAACTGAGAGAGAATAAATTTCTGTGTGATAAGCCACCACATTTGTGGTAATTTGTTGTAGCAGCCTTGAGAAATTAATAAAATATACATACTGTCATCCACACGAAGGGCTCCCCCTAGATTTGTGCCACTTGGGACCTGCATGATTAGATAGCCCAGATCTTCATGTTTATAACACATGCAGTTATCCATTGCAAGATTTACTCCCCGGTGTTGATAGTTGTGACATCTGATTCATGGAATTTCTGTATTGTACTTTGAATTACTTGTTTTTTAATCTCAGTCAAGAAATTATATGTTCCTATAAAGCTTTCCTACTTAAATTTCAATCAAGATACTCTTGTGGACTTGGACACTTTACCTAGATTACTTAATAAGCACACTTTATATTCTCTACGGTTATCCCTTTGGCTTTTGTAAAATGCTTACAAATTTAGCACTTTATATGATCATATTTTTTATTGTTCTGCACACAAAATGTTTATGCAGTAATAAAATTGGAAAATAAACAGGTTAAGCCTCCTGCCCTTAGACTAAAAATGACAGGGACTCAGGAAGGAAACTCTCCTTTCTCAGAACTATTATTGTATTTATTGTCAGTATACTCAGGTAAGCAATTGGCTATACAAAGATGGGCTTCATCTCAAATCATTTCTTAGGCATAAATCTTATTTTCTCAACTATTGGCGCCAGCTTTCTGAAAGCATCAATTGCCTTAAACCCTTCACATGACCATCACCTCTCCAGGGATGTCTCTGATATAGTTGCTTGATAAATGCTAATCTGACTAAATTGATGTGTGGGCTTCTGAGTCACACTTCAGCATTTTAGATCATTTCCAGAAATTTCTACAGGATGTGAGAATGTATGATGATGAAAAAATCATCAAACTCCTCCTTCTGACATCTATTACTTAATTGGCTGTCAAGTTTAGAAGAAAAGAACTTTAATATTATATGGGGAAAAGGTTTTACAAACTGTAATCAATTGTTTAGGAGTCTAAAACCTCAAGAAGAAATACACATAACATATTCCTAGAGGAAGGTAACTTTGGAAGCTAAATTTGTGACAAGTTTTTTTGGGGAAGATAGGAAAGAAATTAGATGTATGGTTACAAATAGTTCTGTAGATTGAAAATTAGGCAGCTCTTTCAATTGGCAGGAGTGAAGGGGATGGGTAACTTTAGTCCAGTGCAGAAGAAAAAAAAGCATGGACTGGTCACTCTGTATTGAACTTGAGTATTTCTTATTTTAATTGACAACATTCACGTCTCTGAGCTTCTCATTTAGACTTTGATAAAATCAACTTGCAGAGGCAGATGGCAGGCTGTTATTTTTAATTCACAAGCCATGTTAAATGTATGCCATATGTTATAGAACTTTTCAGGCTCAGCCTTTTGAGTGCTACCACAATAAACTCACCAACTTACAGAAAAGGAAATCTGACAGGAAGAATTATGCACTTGCGGGTTACATTTTTGAAACCGAAGTCAGTTACTTGTCTCTTTGCCTGATTTAAGGAGGGGGTGGGTGAGGAAGAAAAACCTCTCAGCAAAATGAGAAGCCACACATTGAAATGGTAATATCTGTGTAAAAGAGAAGTGGGATTAGAGTGTCTGATTGTTGCTTTGTACTGAGAAGTGATATGTCATATCAACAGTATGACACCTCTGAAGAATATATAAGGCAGCCCGATATAATCCATAAAGAGACTCAAACATGAGTTCTAATTTGTATACTGCCAATGACCTTCAGCAGGGGCCTCTCTGGCCTTCAGTAGTACATACGTCAAATAAAAAAGAAGTTGAATTAGGTAATCCCTAAAACCTCTTCCCAAATTTACATAGAATTTACATTTGTATTTTACATACTACAAATCACAACCCATACTCCTAACTGCTTATGGTTAATTACTGCCATTTTTATAGGTGCCATATTATACATAATTGTTTCTTTTTTGAGCAATTCTTCACTTGACAAGACTTCTTCAGTTGCTATTAGTGAAGGTCACCATGGTCAACAAATGTACTGTTGAGTTACTTTCATGAAATCTATTTATTTATTCATCATATGTCTGTGATCTTTGTCTGCAAGAGGTTTAATATCTGAGACGTTATACTGGTAATAGACATACAAGCAAAGCTTTTGAGCACCTGCCTCTGCTCCCCTGGAGACAAGTCAGTTTCTGGAGACATGATTCTACAGATCAGGATTACTAGTTTCTAGTGATAAGGATTTAAGAAACATTTATCCACTGATGAGAACTTTTGCCAGTGTTTACTTATTGCACTATTTAATATGAATATCAGTATTCATATTAAATTGTCTGTTAAAATGAGTTTTTATGAACGTCTTAGTTTCCTTTTGGATTCCTTAAGTAGAATAGGAAATGCCTCCTGCTGCATGCACAAGAAATGTAAGGGAATTGTTAGATGACGCCAGACATATCTGAACTAGTTGGCTGGGGTCTAGGGGTAAAGAAAGGGGGAAGCTCTACAAGAAAAATGCAAAGGAAGGCTACGGCTCTCAGAGAATAATTTATGTGCTGCTCTTGTTTCCTTCTCATGGGATCCTCATCCTTTTAGTGCTCTGTTCTTATCTGGGAGTCCTGAGTGTGACACTCGTGTTCAGCCAGAAGCACAAGACGTAAGTCAGGGCTTACCTGGTGTGTCTTGAATGGGGTGGAGGCAGGTAGCAGAGATCTGAAATTCATTCATAAAGTATTCATATCTTTGAATTAAATTGTGTCCTTTATTAAAGGTGAGGACTGCACAGGAAGTGCACATTTTTCATAACTCAGAGTCACCTTTGTATAACCCTCAGGCTTTATTCTTATTGTCACCTCCTAGTTTCTATTTCAATATGGTAAATGAACATAGCAGCTCCTTGAGATGATTTTCCTGCTCCTACCTGGTTTTCCTTTTGCCACTACAAACAACACTGCAAGAGAGCCTTCCCTTACTCCTACGCTCCTACTTGCACTTACACCCTCCACTTCTCTCTCTCTTCTTTCACACTCCTATACACATGCACACACACACTTATACGCAAAGATGTGTTAGGCATCTAGTTTTGCTGTTACCATTGTTCCCTGCCACTGCACAAAATGCTGTTCTTTAAGCACACTATTTTCAGAGTCATCTCTTTATGTGTTTGTCTCTCCCACTTCCTGAGCCGGTACTCCTTGAGGACAGGGGCTCTGTCCTATTTATCTTTATATTCCTAAAATGTTGCTGGATCTCGTACATAGAAAGGACCCAGTTAGGTGTTTATTGAGTCAAAAAGATAAACTGAGTAAAAAAGTTCAGTAAAGTACGAATTAACAAACAGCCTATCTGGTTAGGTCGAGAACTTCCTTGATTTCTAGGTCATTTATTTATTTGGTCATTCATTAGGCAATATTTTCATTAATGATTTCACAGAAGAGGTTGATAACACCAGAACTCACTGCTTGCCCTATGGAGTTTGTTGTTTGTGTATGTATGTGTGCATGTAAACCTGCACATGTACATTTAGAATGAGAACAGCTATTAAACTGAAAATTATTTGTTTTACAATGTTGGTTTAATCATTTCCACTAATCTTTTTGTTGCCTTCAAAGTTTTTGGAACATTTTTATATATAGATATCTGGTCAAAGTGTGCTGCACTGCCAACTGCAGTTGAGATTTGAGAGTCCAGAATAGACGGACCAGATGGGCAGCTTCCCTCACAGTAGAGTTTCCCAAAGTGCATTCAGCAGAATACTTGTTTCGAGGGGTGTTAAATGGGATGTTACTAGGTGTTATGAGAAAAGAAACAGAGATAGAGATAAAAGCAGAGCGTGAGATTTACATACTCATATCATATACATATATGAGAAACATTTGAATTAAATGAAGTTAAACAGATTTATTCCTTCAAGATTTTTCAGAACCTTTAATTCACCAACATACTTTGAAAAGGAATAAGAAACAAATTAATTTGATCATTTCTCTGATTTATTTTCTAGAAAACTTCTAATTTGTAAAGCATACCAATGGACTGTTGGTCTTATAAGACCATAGGAAATTGCTGGATTATTAAATGATTATTGAATTGTGCACTCCTGATTGGGCCACACTTTGTGAATTCATAGGTTCCTGTGGGTATGGTGTATATCTGAGATCTCTGCTTGTCCTGAGGTCTGATATACATGTGTTTCTAATTTTTCTGTATGTTATTTGACATCTGGCTTCTGGCCACAGTAGTAATGTTTCCCACTCATTCTCTTGGTTTCCTTCCTTTTTTCAGGCAGTGTTCAATTAGGCAATCAGAAACATCTCAAGATATTTTAAGCAGAGATTTGATTCAGGGAATTGTGTAAAAGGTATTGGAAAGTCGGAAAGCAAATAGGAGAAGGTAGAGAGGGACTGGAACAACCAAAGGACATTTTTGGTTTTGTTTTCTAAATTCATGTTCTTAAAGCTGCTAAGCTAGAGCCACCTTGCTCCTCATACTGAGTTGCTGGAGGTGCTGCTGCTGCCTCTGCTGTAATTGGAACCACACTGATGCCACTGAGTTGGACTCATCCAGGAGGTTGGAGTCTCACTGATGCTGCTGAAATGGCCACCCACGCAGCTAGAGCTCAGTTAACTATAGTTGCCTTCAGTTGCCTGTGGCTGGTACTGTCAATGAGTTGGCCAAAAGGAAAAATAAATGTCATCTCCCTTCTCCCTTATTTCCAACCTTCTGCTATTGTCTCCCATTGAAAGAACTCATTAGGAGGTCAATTGGCAAGGGGGTTTTGCATGCAAGCCTCCAGCCCTGGTGTACACAGGAGATTATAGAAAGGCAAGTATAGAGATGAAAGCAGCAGACACCCTTGAGTGCAGTCCACTTTTTAAGGTACTCAGCATCCATAAGCACCTTTGTATTCATACTCAAGCTTTGGTACAAAAATAAGAGGCATGAACCTCTCCTTAACAAGATGTACTATCACTTTTTATAAATAGAGACATGTGATTAAACCACTGGTAAAATTTATGGACTTTATAAAACTGTCCACTGTATGGATCCTCTATGTAAAAGCCTCTGCTGTCCTGCACTTCTTTGTGTAGCTTATATCCTAAGGTTCATAGTTAGAGTCACTTCCTTACAAATTTTCTCCACTTCCTAGTCTTTCGCTATTTTCCCTGACAAACCTCAGTCCTAGATCAACCTCAATCAGCTAATTTCTTCTATATCTGGTCCCTTTGCAGGTAAGTATTACTGGAGAAAACCATGTAAACTAGCAGACTTGTATCAGAATAAGTTAAAATTACTAGCCTCAAGTGAGTATTCTGTATCACCCAGCCCTTCTCTACGAGGTTTGTCCTCTACTCTGTGCAATGGTTATTTCAAAATCCCTGCTTGCTTCCTCACATTCATTAAATAGTACTGGGAAAAAGGAAACCAACAGCTCTGAGCTCTACCTTCTTCCCAAGAGAGAGTCTCATATGAATCCACATCTGCACCTGACCTCCCTTCCATCCTTGTGCCGCTGTTCTTCATTCTCTTAAAGGCTAATGCCTTCTGGAATGCAACATCTCTCACTTCCTCAAGATTTCTGTTTTTATTTCAAGAAAAAATTCACACCATCCCTGACAATCTCTGCCTCTGCACTACTCCTGTCACCAGATAAACATGATCACGAATTTTAAATCACAAAAAAAGCAAAACAACTCTCGATGTTCTGTCATTATCTTTTAGCTGCTTTATTTCTCTGTTCCATTTCAGAGGTTGCTTCTGCTTCCTCATTTCCCAATTATTCTTTCCTGTGCCCCAGTTCGGCTTCTTCCACCAACTCTCCACTGAGACTGCGTATGTCAAGTAACCAATAAACTCCATTTAAGGAAATCAAATCGACAGACACTTCCCTGCTCATTTTCCTTGGCACAGCTGATACTTTCTTCTGAAAATTTACTCTTATTTTCTTGTTGTTTCTTAATATAGCTCCTTTTGGAAAAAGTACTTCTACTTGTTGACAGTCTTCAGGCCCATATTTTAGGGAGATGTTCTCTTTCTCTATAATCTCCCTAAAAGTTTTCATTAATTGCCAGAATTCTTGATGACTCTAAAATCCCCATCTCCAGCTAAGAGAATGCCTCTGAGCTTCAGTCTTGAATACATGACTAAATTCATCACAACAACACTTAAATATCTCTCAGGCACCTCAAACCCCAAACCTCTAAAGTTTAGCCTGTGGTGTTCTTTTTCAAATCTATTTTTTATTCAGTGCATTCCTCATCTTAGAAAATGGTCCTATCCACTTATCAAAACCAGATTATTTGAGAATCATCCTTATTTATTCTTTCTTTTGTCCTCTATGCAATGAATCTTCCTCATTCATTTAACCCGTCTGACCTGTGGATTTCATAGGAAATTATTTCTCTTTATCTTCACAGCTGCCCAACTTGTGCAAGCCTCCATCTTCTTCCAGTTACACTAAAAATCCATCCTCTGGCCAACGTTTTACAGCGCAGTGCATGACCTAACCTTGGTCTACATCTTTAACTTCATCTCCAGTCTTATTTGTCTTCTCATGTACTCTTTTCAAGCAGCCTTGCACTCCTTTTGGTTTTCCAAATATATCAACTTCTTCCTTGCTTTACGATCTTTTCTCGCCCTGTCTTCTCTTCCTGGAGCTCCCTTCCTCCAGGATATTCTGGCATTTTCTCATCCTTCATAACTGATCAAAAAATGTTTACCTTTATTGTCTTACTTAGGTCCTCTCATTTTCCTCTTACAGTATTTAACTTTCATCCTAGCACTGATTTCAATGTGTGATTACCTATATATGATTTTGGATTTATCGATTGATTGTTTGGATCACTTTCTGAGTTATAAGCTCTATAAAACATGAACTTTATTGATTTCATTTAGTAATAGGTCCATTGCCTGATGCATAGTAGATACTCAATAGTATTTGCTGAAGGAATGAAAGCATGAAAAATAACATCTAAATGGAATTGTAGGAAGAACTCCACAGAGGAGTGTGACTGTTTGATTCTCATCTATTGAGCTCTAACAAGAAGCCCACATAGAGAATTGTTTGGTTTGAAGGATTAAATACAGAGAAGTAAGAATTTTCCACTTTAATTTGGACATTAAACATCTGTGACCAATATTGAGCCTGTCCTCATAGAAGAAGCTCTTTGTCAGCCAAATATTGAAGAGGCTCTGAAAATAACTGCAGACCAAAGCTCCTGCTATGGTTTGAATGTGTCTCTCAAGAAAGCATGTGTTGGAAACCTAATCCCCAGTGCAATGGTATTGGAAGGTGAAACCTAATGGGAAGTATTAGGTTATAAGGGCTCCACCCTCATGAATGAACTTCAATCTCCTGCTCTCTCATGTTCTATTGACCTCTTAATTTCTGCCATGAGATGACAGAGCAAGGATACCCTCACTAGATGAAGCCCTTTGATCCTGGACTTCCTAACTTCCAGACCTATGCGCCAAATAGATTTCTTTTCTTTATAAATTATCTGATCTCAAGTATTCTTTTATTAGCAGCAAGAAGTGGATTAAGACAGCTCCCAAGAGAACACCGTCATAAAGCTGTTGGCAGATATCTACCAGGATTCCTAGTTTCTTTTAAAATGCCTTGGTTTTGCCTGTGGTTTATTTGTTAATCCAGGATGCTGGGCTTTGCATCACTTTATTGTGTAACAGCAGGCTAGAACTTTTGATATTGTTCAAAGCCTTGAGGAGAAACCAAGATAAATTCCATTTTGAATTTTCTTCTCTTTCTCATGCAGTAGAAATTGAATAGAAGAAAGGATCCCTGAAAAGTAAAAAAGTATATTATTTTCTTTGGCCTGACAACTCTTAGGGGTGGGCAGAAGTTGGGTACTGTTCCTCTGTTAACATGAGGAGAGAAGGACTTTATGAAAACTTCCCCTTGCTTTAGTTGATTAAAGCTCCTTATTTAATCTTATGGGAATAAGAGCAGTAAGGCCATTGACAGGCAACCATAGAGAGTCAACTCTCCCTGGCACACTTTTGCTAATTACAGTCAAGAGCTTGTTGGTAGAGTCAACTACCAATTTAAGAAGATTTAACTTTTAGTATTTTGCCCAAGTTTTATTTTTTAATGGTGCAGTTTTCACAGTACTATTTAAAAAAGAAAGAAATAGAAAATAAAAGATGAAAAACAAAACTTGTGCAAGATCTCTCCATGATTATAATTTGTGTAACCTGATCTGGGTCTGTGTATCTACACTATATTGCTTAAACAAAAGGGCTCGCCTGCGTGCTTGCTTTTGTGGGCTGTGAGGAAAGGGTGAAACATTTGGAAGACTGATTCATACTTTGTAGTCAGTTTTAGGGTGGTGAAAACCAGTCTTCCAATCCAATGGCAGTTTGGATGATGGAAAAGGGTCAAAGTTTGGAAAACTCAGTGGTGTTACAGGAAGAAAGAATGAGCAGAGAATGGATGGAGAAGTGACTCTGGAGGTATAGACACAATTCGGCCCATTGAGCTCTATTATTTATTGAATCTTGTCTTTGGTTCATTAAACCAAACCAAAGCTATTGAACATCATAGCTTTTGTGTTTTCTCTTGAGAGCTTTTGCAAAATGAGAGCCTGAAGACTTTAAAAGGTACCAAGTCATAGGAAATAGGAGGTAACAGCAATAAGAAAATTGGACAATCACTAGTCCTGTTTTTCAAATGATCAAAATACATTTTATCTAGTTCTCATTTTTTCATATATTTCTATTTTCCTAATTAAAGTTTATTATGAACACCAGGCATTGAGGATTATTGTATTTTGCTCTGGTTGGTGAGACTTTTATAATTACTAAATTATAACTAACTAGGAATGATTAGAGAACTATCTTATTTTAAACAGCATTTTTCATTCTAGTTATAATTTTGACTCTCCTTTTTCTCCACAGTACTGTGTGGAAGACAAAGTTAGGGTCAATACTAAATGCAGACTATACGATCCTGTACTCATGTAGCCAAAATTTAGTTCTAAGTTCCTCAGCATTCAGGGCAATGATGTTATTGGTATTAAAAGACACCTAGTTCTAAATATTAAAGTGAGTTGCTTCAAGGAAGTATAACTGTCTTTGGGACCTCGAACAGTGTCTGCTATGGGTTCTTACACAAAGAAGACATTCTATAATAGAGAGAGATATACCTGCAATACCTTCTCTACAATACACCCAGCAGTGAATTTTGTATGCTAAATCTTATATAATCCTTCAATAAAAAAGTTTGGCTAAATCAAGCTAAAGTATGATTGAATATTGGTAAATACATGAAGGAACAAGGAAAGCGGAAAGAAAGAAATACTTTACATTGATTCAACAACAAAAATGTAGAATACCTAGGGAAGTGTGTCATATCTCAGAAATATTATGAACTAGTACTAGAAAGAAAAAGTAATTCTCTCCTTTTTTACTAGAAGACTTTTTTTTTTTTTTTTTTTTTTTTTTTTTGCTGGAGTCTTGCTCTGTTGCCAGGCTGGAATGCAGTGGCGCAGTCTCAGCTCACTGCAACCTCCACCTCCCAGGTTCAAGTGATTCTCTTGCTTTGGCCTCCTGAGTAGCTGGGACTACAGGTGCATGCCACCACGCCCAGTTAATTTTTGTATTTTTAGTAGAGATGGGGTTTCACCATGTTGGCCAGGATGATCTTGATCTCTTGACCTCATGATCTGCCCGGTTCGGCCTCCCAAAGTGCTAAGATTACAGGCATGAGCCACCGGGCCCAGCCTAGAAGATGTTTAAATAGAAACTTGGACTACATTTTTAGACTTTTTTGTTGGTGAAATTGGGCAATATTGACTCCTCCTTGTCTGAGAAACTAATTAAAATATAAGTGTTTTGTATTGTACAATTAGTTTATAATTGGCTTAATTAAGCAAACAAATAGAAACATCACTAGAAGGACCATTTTCTCATTTCAAAGGCAATGCATTCTAAAACACAACACAGCACACACGGCCACAAAGAATTGCTAATTGATGGTGTTGAATATTTTATTTTTAGATTACAATCAAAAGAATTTGATTTACAACTTAAACAAGTGACATTTTATAAAAGGAAAGAATTTTTTCCCCTGAGTAGTTTTGGTAAAGGATAGAATTCTCATTAGGAATAAAACACAGTTGAAGATCCATCCATTTTCTCTTTTATAATGGAAACTTGTGTTTTAGTCCCCATAAATCCTACATATGCCTTAAAAATCATGAAAATGAGCTGACCGTATTAAGTTTATAGGAGTCAGTTAGGGGAAAGGTCTTTGTGGAATTTCTGCCAAAAGGTACTAGGCTGGAAGGAGGTATTTATACTCTATCTTAGCTTGGATTGTGACACACCATTTAAGGTATTATTAAGTTTTTATTGGCTGAGTCAAAGTACATTGAACCAAAAATAAAATGTTCACATTTAGTTCATATTACATATTTCCCGTATCCCTTAAACATCATAACATATCACTGATTTTCAATCTTACCAATTTTGGCAAAACATAAATATTAGTGGAGAAATTTAGATTTTGGTTTTCTCAAGGTAATTGCAAGTCAGGTAACCCAGATATATCTAAATCCTCTTCTGGACTTCTGCCTGTTTTCTGTGATGTTTTTAAGGCAACTGTACATCTAAGGTATAATGTGAATAGAAATCAAAGTATAATTCATTCAAAATTTTTCATCAAGTATCAACAAGCATGCCAGGCACTGTCCTAAAGTGCTAGGGATATTGCAGTGAACAAAAGAGACAGAAATGCTTTGTTATCGAGCTTACATTCTAGTAAGCAAATAAATAAAATGTGGAACAGGTCAGATTCATTTAAAAAATAATCCAGAGTACTTCTTAATATCTCAAAGCAGACATGTGTCAGAGCTGGCCTAGAGCATCTAACTTAGGCTCAAGTCACATGAAAAAGCTCTCCTTTTATCTTTTAATTTATTTACTTATGTATTTATTTTTAAGTTTTAGATTTGTAGGTACATGTTCTTGTTTACTACATGGGTATATTACGTACTGGTGGGGATCTGGCTCCTAGTATACTCATTACCCAAATAGTGAACACTGTACCCCACAGGTAATTTTGCAACCCTTGCTCTTCCTTTGCCCTCCCTGCTTTTGAAACTCCTGGTGTCTATTATTTCCATCTTTATGTCCATGTGTACCTATTGCTTAGTTCCCGCTTATAAGTAAGAGCATGTGGCATTTGATTTTCTGTTTCTGAGTTATTTCACTAGGATAATGGTCTTAGCTTCATCCATGTTGCTGCCAAGGATATGATTTCATTCTTTTTTACAGCTGCATAGTATTCCATGGTGTATATATACTATATATTTTTTCATCCAGTCAACTGTTAATGTTATCCTTATCTTTATTGTACCCCAGCTGGCCACAGTAGTGGCAGTGGTGAGTGTGCCCCTCCCACAACACAGGTGAGAGAAAAAGTAGACAGAAGTTTTATGGCAGTGATTTTGCCCACTACTAAACATAATCATATAATGCCATAACTGAATATTCGTAACTTCTTCTTGAGATAGAGCCATTGTATTGGAGAGGTGTTTTTAACTCTCAGAGTTAGAAGTAATGTGGAAAAAGCAAACTTCCCCCTATCCATCACCTGCTGCACAATAAATTATGCATCGCCATTTTCAGGAAAATGCTTATTACCCATGTAATACAAACAAACTCTTCCTCTTTGGACTGCACTTCTCCATTGACACAGAACCAGTAAGCAGACTCCAGTGGTGTTCATTGGCTTCATTTTTTGGAAATGTCACAAAACCTAAATATGAATGTCTGTAGCCCAGGATACATACCTTGGCTATGATCTGCCTCAAGAGAATCCCCCTTCAATGCACTCTCACAGCTGTGATGCTTCTTTTTAATTTTTATAGTTAATTTATTTTGCTTAAATGTGGAGTAATGAGGATAAGATTTCCTTCCCCCCTGTAAGAATACAGTCCTACAGTCAGGTAAAAATTTCTTGGTGTACATGGTAATTATCTGAGGAGTATATAACTTCTTGTAAATTGGCTGCTGCTAGTGTGCTAATTCAGAAGGCACTAACTCATTCACAAACAGGATCATTAGAAGCCAAGCCAAATCTGCCTGGTACAGTATACCAAAGCTGCTTCAGGACTCCTCTTTCTCTCTCTTTCTCTTTCTCTCTCTCTTTCTCTTTCTCTCTCTCTCTCTGTCTCTCTCTCTCTCTCTCTCTCTTTCTCTTTCTCTCTCTCTCTCTGTCTCTCTCTCTCTCTCTCTGTCTCATTAATTCCATTTTCAGGCGGCTGGAGCAGGTGGGGCATTTTATCTTCTCATCTCATTAATCACTTGTGGGTTGCTGAGGAGAGCTCTATTATTGCCTGGTCAAAAGACAGCATAATCCATAACAGCTTCTAGCAGCAGCACAGCCAGCTGTGGGGCCAAGGTGTTACTATGTAATCAGGCTGAAGTAATTTATGCAAACTAACATGATACATCTGCAAAGGAAACCTGCTTGCTCAACCAGGAGCGAGATGATTGCTTTAACCCCCACATGCAGGATTGGCCCCCTGCAGCATTGTCATGTGATCAAAGCTGGCTTTTGCTCTCCTGACATTTCTGCTCTGTATCTTCTCTCCTTCCTACCTTGATCCACACTCCAGTGTCCCAGGATCCTTCCAGAACCCTGCTCTATCTTGCCTCTATCCCACTAACTGCTCTCAGATTTCTGATCCAGACATTGTTTTCGTAAAAAAATGTATTGCCTCTTCCTGAAAAAAATGCATCGCCCCTTCCACATTTTTTTTTTTTACTATGGCTAAATTTTAGTTAAAATGTAGCAATTTGAAGGTGAAATTGTGTTAATGTTACTTGGCACTCCTGAAATTCTATATAGGCTGCTGCTTTTCAACCATTTAATCACTCAAATTTTTCATGAACCTCACAAAAATCTGCATATGTTGACTGTTAACTAATATATTTTATCATTAAAAAAACACAGCCATAACATAACTGCTAAAGTGATTATTTGATGAAGGAGTTGATGTAATTCCAGCCAAAAGCAAAGGACTCTGACACTTTACTAACTTTTCAGGGGAAAATAGAAGACACACACTAGCTCTTTCTGAGATACTTAAAATAGGTTAGGGATCCCCATTACTTGGTTTTCAGAATAGACGGTTTTCAGAATAACTTGTAGGTAAGGTGGCCCAGGCTTCACGCTCCCTGAGGAACCCAAGATATAACTCTAGCAACAAAGAGCATTCATTTCGGAAAGTTGGACAAATGATGCTTTATGCTATTATTAAAGGAATGGTGACTGAGGTATTTAGTAAAGAGACTCGAAAGTATTAAGGCTTACTCCTCAGAAGAAGGTTTGCAAAACCTTATATTTAAAGACTTTAGGGAAATTTTGTATTTAGTTTTGTTTTTGTTTACAATTAGATTATAGCAGTCAAGTAGCTAGATGCCAGATGATAGAGCAAGTTCCAGGGCTATATACTTTTATGGTATTATTTAATTATTTAATAACACTTAAATATGATTATCACTTGGTTAGAATGTCAGAAGAAATATCTCCACTAAACATTGGCTGGAATTATTAGTAATTCTGTAGTTCCTCTTTTTAAAGCTGTGCTATAGTAAATTTGTTTTAAAACCTGCATCTAGCCTAAGGTCTGGGGCATGGTTTCTCACCGAAATTTACCGTATGTGCTGTGCTTAACCTTTGGTGTGTCATAGACTTGTGTGGCAGCTTGGTGAAGTGCAGGGATCCCCTAACACAACTGTGATTTATTGCTTGTCACAGGGATAATTGAAGAAAATGATACATGTTAGAGGTTAGTAAAAATAAAAATGAAAATTCTTCCCCATCTAAGAATTTGGCCCCTCTGCATTCTGTCTCAGATTAAGAACCTCTGCAAGTGTTTTATTTTTGTGAGTTGTTGGAGTGCGGTGAAGATTTGGTGTTGGTTAAGTTTCATGTAACAAGACAATGCAGAGGATTTTTTCAACTATTAAATCAACCCACAATTTTATAACCAGAAATGCATATTGAAGTAGAGCTCTGATGCTTTCTCTGCCTTTGAAGTCTTGATTCCCATTCTATGCTGACTTGTTCTGCATCCACCTGAAGTGCATTTCTTTACCCTTTCTACAGTGAATGTATGACTATTGTCCTACTCTATAGAGTTCTCTTTGCTTAAAACAAACAAACAAAAAACACCAAACAAACAAAAGAATCTCCTCTTGATCTTCTGACTTCCCTTCATGTGGACATTCAGTGGCCTCAGGGCTTCTATCATGGCTCTATCTCCCATGAATGGCCCATCTCCAACCCCCATAAAGGAATCTGAACAAATGAGACGGACCGGTTTCTCACATTAATTAGGCTAACTAGAAGTTTCATGAGAATTTAACGTAGTACTTTGCCTTTTGCTCTGACTTCTTTTTGGCAGACAAATAGAGTTACAATACCGTGTGTGAGTCTGTTTTTTTGCTGCTGATAAAGACATACCTGAGACTAGGTAATTTATAAAGAAAAATAGGTTTAATGGACTCACAGTTCCACGTGGCTGGGGAGGCCTCACAGTCATGGTGGAAGGTGAAAAGCATGTCTTACGTGGCAGCAGACGACAGAACGAGAGCCAAGCGAAAGGGGTTTCCCCTTATAAAACTATCAGATCTTGTGGGATGTATTTTCCACCACGAGAACAGTATGGGGGAAACCACCTCCATGATTCAATTGTCTCCATCTGGTCCCTCCCAGGACATGTGGGGATTATGGGAACTACAATTCAAGATGAGATTTGGGTGGGGACACAGCTAAACCATATCACCATGCTTTTGTATTTCAGGAATGCGGTAGAAACCTGTTAATGCAGTTCAGGCCACCAGCCTCATTCACATTTTTGTGATGATTCCTTCTAACTAGGATATAGCAACAAACCAAAGTCTAGCACCCTGAAGTGATCTGGCTCCGTGTCGTATTTAGTTGCCAGATAATATACGAGTCAGTTTGTTAACTTACAAGAGAGCAGACTTCTCACCTTCCTTGATGAATCAAAATTTGCTTCCTTAAACATATTGTGCATGTTTCTCTAAGTCTTACAAAATCTTATTGAGGAGAAAGCACAAGCTAGTTGATTACATTGAGTTTATAACTAACATGGCTTAGGTGATAGAACCTGTGATCGAGAACAATTTGCCATACACTTTGCAATCGGGTGACTTCTTCTGTGTTACTTACATGTACAGTGAATGAATCCATAGTATAAATGTCATATTATACTCCAGCTTATCTGTCAATCTTTTCAAAAAAATTTAATTTGAAATTTCTGTGGGTACATAGTAGGTACATACATTTATGGGATACATGAGATGTTTTGATACAAGCATGCAATGTGAAATAATCACATCATAGAGAATGGGGTACCTATCCTCTCAAGTATTTATCCTTTGTGTTACAAACAATCCAGTTACACTTTTCAGTTATTTTAAAATGTACAATTTAGTTATTATTGACTATAGTCCCCTCTTGTGCTATCAAACAGCAGATCTTATTCATTCTTTCTGACTATCTTTTTGTATCCATTAACCATCCCCATCTTCTCTCTCCCAAGACCCCCACTACCCGGAAGTAACCAGATTCCGGGAAGGTAGTAGAAGGTAACCATCCTTCTACTCTCTATGTCCATGAGTTCAATTGTTTTGATTTTTAGATCCCACAAATAAGTGAGAACATGTAATGTTTGTCTTTCTGTGCCTGGATTATTTAACTTAACATAATGACCTCCAGTTCCATCCATGTTACAAATGATAGGATCTCATTCTTTTTTATGGCTGAATAGTACTCCATTGTGTATATGTACCACATTTTCTTTATCCATTCATCTGATGATGGACATTGAGGTTGCTTCCAAATCTTAGCTATTGTGAGCAGTGCTGCAACAAACATGGGAATGTAGATATCTATTTGATACACTGATTTTCTTTCTTTTAGGTATATGCTCAGCAGTGGGATTGCTGGATCATATGGTAGCTCCATTTTTAAGTTTTTGAGGAAGCTGAAAACTGTTTTTCATAGCAGTTGTACTAATTTACATTCCCACCAACAGTGTACAGGTGTTTTCTTTTCTCCACATCCTCACCAGCATTTGTCATTGCCTATCTTTTGGATATCTGTTGATATTGCCTAAAAATGATAGATGAAAGCCTATGGAGGAAGGGGGCACAATGAACCTAGGAACTGTGCCATGGAAACTTTGGTTGAGGGAATTGGGGTATTTATCTTGGAAGAAAGAAGACCATGAAAGTAACACTTAAGAATCAGAATTAACAGTCTTAAATAAGTGAGTTTCAATGTATTTTCTATTGTTCTAGAAAGCAGAACCACTAAAAAAAAAGAAAGGCATATTTTAGCTTAATCATTTCACAATGTAAACACATGTAGCCCGCACATTGTACTCCATAAATAATACAATGATTATTTATCAATTAAGAATAAAATTTTTCGGGAGGCTGAGGCAGGAGAATGGCATGAACCTGGGAGGCGGAGCTTGCAGTGAGCTGAGATCGTGCCACTGCACTCCAGCCTGGGCGACAGAGCAAGACTCCATCTCAAAAAAAAAAAAAAAAAAGAATACAATTTTTTAAAATTGCAAAAAATTAAATGATGTAAATCCACAAGTAAACAAATTATATTAAAAATGAAGGTAAAAATGTTAAAAAAGAAAGAGATTTCTATTAATTAGATTTTTAAGAAATAAACAAGCAAAAACAGAAGGCAATGACTTCTTGATTCTTTGAAGTCTTTGTAGGGGGAATGGGAGGGGTGGAAGAGATAGTGAAGGTGAGCTTCTGTCTAAATGATGGTGAAATGAGGGTGTGTGTGGGGCAAGTGGACAGTTTCCAAGGGCTCTTTCGACTCCATGATTTATGCTTCTGTGATTTAAGAGGGGATGCCAGAAGGAAGCTTTCACTCTGCAGAAAATGGTTTAATGATCTACATTAACATTTTAGTGCATTATTCATATTTCTGGCAAGTGTCTATTTTCTTAAGAACACCTTTCTGGGGGCCATAGCTGTGACTGCCATTAACATAGAATGGTATTTTATTTCTGCAACTCTAGGAACAGAAGGACATATTAAACATTTTTACCATTTTGATCCGTGATAAAAGCATCTCCTCCAACTCCTAGCTCATGGGATCATAGGTTCATATATTTTTTCTTTTTTTCTTTTTTTATGCCACAAGACAATCTAGATGTTTTGTAGAAACTGCGAATGTTAGTCCCATTAAAATGCACACATTTACTAGCCCACAATTTTTGCATACAATTCTAGGGGCATGTGCAACCCCTGAAGCCCATCAACATTAGAGCTGTTTGGGCTGTTTTTATTTCAATGCAGAAAAATGAACCTTAGGAAGAAACCACAGTGATGCCTTGTTTCCTGGTTTCTCGCTTGCTCCTTGTAGTTCGTTCCACTCTACAGTGTGGCAGAGATCTTAGGCAGCGATCTAGACCATTCTTGTGTTGCTTCTTTAGCATGACTTACCTGGACATCCCACATGACTCCCAGAATACTACATTGGCAAAACGGCCAAAGATGATTGTATAATTTTTAGCATTTTATTAGCCTTAGAAGATTGTTGTGGTTTGTTTGCTTGTTTTGCTTTGTGTTTAGCTAAGCAATATTTTAAGTTGTCTTGTAAAGCATAACTGTCTTCCTTCAAAAGCAAACCTCTAGATAAAGTCCAAATAGCTTACCCAGAAAGTGCAAGAAGTGCTGGTAGAGAAGAGGGAAGACATGAAGGAAAGAAAGTGATTGGAGTTTGTGGGATGTTTGAACACCAACCCACATCAGTCATTGTTTGAAGGATGCTGGAGGTTGGTATCACTTCTTGCCTCCTGAGCATGTAGCAAAGAGGGCTTCAGCATCTGGAGAAAGCTCTTCTGGAAAAGAAATTCAGGAGGAATTCAGGAGCTGGTATTGGGGAGTTGGAAGACTGGTATCCACTGAAGTGGTGGGGCTGTGTGGATATAGATGCGTCACCTACAGAATCTGCTGCAAGAGTTTTTTATGGTGTGCTTGAGGTTTCTTTCAATATATATTATATATTGCAGCAAACCTAATAATATGTAGAATGAGACAAGTTTGTTAATCTTATTTAAAAATGCTTTCTTTTTTTTAGATTCCTACTTTCTAAAAGTATCTACTATTGTGAGTAGGACGATGTTGTTGCATTTTCTTAGTGGAGGTAAATTGGTTTAAAGGCACCCACAATTCACTTTTGATCATAGGTTCAACTTACGTCAAATGTTTTTCCATAGTTCCTGCCTTTAGGAAACATAATGACTATGAGCTTTATGTCCCTTTAATCTTTTGATATAACCTGGTAAGAGAGTGCTTTTGTTCCCAGGCAGAGTGTGCATTGGAATGCAGTTTTGAATTCTTTAAACAATTGCAATATTTTACAGGTTTAAACACTAGGAGCATCTCCCAGGTGTATGTAAGTGAACCTCTCAATTAATCCAAATGGATATATTCTTTTTATTCCTCCAGAGATGCCTTGTATTGCCTGTGAAAATAATAAAACTACCTAGGTTAGTGCTACAGGACATCCCTGGATTCCATTGTCAAGTGGGACCTACACATTATTAGATCATCCTCCCTGTGTCCATAGTTAATACAGACTCCCATACACCCATAGCCTTCATTCTCCTAAAACATCCAATCTTATCACCTGCCCCTCTTTTATAGCAGATGATTTTCTCTCCTATAACAGAGAAGCTGCAAGAAGTGAACTTAAGTTTCTTGCCACCAAGCCTATAGCAATCTGTACACTCATGCTTCCTATTTCTCCTTCTCTCTCCTCTGAAGGTATTATTTCCACCTCTGTTCAGGATATCTTCTGCTCCTCCCTGCCTCTTGTGACTCTTCCTCAGAAAGCTCACTGCTTTTGATTATTTTTTTCTCTCCCATAAAATGCACCTAAATCTTCCTTGCCTTTGAAAATAAATCACTCCATTGAGCCCATTGCTGTTTTATCTGCTACTCTATCTTCTTTCCCCACTCAGAAACAGTCTCCTTGAAAGACTTGTTTTACACTTGCTCACTATGGTAGGCAGGATAATCGTTCCCTAAAGATATCTGTGTCCTAATCCCCAAAATGGGTAATATATTATTTTACATTAAGGTTGTAGATGAAATTGAAGTTGCAAATCAGCTGACTTTAAGATAAGGCAATTATCCTGTGTTATCCAGGTGGCCCAATGTAATCACAAGGGTTTCTTCAACTCAGAAGAGGAAGGAAGAAAAGTCAGGGTCAGAGTGATGTGATGACCAAGACTTCACAACTACTGCTGGTTTTGATGACAGAAGAGCACCATGAGCCAAGGAATGCAGGCAACTTCAAGAAGCTGGAGAAGGCAAGAAAATGATTCTCCCTTACAGCTTCCAGAAAGAAACACAGCTTTACTAACACCCTGAATTTAGCCCAGGTAGACTCCTTGCCAACTTCTGACCTCCAGAACTGTAAGATGATAAATATGTGTTGTATTAAGTCACTGTTTGTGGCAATTTGTTATAGCAGCAATACAGGCATTGAATTTACTGTTTTACTTCCTATTAATTCTATAATCTGTGAAATAAAGCTTTTACTTTTTAACAGTTTTATCACTCAAGCTTCTCCACAGAAACAGAACCAGTAGTAGCTATCTATCTATCTATCTATCTATCTATCTATCTATCTATCATCTATCTATCATCTATCTCTCTATCTAATATACGTATCTACACATACAAAGAGATTTATTACAAGGAATTGGCTCACCTGATTATGGAGGTTGAGAAGTCCTAAGATCTGCGATCTGATAAGCCAGAAAATCCAATGGTGTAGTTCCAGTCCCAGTTCAAAAGTCTGAGAATCAGGAGAGCCAATGATGTGGTTCCATTCTGAAAGCCAGGAGGCTCCAGACCCTGAAAGAGCCAGTATCTCAGTTCACACCTGAAGGAACGGGGAAAATGGCCACTGACATCCCAGCTCAAGGCAGTCAGGAAAAATGAATTTTCTTTTATTCAGACTTTTTGTTTTATTTAGGCCTCCAACAGATTAGATGAGGCCCATCCACATTAGTAAAGTCAATCTGATTTAATCAGTCTACCAATTCAAATGTTAATCTCATCAGAAACACCCTCACAGACACACCTATAATGTTTGAACAAATATCTGGGCACCCTGTGGCCCAGCCAAGTTGACACATAAAATTAACCATCACAAAAATCAACTAGAATTTCTCTCATCAAGGCCACCAACATTTATTTTGTTGCCAAACCCAATGGACACTTTTCAGTCTTTATCCTACCTGACTCTTCATTAGCATATAACATGCTTGCTCTTGATAAGCTTCTCTAATCTCATTGATAAATATGATTACCATCCTAAACACTGTATCTCAGCGTATAAACCCACTTTAAGTCTTTGTTACATGTTTTCTTTCTCTTGCCCCAGAAACTTTGCACCTACTGCTTGCTGTGTTTGAAACTTTCTCTGCAGCCCCAATCCCTGTTCAGTGATCTTTTTACCTGTATAAATCTCACCCATCCTTCATTTTGCTAAAATGAAATCTTGAGGGAAATTATCTTGTGTCTTATAATTATATTCCCAACACCTAGCACAGTCACTGATGCAAAGTTGTTGAACAAATGGGAGAAAACCAGTAAACATGTTTTACTCTGGGGAAAAGTAGAATAAATATTAGTAAGCTTAGTCTGGACATGGGGGCCACACCTGTAATCCCAGCACTTTGGGGGGCAGAGGCAGGTTGCTCACTTGAGGTCAGGAGTTAAAGACAAGCCTGGCCAACATGGTGAAACCCCATCTCTACTAAAATACAAAAATTAGTCAGGCATGGTGGCACACACCTGTAATCCCAGCTACTCGGGAAGCTGAGTCAGGAGAATTGCTTTAACCCATGAGGCAGATGTTACAATGAGCTAAGATGGTGCCACTGCACTCCAGCCTGGGTGACAGAGTGAGAATCGTCTAAAAAAAGAAAAAAATTAATGAGCTTATAGCTAACCATTTCAGGTAAAGAACAGCATGAAAACATTGTAAACAATTCTATGAATTTCTTTTGGTTTTAAGGGTAAGCAGATTATTGAGCATATTCAGTAACATTATTAGAGGAAAAACAGGAGGCACCCTATTTTTAAAAATCCAAAACCAAAGACATTCAAGAAAAAAAAAAGAAACACTCCATTATCTTAACAACTTTATTGAGATATAGTTCATTTACTATTCTAGTGACCCATTCAAGGTGTTGCTTTTAGTATATTCACAGATATATGCAACAATCACCACAGTCAACTTTAGAAGATTTTTTATCACTTTGAAAAGAATCCCTATCCATCACTCCTCATCTCCCATCCCTGCCAGCCCTAAGCAACCACTAATTTACTTTTTGTATCTATAGATTTCCCTATTTTGGACTTTCTACTCTACTTTCTGTATCTATAGATTTTCCTATTTTGGACTTTCATATGAATGAATCATATAATAAGTGGTCTTTTGCAACTGCCTTCTTTCACTTAAATATGTATTTTTTAAGGTCGATTCAAGTTGTAGCATGTAACAGTACTTCAGTCTTTCTTACGGCCAATTAATATTCTATTGTATGAATATTTCATTTATCCATTCATCAGATAATGGATATTTGGATTGGTTTTGCCTTTTGGCTATTATTAATAATGTTGCTATAAACATTTGTGCATAAGTTTTTGTGTGGATATATATTTTCATTTCCTTGTGAGTGGAATATAATGGGTCATATGGCAACTCTATGTTTAATTATCTGGGGAACTGCCAGACTGTTTTCCAAAGTGGCATCACCATTTTGCGTTCCTACTAGCAGTGTATTAGAGTTCTGATTTTTCTACATCCTCACCAACTCTAGTCGTTATTTGACTTTTTGATTTAGTCACCATAGTGTGTATGTAATGGTATCTCCTTGTGTTTTTGCTTTGCATTTTTTTCTGACGACTAATGGTGATGAGTATCCTTTTTTGTGCTTATTAACCATTTTTATATCTTCCCCGGAGAAATTTCTATTCACATCCTCCTCCCACTTGTTAATTGGTTTATTTATTTTTTATTATTGAGTTGTAGGAATTCTTTATATATTCTAAATACACGCTCTTTATCACATATATGATTTACAGTTTTCCCCCATTCTGTATTTTCCATGTTCTTGATGCTGTCCTTTAAGCATAGAAGCTATTAATCAGATGAAGTTCAATTTATCTGTTTTTTCTTTTGATGCTTATGCTTTTTGTATGATATCTGAGAACTCTTTGCCAAATTCAAAATCATGAAGATTTACTCTTGTATTTTCCTCTGAGAATTCTATAGCTTTAGCTCTTTTGTTTAGGTGTTTGATACATTTTGAGATAATTTTAGTAATGGTATAGGTTAAAAGTCCATCTTCAGTCTTTTGCATGTGGTTATCTAATTATTTCAGAACCATTTGTTGAAATTAATAGATGGAAGGGTTTGTTTCTGGACTCTATTCTGTTGGTCTGTATGTCTATCCTTTTGCCAATATATGCTATCTTGATTATCACTGCTTTATACTAAATTTTGAAACTGTGAAGTGTGAGTGTTCTTACTTTGTTCTCCCTTTTCAAGATTGTTTTTGGACTTGGGGTCCCTCGCAATTCCATGTGAATTTTTGAATCAGCTTGCCAATTTCTATGAGTCAGCTGAAATTCAGATAGGATTACATCTAATTTATAGATCAGTCTGGGGAGTATTAACATCCTAACACTGTCAACTCTTCCCATCCATGAATATGTAATGATTTTCCATTTATTTACATCTTCTTTAATTTATTTTATTTTAACAATATTTTGTAGTTTTCAGAGTATAAGTTCTGTATGTATTTTGTTAATTTTATTTTTACGTATTTCATCCATTTAGATGCTATTGTCAATGAAACTTTCTGTTCATGTTCAGAAATTTTTACTGTAAGTAAAAATTACAACAAAAATATAATTCACATTTCATTTTCATTTCACTTTCTTGCTTAATTACTTTGGCTAAAACCTCCAAAACAATATTGAATAGAAGTGATGACAGTGAACGTCTGTGTTTTATTCCTGATCTTATGGGAAACCTCCAGTCTTTCACCATTAAATGTTTTTCCTGTGAGGTTTTTGGTAAATGCCCTTTATCAGCTGAGGATGTTCTCTTCTTAGTTTGCCGAGTGTTTTTATCATGAAAAGGTGCTAGTGTTTTTAATCAAGTGCTTTTTCTGCATCTATGAGGTAATCATTTTCTTTTTCTTTTCTATTCTAACAGGTATGCTATACCCTGCATTAACTTATTTTTTGATATTAAATCAACCTTGCATTGAGGGAATAAATTCCACTTGGTCATGGTTTATAATTCTCTTTATATGCCAGATCTAGTTTGCTAGTATTTTATTCGGATTTTTGCATCCCTATTCTAAGAATTCTGGGTCTATAGTTTTCCTTTCTTGTAATTTGGTTTTGCTATCAGGGTCATACGGGATTTGTAAAATGAATTAAGAAGTGTCTTCTCCTCTTCTATTTTTTGGAAGAGTTGGTACATAATTAGCATTACTTCTTCTTCAAGAATTTTTTTTTTTTTGGAATTTACCATTCCAAAATGGTAATACCAAATAAATGTTAATAACATTTACCAGTAATACCAAGTGAAAGGGTAATACCAAGTAAAATGGTAATACCAAATAAATGGTAAATGGAATTTACCATCTTGGCCAGGGCTTTTCTTTGTGGGTTGTTTTTGATTACCAATTCAGGCTCTTCACTTGCTATAAGTCCATTCAGATTGTCTATTTCTTCTTGAGCTCATTTTAGTGATTTTCATCTTTCTAAGAATTTGTCCATTTCATCTGTTATCTAATTAGCTGGCATAGAATTATTCATATATTCCTTTATAATCCATTTTATTTCTATAAAGTCAGTAGTAATGTCTCCTTTTCATTTCTGATTCTTGTAATTTGAGTCTGTTCTCTCTCTCTCTGTCTCTTTCTGTGTGTGTGTGCATGTGTGTGTGTGTGTGTGTGTTTGTGTGTGTGTGAATCTAGCTAAAAGTCACTCAATTTTGCTGATCTTTTCAAACAACCAAACTTTGGTTTTATTGGATTTCTCAATTTTTTGTCTCTTCTTTATTTCATTCTTCTACTTTTATCTTTATTATGTCCCTTTAAAATTTCTTGCTTTAGGTATGATTTACTATTCTTTTTCTTGTCTTGGTGTAAGTTTTTTATTTGAGATCATTCTTCTTTCTTAAAATAGGCATTTATAGCCAGACATTTTCCTTTAAGCACTGCTTTACCTGCATCTCATAATTTTTGATATGCTGTGCTTTTATTTTTATTTACTCAAAATATTTTATTTTCCTCTTGATTTTTTTCTTGACCCATTGGATATTTATGTGCATTGTTTAACTTTCACACATTTGTTAGTTTTCCAATGTTTTTACTGCTATTGGTTTCTAATTTCATTCCATTGTGGTCAGAGTACATACTTTGTTTATATTATTCTTTTGAATTCATTAAGGTTCATTTTATAGCCTAGCATATGGTCTATCTTGGAGAATGTTCCATGTGCTCTTGAGAACAAAGCAGACTCTGTTATTGCTGGGTGGAGTATGCTATTGCTTTCTACTAGCTTTAGTTGTCCATCTTCAAAATGGAATACTAATCTTTGCACTGCTTGTATTAAGTGGATGATGTTTGAATCACACTTGATAATACACATAAAACAATTTTGTAATTGGACTGCTATACTAGTGGCTTTCAACTGGGGGTTATTTTGTTTCCAGCTATGGTTTGAATGTCTCTCCCATAGTATCTGTGTTGGAAACTTAATCCCTAATACAACAGTGTGGAGAAGTGGGACTTTTAAGAGGTGAATATGTCATGAGAACTCTGCCGCCATGAATGAATTAATGCTGTTATTGTAGGAGTGGGTTCAGTGTGGAGAGATTGGAGTTCTTATAATGGATGAGTTTGGCTCCCTTCTCTCTTGACATGTTAGAGCAAGAAGAACCTCGTCATATTTGACTTTTTGATCTTGAACTCCTTAGCCTCAAGAACTATGAGACAAACTATTTCTGTCCTTCATAAATTAACCAGCCTCAGGTATTCTGCTATAGCAGCACAATATAGACTAAGACACCCCCTAAGTGACATTTGGCAATGTCTGATGATGTTTTTGATCATCAAAACTGGAAAGGTGCTACTGGCATCTAGTGGGTAGAAGCCAGGACTGCTGCTAAATATTCCACAAGTCACAGGACACCCCTCTAAAATACATGGTCTAAAATGTCAATAGTGCCAGTGTTAAAAAACTCCATAGTATTCGTGGGTGGCCCAGCAGTTGCAGAATAAATGCTAAGAGGAGATAGAGGTAATGTTTATAAACTCATGGAGAACATACATAAGGAGAAGTTAGGTTTAGTCTCAATTCATTAATATCTTAAGCAAGGATGTATTCATTTGACTTTGAAAAAGTAAGTTGAAAAACGTATATACTGAGTAGGTCTTACACTATACATGCAATCACATTTTAAAAATGTGCGCAAAATAAAAATTCTAGGCCGTCCATTATATTGTGACATTTTCCCATAAAAATGGTACAATAATAGTAAGAATAATTGGAAAAAAGAAAGCTTATATTTGGGTTCTCATAATAAAAATATGTGTAACACTATAAGTAAAAATTTTTAAATCAACCAGTGTATTAGAAAGAAATGTAAGACCTATTTGTCTAGAAAGAGGAATAATTTTCAGCTCAAATCAGGAAATTCAGTTTCAAAGAGGAAGATAGGTGTTTTGACAACCTGAAGAGTAAAGCTTTTCTAATTTAAAAGACGTAAACAGCCATCTAAAGCAAACAAAATGGGTAAGATCATGAGAAAGAATTTCTACCATGTCATAATACCAATCAAACTTACTAAAAATACACTTATTAATATTTTGTGTTTTTCTAGAAAAGATGGATCTAGTTTTAAAAACTAGTAAATTATTTGAACTTAAAGGTACCACAGTGTGGGGTTTCTGTGGGTTCAGGGAAAGATATTTCTATCTCTGTTTATTAAGTGAAACAAAAGGTGTTATACAGGGCACCTTTGACTTTTTACAACGAGACACTGAAAACCACTTCTGATCTACCTCAATATTTTTATTGCTTACATTCCCCAAAACAGAATATAATTCTAAACAAGTACGACATTTGGATGTTATTATAACTGTGATTATTCTGATATTTCTGAGTTTGCAATATGTACCCTCAAATCTGATTCACTCCTACATGTATCCCGAGAAGACATAAACACAATCACAGGAAAATGACAATTTCCTTTACTAAGCCATATCTCTGGTACATTCATTTTAGTCAAACTTCTAACTTCGCTGTCTTTCAGGAGCTTTAATGTTTTCAAAAGCTCCTTAGAGAATCTTTCAAGCAAAGGGGACTTAGAGTCACACATTGTGAGGCTGAACAGTCAATGGGAATGCAGATAATAAGAACTTAGCAAACCATTAGCATGCAGCTGCTTCATTTCTTAGAGAACAATTTTTTGTACAAGTGGACCTCATTCTGTCCGGGTTGCATTTACTGCAGAACACCTCAGGAAAAGGCACCATTTGCAAGATTTTTAGTAGAATGGACCATCCCCAGAACTTTTCAAATAGCTCACCCTCAGTGTTGCATGTGATAAAGATCCATAAATTTCATGGGATTCTTTTTTTATGATAGGCTGCTAATCACCCTTGATCCTATGATAAATTTAAATACTAACTAATCCACTTTGAATAGGGATTAAGCTTCAATGTAGGAGGAAAGTATTCATTAGAATTCATTATATCAATTTGTAATTTGAATGATACATCTTCTAAATAAGATACTGCAGTTTCTAGTCGTTGTTAACTAGGAGCTTAAACATCCTTATCATTAATTAATGGAAAGATAAATAAAATCTGTAACAATTGAGGGAATGCTTACACCCAACTCCCTTAGCTTCCTAAAGTATCTAGTTATGATTTTTAAGATGAACAATGCTAAAATAGAATAATCACCATAGTAGAAGGGAAAAATAACAAGCTCAAGTTTCTTATGTCAAGGATAATTTGATGTGCATGAAAAATGGAATACATATTGCGGACTTCCTTATTTTGATGTATGCTTTATTCATGTTGATCTCATTGTTGTCAAATTATCTTATAAATTCAACATGGAAATCAGATCAGATAATCATCTATCACTGTCTTACATTTTCCATATTTGGAATAAAAATATCTAATACCACTGAGCTAAAGTTGAGTAATAGCTTCCAAACCTAAGTAATATTCTATTCCAAGTAATTGCTACTATAGTACAATGATTTAAATTTTGATCTTAAGATATTTAAGTCATGAAATCAGAATGAAGTAGACATTCCTCTTTCTCTCCCTTTAAAAAAATAAAGACTTCTGTAAGTAGTCATTTGTGAACTTAATGAAGAACATTAAATTTCTGGGGCCTCAGTACTTAAGAAAGTACTTCATTCAACTGAAAACACTAAATCATGACTTAAGCAGAGTGAATTGTTCTTAAGCTTTAATGCTATACTTGTGTAGACTGTCATAAAACTTGATGTTCAGAATTTGGATTCTGCTGAATTTTGTGGCTTTTTAAAAGTAATTTTATCAAGATTGATAGGAATATAATAGTGAATGCGTGCTTGGCACTTGATGTGTGCCAGGCACTGTGCTAGTGCTTCATGCAAATTAATTCTTTTAGTCCCCATAACAGCCTTGTAATGCAGGTACTGTTGGAAATATCATTTTATAGGTGATGAACATAAGGCTAGAGATTAAACGTATCCAAGCTCACACAGAGGGTTCATAAGGGAGCTGGGATTAGAACCTGGTTAAAGTGGCACCAGAGTCTGTGCTTCTATATATTCTGTTATATGTACAGTTTGTTGGATGCTCTGTGTCTCTGGTATGTTCATTTTAGTCAAACTTCAAACTTAGCTAAGTCTTTTATGTCCTCCCAGCGGTCCACTTCCTATGTATTTGCGCATGTTTTCTGGCTTCCATAGCAGAATAATCTCCTAGTCCTCTTCTTCAGCTCATGATTGAATTTTTTTAAGCTTGTGTCTCGAAAGGAGCTCAACTCACTTTCATAACCCTAAAGCTGCTCTGGTGAAAAGTGCCATCATTGCAGGCAATTTCCAGAAAATTTATTCGATTCTTCTATTTATCATCCTACTCTTCACTTTCTTTTTTCTACCAGTTAGGTCCTGACCTCCTAGGGTGCTTACATAATAGAACTGGTGGTAAATTTTGACTTCTTTGATTTTTGACCCTAAGTCTTTCATAGATGACAGCTTGTGTATTATTCCCTTCATTTTCTGCTGCTGGTCTTATATATCATTTTATTCTCTGTATCTTCCTTGGTTTATATTGTTCACATGTTAATGAAAATTGAATTGTTTAAGTAACGCATATACTCTGAAGTGTCAGTGCCTTAACGTAATAAAGTCTCCCACCTCCGCCTCAGCTCTGATGCCAGGAGCAGGTGGTATCCAAGGGAAAAAGAGTATGGTGGATATACGCTGATTCTCAACTGCCTTAACCCCAGAGTGACATATGTTCTGGTTGAAAGTAGTTTATTGCTACAACTTAAGTGAGAGGGTAAAAGGGAAGCATAGGGGACCACACAGAATATCTGGTGAGTATTGCCGATCTTTCCCACAGTATACTAAGACCTCAACAATTTTTTCTGTATAAGTTATCAAACAGTCTTTTATCCTATTCTGTAAATGAATTTATAACCTGCTTAAACTATTTTCTCTTGTACTATTGACATGTAGTAAAGATGACTTTACATCATTGAAAGCCTAGAGTACAGGATATTTTTAATACTAATAATATAATAATATTTTGCAATATTAGTAATAAACATTAGCAGATTCAAAGTCAGGCAATAAAGGTGACATTTAGTTAGGTCCATGAGGACATAAGGAGAAAAAATTAAAAAGAAAAAATACCTAATTGTACCAGCGTGTTGCATTTCCTCTCAATTTCTCTTGCCCTATCTTCCATAAATTTTATAAAGTGGAGCATAAATATCAAGGAAATTCCCATAAGAGTATATTACAGACCAAAACAACTAACTATGTTATTGTCTCAGTGTTATGGGGAGTCTCTTGTATATGGAATTCTGAGGTAGGCAAGCTGTATCTGATTGTCCAGGCTTATATAATGGTTTTTCAAAGAACAGAAGCAACATTTCAGTTTGAAATCCCTTTGTAAATAGGTAAAACTGTAAATATGCATATTTATTTGTATCTTTATAAGACAATGAGGGTGCAAATATGAGGTTATTTCTTGTGAAAGGGTAAATATGTCTTCATGGAGATTGATCTTAGAAAAGAGCAAAAGTGTTTTTGTTTTGACCTGGTCAAAGGCAGCTGTCATATAAAACGAATGAGATCTCCAACTTGAAATCTCCTTTACATGATTCAGTCTTCTCTAAATGTCTAAAATCCTCATATTGTCACTTTTCTCCAAGATCCTCAAATTTATACTGACCACCACATGAATGTTCTCTATGGTTGGGCTTTCAGGTTAAATGATGCCACCAGCCAAAAGTATAATTTCTACTTCCGTTGCCACATCAAGCGAAACAGAAATACTAGATACTGGATAGGAAGAAAAAATAATATAATTATAGATTATTGGCACTTGCTATAAGGAGAAAATAACTTTTAAATTGATCAATCACTTGTCTATATTTCTTCAAATCATATAGACTGCTTGGAAGACAACTTTAAGGAACTAATACCTGCAAAACTGTTAGTTCATATTAAGAAAAAACAACAAAAATAAGCTTTAATGTTTTGACTTTCTTTCCCTTTTAATTTTACATTTTATTTTCAAGATTAACTTTTGATCCAATCGGTCTTTATTTTTTGGTTTTAGCCATTGTTGATAGAATTTATAACCCGTTTTTGGAGAATGAGTTTTACGTACAAGCATTTCATTGTGGTAATTAACATATCTTATTTTATTTTATTGTGAAATATAATTTTTTGTCACATGTTCACCTAACATTTGTAGAGTAAGCCTAAGCTATGAATGCTTTCTAAAAGTTTACATCGAAATATTCCTGTCAACATTGGAGAAAGTAGTAAGATTACATTTTTACCACTAATCATGCAAATGAGGCTCAGCAGGAGACAGTTTACCCAAAGTCAGGCATTCCATGGATTCATACTGAACTTTCTTCAAGGACTAGTTGGCTGAATAAAATACCTTCATTGTCCTGAAATTTGTCCCAGTCAAATCCTCTCTTTCAAATCCTGCACAATAGAAGGCTTGGGTCCTCACCAAGTCCTTGTTTACATGTTTAAGCACACTTTTTTTTCTTTTCCTATTCTTTTGAAAAATTGGCCCTGCCTATTGGCATCCATGCTACCCATCCCCATGTAGAGGTTGGTGATCTTCTGGGTTGGAAGTTAGTGAGGATCATAATTTGTATATATTAAAAAAAGTCAGACATGCCACTGAAGGATCAGGCATCAAATTGTTTGGCTCTTCTTCATGAAGTACAATACAGTAGTAATTCTCCTGTTACCAGAATGGAAAATCTTATCGACTGTGATCCAGCCAGACTTTAGGAAACCCTACCAATGTCAAGAGCTGAGTTTGCAAAGTGATGGCCATAGTCCGTATTTGGTAGAAGGCTGTGTTTTGGCCACACTCACATGCTTTGTTTTGCCTTACATATATTAGGGCCCACATTTTTTAAAAAGTCAGGATATTTTGCAGAAAAGTTCGGATTTAAGTGTCTCTTCAAAACTCGGAAATTCCAGCACACACAACCTACATGCCCTGCATTCAGCTAGTGGTGCCTAGTGCCTGCCCTCTTTGAGCGAGGTACATGGACTCCAGGTCACATTTCCTCTGCCGCCCACCCCAACTGTCAAGTGTCCTGTGAGACCTGCTTCACTCATTGGCATGACCTGCCTCTTCCCCGCAGCACTTGACCTTGTGACTCTCTAAGTTGTTCTTGTTCTAAGCGTGGCCTCAGTGCCACTTTCATCACAATCACCTGGAGTGTTCACTAAGTTTGTAGATTTGGGGGCCTCCCATTTCTGGGCCATTACATAATCTGAATGTAAAGAAGCTCCAGAGGAATGAAATATACCAAATTTTGCAAATCACTAGTGTAGTTCACTGGATATTTAGTGGACATGCATATGTAAATCATTTGGTGATTTTGTTTTTAAACTACGAGCCTTTGATTCCTGACCCAACACCCTAACCCCTCCTACCTTCTGCATTGTTTGACTTTTAATTATATGTAATATATTACATGCAATATATTCATGGGCAATATATGTATTATATAAACTATATGTGATTTATTATTTATAATTATTAATTATATACATTATATTAATTATATGTAATTTAAATGTATGTAATAGTATGTAATATATTTATTTGCACTATAATTATATGTATATTTAATTATATGTAATATAATTTATGCAATAGGTAATACAATTCATGCAATATGTAATACATGTAATTTAAAAGTAAATTACTAAATATTAAATACGTTAAGTATTAGCTGTATTAAATATTAAATACATTAAATATTAAATTAAATTTAATACATTTAATTATATGTAATTTTTAATTATATAGAATATGTACATATACACGTACATATGTAAATATGTATATATACATTTAATTAGATAGAATATGTATATGTGCATATTCCATATGACTCAGGAAAAAGTGTTGCTCCTATAAATATAAAATTTGAACCAAAAGTAATATTTTTGAGACGACGTCTTGCTCTTGTCACCCAGGTTGGAATGCAATGGCGCGATCTCAGCTCACTGCAATGTCCCGGGTTCAAGCAATTCTCCTGCCTCAGCCTCCCGAGTAGCTGGGATTACAGGCGCCTACCACCACATCTGGCTGATTTTTGTATTTTTAGTAGAGACGACGTTTCACTATGTTGGCCAGGCTGGTCTCAAACTCCTGACCTCAGGTGATCCACCCGCCTCTGACTCCCAAAGTGCTGGGATTACAGGGGTGAGCCACCACGCCTGGCCCGAATCAAAAAGACACCTGACTGGCTGTGTTCTTGGGCAAGCAGAATCTGAAAGTGGTGGAGTTCCTGCACATTCACAGTGCATTCCTGAAACTCGTTTCACCTCCCTTTTCTTTCTCCAGTCAAGTTGTATTTGCTTTTTATCTTTCCCTATTGGGAAATTACTGTGTTCACCTGTCTCATACTTTTACAGCAAGTCTACATAAACTTAGTGATAAGTATCTTACAAGCCACAGGAGTCTTCATCTTCTTGTCCTTTTTCCTTCATTTTACAAGATTAAGCGCTAGAAAAAGCTTTTATCCCTCTGTGAAACTAGACATTTTAAAGCTAAATATTGAGGGTTATATAATTTACTGTGCTTCTTCTCTTTTTATTTGGGTGAGCAAGAATTTCAAAACCAAATTTAAAACTCAAATTTAATAATTGTTTAGATCTCTATGACTGGAGTATCTTCATTTTAACTTCAACCCTACTTGGAATCATTTGTTCTAATCTTTTTGAACCTATTTCTGAGAATTATTTTAATATGTTTATATTATATGTATATTTTAAATGGTTAATTTAAAAAACTGAATGTAAGTGGGTGTGCAAATGCAAAAAAAAAAAGCTAAGAAGCCTAATTGATTTTCTTTCAGCCAATAAGTTTTAGGCTAATGTACACTCTTATAATTAGTTTTTACTCACTTTTTTTGTTGAATGCCAACTGATCATCATACAAGGCAAACAAATTTTTTAAACTGAAGTCCAATTTACATATCAAAAAATGTGCTGATCTTAAGTGTACGGTTTCATGAGTGTTGACAAATGCACATAATCATTAACTTGTACCACTATCAAGCAATGAAATATTTCCATCAGTTCTCTCATAATCCTTCCCAGTTAATCTCCAGCATCCAGAAACAATCACTGGTCTAATTCTTTTTTTTTTTTTTTTTTTTTTTTTTTGAGACGGAGTCTGTCTCTGTTGCCCAGGCTGGAGTGCAGTGGCGCAATCTCGGCTCACTGCAAGCTCCGCCTCCTGGGTTCACGCCATTCTCCTGCCTCAGCCTCCCGAGTAGCTGGGACTACAGGCGCCCGCCGGGCGTAGGCCCGGCTAATTTTTTGTATTTTTAGTAGAGACGGGGTTTCACCATGTTGGCCAGGATGGTCTCGATCTCCTGACCTCGTGATGCGCCCGCCTCAGCCTCCCAAAGTGCTGGGATTACAGGCGTGAGCCACCGCGCCCAGCCTCACTGGTCTAATTCTTATCATCATAGTGTAGTTTTGCCTATTCTAGATCTTTCTGTAGATAGAATCATAGTATGAACTCTTTTATATGAGGCTTTTGTTCACTCAGCAAAATGTTTGTGAGACTTATCCATGTAATTGCTCATATTTGTAATTGCTCATATTTTTAATTTGTTCATTTTTATTGCTGAGTAGTATTCCATTGTATGAATATGCCACAGAATTTTCAGTTCTATTTAAGGAAATCAGGCTGTTTCCAGTTTGGGGTTATTTTAACAGAAACAGAAGCTGCTAAAAATATTCCTATACAAAGCTTTTTGCGGTTGTATGTTTTCATTTGTCTAGATACATATGCAAGAGTAGAAGTGTTGGTTCTTAGGGTAGATGTACGTCTAACATTTTAAGAAAGTACTAGATTTCCAAAGAGATTTTACTGTTTTACCTTCCCATTGGAAATAGGACTCTGATTGTTCCATATCTTCACCAGGATTTAATGTTGTCTTTTCTGTTTAACTTCTAATACCACTATAATGATATCTCATTAATTTGAATTTCAATGATGGCAAAGGATATTGATTACTGTTTCATGCATATATGTGCAATTCACATATCTTATTTTGTGAAGTGTCTGTTCAAGTCATTTTTCCATTTCTTTGGTGGAGAAGTTGTTTTTCATGTTATTAATGAGTTGTAGGAGTTAGTTCTTTGTATATTCTAGAGATAAATTAGATATATAGGACACAAATATTTTGTCTCATACAGTATATATATTTTTTCAATGTTTTGTTTCTTTCAATGAGCAGAAGTTTTAAATTTTGATGAATTCAAATTTATCATTTCTTTCATCATTAGTGTTTTCTGTTTCTTCTCTATGAAATCTTTGCCTACTCCCAAATTATAAAAAATTCTCTGTATTTTATTTTCTGAAAGCTGTATAGATTTAGTTTTACATTTAGCTCCAAGATATATATAAAATTAATTTTTGTGGATGGTGTGAGGTCAGTGTGAATATATGGATATTTTTCAAAACTGTTTGTTAAAATACTTTTATTTCCCTATTGAATTGTTGGGGCTCTGTTAGTGTATATCATTTTACCATATATGTATGGGTTTATTTCTGGAGTCTCTATTGTGTTCTATTGATATACTTCTGTTATTTTGCCAGTGTCATACTCCTTTTATTTCTATAACTTTAAAGTAAGTCTTGAAGGCAGGTATTCTTCCTATATCATCCATCTTTTCTAAGATAAATTTGGTTATTTTAGGTTCTTTGCATTTCCAGATAAATTTAAAAGTAGGATTGTCCATATCTACAGGAAGTTTTTTGCTGGAATTTTGCTCAGAAGTGCATTGAATCTATAGGTGAATTTGGTGACAATTGACATTCTGGCATATTGAGTTTTCCAAATCCTTAAATATGGTGTATCTCTACATTTCTAAGCCCTTTAAAATTTCTCTAAGCAATATTTTATAGTTTTCATTCAGAGATACTACATGTCTTTTGTTAAACTTATCCTGAGTGTTCCATATTTTGGTGAGCAACTGTAAATGTTATTATACAGTAATTTTAATTTCGGTATAATTACATTTCTAAGCCTTTTAAGATTTCTGTCAGCAATATTTCAGAGTTTTCATTCAGAGATACTACATATCTTTTGTTAAACTTATACTGAGTATTTTATATTTTGGTGAGCAATTGTAAATATTATTATACAGTAATTTTAATTTCATTATCCAATTCTTTATTGTTAGTATAAAGAAATGCAATCGATTTTTTTCATTAACTTTATATCTTATGACTTTGTTAAATTTACTTAATAGTTGTGGCAATTTTTTACAAATTCTTCATATCATCCTACATAATCATGCTATCTTTAAATAAAGACAGTTTTCTTTCATTCTTTCCAATTTTAAACCATGAATTTAATTTACTACCATATTGCACTCACTAGGGCTTCCACTGCAACACTAAATAAAAGTTGTGAGAGAAAGCATTCCTGTCTTATTCCAGATAATAGAGAGAAAGCTTTCAAAATTTAATCATTAAATATGACAGGGAGTGTAGGTTCTGTATAGATGACTTTTATCAGGCTGAAGATTTTCTTCTATTCCTAGTTTGCTGTGAAGTTTTTTTTTTTTTAAATTCTAAATGGAAATTGAATTTTGTCAAATGCTTTTTCAGCATCTATATTATATAATATTTTCCCTTTTAATCTGTAGATGTAATAAATTATATCTATAAATTATATTTGTTGATTTTCAAAAATTAAACCAACCTTGCATTTTTAGGTTAAATGCTATTTTTCCATTATATATTATCCATTATGTAATATATTACATATATTATTCCATTATATATTATTTTTTAATATTTTAAAATATATTCCTGGATTTGATTTGCCAATATTTAATTAAGAAGTTTTGTGTCTATGTTTGTAGGGGTATTTGTCTGTAATTTTCTTTTCTGATGATGTTCTTGTCTGACTTTTGTATCCGAATTATTCTGACCTCATAAAATGAGTTGGTAAATGTTCTCTCCTCTTCTACTTTCTGAACCAATCTGTATAGAACTGATGTTATTTCTTCTGTAAACGTTTGATAGAATTCACCAGTGATGACATCTGGGCTTGCTTCAACTTTTTATATAACAAATCTGGTTTATTTAATCCACCTAGATATGTTATCATAATTTAGTTTTTATTGTGTCTGTTTTGGTAAATGGCATGTTTCAAGGAATTTGTGCATCTTATGTATATTGCTGCATTTATCAGCATAAAGTACTCATGATTACCTTTTATAATCACAAGGCCTGTAAAATCTATGGTTACAACCCTTCATTCAATGTTGGTATCTAAAGTTTGTGCTTTGCTCTTTTTTCTTGATGATTCTTGTGATAATTTCTATCAATTTTAGTAATCTTTTCAAAGAAGCAAATGACTTTTTAATAATGTTTGTTCATTATTTCACTAATTTCTGTATTTTTTTCTCCCATTTTGTTCTGTTTACTTTGTATTTAATTTACTTTTTCCCCCTTCACTTCTTAAGATATAAACATAGATTATTAGCTTTATATCTTTCTTCTTTTCTCCTATAGGGAATAAGCTATTAATGTCCCTCTAAGAATGCTTCAGTTGCATTTGTTGCATTATTTCATAGCTTTTGTTTTTTTCACAGCTATATTGCCGGATTTTCAGAAAAAAATATTTCACTTTATGGCTTTCATTATAGCATTGATATTTAAAATACATAACATAGCAGTGCTTTCGGGGCATTGGTAAATAGCTCTTCCAAAATAATTTGAATCACATAGCATATTTTTCTGGAAAAGAAGCTTTCAGTTTGAGAAAACTATCATACTTTCTAGGCTAATTTTTTAAAAATCCGTATTTGAAAATAGCAAGCCACCAAATTGCATGTAAATTGTATGAATTATTATAATTTTTCTTGCTGAGCTGGTAGCTCTCTGTTAACATTGGTTTCAACATTCAAAGGGGAAGAACAAAAACCTGAGTCAAAAATAATTTTAGAGGCTATCATCTTTTAATGTTAGTCAAATCTTTGACCAAACTCTCTTATGATCAATTTCTTCTTAAAAACATCAATGTATGTTTATTTCAATTGCTCCAAACTGAAATATAAGACAGTTTTTGTTTTCAAACTCTTTTTCCAATTATTTCACAGTTATCATTCAATGTCCTGAAAATTCTGCTTACTTATTGAACAAACAGGAACATGTTTAATGTAGCCAGAGTAATTTATTATATTGCTGTTTGAGGATTCCTCACATAATGCATTATCTGTTTCCTTTCATGTCTCTGTACATTAGCGTTTATATATTTGATCATTTAATGTTAGACTCTAAAGAAATGGGTCCTTAGTTAGTAGCAATAGAGTTTAAGCCAGTTGTAAAGGAAAAGAGTGCAGTTTCCTGGAGAAAAGATACATATGAAAACAATCACACATTGATTCTCATTTTTGTGTTATATAAGTGAGTTTGGACATTGAATAGAATGTGTTGCTGACATCAATAGTGGCACTTTAGCTAACTAACAGAAAGTGCTCATATCTTGCCATGAGGGTCAGGAAAAATGGATAATATGTGGAAGTAATATAGTTACCACTGGGAAATGCCGGAGGTTAAATGTGCATATGGGAGAATAAAGAATGGGCTACTGTTCAAATTGAAGTAGAGGCCGGGCGCAGTGGCTTATGCCTGTAATCCCAGCATTTTGGGAGGCCGAGGCGGGCAGATCGCCTGAGGTCGGGAGTTTGAGACCAGCCTAGTCAACAGGTGAAACCCTGTCTCTACTAAAAATACAAAAATTAGCTGGGTGTGGCTAGTAATCCCGGCTACTCTGGAGGCTGAGGCAGGAGAATCGTTTGAACCCAGGAAGGGGAGGTTGCAGTGAGCCGAGATTGCGCCACTGCACTCAAGCCTGGGTGACAGAGTGAGACCCTGTCTCAAAAAAAATAAATAAATAAAATAAAATAAAATAAAAAGGAGAAAAAAGAAAAAAATTGAAGTAGAGAAAAACTTAGAAGTCATTGGAGGTATGTGTAAAAGAAATGACAGTTAATTTAAGAAAAAAATGGGTAAAATGTTTGAGGAAGGGATCACAGAGGAAGAAATAGCTAATAAACATAAGAAAAGATGTTCACCTACAGTGGACATTAGGTCAATGCATATTTAAATGGTGTGCCACTTCATATCCATCAGATTAGCCAAAAGTGAAATGCATGAAAGTAATGCATTAATGAGAATATGGAACTCCCATATACAACTGGTGAGAGGGTAAAATGATACAATCATGTTGCAAAGCAATTTTGCTGCAACTTTATGCTGGATACTTTCTATTTACTCCTCCACTTCCACTTTCCCTCTTTCTTTGCCTAGCTTTTTGCTCTAGGGGGTTGACCTTACGTCAAGAAAGCTCCATGGTTCTTTGGCTTACAGTTGGATTCAATTGTAGATTGGAGTATGTAAGGGAAGTAAGGTCATGGTAATTGTCCTCTTGCCCCTCTCACATGTGTTTGCTTGTCCTATCCCTTAAAACACATCCTGTCAGACATTTCCCTCCATAGAGTGATGTGCTCCAGATCCTTGTTTTCTTTCCTTGCTACTTGAGGCTTAAAAGGGTGATGACTCTCTGTTCTTGCTAATGCCAGAGTACTGCACTATTTTTTAGGTCTCTAAACACTGACAATACCTATTGAGTAGTTTTTATTAAATTCCCCTTAAATTTTCCAGTTTGAGTGTGCCATCTGATTCTTGCTAGGATGGAAAAGGATATCCCTGATAAAGTTGAATGAGTGCATGGGTATGACCCAGCAATAGCAATTATTAGACATATTTCCTTAAGATAGATTTGCTCAATCAGTTATACATAAATGTTTATGGTAACATTATTTGTAACAGCAAAAGTTTAAAACGATCTAAGCATCCAAAAACATACGATAGATTAATACATTGAAGTATGTAACATTATTCAGCAGTGAAAATGAAAAAAGTAGAGCCAATGTACCACCATGGATAAAACTCAGAAGTATAACTTCTAGTGAAAAAAAGTAAGTTACGGAAGGATATGGACAGAAGGAAGCCATGTATATACAAATTAATACCCATATATGACTTTTACTTTATATTATATATATATGTAAGAATAAAGTCATATGTGAGAATCATAATTCAAAATTCAGGCAAGTGATTATCTCTAGGGAAGAAGAAGAATGAGGTTGTGTAGGAATCCACAAAGGAATTGAAAGTCTAATGTTTTATTTTTTTAGATGGTAGAGGTTGCAAGAGTGTTCACTATATTATTACATAAAATATTTTCTTGCCTGAAATAGTTGATAATTTAAAAACATTTTAAAAGGGCAGAAGTATTGACCAACTTACAAGAAAAACAATAACAACAACAACAACAAGAAAAGGAGCATGGCCCCTGTCCAGAGTTTCAAATTGGCCTTGAGTTGCTTTGTCCATACTTTTGTCCCCATAGAAATTGTTATTCCAGCCTTCTAAAATCCTTCTTAATTATCAGAGGATTACGCCATCTGGTGATATCCCACATATCCTTTTGTAACATTTGTGCAGTTTTGGTTAGAGTGGAAATCCTTCGTCTTTTAGCTATTTGTTCTGGACACTGGCAAGGACAAGTATGGATTTAAGTGACGGCCCTCCTGTCAATTTCTTACTTAGATCCAGCTGCGAACATTTTCAGTGCTGCATAAGTCAAGAAACCAGAAGATCCCGATGAGGCCACTCCTTGAGAGCTCAAGGATGAACATCTCCAATTGGGCAGCAATTGCTGCACATTCACTCCTCTCTTCTTTCAGAATAATGCCTTTCCATTTGGTATAAGATGTATATTATTACAATGATAGCAGGGGAATTTGAAAATTTTTGCAATATGGAGAAGGAGTATAACATCTAACTAAACTTTGTCAAAATTTATTCTTTAAACTATCTGTTATATATCCCAAGACACAAATGGGCTAAACGAGATCCTTAGGTTTTTCTTAAAAAAGCAGGTAAATTATTATTATTATTATTATTATTTTGCCATGTTAACCCAGAGATGCTGGAAAATACATAGTGCCCTTATGGTGGTAACAATTGATACACTATATCACAAAATAAAGTATTTATTCTTATTGATAGCATTGGAATAGGTACATACTATAGATCTTTAGCAAATTACTGAACCCTGTGCTTCAATTCCATCATTTTAAAATGGGAATGACAATCGCACTAACATCACAGAATTGCTGTGAGGATGAGCACTGGAAAGAGAGCCTGGATAGGCAACTACCATGTGATCTGTCAATTGCGATCCTACACATTTACCCCAGAGAAATGAAAAGCTGTGTTCACATGAAAATCTGTACACAAATACTCATAGCAGCTTTATCCATAATGGCCACAAATTTAAATAATGTTTCGAAGTGTAGATTTTATTATTGTTTAAGTATGATGAGGCCAACAGATCAGGAGGTGACTGCCATTAAAATAGTGGTTTGTTACAGTTTGTAAAAGGAGGGGGCATGCCACGCTGTGCAGTGCCATATGAGGAAGCATCAGGGTTACTGGGGAAGCAGAGGGAGGGGAGAAAATAAGAACGTGAACCCTTATTGTAGTTTCCACAGGAGGGAATGAGTGAGGCAAAGCAAACAGGCTTAGGATTGGCTAGTTTGAATAATTTTAGCAGGCTGTGGGGTGTAAGTACTGTCTGGTACCTGGCCCTGGGTGATTAGGGTAGGGAAATATTGGCTTGGAATATAAGAGCCTGTGATAATATGATTATATATGTATATTTGTTTTTATCCATGGTTCCTGGCTCATAACTCCCAGAGCCCTTATTACAGTCTTTTGTTATAATGTTGGGGGTACTTTAGGCCTCAGGAAACAGAATCTCTTTCTCTGACCTTATCCTGTCCTCCTTTTATCTGTGCAAGGCAGGGCTCTGATTGTAGGTCAAAAGACCCTCATTCCAGAGAGGGTCCTGTCGATGTTCTGGAGGAAGGAATGCTGCCCAGAGAAGCCAAGAAGAATCTAAACAGACAGATCTTGCTAGGTTTCCCCATTCAGTCCATTAGTATGAGATCATACCCCTTTTGTCCAATTACATTTCCACACAGTTGCCACTCATGACTGTGTGATGAATCCTCCATTAAAACCCGAAAGGACAGGATTCAGAGAGCTTCCAGATGGCTAAGCATGTAGAGGTTGCTGGAGGGTGGTGCGCTCAAGGAGAGCATGGACTCTCTGAGCCCTTTCCCCCAGGCCTCTCCTATGCATCTCTTTATCTATATCTTTTGTAATATCTTTTATAATAAACCGGCAAAATATGTGTTTCCCTGAGTTCTGTGAGGCACTTCAAATTAATCAGACCCAAAGAGGGAGTCGTGGGAACCCCAACTTGAAACCCCAAAAGTCTGGACTTGCAACTGCTGTCTGAAGGCAGGGGCAGTCTTGGGGACTGAGCCCTCAACTGTGTATGTATGGGGAGGAACCCCCAAACATTTTGTCACAGAAGTCTTCTGTGTTGATTGTTGTGGTGTGAGAGCAGAGGAAAAACACTGCTCTAGACTGGTAATTTGCATATGAAAGGTGAACCTGCATATGCAAGCTGTGGGCTCTAGATTGATAATTTGCATATGAAAGGTGCACCTGCAGGTGAGTAATTTACTTTCTCTAGAAATTGTGTAGCCTTGGGGGATAGGGATCAGTTTCCCCAGGATCAGTAAGGCCTCGGATGTCAAAACATCATGATAAAAAGACATGCTTAATACAAACTTGGTTAAACAGTGATAAATCTATACCATGGAATATTATTCACTATTAAAAAGAGAATGAACTATTGATACATGCAACAATTTGGATGAATCTTAGCACACGGGATGGGGGATGGTGGTGGTGATTGAGATGGAGTGTGTGGCTGTAAAAGGGCAATGGAGAAACCCCCTTGCCTATGTCAATGTCAATATCCTCATTGTAACATTGTACTAAAGTTTTCCAAGATGTTACCCTTCTGGGAAACTGGGTAATGGCTATATAAGATCTCTCTGAATTAATTCCTATAACTGCATGTAGATTTACAACGATCTCAAAATAAGAAATATAATTACGAAAAAAGAAACCTGGCACATAGTTGGAGCTTATCTATCTATCTGTCTATCTATCTATATTTTTTTGAGATGGAATTTCACACTTCTTGCCCAGGCTGGAGTGCAATGGCATGATCTTGGCTCACTGCAACCTCCACCTCCCGAGTTCAAGCAATTTTCCAGCCTTGGCCTCCCAAGTAGCTGGGATTACAGGTGTGTGCCACCATACTCAGCTGATTTTTGTATTTTTAGTAGAGACAGGGTTCCACCATGTTGGCCAGGCTGGTCTCGAACTCCTGACCTCAGGTGATCCACCTGCCTCGGCCTTCCAAAGTACTGGGAGCCACAGGCGCGAGCCACAGCACCTGGCCAAATATTGGTTATTTTTAATGTTATTTGCTGTATAGTACTAACACATTGTAATTGAATGCATTAGTATAGTTTGATTCATTAATTCCAATACTACTTTAGCAAATATTTATGAATGCTTATAAGGTACAAAGTCTCATAGATTAGAGTTATAAAGACATGACCCCTGCTCCCATGCTGTCATGTAACTCCAGTACAAAAAAGGAAAGAACAAAATGTTCTAAGTATTGTAATAGGAGGCGTAATGCAGTAGTTAAAAGCAAGGTTTGGAGCCAGGAAGACTCATGCTGAATCTCCTCGATTCCTGTATTTTCCTCAAAATTGTATTTTTCTGAAGAAATTACCTACCCTTACCCTCTTGATTTCTATTGTTTCATCTATAAAATGGTGATGACAATGATTTATTGGTATGGCTTTGAAGTTTAAATGAGATAATATAATACTTTAATCTTCTAATAAAAATCAACTGAATACCTACAATTTGACTGTATAAGATACTGGAGATCCAACAGTGCTTAAGCAAATTATGTCAGCCTACGTGAAGTGTAGCGTTGTGGGTTTTGGAACACTCAGGGAGATTTGCTATGAAATTGAATGCTTTCACTGCAAAGTTATGAACTTTTCCCTTGGACAGTTAAAAAACAGTAATATATCTCTACTTTAAGATAAATGAAAGCACCTAATGTTTGCTGTATAATGTTTTCTCTATGTATTTCTAAAAATGTGTATGTAAACTGAAATATATTTTCAGTACAATTTCATTCATGCTTTATATTCATGTAGGCTTGATTTTTTGATAAGTAGCAGGTACTTGCTTAGCAAGTGATTAATAACTAATAGCATGAAAAACAAAGATATATATGTATATCTGATATAGAATGGGGATAAGACGATTTCTGTCAGGAAAGGCTTTTTGGGGGAACTGGCATTTGAGCTGGACCTTGAAAGAATAAATTATATATATATATATACACACACACATATACACACACACACACACACACACACATATATATATATTTATATATTTTTGAGACGGAGTCTCACTCTGTCGCCCAGGCTGGAGTGCAGTGGTGTGATCTCAGCTCACTGCAAGCTCCGCCTCCCGGTTCACACCATTCTCCTGCCTCAGCCTCCCGAGTAGCTGGTACTACAGGTGCCCACGACCACACCCGGCTAATTTTTTGTATTTTTAGTAGAGACGGGGTTTCACTGTGTTAGCCAGGATGGTCTCAATCTCCTGACCTTGTGATCCACCCACCTCGGCCTCCCAAAATGCTGGGATTACAGGCGTGAGCCACCGTGCCCGGCCAGAATAAATAATATTTAAAATAATACTTAAAATAATTTTTTAAGCATAGATCAGAATATACCTAATTGAAAAAATGTAGCACATATCATGTCCTCAAAATAAAGGGCTTCATGTAGTAAAAACAAAAAAATCAAGTGGCTTTCTTCATGCTTTCACTTGTTTTACCTGTAAATGGCACCCTAAAAATCTGCCATGCTGGCTTCTGAGGCTATGAGATAATAATACATTCAGCCAGGTTGAGTCTCTGTCGTTGATCTGACTATCCTGAGGGAATACAATAATTTTCTCTAAACCCATTGTACGAAGTATCTTACTTCTCAGAGATGGTGCCATGGGCTTTAAGGTCCAGCCCGTAGTTACTTTTGCCAGTCAGTTTTTTACTCAGTGTTTCCCAGAAAACAGCAGTTCAAACCATCAGAATTTAGCTTTTCCCTTTAGAAGATTTGAGGCGATTGTACCTTTTCTCTGAAGAAATTCTTATAACTTTTAACTTTATAAAAGAAAGACTCAAAATTTGTGTAAATAATTATGCAAAATAATTGAAAAGAATTATAATTGTTAGAACTAGAATTAGTTATAAATTTGATTGATAGGATTCATGTTCTTCTCATTGGCTGTGTGTGTGTGTGTGTGTGTGTGTGTGTGTGTGTGTGTGTGGTCTGAGACAAAATCTTGCTCTGTTGCCCAGGCTGGAGTGCAGTGGCATGATCTCTGCTCACTGCAACCTCTGCCCCCAGGGTTCCAGCGATTCTCCTGCCTCAGCCTCTCGAGTAGCTGGGATTATAGGCACATGCCACCACACCCGGCTAATTTTTTTATTTTTAGTAGAGACGGGGTTTCACCATGTTGGCCTGGTTGGTCTTGAACTCCTGACCTCAAGTGATCCACCCGCCTCAGCCTTTCAAAGTGCTGGGATTACAGGCATGAGCCATCACACCCGGCCTTTCTTATTAGCTTTCTAGTTAACTTTGCTTGGTGTTTGAATTCTTCCTCATGTAAAATGCAAGAAGGCTTTGATAGTATGTCTACAAGTTTACTTCCCTAAACTCTTTAGTTTCTTTTTATATATCATTTATATTTATGGAATATTTATAGAATGTCCTCTTGTGTCGATCCAAGGGTATAATGCAGTTTTTAGCTAGTTGAAAACCAGAGCTGCTGTTAAGATTCTCAACACACGAGACACAAAAAAGGAACATGTCAGAGGAAATTTAGGAACCTAGAGGGGAGGGAAGGATTGGAGGATCTGACAACAGATGAATTCACCTGAAGGGATGACCACTTCCCAATTTAACAGCTTAATTACCAGGTCTGCATGTGGCTGAGCCTTCTGGGGTTTCTGATAAAGATGATGAGAAATGATTATCTTCAGCTTAGCAGTAGTACAAAAAGTCTATTAGATATCAGATACAAAACACAAAAGTCCTTTGAATCTATCATTTTTGTTTCTTCCTTGGCATATGATTTGCTTGAGTCTTTTTTTTTTTTTTTAAATTAAACTTCTACTCCAAGAAAAGTTTCTCTTCTTGGAACACATTTTTGGTAACAGTTTTTGTCTCTTGGGGGAGAGGTAATGTGATACTTTTTTTATTCAATCAGTCATCTAAAAATAGAAGGTAAATGTCTTTTTTTTAAAAAACAGAAATCTATTTAAAGCAACTTAGAAAATGTATCTATCAGGATTGTGTGTACAATTATGGTATTGTATATGCTTACTACGTAGTGTTACAATGATTTGTTGTTACTGTTTTAAAGAAAATTTCATTGACATATATTTAGAGGTAGTTTAGAAACAGACATTTAGAAAATATTCCATTTTGATTATTAAAAAACACTTTATTCGTAATACACAAAATAAATCAGGTGTCTTGAAATATGGTGAAATACTTCTGGGGGTTGTTTTATTCAAACCTTTATTTACGTAAATGTCTTTAGTCCAAAGAAAGAACTAGAAAACGAATCCCTCTGAGACTAAATTGAACATTTGAGGCTTGTGGAATGCTGAGGACAGAAGTAAGGTCGTGAAAATGAAATTTGTGTGCCTATCACTCATTTTTGTTGCTCTTCTATTATTAAAAATATTTCTGTAACAGCTGGATTCTGCTTACCTGACATACTGAAATATGACAACATTCTGTCTTAGCTTTAAATTATATAGTTTTAAAATATAGTAGTAATAGCTTCCCACTTTACATGTTCTGGTAAATAGATGCTTTAAATATATCATTTTAAATTATTTTAAAAACCCTAAATTATTCAATCTAGAGTAGGCATTTGATAGCTATTTTTAACAACATGGAAACTGAGGCTAAGAGAGTTTAAATAACTTGCACAAAATCACAACATGCTAAGTAGCAAAGATTTAAACCCAAAGCACATGCCCTGAACACCAACGCTATTGCCCTTCCTGTTGGATCCTTTGCAAACTGTGAAACCCTTTTCATTTTCTCAAAGCAGAACCTAAATAGATGTCCGGCATTATTGTCATACTGCTGATGAAACAGCTCTCACGCAGGAAGGACAGCAGAGCGGCTACACAGTCAGATGGGGTCTGGTTGCCACCTGTGTAGGTTTCAGGCGATGCATAGAAAAGTTGGAATGGTTGGAATCATGGAAACCTGGCCTCCCTACTTATCTGCAGTCCCCTTGTTTCAGGTCATTTACATTCACGAAGCACTTCAGGACTCATTGCCAAGGCTCTGTGTAAGCATCTCTTTGGTATGCAGGCACAGATGAAGCTCTTGAAGATGGTTGGTGCCCCAGGTAGGAAGTTGACCCAAGTGAGTTCCTTGACTCTTGAGAAATGAGCTCAGTTATAAGAAAGGAGAGTGTTCTGAGACTTGAAACAGAGGAAGGAGAAAGTGAGTAAAATTGGATTTAAATGGAAATCTGATGTTCATTTGAATTTGTTCCAGTTATGCTTGGAATGCCTGATGCATTTGAATTTTCAAGTTTAGAACAGTATTATGTGAAAATGCCTCGATAATTCCAGAAAAGAATATGTCTAAGGGGAATGAAGAAGTAAAGGTGTCTTTTATTACTTTCGGCTTTTCCTTAAATCCGTTTAATTATGCCACCAGGTTACACATCTGTAATAGCTTTTCAGGGCACTTTGTGATATATAACTTTGTTTTATTCTTAATAGATCTTTGTTGCAGGCAGCACAATTTGTATTTTCTTCACTTTGTTGATAAAATAACTGAGGGGCAGAAAGATTACATAAATCTGTCATTACTCTTAAAATTTGTGGTAAGTTAATAAAATAGATTAAATTTAAAAATGTGTTTGTGTATATGTACATATAAGTGTGTGTGTGCCTCAAGATTTTGTTTTAACTTTAAACATATAAGTATACATTCTGACATGGGCTAAAGCTTTTTGTTTGCATATATTTTTGATGACCGAAGTTCTCTATAATTATTTTTTTACATAAATCATACCCATATTGAATCATCTATAATGTCTAGGGTTTTATTTGGCAGGGGGAGAGTAAGTACTTAAAATTTTAAAGGATGTGGTATATCCCTTTCTATATTTTTATTATTTTTCAAATATTTTATTGTTATCATATTTCACATTTGTTAGTCACTTGCCTTTACTGAGTCTTACTAAAACATTCAATGGCATTTTCATACTACTATAATTCGATTTGCAGATCCATAGTCTATTGCTTTACTAATATTTAGTCAAGTTGTACAATTACAATATAACAAGTGCAACTGACACAGACAGTTTTGGGAACAAACACAACTGATTCTATTAAACATACAACACAATGAGTGAGAGCAGACGTGTGGATGTACTTGTGAGTAGTCTGCTAACTGTGAGCATACAATGTGCCAAAGCATACGGATGTTTTAGAGATGGAAGGACAAGCTTGGATTTATCAGTTTCAGGAACTTCTATTTTGCCTGTAAATAGTTAAGTTGAGACAAGAGCACTTTTTTCTTAGTCGTCTTGAATATAAGCACAGATATAGCTAAAGTAAATTAATCATAACATCTACTTATTCAACCAGTATTTATTAGGTACCCACTATGTGTCAGATACATAGTTCTGGCAACTGGGGATACAGTATGAATAGAGCAGATATAAATCTCTACTCTTATGAAACAAAGAGTCTATAAAGTAGAAATACATTCAACAAATATGAAATATGGTGAAAAGCCTATGGCAAAGGCAAGGTGGTGTTTGAGATAGGGTCTACGATTTGAAGGCCTTACTGAGTTGATATTTCTGTAAAGATGCAAAAGAGAGGAGAGTGTGAACATACTTGAATGGCTTTAATACAAACAAAATGCAATGGGGTTCAAAGGAGACAGTTTTGATTTAGCTAGGTGTGGAGATTTGTTGACCACCTTAAGGAGCAGCAAGTGCAAAGGCCCTGAGGCAGAATAGTCAGTATGTTTGAGGGAGAGCAAAGAGACCAATGTGGCTGGAGCAGGGTGGGAGAAGGTAAAACAATAAATTGGACCAGAAAAATAATGAGGGGGAGGATGGGAGTAGAGTTTCAAATGCAGTTTTCCAGTCTCTGTTACTAGGACTTTGGTTTTACTCTGCATAAAACAGAAAGACATTGGAATATTCTGAGTAAATAGGAGGCATGATCTGATGGGTGATATCATCACTCTGTGTGCTTGGTTGAGAATATCTTAGAGAAGGCTGAGAATGAAAAGAAGCAGACCTGTTAGCAGGCTGATGCATGTTTCAGGTGAGAGACAATGGTAAAATATGCAAATTTTTAGCAATGCAATTAGCAGTAGAGGTAGAGAATTATTTATATTACTAAAACAATTAGAACATAGTAGGAGAGATAAAGCCAGAAAAATGAGAAGCAATCAAAATATTTAGCAGAAGATTATCTAAAATTATATTGTGACCACATAATGAATTACTATATAAAATGTATGTAGAAAAATATTATCATGACACATTCAATCATGATATATGGTAATCCTAAGTCAATGTGGTACATTTCAAAATATTTTTGCAAATACAAATTGTGCACATATTTTATTTGCACATACAAGGTGTACAAAATACATATGTATTGATTATGAATGCTTTAAAAGATTCTTATTTTTTGCTCCTCTGCACTTTAAAAAGTTTTCTATACAATAAGCGTGCTAAAGACATTAGCTCATTCATTTCTTTGTTCCATCAATGCATTTTGTTTTTTTGAGCATGGACTATCTTTAAAATTTTGCTCTCGGCTTTAAAAAAGATTAAAAATGAATGAGACATAATTCTTGTCATCAGTCTGTATAATTTTGTAGATGTAGAGTAATATAATGGTGTATATACTAACACTATTAAAAAGTTAGAGAAGCACAAATAAAATATTATAAGGGGTTAAGAGGAGACAAATATTTTAGCTCAATGGCATTTGAATTGGGCTGAGAAATATCAGGTAAGTGTTTTGATAGTTTGTGGAATAGAATTCTCAGTGGAGGAAACAGAATTAGCAGAATTATAGAGTCAGGGATGCATGAGCCATGTTTGAGAACATGTTATCTAGTACAGCTAAAGTGTGGAGGAAATACATATAAGTACAGTATAAGGAAGTATAGTTGTATATATATATATGTATAGTATAGATTCAGGAAATATATAAGTATAGTAGAAGAGAATCAAACAAGAAAAATGGAAGACAATATAAAAATATTGTTGGTCATTAAAGAGCAGTATATTTGTGCTATGTTTATATATGAGACACATTTGCATAAAATATATTTAACCTTTGTAGACTTATATTCATAGATTAGCTAAAACCTCTATTCAGTTACTTAAATTTTTAATTGTAGACTTGTGCCACAAAATTGGTATTTATTGAAAAGAAAATGTGATCTTATGACTCTCTCCCTTCCGGAAATATTTTCTGATTTATTTTGCATTTCACCAATACAAATATACTGGAGATATCTATTTATGGATAGAAAATTTTACTCTAGCTCCTCATATATTGAATTTTTCCTAGGAGGCAGCTGGAAGAATCTAGTTCATTATATGTGAAGTTTATTTGGAAAAATGAAAAGAATTGTTGCCCTACAGAAGAACTTGGTAGTGACGTCTGCAGAGAGGTGCTGGGCATCTTGTTTAAATTCCTTGTGACTTAGGGCTATGGAACTGAGCCAAAACCAGCATCACGGCTGCCCCGTCACATTGCTGCAGTTTGTAAGTTTGCATTAGTCAACAGCACTTGCAGGGTCTGATTACTTACTTGTGAACATTTGCTCTTGGCTGTAAACTGGTAAATAAACAAAGGCTCTGCATGAGAGAGCAATGACATTTTGGTAATTCTGGGGGAAAATAAGTCAATTTGAGCACTTGATTATAAAGAGAGGAAACCAAGATGTTACATTTTGCAGTCGTTTGTCCCCCCCACCCCATTTGTAACTGACAGATTGGATTTAACACATGGAAACTGGAAGACTACTTGCCTTTAAAAACGGTCTAATTACATTTGGAACTTAAGGGAAATAGAAGATTCCAGGATATTTTTGTTTTGAATTTGAAATTGGGGACAGCGCATGCACAGTTGTTTGTTTTCACACTTTATGGGAATGAATCACACCATGTCGACCGTGAGATTTAATTATGTATTTAGCAGAGAAGCTGGAGATATGCCAATGCAATAGCTAAGCTGCTGGAATAGCCTGGGCACAGCCCCTTCCAGCTTCCAGACACTGCAAACCTTTCGTAATAGCACGTTTAGCATAGGAGATGGAATAGTGTTGATGAGATGCATAAAATCTCAGTGGAATGCTTCTGCTAGGAAACAAAATGCTGATGTCAAAAGAAGGACGTTTTTTATAACGGGGAGCAAAGCCACTGAACCCCTGGGCTTAGGGTCTAACTTTAATTGAAGCAATTGGAGCAAAGCATGCCATCTCTGCTTGTTCCCATTGTTCATTTCGTCTACAGTCTGGTGCGTGAACTCTCCATCCTAAACCTTTGCACATAGACAGAGCTTGTTGCAATATTTAGAACCTGGGGTCCAAGGAGTAAAATGAAACTTGAGGGTGTTTTTCATTTAAAAATTTACTGTCATTTTAATGAGTTTTCTTTAATACTCAATTCAGAACTGAATTGGCTGAGAAATTTTTGAATTAATGTATGTTCAAATATTTTTTTCTGATAAGAGCTAAATAGGTTAATTTATTTATGAAGGATTCGTGAAGGCTACTGAAATAAAACTAAAAGGGAATAGGCAAGTCTGACATGATTTTGCCATAAAATATATTTCCTTCTTAGATGTGTCTGATCCAGCGATTTTCATTCTAAGTCTCTTGAAAGTAGCTAGGATAAACCTAGAGTTGCTCTTTTTTTTCCCCTTAAGATGTCAAAAGCCTAACAGAAGTCATACATTTGCTAGCATGAGAGAGCTGTAATGCTAATTAAATAATATTTTTTCTTGTTTGCTGTAATTGTATCACCCTGGCTTATTGACCGTGGCTGTAAATAATAATATTGTAAATGTAATAATTCAGGGTTTCATTGACTATAGAGGAAAGTAATAAAAAACAAAACTTTGATAATAAAATATCTGGGATCCAAAGATACAACTTCTGATAGTCATATACATATGATTATTTTTGTCTACCTGTTTCCATGTCCCTAAATAGGGACACAAAAGAATCATAATGACATTGGACTTAGAATAGGAAGTAAGGAATGTTCATTTCTTCTAATCTATAATTAATTCCACTTGAGATAATATTTGATCTCTTGATCCTTGGTCTCTCTGACTACAGATATTTAATTTATTCTCCTAGAGCCTAGGTTAGTGTTTGTGAGGGTTTTTTGAATTTGCTTTCAGTGAATCTTCTGACATGCAATATACAGATATATTTTTAATAATACCACCAATAAAATGTATGTATCAGGTAACTTCCAGTGAATGGAGTGGAACTGCTTGTGATCAGGAATGATGCTTTCTTCGTATTGATGATGTCACTTAGGCACCTTCAAAGGCTGCAATTGGCCAGGTTGCTGAAGCAGCATTGCTGATTAGTTGATTAAATTAATAAAATGGGGCTTTTGCTACCACTGCATTATCAAAGTGTTACCCAATGATAAGTCCTTGAAAATATGTAAAATAAGTTAAAAGAGAGAAGAAACTGAGAAAGCCATTCATGACCACTGACAGAATTATGTCTCCATGGTGGGCTGGCAGGGCAGAGCAGTGGCCCTCTGCTGTGATCCCCTTCAAAGAACCCCCTGAGCCACCCAAAGAAAGCTGATGTGTCCACGGTTCTGTTCTTTTCAGGGGTAGATGTAGGTGGGAGCAGGAAGTGGGAACTTATAAAAGCCCGGCATCACACCCTGACTTGGGTCAGCTTCAAAATTAATTTCTTTTTTAGTTAGTTTTTATCTTCATAGATTTAGGAGGATGAGTACTACAGTTGTGTTCCATGGATATATTGTGCAGTGGTGAAGTCTGGACTTTCAATGCAACCATCACCCGAGCAGTGGACATTGTACTCAATCAATAGCATTTCACCCCTCACCCCTCTCTCACCCTCCTGCCCACTGTAGCCTCCAATGTCTATTATTCTATTCTGCATGTCCGTGTGTACTCATTGCTTTCCTACCACTTATAAGCGAGAACATGTGGCATTTGACTTTGTGTTTCTGGGTTATCAAAATTAATTTCACCTTCAGAACTTCACTTGAATTTGGCTGAGGCTGTCATTGACATCACATCACAGCTCAGCTTCTTCCTTTGCTTGTATCTTTCCTTTTGCCTCCCTAGGTGTGATTCCCCAAGAGCCTCCTGCACACTAATTTCAACCTATAACTTCTTCCATGTGTACTAATGAAGGGGCCAATCTGGGCAGCTTTTATGTCCCAGGCTATCCCAGGTCTGGTAACCAGCGTGTGAGGATGGACACCTAGTTCCTTAAGGCTGAATTGTCCTTCTGACTCTATCTAGCCATATATCCTAAATCAACCTCTGCATTCATAAGAAACCCTGACATTCATGTATTCCTTTCTTAACTACCTTGAAGAACAATCTCTCCCCAACAAAATTAGTTGCCTATTCAGATCCAGAGCATGTGAGATGATTTCAACTGAACTGAAGCCAAGATCCACGCCTAGCAACATCATCACGGTCTTTTGGGCAAAATGCCATGCTTTACGTGTCTGAAATCACAAATCAATAATGTTATATGCCTTATTCTATTTTCCAGAATGTTGCTTTGGATCCCAAATATTGAAAATATCATTTTGTAAGGAGCTAGGAAGTGTTTAGTCATTTCCGTTATGTGCGAAGGACAAAATTTAAAATATTTCACTAAATTTGTTATTTTTTCTATCTTGCTTTGAAATTTCTATCACTTGTAAGCTAACATTGCTTTTTTCTGTGTGTGTTTTGGTGTCCCTGATTAAGCCTGTTATTGTGGTTTTGTTTTGACGCTCTTGATGTCAATTTTCAGGAAACACCTGTCTAAAGAACAACGTAGAGCTCATCACACAGAAGTGAGCCAGCTATCTCTGCCAGGCAGAGTAGAGTTCTAGCATCTGTGTCATCAGGCCAAATGATGTATGATCCAGTTTGATTTAATTTACTTATCATTCACATTGGAGAGAATTCAAAATATGAAGGTATGTTCACAAAGAGACCATTTCTGCCAAATCCAAAATATTTTCTAAGTGTTCCTGGAATGTGTAACCATTGATTATTAAGTCAGAACTTACTCTCGGTTAAGCAATTCTCCCATTATATCTTTAGCCCAGTAGTGCTGAACTTGGTTGACTGTGACTCTAGTTAATAGGTGATGTATGTATAATGTGAGAAAACCAATCTATCTCTTCAAATATCTTTCCTAGTTCACCAAGATTTGCAAGTACTGGAGAAAATGAGCTTTTATCTCTAAAAATGATCTTCTTAAGTGCTCTTTCTGTATTTTCTTGGCAGTTACATACACATGCTCACTTTCAAATTCAGAAATTGTAATGATAGGTAGCAGGGGTGACTCAATCTATGCACTGAAGTGTCCACATGATATTCCACCTCTTTATTTACCAGGGAATGACATAAAAGCCAACTTCTGAGGACTCTTCCTGCTGGGATGATGGAAGCTTGACTTCTTTCTCCCTTTCTTGAGGTTTTCCTCTCTCCACTGGGGTGGGGGCCATGAATCTGGGGCCTTTTGCAGATATAAGACATTAGAGGTAAGAGCCCCTGGTAGTCATTACAGCCATCTGTCTGCTTTGACAACTGCTGAGATGTTCCTTGCTCCTGCCCACATGGCCTGTTCAGTCCTGGCATCTCCTGTTCTTTTTATGTCATGCTTGTGACCTGAAGCTCCCTGAAAGGCTGTCTGTGGCCACACTAGTTTGAAGCACTTCTCTCAAATCTTGTCACCTCCTTAAGAGCAGCACACAAATTCTCTTTCTCATGTAACCCAGTGCCTGTTCTGCATTTCCTGAACTCCCTGCCTCTATTCAGGGTGCTTCTACATTTCTTTCTTTCTTTTTTTTTTTTTGAGATGGAGTCTTGCTCTGTTGCCCAGGCTGGAGTGCAGTGGTGTGATCTCAGCTCACTGCAACCTTGCATCCTGGGTTCAAGAGATTCTCCTGCCTCACCCTCCTGAGTAGCTGGGATTACAGGCATGCGCCACCACGCCCAGCTAATTTTTGTATTTTCAGTAGAGATGGGGTTTCACCATGTTGGTCAGGCTGGTCTCAAACTCCTGACCTTGTCATCCGCCCACCTCAGCCTCCCAAAGTGCTGGGATTACAGGCGTGAGCCACCGCGCCTGGCCTACATTTCTTAATGGTGTAGCCATTTGAGGGGAAAAGTACAGACAGACTTGCGATTTCTATAATTACCATTCCTCAAGATACAGGAATCTTATAATCTCCTCAAGAGCAGGTTACTTGCTTTAATGCGTAATAATAATAAAAATACATAGTGTGTGTGGGGAAAAGGACCACACAGATTGAGATTTTAACATCTGAACCTACTATTCAACCACAAATCTTATTAGCCATTTATTGAAAAGCTTTCTTGTTTTAGACAGAACAGATCCTGATTAAAGAAAGGAAGATGCAGAGTGCCCTGCGCTGAATTTGTCACCAGCCAGCAGAGGGAGTGTCTGAAGCTTCAGTGCAGGTATGGCCAGCATGGGTCCCAAAAAGCCAAGATGGCTCCTGACCGCAGTAATCAGGTACAGGGATGCTGAGTGATGGGGAATCAAAGGCCTCTGTCCTAGTGCCTAAGTTTACATACTTACCAGCTGTGAGAGCTGGCACGCCACTTAATCTCTCTGTCCTTTAGTTTTCTAATCTTTAAAATGGGCAGACAATTTAAAAAATATTTTAAACAGTTCCTGATGTATTACAAAAGTGATTATTGATGATAATGATTATTGATGAGAGCACCAGGACATGGGAAATGTAGATCACCCTCTCTCATCCTGTCTCCCTGCCAGGACAGAAAGAATAATGTGGAGGAGAAATATTGAATTGACAGAATATTTACCTAGATGGAATGGAATTAAAACTAGAAGAAACTGAATTTACTTTGGATTGGTAAGATTAAATTTCCTGACAGCAGAGGAAATGGATGTCTATAAATCCATTTTTCACAAGTGGGTCAAAGTGTCTATAAATTCATATCTTGCTGGATAATTAGATAATTCCCTTTTAAAAATAACGTGGATATAGTGAATCAGACACAAATACAGGATTTATTGGCAAGAACTAATTGATTCTAATTAGTTTGATACCTAATTTGGTTTTATGTTTCTCTCTTTGCCTTTTACCTCCAAATTGAAGACTCTTTACCTTAACAGCTTATACAGCATAATCTGTTAAACATTTCTGGAAAAAGAAATATATCATTCCCTTTGAAAGTTATTCATTCCAATCATAAAATGCCACAGGCTTTCTCCTCCCCCACCTCACCCTGCCCCCATTCAGAATTCTCTAGGGAAAGAAATGGTAGGGAGATGAAAGTCCTTTAAGACTTCTTTTAAGAAATGAGACTCTCTTTTCCCTAATTTAATTAAAATAAACATGACTTGAGAAAGAACATGAAATACCTGCAGGTTTAATTCTAGTTTCTCTCCATCTGTCAGACCCATATTTTCTGAAATGACCTAGCAGCTGTGCTGCAAAGACACTCTACATTAATATTCTCCTTTATCCATGTATAAGACTCAAGCTTTAGTAAATATTTTAATATTTTGTTTATATTAGGTATAGCCACCTTTTAAAAATGCCATTGAAAGCTTAATGTTTTCCTTTGAAGGGTAGAATATTGGCAGCTGAAATGGGACCTCTAGCTCTATGATTGTTGACCTATGAGAAGATTTGGGAGAGTCTTCTTGTTTATAACTAAATTTCAAATCGTACCATGACAGTCACTTTTCAGTGATTCAGAATGGACCATGGTCTGCTGCTATGAGTAGAGGTGACCATATATATATATATATATATATATACAATTTTTTTTTTTTTTTTTGAGACGGAGTCTCGCTCTGTCGCCCAGGCTGGAGTGCAGCGGCGCCATCTCCGCTCACTGCAAGCTCCGCCTCCCGGGTTCATGCCATTCTCCTGCCTCAGCCTCCCGAGTAGCTGGGAGTACAGGTGCCTACCACCATGCCCGGCTAATTTTTTTGTATTTGCAGTAGAGACGAGGATTTACCATGTTAGCCAAGATGGTCTCCATCTCCTGACCTCGCTCGTGATCCGCCTGCCTCGGCCTCCCAAAGTGCTGGGAGTACAGGCGTGAGCCACCGCGCTCGGCCGAGGTGAACATATATTTCATATGGTCTCAAAACAAAGGAATCATAGGTTTGTAAAACAAAGCAATAGTAATTTGGTGATAACACCTGGACACAAAGCGATGCTTTACTCCATCATCCTGTCATTCAACTACTTATTTATTGAGCACCTATTAAACTAGGCATGATTGGAGGAGCAGGGAAAAGGACTTTATTTAGATACAGATCTTGCTTTCAAGCATGTTAATGCTTAAGATTCCTTTAACAGGATGAAATAATATGTGTACACCAAGAGGAAGAATCCAAGGATTATTTCTTAGGAAGGGTGAGAGGGGAGTATATGTGAATAACAGAACCGGGATAGAAAAGTCAACTTTTAAGTCTGAGCCAGCCTTGAAGGATAGATGGGATTTCAGAATGTGTCTTCAGGGGGACAGGTCTTTTTTTGGAAGCAACAACAGAGGCACATTCAGAGGAGGTAGGAAGGGACAGAATGTATGCGGGGAGGGTGAGTGCTACACAAGAAATGAAAGGCAGTTAAACAATAATATTCACCATAGTTGATATGAGCCGAGCAACGAACTTTCACAAAACAGTGTTTCTTAAAACGTCCTCTGGTGTGTACTAATAGTCAACAGGAACTTGGTAGTGTAACCAGAGAATAGTTGTAGGGTTTACATTTCTTTAAATCTGAATCTTTAAAAATTTTTCACAAAGTTTGCATTTTATTCTATAATACAAGTACATTTGTTTTCATACAAAAATATCTTAAATTATTTTCAGGAAAATGCCACAGTTTTGTGTCATGGGAGTGGCCCCCATCCCTGGATGTATGTGACCTGAGTTTGAGAAGCATGGACATACATTTGCTCACATACTAATAGCAGAAAATAAGTACAGAAAAGAAGATTAATATCAGATTGTGGTTGGCCTTGAGTGAGTAGTTCTTTTTATTATTATTTTTTTGATACAGAGTCTTGCTCTGTTGCCCAGGCTGGAGTGCAGTGGTGCGATCTTGGCTCAGTATAACCTCCACTGTCCAGGTTCCAGTGATTCTCCTGCCTCAGCCTCCTGAGTAGCTGGGACTACAGGCATTTGCCACCATGCCCAGCTAGTTTTTGTATTTTTAGTAGAGACAGGGTTTTGCCATTTGGCCAAGCTGGTCTCGAGCTCCTGACTTCAGGTGATCCATTGGCCTCGGCCTCCCAAAGTGTTGGGATTACAGGCATAAGCCATCACGCCCAGCCTTGAATGAGTAGTTCTAAGCTAATGCACTCAGTAGGAATTCTTTAGGAAATGAGAGATGATAGAAGGTTTTGAAGCAGGATAGGCACAAAACCCAAACTTGCTCGAGCCAGCAGGACTGACTGGCAATATTTCAATAACTGGCAATATTAGCTGGGGAATAAGAAAGGAAAGAAGAAGACCAGTTAATAGCTACCAACACAATTCAGTGTAGTGGCAGATATAAGGTAACAGAAGATAAAAAATACAGCATGGACTCAGGATGGAACTTGAAAACTGATTTGGAAGTTGGTGGATAATGGTGAGAGAGGAACACACACTCTGGGTAACTCTAAGGCAGGTAACTGAAAGGTCCATTAAAGGAAATAGAAAATGTAAGGACCAGAGGAGCAAGTTTGAAAGTAAAAGCCCATATGTTCCACTTTAAACCATTAAATTTGAGATAGCCCAGTGCCGTTCTAGGAATCTGACATCAAGAAGCGTGATCTTTTTTTTCCCAAAATTTCCAGTTATTTCATTAAGGATGCCTGGACTTCCAAAAAATCTTAGACGTGCTTAGTAATGATGTATCCATATTTTAAATCTATTTGTGTATTTGTGTAGTTTTAATCGCTTGTTACTACTAAAATGATAACTTAATCCAGATTTTTTTGTTAAGTATTAGAGACTTAGGGAATAAAATAAACTTGTTTCAATTAATAAACACAACACCTTTTCAGTATAGAGAAGCATGGTAAGAGATTAATAAAAGACTTTGAAGAATTAAATATATTTTATTAGAATTAAATTGTATGAGGGAAGTAAAATACAAATTCAAGGAGAAAAGGAAAAGGTAAAATGGGAAAGAGTAGCTTCTTAATGTCCTTTTAAAAGAGATGATGGGATATTATCACATTGTATGTATGTGGTTTCCATTGGGTACATTTAAAATTGATGGGATTTCTATTTTGAAATATATTTATGATGTACTAGAAATTGCATGCTTTTAAGCTATTTAAACTTACAATGAAAAAATTTTAAATATCAATTTAGGAAATGTTGGAGGGGATATATTGTTATTCAAATTATTTTGGGAGACTTGAGCAAAACATAATTTGAAGAGCACTGCTCCAACATACGTAATTTGGAAATTGGGAGGTTTATCTTGCAACTAGCCTTGAATCACCTCTTTGTATGCTGCTCTTCTGAATTTGTGTTTCTTCCTGTTCCTCTTCACTTTGCTTGGACAACTTAATGAGGCAGCAGCACGGAGCTTGTGGCTGGTGGTTTCCCTTGATGCAGTATTGCTAACCCCCAAAAAGTCCCTAGATGGGGGTGGTGGTTTGGGTGAAATACTGAACATCTGCCAGGCCTCATGCTGGGTGGAAATCCTGGCTCTGTTTCGTCCTTGGTGTGTGACCTTGGGCAAGTCACCCAACTTCTCTGAGTCCTATCTGTAAACGACTGATGTGGTTATGTAAAGGTTAAGTAAAATCATGTTTACACATTACTTTGCACCATTTAGCATAAGATAACAACTCAGTATAGTTCTTTTTAACTATTAAAAGTTGTGTATAGTCTTTACATATACTACAGAACAAATAGTAGTTGTTCTCAGGGCAACTGGCACCTTCCCAAGCAGGTGAATTTAAAGAGCTTTATCACTTTTCTGCTTATCTTTTCTCTTTTAAGCAAAACGAGTCTTTCATTAAGGAAATAACTAACACAGGTAAATGACAGTAAAATGTTGAAATTGTATGTGTTATGCACTCTGCTTTCCAGCAGCCTTTAAACATCTTTTCTATCACTGGAGTATTGCTCTATTTGTGTGCCCTAAGGTAGCGTGTGCTGGTAGGACACACTGTGGTTCTATAAATCAGATGCATTTACCCAGGACTTAGGTTAGGAGGTGAGGAATGTCAATCTATTCTCCAGGTGAGGGTTCAGTAGAGCCATAAAGTGTTCTTGGACAGTTTCAAGTCTGTGGTACAGAAGAGGTCCTGGTGCTGGTGACCATGGTGATGGGAGGAGAGTCATGTTCCTGGTGGCTTTGCCAACTGTAGCACCTAGCTCATGGTGGCAGAAGTAGCAGATGACCCATAAAACTACTTTTGGACAATTTATATATCTTTCCAGAAAGCATGGCACCTGATTTGGAATCTCAGCCTTCTCAGATCTTCTGTGAGCCTCTAATATCTTTTCAACAAACTTCTTTTTCGGCTTCACCAGTCTACTACTTCCTGGAATGAAACAAATATACAACAGGTGATTTTAACAGGGCAGGTTTTGAAAGAAACAAGTACCTATGGTCTAATATTAGGCACAGCCTAATCTAATCTCGATCATCCTCAGACTATTTTGGACTCTCCTTGTATGATACCACACCTTACACAGATAGTGCTATCTCATTGGTGCCTGCAAACCTCCAGGCTTTGTGCTGTACAAGCAACTATATTCTTCTGGTCTTTTAATTTGGAAGTTCTCAAACTTTTATCTGTTGTCAACACAGTGGACGAATATGAAATCATACCTGTCATAATGAGAAGTGACAGCGTGCTGGCAGCCCTGGCAGCCCTTGCTCGCTCTCGGCGCCTCCTTGGCCTTGGCGCCCACTCTGGCCACACTTGAGGAGCCCTTCGGCCGGCTGCTGCACTGTGGGAGCCTCTTTCTGGGCTGGCCGAGGGCGGAGCTGGCTCCCTCAGCTTGAGGGGAGGTGTGGAGGGAGAGGCACGGGCAGGAACCGGGGCTGTGCGAAGTGCTTGCAGGCCAGCGCGAGTTCCAGGTGGGCTAGGGCTCAGCGGGCCCTGCACTCGGAGGGGCCGGCTGGCCCTGCCGGCCCGGGCAGTGAGGGGCTTGGCACCTGGGCCGGCGGCTGCAGAGGGTGCCCCGAATCCCCCAGCAGTGCGGGCCCACTTGCGATGCGCTGGGCCTTAGCTGCCTCCCGACGGGGAAGGGCTCAGGGCCTGGGGCCCGCCATGCCTGAGCCTCCCCGGCCAGCCATGGGCTCCTGCACCACACGAACCTCCCTCACGAGTGCAGCTCCCTGCTCCACAGCACCCGGTCCTATCGACCGCCCTGGGGGCAGAGGAGTGCCCTGGGTGCAGGGCATGGGACTGGCAGGCAGCTCCGCATGGGCCTCCGTGCGAGATCCACTGGGTGAAGCCAGCTGGGCTCCTGAGTGTAGGGGGGGACTTGGAAAACCTTTATGTCTAGCTAAGGGATTGTAAATAACAGCAGTCAGAACTCTGTGTCTAGCTCAAGGTTTGTAAATGCACCAATCAGCGCTCTGTGTCTAGCTGACCTGGTGGGGGCTTGGGGAATCTTTGTATCTAGCTAAGGGATTGTGAATACACCAATTGGCACTCTGTGTCTAACTCCAGGTTTATATATGCACCAATCAGCACTCTGTGTCTAGCTCAGGGTTTGTAAATACACCAATCAGCACTCTGTATCTAGCTAATCTAGTGGGGACTTGGAGAACTTTTGTGTCTAGCTCAGGGATTGTAAACACACCAATCAGCACCCTGTCAAAACAGACCAATCAGCTCTCTGTAGAATGGACCAATCAGGTCTCTGTAAAATGGACCAATCAGCAGGATGTGGGTGGGGCCAGATAAGGGAATAAAAGGCTGCCCAAGCCAGAAAGGGAAACCTGTTTGGGTTCCTTTCCACATTGTGGAAACTTTGTTCTTTAGGTCTTTGCAATAAATCTTGCTGCTGCTCACTCTTTGGGTCTGCACTACCGTTATAAGCTGCAACACTCCCTGCAAAGGTCTGCAGCTTCACTCCTGAGGCCAGCAAGACCATGAACCCACAGGGAGGAATAAACAACTCTGCAAGGGAGGAACGAACAACTCCAGCTGCGCCGCCTTAAGAATTGTAACACTCACCGCGAGGGTCTGCAGCTGCTTTCTTGAAGTCGGTGAGACCAAGAACCCACCAATTCCGGACATAATAGCAGTGGGGTGCTGTGGGAGTAGGGGTGAACTGGAGACACTACAAACTGGAGAAGCTGGAATAAGTAAGAACATTTATTGGGTGAATGTAATTTGAAAAATTGCAGAGCAAAAGCTGATTTACCAATGTTTACCCCTCACACTGTCTACCACACCCAAACAGTACTAATCTAGACTTGATATTTGTTTTATAAAATCAGATCATAATGACAGGTCTTAAATAGTAGTAAATAATATTTGTATTCTCCTTTTTATAGGTGTATGTAGAAAAGGAAGGACAATATCTCAGGAAGGTGAGCTCCTGAGAGGGACTTTGTCCTATAATCCATCCATCCCTGGAAAATACATGAAATAAGACTTGGAGATAAAGGCTGAATGCAACAGTAAGCCGGTATAAAAGTTATGTTCTGGGAGGCAATGCTACGAGTTACAGAGGAGCACTTTATTTATTTGTGTATATTTATTTTTAATTGGTGTGATATTTAGAGTAGTCAATCATTTTGACCCCTCAACTACTTATTGATCAGAATATTGCTAATTCCGCATGGTGCATATACTTTTTAAAAAAGACTTATTCAATTACAGTGATGAATGTAATTTATTTTTCTTTAAATTTGCTCTGATATTAATTAATGAAAAAATGCATTACAGCCTCTTTGTAAAAGATGAGGGCAAGGTAAACAAGGCATGCTGTCTCTGAGGGCTTCAGATTTTATCTCTAATACTCAAGATGATAAACTTAGATATTACATTAGCTTTAGATATGTTAGTAATCAAGTGTGGCCAGATAGCTGTCTCCTGATTACGTATCTGAGAAGATAAATATGGTATTTATGCCAATCAAAGTCAACTTCAATTCACTCTTTGACGAGTTCCAAGCTTAACAGAGTGTTCTGCAAACAGAAGCAGCTTAAGAGATCAGCTGAAAATGAAAAAATTATTTATCCCTCAGCCATCTTAAGGCTAAAGATAAACAGTCCCTCGATATATTCCTTAAATGTGAGAAAAGCTGCAAAAACTTAGCAGGTTTACTGATATGGCATAACTTATGTAGGAATTATCTGGTCTATGAAAATGTGTTTTTTTAAATTGTGAAAACAATGTCACAACATTACAAAAAATTGGGCAAATACAAGGGAAGATATCAATCATAATTTCAACACTCAAACATTAAAATGCAATATTTTTGATATTCGTGGGCTCTCTTCCTTTTGTTTTTCATCCAAAAGATCTTCCATTATTGCAATCACAATGTACTCATAAAAACTTTGTTCCTTCTTACTAAAGTTAGCTGAAGAAGGATTTTTATGTGTTGCGATATGGACTTACAATTATCCGTTTTAAAAATTGCATAGTTTTCAATCAGGTAGATGCACTGTAATTTAACATTCTCTTAACTGTGGACATCTCATTTACTTTTAATTTTTTGCATAAAAGAGTTTCCAATGAATGTCTTATGATCATCGCGTTTTCCATTTTGGGGGGAATTTCTTTAAGATAATTCCTGGATTACATAATGACATTGTCTAAAATTTGGTGGCTTTGGTAAGACCAATTACAAGGGGGTGTTAGAGACTAAAAGCCAGTTTTCAATGGGTTGAAGGGTGAGTGGGGGTGAAGTCCTAGAACATTTTTCTCCTGACTGTAGAAAATATTTTTAACAAAATAATTGAAGCTATAGGAACAGGAAAGAATGATTAAATGAAGGAGGTCCTGAAAAGGCAGGAGGGGTCCAGAATTGTTGAATGCCCATGGAAAGTTAACAGTAGGAAAAGGAACATCTCCCCCTTTAAGTGAGGGAAATCACAGTTGTAGATATGGATGCAAGTTAGCCTGTTGGTTTAGTGACAAGAAGTTGAAGGAGTTGCAGGGGTCATTTGCCTGGAGGAGAACAGAGAATATCTACAATGGTCATTATTAAGAGTGAAATAAAATGGACTAATGATAATAATAGCTTGAAATTTCTCTTGTGTACTCCATGTGATTGCAAGTGTGCTGAGTGCTTTTTATGAATTGTCCCATAATAGTTGTGTCATTTTCCACCAATTCTCAATGGCACTAGGATAGGCAGGGTGAAGAATTTACTCAAGTATGAGTTTTTGCGAGGTTAGTGCCATGGAAGAGCAATGCTAAAAGACAATTAAGAATCTTGGCATGAGAGATGGGTGGGATCATCCTTCTCATGTAGATGGTAGAGGGTATAGAAGAGCATGCACTGTTGAATATTTTATGCAGAAATAAGGACAAATGTGTGCCACTGCATTGGCTGAATAAACCATAAATAAAAGGACAATTCGTGGGGCCAAATCTTTTGTATTACTGGAAGAAATCTGACTCTGATATTACTGGCTTATTTCCCCACTAGCTGGGCATGTCCTCTATTTCTGCACAGAGCGCCAATGATATACAGGTAGAAAGCACAGTGGAAAAATAGAGTTTAAACATCTTGAGTGGTCCTAATAATAAGAGGAGTCATGTATTGTCATTAACATCATCCTGGAGAGGCATACAGCACAGGCTTCAGGGCCAGCCTGCTTGAGTTAGATCTAGGCTCTGCTACTTACCAGCTGTTAACTTTCAGTTAGTGTTTCTATGCCTCAGTTCTTTCACCTGTAAAAAGGGTATGATAATGGTATATGCCTCATAAGATTGTTTTGAGGATTATAAAATCAAAACCTATAAAGCACTTACAGAAGCTAAGTTTAGAGTAGCTGCCATCAGGTTTATTATTAAAATAACAGCTACCACTTGTTGAGGCTGTAAGTACTAATGATATGCTAAAGACTTTATTACTTTAGTTCATCTAATTCTCACGAAAACTTCCTGAGATAAGACTATTTTCTCCATTTTACAGATGAAGGAACTGAAGCTTAAAGAAATTAAATCACTCACTTTATGCCATTCCAACTTATAAATGGCAGAGCTTGGATTCAAATCCAACACTGTTTGAACCCAACGTATTAGGCAACTTTCTTGAGCTGGTGAAATTTCAGTGTGTGTGTGTGTGAGACTTGTGTATTCTTCTGTTTTTCCCTCTCTCTTGCTAAAGCTCTTAAAGTTTGTTCTGGAGCTATTGCAAATGTGGCTTATCCACATCCCGTCACGTTTCTTTACCATTTTCTTCCTGCCCATCAGACCCTACCATGTTTTCCCTCACTGGAGCGTCCTGCTTTGGCAGAGGGCTGCCCTTAGGCTACCAAAGCCACTAGTACATCTATAGGCTCATATAAACCCTAAAATGAACAGAATTGCCAGGAGGGCTTATTAAAAACAGGTTACTGGCCTCATGTTGAAGGCTATGACTGTAAGGTTTGGAGTGGGGTCCCAGAAATTCCATTTTTCACAAGTTCCCAGATCTGAGAATCACGCTTTGTCATATCTTTGTGTCACTATCCCAGAGTCCTCGTTTTAAACAATTATATTTATAACAAAATACAACAAAAACAAACGTTGTATTATACAAAAGAATGAGAAACTCATTTAAAAAATCCGAAACAGAATACATCCTTTTGGCTTACATTTGTCTACTATCTCTTTGCTCATTGCTTTTTTCATGTTATTTTAAGTGTTTCTTAGTAAGTGGCATGCATCTGGTTCGTGCCTTTTATCCTATCTGTATTTCAGCTAAAAATGCATGCATGGATCTAGTTTCTTAGTGTTTTTGTTTCATCTTTTCCTACATTTTTGATGTTTTAGATTGCTCATTTCCTTTTCCTTTTTCTCAATTATTGGCTTCTTCAAGATTCTGTTCGTCCAATTTTTTTTTTAATTTGGAGGGCCTGTTGTCTGTATATTTTTATTTCAATAATGATTACCACGCCTCTCCCTGCTCTCTTAATAGGGTGTGGAAGATTCTACTATAAGTTCTGCACAATATACCCATTATTCTCTAGGTCACACTCTTTCTCTAGCGCTGTGCTCTAATACCTTGCTCCTCCAGCCTCTTCCTCCTATAGAGTCGGGCCTATGAAAAGCCTTTACTTCTTTCCTCTCCTCTCTTCCCTCAGCCCCGTGATGTCTTTGGAATGTTTTACCTTTACTCTCTTCCCATCCATCTTCAAGTACTAGGGTTTGCTAGGACTGCTTATTGCTTATTAGAATTTTAGAAATGAGGCTGTGTACTTCCACCTGATAGTGCAGTGAAGGCAGTGGGTCCCTTGGCCTTTATTAAATCACACCATTGAGACCTTTTCTCTTCTTTCTCTTCCTCCTCCTTTAATTAAGGCTTTATTCTCTTCAGGTGGCTACCTTGCACTTCATTGTCTCAAAGGAGCTTGGCCTGGGCTGTGGAATGTTCTGTGCGTGCTTGCCTGTGTGTGCACTTGTGTGCATGCGCGTACTTCCAGCAGCAGGGATAGTTGTTTCCCAAATACAGAAACATCCAGGGAGCTAGCTGCTGTTCCACCCATTTCCGTGCCTGTTTAGAAAGCAAACTGAATGCACAAGAGTGAGATAACTCTTTTTATAGGCATAACCTTGAATACCTGTAATTTATTGTAAGCAGGTAAATGATTTTTGTCTAGTTATCAATGACTTGTGGCATAGCTCACAACAGTCCTCAACACAGTCTGTTGTGCCCTAATCCACAATTAACCACCTCTGCTTCTTGGCATCCCTGAAACTGGTCCTCAATCCTCCAGATTTCCTGAGATTTCAGCATCCTTAACAAAGCACAGGTACCTGTCCAGTTGCACATCAAGGAGCATGTAGTTACCCTGCTGTTCTCTGCACTGATGGATTACATTGTCTCCTTATAAAAGGTAAAGGAAACTTTCAAGAAGAGACTAGGTTCACCTTTTAACAATTTGTTTTTGGGTCCTGAGGTCAGGGTACATCATTCTCTTTACCAAGATAAGGTGTGCTCTCTACTCACGGAGAAGATACCCCAATATTTGCTTGTGCCTTTTGAAGGACTAATTTGCCTTCCTAAATAATTTCAAGATGTGTCTTTATTTTATGTTAAAATTTCCATTTGAAGGCTTGGCAAATCTGTCATTTCCTTTTTTTTTACTAGACACACTTGGGATGTGTCCCTGACACTGTGAAATAGGCTCTGTTAGGTGTAAGGTTTATGAATATGAAATGAAGGAAATTTGCATGATTTTAAAGCATTTTTCATTGAAACTCTCTTTTGTTTGAGCACAAAATCTGTAACAGTGTATGAAACACTTAATTAATGAACCTAATCCTTGAAAAAAAAGTGAAATAAGAAGACCAAAGTGGGATTGTAACTTTTCTAAATGTTTTACCATTTAGCAACCAGTTTATGCCTAAAATAGAGTGTTAACATCAACATCATTTAAGAATTCCTGATTGTTACCTCTTCTGGAGTTTTGAATGTTTACTTCTTTGAGTATTTCTTTAATGAAAACATAAACTTTTAATTACAGCTTTTCTTTGTTTATTTTTTTAAAATACAAAAGTCTCCAAAGATATAGGACTTTAGTCCGGGTCTCACTCTGATGAGATGAAGTAAGGTATGGACATTCCAAACAAAACAAATGATAACACTCACCACTTTAAAGTGAACAGAGGTCATTGTCTTCCTGAATATTAATATGCACATGCAGAAATTCAGTTAAATGTTAATGTTTTTGTTTAAAAAATTAACAGCAAAAAGGGAGAGAAGAGATTAAATTAGAGAGAGGTAAAGAGAGAGACAGAAGGGCTCTTGACCACTTGGCCCCCTTACCTGGGAGTTGGGCAATTCAACTTAGAAAACACATGGTGCCATTTTTCTAGATCTGTATGTTTAATCTGTGCACTTTTCCAAAATGCGTATGTTAAAATATCAACCTCACAGAGTTATGTAAAATAGAAAGTGCATTGAACCTGAGATTGAAAGGCCTTTAAACTAAAGAGTAGCCTGAAGGTCTAGTCCCTGACTTGAAAACTTCTTAGTTTATGACCTTGGAAAAAAGCCAGTGAATCATTCTCAATCCCACTTTCCTGTTTTACAAAAGACTGTTGTGAAGATCAAAGATGATGGATATGAAACTCCTATTTTTTTTTATTTTTTAACTCTTTCCAAAACTATAAAGTACCCTTTACATCTAAGGCATTCTTCCATTTCTCCAAATATTTGTGCATGGTCAGGGAGCTTTCTGTTTCTAAATGATGGATGTGCTCACATGGGAATACATTCAGAATGAATTTATAATTTATTGTTGTTTGACTACAGAGATAATTGAAAACAGCCAAATTTGAATCTTTCAGAAAAACAAAAAAAGCATTGTTCTTCATCTTATATTTTTATAGAGCTGAACCCATGAAACCTTGACAAAGTGGAATTGTGGATGCCCTGTAGTGTTTCCACACATGCTCTTGACTACTTGCCATATGCATAGGTACCCCTGTAGTTTTCCCCAAATTGTAGCTCACATTCCAAGTGACATCCTCTGCTTGAACTCCATCTACAGCCTACACGTATTCTAGCTTTAGAAACAATGGCCACCTGTTCCATTTTCCCCTACATTTCTTTATTACATACTGTTAGGGTAGAGTGATGAAAGGAAGGGAGAGACGAGTAGGGGGTTCAACAGTTAAGACAGCTTTATTGAGAGTAAACCTGAGAAGGGCTTCTGGCCATCAGGGTCAGGAGCAAACTTCTCTTACAGCATAAGGCTTTTTAAAAAGGCCCAGTGGGGGAAGTGTGCTCTAAGAGGGGTTCCCATCAGGGAGGGGTTGGGAAAGTGCTGGCTAGACTTGGATAAGCTATGTTAGCTGTGTTGCGATTAGAGTCATTATGTTCTGTTGAAGATGTGGGTGGGGCTGACATTTGCAGTTTAGTCAGGTAGCAACAGACAGTTCTGAGAAATAAAAGCTTGATACTTTAAGATGGTGGAATCTCCTTAAGATGGCAGTACTCTTGAACTATCACATACCTCAACGAAGCAAGAAAATTTAGCCAACTCTAAATTTGTGATGAGACTCAAAAAAGACAATATAGCAAAGTCAGGCCTGGAATTTGGATTTTTACCTTTATTTATTCATACAGCATTCATGAGGGATAGAACAAGTGGTTGTTCTTAATCATTTACTGTATGATTGTTCTTAATCATCTCTCTGTGGATAAGGATTATCAAATTGAGAAGGAGTGGGGACTCTGGCATTTTTATTGAAGCAGTGGATAGACAATGTTGAGGATATTTTAATCTTGTTCTACCTTTGAGGCTCCATGACTTTTGAGAAGAAACATCTGACTCAGATCAGAGCAAAATGAAAACACACACACACACCCCTCTTAAGGAGGTAGACACTGCAGTTAGCTTAAAGCATTTTGTTTTTTCTTAATAGTAGATTCTAGTTCTCAAATGAGTTTTCTCTGAAAAACAAACAAAAACGAAAAAAAGCACTGAAACTTCTCTAACTTTGACTTGTTAAATCAACTTTGTAAAGTTTCTGAATATTACGCTTTCCTGTGATTACATGTGGAGAGCAGAAGACAGGAAACCTACTGTGACACATTACTTTAATAAAGTGATTATCTTTATTATGCTCATGATTTGTCACCAGAATTTCATTTCTTGTTAGATTAACTCTCAAGCATTATAATTTGGACAGTTATCGGGTTGCTGTCAAAACTTGAAATACTTCTACTAAATTCATTTTTTTAAATTTATCTCATTGGAAGGATAAAAGAAGTTGTATAATATGTATATATTACAAAATTCTTCAAAATTTAAGCAGTATCACATTTATACTTTGGCATTTGTCCCAAAAATGTTCTAAAATAATATATTTCCTATTTTGTCTGTGTCACTTCACCAATATAAAATTTGCACATTCTTTTTTATTTCTTTTTTTAAAATATTTTTTCTGACACTATCCACCTGGAGACATTCTTTTCATGTATACGCTATAAGTCGATTATATGCAAATCTCACTAAAGAGGTGGTTTAAGGCACATTGGGGCTCAGATAGAAATGTCCCTATCACAGAGACCCAAGGTTTTATTCTCATTGTCACCCTAGAACAATCTCACCCTCACCCTAGACAGGTAAATGGACTTGTCAGAGAAAATTAGAAATCGCAAATGTTTAAATGAGTATCAGATAGGGGCAGACAATGTTGGTTTCCTAACCAATAGCTATGCCCCTCTTGTTGAACAGAATGCCAATTATGTCAAGGGATCTTGGAATTAGAAATGTGTTCCCAGACATGGACACGGGGAGGAGAACAACACACACTGGGGCCAGTCTAGGGGTGGGGGGCAAGGGGAGGGGCGAGCATTAGGACAAGTAGCTAATGCATGCAGGGCTTAAAAGCTAGATGATAGGTGCAGCAAACCACCATGCCACATGTATACCTATGTAACAAACCTATACATTCTGCACTTGTATCCCGGAACTTAAAGTTAAAAAAAAAAAAAAAAGAGAAATGTGTGATCTGGGCCAAGCAAATTAATCCTAGTCCCTTTTGCCAGTGACTTGTACAGAGATGGATGTATAAGGAGTTCTGTAGAGCCATCTGAGATACTTACTGGGTAGTCTGAGGGGCTTCTGGGAAATATTTTTCTCTCTGATGAAAAGGGAGAGACATGTGAGAAGAATTGATTCCTCTCCTACTTTTTCATTTTTTTGATATTGTGAAGTGAGGATGTGTTGCTTGGAATGGCAGTAGCTGTTTGATGACCATGAGAGGAGAACATGGAGGGTAAAACTCATTTGCTGAGGATGGCAGCATAGACAATGAAAACCACTAGATTCCTAGTGGCGTCATGCTGCCGAGCTAACCTGCAGCAACCTACCTTATACTTTGTTGTATAAAATAATCATTGCACTCATTATTCAAGCTACTAATCATTGTTTTGTTTTGTTTTCTATTCTGTCACTTCCAGCCAAAAGTATGCTTATTGACTTACAAGCTTTCTTTGGTTCACCAGTTGGCCTGGCCGAAATGGTGGAACAGAAGACTCTGTGGCATGTGGGGACTTACATATCCATTAGCTGACTTCTTTGAAGACTTACCAGGCCTTTTCACTGTAATAATGACAACTATATCTTGTGACGTACATTCACAAAACACATTCTTCACTATACGTATTACCTGCCCATGCTATTTCACAGAGAAAAATACTTGGGGAAACAAGATTCCGGGTTTGTTTATTAGTACCCATGCCTTGGTCTTAACACATAATTTGTCACCATGCTGTCCTTGTGCCATGCTGTCATCAGTTACAGACAATATTTCCTATTGAATTCATTGACTTAACTCCTTGCCGTGCTGGATTTACTTTTCTGATGAAGTTTCCATGTTTTTCTCATCTACACAGCCCCCCTTTCACCTTTGTGCAGTACTAACTGCCAACCAGAGAAACGAACATCCATCCTTCCCACTTCCACTCTGTCTTTCATGACCTCCGTTCCAGGTTCCTTTCTAAACACAATTCAGCTTGGATTCAAGACCTTGGGTGGGATTCCTCCTTTTCCCCCCTCACTAGGGTATTTTAAAGCAAACCCAAGAGTCATAGAATTTTTGTTTGGAAATATTTCAAAATATATTTTGAATTTTCTAAGACCTCTCTTAAAAAAGGACATGCACAATACCATTCTCATACTTAAAATGAACAAGTCCTTAATCAGTCTGTTAAAATTCCTTGATTATTTCATTAATGTAATTTTATATTTGATTTGCTTGAATCAATATGTAAAGTCCACAGATGAAGCCTGCATATTCTCAATGACTACATTGGACATTACTGAAACTTGTTCTTGGTTTTTTTCAAAACACCTTGTTTTTTTTTGTTGTTGTTGTTGTTTTTATTTTTATTTTTATTTTATTTTATTTTTTTTAGACAGAGTTTTGCTCTTATTGCCCAGGCTGGAGTGCAATGGCATGATCTCAGCTCATTGCAACCTCCACCTCCCAGGTTCAAGCGATTCTCCTGCCTCAGCCTCCCAAGTAGCTGGGATTACAGGCACCCGCCACCACGCCCGGCTAATTTTGTATTTTTAGTAGAGATGGAGTTTCTCCATGTTGGTCAGGCTGGTCTCGAACTCCCGACCTCAGGTGATCTGCCCGCCTCGGCCTCCCAAAGTGTACCTTGTTATTTTTTATGACATATCTTTTTACTTGCCTTAAATTTCTATTTCTTCCTTCAGTTCTCTAAATTTTAAAATACTTTTTATAAAATATCCTTCAGTTTGTTCTGTTATCCAAGTTCTTGAAATATCCATTCTTCATTTGTTAGGCTGGCTGACTGGTTTCTTACTGTGATTTGTTATTTTTGTCTCTGAATTCAACTTGGAGGAGGAAGATGTTTGCAATGGATATCCTTTGTGGCCTACAGCAGAGGCTGCCAACCCCTTGGCTGTATCTATGGACTGTTAGGAACTGGGCCGCATAGCAGGAGGTGAGCGCAGGTGAGCCAGCATTACAGCCTGAGCTCCACCTCCTGCCAGATCAGCAGCGGCATTAGATTCTCGTAGGAGCACCTGAACACTGTTGTGAACTGTGCATGTGAGGGATCTAGGTTGTGAGCTCCTTATATAATCTAATGCCAGTTGATCTGAGGTGGAACAGTTTCATCCTGAAGCCATTCCCCTCCTTTCATCCCTGGAAAAATTGTCTTCCATGAAATCATTCCCTGGTGTCAAAAAGGTTGGAAACTGCTCCCCTATGGGATGACATGACATTGGTTTCTGAAGGTTTCAACAGTTGCAGGTTAGCTTTGATCGTAGTTCCTTGGCTTGGAGTCCCCATTTCCTAAGAGTAGTGTTCACTCAGACCCACACTTGCTACTTCAAGTGCGGGGACCCTGAGGAAATCCAGAATCTTGAGCTAGACTGAATCAAGGCCTTAGTTCTAGGGAAATCCCCAGGTCGTCTGTAGCCAGTTTGTGAAGCTCTGCAGTACAGGGATCTTCTTGGGTTTCTAATTTCTAACAGATGAATCTATTTTTATTCATGTCCCTGAGGAGAAAGAAGCATTCAGCTCCCTTCTTCAAGCAGGTAGGTAGAGTTTTCAATTGCCTATTTCAGAGGCAGGCCTGGCTCTGTGATTGCAGCTTCTCATGCACAAGGAGCCTGTGTCCTGGCTGTGCCTCCACAGCTGGGTGTGGAAACCCTAGCCCCCAGGAGCTACCAGCGGTTTCTATATTGTCATGAGCTCCTGGGTTTTGCCAAACAAAAGAATCTGATTTTGTGTTTTTGCTTCATTTCTGGTACCTTCCTTTACATCAACATTTTCTAGGTATTTTTTAGAATTAGTTATTTTATTCTATAGCATTTACATGTCTTGGAAAGTGAGGGGGTGTCTTTTCTTGCGATATCAGACTGCTCTGCTAATGGGAAATCTAGATTGTAAAGGGCTTAGGCTCAGTAGAATGATGAGAGATAGGAAGTGTATGCAAAAGATATTAGAAAAAGACTATAGTCATTATTTAATTTTGATAAAATAATGGAGTAATACAGGCTTAATTATGGCTGTTAGTAAAATTAAAATGCATAGAAGTATTGTAAATTAACAGGAAGAAAAAGGATGGAGAGGAAATGGAAGAGAAAGTTGACTAAGCTGGCAAAATTAATAACAGGTAAAGAAAAGAAAATAACAATAAAATGTGTTAAATAGTACATAAATTTAAAAAATAGTAAATAAGATACATTAAATAACTGGCATGTTAATTATCTCAACAAATTTGAATATATTTCTATATCAAATAAATCAGAAGCATAGAAAACAAAGAAATTTAATATTTCATTGTTTTTAAGAAAGATATAAAAATAACATGGCAAAGAAAAGTCAAAATATTTAAAGACTGATAAATTTGTAACAGGCAAATGCAAAAGTAAAAAGGAAGCAAGAAAGGAAAGAAGGAAAGAATTCAGACAAAGCAGAATTCAAGGTTAAAATTATTAAAGAGGACTTTGAAAGTAGATTTCAGGCAGGCCTCAGGTTAGATTTGGCTAAGGGATGATGCCCCTGAGAAACTGATGTGCTCTCTGCTTACCACTCCCTACACACTGGGGAATGGGATAAGGCTGTTTTGTACCAATTTCTTGTACCTGGTCAGCAGTCAGGAAAGGTGCCAGATTTTCTAAGCCTGGGTGGCCTTGACAAGGGAGAAGTTCTTTCTCAAAATCACAGACAAATACTTACCCGATGCAGGTGATACTCATGACTGCTTTATGGCATAAAGATAGTAAAAAGTTTTTAAGAAATGATGAACATGGGATAAGATAACATTTTGGTTCTATGCAAATTGTTTTTTAAAAAAACAACAAAATTGGCCGGGCGCGGTGGCTCACGCCTGTAATCCCAGCACTTTGGGAGGCCGAGGCGGGCGGATCACGAGGTCAGGAGATCGAGACCATCCTGGCTAACACGGTGAAACCCCGTCTCTACTAAAAATACAAAAAATTAGCCGGGCGTGGTAGCGGGCGCCTGTAGTCCCAGCTACTCGGGAGGCTGAGGCAGGAGAATGGCGTGAACCCGGGAGGCGGAGCTTGCAGTGAGCCGAGATCGCGCCACTGCACTCCAGCCTGGGCGACAGAGCAAGACTCCGTCTCAAAAAAAAAAAAAAAAAAAAAAAAAAAAAAAATTAATGATAAAAGAAACTGAAAATGATGATGATAGGTTAATTTATCCAAGCTAATCTTGAAACACAAAATCAAAGCAAATCACACTAACATTGAACAAAATGATAGAGTTTTCAAAGGGCCACCTCTTCCAAAAAAGCATTGAACCACGGAGTTAAACAGGTGAATTCTAGAAGATCATTAACAAATAGAAAACTCTAATGTTATTTCAGGTTTCCCAGTACGTAGAGAATAAGTAAAAGACTGAAAATATTTGTTTTTTCTTTTTACACCTGTTTATGAGGTCAATCTTAAAACTGCAACAGGATAATAAAAGTTACAGGCCAATCCCACTTATGAAAGTTAACGCAGGAATGCAAATGAAATGTTAGCACATGAACATACGAGATTCATTGCAATGATTCAAAGGTGGATAAATACAATCACTATGTTTTGGTCAGTGATGGACCACATATATGATGGTGATCCCATAAGATTCTAATCGAGCTGAAAAATTCCTATTGCCTAGTATTTAGTATATTATACTTTTTATTGTCATTTTTGAGTATATGCTTCTACTTATTAAGAAAAGTTAACTATAAAATGGCCACAAGCAGATCCTTCAGGAAGTTTTTCAGAAGAAGGCCTTGTTATCATAGGAGATGACAGCTCCACGCATGTTATTGCCCCTGAAGACCTGGGACAAGATGTGGAGGTAGAAGACAGTGATATTGATGATCCTAACCCTGTGTAGGCCTAGGCTAATGTGTGTGTTCATGTCTTAGTTTTCTTAAACAACAGTTTAAAAAGTTAAAGAAAACCCCAAAATTTAAGAATAATAAAAAGCTTGTAGAATGAGGATATAAAGAAAATAGTTTCATACAGCTGTACAATGTCTTTATGTTTTTAAGCTAAGCATTATTACAAGAGTCAAAACATTTAAAAATTAAAAAGCTTTTAAAGATAAAAAATTACAGTAAACTAAAGTTAATTTATTATTGAAGAAAAGTAAGATTTTTACATAAATTTAGTGTGTCCTAGGTGTACAGTGTTTTATAAAGTCTACAGTACAACAGTAACGCCCTAAGCCTTCACATTCGCTCACCACTCACTTACTGAGGCACACAGAGAAACTTCCAGTTCTATAAGCTCCATTTATGGTCAGTGCCCTACACAGGTGTACCATTTTTTGTCTTTTCTATTATATTTTTACTATACCTTTTTCATGTTTAGATATGTTTAAAAACACAAATACTTGCCATCATGTTACAATTGCTTGCAGTATTCAGTACAGTAACATGATGTACAGCTTTGTAGACTAGGAGAAATAGCTACACCTTATCACCTAGGTGTGTACTAGGCCATATCATCTAGGTTTGTGTAAACACACTCTTGATGTTTGCATGATGACAAAGTCACTTAAGGATGAATTTGTCACAACGTATTGTCATCATTAAGTGATGCATGACTGTAAAATGAAATCCATTATTATGATTAAGCAGAAGAATAAATCAAAGAAGTTGGACTCTATGCTATTTTCATAAACACTGAAAAGATTTCAATTAATATGATATTTATTTATTTATTTTGAGATGGAGTCTCACTCTGTCACCCAGGCTGGAGTGCAGTGGTATGATCTTGGCTCACTGTAACCTCTGTCTCCCAGGTTCAAGTGATTGTCCTTCCTCAGCCTCCTGAGTAGCTGGGACTACAGGCATGCACTACCATGCCTGGCTAATTTTTGTGTTTTTAGTAGAGACAGAGTTTCACCATTATGGCCAGGCTGGTCTCGAATTCCTGACCTCAAGTGATCTGCCCGCCTCAGCCTCCCGAAGTGCTGGGATTATAGGCGTAAGCCCAGCCTGATATTTATTCTTTATAAAAACATTGAATAAAATATGAATGAGTAGACATTTAATGACTGTGTGTGTGTGTGTGTATCCAGCATCAAGCTCACCCTCAAAGCACTGGATCATTGCTATTCAAGTCAGGAACAAGATATTTTAGATAATGGTGAGACTGGTTATTTGGATAAAATTTCCAGCTGATATGATAATATTATAGATTAAACACTTAAAGATTAAATACTTAAAACACTACCTTAAAAACATTAAAAGTATTGCAAGAAATTGATGAATTTCCAGAAAAACATTCTGGAGGAAAGTGTGAACCCTGAAAGCCTGAATGCTGGAGAGGTAAGCAAATATCTAAGCACAAAAGTTGCTGTTACCTAAATGAATTTTCCAGCCGTATTAAAGGGGATAGGAGCCAGGGACCAGAGCCTGTCCAGTGGGGAGTCTTTCTGAAGACTGTCTTTACATTTTACACTGTGGTTAAAAAAGGACACACACTCAGGGTAAGAGAATGCCAAAATCTATGTGTCTTTTTTTTTCTCCTGTCAACTCTGGGTTGTGGGAAAGATCACCTTGGTCCTGATCAGAACAAAGGTTGTGGGTAGGAAAAAGTACAACAAAACATCACTGAGAATCTGTGGCTACAGATAGGTTCTTTTTTGTTTTGTTTTGTTTAATTTTATTTTATTTTTATTATTATACTTTAAGTTTTAGGGTACATGTGCACATTGTGCAGGTTAGTTACATATGTATACAAGTGCCATGCTGGTGTGCTGCACCCACTAACTCGTCATCTAGCATTAGGTATATCTCCCAATGCTATCCCTCCCCCCTCCCCCCACCCCACAACAGTCCCCAGAGTGTGATGTTCCCCTTCCTGTGTCCATGCGATCTCATTGTTCAATTCCCACCTATGAGTGAGAATATGCAGTGTTTGGTTTTTTGTTCTTGCGATAGTTTACTGAGAATGATGATTTCCAATTTCATCCATGTCCCTACAAAGGACATGAACTCATCATTTTTTATGGCTGCATAGTATTCCATGGTGTATATGTGCCACATTTTCCTAATCCAGTCTATCATTGTTGGACATTTGGGTTGGTTCTAAGTCTTTGCTATTGTGAATAATGCCGCAATAAACATACGTGTGCATGTGTCTTTATAGCAGCATGATTTATAGTCCTTTGGGTATATACCCAGTAATGGGATGGCTGGGTCAAATGGTATTTCTAGTTCTAGATCCCTGAGGAATCGCCACACTGACTTCCACAATGGTTGAACCAGTTTACGGTCCCACCAACAGTGTAAAAGTGTTCCTATTTCTCCACATCCTCTCCAGCACCTGTTGTTTCCTGACTTTTTAATGATTGCCATTCTAACTGGTGTGAGATGGTATCTCATTGTGGTTTTGATTTGCATTTCTCTGATGGCCAGTGATGGTGAACATTTTTTCATGTGTTTTTTGGCTGCATAAATGTCTTCTTTTGAGAAGTGTCTGTTCATGTCCTTCGCCCACTTTTTGATGGGGTTGTTTGTTTTTTTCTTGTAAATTTGTTTGAGTTCATTGTAGATTCTGGATATTAGCCCTTTGTCAGATGAGTAGGTTGCGAAAATTTTCTCCCATTTTGTAGGTTGCCTGTTCACTCTGATGGTAGTTTCTTTTGCTGTGCAGAAGCTCTTTAGTTTAATTAGATCCCATTTGTCAATTTTGGCTTTTGTTGCCATTGCTTTTGGTGTTTTAGACATGAAGTCCTTGCCCATGCCTATGTCCTTAATGGTAATGCCTAGGTTTTCTTCTAGGGTTTTTATGGTTTTAGGTCTAACGTTTAAGTCTTTAATCCATCTTGAATTGATTTTTGTATAAGGTGTAAGGAAGGGATCCAGTTTCAGCTTTCTACATATGGCTAGCCAGTTTTCCCAGCACCATTTATTAAATAGGGAATCCTTTCCCCATTGCTTGTTTTTCTCAGGGTTGTCAAAGATTAGATAGTTGTAGATATGCGGCGTTATTTCTGAGCATGATCAAGTGGGCTTCATCCCTGGGATGCAAGGCTGGTTCAATATATGCAAATCAATAAATGTAATCCAGCATATAAACAGAGCCAAAGACAAAAACCACATGATTATCTCAATAGATGCAGAAAAGGCCTTTGACAAAATTCAACAACCTTTCATGCTAAAAACTCTCAATAAATTAGGTATTGATGGGACATATTTCAAAATAATAAGAGCTATCTATGACAAACCCACAGCCAATATCATACTGAATGGGCAAAAACTGGAAGCATTCCCTTTGAAAACTGGCACAAGACACGGATGCCCTCTCTCACCACTCCTATTCAACATAGTGTTGGAAGTTCTGGCCAGGGCAATTAGGCAGGAGAAGGAAATAAAGGGTATTCAATTAGGAAAAGAGGAAGTCAAATTGTCCCTGTTTGCAGATGACATGATTGTATATCTAGAAAACCCCATCGTCTCAGCCCAAAATCTCCTTAAGCTGATAAGCAACTTCAGCAAAGTCTCAGGATACAAAATCAATGTGCAAAAATCACAAGCATTCCTATACACCAACAACACAATCAGAGAGCCAAATCATGAGTGAACTCCCATTCACAATTGCTTCAAGGAGAATAAAATACCTAGGAATCCAACTTACAAGGGATGTGAAGGACCTCTTCAAGGAGAACTACAAACCACTGCTCAAGGAAATAAAAGAGGATACAAACAAATGGAAGAACATTCCATGCTCATGGGTAGGAAGAATCAATATCGTGAAAATGGCCATACTGCCCAAGGTAATTTACAGATTCAATGCCATCCCCATCAAGCTACCAATGACTTTCTTCACAGAATTGGAAAAAACTACTTTAAAGTTCATATGGAACCAAAAAAGAGCCCGCATCGCCAAGTCAATCCTAAGTCAAAAGAACAAAGCTGGAGGCATCACACTACCTGACTTCAAACTATACTACAAGGCTACAGTAACCAAAACAGCATGGTACTGGTACCAAAACAGAGATATAGATCAATGGAACAGAGCAGAGCCCTCAGAAATACAGATAGGTTCTTTGCAAATTTGAAGGTTTGCTACATAAGCCATGGTGGTCTAGGCAACCTCAAGCCATGAACCTGGCTTCAGTTTCCTGAAAGAAACAAATGTCTGTGCTCCTTTTTGGGCAGGGTGGGGGAATAAGCATTCTAAAATAATTTTGAAGTGCATAAATCTGCTCATAAAGTTAACCAGACATGTTAGGGAAACACATTCCATGAACAAGAACCAGTGAAAACATAAACAGACTGATAGGCCATCTCAGACTCCAGATATTAGAATTATCTAATCTAGATTATAAAAATATTGGTTTATATGTTTAAAGAAATGATCTAAAAATGTGAAAGTATCTATACAGAACAGAACAGGAATCTATAAAACGGGACAGAGATTTTTTGATAAAAATTTAAAACTTCTGGAAATGAAGATGATCATATCTGAAACTTAAAATTCAATGGATATGATATGCAGCTAGCTGCCTAGCCCAACAGAAGAGAGAATAAATAAAATAGAAATTAGAACATAAGACATACAGTAAAGAGAAATTTAACAATATATTTGTAATTGGTTTGTCATACATGTGGGTTCCACACACATGGTTTCAGCAACCGCAGATGAAATATTTTGAAAAAAGAATTGTACTGTTGCATCTGTAGTGAACATGTACAGATTTTTCTTTTCTTCTTCTTGTTCCCTAAAAAATATGGTATAAAAACTATTTATATAGCATTTACACTGTATTAGGTATTATAAATATTCTAGAGATGAGTTAAAATATATGGGAAGCTATGCATAAGTTATATGCAAATAGTATGTCATTTTATATAAAGAAAATGAGCATCCTCAGATTTTCGTATTCTTGAGGCAGCGGTTCTGGAACCAATTCCTTCAGGATACCAAGAAATGACTAAATATAATAGAGATACAAAACTTTAAAAATAGAAGGACTAACTTACATCTATTCAAAATCACAGAAATAGGAAAGATATTATAGATTAATTGGAAAATACTTCTAAGTAATAGGTGATGAAAATACTACATATCAAAATTGGTGGGATGTAGCTGAAATATTTTCTAAGGAAAACATACATTCAACTATGTATAGTAAAAGGGAAAACTGACAGAAATTTAATAATTGAATATCTATTTTAGGAAATTAGAGAATAAACAGCAGAATAAAGCCCCGAGAGTGGAAAAAAGAATATAATAAAGATAAGATAAATTTCTTAAAGAAAAAAGAAAAATACAGTAAAAGAAACACAATGTGAAAATGATTCAAATGTTGAAAAAATCTGGTAAGATAGATTAATAAAAAAGAAACAAGACATAAATAACCAGTGTCAAGAAAAAGTGTTATCACTACAGAAACTAGAGACAGTAAAAAATTAAAAGAAGATTTTAGAAACAACTTTATCACATATATATTTTGAAAATCTAGATAAACTGGGCAAATTCCCAAAATGTTTCTAAGAAAAAAAATTTTTTTTGAGCCTGGGTCTTGCTCTGTCACCCACACTGGAGTGCAGTGGCGCGATCACAGCTTACTGCAGCCTCAAACTACTGAACTCAAGCTATTCTCCCACCTCAGCCTCCTGAGTAGGTGGGACTAAAAGCATGCACCACCACACATGGGTCTTGCTATGCTGCCCAGGCCGGTCAGAAACTGCTGGCCTTAAGTGATCCTCCCTGCTTGGTCTCCCACGGCACTAGGATTACAGGCCTGAGCCACCATGTCTGGCCTATTTTTAAAAAACTGAATAAAACTGTCACCATTAAAGAAATTGAGAAAATAATTTAAAACCTTTCCATAATCCACAACGAAAATCCTAGGCTCACATGGTTTCACTAGAGAGTTAAAATAGATATTAAATGAAACAAAAATTCTCAGCTATACAAACTCTTCCAACAAACAACAACAAAAATAAGTTATATTCTCCTACTAAGAGTATGGAGGATAGCATAATTGGGTTACCAAATCATAAGACAAATTGTGAAAAAAAATTACATGACAACTTTATTTACTGACATGGATATAAAAATCCTAAATAAAATATTAGCAAATTGAATCCAGTGATTATATAACTTTTTATCTTTTCAAGTAAAATTTATGGGACACCATAATTTGAACTGAGCTCGCGCAGTAGGCCCCAATAGGCCAAAACAAAATGGAGTGACTCATGCTAAAGTTTCATGTCTCCGAACTGAAGCTAAGTTGTTTATCCAGCCTTCTAAGAAATCAGGATAGACCTGATTGCCAAATTTCCAAATCAGCCGGTTTTAGCTGGCATGATGAGGAAGTTCACTCTGTTTTAACCCTTACAAGGAAATAAACTTTAAGTACTTAGATGTTAACCAATTCACTTTTTGTATTCTGCTGTTTCCTCATTTCTGCTCAAGCTACCTTATAAAAACCTACTGCTCTGTCATGCCCATCAGAATACCTTATCTAAATTTTTAGATGAGATGCTGCCCTGATTCATGCTCCTGGAATAGAAGCCAATTAGATCTTTAAACCAAATTGTTGAAATTTTATTGCTTTACAGTCTTTATCTCCATATTTGTCCCTATTTATCATCACTTAGTTGGATTTATTCCAAGACAGCAAAGTTAATTTAACATTAGAAACTTAGTTATTGTAGTTCACCCCATTAACAGATTGCAAGAAAAAAAAAATAATATGACCACATTAGTCTATGCTGTACAGCATTTGATAAAACTCAACATTCATTGTTAAAAGTCTTAGGGAACTGATAATAAAAGGGAAATAAAGCCTTAACCTGATAAAGGTTATATCTGTAAGGTTAGAATAATGATTAAAGTTAATAGTGCAGTGTTTAAAGCTTTTCTTCAGAGAAAAAGATATCCACTATTAAAACAAAAACACACAAGAAAACTTCTATTGAGCATTGAATATAACTAGTCTAGTAAGACATAAAAAAGAAATAAAGGATTTGCAGAGTGGAAAAAAAGGAAAAAATGAAAATATACTGAGCAAAATGCTATAATTGTGTAAGTAAAAAAAATAAAATGTATTGATAAATTATTAGAATGTCTAAAAACGCGTAAGTCAATTATATTATGTATATTATTAAAAACTAGACAATACAATTTCAAAAGATACAATTTACAATAGTTTAAAAAATTACTGATAACAAATATAGCAAAAATAAGCACTGATGTTTTAGGATAAATTTATAAGTTTTATTGAGAGAAATAACAGCTAAGTAAATACATCAGTTTTATAAAGATGTTCCCATAATTAAAGTATATAGTCACTATAATCTCAATTGAAATCTTCATAGTTTTATTTTTGTAAATTTACAAACTAATTTCATGATTTATTGGATATACAAAATAGCAATAATATTGCAGATCTCTAAAAGAAGAGTAGGGTGTGAGGTTTCCTTTATCTAATATTAATTAAGAATTATTATAATGATATAAAATTAAGAATGTGGTATTAGCATATGGATAGATAAATAAATCTTTGCAGCAGAATAGGGAGCCCCAAAATATAAAAACATTATGGACACTTGATTATAACAACCTGATATTACAGAGCAGTGGAGCAAGAAAAATGTTTTAATAAGTGATATCAGGAAAATTTTGTATCTTCAGGGGAAAATGTTAACTGGGCATCTGCCTCACACCATTCATAAAGGGATCAATTTCAAGTGGATGTGAAAAGCTAATCTATACCTGTTAGAAGATAATACAAGACACGATCTTCATTATTTGAAGATTACAGCAGGATTTCTCAAACAGGACACCAAAAAAATTAATAACAAAAGGAAATATTAATAAATTGCACTATATGAAAATTAACTACTCTCTTGGTTCACAGTTATCATTAAGAGAAATAAAGTTAAGACATAAAAGAAATATTTGCAATTTCTATAGACAATAAACAAAAGAATACATATTTTATACAAATTGTAGCACATTATACACACTTTTCAACATCTTTCTTTTCATTAAAACAATATATCTTGGAGATGTTTTTATGTTTAAATGCACAGTTATGAACCTGCCTCTAAAATTTGTGGTGGTGTTTGTTGTGTGTCTTGCTAGCTCTGTTGTTTTTCTGATAAGTGTTATACCTCTTTTTGGGTGCCTTATGTTTGGCTAGAATTCACTGTGCTCTAGAATTTCTCATACACCTACACATAATCCATATAATTAATATATAAAAACACAACTAAAAACATATTTTTCACATCTAACTATGTCTTTATTCTCAGTTTAATAGTCATTTAAAAATGTATTGAGATAAAAAATAGCTAATATGATAGTGCTTATAATACGGCTCTTGATATTTTAAGTGCTTTACATATATTTATTTCAGTACTAATAACAACATTCTAATGTTCACACTATTATTAAATCCATTTTACAAAGATATGAAGATAAACGGATGCTGATCAATGTCCCATAGCTAGTAAGTATCAGAACAGAGATTTGAATCCAGAGCCAGAGATTTGAACTCTGGCTTCGGAGATTATGCCCTTTGCCATTATATAACACAATTTAAGTATGCTAGGAATTCACATGGCAAAAGGAGGCATACAGGGACAATTAGCTTCCTTCTAGTTTCTCTCCTCAGAACAACCACTGATTCCAAATTCCAGTGTGTTTTTTGGTCTATTTCAGTTTGGGCTGCTATAAAAAAATACCACAGACCAGGTGATATGTTGAAAACAGACATTTATTTCTCACAGTTGGAGGCTGAGAAGTCCAAGATCAAGGTGCCAGCAGGTCCAGTGTCTGGTGAGGGCCTTCTACTTGGTTTTATCCCAAGGAAGAGAAATTTTATATCTCTTCTTTATTATTATTATTGTTATACTTTAAGTTTTAGGGTACATGTGCACAACGTGCAGGTTTGTCACATATGTATACCTGTGCCATGTTGGTGTGCTATTAATCCCATCATAAGGGCCTCACCCTCTTGACCTAATCTAACCCTAATTACTTCCCAAAGGTCCTACCTCCCAATATGATTATATTGGGGATGAGAGGATCAACACATGAATTAGAAGGAGACACAAACATTCAATCCATAGTACCTTCCAAAAGTATTCTGTGCTTCAGCAGCTAAATGTGTATTCATCCATCTATCTACCTCTATCCATCCATCTATTTATCTATATTTTTATATTAAGCAAGAAACACAGAAAGCATAAAAGAGAAGATACATTTGAATATGTAAACAATTTTTAAAAATTGTCTGGATGAAGATGTAATTTTAAAATGCCAAAAGCTAACCAATAAATATACTGAGGAAAACTGAAATGTATATGACAGACACATTGTAAATATCTTCATTATACAAATAATTAGTGCAAAGTAATAATTGGAGGGGAAAAAAACCCAAAATAATGGACAAAATATATGACAAAACAATTTAGAAAAAGGAATCCAAAAGAGATGTATGTATAAAAATGTTTTTTCAGTTTTCTTTGAAGGTGATTTTTGCAGTATTATTTGAAGTGGCTAAAACACTGGAAGCATCTTGAACATTCATCATTGGGGAATGGTTGCTGTTAAATATAAAAGTGTTTCTAAAAAAAAGAAAGAAAAGAATGAGTTAAAGCTAGCTGTTTTGAACTGGAAGAACGTTCATATTATACTATTAAAAGACAAATGAAATTTGAATAATTTGCATTAGATTATTCCAGTTGTGTTTATAAAAACCCAAATGTGTAAACAAAGACTGCTGTATGTGCATATACATTGGTAAGAGTTTATATGACTGTAGAAGGTTACATACTGGGCTGCTGTCAGAAATTACTTGTCACAGGGGCAGGAGAAGGAGGTCAGTAATTGGAAGGGAGAGGTGGATGAGAATAATTTTATTCCTTAATGTTGATTTTATCTAATTTATTACAATGATCATATATTTCTATTCTAAATATACATTTATTAAAGAAAGATTTTATCTAACTTATTACAATGATCATATATTTCTATTTTAAATATACATTTATTAAAGAAAATAAAAGTGAATGGAGAGCCTTACTCTAGAGGTATTTGATCAGTTATCTGCAAATAAACTGAGTTCACAGTTAAGACAAATTGTAGGGCTTCTTTGAGTAAAATATGCAGCTATAAACAGTGATTTATCCACAGAGCTGAACTAGCGAAAGCCAAGTGAAAACCCACAACATGAAATATGTTACAAAATATTAATGAATGATGAAAACATGGCATTTTCAATTTGTACTTATTGTGATCACTCAGGTAAGTAAACTAGATTAAATATTTTTCTGCTTACTAGTATTTCTATAAACTCGTGAAATTATTGGGATCTAGTTTTCTTCATTCAGTTTCTATGTTAAAAATACACTTATTTTTTCCAGGCATCAGATTTTGGTGGACCATTTAATTAAACCAGCTATGAAACAAGAGTGGCCCTGGACAGTTTTGGCAACCCAAACAAACTGAAAGTCAGATAGAGACTGCAGCATTGCTTCTCTCTCTTCTCCAGTTAGCTTATTAGGTCCCCCAAAATCTATATGGAAATTAAGAAATTAAGTCAGGTGCAAATAAGAAACCCATTAACTCACGAAAACAACAAGAAACCATACAAATAAATTACAGGAAGATTTCATATTTTAAATGAATACAAATTAACAATGAGACAACTGAAATCTGTAATCCATTGAAACCATCATAACAATGAAATGGATGCAAAAATAAATTAGTATACTTATTACTATGTATTTGTTATTACTGTTCTTTCTTTCAGCCTATTTTCTTTTCCAAAAGTAGCCAATCAAAGCTATATAACCTCTGATATATATTAAACACCTGTTGTTGAAGGTTCTAGCCAGGGCAATTACAGAAGCAAAGAAATAAAAAACATCTAGATTGGAAAGGAAGAAATAATTCTATCTCTATTTGTAGATGACATGATCTTATGTATAGAAAATCCAAAGGAATCTATTAAAACTATTAGAACTAATAAAGGAGTTCATTCAGGTTTAGGATGCAAGATGAACATACAAAAATCAATTGAACTTCTGTATACTATCAGTGAAAACTCCAAAAATGAAATTGAGCAAACAATTCCACTTACAATAGCATTAAAAGAATAAAATACTTGGGTATAAATTTAACAAAAAAGGGCAAGAGTTGTACACTAAAAACTGTAAAACATTGTTGAAATAATTAAAGATCTAAATAAACTGGTATTTCATTCAGGAATTGGAAGATTTAGTATTGTTAAGATGGGAGTATCTCCAAATTAATCTACAGATAAATGCAAATTCTAAAAATATCCCAGCTGGTTTTCTTGCAGAAATTGACAAGCTGATCCTAAAATTCACATAGAAATTCAAAGAAGCCAGAATAGTTCAAACAATTTTAAAACAGGAAAACAAAGTTAGAGGACTTACAGTTCCAATTTCAAAACTTACTACAAAGCTACAGTAATCAAGACAGTGTGGTACTGGCATAAAAATGTACATATAGATTTATATAGTAGAATTGAAAGTCTAGAAATAAATCCATAAGTTAATGGTCAATTGATTTTTTACAAGGGTGCCAAGACAATTCAAGGAATCAATAGTAATAAAATAGAAAAAATTTTTTTCAACAAATAGGCAGGAAGAATTGGATATCCACATGCAAAATTATGAAACTGGATGCCTGTCTCAAATCTTAAACACAAATTAACTCAAAATATATTGCAGACCTAAATGTAAAGGCTAGAACTATAAAATTCTTAGAAGAAAACCCAAGAGTAAATCTTCTTGATCTTGAATTAGGTAATGGTTTCTTAGATTCAACTCCAAAAGCACAAGAAACAAAAGAAAAAATAATTTGAACTACATCAAAATTAACGAATGTTTTTGCTGCGAATATTATGAAGAAAGTAAAAGAGCAATCCATGAAATAGGAGATTATATTTACAAACAATATATCTGATAAGGGACTTTATCCAAAATATATAAAAAACTCTTACAACAAAATTTTTTAAAATGACAAATAACTCAATTAACAATTGACTGAAGAATCTGAATAGACATTTCTCCAAAGAAGATATACGAATTGCCAATAAACAAATAAAAAGGTGCCAAACATCACTAGGAAAATACAAATCAAAATCCTGATGACACTATTTTACACCTACTAGGTTGGCTATGATAAAAAAGCCAGGTAATGACAAGTGTTGCAGAGGATGTGTAAAAATCAGAATGGTCATATTTTTTTTGGTAGGAATTTAAAATGTTGTAGCTGATTGGAAAACAGTCTGGAAGTTCCTCAAAGCCTTAAATATAAAGCTACTACATGGCCCAGCACCTCTGCACCTACGTATATACTTAAGACATATAAAAGCATATGTCCGCACAAAAACTTGTACATCAATATTCATAGCAACATTATTCAATAATAACCAAAATGCTGAAATAACCCAAATGCCCATTAACTGATGAATGGATAAGCACAAGTGGTATATCCATGCAATGGAATATTATTGAGCCATAAAAAGGAATCAAGAACTCATACAAGCTATACCTTGGAACCTTGAAAGCATTATGTTAAGTGAAAGCATCCAGTCTTAAAATGCCATATATCGTATGCGTCTGTCTATATGAAATGTCCAGAAGAGACAAATGAATAAAGACATAAAATTGATTAGTGGTTGCCTAGGGATGGATGGTAGGGTTTTGTTGGGAGGTAAAGAAGAGTGATTACATTTTTTTTTCTTTACAGTGGACAAAAATGTTCTAAAATTAGATTGTGGTGGTGGTTACCCAACTCTATGAATATGTGAAAAGAATTCACTTATACATTCTAAGTAGGTGATATGAATGGAATGTGAATTATATGTCAATAAGATTATTAAAATATAATCTTTAAAACACCCAAAATTACTTATTGTTGCAGGTTTTAAGTCAAGCACTTGATGTACTAGTCTGTGGATAATTGCCCCTGAAAGGAATGGCAATTCCACACCTTTTGAGAGCCCATTGGAAACAGCAGATGATGGTCCTTTACCTTCGAACATTGTTTGATATTTCCAAAATATGCTTTCTTATATAGACCATCTCAGTTGATCTTTCTAACAATCTTGTAATATAAACACATCAGCCATTAAAATACACAATGGCAGATAAAGAAACAGAGGTTCGAAGAGATTAACTGGTTTTGCCAGACTCATATCCCTGGCAAGCGGAAAAATCATTTTTTTGTCTGCCTATAGGATACATACTTTAGTTTTAATTAATGTTTTAAATTGACCAACAAAAATTGTGTATATTTGTTGCATACAACGTATATATGTTTTTCATTTAACTTTTAAGTTCAGGGGTACACGTGCAGGTTTGTTACATAGGTAAACTTGTGTCATGGGGGTTTATTGAACAGATTATTTTGTCACCCAGGTATTAAGCCTAGAACCTGTTATTTATTTTTCCTGATCCTCTTCCTCCTCCAACCTTCCACCCTCTGCTAGGCCCCAGTGTGTGTTGTTCCCCTCTATGTGTCCATGTGTTCTTATCAGATAGCTTCCACTTTTAAGTGAGAACATGCAGTGTTAAGTTTTGCATTCCTGTGTTAATTTGCTGAGGATAATGGCCTCCAGCTCCATCCATTTTCCTGCCGAGGGTATGATCACATTCTTTTTTATGGCTATTTAGTATTCCATGGTGTATATGTACCACATTTTTTTTAATCCAAGCTCTCATTAATGAGCATTTAGGTTGATTCCATGTCTTTGCTATTGTGAATAGTGCTGGAATGGACATACACATGCATGTGTCTTAATGGTAGAATGACTTGTATTCCTTTGGGTATGTGTCTAGATATGGGATTGCTGAGTCAAATGATATTTCCATCTTTATGTCTTTGAGAAATCACCGAGCTGTCTTCCACAATGATTCAACTAATTTACACCTATCAACAGTGTATAATGTTCCTTTTTCTCCACAACTTTGCCAGCATCTGTTATTTTTTGACCTTTTAATTATAGCCATTCTGACTGGTGTGAGATGATATCCCATTGTGGTTTTGATGTGCATTTCTCCAATGATCAGTGATGTTGCACTTTTCTTTCATATGACTGTTGGCTGCACGTATGTCTTCTTTTGAGAAGTGTCTGTTCATGTCCTTTGCCCACTTTTTAATGGGGTTTGTTTTTTTTCCTGTAAAATTGTTTAAGTTCCTTATAAATGCTAGATATTAGACTTTTGTCAGATGAATGGTTTGCAAATATTTTGCCCCATTCTGTAGGTTGGTTGTTTACTCTCTTGATACTTCTTCTGCTGTGCAGAAACTCTTTAGTTTAATTAGATCCTATTTCTCAATTTTTGCTTTTGTTGTAATTGCTGGGGATGAAGGCTACTTGATCATGACAGATAAGCTTTTTGCTGTGCTGCTGAATTCAGTTTGCTAGTATTTTGTTGAGGGTTTTTCAAATCAATGTTCATTGAGGATATTGACCTGAAGTTTTCCTTTTTTGTTGTATCTCTGCAAGGTTTTGGTATCAAAATGATGCTGGATTCATAGAATGAGTTAGGGAGGAGTCCCTCCTTTTCAATTTTTTGGAATAGTTTCAGTAGGTATGGTACCAGCTCTTCTAAACATAATGTTTTTGAGATACGTATACTTTGTGAAATGGCTAAATGTGGCTAATCAACACATGAATTACCTTATATGTTTTTGGTGGTGTTAATACTTGAAATCTACCCTCTTAGCAACTTTCAAGAATACAATACATTTTCATTAATTATACGTTGTACAATAGATCTCTTCAACTTATTCCTCCTAAGTGAAATTCTGTTTCCTTTGACCAACATCTCCTCAAAGGTCACCCCTCTCCTTAGTCACTGGTAATCACCATTCTACTCTCTGCTTTTATGAATTCTACTTTATTAGATGCTACATATATGTGAGATCATGTAGTAGTTGTTTTTATGTGCCTGCTTTATTTCACAACATAGTTTCCTCCAGGTTTATCCATGTTATTGCAAATAAAATAATTTCTTTTTTTTAAGGCTGAATAGTATTCCACTGTATGTATATACCACTTTTAAAAATGCATTCATCCATTGATGGACACTTAGTCTGAGTCTATATCTTGGCTATTGTGAATAATGCTGTAGTAAACATGACAGTGTATCTCTTTGACATGCTAATTTCACTTAAATAAAAAAAATCTTAATTCAGTGTTCTTCCACCACTCCTGGCTGACTTGGATTTTTTTCCAAAATGATTGCCAGCTGCATCCACCATGGTGAAAACACTGGAATTGAGCATATCTGACATATTTTTCTGTATTTTTTTCCTCCTGTTGAGAGGAATGTCCCTCTTTTCTACACTTGAACAATTTTGCACCTTGGATATGAAACTATGATTAGTCACCATGAATTTTACTCATGCAAGGAAAATTAATTACCAGAATAAGGAGAGTACAGAATGTAGGATTCCAGTGGAAAATGAAATCTAGAAGGGAAACAGGACAAGAAAAAGGCAAAAGGAAGTTTTAGAAACCTAAGCATCAGGTACAAGTGAAAAAGAATCTTTCATATAAACTCATGAATCCCCAGCACATGGTACCATATCCTGGGAGGCTAGAAACCTGTCTTTGTGCTCAATAACATGGAGCATTCTGGCAGAGATGGCTAAGACCATCTGACTGACTTGGAATGTGATAGGGCAGAAGGGTTAGCAGTTCCAAACATTTGCTTCTCTCAAGGGCTCCAATTTTTTACTCTATGAAAACTTGGCAAGGAGCCCAATTCTGGATTTTCTTTTCTTTTTTTTTTTTTTTGCTCCCCTTCTCCCTTGCCAACTCACATTGTGTGGCAACTGGGAACATGCCTGATCACAAAAAGAAAATTCTGATTGAGGCCAAGCAGTGTACTAAGCCCTAGTTCAACTTTGAGCTTTGCCTCTGACCCAGATACATTCAACCTAGGGACTTAAAAACCACATGTGGCAGTTATATGTGGAAATGGGATGAAACTGACTTTCTGCCTAACATGCAGAAAGAGATGAAGGTGCCGACAAAGAAGAGTATATCTCTTAACTTTCATATTATTCAAGTAGAGCTGAACTCTGTTAATATTGGTCACACAGAGTTAAGTAATGGCCACATCTCAGCATTTCAAAAATCTCTTACATGTAGCTTAGAGTGCCACAAACATCCCTTGAGTTGTTGTAATACCCAAATCTGTTGAACAGGGAGGCACATCATAAGAGCAATCTGTTGCTCTTTTTAGAAAATATTTAAGAATTTCTATTTTCACTTGATATTAACAAGTCTCTTTGCATTCAGAATTTATTCTGAAATTACCAAGTTGTCATATATGTGTTATCATAGCTCATGTCATTTGACTGGAGATAAAGATTTAAAAACATACCATGGAGATATTATTTTATTCCAACTCTGTCTGCTGAACGCTGTTCTTACAGAAAAAGAGCACAGGTAGCAAATCTTCATCTCCCCCAAATGTACTTCAATACGTTTTAAGTGTTAAAACCTAATTTAAAATAATGTCAGCATCTTTGGGCTGTAGAATATGAAGCTCAGCATCTTTAAATTATTTAAGAGGTCCACAGAGAACCAGTTATGCTTATAATGTCAGATTTACTCAAAGAAAGGGGAGAGAAAAGCAAAGTGTTGAATAAGGGTTTCCTATGCAGTTTCATTGAGTTATTTCTGCATTCTGTAACTACAACAATAGTCCTACCAAATTTTAAAACAAAACCAGATATGCATGTACCTAAGGTTACAAAATCTATTTTTTGTGTTAGTTTTGTGTTTTTAAAGCAAATATTTGCTTGTGTTCTAGCACAGCTACTTCTTTTTTTTTTTTTGCTTTTATTTACTAATAATAAGATATATCCAAAAAATGCTAAGAAGGGCAGTGTCCCTGCCACCTTTAAAACTTGTCATTATTTCCTTTAAGTAAGAGATAGGCAATTTCTAAATATATATTGTGTATCACTGTCTTGGTTTCCTCTTTTCCAGTGGTCTGGGATACAAAATAAGAAACTTTCTCTTGCTCAAGGCAAAGCATACTATATAAATAATTTTAGGAGCATATTAATATACAAAGTTGTATTTATTATAACAAATAAAAATCAATAAAACTTATAGTATAATGCTCAGAAGACTTTTTGATGGTCTGGAGTTGTAGGAAATGACAATGAGATTTTTTGAAACTAGGAGCTCTGTCCAAAATGAACATGATAGCATGGTGAGCGTTAATTGTAAATGTATTTATTTCTAGAGTTTCACATAAAACTTTTATGGTATTTTAGAGTTCATTATCAGGAATTGAGTACTTGTGAGCATCACATATCTATCATCTCCTAATAGTTATTCAATCTCTCTTGAGAAATACAGTTCATTAGAACTAAGTAATAATCCTTTAATAACCATCTCCATATTAAGGCCACAGGTATTGCAGACAAAACAAATATATCATTAGGGATAGTGAGAGAGATCTGCCAAACTCAGAGCACTATTAGGCCAACCCAAAGGAAACAACTATTGTATCAAAAAACAACTATTGTATCAAAAAATCAGAAGTGGAGAAATGACAACAGATGACTAAGAAACAAAAAGGACCATAAGGGACTATTATGAACAATTTAATGCCAACCAATCTGACAACCTAAAGAATGCATAAATTTTTAGAAAAATACAACCTACAAGGTGGAATCAGGAAGAAATAGAAAACCTAAACAGACCAATAACAAAGAAATTAAAGTAGTAATTAAAAACCTCCCAGCAGAGAAAAGCCTAGGACCTGATGCCTTTATAGTTGAATTCTACCAAACTTTCAAAGAATTAATGTCAACACTTCTTAAAGTCTTCCAAAAAATAGAGTGGAGAGAATATTTCCTAATACATTTTACAAGGCCAATATCACCTTGACACTGAAGCCAGACAAAGACACTCCAAGAAAAGAAAACTACAGGTCAATATCTCTGATGAATATTAATGCAAAAATCTTCAATAAAATATTGGAAAATGGAATTCAACAACATATCAAGAACACTATGTATCATCAAGTGTGATTTATCCTTGCCATGCAAGGTTGGTTTAATATATGCAAATCAGTCAGTGTGATATATCACATTAGCAGACTGAAAAAGAAATGATGATATCAATTGAAAAAGAAAAAGCATTCGATAAATTTTAATATTCTTTCTTGATAAAAACTCTTAACAGTTTAGGTATAGAAGGAATGTTCTTCAGCATAATAAAGTCCATTTATGAAAAACCCACAGCTAATGTCTTAAACAATGGGGAGAATCTGGAAGCTTTTCCTCTAAGATACAAAACAAGGATAACCACTTTTGCCACTTGTATTCTACATAGTACTGAACTTATTATTTAGGACTAGTATTAGCAAGAGCAATCAGATTTAAAAAAAAGCAAAAGTTATCAAACTCAGAAAGGAAGAAATAAAGTTATCTCTATTTGCAGATGGCATGATCCTATATGTAAAAAACTCCAAGACTCCACCTAAAGATGGTTAGATCTAATAAATGAATTAAGTTACAGAATATAAAATCAACATACAAAAGTCCATAGGATTTCTATAGGCAAATAATGACCTAGTTGAAAATGAAACAAAAAAATCTTATTTACTATAGCATAAAAATATACTTAGGAGATGAAGGACATGTACACTGAAAACTATAGAATGTTGATTTAAAAAGTGGACACACATAAATGGAGAAGTATTTTGTGCTCATGGATTAGAAGAATCAATATTGTTAAAATATCCATAGTACCTAAAGCAATGTGTAGATTCAATGTAATCACTATCAAAACTCTAGTGGCATTCTTCACAGATATAGAAAAAGCAATTCTAAAATTTATATGGAATCACAAAAGACTCCAAATAGCCAAAGCAATTCTGAGGGAAAAAAAGCTGGAAGCATCATACTTCCTCATTTAAAATTATATTACAAAGCTATAGTAATCAAAACAGTATGGTACTGGCATAAAAGCATAGAGCTAGACCAGCGGAACAGAATATAGAGCTCGGAAATGACTCCAAACATGTATGATCAACTAATTTTTGACAAGAGCACCAAGAAGACACAATGGGGAAAGTACAGTCTCTTCAAAAAATGATGCTGGAAAAACTATTTCCACATGAAAAAAATGAAATTGGACCCTTATCTTATGCTATACATGAAGATAAAATCAAAATGAATAAAATACCTAAATGTAAGACCTGAAACTGTAAAACTCCTAGAAGAAAACACAGGGGAAAAGCTTCTGGACACTGGCATTGGCAATGATATTTTTTGGTTATCACACCAAAATTCAGGCTACTCAAAAGTAAAAAGAAATGGGACTTCATCAAGCTTAAAAGTTTATACACAGCAAAGGAAACAATCCACAAAATAGAAAGGCAGCCTATAGATTGAGAAGAAATATTTGCAAACCATGTATCAGATAAAAGTTAATATCCAACATTTATAAAGAACTCATACAACTCAATATCAAGAAAACATATAACCTTATTAAAATATGAGCAAATAACTTGAATAAATATTTCTCCAAAGATGACATTAAAATGGCCAACAGGTACATTAAAAGGTGCTCAATATCACTAATCATCAGGAAAATGGAAATCAAAATCAAAAACACTGAGATACCACCTCACATCTGCTAAGATGGCTAATATAAAACAGACAAGAGATAACAAGTGTTGGCAAAGCTGTGAAGGAAGGGAAACCCTTACACACTGTTAGTGGGAATGTAGATTGTTACAACCATTGTGGAAGACAGTATGGGAGTTTCTAAAGAAACTCAAAATAGAACTACTATCTGACCTAGAAATTCTTCTGGGTATATACCCAAAGGAAATAAAATCACCACCTTGTAAAGATATCTGCACTTCCATGTTCATTGCAGCATTATTCACGATAGCTAAGATATAGAAAAAACCTTGGTGCCTGTCAGTGGATGAAAGGATAAAGAAACTTTGGCATATATACAATGGACTTATTATTCAGCCTTTAAAAATAAAAAAATTTGGCCGGGTGCACGCCTGTAATCCCAGCACTTTGGGAGGCAGAGGTGGGTGGATAATTTGCACTCAGGAGTTGGAGACTAGCCTGGCCAACATGGTGAAACCCCGCCTCTACTAAAAATACAAAAATTAGCTGGGCGTGGTGGCAGGCGCCTGTAGTCCCAGCCACTGGGAAGTGTGAGGCAAGAGAATCACTAGAACCGGGGAGGTGGAGGTTGCAGTGAGCCAAGGTCACGCCACTGCACTCCAGCCTGGGTGACAGAGTGAGACTCTGTCTCAAAATAAAATAAAATTAAATTAAAAATTAAAAATTTGCCACAACAGGGATAGACCTGGAAGACATTGTACTAAGTGAAATTAGCCAGACACAGAAAGAAAAATATTACATGATCTCATTTATATTAAAAAGTCAAATACCTGGAGATAGAGAATAAAACAGGTCAGATCTGTAGACCTGGGGATCTGTAGATCTAATTTAGCACACGAGGACTATAGTTAATAATAGTGTATTTTATTCAGGACTTTTGCTAAATGAGTAGATTATAGCTACTCTTATCACAGTGGTGGGGTGGGAATAAATAACTATGTGAGATGATGGCTAGGTTAATTTGTTCCACTATAGTAGCCATTTAACTATATGTGTATCATATAACATCATGTTGGATAGCTTAAATATACATAATAAAATTTATTTAACAAAACCCCGTTTGTAGTAAATTTGATAAGGACCTACATTTACAATTACTTTAGGATTTAAGAAAGAGCAAACAGACCTCTGATTACACAGAAAGGGGTTTACTTCTTTTCTATGCATTTCTGAGTTCTTTAAATGGACTTCCACAGTTACTTGCTACCAGACTGATGGTTTTGTATAGTTCAACTATAAAGTAACTTGCATGTGAGTGTCCTTTATTATTCTAAGGATGTAAGCAATATGGGTTGTTTGAGGCAGATCTCTTTGTATAATAGACAGGCTCCCTTATCCTCCAAGGAACACTGGCTGCAATATATTGAGTTTCAGGGGACAACCACAATTCCTACAGATAAAAAATAATTTCTATCTCTAGGAAAATTTCAAACATTATTTCTGAATTAACTATGCTCTTGCACTCTGCTTTCATTTATAGTTTATTGGGAAATAAGGACTTGTCTATGTTATTGAGTCAAAATTTATCCCATAAATTCAATTTTCAATCCTCTTTGCTCACCTTCTCTCCTTGTCATCCTTGCTCTCTATTGATAGAAGGGTCCGGTCCTCATCCCTGCCTCATTCCTCAAGTGGCCCCTCATCCACTGTTGCCAGGACCCAGGCTCCATATTTCTTCTCCCTTACTTCACTTATTTGACCAAGATTTTCTTGGCCTCAATCTTTCCTAATTTTCATTTAAAATTAATATTCCGCCTACTGCAAAATTCTTTTGTAAAATGCTCATAACACTAGTTAGCTAAATGAAAATTTAAAAATTAAAAATGATGTAAAAGATCTAAGGGGAAACATATACAGAGAGAGAAAAAGGAATTATGAGATATTTCTGTAGTTGAGCCTGAAATTTAATCTGACCTCTGGAAGTCAAAGTAAAGAGGGAAAGATGATAGATTACCTAGCCAACAATGTCTGATAAATGGAAGAGGATTGGCTCTTCAGCAGAGATAAACGTTTTTGGTGTTAAATTCTAGGGGAAAAAGACTACCATGTGTACTTTTATAGTAAAGAGCACTGAGTAAAGTCATAGGCAATGTATTTAGGAGTTTTGCCCCAGATGCAGAAATATCTCCATATGGCTCTATATTATTACAAACAGTGATATGAGATGAAATCATAAGTAGTAAAGACATTTCTACAGGGATGAGATAATACAGTTCAGTCATGTTTCTTTCTGGTAACCTAATTTGATACAATAATAAAAGGTATATAACAGAGAGAAGTGACTCGTAATCTAGGTGGATAGGGGAGATGAAACATGTATCTGTATTATCTTGTAATCATTTTCGAACTATACGTACTGTCCTGTCTCCTCTCTCCAGAGAATTTTTGATTTAGTTATTCCATGAGGCAAATTTCACATTTTTCCAACTGGTCATATAGAGAGATGTACTTTTCTTTGCATAAGCAGATTTCCATACATGGACCCAATCATGTACTATATCAACACAGTCTTTAAAATATAATCCAAAATTGAAACAATTGTTTAGTGCCCTCCAATAAGCAGAAAATATGAGAATAAATTTATAGCACATATTACAGTTTTCCAAAGTTTTAACACTTACCACATTTTGTATTCCCTGTAACAATTTAGTAAGATAATTAGGGCAAGTATTCTGATCTGTTTAACATTTGTTTTGATTATTAAAATTATATATTATTATGTTGAGAAAAAGTCTCAGAGACATTGGGAAAGGATATCTTTGGCAGTGGGAAGAAGGTTAGAGAAGGAGTGCCAAATAATAACTGAGATAATAATAGCTGAGTTATAATAAAGATTTTTTTGAATGAGACATTTTAAATTAGAAGTGAATAAAATATCAGATAATAATAATATAAGACTTTCTGCTACTATTCAGGAATGAGAGTTCAAAAATGAATTGATTTTTTTTTTGAAGCAGAGTCTTGCTGTGTTGCCTAGGCACGATCTTGGCTCATTGCAACCTCCGCATTCTGGGTTCAAGCCATTCTCCTGCCTCAGCTTCCGGAGTAGCTGGGATTACAGGTGCACACCACCACACCCAGCTAATTTTTGTATTTTTAGTAGAGACAGGGTTTCACCTTGTTGGCCAGGATGGTCAACAACTTCTGACCTCAAGTGATCTGCCCACTTTGCCTTCCAACGTTCTGGGATTACAGGCGTGAGCCACTGCGCCCTGCCAGGAATTGATTTCTAATAGCAAAGTTAAGATTCAATTTTCCACACATTTGATTTAGATATGTTTGTTATAATATTTCTATACACATACTGAAATTCATACTCTTATACATATATAAACAGCTGGGATCATACTATAAGTATAATTCATTACCCTACTTTTTTCGCTTATTCTATCTCAAGAAAATAATTTTCTCATGCTGGTGATTTCCTCTCTAAAAGCTTATGTTTGAGATCTGTGTAATATATAAATGTACCGTTTAGGTTATTTCTCCTTTTTTTGCCCAATATAAAAATTATCCTCTTCCACTTTCTACTTTGACTCCATAGTTTACCTTAGAACTAGGGAATATCTGATCACTGGTAGGTCTTTCACTCCTGAAAGGTGAGCAGATTACCAGATCCATGGTATGTGAGATCCTGATCTTTTCTATCTCTCTTGCCCTTTACATTATCTGAACTTTCTTATGACTTTGTATATATATGATTATACATATACAATGACACTGAAATTTATATCTTCAGCCCAACCTTTCTCCAAAATGTGTATATCCAACTACTGGTTGAACATTTCCAATTGGATATTTAGGTAGCATTTCAAACTTAACGTATTCAAAATTGAGCTCCTGATTACCCTCCAACTCCCTTGCAAACTTGCTCTTCCAGCAATCTCCTCATCTCAATACATGATAAATCTGTTCACTCTATTCCTTAGGGCAAAATCCTTGGAGAATCCAGACTGTCTCTAATCACACAACCCTTTCTTATCATCTGCCAGCAAATTGTATTGGTTCTGTCATCAAAATATGTCCAGAATCTGATCAAGTTATTTCTGATGTAAAACTTTTGGTCAGATCTTCCTGGCTAGATTAATGCCACTGTCTCCTAACAGTACCCATATATCTGTTCTTGGCCATGTTTATAACCACGTGAGATGCAACTGTTTCCTGCAAACAAAATTTATGGAATCTTGAAACAGTTCCCACATGTTAGTGATTAAAATGTATTCATTACTTTTCCTGTGTTTACTAAGAAGGAAGCATTGTATATTATATTAAAATTGAAATAAACTTTTCATGTGCCCTTGTTTCTCTAGTTGGCCAAATAATAGTCATTTAAAAATTATGACAGGAACTCAGTGTCTTCTTCTTCATAAGGCACTTTCAGATAAGTATTCAGTCAATTCAAAGTTCAAACTTCCTGCAAGGAAAGTGTTTTCTTATACACACTCTTGAAGTCTGCATCCCTCTCTTCCTTGCAAAGAACCCCTTCATTCTCAGGGTTACAAAAGGGGCCCTATGGGGCCCTTCATTTGCTCCTGGTAAGGTTCTGGTATGATCCTCATAGCTTTTTCTTCCCGTCAGTACTCTCTGACTTGCTAACTTCTCCTGAAACCAAGATTCATATTCCCATTTGCATCAGTCACTAGAAGCCCATGTCAGTGAAGGCAATTCTTGTACCCCGGGCTCTCCTCCATATATAGCTCATGACATCCCTTTTTCTGATGGCAACTCTCATCCCTTATCAGTGTTTAAAATTGTTCTGCAGTGCCCTGTGGAACTGGTATCTCTTAATATCAAAAATTTTTATAGACCCAAACTCTCCTCTGAATATTGCTTTGTTTGTTTATCCTTTCTCTAAGTGAAACTTGACTTTTCACAGAGGACACAGTTCTCTTCTAATGATCTTTAGTAGAGCCTGTTTCCTCTTCATCCCCTTTTGTTGGACTGGATCAATATCAGTGAAAGAACCTAGAACCTTGATTCCTACTTTTAGACCACTGTACCTCTCTTTCCTCCAAAAATACCCCCCAAACCCACCACAATTTACAATCTTACATCATTAGACTATATCACCCTATTTTGTCTTGTTGTAGTCATCTATTGATTCCCAAGTCATTTCCTCTCATTGTTGAACATTTGGCTAGTTTTATGGTCACTGTCTCTGATACCACTCTGGTTTTGATTTTTGCTTATTTCAGTGTCCATGTAGACTCTCTTCATGCTCTTCCCTTTCAGTTCTTTTAATTGTTCTTCTACAATTTGTGCTTTACCTTATTTCATTTAGTAATTACTCCCATGGCTGACTCCAGACCATGTCATTACCGATAACTCTAACACCCCCCACCTCATCTCAGCTTCAAACATGCCTCTCTGACCGCCACACACTGTCTTTTTAGCTCCCTCTCTACATTGGTTTTCCATGCTGCCATTCCCCTTACCAACGCCTCTCACCGTTCAATCTTCATTTACTCTCTTAGCCACTTTTACTTGCATAATCATTCATTTTAATCGCTCCCTTGGATATATCCTCAAATGTTTTGCCTTATTTTTTGTGGGAACTTATCTGGCAAAACACCAAACTCTATTTCCTTATTTTAAAAGTCTAATGCTCTTTTTCTGAACCATTTCAATGTATGTTGCCAATCTGATGCTCCATTACTCACAAAAACTTTGTCTATTTCCTATAAACAAGCCTGTTCTCCCATATAACCATAATATATAATCATCGAAATCAAGAAATTCACATTAACAGTATCCTTTTGATATCATTCTAATTTTATAGCTGTCTCAATAATGTCCTTTACAGAAAAAGGATCCAGTTGCTCAGTCATTTCTTGCTTTTTCATATTAGTTTCTTATTGCTTCTAGGACGAATTACCGCAAACTGAGTGACTTAAACAACATGAACTTATTCTCTTACAATTCTGGAATTCAGCATCCTGAAATCAGTTTCAATGGGCACAAATCAAGGTGCTGGCAGGGCTGGAGGTTCTGGGGGTGAAAATCTGTTTCCTTCACTTTTTCAGCTTCGGGTGGCTGCCTGTATTCCTTGGCTGCATCTTCCAAGTGCATCACTCCAATCTCTGCTTCTGTTATCACACTGTCTTCACCTCTGCCTCTGCATCCTCCTGGCTCCCTCTTATAAGGACTGTTGTGATTGCATTGAACCCATGGGATAATCCAGGAAAATATTCCCATTTTAATATCCTCAACTTGGTAACATCTGCAAAGTCCCTTTGCCATATAAAGTTCCAGGGATTAGGACATAGTCATATTTGGGGGCATTATTCAACTTACCATAACTTTCTTATGTTGAGACTTTTGAAGGTTAGAGGCCAGTTATTTTGTAGGACAAACCTCAGGTTGCGTTTGTCTGATATTTCCTCATTGCATTCTATCAAGTTATATGTGAATCTGATTTGTTCTAGTGATATTAAATTTGATGCCTTGTTCAAAGTGGTTTCTGCTAGGCTCCTCCACCATATAGTTACACTTCTTCCCTTTGTAATTAATGATTTTTCATGGCAAGGCACTTTAAGACTATATAAATATCATGCAATTTATCAAACTTTTAATTAATTTATTTCTATCAGCAGGGACTCATGGATTTCTATCTTATAAAATGTTATAAACTCTTATTATCATTGTTTAGTTTCATGCTAAAGTTGTGCCTGAATTCTGGGAGCTGTTTCAAGCTGCTTTCTGGTTTTATTATTTATTCATTTTGTTGATAAATCCTTTTTTTTTTTGGCTGTTATCTGAATACTTCCTTACTGTCTGGCACAGTAAGATATACAAGGCTCCTGCTATATTCTCCTGTCCCAGACCTGGAAGAATCCATTTCTCCAAGGAATCCTGGTTCCTTTCAGTGGAGAGTGACATGTAGAAGCCAAGATGCTAGTTCTGCTCACTTATTGGGATGTTACTCTTTCTAGATCCTGTCATTGGACAAAGATAGGAAAGATGTACCCCCACCCCCTCCAACACACACACTTGCATTTTACTTAGTTTTGAATTTTTCTGTTTTGAAAACCATGAGTTCACAGAGATATCTCTGTTTCAAGTGCAGTATGGTGGAATTCCATCTGGTCTTTTCTAACCCATCTTGGTAATCCCATTATCCATCCCCAAATTTTTCATTATGCCAAACTGAAACTTTGTACCCATTAAAAATTAACTTTCTATTCTCTCCTTCTCCAATGTCCTAGTAACCACTACTCTACTTTGTCCTTATGAATTTAACTACTATAGGTAACTCCTATAAGTGTAATCATAAAATATTTATCCCTTTGTACCTGACTTAGTTCACTTAATGTGTTCAAAGTTTATCCATGTTGTAGCATGTATCAGAATTTCATTTTTTATTAAGGCTAAATAATATTTCATTGTATGTATAGACAATACTTTAAAATCTATTTATTTGCAAAGACATATTGAAGAATCAACTTTGGTGACCATCAGTGGTGGATTGGATAAAGAAAATGTGGTACATACATATATGTAACATGGAATTCTCCACAGCCATAAAAAAGAATGAAATCATGTCCTTCACAGCAACATATATGGAGCTGGAGGCTATAATCATAAGTGAATTAACATAGGGACAGAAAAACAACTACTGCATTTGTTGATTGACATTTGGATTATTTTCACCATTTGGCTATTGTGGATAATGCTGCTATCTGTTAATGTTGGTGTACACTTAGCTCTTCAAGTCTTTGCTTTCAATCCTTTGAGTATAAACTAGAAGTTAAATTGCTGGATCATAAGACAATTTTATTTTTAAATTTTTGAGGAACCACTATACTGTTTTCCACAGTGGGTACACCATTGTACATTCCCACTAACAATGTACAAGGGTTCCAGTCTTCTCCACATCTTTTCTGGGAATAGTTATTTTCTGTTTATTGTTGTTGTTTGTTTTTAAATAGCCATCCTAATGGGTGTGAAGAGATATCTCATTGTGGTTTTGATTTGCAGTTTCCTAATGATTAATGATGTTGTTCATCTTCTCATGGGCTTATTGGCCAGTTATATGACTTTTTTTTGGAGACATGTCTGTTCAAGTTGTTTGCCCATTTTTAAATTGGGTTGTTTGCAAAACTAGCATCTTCATATAGAATTACCAAGACTCTTTAGTCTCTTCTAGTTCTCTCCTTTACTTGAACAATAAGATATCCAGCTTGCTATTAATTGCAGAAGGGTAGAAGGGATAAAAAGAGACTGAGATGAAAAATATGTTTCTAAAATACTAAACCCGTTGGACAGCAAAAAGACAATTCTGTTTGAGGAGAAATAGCATTTTAGTCACTTAAGTATATTTAGCAACTTCTATGTGTCAAGCATTATCCTAGACACTGGAAGGAATTTTTGTTAAGTAAAAAAATTAGATGTAAATATGATTAGCTTTGTTGGTAACAGGAGAAAGAACCACATTAAAAAATATTATACTTTTATCTTCTTTTCTATTGAGTAATGTTATCTACATACACACTTGTGTAAATAACATACTCGATGCATTGCCCAAAACAAAACTTCAATATGTATCTATTCAATATGTATTTTTATTTAGAGTGCATATGTAAAGTACTATTTGATTTATCAGAGGTAAAATGTATAATGATGCTAAAATTGGTAGTATGGAGTTATTCTGCCACAGAAACATTCTAAATATTTCTCATGGAAACTGACTTTTGAGTTTTCCAAATACTTTATGTTGGAGCATTAAGAGTAAAGGAAGATACATTTGCAAAAGGATTATTCATTAATCTCTAGTGTTAGTGAGTTACCAGGAGCAGCATATCAGAGAGAAAGTCATAGAGAAATGGGTAAAACAACACAGAAAAAAGTCACAAACTGACAATTATTTTCGTGCCTTCATGTGTCTTGATATCCATTTCAATATTACCACCATGTTTTCTTCATCATTAGATGTCTGTCTCCATAAGGTTATAGAATAGAATGAAACTAGAGACTTACTTTGCTGACAATAGCAGTTTTTCTGTCTGGTAGAAACACACACACAAAAAGATATTTTAAAAGTATTTGTGTCTTTGCATTCTGGGCTTCTTATGGTTCAATCAATATGGAAACACAAGAATCTCAGTAAGGCGAAATTAAAAAAAAAGTCTCCTTTGCCTGAAATCTGCATCCAGTGGAGAATGGATTTCAGTTCTTTTTTGTATGAATTACTATTGACATTAAGTATGATGAAGAGTCTAGAGATTCCAAATGGATTAAGCACATGAGACAAATCATTCCTGTGCTCATCTTAGACAACTATCATTTCCCTTCTCTGTAATATGTCTTTTCCAACCTCTTTTTTGGGCACTTATGGTTTGGTTAAAAAGGAAATGGCCTAAAACTTGAGTTTGTTCCTGATTTCTGCATCCTCTTGACCAAAATTTATTTCACTGCTTTTCAACTATCCCCTTATTTTAGACACAATAATCATTTAACTGTGGCAAAAAACATGAGAATGAATGCTTCTACATTTCATCAATTGCTTACTGTCTTAATGGGATTTCACCTTAAATGATGGTACAAATTAATCATGTTGGAATATAGTGTTAAATATTCATATTAATTCTGCAGACGATGCAATGCTAAAGTATGTTATTCAGTTGGAAGGTGACTAAGAAAATAAAAAATAAACACACATCTTACTGAGTAAGAGAAAGGCCATATCATTGCAACTGCTGCTACAGAATAAGCAGGGAGCAAACAAAGTGCCTCGCAGGGCATTTCTTCCTCACATTCTCTTGTAGACCTTCATAGACTGTACTCTTCACAAGATCCGCTTTAGAGGAAGGGATAGGTGGTGGTGTAAGTTGAGAGTAAGGCCAAATTTGGGAACTGGAAAGCCTGTTTTTAACAGTATAATCAGTCTACTTTACTAGTCAGTGCTAAATCAGCAAGCATTTGACTTTAATGAACTTCAGAAAACTTTCCCGTACAGGAGACTGCTCATTTCAAAAAAGGCAAACTGTTTCTTGCAACTTCTACCATAAGAGCACCAGAATAGCTTTTGATTTTACCTGGTTATATTTGTTAGCTTTATCATTTCTGAAACCTTTTCAGACATCCTAATATTTTACTTAGTATGTATCTGATTTGCAGTCAGTAGACATAGGAAGCAGATTACTGACCTAAAATAGAAGTCCTGCATGCACAGCATATACAAATCTATCGCAAAATAAATGTTCCAAACAGGCCACCATGCTTTTATGTATGGGACATACAAAAGGCAACATAATGTGAAACATTCAAATCACATCTTATCTTTCTTGTTGGCTTTCTCTAGGTTCTTTATACTTTAATATTTCTTGGTCAATATATTGATGCATCCAATTGTAAAGCGTTCTTTCAAAAATATTTATTCAACATCTACTTTGTGACAGACACCACCCTAGGAATGAACAAAAGGAGATACACCTGGCTTCCTGAAGCTAAAATCTATATATTACTCTAAAGATAACAAAAAGTTTCTAAACTGTTTTTCAGATAAGAGCTCTCCTAAAAGCTGTATGTCATCTGTGGATTATTATACCACTTTTACCCAATTAATCCAAGTTAATGACTTTACCAGATAATAACGACTCTGATTTAGAAGGAGATAGTCCCTGGACACAAATGTTTTCATTATCACAACTGTGCAGAAAATATTTTTAAGATGAAGACAAATTGATCTCAATTGCAATTCATATGGCTTGATTTGTAATTATGAAGGGATATTAATTAGGATATATAGTTAATACTGTAACCTTGGTATTTTTTTTCCTTAAATATATTATTGGTTCCAAGTTTTTTATGAAAGCATAAAGTTTTTTCAATTTTTTTCTAAATTGAAGGAACTAATATTATAAAAACTACACTGCATGAAAGAAAAAATGAAAGGACTTTTATATTTCCAGAGTTATTTTAAGAGTTATTTTGCACAGTCTGGTAGGTAGAATAATGGCCATCAAAAATGTTCATATCTCACTCCAAGAACTTGTCAATATGTTACCTTATGTGGCAAAAAAGCTTTGCAGATGTAAATATGGCCAAGGAACTTGAGATGGGGAGATTATCTTGGATTATTTGGGTAAGATCAATCTAATCGCATGGGTTCCTGGAATGGAGCACATTTTCTCAACTATGGGCACAGAAAATGTGAGGCTAGAAGAAGGAATAGAGAAATGCTACACTGCTGGCTTTGAAGATGGATGAAGGGGCGGTGAACTAAGGAATGCAATGAGGCTCTAGAATCCGGAAAAGGTAAGGAAACAGATTGACTTTTATAGCCTCCAGAATGCTATTCTGCCAATACCTTAGGCCAATGAGAATCATATAAAGCTTCTGATCTAGAAACTGTAGTATAGTAAGTTTGTATTGTTTTGCTAAAGTTGTTGGAATCCAAATGGAGTCACTTGTGTTAAAAACCTTGACAAAGGGAGCTGGGGAAGGCCATGAAGTGGGGCAGTTCTCATACATGAATGCCTGATAACAAAAACTATCACAACAGACTACAAAACCCACAACCTTGCACAAAGGCCATCATAACCTCACACATATACACAGACAAAACACAAAATACTTTTGTGAGGATATCTTCCCAGCAACCACCTGTTTAAACTCGAACTGATGCCACCCTTGTTACTGATCCTTATAACCAAGGATAATTATTTCAAAATAATTATGTAATCCTCATTTTTTCTTTAGAAACTTTTGTCTGCTTTTACCTGCTTGAATATGGACATTGTTTACTATGGCATGAATATTGCTATTGCAACTTCCATTTCTGAATAAATATTGTTTTCTTTTAGAAACCTTCTGTCTGTCTGTTATTTAGGTTGAGTTGATGGTGTCAGAAGTGGGACTGAAGCAAGCTTACCTTGGACAGATGGTGGACCCTTGAATGTGTGATATTCACAGAGCCTTTTATGCTCTCTCTTTCTGTGGTTAATCTTCTTCCCTGGTTAATCTTCTCTCAACTTTTCAGATGCCTTATTTTTGATTTCATTCAGGATCTTATTTGGTTGTAAGTCCACCTTAATTGACAGACTTCACATCCCACTTGAGACTATAAAGGGTATTTTTGGCAAGCCCTTTCTGGTAAGTATCCTTTTGGAGAGTACTCTGGTTTCTACAGAATTTACATTCTGTTTCTGAGGCATATCTTTTCTGGTGAATTCACTTTCTATGCAACTAATTTAGTATTTGGTTTATGCTCTTGGCTTAAAATTTTCATAACCACTTTTATTTTGGTTTCATTTTGATTTGGTTATGAGTATCTGTAAATAATTTGGCTTTTTTAAAAACATTTTTCCCCTTGCTTATTCGTAAACATCTTCTATAAACAAAAATTAAACATTCTAAATGGTGAATGCAAGATTGCCAATTAAAGCCACTATAGAGGTTACCACCAACCAAAACACTGGTCCAAATTTCTGACATTCCCTGACAGGATTCATAGAATTTTATTTGATGTGGAATGGAATCTTCAAAATTCCAAAGCATGCCAAACTCTCTGGGAATCCAGCCAACTGTACATTCAAATTTTATGGTCCATTCTTGCACACATTTTTAGTCAATGGACAGATTACACCAAGTCTAATTTATTGCCCTTGAAGGGGATCATTCAGACTCTGCAAGCCTGTTTTCCTTAGAACTAAATTAAAAACTGTAACCAACTATAGAATTACATGTAGAGCCTTTGAAGTTCTCTATATTTCTATCTTTTTTTTTTTTTTCTGCTGACTTTGAATCTGCTGACTTCTCTGCTGGTATTAAGATGTAGTCACTCTTTATGACATTTCAGCCAAAGTTAAAAAAAAAAGTCTTAAAAGACTTTCAAATTAATGGCTTTACAGATTACAACAGTTTCATGGTAACCAGCAATCTAGACATCTGGGTCATCTTTTGGAAAATGTAAATTTTGGTTTGCATGGCTAGCAGTTGCTTAGGGTGATGAATCAGTTAATTGAAGGATTGATATTCTAAAAAGAAGAATGAAATAAATGTTTAAAAAGTTAGGCTTTCAGATCAAACAGGTCAAACAAACACTTGAACTCACAGAAATAATATGATATCTTTGTCCAGTGCAAAAATTGCTTTGTCTGCCATGCATGGCCAGAAAAAGCCAAAAAACAAACAAAAAAGAAAACCCAAAAAACTACAAATAAATTTTTCTTAAATGCTTCCCTGCCCATGTTGACTAGTCAGGCAAATCAGAACAGCAAATGAAAGAAAAATTTGTTACTAAAATTCAAGCCTGCTTGTAGATTTTTGTTTCTCTTTATAATTCAGTCAGTACTAACTAAAATGCAAACATTTAAAAATTTACCCCTAAACTCATTTAAAACTGAAAAAAGAACAAAAGAATGTAAAATATAGTTTATAAAAACCAAACTGCTTTATCTACAATTTTAGTCCACAGCCTTCATCAGATTACCTATCAAGGCAAAAAATATTTAGCCATGTGAACAGGTCTCATTTTGTCAGAAATATAATTTGAATTCAACTGACTTTTATGACCTAGCAAGTCTGTCTTACTGTATTTTACTGTCTCATAACTAAAATTTCATAAATAAAAATTATGGATTATTTGTTTTTGTGTGTATATATGTATTTCAGTGTGTGTTTACACATATGAATGTGTATTATGTTATATGTTGTGCCTAAATAGTAAAATTTGGCATAGCGGGCCAGAATTCTTTAAGGAGTTCTATTCAGATTAGCTTAAATAAGTGAGCACTCATTTAAATTGTTAGAATATATGCTAATTAACTCAAATACCTTTTGGTTTACATTACTTAAGTAAATCTTTGATAAATAACTTGGTTTTAAATTTGTTGATAAAATAAAAATAAAAATTTCTTCAGAACTGTCAACATAGATTTTTGCCTGGGTCTTCTGGTCAGACAGGATTATTGTTTCTGGTAGATGTTTTAAAATTATGAAGCTGTGAAATCACATTAAAAACAGAATAATCTTTGTTTAAGTAATGCTTCGATGAGTAAGACTAACTTAATCTTGTTGTTTTGATGACAACTGTATCTTCTTAAATATCAGCAAAATACTCATGTATTTAATTTTAAGGCTGTTACTTAGGTGAACACCTGATATTCTTAGGCTATGAAAATGATAAACAGAGAAATAACCTGAAATAATGACTAGCTTTGCCTAATTTATCAGTTTTCATAAATAATCTAGGTATAATTGTTAAAATAAATAAATTCAGTGTGTGTAAATAAGATAAACATTTGCAAATAATTTTTTATGTAATTTGAAATTTTAAGTTATTTATGTTCAATTAAATAATAAAAACCCATTGAAGTTATAGGTCATTTTCAGATGACCCAGAATTGAGAGGTAAAATACTAAAACATAAATTTGTAAAAATAAACATAAGTTTATTTGTGGTTTCTTAAATTTTGTACAAAGACTATATTTGAGTCTGTTAATACATATAAAAATTAAATAATGGGAAAATATATTTTAATTATAAAATGGTTTCATCTATAATAAAATACTAATATGTGACAGATAGTTCAAAATTTCTTGCTTTCTAGGTTTTCACTAAAAATTAATGTTATTGAGAGTTTAAAATTCTCATTTATATATAATTTTGTATACAAAGCATAACAAAAAAGTAGATGTGTCTTTGGTTAAAAACTATAAAAACAATATCAAAGGTATGTTCTTTATTTTTAAAATTGGCTATATTTAGAGGTTATTTAAAGTTGTGTAAAATGTGCAAGAGGTTTTGATGTAATTCTGAAATCTGTTTTTAAAAATTTTCAACCACCATCAGAACTGCAGCTTCCAGTTTAGAACAATGTTTCTCTCCAGTATAATTTGATTCTGTACTCTTGGCTTTTATTGATGTGTCTGAATTGTGCCAGGTAACTAGCAAGGCAATTTCCCATGTTTTTACTAATAGCCATGTACTTTCCTGCTCAAGATACTGGCTTTCTTGTTTATGTTTTTCTATGATATGGTGCACAATCAAAATCCTGGACACATACTCTTCTTGTTTCTGATCAAATTCAAGTACTTTTCCATCAGGTTTGACTTCAAAACCTCTTGCACATTTTACACAACTTTAAATAACTTGTAAATTTAGCCAATTTAAAAAATAAATAACATATATTTGCTTTTATATTTTTTACCAAAGACACACCTAATTTTTGTTATGCTTTCTATATAAACCTGAAGTCAAAACAGGCTTCCCACAAAGGGACACAATCATACTCTGAGAGATGATGTTTTGTCTTTGTGTTTTGTGTGGGTAGGTGGGTTTTTGTGTGTTTTCCTTTTGGTAACTGGTGTAAGAAACAAAGATTTTATATTTTATCAAGATAATTTTCTATGTTTCATGTTGACTTAATTAGATTTTTAGATTACTTAGGAAAACTGAGCTTTGAAAGGGTTAGAATTTTTTAAAATCTATATAACTTTCTGTATTGCTTTTAAAATCTTTTTATGTTACTCTGGTGAAAATATGGCTATCATTTCACAGTGATTTGTGATTTTGTTTAGATCAGTTGTTTTAAATATTTTGCCATCTTCAACTAGCTTCCCAGCATTAAAAGTTTAAATTAAGTCATTTTGAGATAGAGTTAACTTTGAGATTTTCAGTTGGTACCCTGGAGAGCCCCACGGGATGTGTCTCTCATCTTGTTAAGATAGTAAACAATTAGGATTATTTGGTAAATTGTAAAAAAAAGCATTGTCAAGTGATAAGTGATGCTAGATCTTTTTGTAACATTTATGACTATGTTATTGATAATAAATGCTCAAAAATTGTATAAAATTCTTTGAAATTTTATATGACATCAGTCATAATTATACTTCTTATGTAGTACATCACAAATAACCAAATTTTCATGTCAACTGCTGATTATAATAAATTTCCACCAAATTTTTAACAAATTATTTATTTAATTTCAGTAGATTTTTGGGGAAACAGGTGGTGTTTGGTTACATGGATAAGTTCTTTAGGTGTGATTTCTGAGATTTTGGTGCACCCATCACCCAAGCAGTGTACACTGCACCCAATGTGTAGTCTTTTATCCCTTGCCACCTCGCACTCCCCCAAGTCCTCAAAGTCCATTTTATCATTCTATTCCTTTGTGTTCTCATAGCTTAGCTCCTATTTATAAGTGAAAACATACAATGTTTGGGTTTCCATTCCTGAGTTACTTCACTTAGAATAATGATCTCCAGTTCCATCCAGATTGCTGCAAATGCCATTATTTCACTCCTTTTTATGGCTGAGTAGTATTCCATTATGTATATCTATATAACTATATCTATATAATAGATTTGCTTTTGGGTTCTTGGTCATGAAGTCTTTGCCTAAGACAACGTCTAGAAGGGTTTTTCCAATGTTATATTCTATAATTTTTATGATTTCAGGTCTTAGATTTAAGTCTTTGATCCATCTTGAGTAGATTTTTGTGTGAGGTGAGAGATGAGGATATGGTTTCATTTTTCTACATGTGGCTTGCCAATTATCCCAGCACCATTTGTTGAATAGGGTGTCCTTCCCCATTTTATGTTTTTGTTTGCTTTGTTGAAGATCAGCTGACTGTAAGTGTTTAACTTTATTTCTGTGTTCTCTATTCTGTTCCATTGGACTTTGTGTCTATTTTTATGCCAATACCATGCTGTTTTGGCAACTACAGCCTTGTAGTATAGTTTGAAATTGGGTAATGCGATGCCTCCAGATTTGTTTTTTCTGCCTCATCTTGGTTTGGCTATATGGGCTCTTTTCTGATTCCACATAATTTTTGAATTGGTTTTTCTAGTTCTGTGAAGAATGATGATGGTATTTTGATGGAAATTGCATTGAATTTGTAGATTACTTTTGGCAGTGTGGTCATTTTCACAATATTGATTCTACCCATCCATGAGCATGGGATGTGTTTCCATTTGTTTGTGTCTTCTATGATTTCTTTCAGCATGTTTTGTAGTTTTCCTTGTAGAGGTCTTTCACTTCCTTGGTTAAGTGTGTACCTAAGTATTTTATTTTTTTTTTATAGCTATTGTAAAAGGGCTTGAGTTCTTGATTCGAGTCTCAGCTTGGTTGCTGTTGGTGTATATAGCAGTGCTACTGATTTTTTACATTCATTTTGTAACTTTACTGAATTTTTAAATCAGTTCTAGGAGCTTTTTGGATTAGTCTTTAGGGTTTTCTTTTCTTTTCTTTTTGAGATGAAGTCTTGCTCTTGTCACCCAGGCTGGAGTGCAATGGCCTGATCTCAGCTCATTGCAACCTGTGCCTCCCAGGTTCAAGTGATTCTCCTGCCTCAGCCTCCTGAGTAGCTGGGATTACAGGCGTCTGCCACCACGCCTGGCTAATTTTTGTATTTTTAGTAGATATGGGGTTTCACCATGTTGGTCAGGCTGGTCTTAAACTCCTGACTTCAGGCAATCCACCCATCTTGGCCTCCCAAAGTGCTGGGATTACAGGCTTAAGCCACCATGCCCGGCCATCTTTAGGGTTTTCTAAGTGTACAATTATATCATTGGTGAACAACAACAGTTTGATTACTTGTTTGCTTGTTTGGATGCCCCTTATTTCTTTCTCTTGTCTGATTGCTCTGCTTAGGACTTCCGGTACTATGTAGAATAGAAGTGGTGAAAATAGGCATCCTTGTCTTGTTCCAGTTCTCAGGGGGAAAACGTTCAGCTTTTCCCTATTCAGTATAATGTTGGCTGTGGGTTTGTCATAGATGGCTTTTATTACCTTAAGGTACATCCCTTCTATACCAATTTTGCAAGGGCTTTAATACTAGAACAATGCTGGATTTTGTCACATGGTTTTTCTTCATCTATTGAGATGATCATGTGATTTTTGTTTTTATTTCTGTTTATGTGGTGTATCACATTTATTGACTTGGTATGTTAAACCATTCCAGCATCCCTAGTATGAAACCTACTTGATCATGGTGAATTATCTTTTTGATATGCTGTTGGATTCAGTTAGCTTGTATTTTGTTGAAGATTTTTGCATCTATGTTCATTAGGAATATTGGTCTGTAGTTTTTGTTTTGTTTTGTTATGTCCTTTCCTAGTTTTGGTATTAGAGTGATACTAGTTTCACAGAACGATTTAGGGAGGATTCCTTTTTTCTGTATCTTGTGGAATAGTGTCAACAGGATTGGAGCCAATACTTTTTTGAATGTCTGATAGAATTCAACTATGAATCCATCTGTTCCTGGACTTTTATTTGTTGGCAATTTTTTAAATAACCATTTCAATCTTGCTGCTTGTTATGGGACTGTTCAGAGTTTCTACTTCTTCCTGGTTTAATCTTGGAGGGTTGTATATTTCCAAAAATTTATCCATCTCCTCTAGGTTTTCCAGTTTTTGAGAATAAAGGTGTTCATAGTAGCCTTGAATGATCTTTTGTATTTCTGTGGTATCAGTTGTAATATCTCCCTTTTTGTTTCTAATTGAGCTTATTTGGATCTTCTCTTTTCTGTTCTTGGTTAATCTCGCTACTGGTCTGTCAGTTTTGTTTATCTTTTCAAAGAATCGGTTTTTTGTTTCATTTATTTTTTGTATTGCTTTTTTTGTTTGTTTCAATTTCATTTAGTTCTTCTCTGATCTTTGTTATTTTTTTTCTTCTGTTGGGTTTGGTTTGATTTGTTCTTGTTTCTCTAGTTCCTTGATGTGTGAACTTAGATTGTCTATCTGAGCTCCTTCAGACTTTTTGTTGTAGGCATTTAATGCTATAAACTTCCCTCTTAGCACCGCTTTTGCTGTATCTCAGAGGTTTCGATAGGTTATGTCACTATTATCTTTCAGTTCAAAGAATTTTTAAATTTCCATCTTGATTTCATTGTTGAACCAATGATCATTCAATAGCAGGTTATTTAATTTCCATGTATTAGCAGGGTTTTGAGGGTTCCTTTTGGAGTTGAATTCTAATTTTATTCCACTGTGGTCTGAGAGAGTACTTGATAGAATTTTAATTTTCTTAAATTTATTGAGACTTGTTTTGTGGCCTATCATGTGGCCTATGTTAGAAAATATTCCACGTGCTGATGAATAGAATGTGTATTCTGCAGTTGTTGGGTAAAATGCTTTGTGAATATCTGTTAAGTTCATTTGTTCTAGGGTATAGTTTAAGTCCATTGTTTCTTTGTTGGCTTTCTGTCTTGATGACCTCTCTAGTGCTGTCAGTGGAGTACTGAAGTCATCCACTATTACTGTTTTGCTGTCTTCCTAATTTTTTTTTTTTTTTTTTGAGACAGAGTCTTGCTTTGTTGCCCAGGCTGGAGTGCGGTGGCACGATCTTGGCTCACTGCAACCTCTGCCTCCTGGGTTCTAGTGATTCTTTTGCCTCAGCCTCCCGAGTAGCTGGGACTACAGGCATGCACCACCATGTGTATTTTTAGTAAACATGAGGTATCACCACATTGGCCAGGCTGGCCTTGAACTCCTGACCTCGTGATCCACCCACCTCAGCCTCCCAAAGTGCTGGGATTACAGGTGTGAGCCACCATACCTGGCCTATCTCATTTTTTAGGTCTAGTAGTGATTGTTTTATAAGTTTGGTAACTCCAGTATTAAGTGTGTATATATTTAGGATTGTGATATTTTCCTGTTGGACTAGAACTTCAATCATTATTTGATGTCCCTCTTTGTCTTTTTTAACCATTGTTGCTTTAACATCTGTTTTGTCTGGTATAAGTGCAGCTACTTCCTCTAACTTTGGGAATAATTTTTCCACCTCTTTACCTTAAGTTTATGTGAATCCTTACCTGCTAGGTGAGTCTCTTGAAGACAGCAGATGGTTGGTGAATTCTTATCCATTCTGACTTTCTGTATCTTTTAAGTGGAGCATTTAGGTCATTTATATTCACTGTTAGTACTGAGATGTGATGTACTATTCTATTCATCATACTAGTTGTTGCCTGAATACCTTTTTTTTTTCTCATTGTGCTATTGTTTTATAGGTCCTGTGAGATTTATACTCAAGAAGGTTCTATTTTGGTGTATTTCAAGGTTTTGTTTCAAGACTTAGAGTGCCTTTTGGAGTTCTTGTAAAGCTGGCTTGGTAGTGGCGAATTCTCTCAGCATTTGTTCATCTGAAAAAGCATTTGTTCATATGAATTCTCTCAGTATTTGTTTCTTTCATTTATGAAGCTTAGTTTCCCTGGATGTAAAATTCATGGCTGACAATTGTTTTGTTTAAGGAGGCTAAAAATAGGACCCCAATCCCTTCTAGCTTGTAGGGTTTCTGCTAAGAAATGTTCTGTTAATTTGATAGGTTTTCCTTTATAGGTCACCTCATGCTTTTGCCTCACAGCTCCTAAGATTCTTTCAATCATCTTAACTTTAGATAACCTGATGACTACGTGCCTAGGCGATGATCTTTTTGTACTGAATTTTCTGGGTGTTCTTTCAGCTTCTTGTATTTGGATGTCTAGATCTCTAGCAAGGCCAGAAAAGTTTTCCTTGATTATTTCCTCAAATGTTTTCCAAACTTTTGGTTTTCTCTTATTCCTTGGGAACACCAATTATTTTTAGGTTTGGTTGTTTAACATAATTTCAAACTTCTTGGAGGTTTTGTTCTTTTTTTTTTGCCTTTTTTATTATTATACTTTAAGTTCTAGGGTACATGTGCACAATGTGCAGGTTTGTTACATAGGTATACATGTGCCATGTTGGTTTGCTGCACCCATCAATTCGTCATTTACATTAGGTATTTCTCTTAATGCTACCCCTCCCCTAGCCCCCCACCCCCCAACAGACCCCAGTGTGTGATGTTCCCCTCCCTGTGTCCATGTGTTCTCATTGTTCAGTTCTCTCTTATGAGTGAGAACATGTGGTGTTTGGTTTTCTGTCTTTGTGATCTTTTGCTGAGAATGATGGTTTCCAGCTTCATCCATGTCCCTGCAAAGGACATGAGCTCATTCTTTTTCATGGCTGCATAGTATTCCATGGTGTACGTGTACCACATTTTCTTTATCCAGTCTACTATATTAATAGTGGGTTGGTTCCAAGTCTTTGCTATTGTGAATGGTGCCACAGTAAACATACGTGTGCATGTGTCTTTATAGTAGCATGATTTATAATCCTTTGGGTATATACCCAGTAATGGGATTGCTGGGTCAAATGGTATTTCTGGTTCTAGATCCTTGAGGAATTGCCACACTGTCTTCTACAATGGTTGAACTAGTTTACACTCCACCAACACTGTAAAAGTGTTCCTATCCATGCTCATGGATAGGAAGAATCAATATCATAAAAATGGCCATACTGCCCTAAGTAATTTATAGATTTAATGCTATCTCCATCAAGCTACCACTGACTTTTTTTACAGAATTGGAAAAAAACCCTTTAAATTTCATATGGAACAAAAAAAGAGCCCGCATAGCCACATCCTCTCCAGCATCTGTTGTTTCTTGACTTTTTAATTATCACCAATCTAACTAACTGGGGTGAGATGGTATCTCATTGTGGTTTTGATTTGCATTTCTCTGATGACCAATGATGACAGGCGTTTTTTCTTATGTCTGTTGGTTGCATAAATGTCTTCTTTT